>NC_090817.1:75752698-77026579 GCF_000390325.3 Nicotiana tomentosiformis | reverse complement strand
TAATGAATATTTACATACAAATTTTTACTTGGCGTCGAAAGTTATGGGTTCAGTTGAACCCGTATATAGTATACTACATCCGCCTATGTTGACACCCTAGTGCTTCAGGATACTTTGGTCCGTTTGGTGGGCCTTATGGAGAGTGTGGCCTAAACTGACGCATTCCCCATGGCACCAACCGTCTCTCAGGCTGGAGGAGGAGCACAGACTCCTACTACTCACACTCCAGAGCAGATGACTCCCAGTATCAGACTTCAGCAGCTCATCCAGTCGGAGTAGTTCAGTCGGTTGTTGCGGCACATGCCGGTGATGGGTCGGCTATGTCTTCTGAGGCTTTATGGAGTTTGAACAGGTTTACCAAGCTCTTCCTAGTTCACTTCAGTGGTGCTCCTTCAGAGGATCCCCAGGAGTATCTTGACAACTGTCATGAGGTGCTACGGAACATGGGTATAGTGGAGACCAATGGAGTCGATTTTGCTGCATTTCAGATGTCAGGCTCCGCCAAGAAATGGTGGAGAGATTATTTGTTAACCAGACCAGCTGGATCGCCTGCTCTGCCTATCACATTGAGGGTAGAGCATCGTTGTCAGTTCGAGCGTCTCCAGCAGGGAAGTATGACTGTTACTCAGTACGAGATTCATTTTGTGGATTTGGCCCGTCATGCTCTTCTTGTGCTTCCTACCGAGAGAGAGAGAGAGAGAGAGAGAGAGAGAGAGAGAGAGAGAGAGAGAGAGAGAGAGAGAGAGAGAGAGAGAGAGAGAGAGAGAGAGAGAGAGAGAGAGAGAGAGGAGGTTTATTGACGGACTTGCACAGCCTATCAGATTGCAGATGGCTAAGGAGACTGGGAGTGAGATTTCTTTTCAGGCGGCTGCCAATGTCACCAGGCTAGTCGAGATGGTTCTTGCACAGGGAGGTCAGGGGTCTGACAAGAGGCCTCGTCATTGCGGTGAGTTCAGCGGTGCTTCGTCGGGAGGCATGGGTACTTTTGGTAGAAGCCATCCTCCCAGGTTGTTTCATTCAGCACTCCAGGCATCCCACGGTGCTCCAGGTGTTCGTGGCCTTCATATGCCTTATTCTGATAAGCTAGCCTACAGTGCAACTCCGCTCCATAAATGTCAGGGTGATTAATCAGGTCGACAGGGTCAGTTTCACGGCTAGCAGTCACATCAGCCGAGGTCTTGTTATATTTGTGGTGATCCGAGGCATATTGCTAGATTTTTCCCTCGTGCGTCGAGCAGTTCACAGCATCAAGGTTCTCGTGCCATGGTCCCGACACCGGGTGCTGCACCGTCCGCTCAGCCAGTTAGAGGTAGGGGTCAAGTAGCCAGAGGTGGTGGTCCAGCCATTAGAGGTGGAGGTCAGGACGCTAGAGGTGGAGGTCAGCCAACTTGGGCCCAACCTAGATATATAGTTCAGAGTGGTGGGCCCCAGCCCTAATGCTATGCTTTTCCAGCCAGGCCTGAGGCTGAGTCATCTGACGCTGTTATCACAGGTACTATTTCAGTTTGCAGTAGAGATTCTTTAGTTCTATTTGATCCATTCTACTTACTCCTATGTGTCATCCTATTTTGCTTCATATTTGGTTGTGCCCCGTGATCCTTTGAGTTCTCTTGTGTATGTGTCCACACCTGTGGAAAATTTCATTATTTTAGATCGTGTTTATCGTTCATGTTTGGTCATCATTGGGAGTCTTGAGACTCGTGTAGATCGTCTACTTCTCGATGTGGTCGATTTTGATGTCATTTTGGGTATGGATTGGCTGTCACCTTATAATGCGATATTGGATTGTCATGCCAAGACGGTGACCTTAGCCTTGCTTGGGTTGACTCGATTAGAGTGGAGAGGGACTCCTGCCCATTCTACAAGCAGGGTTATCTCTTATATGAAGGCTCCGCGTATGGTCGAGAAGGGATGTCTAGCGTATTTGACTTGTGTCCGCGATTCTAGTGCGGAGGTTCCTTCCATGGATTCAGTGCCATTTGCTTGTGAGTTTCTAGAGGTTTTTCCTGCAGAACTGCCGGGGATGACACCCGACAAGGATGTTGATTTCTATATTGACTTGGCTCCGGGCATCCAACCCATTTTCATTCCGCTAAACCGTATGGCCTCGCCAGAGTTGAAAGAATTGAAGGAACAATTGCAATATTTGCTTAATAAGGGCTTCATTAGACCTAGTGTCTCGCCTTGGGGTTCACCTGTGTTGTTTGTGAAGAAGAAAGATGGATCGATGAGGATGTGTAAAAATTATTGGCAGTTGAACAAAGTCACCATCAAGAACAAGTATCCATTGCCGAGGATTGATGACTTATTTGATCGGCTTCAGGATGCCAAGGTGTTGTCGAAGATTGATTTGAGATTTGTCTTAGGGCATCCGATGTCCCTAAGACAGCTGTAACGACCCGGCCGATCGTTTTGAGAGTAATAGCCTCGATCCCCTATTAACTGCTTTCCCTAAATCTATTTCTGCTATTGTGACTTGTCGGGATTATTGGTTTTGAGTTTTGGAGTGTTTTGGGACACTTAGTCCCTAAATGAGAGCTTAAGCCTTAGAATTTGGACCGTAGTCGGAACTGTGTGAAGACGACTCCGGAATGGAATTTCTTCGCTTCCGATAGCTTCGTTAGGTGATTTTGGGTTTAGGAGCGTGTCCGGATTGTGTTTTGGAGTTTTGGGCCGGTAGTGGAAATTTTGATATCGGGGTCGGAATCCGATTCCGGAAGTTGAAATAGGTCCGTAATATCGAATATGACTTGCGTGCAAAATTTGGGGTCAATCGGACGTGGTTTGATGGGTTTCGCCATCAGTTGTAGAATTTTGAAGTTTCAAGTTCTTTAAATTTGAATTGGAAGGTGATTCGTGATTTTAGCTTTTATTGATGTGAATTGAGAGCTCGACTAAGTTCTTATGGTGTTTTAGGACTTGTTGGTATATTTGGTTGAGGTCCCGGGGGCCTCGGGTGAGTTTCGTATGCTTAACAGATCACTTTTGGACTTTGGAAGATAGCAGATTTCTGGTGTTCTGTTGCACGCATTTTCTTCATCGCGTTCGCGAGGGAGTCCTCGCGTTCGCGTATGGTATCTGGGAAATGCAACTGAATTACTATTCGCGTCCGTGATGTAGCTCTCGTATTCGCAAAGGTGTGGAACCTCTAAGCTGCGCGTTCGCGACATGGTCCTCACATTCGCGAAGAAGAACTGGAGGCAGGCGAGATTTCGTGCTTCGCGTTCGTGATAGAGATCCCGCGTTCACGAAGGGTCAAGCTGAGTGGTCTTCGCGTTCGTGACATGTGCATCGCGTTCGCTATGGAGGATTTTGGGCCGAAGTAAATTGTACTTCGCGAACGCGAGGGTGTGGCCGCGTTCGCGAAGAAGGACACGTCTGGGCGGTATTAAAGTTCCAAAAAACGGAGGTTATGCCATTTTTATCAAAACCTTAAGTTGGGAACTCGGATTTTGGACGAGGGATTGAGGGATTTTCAGAGATATCGATTGGGTGACGATGCTTAACTCCTTTATGGTTATATTTCACTAATCTATGCTTGAATTCATCGTTACATTTCGAATTTGGGGTGAAATATTGAGAAAACTTCTTAGGCCGAATTTTGGGGTTTTGATCGAGATTTTGGTATGGGATTTGAGTAATTTGGGTACGAGTAAACTCGTGAGTGAATGGGTGTTCGTATTTTGCGACTTTTACCCGATTCCGAGACGTGGGCCCGGGGTGTCGTTTTGGGCGTTTTTCCTAATTTCACGCTTTAGCTTCGAATTAATTAGCTAAATTAGTTACTTGTAGTTATATTTACATTATGCAATTTATTTGAATAGATTCGGGCCATTTGGAGTCGGATACTCGTGGCAAGAACGTGTTATCGAGGTGATTTGAGCGGTTCGAGGTAAGTGGCTTGCCTAACCTTGTGTTGGGAACTTTCCCCTTAGGATGTCTTGATATTATTTGGTGTGTGGGCGCCGTGTACGTGAGGTGACTAGTACGTACACGGGCTGTTATTGCAAAAATCTTGTTTATCCTTTTTAAATCATAAATTGCTTCTCTTATTAAATTGCACTAATATATTTAATTGTTTAGTTTAAACTAGAAGAGCATGCTTACGTGTTTTAACTGCCTATTTGACATTCTGTGCGTCATGCTTAGTTAAATCCCTATTACCTTATTTGTGTTCAGTATAAACTGTATAACTGGATGTCATACCTGTCATTTCATCTTGCGTTGCATATTTAAATTGGGACTACAGACGTATTTCGGGAGATCCCCCCTGTCTTGCATATTTACTTTGGGACTACGGACGTATTCCGGGAGATCCCCCCTGTACTGCATATTTACTTTGGGACTACGGACGTATTTCGGGAGATCCCCCAGCACTGCATATTTACTTTGGTACTACAGACGTATTCCGCGAGATCCCCCTGTACTGCATATTCATTCGGAACTACGGGGCGGTATCCCAGGAGATTTTCCACTGTGTTTACCTTGTTTTGAGCTGAGGGCTCCCTTAACTGTTAAATTTTCGAGAATTTCTTTAACTATGTTACCGTAAATTTCACTTATATCTTTTACTATTTAATTTATTATATTTACTCCGGTAGGGCCTTGACCTGACCTCGTCACTACTCGACCAAGGTTAGGCTTGGCACTTACTGGGTACCATTGTGGTGTACTTATGCCCTTCCTGCACATGTTTTCGTGTGCAGATCCAGGTACGAGCTATCAGCCTTGGGGTTAGTGCGTGCTGCTGGTTCTAGGAGACTTCAAGGTACTTCTGCTTGCGTCCGCAGATCTTCGGAGTCCCCTTCTACTCCCTCGTCTAGAGATTTTCCTTATTATCTTCAGACTTTTGTATAGAGCTACATAGATTATAGAAGCTTGTGACTTAGTGATATTTCGGGTCTTGGAAAATTATTTTGTATATGTCGAGTGGTACTACTCTGGCTATTTATAATATGTTGTTTATCTTTAAAATATTGTGTTTTCTTTATATTTTTCGCAATATTAGGCTTACCTAGTCGTAAAGACTAGGTGCCATCACGACACCTTACAGATGGTTAATATGGGTCGTGACAAGTTGGTATCAGAGCCCTAGGTTCATAGGAGTCGCGAGTCACAAGTCGGTTCATTAGAGTCTCGTGGATCGGTGCGGAGTCGTCCATACTTATCTTCGGGAGGCTATGTAACTGTTAAGAACAATCATATTTCTTTGATTTCCTTGTCGTGCGAGTTATTGACATAAAATATTCTAAGATACTATTCTATTATTTCTCACAGATGGTGAGGACCCGTACCGGGAGGACCGACGATCAGGCACCCAAGCCCCCTGTCAGAGCCGTCAGAGGCTGGGGTCGGAGTAGAGGACGACCACGTGGTGCAGCCCGAGCACCTGCGAGAGCTGCATCAGAGGAGCCCCCAGCAGCTCCAGCTGGATGGCCAGCGCCGGAGATCCCTATTGCTACTCCAGCCCTCCAGGAGACTTTAGCTCAGTTCTTGAGCATGTTCAGCACTCTGGCTCAGGCTGGACTATTTCCAATAGCTCCCCCTAAATCTCAGGCCTGGGGAGGGGCACAGACTCCCACAGCCCGCACTCTTGAGCAGAGGGTCCAGGTTGATCAGGCCCCAGAGTATATTCCTATGCCCCCAGTGGCTCCGGTTCAGCATGAGATCAGGGTAGCTGCTTCTAAAGCAGAGCAGCTCAGACTTGAGAGGTACAAGAAGTACCATCCACCTACTTTCAGCGGACTAGCTTCAGATGATGCTCTGGGTTTTCTTGAGGAGTTTCATCGTATTCTCCGCACTATGGGCATTGTGGAGACGAGTGGGGTTTCTTTAACCGCTTTCCAGCTGAGGGTAGTAACATATCAGTGGTGGCATGCCTATGAGCTGAGTAGTCCGGACGAGGCAGCCTCACTCACTTAGACTCAGTTTTCAGAGATGTTCTTGCGGGAGTATGTTCCTCAGAGCTTCAGGGATGCTTGGCGCGCAGAGTTTGAGCAGTTGCATCAAGGTGCTATGACTGTGTTGGAGTATGCAGCCCGTTTCAGTGAGTTAGCTCTCCATGCACCGGCTCTGGTTGCTACAGTCAGAGAGAGGGTTCGTCGCTTCATTGAGGAACTCCACCCTAGTATTCGGACCAGTATGGCCAGGGAGTTGGAGATGGACATCACTTATCAGCAGGTAGTGAGCATTGCCAGGAGGGTGGAGGGCATGTTTGCCCGGGATAGAGAGGAGAGAGAGGCCAAGAGGTCTTGAGAGACTGGTCATTATTCAGGAGCTCGTGCACCAGCAACACACTATGGTAGGGGTTTTGTGAGTCGCCCTGTTCATTCAGCTCTTCCAGCAGCCAGCATTGTTCCAGCTCCTTCTAGACCTCAGGAGCCCTATTAAGCACCGCCAGTATCCAGTATGCCTCCTACTCGAGGTGCTATTACCGGCCAGTCCAGCAGGCTAGGTCCGAGTCAGTCTCAATCGTCGCGCCCTCCGAGAGGTTGTTTTGAGTGTGGTGACACTCGTCACCTGGTTAGAGATTTCCCCAGAGCCAGGAGGGGTGCACCTCCACAGACTTATCATCCTCCACGTGCTCCACCGGGTCCTCCGGCCATTCTTCTAGCACCAGCTGCCACCCCACCTCCTCAGCCAGCTTGAGGTGGAGGTCGGGGAGGTCGAGGTTGCCCTAGAGGGGGAGGCCAGGCCAGGTACTATGCCCTTCCAGCCCGATCAGAGGCCGTTGCTTCAGATTCAGTCATCACAGGTATCGTCCCTATCTGTCATAGGGATGCATCAGTATTATTTGACTCAGGCTTTACGTACTCATATGTGTATTATTATTTTTCTCCACACTTGGGGATATCTCGGGATTCTTTGAGTTCCCCTATTTATGTATCTACTCCTGTGGGAGATTCTCTCGTTGTGGACTGCGTATATCGGTCATGTTTGATTGCTCTTAGTGGTTTTGAGACTAGAGCTTATTTTTTATTACTCAGTATGGTAGATTTTGATGTTATCTTGGGCATGGACTGGTTGTCGCCCCATTTTGCTATTCTTGATTGTCACGCTAAGACCGTGACGTTGGCTATGCCAATGGAGAGGTACCTTAGAGTATACTCCCCGCAGGGTCATTTTATTTCTTAAGGCTCAGCGAATGGTTGAGAAGGGGTGTGATGCGTATTTGGCCTATGTGAGAGATGTCAGTATTGATACCCCTACAGTCGAGTCAGTTCCAGTAGTGAGGGACTTTCCAGATGTGTTTCCAGCTGATCTTTCGGGTATGCCGCCCGATAGAGATATTGATTTCGGCATTGATATGTTGCTGGGCACTCCTCCCATTTCTATTCCTCCCTACCGTATGGCTCCTCCTGAGTTGAAGGAGTTGAAGGAGCAGTTGCAGGAGTTGCTTGATAAGGGCTTTATCAGGCCCAATGTATCACCTTGGGGTGCTTCGGTCTTATTTGTGAAGAAGAAGGATGGTTCTATGAGTATGTGTATTGATTATCGGCAGTTGAACAAGTTTACAGTGAAGAACAGGTATCCTTTGCCTCGCATTGATGATTTATTTGATCAGTTACAGGGTGCCAGGGTGTTTTCCAAGATTGACTTGCATTTTGTCTATCATCAGTTTAAGATTCGGGAGCCGGATATCCAGAAGACTGCTTTCAGGACCAGATATGGTCACTATGAGTTTCTTGTAATGTCATTTGGGCTGACCAATGCCCCAACAACCTTTATGCATTTGATGCACAGTGTATTATGGACTTATCTTGATTCCTTCGTCATTATTTTTATTGACGACATCCTGGTATATTCCCAGTCTCGGGAAGATCATGAGCAGCACCTGAAGACCGTGCTTCAGAATTTGAGGGAGAAGAGATTGTATGCAAAGTTTTCTAAGTGTGAATTCTGGCTTGATTCAGTGGTATTCTTGGGCCACACAGTGTCTTGTGATGGGATCAAGGTAGATCCGAAGAAGGTGAAGGCAGTGCAGAGTTGGCCTAGACCGTCATCAGCTAGGGAGATCCGCAGTTTCCTTGGTTTGGCGGGGTATTACCGTCGCTTTGTGGAGGGATTTTCATCCATTATAGCACCTATGACCAGGTTGACCCAGAAAGGTGCTCCGTTCAGGTGGACCGAGGAGTGTGAGCAAAGCTTTCAAAAGCTCAAGATAGCTTTGACTACAACCCCAGTATTAGTATTGCCTACAGGTTCGGGGTCCTACACTGTCTACTGCAATGCCTCGAGGATTGGCCTTGGAGCGGTATTAATGCAGGACGGTAGGGTGATTGCCTACGCTTCTAGACAGTTGAAGGTACACGAGAAAAATTATCCTGTTCATGATCTCGAGTTAGAAGCTATTGTTCACGCCCTGAGGATCTGGCGTCATTATTTGTACGGTGTTCCCTGTGAGATTTACACTGACCACCGGAGTTTGTAGTACTTGTCCAGGCAGAAGGACCTTAATTTGCATCAGCGGAGGTGGTTAGAGCTACTTAAAGACTATGATATCACTATATTGTACCATCCGGGGAAGGCCAATGTAGTGGCCGACGCCTTGAGTCGCCGGGCAGAGATTTTGGGGAGTTTGGCATATCTTCCGGCAGCTAAGAGGCCCCTAGCCTTGGATGTTCAAGCCTTAGCCAGCCAGTTGGTGAGATTGGATATTTCAGAGCCTAACCGGGTATTAGCTTGTGTGGTTGCTCGGTCTTCTCTTTATGACCGTATCAGGGAGCGCCAGTATGATGATCCTCATCTTCTAGTTCTTCGGGGCAGGGCTCGGCGAGGTGATACCAGAGATGTGACTATTGGTGATGACGGTGTGATGAGGATGCAGGGCCGGATCTGTGTGCCCAATGTAGATGGGCTTCAGGAGTTGATTCTTGAGGAGGCCTATAGCTCGCGGTAATCCATTCATCCGGGTGCCGCGAAGATGTATCAGGACTTGAGGCAGTACTACTAGTGGAGGAGGATGAAGAAAGATATAGTTGGGTTTGTGGCCAAGTGTTTCAACTGTCAGCAGGTCAAATATGAGCACCAGAGGCCGGGTGGATTACTTCAGAGGTTAGAGATCCCAGAGTGGAAGTGGGAGCGGATCACCATGGACTTTGTAGTTGGACTTCCACAGACTTTGAGGAGGTTCAGTGCTATTTGGGTGATCGTGGATCGGCTGACCAAGTCAGCTCATTTTATTCCAGTGTTGACCACTTATTCTTCTGAGAGGTTGGCTGAGATTTATATCAGAGAGATTGTCTGCCTTCATGATATTCCGGTATCCATCATTTCAGACAGAGGTACACAGTTCACATCCCGGTTTTGGAGAGCCGTACAGCAGGAGTTGGGTACTAGGGTGGAGTTGAGCATGACCTTTCACCCTCAAACGGACGGGCAGTCCGAGCGCACGATTCAGATTCTTGAGGATATGCTCTGTGCCTGTGTGATGAAGTTCAGAGGGTCATGGGACCAATACTTGCCACTTGCAGAGTTTGCCTACAACAACAGTTACCAGTCCAGTATTCAGATGGCACCGTATGAGGCTTTGTATGGTAGGCGGTGCCGGTCCCCTGTGGGATGGTTTGAGCCGGGCGAGGCCCGATTGTTGGGTACAGACTTGGTCCAGGATTCCCTGGATAAGGTGAAGGTGATTCAGGTGAGACTTTGCACAGCCCAGTCCAGGCAGAAGAGTTATGCAAACCGTAAGGTTTGTGATTTGGCATTTATGGTTGGTGAGTGGGTTTTGCTTCGGGTATCGCCTATGAAGGGTGTCATGAGGTTCGTGAAGAAGGTCAAGCTGAGCCCGAGGTTCATTGGTCCTTTTGAGCTATTGCGGCGAGCTGGGGAGGTTGCTTATGAGCTTGCCTTGCCTCCCAGCCTAGCAGGAGTTCACCCGATATTCCACGTGTCTATACTCCAGAAGTATCACGGTGATCCGACTCATGTATTGGATTTCAGTTCAGTCCAGTTGGATAAAGATCTATCTTATGTTGAGGAGCCAGTAGCCATTTTGGACAGGCAGGTCAGAAAGCTTAGGTCAAAGAATATTGCTTCAGTAAAGGTCCAGTGGAGGGGTTAGCCGTTCGAGGAGGCGACTTGGGAGACCGAGAAGGATATGCGCAGCCAGTACCCTCATCTTTTCACAGTTTCAGGTATGTCTTTATACTCGTTCGAGGACGAACAATTGTTTTAAGAGGGGGAGGATGTAACGACCAGGCCGGTCATTTTGAGAGTAAAAGCCCCGATCCCTTATTAACTGCGTTCCCCAAATCTATTTCTGCTATTGTGACTTGCCGGGATGATTGGTTTTGAGTTTCGAAGTGTTTTGGGACACTTAGTCCCTAAATGAGAGCTTAAGCCTTAGAATTTGGACCATAGTCGGAACTGTGTGAAGACGACTCCGGAATGAAATTCTGTAGGTTCCGTTAGCTCAGTTAGGTGATTTTGGGTTTAGAAACGTGTCCGGATTGTGTTTTGGAGGTTTGTAGCTCGTTTAGGCTTGAAATGGCAAAAGTCATAATTTTGGAGTTTTTGGCCGGTAGTGAAAATTTTGATTTCGGGGTTGGAATCCGATTCCGAAAGTTGGAATAGGTCTTTAATATCTAATATGACTTGCGTGCAAAATTTGGGGTCAACCAGATGTGGTTTGATGGGTTTCGGCATCAGTTGTAGAATTTTGAAGTTTCAAGTTCTTTAAGTTTGAATTGGAAGGTGATTCGTGATTTTAGCTTTTCTTGATGTGAATTGAGAGCTCGACTAAGTTCGTATGGTGTTTTAGGACTTGTTGGTATGTTTGGTTGAGGTCCCGGGGGCCTCGGGTGAGTTTCGGATGCTTAACGGATCACTTTTGGACTTTGAAAGATAGCAGATTTCTGGTGTTCTGTTGCAGGCATTTTCTTCATCGCGTTCGCAAGGAAGTCCTCGCATTCGCATAAAGTATGTGGGAAGGGCAGCTGAATTACTCTTCGCGTCCGTGATGTAGATCTAGCGTTCGCGAAGGGTCAAGCTGAGTGGTATTCGAGTTCATGACATGTGCATCGCGTTCGCGATGGAGGATTTTGGGCTGAAGTAAATTGTACTTCGCGAACGCGAGGGTGTGGCCGCGTTCGCGAAGAAGGACGCGTCTGGGCAGTATTAAAGTTCCAAAAAACGGAGGTTATGCCATTTTTATCAAAACCTTAAGTTGGGAACTCGGATTTTGGACGAGGGATTGAGGGATTGTCAGAGATATCGATTGGGTAACAATTCCTAACTCCCTTATGGTTATATTCCACTAATCTATGCTTGAATTCATCGTTAAATTTCAGATTTGGGGTGAAAATTTGAGAAAAATTCTTAGGCCAAATTTTGGGGTTTTGATCGAGATTTTGGTATCGGATTTGAACAATTTATGTACGAGTAAACTCGTGAATGAATGGGTGTTCGTATTTGGGACTTTTACCCAATTCCGAGATGTGGGTCCGGGGTGACTTTTTGGGCATTTTTTCTAATTTCACGCTTTAGCTTTAAATTAATTAGCTAAATTAGTTACTTGTAGTTATATTTACATTATGCAATTTATTTGAATAGATTCGGGCCATTTGGAGTCGGATACTCGTGGCAAGAACGTGTTATCGAGGTGATTTGAGCGGTTCAAGGTAAGTGGCTTGCCTAAACTTGTGTTGGGGACTTTCCCCTTAAGATGTCTTGATATTATTTGGTGTGTGGGCGCCATGTACGTGAGGTGACTAGTACGTACACGGGCTGTTATTGCAAAAATCCTGTTTATCCTTTTTAAATCATAAATTGCTTCTCTTATTAAATTGCACTAATATACTTAATTGTTTAGTTTAGACTAGAAGAGCATGCTTACGTGTTTTAACTGCCTATTTGACCTTCTGTGCACCATGCTTAGTTAAATCCCTATTCCCTTATTTATGTTCAGTGTAAACTGTATAACTGGATCTCATACCTGCCATTTCATCTTGCGTTGCATATTTAAATTGGGACTACAGACGTATTCCGGGAGATCCCCTCTGTCTTGCATATTTACTTTGGGACTACGGACGTATTCCGGGAGATCCCCCAGCACTGCATATTTACTTTGGGACTACGGACGTATTCCGGTAGATCCCCCATGTACTGCATATTTACTTTGGGACTACGGACGTATTCCGGGAGATCCCCCAGCACTGCATATTTACTTTGGTACTACAGACGTATTCTGGGAGATCCCCCTGTACTGCATATTCATTCGGAACTACGGGGCGGTATCCCGGGAGATTTCCCACTGTGTTTACCTTGTTTTGAGCCGAGGGCTCCCTTAACTGTTAAATTTTCGAGAATTTCTTTAACTATGTTACCGTAAATTTCACTTATATCTTTTACTGTTTAATTTATTATATTTACTCCGATAGGGCCTTGACCTGACCTCGTCCCTTGGCACTTACTGGGTACCATTGTGGTGTACTCATGCCCTTCCTGCACATATTTTCGTGTGTAGATCCAGGTACGAGCTATCAGCCTTGGGGTTAGTGCGTGCTTCTGGTTCTAGGAGACTTCAAGGTACTTCTGCTTGGTTCCGCAGATCTTCGGAGTCCCCTTCTACTCCCTCGTCTAGAGGTTTTCCTTATTATCTTCAGACTTTTGTATAGAGCTACATAGATTATAGCAGCTTGTGACTTAGTGATATTTCGGGTCTTGGAAAATTATTTTATATATGCCGAGTGGTACTACTCTTGGCTATTTATAATATGTTGTTTATCTTTAAAATTTTGTGTTTTCTTTATATTTTTCGCAATATTAGGCTTACCTAGTCGTAAAGACTAGGTGTCATCACGACACCTTAGGAGGGTTAATTTGGGTCATGACAATAGCTTTTCGGACTCGTTAAGAGCATTATGAGTTTCTAGTAATGTCCTTTGGGTTGAGAAATGCCCCAGCAACTTTCATGGATTTGATGAACCGAGTATTCAAGCCTCACTTGGTCTCCTTTGTGATTGTGTTTATTGACGATATCTTAATCTACTCCCGCAGTCGAGAGGAGCATGAGCAGCATCTCAGGATTGTACTTCTGACTCTGAGAGCCAGCCAGTTATATGCTAAGTTATCAAAGTGCGAGTTTTGGTTGGACTCAGTCGCCTTATTGGGGCACGTTGTATCAGCAGAGGGTATTCGGGTAGACCCTAAGAAGATTGAGGCAGTTCAGAACTGGCCTAGACCCACTTCAGCCACGGAGATCCGGAGTTTCTTGGGGTTGGCGGGTTATTACCTTCGGTTTGTGGAGGGTTTTCATCTATAGCAACCCCATTGACCAGGTTGACCCAGAAGGATGCCCCGTTCAAATGGTCAGACGAGTGTGAGGCAAGCTTTTAGAAGCTCAAGACTGCTTTGACTACAACGTTGGTGTTGGTGTTGCCCATAGGTTCAGGATCTTATACAGTATATTGTGATGCGTCCCGTGTAGGGCTCGGTGCGGTATTGATGCAGGATGGAAAGGCGATTGCATATGCGTTGCAGTAGTTGAAGGTTCACGAGAAGAATTACCCTGTCCATGACATAGAGCTGGCAGCCATTGTTCATGCGCTGAAGATTTGGAGGCACTACCTTACGGCGTGTCGTGTGAGGTTTTCACGGATCATTAGAGCCTTCAGTATATGTTCAAGTAAAAGTATCTCAATTTGAGGGAGAGAAGGTGGTTGGAGCTATTGAAAGACTATGATATAACCATCTTGTATCATCCCAGGAAGGCCAATATGGTGGCTAACGCCCTGAATATAAAGGAAGCGAGCATAGGCAGCCTTGCGTTCATTCCAGTCGGTGAGAGGCCACTTGCATAAGATGTTCAAACTTTAGCCACCAGTTTGTGAGGTTGGATATTTCAGAGCCCAGCCATGTTCTAGCTTGTACAGTCGCTCGGTCTTCTTTGTTTGAGTGCATCAGAGATCGACAGTATGACGACCCTCATTTGTTGGTCCTTAGGAACACAGTGCGGCATGGTGGTGCCAAACGGGTTACTGTTGGGGATGACAGAGTCTTGAGGATGCAGGGTCGCGTTTGTATGCCTAATGTGGATGGACTTCGTGAGTTGATTCTTGAGGAGGCTCACAGTTCCCGGTATTCTATTCATCTGGGTGCCGCCAAGATGTATCAGGACTTGCGGTAGCATTATTGGTGGAGGAGAATGAAGAAGGACATAGCTGCATATGTAGCTTGGTGTCTAAATTGTCAGCAAGTAAAGTGTGAGCATCAGAGACTTGGTTTTTGATTCAGAAGTTGGATATTCCTGAGTAGAAGTGGGAGCGTATCACTTTGGATTTCGTTATTGGACTCCCAAAGACTCAGAGGAAGTTCTATGCAGTTTGGGTCATTGTGGACAGGCTGACCAAGTCGGTGCATTTCATTCATGTGGGAGTTACCTATTCTTTAGAGCGGTTGACAGAGATTTATATCTGTGAGATCGTCCGTCTTCACGGTGTACCCGTGTCTATCATTTCTGATCAAGGTACGCATTTCACCTCGCACTTATGGAGGGTAGTACAATGTGAGTTGGGTACGCGGGTTGAGTTACACACATCATTTCATCCTCAGACGGACGGACAGTCCGAGCACACTATTAAGATATTGGAGGATATGCTTCGGGCTTGTGTTATAGACTTCGGAGGTTCGTGGGATCAGTTTTTGATGCTTACGGAGTTTGCCTACAACAACAGCTACTAGTCGAGCATTCATATGTCTCCTTGTGAGGCATTATACGGTAGGCGGTGTCGATCGCCAGTTGGATGGTTCGAGCTGGGGGAGGCTCGGTTGTTGGGTACATATTTGGTATAAGATGCCTTGGATAAGGTCAAGATTATTCAGGTTTGACTTCGTACAACTCAGTCCAGGCAGAAGAGTTATGCCGACCGTAGAGTTTGTGATGTTGCATTCATGGTCGGAGAGAGAGTGTTGCTCCGGGTATCACCCATGAAGGGTGTGATGAGGTTCAGGAAGAAGGGCAAGTTGAGCCCTTAGTATATCGGACCTTTCGAGATCCTTGAGAGAGTGGGAGAGATGGCTTACAGGCTTGCGTTGCCACTGGGTTTATCAGCAGTTCATCCGGTGTTCCATGTGTCCATGCTTCGGAAGTATCACGGTGATCCGTCCCATGTGTTAGATTTCAGCTCTGTCCAGTTGGACAAGGATTTGACTTACGAGGAGGAGCCGGTGGCTATTCTAGCCTGGTAGGTTCGTCAGTTGAGATTGAAGAGTTATCCTTCAGTTCGAGTGCAGTGGAGAGGTCAGCCCGTCTAGGCAGCTACCTGGGAGTCTGAGTCGGACATGTGGAGTAGATATCCCCACCTTTTCAGTAGCCCAGGTACTTTTCTATGTCCGTTCGAGGACGAACGGTTATTTTAGATGTGGGAAATGTGATGACCCGATTGGTCATCTTATGTTTTAGAACCGAATTCTATGCCATGAAGCCTTAAATACCTCATTTTAGACTTTCTTGATTTGTGTGCGCAGTCTGAGTATTTTTTTCAGAAAGCTTTTATGTAAAAATTGAGAAAATATGAAATTTTTGCCTTAAAAATTTATTTGAGTTAACTTTAGTCAACGTTTTGAGCAAACAGACCTGGATTCATTTTTTGACGGTCCCGGTGGGTCCGTATCATGATTTGTGACTTGGGCGTATACCCGAAATCGAATTAGGAAATCCCTAGCCCGAGTTATCGCGCTTTGTTGAAATTTGAAAGCTAAAGGCTTAATGAATTTGAAATGTTTGACCTATAGTTGACATTTTGGATATCGGGTCCGTATTTTGGTTCCGGAACCCGGTATAGGTCCAATACCATATTTATGACTTGTCTGAGAAATTTGGTGAGAAACATAGTTGATTTGACGTGATTCGGACGTTCGGTTGTGAAAATAGAAGTTTTATAGTCTTCTTGAAAATTTCCTTTGATTTGGTGTTCAATTCGTAGTTCTATTTGTTGTTTTGGCGATTGGATCGCGCGAGCAAGTTCGTATGATGTTTTAGGACTTGTGTGCATGTTTGTTTTGAAGCCCCGAGGGCTCAGGTAAGTTTCGGATAGGCTACGGAGTGTTTTGAACTTAGAAAAAATAGCAGCTGCTGCAGTTGATCTGCAGACTTCATAATTGCGAGGTCTGGCTCGCAAATGCGAGCCTCGCATTTGTGAAGAGACCATCGCATTTGCGCAAAGTGGACTGGGGGTAATACCTTTGCATTTGCAAAGTTTTGATCGCATTTGCGATCCTGGCAGTCCGCATTTGCGAACACTGGTTCGCATTTGTGAAGACAACAGACATAGCCATTCTTCGCATTTGCGAACTATTCTTCGCATTAGCGAAGAATGCAGAGGTGTGCTGTTTCTTGCATTTGCGAAGCCCAGATTGTAAATGCGACATCTGCTGCTGAACAAATATGACTTAGACGGGATTTTTGGTTCATTTCTCAAATTTTCAAAACCTATTACATTAAAGGCGATTTTTCCAAGACTGTTTCTTCACCAAATCATTGGTAAGTGATTCTAACCTATTTCCTTTCAATCTTTCACTACATTTCACAAGTTTCCAACCTAAAATCTAGAGTTTTCATGGTGGAATTGGGGGTTTTGGGTAGAAATTAGGGATTTGGTAAATTGGGGATTTAGACCTCAAATTGAGGTCGGATTCCAAATCAAATTACATAACCAAGCTCGAGGGTGAATGGGTAATCTGGTTTTGGTTCGAACTTCGGGATTGGACCGAGCGGGCCCGAGAGTTGACTTTTGTTGACTTTTTCAATAATGACCTAAATTGAATCCTTTGCAATCGTGGGTAGTTCCTAAGGCTTAATTTGAATCGTTTGGTTGGTAATTTTCTAGATTCTATTGGTTCGGAGGCTCGTTTGAAAGGCAAAGCTGTGATTGAGCTTTAAGTGGACCTTTGGAGCGAGGTAAGTGTCGTGGTTAACCTTCACTTGAGGGAATAGGACTTGTTGGTCTATTTGCTACATGTTTAGATGTTGTGTACAACGTATATGTGAGGTGACGAGTACTTATGCATTGTTGTCCGGTTAAAGCATGCGGGTGGAACTTGGTTTCTTCTAATTATTGCCTTCTTTGATCATGTTATCCATGTTAGACTAGTATTGTTAAATTGATCGTCCTTACCATGTTTACAGATCTTTGGTGATAATTGAGTATTGATTTCAAAGCTGAGGTTGGTATTGTGGAACCAAATGTTGAAGTAAGGCTTGTTATTCTATCTCCCTGTTGTTATTTGATCATTGCTTTATGGTAAGGGAGAGTGTTAATGCACGAAGGGTGATGTCGTGCCGTTTCTATTGATTTATATGGTGAGAATGAGAGTAAAAGCACATAGGGTGATGCCGTGCCATATGGTGAGAGTAAAAGCACGAATGGTGATGCCTTGCTATGTTATGAGAGCTAATGCACGAAGGGTGATGCCGTGCCGTTTCTATTGGTTTATATAGTGAGGTTTAGAGTAAAAGCACGAAGGGTGATGTCGTGCATTTTCTTTTGCTGTGTTTACTTACTCTTATTGGTTCAAGGTTTAATGGTTGCTCAAGTTTTCATTACTGATGTGATTCTCTATCTTGTATTCCCCCCGGTATGTTTCCCCTTCCTATATTACTTGTCTAGCTTTTACTTGCCGTTAATTTTGTACATATACTGTTAAATTGCACAGGTTTGTTATGTAAGTGTCTTGTCATAGCCTCGTCACTACTTCGGCGAGGTTAGGCTCGGCACTTACCAGTATATGGGGTCGGTTGTACTGATACTGCACTCTGCACTTCTTGTGCAGATTTTAGTACTGCCCCTAGCTAATCGTGAGGCTTAGCAACTTGGATTTGATGTTAGGAGACCCAATGAAGATTTGTTGGCGTCCGCAGACCCGGAGTCTCTTCCTAGTTTTATCATTTACTGTTTCCTTACTTCAAAATAATATATTTTCCCTTTTCAGCCTTTGTTTGTAATGAATCATAGTAGCTCGTGAGTTGTGACTCCAGATCCGGGTAGTAGTAATTAATGAAGTTTTTATATCATTCTGCACTCGCTGTATTTCATTTTAGCTTATTTGATGTTATTTACTGAATTGAATAAGAATTGACTTAATAAGTCTCTAACATCGATTTGCCTAGCAAGTGAAATGTTAGGAGTCATTACGGTCCCAACGGTGGGAATTCCGGGCAGTGACAATAAAAGATTTCACATGTAAGTCCAGTTGAAATGTTAACCGTCTTCCCCTTTCTTTTTTTCTCATTGACATTTGACTCTTTCTTCTTCTATCTTTCTAATGTCTT
Organism: Nicotiana tomentosiformis; assembly: GCF_000390325.3. Lineage (NCBI taxonomy): Eukaryota > Viridiplantae > Streptophyta > Magnoliopsida > Solanales > Solanaceae > Nicotiana > Nicotiana tomentosiformis. Next base: position 77,008,308 of record NC_090817.1, on the reverse strand, counting down.
GCAAGTTTCTTCGAGTAAAATATAAATACAAGATAACGCTAATGAAGTATCAAAATAATTTGTAATACAACCTTTGGTAACATAAATAGCTTTAGAATATGAATGTCGGTTGAAAAATATTATTATATGACTTATAACTCTGCTATTATCGGCTCTTACTCTTACAAACAAGATTCGGTATATATTTGAGCAAGATGAAATTACACATATATTTACCTATAATAAGTCAGACTTTATTTTACACTTTAAGTTTGTTGCATTCCTGAAATCATATTAATATAGACATAAACTTCTTACAATTAGAGTAATAGTATATAATTACTATATATCTGGATCATTTCAAGACAGTAGAGGACAAACCAACACTAAAGGCTATCATTTTGATAAATGTCCTTCGACGCTTTCCTCTTTATCTAAGTCCTATTTTAATTTGTCAGATCTTCTTTGTTGAACTTATGTTTCCTTTGTCTAAGTCCAATTAAGTTAAATAGGGGAGAGAAAGGAGAGTTTTTTTTGTTGTGATACGGCCAATGTAAAGAAAGGACTATGGTCACCCAAGGAAGACATCAAGCTCTAAGACTTTATTGAAAAATAAGAATCGGAACTTTTCCTTAGTATATTTGCAATTCAACTTTTTATATCGCTTATGAGATTAAAACTCTAACTCCTGTAATAAATATTACTTATAGGTGTATATGATGAAACTGGAGATTTTGTGCAAGATATGTATGTAAAAAAAAAAAGAAGGAAACTTGAATATTTCAAAGAGCAATAAACCTTGAGAAGACAATTAGTATGCCCGAAGAATATAAAGAAGATAAAGTTGATCAAAGAATGCTATTCCAACATCGGCTATTGGAGCAATCAAATTTCAAGAAAGATAAACCAAAATTTAATTGATAGTGTGATGGTTAGAAAAATGGAGGTAGAGTTTGTGAGAGAGTATGCTTTTTGACTTTATTTATAAAAGATGTTAAGGTTTATGCGAGAATGCTAGCTTTTGGTATATTCAAATTCTAATTAACAATTAAATAAAATATTTATCGACTATGTATGCATTTGCAATGTTTAGTATATATATATTCTATATAAAAATAATATAAAATACACGTGCAATGCACGTATATAGAGACTAGTTATTATAAAACCGGGAAGCCCATAATCTAAAAGTCAAATTACATAAATGCTTTTCTAAATAAATTAAATATCTTACTTACAAAAATTGAAGAAAAAAGCCAACGGGTCATGCTATATGAACAGTAACACCTATTAGCGGAAATAACCTACAAACAACCTTTTGTTTGACACCATATATAATTTGACTATCCGTTTGATATTACCTTCAATTTTATCCCAAGACCACTTTGAGGAAAATTATATTGAAGTGATTCCAAAAACAAAAGCCACTCCAAAATGTGGCGTGACATGACAAAGGGTAAAGATGAGTGTTATTTTGTTGGCAGAGTCATGAGAGCAAGTCTCCAGTTATGATTAAAAGAAAAGGTCCATTTGGCAACAATTCAATCCATATTATAGATAGTTATTTTAACCTTTGTACGATGGTGACGGACTATAGGAGATGAACGAATCACTTGGCTTGGACGAGAAATAGGAAATTGCACAAGCACATATGAACAACTAAGTTTTTTTTTAAAAAGTTATTTTATATATATATATATATATATATATTTGTCAAATTTCTTAATTTTCCTGAAGAATGAAAAACAAATATTATGTTGATGAATAATTGTCACGACCCAATTCGCACTATGGAAACTTACAATTTAAATAGAAATAATAATAAAAGTGTATCAATGCTAAAACAAATCACAAACAAATTTTAGAACATCCCAAAACCCGGGTGTCACAAATACATGAGCTTCTACTAAAGAGTGCAATAATAATACAATATATGTCTGGAATATAAAATAGACAGGATAAGGTAAATAAATGTCATGACCCAAATCTCAATATAGATCGTGATGGTGCTGGACGTCACCGTTTGGCAGGCCAACGGTGAACTACCAACTTAATTATTCATTTTATTATTTTTGAAATCATGAATCTTATTAGATAGAGAGATCAATGCATTAAAAATCGTTGATACGTACAATTTAATTACAATATAAAGTAATTATGTATCCGTAACGATCCAGCCAGTCATTTTGAGCATTTGCATTCCGTTCAGCTATTTGAAGTCATGAGTAGCTCCGTATGATGTATTTATGACTTGTGTGTATCGTCGAATTCGGTTTTCGGGTGATTCGAAATTAGTTTGGAAGGATGAATTTCATGTTTGAATCTTTAAGTTGGAAGAGTTGACCAAGTTTGACTTTTGAGTATTTGACCTCGGATCGAAATTTTTTTGGTTCCGTTAGGTCCGGATGGTGATTTTGGACTTGGGTGTATGCCTGTATTTGCATTTTGATATTTCTAGAAGGTTTCGGCACTAATTGGCGAAAATTAGAAATTTGAAGGTTTGGAATGTTCATAAGTTTGATCGGGAGTTGACTTTGATGATATCGGGTTTAGATTGTGGTTTCAGGAATTGGAATAGTTTCGTTATGTCATTTGGAACTTGCATGCAAAATTATAGGACAATCAGAGTTATTTTGGTATGATTCAGCGTTAGTTTTAAAAGTCGGATGTTCATAGTTTCAATAGGCTTGAATTGGGTTGCAATTCATTGAATCGATGTTGTTGGATGTGATTTGAGGTTTCGAGTAAGTTCGTATTGTGTTTTAGGACTTGTTGGTATGTTGGGATGGGATCTCGGGGACCTCAGGTGAGTTTTGAACAAGTTTGGGTATTTCGACACTTTGATGATGTTCTGAAGCAGTTGAAGTACGGAGGGCACATTTTGGAGTACTGAGGCAAAGCCTCATGTGTGGACCGCAGTGAAAAATATGCGGACCGCGGAGAAAAAGTGCGGACCGCAGAGGAAAAGTGCGGACCGCGGCAGGGGAAATCCACAAGTTTGATGGTCTAATTTCGAAAGCTTATATCTTTTAATTTATAAGGAATTTGGAGATGATCCAAAAATAAAAGTTGTAGACCTTTGAATCTAATTTCTAGAAAAGTAAACCGTTTGTCATTTGGACATTTGTACAGAAAGTTATGGCTAATTTACCAAAGCCTGATAGTGCAACTCCTGCTGAAGTGCGGCCGCACAATTTGGATCGTGGCCGCAAAACCTGGATGTTCGGACCACACAAAAATGTGCGGTCAGAACTATGAGAGATCAGATGTTGTAGTATATAAATGGAATTTTTGGACTTTTATTTCATTCCTCACCACTTTAAATACTTGGGAGCTCGGGTTTGAAGGGTTACGACCTGGACCTTCATCTACATGTTTGGGGTAAGTGATTCTAACATATATCTATGAGATTTACATAAATCCAACACTAGATTTAACATTTAAACATGGGATTTAACAAGAGAAATTGGGATTTTGTGAAAACTTTTCTAAAGTGAATTTTTGAGTTTTGAGCTTCGATTCGGAATCGAATTTGAGTGAAATTAGTATAGTTGGACACGTAATTGAATGAGTTATCGGATTTTGTGAGTTTTGTCGGATTCTGAGATGCGGGCCTAGATTTAACTTTTTGGTTGACTTTAAGTAATTGATTAAAGATTCAACCTTTATCGCTTGGGTTTGTTTCCTATGGTATTATTTGATGTTTTTGAGTTGCTTTTGGCTAGTTTCGAGCCGTTCAGAGGTTGTTACGCGTGGGAGGACATTTCTAGAGTGTCGTTTGAGTTGCTCGGTATTTGTCTTGGTTTGTTTGAGGTAAGATACTTATCTAAACTTGGTCGAGGCACTAGTTGTCTGAATTATTTGTGATAGCTACATCATATAGGTGCGAATATGCGAAGGGTTTGAGCCCATGTGCGACCTCCAGGGTATTTATCCATGCTCAGGGTAGTACTTAGGCTATGATATGCCTAGAGTTGACTGTTAAGATTTAATCTATAATGTTTCTCATATTTGTATCATTGTTATGAACTATTTAAGCCATGTTTGAGGTTACGAAGAGGCTAATTCCCTGAATAACTTGGTAATTCTATTTCTGTGATAAATTGCCGACTTGAGCTATGATAGCACACATTGCACATGCCTACACTTTAGCATGTCATTATACTAGTCCAGGATCATAAAATTTGATATTTATCCATCATATACATATGTTCTTGTATACTTGCTTATGTGTGATATGATTTGGACTGGGTGCCTGTGACCATGCCGGGCGAATTATGTTGATATGCTTGTGACCATGCCAGGCGGATTGTGTTGTTATGCCTATGATCACGTCGGACGGATTGTGATATTAGTACATGAGTTGTCCGTGCAACACATGAGTTGTTCGAGCGGATTGATATTATTAGCACCTGAGCTGTCTGTGTAGCACGTGAGTTGTCCGTGCGGATCCATATATTGATATTATTAGCACGTGAGTTGTCCGTGCAGCACGTGAGGTTTCCGTGCAGCATGTGAGTTATACGTGCGGATCCATATATTGATATTACAGCACGTGAGTTGTCCGTGCAGTTGATATGATTAGCACGTGAGTTGCTTGTGCAATACATGAGTTGTTTGTGCAGCGTGTGGATACAGATCCATCCCCCTAGGGTCACCCTCTCATGTTTCTCTATTGATGGATACATGTGGATTGTGAGAAACCGATGGGTTTCTAGTTGATGTGAGCTTTGGGAGAGCTGGTTACTGTTATTGGATCGAGTTGCGTGCCGCAGCGGACTGTTATTTGGTTATTGCATTTCACCCTTATTTGCAATTTCTTGACTGTTGCCTGATGTAATTGCATATCATCCTTATATGCTAGATTGAAGACTGAGTAAAACACTTTAAAACAAAGACTTTTGAGCATCAAAGCGGTTCTACCTAAGATTTTCATGATTTGATCATATATTTGTCCTATATTTGTAGAAATTATGAACTATACAGGCGTTGGTGAGTATCATTTATAGTTCTTTCTTCTTGTACCTCACCGAGGTTAGTTAGGATACTTATTGAGTACATGGGGTCGGTTGTACTCATACTACACTTCTGCACCTTGCGTGCAAATCTTGGTGTTGATGTTGTTGTGTATGGCGAGGGCTGACAATGAAGATGTATCTGCATTCCAGTTATGGCTATCACTTGTCCTCGGTAGATTTAGATTCGGATTATGTTCATTTACATTCTAAACAGATGATGTATTTATTTCAGTTCAGTTTTGTAAAAATCTAAGTCTTAGTGGCTCATGACTTGTACTACCAGTCCTTGGGGAGATGTATAAAATTCAGCTATTTTATTTATGACTCTTATCATTATCATTATATTATGTTTTATTCTTATTTGGCTTACCTAGCATGTTGGGTTAGGTGCCATCACAACTGGTTAGTTTTTGGGTCGTGACAGTGTCAATTTAAAGCAAACCATAAATAAATTCTAGAACACCCCAAAACTCGGTGTCACAAGTGCATGAGCATCTATTAGGAAGTACAATAATAATACAACATCTGTCTGGAATACAAGATAGACATGATAAAGTAAATAATTATGATGGAAACACTGTGTGTTGCAAATCATAGCATGGAATATAGCTCACCATAAAGTCCCCTCCGCATCTGTGCCTACATGCCCAAATGACCACCAAATGAAACTGTCAGATCCTGCACATTTGGTGTAGAAGTGAAGTATGAGTACGTAAATCAACGCGTACCCAGTACATATCTAGACTAACCCCAAAGAGGTAGTGACGAGTGTTTGACATTGACACTTACTAGTAGTCGAGTAAATCAAATATAACAAAGTAAACAAGTATGAAACATGGTAAGTAAACAATGAGTACAAATATAGGAAAATAATACGGTCTACAGCTGAACAATAAACAAAAAAGTCCCCCATTATCAGATACCTCCTCAAATGGAATACATAATGGTCAATACCAAATTAACAGTCACATCTCAAGTCAGGAAACTCATGAATACGTGGACACCTTATCAAGCATTTCGCACAATCCTGCTGAGGAGAGCGGCCCGATCCCATAAGAGTGTTTCATAGAATTACCGAGGCGAACGACCCGATTCCATAAGAGTGTGATACATAATTCTACCGAGGCGAATGACCCGATCCCATAAGAATATGATATGTGATACTGTCGAGGCGAACGACCCGATCTCATAAGAGTGTGTTACAATATCTTGCCGAGGCGAACGGTTCGATCTTATAAAAGTGTGAAGCTTTTACGGGTGTATGATCCCATTCACGAATATACATGTGAGTTATGGAATTCAAGAGAAACTTTCCGATGAATACGCACAACGCGGGAGAAATCCGATAGAGAAGTACAATTCTTACGGCTATCAAGTAGCTCATCAAATATCTAAAATAGCGAGCCTAGTCTCTTGTCACAATGCGAATTAAAGTAATTAAACAAGCAAGAATAACTCAATTAGTATAATTAAAGAATGGCGTGAATCTAAGTCTACCCGAACATAATCAGAAACTCTAGCATACGCACGGACACTCGTCACCTCATATGTGCGTAGCTCCCATAACATGTAGCATGTAATAAGTATAATACATACAAAGTAAATTCCCCCTCACAATGTTAGACAGGAGACTTACCTTGCTCCGAAGTTCCATAACCAGCTCCAACGCCTCTCTAACACCCCAAACTGATGCCCATCGATTCGAAATTAGTTAAACAACATGCAAACCAATAAATATATACTCCAATACTCATAATTTAACAATTCTCAACTTTGCTCGAAAAGTCAACAAAGTCAACCATCAGGCCCACGCTCCCGGATTCTAAATTTTGTTTGAAGATAAACATTTCCCCTAACACCACGACTCAAATATATAATTTATTTCTAATTTCATGTCCAATTTTGTGGTCAAAATTCGAAAATACCATTTTAAATTCCACAATTTCTATCAAATTTCATGTTAAAATCCATATATAATCCATATATGTAACTCGAAACAAGTAGGAATAACTTATTTTATGATATATGGCGAAAATGATCTTCAAGAATCACCCCCAAATCGCCCCACTTGAGCTCCAAGAACTTAAAAGTAAAGAAATGAGCTTAAAAGTCCGAAATTAGATGATTAATACACATGTCAGGCCTCCTTCTTCGCGATCGCGTTCATTAGCCATGCGATCACGGATAACAAGAGTTCCAACATCGTTTCCTTCATCGCGATCGCGGCCAAAATCCGGTGATCGCGATGTAGAAATTATGTTTTCTTCTTCACATACACACTTCAGTATAATGGTCATAACTTTTTGTACAAAATTCCAAATGAAAAATGGTTTGCTTTTCTGAAAACTAGATTCAACAGCTACAACTTTCATTTTTGGATTATCCCTAAATTCCTTATATATTGCAACATATAAGATCCTGAAGTCAGACCACTGACAACAGAAAATCCTTCTACGCAATCGTGACCTTCCATCCGCCATCACAATTCACAAAGGCCTGGAATGCACTTTGCTCTTCACGATTGCCCAGACCTCCGCGATGGAGAAGAGCACCCATGACATCAGATAACAACAATTCAAATTGGTCTAAAAGTGGTCTGAAACTACCCTAAAACTCACCCGAGGTTCGAGGAACCCCGTCCAATCATTCTAAAATGTTTATATAACCTATGTAAACTTGTTCAAAGGCTCGGAACACAAATTACAACATCAAAACCAACAATTAAATATCAAACTCAATTTCTTAAACTCTCTTAATTTTCAAACCTACATCCTTCGCCGTATGCGTCCGAATCAAATTTAAACATTTCGGAATGCCGTCAAATTTTGTGTACAAGTTCCAAATCACAATACAAACCTATTCCAAGGCCCGAAATCCCAAACAGACATCAATACCACCAAGTTCACTTCAACTCGAACATAGGAAATTCTAAAATCTTCAAAATGCCAGCTTTCCACAATAAGTGCTGAAATGTTCCCTGACCATCCGATACTTAACCCGAACATATGCCTAAGTCCAAAATCATCATACGAACCTATTAGAACCTTCAAATCCCGATTCCTATGTCATTTACTTAAAAGTCAAACTTTGGTAAACTCTTTCAACTTAAAGCTTCCGGATTGAGAATTTTCTTTCCAAATCAACTCCGAACTTCCCGAAAATAGAAACCTACCACACGTACAAGTCATAATACATAAAGTGAAGCTACTCAAGGCCTCAAATTATCGAACAACGTGCTAGAGCTCAAATCGACCGGTCAGATCGTTACAATAAATAAGATAAAGACTCGGTAGGCTGCGGTGCGTAGCATAGAAAGCAGCTCCCCATAAAGTCCCCTCAGCAGTTGTGCCTACGCGCCAAGATGGCCACTAGATGAACCTGTCAAATCCTGCATATAGTGCAGAAGTGTAGAATGAGTACGTAAATCAATGCGTACCTAGTAAGTATTCAGCCTAACTCCGTAGAAGTAGTGACGAGGGGATGACATCGACACTTAGTAGTGGTCCAATAAATCAATATGATTACTCATAACAGATACGAAGCACAATAGTAGTAGTGAGATAAAAACTGTAACTAACATAATCCTCCAAAATTTCTTTTAATGATAAAAATCTCTCAAATCCCATATGTTATCTTAACGGATCTGAAATGTCAAATGTAATTCCAGGTCTCAATAAAAGGGGCATCTCATGAATATTCGGACTCCTAGTGATATTTCGCACGATTATGCCGAGGTCGTACGACCCGATCCAGAGTGGCGTGTACACTGTCGAGGGTCGACCGGCGCGAATCAGAGATGCATCTCAATATAGTGCCGAGGCGTTCGGTCCGATCCACAGGAAAGGAAAAAATTTATCGAGCTACGAGTCACGTGCTTACAACACATGTACATAACAATTATATCACCTAGGGGTAGTTTCTCCCTCACAAGGTTAGACAGGAGATTTACCTCGCTCCGAAGTTCCATAACAGGCCTCAACGCCTCTCTAACACCTCAAATCATTGCCCATCAATCCACAATTAGTCAAACAACATGCAAACTAATAAAAATATACTCCATTACTCATAATTAACCAATTTATAACAATTCTCAACTTCACTCAAAAAGTCAACAAAGTCAACCCTCAGGCCCACATGTCCGGATTTCAAAAATTTTCAAAGCTAAACTTTATCCATGACATCAAAAACTCAAATATATAATTTATTCCTAATTACATGTCCAATTTCGTGGTCAAAATTTTAAAATAACAAATTCTAGGTTATCTTTCAAAATCTCCAAATTTCTATAAAATTCCATATTTAAATCTATATATAATCCATGTATTTATCAAACAACAAGTGGGAATAACTTACCTCATGATATATATGGCAAAAATGATCTTCAAGAATCACCCCAAATCGCCCTAACTGTGCTCCAAAAACTTAAAAGTAAAGAAAATGAGCACAAAATTCTGAAATTAGATGTTTGATACACCTGCCAGGCCTCCTCCTTCGCGATCGCAGTCATTACCCATGCGATCACGGTTAACAAAAGTTCCAGTATCATTTCCTTCATCACGATCGTGCCAAAATCCCGCGATCGCGATGTAAAAATTTTATTTTCTTCTTCACAAACACCCTTCTTTTCATAAAAATTTCCAAGTGATAAATGGTTTGATTTTTTGAAAACCAGATTCAAAGTGCTACAACTTTTATTTTTGGATCATCCCTAAATTCCTTATAGATTGTATGATATAAGCTCCCGAAGCCAGATCACTGATAACAAAAATTCCTTCAACGCGTTCGCAATCCTTACTTCCGCGATCGCGATTCACAAGGCCTGGATTGCACTTTACTCTTTGCGATCACGGCCCAGACCTCCGTGATCGCATTTCACACCCCGTACACCAATTATCAGCAGTTCCAAATGGCCTAAAAGTGGCCCGAAACCACACCCAAAACTTACCCGAGGACCGAGGAACCACGTTCAATCATTCTAATAAGTTTATATACCTTATGTAAACTTGTCCGAAGGCTCGGAACACAAATTACAATATCGAAACCAAGAATTAAAGATTAAACTCAATTCCTTAAGCTCTCTTAACTTTCAAACCTCCATCCTTCGCCGAACGCGTCCGAATCACACGTAAACATTTTGGAATGACTCCAAATTTTGCGTACAAGTCACAAATCACAATACGAACCTACTACAAGGCTCAGAATCCCAAATGGATATCAGTAACACCAAAGTCTACTTCAACTAGAACTTAGAAAATTCTAAAACCTTTAAAATGCTATTTTTCCACAATAAGCGTCGAAATGCTCCTGGACCATCCGATACTTAACCCGAACATACGCCCAACTCCAAAATTATTATACGAACGTATTGAAATCGTCAAATCCCGATTACGAGGTTGTTTACTCAAAAGTCAAATCTTGGTCAACTCTTTCAACTTAAAACTTCCGAATTGAGAATTTTCCTTCCAAATCAACTCCTCTAAACGACGCCCTAGAGCTCAAAATGATCGATCGGATCGTTACATTCTCCCCACTTAGACATACATTCGTCCTCGAACGTGCCAAGAATAACTCCGGAATTGCCCTAAACCACTGCTTAACACCTCGTGCACCTACCCGTGCCACCACGACCAATGTGAGTACATTATCTCAAGCCAGACTGAAGATCCTTCTTTTTACCTTAACCCACAAGCCTTTGAACCAAATTCCAACATCCCAAATTCTCTATGAGACATGATTCTAACATACGAGCACTATATCAATCCCCACACGCTGTACCAAACATGATCATGCACCCATGTTGAAATCACACAATGTACCGCATAATTCGTATGGCCATAATTACATCCTCCAACCGTAAAAGCTGCAAATTCACTAGCCTGGTGCCCGTAGCATACCCCATAACGCGTATGAGCCCCGGTCCAAACCTCGTGATACTGCAATGATAAGATTATGCATTGTATGATATTTCTCAATATAATTTAAAAATATTATTTCGATTTAATTTTAAATGGTCTTATTTTTCTATTATTTTGAACTGATTTTTTTATTTATTTTTTCCTCTTTTTGTTCCTTGCATATCGTTATTGTATTATTAATTATTTAATACTTTTGTCAAATGACTTTTTATTATATTTTCTCTTGAAATTAGATAATTATCAACTACAAATATTAAATGTTTTTGGTTGACAATCTTATATATTAGCTAAACGGATGCCATCGATTTTTTTTAATTTATTAGTTATTTAGATTGGCCTAAATATTCTTTTAAGTCTTTAATTAATTTAAGTCCACATGCCTTTCTAAAAAATTTCAATTGGATACAAAAACAAAATCAAGATCATTTTTCTAGATAGGAAGAGCAAGATGATAATGAATATACATTTTATATTTATTTATGACAATGTAAATTTTACCTACTTGATCAGGTTTGCGATTATCTTTAAGTTTTTGTATTTTTGAAATAAAAAAAAAAAACAATATCAGCTTCTTAGGTCGTTAAATTGCATATTTTTAATTTTATTATAATTCTTGTTAATATCTATCGACAAATAAATAAATAATCTCCTCAAAGTAGAAAAAAATAAATAACATATATAACTAATTAATGCATAATGAAAATAGATAATATTCGTTAATTAAAAAACCTAAGACGTGATAAGAAATAAATTTAAATTCATATTTGTATTTTTTGTATAAATAAATTGGTCCACTCATCAAGTTCTTTAGCCTATCGATAAATATTACTTGAAACCTTTATATATATATCATTTAAAAAAAAATAGTCTATTAAATAATCTCACTAACGAAATGAAGTGTGTATCTAGGCATAAGAGGCAGAAAAACAATTACCTTTTGTCACGACCCAATTCCCACTATAGGCCGTGATGGCACCCACCATCGCCGCTAGGCAAGCTAGCAGTGAACTTCCCATTTAATTTCTCATTTTATTATTTTTAAAGTCGTTGATTTTTATTTAATGCACAAATAATTAGTAAGTGGGCGTAGTAATATAAAGTATAAACTAACGGGAAAGAAAGATAGTGAATTAAATAGTCAAAACCCATGAGTGTCTACTAGAATTCCCAAAACCCGGTGTCACAAGTGCACAAGCATCTAGTAGAATATACAAAACTCTCTAAGAACTATTGTCTGAAACAAAATAGACAGAAACGATAAATCATAACAAGAGAAGGCTCAGGGTGCTACCGAACGGAGCATGGGAAAGAATCTCACCACGAAGCCTCCGGATAATGTGAGTACGTGCCCGGATGAACTCCAGATGCACCTGCCTCAAAACCTGCACAATATATGCAGAAGTATTGTGTGAGTACATAAACGACATGTATCCGGTAAGTATTTAGTCTAACCTCGAAGAAGTAGTGACGAGGGGTCGACTTCGACGCTTACTAGTGAGAAATATGCATAATGTATAAGATTATTTAGTATGCATGAAAAATAACACCAATGATAGAATAAGAGGTAATAATTAAATGATCATTTATGAAAATAACAATTAAAAGTTCCCAAATATCACATAAAAATCTCATCAAGTAAGGCTTAACATATTATTATAAATCCTCAAGTCATGAAAGACATATCAAGTGTAATCGGACTCCGAGTGACAACACGCACGAGTTATGCCGAGGTCGTACGGTCCGATCCATAATAATCGTGTACATACACTACCGAGGTCATACGGTATGACCCATGGATGCATCTCATAATATAAATAAATATTGTAAAGACATTCGGCCCGATCCACAGGAATAGGAAAACTCTTCGGACTACGAATTTTGTATTTACAACTCCGAGGTAAGCCCATGAAAGAATAAAATCTCCGTCAATAATTAAACATTCCGCCAACTCTCTAAGTAATAAAACTCGATTTAACATAATATTTAACAAAGTTTTACTTATTAATACAAGCAATTAAACTAGCAAGTTGTATCCAAATAGTGCAAGTAATAGCATAATAAAGGCATATGTTCTCCCGGACATAACATAAATTTTAGCTACACACGGACTCTCATCACTTCATGCATACATGACACCTACAATTAGTATCAAATAACAATTAAAATACCTATGGATAAATTTTCTCTTATAAGGTTAAGCAAGAGACTTACCTCGTTCCTAAGTCCACATTTCGGTCTACAAATCACTTTAAAAGCCTTGTTTCTAACTATTAGAGTGATTACCCAACCCAATTAGGAAGGTTCCTAAAAATTTATCCCCAGGTCCACGTGCCTGGATTCCGAAAATATTTGTAAATAAATATTACCCATAACCTCACAAACACAAATATATAATTTATTCCAATTTTCACAACCAAATTCATGATCAAATCCCAATTTCACCTAAACCCTAGGTTCTTCACAAAATCCCACAAGTTTCACTAATTTCCCATGTTTAATCTACCTATAATCCGCGCATTTAACTTAAAACTGGGTAGAGTTTACTTACTTTATGATGTTGATGAGAATTCCCTACAAAAGTGCGCTCAAAATCACCCAAGACCAAGTGAAAGTGTGTGGAAAATGGGCTAAGTCCCGAATTAAATGCCCTCCACTGCCAAACGATATCCGTTTTTGTAGCCCAAACAGTTGCATCTGCGGAAAAATCCATCGTAGGTGCGGTCCTATCCTAGGCCAGCTCCCTTTGCTTCTGCGGACCAATGCTCATTTCTACGAGCCCGTTTCTGCGGAAAATGGATCAAACCTGCGATCCCACACGAGCCCTCACATTTCAGCTTCTGCGGAAGAAACCTCACGCATGCGGATGCGCATCTACACCCATGCGCCCTCACCTGCAAACCCAGGCCTGGAATGGCCCTCACCTGATACAACATGCCCTAAGAATGACACATAATCTAATTAGAACTCACATTTGGAGAACTTAGCATATAGTTTTTCTTCCCGTAAGGTATGAAGCACAACTCTCAAATGCTGCTCGTACTCCTTCATACTACGTGAGTAGATCAATATGTCATCAATAAAGATGATGACAAATGAGTCAATATATGGCCTGAACACCCAGTTCATCAAATCCATAAATGCCACTAGGGCATTGGTCAAGCCAAAAGACATCACTAGAAACTCATAGTGTCCATACCTAGTCCGGAAGGCCATCTTCAGAACATCCGAAGCACGAATCTTCAGATGATAATACCCAGATCTTATTTAATCTTAGAGAACACACTGGCACCCTGCAACTGGTCGAACAAATCATCAATACATGGCAACGGGTACATGTTCTTAATGGTAATTTTGTTCAACTTGCGGTAATCAATGCACATCCGCATACTCCCATCCTTATTTTTTCACGAATAACACTGGTGCACCCCAAGGAGACACACTTGGCCTGATGAACCCCTTAGCTAGAAACTTCTCAAGCTGCCCCTTCAACTCTTTCAACCCCTTCGGAGCCATGCAGCACGGTGGAATAGAGAGAGGTTGGGTTCCTGGTGCTAAATCTATACTGAAATCAATATCACGATGTGGGGGCATGCCTGGTAAATCAGAAGGGAACACATTGGAGAACTCCTGCACCACAAGCATTGAATCGATCATAGGAGTCTCTGCAGCAGTATCCCGAACATAAGCTAGATAAGCCAAACAACCCTTCTCGACCATGTGTCGAGCCTTCAGGAAAGAGATAACCCGACTAGATGCATTGATAGATGAACCCCTCCACTCCAATCTAAGCAACACTGGCATCACCAAGGTAATAGTCTTGGCATGACAATCAAGAATGGCATGATACGGAGAAAACCATTCCATGCCCAGGATGACCTCAAATTCAGTCATGTCGAGAAACAGAAGATCTATTCTAGTCTCATAACCACAGAAAGTCACAATACAGGGAATGGTAGACCCAATCCACAACAGCAGAATCTCCCACGGGCATGTACATATAAATAGGAGCATCGAAGGACATCTAGATAGTGAGCAAATGGAGAAGAAATAGTACATGTGATCATGACATCTGAGGCTACTGTATCTGGTATGGCAGGAAAAGCATAGAACCTAGCTGGAGTGCCACCTGCCTGGCCCCACCTCTAGGGCGACCCCTACATACCTTCCCTCTACCTCTGGCAGGCCGGATGGCCGGTGCAGCAGCTGGTGTGGTAATCATGGGCTGATAGATATGCTAGCCCTGCTGCACCGCCTTGCCCCGAAAGTTAGGGCAAGATCTCCTCATGTTACCAAGATCCCCCACACTCTTAGAAACCTCTCAGTGCGAAAGATGGTTGACCCTGAGTCTAACCCTGGGGACCTGAATACCCGCTGGAAGGGGCCTGAATAGCCGGTAGACAGTATGAGCTCTCTGAAATGCACTAAAATAGGGCCGGCTGGACTGACCCCTTACGAACTGACCTCTACCACCAGATGGGGCACCGTTGAATCCTCCAGAATGTCGAGGCCTCTTCTCCCTTGTGGTATACAATTGTCTCTAGGTGCAGATACCCTCAATTCATCGAGATATCTCCACCACCTACTCGTAGGGAGTCCCCATCTCCACCTCTCGGGCCATGGTAACCTGAATACCATAATGCAAGCCTGCAATAAACCTCCACACTCTTTCTGCATCTATGGGGAGTATCATAAGTGCATGGGACAACTCAGAGAATCTCATCTCAAAATCGGTCACAGATATCTGACCCTGTTGGAGCCACTCGAACTGTCCCTGTAGATCTTCCCTCTAAGAGGGTGGAATATATCCCTCCAGAAAGAGACGTATGAACTGATCCCAAGTCAAGGGAGGCAAACCCGTTGGCTTACTATGAAGATAGGACTCCCACCATCTGCGGGCCCTACCCTCCAACTGAAATGTAGTGAAGTTCACCCCGTTGGACTCCAATAGTCTCATATTGTGCAGTCTGTCCCTGCAACGGTCAATAAAGTACTGGGGGACCTCCTGTCGCTCATGTAGCCTGGTCCATCTATCCAACAGCTTATGCGGCTCGATGGCCACATCTGGTTTGGGCTCTGGTATAGCCGCTGCAACTGGATGAGCCTCTTCCCATAGTTAATGCACTTAAGGTGTGATAAACGACATCAACGTGCCCTGGAGCCTGAGCAAAGGAGTCTGTGCTCCCCTTCCTGCCTGCGATGTGGCTGGGTCCGTTGGAAACAAACTAGCCTGTGTCATAGAGTCCACGAACCGCAACATACGGTCCATGGCCACCTAGAATCCTAGTGCGTACATGAAATCCGACGGGGATGGATCAGCGCAAGTACCTCTCCTTGCTCCTCAATAATAAGATCCTCTACTGATCCACCGGTGGCACAACAAGAGCAACTCTAGGACACCCTCGTCCTCTGGAAGGAGCTGGAGCCCTCCCTCGGCCTTTAGCAACAGTGGGAGCAACTCCTCCAACCTCGGGTACATCTGTCATGTGTGTTCTCACCATCTGTGAGAGAATAAGATAAATATACTTAGCACAACATCAACTGCACGATAGGAGATAAAGAAAGAGAAGTTTCGTAACACCCTATAGCCTCTCAAAGATAAATACGGACGTCTCCGCACCGATCCGCAAGACTCTATTAGGAACGCTCATGACTTGTGAAACCTATGTGAACCTAGAGCTATGATACCAAGCTGTCATGACCCAATTCTAACTATAGGCCATGATGGAGCCCAACGTCACCGCTAGGCAAGCCAACAGTGAACTACCTATTTAATTTCTCATTTTAATACTTTTAAAGTCTTTGATTTTTATTTAAAGCGGAAACAATTAGTAAGTGAGCATAGTAATGTAAAGTATAAACTAACAGGAAAGAAAGTTAGTGAATTAAATAATCAAAACCCATAAGTGTCTACTAGAATTCCCAAAACTTGGTGTCATAAGTGCACGAGTATCTAGTAGAATATACAAAACTCTCAAAGAACTACCGTCTAAAACAAAATAGATAGAAACGATAAATCAAAACAAGAGAAGGCTCCAGGTGCTGCAGAACGGAGCATGGGAAAGCATCTCACCACTAAGCCTCCAGATAATGCGGGTACACGCCCAGATGAACTCCAGATGCACCTGCCTCAAAACCTGCACAATATGTGCATAAGTGTAGCGTGAGTACATAAACAACATGTACCCAATATGTATCTAGTCTAACCTCGAAGAAGTAGTGACGAGGGGTCGACTTCAACGCTTAGTAGTGGGAAATATACATAATGTACAAGATTATTTTAGTAGGCATGAAAAACAACATCAATGATGGAATAAGAGACAATAATTAAATGACCATTTATCAAAATAACAATTAAAAGTCCGTAAATATCACATAAAAATCTCATCAAGTAAGGCTCAACATATAATTTTAAATCCTCAAGTCATGAAAGACATATCAAGTGTAATCAGACTCCGAGTGACAACATGCACGAGTTATGCCGAGGTTGTATGGCCCAATCTATAATAATCGTGTACATACAGTATCGAGGTCATACGGTCCGATCCATGAATGCATCCCATAATATATATAAATATTGTCGAGGCGTTCGGCCCGATCCACAGTAATAGAAAAACTCTTCGGACTACGAATTTCGTATTTACAACTTCGGGGGAAGCCCATGGAAGAATAAAATCTCCTTCAACAATTAAACATTCCGTCGACTCTCTAAGTAATAAAGCTCGATTTAACTTAATCTTTAACCAAGTTTTACTTATTAATACAAGCAATTAAACTAGTGCAAGTAATAGCATAATAAAGGCCTATTTCTACCTGGACATAACATGAAGTTTAGCTACGCATGGACTATCGTCACTTCGTGCGTACGTAGCACCCAAAATAAGTAGCAAATACCAATTTAAACACCTATGGGGTTAATTCCCTCTTACAAGGTTAGGCAAGAGACTTACCTCGTTCCCAAGTCCACTTTCCGGTCCACAAATCATTCTAAAAGCCTCAAGTCAGTGCCTAACAATCCGAAACTAGCCAAAGGATGTACAAACTAATCAATAATTACTCAAAAGTTCATAATTGAACTATTAGGGTGATTACCCAACCCAATTTGGAAGGTTCCTAAAAATTAATCCCCGAGCCCACGTACCCGAATTTTGGAAATTTTTGTAAATAAATATTACTCATAACCTCACGAACACAAATACATAATTTATTCAAATTTTCATAACCAAATCCATGATCAAATCCCAATTTCACCTAAACCCTAGGTTCTTCACAAAATTTCAAAAGTTTCACTAATTTTTTATGTTTAATCTACCTATAATTCGTGCATTTAACTTAAAAATGGGTAGAGTTTGCTTACTTTGTGATGATGATGAGAATCCCCCACAAAAGCTCTCTCAAAATCCCCCAAGACCAAGTAAAAGTGTGTGAAAAATGGGCTAAGTCCCGAATTAAATGCCCCCCCACTGCCCAGCGATATCCGCTTTTGCGGACCAAACAGTCGCACCTGTGATCCCCCACCTGCAGAAAAATCCATCGCAGGTGCAGTCCTCTCCTAAGCGAGCCCCCTTCATTTCTGCGGACCAATGCTCGCTTCTGCGAGCCCGATTTTGCAAAAAATGGATCGTACCTGCGATCCCACACGAGCCCTCACACTTCCGATTCTGTGGAAGAAACCTCACACCTGCGGATGCGCATATGCGCCCAGGCGTCCACACCTGCGAACCCAGTCCTGGGAAGGCCACCTCCATCCCCACAGGTGCAAAGACACCAGAACAGCAACACCTTCAGCCAAACCAACCAAGTCCAAAAATGATCTGATTCTCACTCGAGGTCCCCGGACCCTGTTCGAACATATCAACAAGTTTCAAAACACATTGTGAACCTACTCGAGGCCACAAATTACATCAAACAATATTGATTCTATGAATCGCAACCCAATTCAAGCCTATCGAAACTATGAACATATGACTTCCAATGCTAACGTCGAATCATACCAAAACAACTCTGATTGACGTAAAATCTTGCACACAAATCATAAATGACACGACGGACCCACTCCTAGGCTGAAAATTCCAAACGGACCTTGATAACACTAAAGTCTACTCCAAACTAAATTTAAAGAACTTGAAAACCTTCAATGAACCAACTTTCAACATTAAACGCTGATATGCTCCCATCACCCGAAACCTGATCCGAACACACGCCAATGTCCAAAATTATCATACGAACCTATTAGAACTATCAAATTCCGGTTCCTAGATCGTTTACTCAAAACGTTGACTCAAGTCAAACTTGGCCATCTTAGACCACTATTAAGGAACCAAGTGTTCCGATTTCAATATGAACCCTTCCAAACCTAAGTCAACCATCCCCGCAAGTCATTAAATAGTAAAGACACATACCGGGAGTGTTAATTAGAGGAATGAGGATCTAGAAAGCAAAATGATCGGCCAGGTTGTTACACCTTTGATTTTAGTTATAATTTTTTATATTTTTAAAATATTTTTGTTACCATCATTTCTCTTTTGACTTCGTATAACCATACAAAAATATAATATATTTGCCACCTGATTTTGTCCTAATTCTTTTCATATTTGTCCTAATACTTATAATCTTTATCCTAAATTTATTTATTAATTTTAAATAGATATAGAAAGATATAAATATAAATATAGATAATAGATATTATCTTAAAATTGTCAAGTATCCTTTTCTTATCACAGTGTTTCATGAAAGATGCATCAGGTTGAATACTGGAAAGAGAGATTTTGTTATAGGAAAGTCTCATATTTTACATGATTATGCTCAATTTATTTACAACGAAAATATAATCATCAACTGTAATATTTACTCACACGTTGAAGTAATGTTGGAAATCAAAAAATATTTGATTTTTAATTTTTTTTATTATATGGATAAACATAGACGCGTACCCTATATATTACATTTATTTTAAAATAAATTCGCTTTATTCAAATCTAGATATAGTGTTGTAAAGAACTATAATTATAGGATTTTAGACGTGAAAGAGTTTTATAGTTGTATGTAGTAATTATTTTTTTTGGCCAGCTGCGAAGTTATATTTAATTAATTATAAAATATAACAAAAGTTCCTAGCATGATTGTATATGATAATTAGTCGAATAAAGTAAATTATAGAGATAATTATATGTTATTCACTTAGACTTTCGAGTTGGAGGTTCTGTAAAGTTTCTCAAAAAACAATTCAGAAGATTTTGTTATCTAACTATGTATTTGTTTTGAATGTTTTCAGAGATTCTTTTTTTGCTTGAAATGTTTTCGAAAAAAAAAATAATTCTAATATAGATTAATGCTTCATAACAATATTTAATTGAAGATTGTTGCAATGGTCCGACCGGTCATTTTACTTTCTAGATCCCCGTTCCTCTAAATAAAACTCCCCATATGTTCTTTTACTCTTTTATTACTCGCGGGGATGGTTAGTTCGTGTTTGGATGGGTTCACGTTGAAATCAGAACACTTAGTTCCTTAATATTGACTTTAAAAGGTTAAGTTTGACTTGGATTAACATTTCTAATAAACGACCTCAGAACCGGGATTTGACGGTCCCAATAGGTTCGTATGATGATTTTGGACTTGGGCGTATGTTCGGATCGGATTTTGGATGACCCGAAAACGTTTCGGTGCATAAAGTTGAAAGTTGGCACATTGAACGTTTTAAAGTTCTTTAAATTTGGTTTGGAGTAGGTTTTGGAGTTATCGAGGTCCGTTTGAAATTTTGAGCCTAGGAAGCTCCGTATGATGCTTTAAGACTTGCACGCAAAATTTGGTCTCATTCCGAATAGTTTAAGTACGATTCGGTGCGTTCGGAGTAAGTCGGAAGAACTTGAAGTTCATAAGTTGATTCTATTGGATTTGGGTTGCGATTCTTTGTTTTAATGTTATTTTCCACGTTTCGAGGATGTGAGAGTGTCCGTTATATGTTTGCAAACTTGTTAGTATACTCGGGCGAGGCCCCGGGGGCCTCGGGTGCTATTCAGACGATGCGTAGATCAAGTTTGAACTTGAAGGGGGCTGCTGGTGCACCTGTTCTGGTGCGTCCGCACCTGCGAGATTTTGGTCGCATATGTGGTTATGGGCGAGTGGTCAGTGGCCTGCAGAAGTGGAGAAACTACCGCCGAAGCGAGATGGAAGGGCCGCAGATCCAAGATGAGGCTGGCCAGGCCTGGACCGCAGATGCGACGTATCTTCCGCAGAAGCGGGTCCGCAGAAGCGGGATCCCGTCCGCATAAGCGAGATTAGGGGGCCTAGTCTAGGACCGCACCTGCGATGGATTTACCACAGGTGCGGGGCTGGAGAAGTGGTCGTTTCTCCACAGAAGCAGAAATCGCTGGAGGCAGAAGCTTCATTTAAGTCGGGACTTAGGTCATTTGGGGTTCATTTATTGCATTCCTTAGGCAATATTTGGAGCTCTTAGAGAGGGGTTTTCACCTAGCACTTTGAGGTAAGTGATTTCTATGGAACATGAATTTAAAACATAGATTATGGGTAGATTTTAACATGTGAAATTGTGAAAATTATAGGTTTAGTTGGAAAACCTAGGTTTTGGATAAAAATGAGATTTAGCCACGAAAACGGTTATGGAATTGGGTAAAAATTATATATTTGAGTTCGTGAGGTTATGAGTAACATTTATCTTCGAAATATTTCTGGAATTCGGGCAAGTGTGCCCGGGGGTGAATTTTAGGAATCTTCCAATTTGGGTTGGGTAATTACTCTAATAGTTAAATTATGAACTTTTGAACATGTATCGATTAATTTATATAACATTTGACTAGTTTCAGATTGTTCGGCACCGAGTTGAGGCTTTAGAACGAATTTGTGGGCCGGAAAGTGAGCTTTGAGACGAGGTAAGTCTCTTGTCTAATCTTGTAAGAGGGAATTTACCCTATAGGTGATTTAAATTACTATTTGCTGCTAATTGTGGGGGCTACGTACGCTCAAGTTGACGAGAGTCCATGCGTAGCTACTAATTATGCTTATGTCCGGGTAGATTAAGACCCAAATCATGAAATACTTGTAATGTTTGCACCCTACTTGTTAATTAAAGTGACTAAATTATATTGAAACTTGTTAAGGAATTTGCAAGGACCTAATTTCACTTACTTGAGGTTTTGGGGGGTTACTTGACCGTTAATAGAAATTGTGCTTCCTTGTGCATTAGCCTTGTATTAGCTTCTAAATCGGTTGTTCATAAAGTATCCTCTCTTCTTATGGAGCGGGCTGAACGCCTCGGCAGTAGATATATGCATCTATGGTTAGGGCCGCTCGACCCTCGGCAGTGTACACATTATTATAGATCGGGTCGTACGACCTCGGCATACATCGTGCGTAATAATACTCGGAGCCTAATTATACTTGATATTATTTTATGGCTTGAGAAGCTGTAATTGTAAATGGTAGACTTTGACCTAGGATTTATGATTAGTGAAAGGATATTGTATTTACTACTTGTTATTGAGTTATTATTACTGTTTATATAACCCATGCTTATTTAGAATTTTTGTATTTTATTATTAGCCCGTAGTAAGTGTCGAAGTCGACCCCTCGTCACTACTTCTTCAAGTTTAGACTAGATACTTACTGGGTACATGTGGTTTATGTACTCACGCTACACTTCTGAGGAAGGTGCATCTGGCAGTCATATTGGCACGCACCCCCGTTATCTCAAGGCCTAGTGGTGAGCTGCTTCCTGAGACATTCTGTAGCACCTAAAGTCTCTCTTTTGTATCTATTTTCTGTCTACTTTATTTCATATAGTAGTTAGAGTTTTGTATATTCTACCAGTTGCTCATACACTTGTGACACCAGGTCTTGGCACAGATACTAGTAGACTTTATGGTTTTGGAGTATTTATGTCACTATATTAGGCCACTCAGTTGCCTTCATTTTATTTTATTAAATTTTCAATTCCTTAATATCTTAATAAATGAAATTTAATTACTTGGAAACTTATTAAAAAAGTAGTCATATGCTTGCCTAGCGGCGACGTTGGGCGCCATCACGGCCTATAGGAGAAACTGGGTCGTGACAACATTGTATTAGAGAACTAGGTTCACGTAGGTCTCACAAGTTATGAGCAGGCCTTATAGAGTCTTGCAGATCGGTATGGAGACATCCATACTTATCTTCGAGAGGCTATAGGGTTTTAGGAAACCATGCTTTCTTCATATCCTATCGTGCAGTTGATGTTGTGCTAAGTATCTTTATCTTATTCTCTCACGGATGGTGAGAACGCGTGCGGCAGAGGTACCCTATCATGGAGCAGCTGCTCCCCCGGTTGCTAGAGGCCGAGACTGAGGCCGAAAGAGGGCTCCAGCCCGTGGTAGAGGACGAGGACGTCCCAGAGTTTCCTCAATTGTGCCACCAGTAGATCCAGTAGAGGATCTTATTATTGAGGAGTAGGGTGAGGTGTCTGCAGTAGAGTCAGCCCGAGTGGATTTCATGTCCACATCGGGATTCCAGGAGGTCATCGGCCATATGTTGCGATTCATGGACTCTATGACTTAGGCTAGTTTATTTCCAGCGGACCCAACCATATCTCACGCGGGAGGGGAAGTACAGACCCCTACCTCTTAGGCTATAGGGCATACATCTGTCATATATCAGACCCCAGGCGCAGTACCCGTGGGCGGAGTCCAGCCAATTACAACAGCTATACCTAAGCCCACACCTGTTGCGATTGGTGAGCCGCAGAAGCTATTGGACAAATGGACCAGGCTACATCCTCCTGTCTTTGGAGGTGAGCGAAATGAGGACCCCCAGGACTTTATTGATCGGTGCAGGGATAGACTGCACAACATGAGGATATTGAAGTCCCACGGGGTGGACTTTACCACCTTTCAGCTGGAGGGCAGGGCCCGTAGATGGTGGCAGTCTTATTTTCACGGCAGACCAGCAGGTTCTCCTCCCGTGACTTGGCACCAGTTCACACGTCTGTTCCTGGACAGATACATTCCACTCTCTCAGAGGGAAGAGGCTTCAGTATGGCTAGATGTTAGTGACCGACTATGAGGAGAGATTCTCTTAGTTGTCTCGCCATGCACTTATGATACTTTCTACCGATGCAAAGAGAGTGCGGAGGTTCGTTATAGGTTTTCCCTTTAGGATGCAGGCCACTATGGCCCGAGAGGTTGAGATGGGTACTTCGTACGAGCTAGTTGTGGAGATAGCTCGGAGGATCAAGGGTGTTCGTCAGCGGAGCCGAGAGCAGGCGACGAGGGATAAACGGGTTCAATATTTATGAGTATTCAGTGGTGCTCCGGCTAGGGGTAGAGGTCAGCTTATGAGGGGATCAGTCTAACATGCCCACATATCTAGCACCGCCGCCTCCTCGGGGTGTTCAGTGGGGCCTTATTTTAGCGCCATGCCAGAGAGTTCCTACCGCCCACCAGCTATTCAGGGTTCCTCCAGTGGGTATTCAGGCCATCAGGGTCACACTTCAAGTCATCAGTCCACCGTAGGGAGGGGTTGTTGAGAGTGCGGGGATCTTAGTCATGTGAGGAGGTTCTTCCCCAAGCTTTGGGGCAAAGTAGTGCATCAGGGTCAGCAGCCTATGATTACAGCACTAGCTGCCACACCAGTCGTCCGACCGCCCAGAGGCGGAGGGCAGGTGGGTAGGGGTCATCCTAGAGGTGGAGGCCAGTCAGGTGGCACTCCATCCATATTCTATGCCTTTCTAGACAGACCAGATACAGTAGCCTCAGATTCCATGATCACAAGTATTATTTCTGTCTGCGGTAGGGATTCTTCGGTATTATTTAATCCAGGGTCTACATATTGATATTCTTTATCTCTGTTTGCTCATTTCTTGGGTGTTCCTCATGAGTACTTAGGTACTCTTGTTTATGTGTCCACTCTAGTGGGTGATTCTATTATTGTGGATCAGGTCTATCGGTCCTGCATCGTGACTTTCTATGGTTATGATACTAGAGCGTATCTTATGTTGCTTGATATGACCGACTTTGAGGTCACCCTGGACATGATTGGTTGTCCCCATATCACGCAATCCTTGATTGCCATGACTGTTACCTTGGTGATGCCAGAGCTTCCTATATTGGAGTGGAAGGGTTAGTCTGCCAGTGCATCTAGTCGGGTTATCTCTTTTCTGAAGGCTCGACACATGGTCGAGAAGGGTTGTTAGAATTATCTAGCTTATGTTCGGGATACTAGTACAAAGACTACAGCGATTGATTCAGTGCCCGTGGACCGGGAGTTCTTCGATGTGTTTCTTTCTAATCTTCCAGGCATGCCACCAGATCGTGATATCGATTTCTGTATTGATTTGGCTCCAGGTACCCAGCCTAACTCTATCCTACCATACCGCATGGCTTTGAAAGAGTTGATGGAGTTAAAGGAATAGGTTGAGGAGTTGTTAGCAAAGGGGTTCGTCAGACCGAGTGTATCGCCTTGGGTTGCACCAGTGTTATTCATGAAGAAGAAAGACGGGACTATGCGGGTGTGCATTGATTACTACCAGTTGAACAAGGTTACCATTAAGAACAAGTACCTGCTGCCATGTATTGATGATTTGGTTGACCAATTACAGGGTGTCAGGGTATTCTCTAAAATTGACTTGAGATCGGGGTACTATCAGTTGAAGATTCGTGATTCGGATGTTCCGAAGACGGCTTTCCGGACTAGATATGGCCACTAATAGGTTAAACTCTACTTTCATTTTAAACAATGTATAATTCTTTAAATTCAAGTTCATCTCCATTTTGCCAATTTTATTGAATACAATAAGACAAACTTTATCATATCATGCTCAAACCAAAAACAAACACACCAGTGGATCCAGTAGAGGATCCTATTATTGAGGAGCAGGGCGAGGTGCCTGAAGCAGAGCCAACCCCGGTGGATTTCATGTCCGCACCAGGATTCCAGGAGGTCATGGGTCGTATATTGCGGTTCATGGACTCTATGACTCAGGCTGGTTTATTTCCAGTGGACCCAGTCATATCTTAGGCGGGGGGAAGCACAGACCCCTACCGCTTAGGCTCCAGGGCATGCGTCTGTCGTATATCAGACCCGGGGCGCACTACCCGTGGGCGGAGTCCAGCCAGTTACAGCACCTATACCTGAGCCCAGACCTGTTGCGGCTGGTGAGCCGCATAAACTATTGGATAGATGGACCAGGCTACATCCTCTTGTTTTTGGAGGTGAGCGACATAAGGACCCCCATGACTTTATTGATCGGTGCAGGGACAGACTACACAACATGAGGATATTGAAGTCCCACGGGGTGGACTTTACCACTTTTCAGCTGGAGGGCAGGGCCCGTAGATAGTGACAGTCTTATTTTCTCGGCACACCAGCAGGTTCTCCTCCTATGACTTGGGACCAGTTCACACGTCTCTTCCTGGACAGATACATTCCACCATCTCAGAAGGAAGAGTTGTGGTTTTAGTTCTAGCAACTTCAGCAGGGCCAGATGTCGGTTACCGACTATGAGGTGAGATTCAACGAGTTGTCTCGCCATGCACTTATGATACTTCCTACCGATGCAGAGAGAGTGCGGAGGTTCGTTGCAGGTTTGCACTTTGGTATTTAGATCACTATGGCCCGAGAAGTTGAGATGGGTACTCCGTATGAGCTAGTTTTGGAGATAGCTCAAAGGATCGAGGGTGTTCGTCAGCGAAGCCGAGAGCAGGCGACAAAGGATACGCGTGTTCGATATTCAAGAGGGTTCAGTGGTTCTTCGACTGGGGGTAGAGGTCAGTTTGTGAGGGGTCAGTCTAACAGGCCCACATATCCAGTACCGTCGCCTCCTCGGGGTGTTCCAGTGCGGCCCTATTTCAGTGCCATACCAGAGAGTTCCTACCGCCCACCATCTATTCCAAATTTCTCCAGTGGGTATTCAGCCCATCAAGGTCAGACTTCGGGTCAGCAGTCCAGCGTACCGAGGGGTTGTTTCGAGTGCGGGGATCTTAGTCATGTGAGGAGGTTCTGCCCCAAGCTTCGGGGCAAGACAGTGCATCATGATCAGCAGCCTATGATTACAGCACTAGCTGCCACACCAGTCGTCTGCCGCCCTGAGGCGGAGGGTAGGTGGGTAGGGGCCGTCCTAGAGGTGCATCTATGGTTCGTGCCGATCCACCCTCGGCATTGTACATATTATTCTGGACGGTCCGTACGACCGCGACATACATCGTGCGTAATAATACTCGGAGCCTAATAATACTTGATATTATTTTATGGCTTGAGAGGATGTAATTATAAATTGCAGAATTTGACCTGGGATTTATGATTAGTTAAAAGATATTGTATTTACTTCTTGTTATTGAGTTATTATTACTGCTTATATAACCCATGCTTATTTAGAATTTTTGTATTTTATTGTTAGCCCATCGTAAGTGTCGAAGTTGACCCCTCGTCACTACTTCTTCGAGGTTAAACTAGATACTTATTGGGTACATGTTGTTTGTGTACTCACACTACACTTCTGCACTAATCGTGCAGGATTTGAGGCAGGTGCATCTAGAGGTCATATTGGCGCGCACCCCCGTTACCCCGAGGCCTAGTGGTGAGCTGCTTCCTGAGCCATTCTACAACACCTAGAGTC
Organism: Nicotiana tomentosiformis; assembly: GCF_000390325.3. Classification (NCBI taxonomy): domain Eukaryota; kingdom Viridiplantae; phylum Streptophyta; class Magnoliopsida; order Solanales; family Solanaceae; genus Nicotiana; species Nicotiana tomentosiformis. The sequence goes on along the minus strand of NC_090817.1, from coordinate 76,980,793 downwards.
TCTCTTTTGTATCTATTTTATGTCTACTTTATTTCAGACAGTAGTTAGAGTTTTGTATATTCTACCAGTTGATCACACACTTGTGACACCAGGTCTTGGCACACATACTAGTAGGCTTAATGGTTTTGGAGTATTTATGTCACTATATTAGCCCACTCAGTTGCCTTCATTCTATTTTATTAAATTTTCTACTTCTTAATCTCTTAATAAATGAAATTAAATTACTTGTAAACTTATTAAAAGAGTAGTCACATGTTTAGTTCACCATTGACTTGCCTTGCGGCGACGTTTGGTGCCACAAGGCCTATAGGAGAAACTGGATCGTAACAATTGCCAAGTCAAAATGGAACTAAAGTAATTGAAAATTTAGTTACAGTAAATGAGATTCCTTATATAGTTCTTATCCTATTTGATAATCTTTCATAAATTCTCCATAAGGTTGCCAAGTAAAAATTTGATTAGAGTAAATGAGATTTCATAGATTATTCATAATCTATATTTCTTATTTGACATTCTCTCCACAAACTCTTCTTAAACTTGTCAAATATCTTGTTAATAACTTGCCACTTGGCTTAATTAAAATAAAAAATTTATTCCTTATTTTATATATATATATATATATATATATATATATATATATATATATATATATATAGGAGTAAAGTGAATTAAGTGGAATGATTAGCTATTTCTATATAATAATAAGACGATGTGAAGTTATGTTTTACGTTAATAGTGAATTAAGATAAAATATTATGAATCTAAATATATAAAGAAGAAAATTAAATAACAAGATATAACTGTTAACAGACCGACATGACCTGTATCCAGTAGATCAAAATAAAATTGTGTTGCATTTCTTTTTTTCTTTTTTAGATAAAGAACTAAAATTTTAAAGATGTTTGTGTTCTTAACAAAAACGATTCAGGTTGTAGAATGTTTTCCTTTATTTAGCTAGCTACCTATGGATATGATCAATATTCAATATGTTTCGAAATATATATTTTTTATAATTTTTTTATAACTTAAATACATTGTGTAACAATATTTAAAAAAAAATTTATAAATTATATAGTCATTGATATGAGGTGCACGTGCCTAAAGATTATTACATATAAAAAGCAAAGATTTTTCTCAATGAATAAATGGATTAGCAATTTCTGTAACAATAAGAGAATGTGAAGTTCTGTTTTATGTTAAGAGTGAATTAAGATTTAAAATATTATGGATCTAAATATATAAAGGATAAAATTAGATAATAAGATATAATTATTGTCAGATTGACATAACCTGTATTCAGTAGATCAAAACATGTTTGTGTGAGTCAATTTGCGTTTTTCTAATCCTATATAAAGCATTTCAAAATTTAAAAGGTGTTTATTACAGGCTGTTATAACAACTTAGTTATCTACATTAATGTTTCTTTTTGATTATATTGTTGTTCTTTTTGTTTTTGCTACAGTAATTGAAGAATGCAATGAGAATTGTGATTTTTTGTTTTTTAAGCTGAAACGAAACTTCATTTACGTGCAAATATTTTAATTAACAATCTTATGCAATTATCCAAAATTTTCTACTAAATGTGGCGTGCCAAAAACTAGTGATAATAATTATTAATTTGTTTTACCCCAAATGAGTAATTTGGAAGTGCCTACTCGACTTCTTTTTTTTCTTTTTATTCAAAGAATGATCTTCAAGTGTGGCTCCTAGTGTTTTACTTTATTTTTTCAAATTAAGACTAAATTTCAAGTAAAATATTAATTTCGAACTCTAGGAATGAGGAACTTCATGACTGTAAAAGGAGCCCTTTACCTCCCTAGCAAGTCTCCTTGGAGCAAATCAAACAAGTGCGTTTCTAAAACCGGATGCTTATAGGAAGGCAAAAAAAGAGAGGCTAATTTGCAGAAGATAATTATTCATTCATTTATCATAAACAGCCTATCGGAAACAGCCTCTCTACCCCTCGGGGTAGAGGTAAAATCTGCGTACACACTACCCTCCCCAGACCCCACTTGTGAGATTTTACTGGTCATTGTTGTTGTTGTTATCATAAACCGAAGGCTCGTGATTTAACCAAATTATCCGCCTACTGCATTCTTAATTAAGTCAAGAATCAAATGGTCTTTTTTTACATGTAAATTACTTATAAGGTCAATTCCAACCACTTTTGCAATGACCCAACCGGTCATTTTAATTTTTAGAACCCCGTTCCCTAAAACAAAACTCTTCGTAGGTGCTTGTAATGATTTATGACTTGCGGGGATGGTTGGTTCGGAATTTGAAAGTGTTTGGGGTGAAACCAGAACACTTGATTCCTTAAGTTGGCCTTAAAGTGCTAAGTTTGACTTCGGTCAACATTTTTAGATAACGACCCCGGAATAAAATTTTGATGATTCCAACAGCTCCGTATGGTAATTTTGGACTTAGCAGCGTGTTCGAAATTTTATTTGGAAGTCCGTAGTTAAATTAGGCTTGAAATGGCTAAAAACAAGAATTTAAGTTTGGAAGTTTGACCGATGAGTTGACTTTTTGATACCAGAGTCAGAATCCAGTTCCGAAAATTTTTATAGCTCCGTTATGTAATTTATGACTTGTGTGTAAAATTTGAGGTCAATCAGAGTTGATTTGAGAGGTTCCGACATCGAATGTAGAAGTTGAAAACTCTTAGTTTCATTAAGCTTGAATTGGGGTATGATTCATGGTTTTAGCATTGTTTGATGTGATTTAGAGGTTCGACTAAGTTCGTATGATGTTTTAGGACTTGCTGGTATATTTGGTTGAGGTCCCGAGGGCCTCGGATGAGTTTCGGATGGTTAACGGAACAAAAGTTGAACTTAAAAAGCTGCTGCATCTTTCTCTTCTGCTGTATATTCTGGGTTGTGATCGAGCCCCAGATCGAACCCAGATATCGAGCCCACGATCGAGGCCTAAGTCGAAACCAGGGACGAGGCTCAGTATCGAAGCCTCGATCAAAGGCAAGGCTCGAGGTCCATGATCGAAGGCAAGGCTCGAGGGCCAGGGTCAAGACCCAATATCGAACTTGATCAAGGCTATGACCATGTCCTAGGCTCGAGGCCCGAGATCGAGCTCCTTGATCAAGCTCCCAAGATCGAGCTCCCTGAGATCGAGCTCCCTGAGATCGAGCTCTCCTGATCGAGCTCCTTGATCGAACTCGGCAGAGCTGTAAATTATAAAAACAGAGGACATTCGTCCTATTTGCCATTTTTGACGAACTTGATCTTGAGCAGAGACGACTTTTGTCATATTTTCAAGGGAAAAATATTGGGGTAAGTGATTCTAACTCGGATTTGATCTACATATACAAGTATATCATTATTTTCACCATAAATTAGTGTTTTGAGATTTAAATTTCGGAAATTTTTAAAAATATCATAGAAACAAGTTTTTGAGATTTCGGTATCGATTCGGAGTCGGATTTGAGTGAAACTGGTATGGTTGGACTCGTAATTGAATGGGTTATCGGATTTCATAACTTTCGTCAGATTCTGAGATGTGGGCCCTGCGGGCGAAGTTTTAATTAATTTAGGGATCTTTTCTTAAAAATGTAGTATTTTCTTATAGAATTGATTCCTATAATACTTAGTGATTGTATCGAATTATTTTGGCTACATTCGAGCTAGACGGAGTTGGATAATCATGAAAAAGGCCTTATAGTGGATTAAATTGGAGCAAGACGAGGTAAGTCTCTTGTCTAATCTTGTGAGGGGAAAATTACCTCATAGGTGATTAAAAATAAATAATTATTGCTAATTGTGGGGGGGCTACGTACGCACGAGGTGACGAGAGTCCGTGCGTAGCTACTATTAATGCTAAAGTCCGGGTAGTTTAGGACTCAAAGCATGCCTTACTTGTGTAAATTATATTCTTTGATTTATTTATATTAATTGATAGCTATATGAATATATTGTGAATTGTTAGATAAAGATATTAAAGGATGGAAATCTCATAGGCTTGATTGTCTGTTTAAATCAATTAATTGTTAAAAGAAATTGTTCTCCTCCCGAATTTACCTTATAATAAATATACTCTCCTTCCGGAGGCACATAAGAAAATGTCCTCCTTTCTTGTGGAGCGGGCCGAACGCCTCGGCAGGATAGATGCATCTATGGATCGCGCCGCACATCCCTCGGCAGTGTACACAACACTCTGGATCGGGCCGTACGTCCTCGGCAGAAATCGTGCTTAATAATAATAATTATACGATACTTTAATAATTTATTTCAGCTTGAGAAGCTAATTAATAAATTGGAAAATCCTTGGAATTTAATGAATTATTATTCTTGCTTGTTTATGGAATTAATTGTTACTTCTATAAATGAGATTTAATTGATAAATTGGAATTTATCTGAATTGAAGGAATTTAATTAATATATTGAGAATTATTACATTTGAAGGAATTTGATTATTTCTACTGATTAAATAAATTATTGTAAATTCTGTAAATCATGCTGATTTAAATATTCTAGTTTTATTTCAGTTATTGTTATTGGCCCATAGTGAGTGTCAAAGTCGGCCATCTCGTCTCTACCACTTCGAGATTAGGCTTGATACTTACTGGGTACACGTTGTTTACGTACTCATACTATACTTGCTGCACTTTTTGTGCAGGATCTGAGACAGGTACTAGTGGAGGACCTATCATCACATACCCACGTCATCCCGAGGCATAGTGGTGAGCTGCCTTTCTGAGCCGTTCTGCAGCTACCAGTGTCTCTTCTTATATTTATATTCTGTCTATTTCATTTCAGACAGTATTTGGAGTTTTGTATAATCTACTAGATGCTCATGCACTTGTGACACCGGGTCTTGGCACACACATTGGTAGAAGTTGGTATTTTATTATTTTCTTGTAATAAAAGTTTAACAATGTATGATTGACTTATTTGTTGGCTTGCCTAGCTGTAGTGTTGGGATCCATCACGACCTATAGGTGAAATTGGGTCGTGACAACATGGTATCAAAGCACCAGGTTCACGTAGGTCTCACAAGTTATGAGCAGACCTAATAGAGTCTTGCGGATCGGTACGGAGACGTCTGTACTTATCTTCGAGAGGTTATATGATGATAGGAAACTACCTTTCTTCATATCCCATCGTGCAATTGATGTAGTAATAAATATCCTTCTCTTATTCGCTCACAGATGGTGAGAACACGCTCTAATGAGATTCCAGATCAGGGAAGAGCTACTCCCCCAGTTGCTGGAGGTCGAGGCAGAGGCTGAGGGAGGGCTCCATCCCGTGGTAGAGGGCAAGGACGTCCCAGGACTATTCCAGTTATGCCGCCAGTGGATCCAACAGAGAATCCCATTATTAAGGAGCAGGGTGAGGTGCCTGTGGTAGAGCCAGCTCCGGTGGACTTTACATCTGCACCGGGATTTCAGGATGTCATGGATCGTATGCTGCGATTCATGGACAATATGACTCAGGCCGATTTATTTCCGGCAGACCCAGCCACATCTCAGTCGGGCGGGGGAGCACAGATCCCTACCGCGCAGGCTCATGGACAGGCAGCTGTTGTATATCAGACCCAGGGTGCACTACCCGTGGGTGGAGTCCAGCCAGTGACAGCCGCTATACCTCAGCCCAGGCCAGCTGTAGCCGCCGATCCTCAGAAAGTATTGAACAGATGGACTAGACTACATCCTCCTGTCTTCGGTGGTGAGTGACATGAGGATCCACAGGATTTCATTGATCGTTGCAAGGATAGACTGTACAACATGAGGATATTGGAATCCCATGGGGTTGATTTCGCTACTTTTCAGCTAAAGGGTAGAGCCCGTAGATGGTGGCAGTCTTATGCTCTTGGTAGACCAGCAGATTCTCCTCCCATGACTTGGGACAGGTTCACCCGTATTTTCTTGGACAGGTATATTCCACCCTCCCAGAGGGAAGAGTTGCAGTTTCAGTTTGAGCAGCTCCAGCAGGGTCAGATGTCAGTGACTGATTATGAGGCGAGGTTTTCTGAATTATCTCGCCATGCAGTAATAATACTCCCTACTGAGGCGGAGAGAGTACAAAGGTTTGTAGCCGGTTTACATACTGGTATTCAGGCCACTATGGCTCGAGAGGTTGAGATGGGTACTTCTTATGAGTGAGTTGTGGAGATAGCCCGAAGGATTGAGGGTGTACGTCAGCGGAGCCGAGAGCATATTATGAGAGATAAGCGGTTCAGGTACTCTGGAGAGTTCAGAGGTGCTCTGTCTGGGGGAAGGGGTCAGTTCGTGAGGGGGCAGTCCAGCAGACCCCCATATCCAGCACCACCACCTCCTCGAGGTGCTCCAGTACGACCTTATTTTACTGTTATACCGGAGAGTTCTTATCGCCCGCCAGCTATTCAGGGTTCTTTCCGTGGGTATTCAGGTCCCCGGGGCCAGACACTTAGTCAACAGCCCATCGCACCGAAGAGTTGTTACGAGTGCGGGGATCCCAGTCACATGCGGAGGTTTTGCCCCAGGCTTCGAGGTCGACCAGTACAGCAGGGTCAGCAGCCTATGCTTACCGGACCAGTTGCTCCACCAGTAGTCCGACTACCCAGGGGTGGAGGACAGGTGGGTAGGGGACGTCCTAGAGGTGGAGGTCAGCCAGGCGGAGGCCAGACAGTTGGCGCTCCAGCTCGGTTCTATGCTTTTCCGGCTAGACCAGATGCAGAGGCCTCAGATGCCGTGATTACAGGTATTATTTCTGTTTGTGGCAAAGATGCTTCAGTATTATTTGATCCAGGATCTACATATTCATATGTGTCATCTTTATTTGCTCCATTCCTGGGTGTTTCTCGTGAGTCCTTGAGTACTCCTGTTTATGTGTCCACTCCTGTGGGCGATTCTATTGTTGTGAACCGGATCTACCGGTCCTGTATTATTATATTCTGTGGTTATGAAACTAGAGCAAATCTCATATTGCTTGAGATGACCGATTTTGAAATTATTCTGGGCATGGACTGGTTGTCTCCATATCATGCTATTCTAGATTGTCATGCCAAGACTGTTACCTTGGCTATTCCAGCATTGCCTAAGCTGGAGTGGAAAGGTTTGCCTGTTAGTTCATTTAATCGAGTTATTTCTTTTATAAAGGCTCAACACATGGTTGAGAAGGGTTGTTTGGCTCATCTAGCCTATGTTCGGGATACTACTGCAGAGACTCTGGCTATTGATTCAGTGCCTGTAGTTCGGGAGTTCCCCGATGTATTTCCGTCAGATCTTCCAGGTATGCCACCTGATCGTGATATTGATTTCTGTATTGACTTGGATTCAGATACCCAGCCTATATCTATCCCACTGTATCGCATGGCTCCAAAAGAATTGAAAGAATTAAAAGAACAGCTTGAAGAGTTACTAGCCAAAGGGTTTGTCAGACCGAGTGTATCGCCTTGGGGTGCACCAGTATTATTTGTGAAAAAGAAGGATGGAATAATGCGGATGTGTATTGATTATCGCCAATTGAACAAAGTCACTATTAAGAACAAGTACCTGTTGCCACGTATTGATGATCTATTTGACCAGTTGCAGGGTGCTAGGGTATTCTCTAAGATCGACTTGAGGTCGGGGTACCATCAGTTGAAGATTCGGGATTCGAATGTTCCGAAGACTGCTTTTCGGACTAGATATGGTCATTATGAGTTTCTGGTGATGTCCTTCGGTTTAACTAATGCCCCGGCAGCATTTATGGATCTGATGAACAGGGTATTCATGCCATATATTGATTCGTTTGTCATTGTCTTCATTGATGACATATTAATCTATTCGCGCAGTAAGGAGGAACATGAGCAGCATATGAGAGTAGTGCTTCAGACATTGCGGGAACAAAAGTTATATGCTAAGTTCTCTAAATGTGAGTTTTGGCTAGAGTCTATTGCATTTTTGGGACATATTGTATCGGGCGAAGGTATTAAAGTTGATCCCAAAAAGATTGAGGCAGTTCAGAATTGGCATCGTCCCACTTCGGCGACTGAGATCAGGAGTTTTCTGGGTTTGACAGGTTATTATCGTCGGTTCGTGGAAGGTTTTTCATCTATTGCAGTACCTTTGACCAAATTAACCCAGAAGGGTGCTCCATTCCGATGGTCCGATGATTGTGAGGTGAGCTTTCAGAAGCTCAAGCCATCATTGACTACAGCACCAGTGTTAGTGTTACCTTCCGGTTCGGGGATGTATATAGTGTATTGCGACACTTCGCGCATTGGCTTGGGTTGTGTATTGATGCAGGAAGGGCAAGTTATTGCATATGCTTCACGTCAGCTGAAGCCCCACGAAAAGAATTATCCGGTACATGATTTGGAGTTAGTTGCGATTGTTCACGCTCTTAAGATTTGGAGGCATTATCTTTATGGGGTGTCTTGTGAAGTTTACACTGATCATCGCAGTTTGCAGCATTTGTTCAAGCAGGGGGACCTAAATTTGAGACAGTGCAGATGGCTTAAGTTACTAAAAGATTATGATATTACTATCCTGTATCATCCGGGCAAAGCAAATGTGGTTGCAGATGCCTTGAGCAGAAAGGCGGAGAGTATGGGTTGTTTGGCTTTCATTTCAGCAGAGGAAAGGCCATTAGCCTCAGATATTCAGTCCTTGGCTAACAGACTTGTGAGGCTGGATATTTCAGAGCCCAGCCGAGTTCTTGCATGTGTTGTGGCCCACTCTTCACTATTTGAGCATATCAAGGCTCGCTAGTATGATGACCCACACCTGGTGGTTCTTCATGAAACGGTACTACGAGGTGGTGCCAAGGAAGTCACTATTGGTGCAGATGGTGTTCTACGACTCCAGGATCGTCTTTGTGTTCCTAATGTGGATGAACTGAGGAAAAATATCCTAGAGGAGGCACACAGTTCTCGATATTTTATTCATCCAGGTGCTACGAAGATGTATCGTGACTTGAGGCAGCATTATTGGTGGCGACGAATGAAAAAGGACATAGTTGAGTATGTAGCTCGGTGTCTAAATTTCCAGCAAGTTAAATATGAGCACCAGAGGCCAGGTGGCCTACTTCAGCAGATGACCATACCAGAGTGGAAATGGGAACGAATTAATATGGATTTTGTAGTTGGGTTGCCGCGGACCTTGAGGAAGTTTGATGCAGTTTGGGTGATTGTTGATAGGTTGACCAAGTCGGCACATTTTATTCCTGTTGTGACTACGTATACTTCAGAGAGGTTGGCCCAGATTTATATTCAGGAGATAGTTCGGTTGCATGGTGTGCCAATTTCCATCATATCAGATAGAGGCCCTCAGTTTACTTCACATTTCTGGAGAGCAGTACAGAGTGAGTTGGGGACCCGTGTAGAGATCAACACAGCCTTTCATCTGTAGATCGACGAGCAGTCAGAGCGGACAATTCAGATTTTGGAGGATATGCTCAAGGCATGTGTGATCGACTTTGGAGGTCAGTGGGATCGTTTCCTGCCTTTGGCCGAGTTTGCTTATAATAATAGTTACCAATCCAGCATCGAGATGGCTCCATTTTAGGCTTTATATGGTCGGCGATGTCGTTCACCTATCGGATGGTTTGAGCCAGGTGAGGCTAAGTTATATGGTACTGATTTGGTAAGGGATGCCTTGGAAAAGGTAAAGTTTCAGGAACGACTTCGTACAGCACAGTCCAGGCAGAAAAGTTATGCGGATCAGAAAGTGCGTGATATATCATTTATGGTAGGTGAAAAAGTTCTCTTGAAGGTTTCGCCGATGAAGGAAATTATGAGATTCGGGAAGAAGGGCAAGTTGAGCCCAAGGTTTATAGGCCCATTTGAGGTATTGAAACGAATTGGGGAGGTTGCTTATGAGCTTACATTGCCTCCCAGCCTATCGGGAGTTCATCCGGTTTTTCACGTATCTATGCTCCGGAAGTATCATGCCGACCTATCACATGTGTTAGACTTCAGCACAGTTCAACTAGATAATAGCTTGGATTATGAAGAGGAGCTAATTGCCATTGTTGATAAACAGGTTCGCCAGTTGAGGTCCAAGAGATGTTCTGCAGTAAAAGTCCGGTGGAGGGGCCAACCAGTCAAGGAAGCAACTTGGGAGGCCGAGGAAGACATGCGGAGCAGATATCCACACTTATTCAGCACTCCAGGTACAATTCTAAACCCGTTCGAGGACGAACGTTTGTTTAAGAGGTGGAGAATGTAATGACCCAATCGGTCATTTTAATTTTTAGAACCCCGTTTCCTAAAATAAAACTTCCCGTAGGTTCTTGTAATGATTTATGACTTGCGGGGATGGTTGGTTCGGGATTTGGAAGTGTTTGGGGTGAAACCGGAACACTTGGTTCCTTAAGTTGGCCTTAAAGTGCTAAGTTTGACTTTGGTCAACATTTTTAGAAAATGACTCCGGAATAAAATTTTGATAATTCTAACAGCTCTATATGGTGATTTTGGACTTCGGAGCGTATTCGAAATTTTATTTGGAAGTCCGTAGTTAAATTAGGCTTGAAATGGCTAAAAACAAGAATTTAAGTTTGGAAGTTTGACCGATGAGTTGACTTTTTGATACCGGAGTCGGAATCCAGTTCCGAAAATTTTCATAGCTCCGTTATGTAATTTATGACTTGTGTGTAAAATTTGAGGTCAATCGGAGTTGATTTGATAGGTTCCGACATCGAATGTAGAAGTTGAAAACTCTTAGTTTCATTAAGCTTGAATTGGGGTATGATTCATGGTTTTAGCGTTGTTTGATGTGATTTAGAGGTTCGACTAAGTTCGTATGATGTTTTAGGACTTGCTGGTATATTTGGTTGAGGTCCCGAGGGCCTCGGGTGAGTTTCGGATCGTTAACGGAACAAAAGTTGGACTTAAAAAGCTGCTGCAATTTTCTCTTCTGCTGTATATTCTGGGCTGTGATCGAGCCCCAGATCAAACTCAGATATCGAGCCCACGATCGAGGCCTGAGTCGAAGCCAGGGACGAGGCTCAGTATCGAAGCCTCGATCGAAGGCAAGGCTCGAGGGCCATGATCGAAGGCAAGGCTCGAGGGCCAGGGTCAAGACCCAAGATCGAACTTGATCGAGGCCATGACCATGTCCCAGGCTCGAGGCCCGAGATCAATCTCCTTGATCGAGCTCCCAAGATCGAGCTCCCTGAGATCGAGCTCCTGAGATCGAGCACCCCTGATCGAGCTCCTTGATCGAACTGGGCAGAGCTGTAAATTATAAAAACAGAGGACATTCGTCCCATTTGCCATTTTTGACGAACTTGATCTTGAGCAGAGGCGACTTTTGTCAGATTTTCAAGGGAAAAATATTGGGGTAAGTGATTCTAACTCGGATTTGGTCTACATATACAAGTATATCATTGTTTTCACCATAAATTAGTGTTTTGAGATTTAAATTTGGGAAACTTTTAGAAATATCATAGAAATAAATTTTTGAGATTTCGGTATCGATTCGGAGTCGGATTTGAGTGAAACTGGTATGGTTGGACTCGTAATTGAATGGGTTGTCGAATTTCATAACTTTCGTCGGATTCCGAGATGTGGGCCACGCGGGCGAATTTTTAATTAATTTCGGGATCTTTTCTTAAAAATGTAGTATTTTCTTATAGAATTGATTCCTATAATATTTAGTGATTGTATCGAATTATTTTGGCTACATTCGAGCCAGACGGAGTTGGATAATCGTGGAAAAGGCCTTATAGTGGATTAAATTGGAGCAAGACGAGGTAAGTCTCTTGTCTAATCTTGTGAGGGGGAAATTACCTCATACGTGATTAAAATTAAATAATTGTTGCTAATTGTGGGGGGCTACGTACGCACGAGGTGACGAGAGTCCGTGCGTAGCTACTATTAATGCTAAAGTTCGGATAGTTTAAGACTCAAAGCATGCCTTACTTGTGTAAATTGTATTCTTTGATTTATTTATATTAATTGATATCTATATGAATATATTGTGAATTGTTAGATAAAAATATTAAAGGATGGAAATCTCATAGGCTTGATTGTCTGTTTAAATCAATTAATTGTTAAAAGAAATTGTTCTCCTCCCGAATTTACCTTATAATAAATATACTCTCCTTCCGGAGGCACATAAGAAAATGTCCTCCTTTCTTGTGGAGCGGGCCGAACGCCTCAGAAGGATAGATGCATTTATGGATCGCCCCGCACGTCCCTCGGCAGTGTACACGACACTCTGGATCGGGCCGTACGTCTTCGGCAGAAATCGTGCTTAATAATAATAATTACACGATACTTTAATAATTTATTTCAGCTTGAGAAGCTAATTAATAAATTGGAAAATTCTTGAAATTTAATGAATTATTATTCTTGCTTGTTTATGGAATTAATTGTTACTCCTGTAAATGAGATTTAATTGATAAATTGGAATTTATCTGAATTGAAGGAATTTAATTAATATATTGAGAATTGTTACATTTGAAGGAATTTGATTATTTCTGCTGATTAAACAAATTATTGTAAATTCTGTAAATCATGCTGATTTAAATATTCTAATTTTATTTCAGTTATTGCTATTGACCCATAGTGAGTGTCAAAGTCGGTCATCTCGTCTCTACCACTTCGAGATTAGGCTTGATATTTACTGGGTAGACGTTGTTTACGTACTCATACTACACTTGCTGCACTTTTTGTGCAGGATCTGAGACATGTACTAGTGGAGGACCTATCATCACATACCCACGTCATCCCGAGGCATAGTGGTGAGCTGCCTTTCTGAGCCGTTCTACAGCTGCCAGTGTCTCTTCTTATATTTATATTCTGTCTATTTCATTTCAAACAGTATTTGGAGTTTTGTATAATCTACTAGATGCTCATGCACTTGTGACACCGGGTCTTGGCACACACATTGGTAGAAGTTGGTATTTCATTATTTTCTTGTAATAAAAGTTTAACCAATGTACGATTGACTTATTAGTTGGCTTGTCTAGCTGTAGTGTTGGGCGCCATCACGACCTATAGGTGAAATTGGGACGTGACACTTACGCTCCGCTGAGGATATGTAAAACGCCTCGCCTTACGCCCACGCCTTTTAACATACTGATTTCAACAACCTGCCATAGACGTTAAACAAAATGATCTAATTTATTACACCAAATTACCCTGATCTACAACAGGTGAAACGTATGCAGGAAATTCTAATGTGTATGTAGGATAGTGAATTGAAGGATCTTGGATTGGATCTAATGTGTGAACCGATGATAATTGTTCAGCAAAGGACCATGAAATGAAAGATTGATAATTGGGAAGCAAGATTGCTCCAGTAGAGCAAAATAGGGAAGGAAATAATATTGATGAAGCATAAAGGTAAGCTGCCAAATATCAGATAGCAATTCAGAATTCTTCAAAAAGGGTCTGAAGATCTTCAAAAACATACATGCTTCTGTACATAGGATAGTAGTATATTCACAACTTCAAAGTCAATCTCACCACATGTATCCACACTTGACAAAATAAAGACAAAAGGGAAAATAGCTGCATCAAGTGAAACACATTGACATATCTGACAGAGAACATTTAATGCTGAGTAGAAGCTTGAAGGAGTCCGTCGCGAATCTGGCTTGCGACATCTCTTACAGCACCAGGCCCATGAGGAAGAAACACGGCAGATGATTTGCTGGAAGCGCCAATTTCTTTCATGGTGTCAAAGTACTGAGTTAAAAGGACCATGTCCATAACATCCTTTGCCGAGGTTCCAGGCACATTCACTGAGAAGCCAAGCACACTGTCTCTTAAACCATCCACAATTGCTTGACGTTGTCGTGCAATACCTAATCCTGAGAGATACTTTGACTCTGCCTCTCCTTCAGCCCTTTTAATTTGTAAAATCTTCTCAGCCTCTGCCTTCTCATTAGCAGCCAACCTCATCCGAGCAGCTGCAAAGTTGAAGACAGTTAAGAAATACAAATAGCAAGACAAATTGGATAAGAATATCACAGTCTTCAATTTGGCCAACCAAAAAACATTAAACAGGTAAAGAGAATAGATTCTAGTCCTTGAAGAGCTTGGTAGACATAGATTGCACTACAACTCCTAAAGCGGTCATGTAACTTTGTGTAGAATTTCTTTTACATAATATAATTCACATTCCAAATGGAAGGAAAATCCATCCAGTGATGTATATATTCCTGTTCAGATTATCTACTGAGAGCAGTTGACAAACAGAGCGCGCGATTAGTAGGCTTATAGCATGTTTGGCCAAACTTCTAAAATCAGCTTATTTTGAAAAGTGCTTTTCAAAAAAGTACTTTTGGTGGAAAGCAGTTTGTGTTCAGCTAATTAATTTGAAAAGCACTTTTGAGCAGCAATTAACATTTGGCAGCTTTTAAAAAGTGTTTCAAAGTGTATTTTTCTCAAAAGTGCTTTTCAAAGAAGTGCTTTCGGAAGAAGTTACTTTTTTCTACTTCTCAAAAATTGTTTTTGCTTCTATTCAAAAGCAATTTTTTCCTTCTAAAAGCTTGGCCGAACACTTTAACTTTGGAAAAAAAGCATTTCTGGCCACACAAAAAAAGCACTTTTAGCCAAAACGGAACTTGGCCAAACAGGCTATTAATTAGAGGAGAAAGATTTAAGACATACCAGCATTGATTTCATTCATGGCTCTCTTAACATGCTCATCTGGTTCTATATCAACTATAAGTGTCTGAACAATTTCATATCCATAAGCCGACATAGCCTGTACATGATCATAATGGCACTTGTATGAGATCCAATATATGATATCGGTGAAAAGAAGCATTGAGGATTTGGCTTACCTTCTCAAGTTCATCCTCAACAGCCTTGGCAATTTCATTTTTCTGCTCAAAAACATCATCAAGATTGAGTTTTGGAACACTTGCTCTTATGACTGAAGAAACATAAAAATGTAGATTTGTGTAAGTTAGCATTATCTGTTGAAATCAATATATTGTAAGAAATAAATTTGTTAGAATAAAACTCAAGTCAAAGAGAAAATCATCAGATATATATAAAGAGACATCTTAGATATCTACCATCGAAAACATAGGCTTGAATTTGACCCTTAGTGTTGGTTAGTCGGTAGAAAGCATCATTTGCTTTGTCTGCAAGAGCACGGTATTGAATTGATGCCACTACATTGACAAATACATTATCCTGCACATTTATTGCAATAAATGTATATGTCATACAGGTGTAAATACTGAAAAACCATCACCTACTTATGTTTGTGAAAGTGCCAATTTTGATAGACTTTGATGATTCAGCTATGAAGTATCAATACAGTATATTTCAAGTCGATGTAATTCTCGTTTTGGAATAAAGAATAGACCTTTGTCTTGGTCTCGCAGCGAACATCCAGTTGCTGCACCCTGAGGGAGAGATGGCCAGCCAGCTGAAATCCAAGGAACCAAGGCAGACAGTGGCACCCAGGCTGAAGCACATCTTGATACTTGCCAAATTGCTCAGTAATTGCAACTGTGGACTGATCAACTTGTACACAGCACAACAAATTGCCCATACTCTGTAAAGATGGCATGAAAAAGAACATGATCCACAACAACGACCCATGAAACATGCTCCAAAGACATTACACCCAAGGAACTTGTCATTGCAATCTAGACTATCTCAGATTCATATGACATATTTTCTTGACTAAGTTTACAAATTACACTTGAACACCCCATGTTCACAATCCAAAAAGGGGTAATATTTTTTAACTATGATTCTATATTTTCCTGGGGATTAATTCAAACGATTCTGGAAAATTTGCAGAATTTGCAATAAACTCCTAGTTGACCAAGAAAAAGATTCAGTATTATGATGTTAGCAGATTGTTTTCTACAGCTACTGTATGCATCTGCAAAAGGCATATCCCACCAAATTGACATGAAAATTGAATTTTTCTTGTCAATCTTCTGGAAAAAAGAAACCTTTCAATCTAATTTACCTTATCAAACCAAAAGCCGACTTTCATTTCAGTGCAAGAAGGCAAGACTAAAATCCATGTCATCAAATTAAAGAAACTATAGAAGGTATTTTCAGTTTATAACTATTTACAAAATTGAACTGAGGAAGAAGAAACTTACGACTTACGAAACAAGCAACAAAGCACAAGAACAGCAAAAAAGTCTGAAGAATTTTGAATTGGGTTTCGCTAGCTGGAGGAGTGTATTTATATATGAGCTGTTTGGGTTTTGTGTGTGTGGGGTGGGGGTTGTGGGTGGAGGGTGGAGAGACTTGGTAAGGAAGTTCGTGGAAATGGAATATACTGTTGGAAAAATATCAAAATGCTGTAGACAGCAGGTTGCAACTAGCAACATTGCGTGTTACATATCACTGGATTAAGATTTTAGTTTCTAATTCTAAGTCAACGATCTCAAATGTTAATTATTAAATTTAAAATTTAATATTTATTTATATTTTATTAATTGTTAACACATATAAAAAATTTGTGTCAAAATTATTGGGTTCAATCGAATTGATATACTCCCTCCGTTTCCATTTAGATGAGTTAGTTTGACTTGGCACGGAGTTTAATTAAAAAAGAAAACTTTTAAAACTTGTGGTCTTAAAAGCTTGATGGCTAAAAGCTTTGTGCGACCATGATATTTGTGTGGTTATAAAAGCTTCTCATTAAGGGTAAAATGAAAAGTTTAAAATTAAATTATTTTCAATTGTATAAATATATCATTCTTTTTGGAATGATCTAATAAGAAAAGTGTGTCGTCTAATTTGAAACAGAGTGAGTAGTACTTCTATGTCGAAATATGATATTTAAGTATACTAAAAAAACACTTGCTAAGCTTGTTTCTTCCTTTGTATTTTGGTTACCCTATTATGTTATTTCATCTTCCTGAAAAATAAAATGGAAGAAATCAAATCAAATGAAAAATAAAAAGATGCTGATTTCGAATCTTTGAATGATATCACTTTCAATTAGTCATAATAATTGTAACCATTGACTTTGTGATAAATACTGGGATGGGAAATCAAACAAAAAAAAAAGACTTTGTGATATCCACTAATGGATAGTTGCAAAAGCTATTGACTTTTGATTTTCCTTTCTTTGTAAGGGAGGAGACATTAGGTACATATTGCAAATAATTTTCCACTAAAAAAATGAAACATTAACAGGCACGTAAAAGGACATATTTTTATTATCCATTTGCTAAAGAATAATTTTGGAAGTGGCTTCTGACGAAGTATTCACTCACATTCATTCGTTTTATGGTCCTTAACTCCCCATATATAGGCATAGTGATTTACTCGACCTTTATCCAAAATTAAGACTAAATTCAAAGCCACTTTTCGAAAGAATAAATTATAGGAGTATTCGTTAACTGAAATTGCACGTGATTTAACCAAATAACACACCTCTTTGTTTCTAATTAAGTCGAATGAATCAAATAATCTTGTTTTTTTGTAATAATAAATAAGTCGATTTCAAGCAACGTGCCTTAAACGTTCAATAATATGACTCAAATTTTCGGATATCATCTTATCCTAATCGATATGACTACATCATGTGGCCAAAATAAGCCAAAAGTCATAAGTTGGTCACCCCTAACTTATGAATTTTTAGCTTATAAACACTTTAAGTTTGACCAAGATTTTTATTATTTTATCCCTAAAATATTCATTTTCAAAACAAAACTCCTATATCGATACTCACTGCCTCACGTATTTTTTCAACCTAAATCCCCCGCCTCTTTAAGTCTGCAATTCTCATTGACTACTTTAGGTAAGTAAATTCTCATTGACTATTTGAGGTAAGTAAATTCTCTATTCCTTTGTATATTTGTATCTATATGACTGTGTATTAATCTTTGAACTGTATGTAATAAACGAGGACATATCAAATTTTTAGTGTATTGGTTTCAAAGTGTTGTGGTGATGAAGACAGTGTTTCTCTTCAAATATTTTATCCTATTTAGGTTTATTTTTTTTTTGAGAAACTTTTGTCAATTTATTAATTATTATAACTTATGATTATATGCTTATCATAAAATAAATTATATTTATCATAAAAATTATCTTATCTAATCACAGTTGTATTTAAAATAAAATGACAAATAGAATATTTTGTATTTGAATCGATCTGCAATTTAAAATTTTGAAGAAATTATGTCATTATAAGTGTAAATAGTTCTAAGGTTATTCAAGTCATTTTAATAGAAAAAAGAGCTTATCGGCACTTTTTTATCAAATATTGCAGCAGTTTATTATCAATTTTCGCACTTGTATCCAAACACGTAACTTCTTATTTGTTAAATCAGTTTCAGCATTTAAAAGTATTTTTCAGCACCTAATACTTTACTTCAAATCAGCTAATCCAAACGGGTTCTACGTCATGAAAAGGATTACAAGGAACACAGGTGGTGCTTGCTATTTAAACTAATTAAGAAACTTATGGCTAGGGGTGTACATGGGTCGAGTTGGTTCGGATTTTCTAATTACCAAACCAAACCAATTGTATCGGGTTATTAAATCTAAATACCAAATCAAACTAATAAAAGTCGAATTTTTTAATATCGGGTTTTTCGGATTTTTCCCATAAAGTCTTCATAGCACAAAACGTAAAATTTGTACTCCAAATATTTCTTTAATCCTAGTAAGACAGAACTATATAAGTTATTTTTCAATAAAATACCATAAATATGAGATGAGTCATGACATTGTACTAAAATATTCAACAATAAAGATAATAAAATCGCATAAAATAAATATTATTAATAAGCCATAATGAGAACAAACATAATTTAAAATTATGATTAATAAGTACTATTATTTACATGACTAACCACTAAAAGAAAAATAAGTTATACATTTTATCTAAACCATGGAAAAACTAAAAAATAAATATCCAACACTATTTTCATTCATAATACAATTGAATTGAGTATCTTTTATTAGCATTAGTATTGATTTGATTTTGATTTAGGATTTATTTGAGTTACTAACCGTTATGAACTATAAAACTTATTGGAGCATCCAAAAATTATAAGCCCAAGTTTGAAATAATACGTTAAAAGATAAAACTATGAAAAAGTTTAAGAAATATTTATAAACTATACTACCATAAATATTTTTATGTATTAAATATATTTAAAACTTTTATACATATAATGTCGGATCGGTTTGGTTTCGGTTTGACTGTTTTTAGTTAAAACCAAACCAAACCAAATATGCTCGGGTTTTTTTTTTTCCAACACCAAACCATAGTCGGGTTTTTTTTCTCGATTTGAGTCGGATTATCGGGTTAATGCGATTTGTCTGTTTTATTTGTACACCCCTACTTGTGCCAATGGATGATTAATCTATCACTTTATTCATAATCATGGAATGAGTTTAATAAAATTATGTCCTGCACCTAGTCAAGATCAAGAGATCAAAATTCAAACTATAGTGTCACGAATTCGAATTTTAGATATGAAAGCACAGTTGGGGCCTTCTCACTGTTGTCCAACCAGTATTGTCCCATTGGCAGGGCAGCCCGCTGCACAAAGTATCCCACGTTCATATTGGGTTCGAAGAAGGGTCGCATCTTAATGGATGTGATGTAAGCATCCTATCTTGATGCAGGCAACTTACCTTAAGACAATCAGCCTACCCTGATGCAGGCATCAACGGTTGATTTCTTAAACCCGTAACCTATAGGTCACACTTTAACATCTTTAAAGCTGATCTAAGGCTCCTTTCAATATTGTCCAATGGGGGCTTCCCGTAAATCCCTGTTAACTAAGTGAACCTTTTCATTTTGAAACACCACAAAAAAGAAAAGGAAAGAGCAGTAGACTATTCTATTGCTGAAAAAAAAACACCAATATTATATTATATTATATTTTTTATAAAGAGGAGTATACCATCACAATATTTCACTAATATGAAAGGTCATATAATTTTAAATTTTAAAATGCACCAAAATAACTCAATTAGAGGGACAAAATGGATGCGTCTTGGTAGATGGTGTTAATTAAAATTGGGGTCCAAATACTCCAAACTAAGTGTGAAATAAGTGCACATTCGTTTTAGATAGAACTTAATTAGAAGATGTTGCGTCTTCTGATACTTCTGTTGAAATCCCCCTCCCTAGCGTTGCTTGGCTTTGTAAAATATGAAGAATGATAGTAGTAATGTTTTGTTTCGAAGTTGAGTAATGTTGTGAAGGCCATATATTGCTCAATTAACTAGGGATTTACTGGGTGCCTGGAAAAGGACACCAGTTAGCTGAGAAAGTACATAAAATATACGTGAAACAAATAGAGATTTCACCTCTAATGACTCTGCCGACAATACCTACGAATGGGTAATCAAGCAATAAACCCTACATGTACCCTCTGCATATTGTAGTACACGTTTTTATTTTTTAATTTTTTTAAGAAAATCTAACTCACAGTCGTCATCTATTGGTTTTTTTATTAACATACGAGTATATTTTATGGGAAAGAAAATATGGATCTTCATAAATTCATGTGTGCGTATAGTCGCTTCTTGCAAAAGGAAAAAGGAGGAGATTGAAAGTCGGTAAGACCAAATACTAAGACAGGTTATTTAATAATCATTCTCAAATGTAATGATAAATTAAAATTTAAGAAAACAAGGAAGCTCATGCTTATACCACTACAAGAAAAGTGGTCTTTAACGACCACTTCTTCACGAAAAAAAGTTAATCCAGTCATTATATGTGTACTTATAGTGGCCAATATTTATTCTGGTCGTTAAAATTATTTTTTACTGTATTTTTTACGAGGGAATAATTTCCGGCCCTTCAAATTATGTCAATCCCCTCGTTAAATCTAAATAAAAATGAAAAATGAGCGCTAATTTTTCCCTTCTTTTTTTTCTCAACCAACTATCCGCGCATACCCCCCAAATTATCAAAAAAAACCCTACAATCTCTCACTCTAATGCTGTCCCAAAATACGTACAACAACTTCAGCAAAGAAGAGGCAAAGAATCACGAACAAATAGGGCTCTCGCTGCAACTGGCCACTACTCGATCGGCGAAGAAGTTCTCAAGTGAAGTTAACACTATATATACAGAGCAAAACTCAACAAATAATCACAAAATAATTTGGGCTTCTTGCTGTACAATCTGTCTTCTCTGGTGAATCTGTGTCAATGCTAATAGGGTTTCGTTCTCCTTCTCGTCAAGGTAAACTCAAGTCGCTAAACTTGTAGTTATAACTATTGTGAAATTGGGTCCCTTTTTTTTTTATGTCTCTGCTTTTCAAATATTGGATTTCTTCTTAGAATTACATGTATATTTTTCTGATTTATAGTTACATTGACGCCCTTTATGGCGAGGCATCTTGCAGTACCTCTGCTATTTGTTTGCTTACTCGAAGATTAAGATTTAAGAATCAAACATGTTTGTAAGGATTAAATTTACCTCTTAGTTTGTAACAATATGTGTTTAGATGTGGTGTTCCTTAGATCTTCACTGATTAGTTCCTGAAAAAACCTCTTCTTATGACCATTTGTGATCAAAGCAATCTGCAAAAAGATTATCATAATATTAATGTATTATTTCAGAAAGATTCAACAGAGAAACTCCATGTAACAATGAAAATAATATGTTAGTGGAATAAAAATAGCAAGGCATGATGTTGCTATTTTTAAAAAAATTATTGCCTTTTGCTATTGTATATAATTACTACAGAAGAAAAATACTTCTTTGACTAGTTCTCTGAAAAGTTATTTGCTATATAATTTAATGAATTAATCAAGTACTGTTTTCTTATCTTACCTAGAAGATGATGTTCTGGCCAAATAAAGTTGAACTATATTTCTTAATTAGCCCTTTAATTTTGATTCCAGAAAATAGAAGTTGTTATATGATTATTGTTTTGTTTTCATTATATTTCTTAGTGATGTTTGTATTCATTATTGTAAAAGTTGTTAGATGATCATTGTTTTGTTTCTAAAGCATTGGTCGTGGCTGTGATACTTTAGAAAGCTCACATATGTAACATCTGTTTGCTTTTACTTTAGATTTTTCAATCCGAATTAGCGATTTTAAAGGCGATACGATGATTATTATCGATTTTGCTTTAGTATACATTTGTACTACATACAAGTTGAAATGTTTGCTTATTTGTTGGCTTGTTGAATAAGTGTTTACTTCTGGCTAATACATATATTTTAATCATATATACATATATATTACATATGCACCAGATTATGGCGCCTGATAAGAAATGGATGGAACTTGTCAATGACTGACTTGGTAATGCTTACAAGCTTGGGGTGGACAGTTTTTTGGATTTTGCTTTTACAAGATTAAGTGAAGCGCGTGTAATACGTTGTCCATATATCAAATGTTGTAATACATCTTCGGGAACACGTGAGATGGTTAAGTCACATTTAATAGTACATGAAATAATTTAAAATTATACTTTTTGGTATCATCACGGAAAAAAGTTAGGTGAGCCACAATCAAATTCAGAAGATGTTGAAGATGATGACATTGAAGAAGTTGATGGTAAGGATGAAATACATAGGATCCTAAGATATTTATACCCTGATTTTGATGTAGATAATACGAACATTGATGGTGATGATTTTCTTGAGGAGGAACCAAATCTTGAAGCAAAAAAATTCTATAGGCTTTTAAAGGATTTTGAGCAACCATCGTACCAAATTTCAAAAGTTTCTAAACTTTCTACTATGGTTAAATTGCTTCATATCAAAAGTATTGGGCGTTAGAGTCATGAGTCATTTACAATGTTGTTGAAGATGTCGAAGGAAGATCTATTGCCTGATGAATCAAACTTGCCAGATTCATATTATGAGATAAAGAAGATAATTTAGGATCTTAGACTTTCTTACAGGAAGATTGATGCATGTAAGAATAATTGTATGTTATATTGGAAGGATGACAAGTTTCTTGAATCTTGCAAAGTTTGTGGAGCATCTAGATGGAAAGAGGATAAACATAGTGGAGAAACTAAATTTAAGAGTGGGAAAAAAGATAGCGCACAAGATTTTACGTTATTTTCCCTTAAAGCCAAGACTCCAAAGATTGTTTATGTCCTCAAAGATATCATCTTTAATGACATGGCATCATGAAAAAAGAGTTGACGATGGAATAATGAGGCACCCAGCTGACTTAATGGCATGAAAAAAGTTTGATGAGCTTCACCAATCTTTCGCCGCTGAATCTCGCAATGTTCGACTTGGACTTGCTAGTGATGGTTTTCAGCCACTTGGAAGTTCTAGAACTCCGTACAATATTTGTCCTGTTGTACTTATTCCTTATAATTTACCACCTTGGCTATGTATGAAGCAAGAGAATTTTATTTTGTCGATACTTATTCCTGGTCTTGAAAGTCCGGGAGATGCAATTAATGTTTATCTTCAAATTTTGATGGATGAATTAAAGAAATTATGGGAAACTGGAGTGGAGACCTTTGATGCGTCAACTAGACAGAAATTTATGTTGCATGCAGCTTTATTATGGACCACTAATGACTTTTCGGCCTATGCAAATTTATCTGGATAGAGTAAAAGAAAATTGGCTTGCCCATGTTGCAATAAAGAAACATCCTCAATTAGGCTAGAAAATGATAAAAAGCAGTATTATATGGGTCATAGACTCTTTCTTCCTCTTAATCACAAATAGAGGAATGATAAAGAATCATTTGATGGCACTAAGTAGCGAAGACTACCATCCAAAATTTTATCGAGTGAGGATATACTTGATCAAGTGGATCATTTAGATGGTTTACCACTAACAAAGGATCCAAAGAAGAAGCCTAAAATATCACATGAGAGTAGGAGTAATAATTGGAATGAGAAGAGTATTTTCTTTGATCTTCCCTATTGAAAAACTCCATTATTGCGACATAATTTAGATGTGATACATATTGAGAAAAATATATGTGATAATATTTTGGGGACAGTCTTAAATATCAAAGGAAAAACCAAAGATACCATAAAAGCTCGATTGGATTTGCAAGTAATGAACATAAGGAAAGAATTGCATCCAATTAAGAATGGGGATAAATATGAGCTACCAATATCATGTTACACGTTATCTCCTGAAGAGAAGAACAGATTTTTCAGATTCCTAAAGAACTTAAAGGTTCCAGATGAATATTCATCAAATATATCTCAGTGTGTCAATACTAAAGATCGCAAAATTTCAAACCTAAAAAGTCATGATTGCCATATTCTTCTACAATATTTACTTCCACTTGCTATACGTGGTATGCTTTGCAAATCTGTATGTGAACCTCTTATTGAGTTTTCTTTATTTTTCAACTTACTTGGAGCAAAATGTTTAAGAATGGATAAGTTAGAACAAATAGCAACTCAAATTCCTATAACTCTGTGCAAGTTAGAAAAGGTATTCCCTCCTTCATATTTTATGTGATGGTGCCCTTGCCGATCCATTTAGATATTTAGGCTATGATTACTGGACCTATTCAATATCAATGGATGTATCTAGTGGAGCGATGGCTATACTTTTTGAAATCTTTATTTGGTAATAGGGCTTGCCCAGAAGGTTCTATTGCGGAGGGATATTTGGCAATTGGATGTTTGACTTTATGTTCAAGGTATTTGCATACAATGAAAATAAAGTTTAATCGCCTTGAGCGAAATTATGATGGTGGTGTTATTGAATCTGATGGAGGTTTAACAGTTTTTTGTCAACCTGGAAAAGAATTAAGAGTTGAAAAATTAGACAAACTTAATCCAGATGAATTAGAGCAAGCACATATTTATATTTTGAAGAACTATGATAAAATTCAACCATTTCTCGAGTAAGTATTGACTCGACATACTAATTCACTTATACTTTATCCATGATTTCAATTAAAATGACATGTTATTCTTTAATTTTTTGTAGAGAGTTTTCACAAATTCCAGGTGATACCTCTCAAAAACATTCAGATAGGGCGTTCATTAGCTGGTTAAAAAAAGGTTAGTACTAGTTATATACTATTGTTATTTTTTTAAACATAATTTTTATATAGTATTTGCTAATTAAATTATATAATTAATTTTGATAGGTTGTTGAATTGTACAAATGTGATAACAATAAGAAAATGGAAGATTTGCTCACTTTATCACGTGGTCCCCTACCATATGTGAGACGTCTCAAAGGTTACATTACTAATGGATATAGGTTTTATGTGTAAGACTATGATAGGGGTTTGAGAACTTAAAACTATGGGGTGGTTGTAGTTGGTGAGACAGATGAAGAGAATAAAAGTATTGATTATTATGGAGAACTTACTGAGATTCTTGAATTGCAATTTATTGGAGGAAAAAGAGTGATTTTGTTTAGATGTATCTAGTTTGATGTGTATCACCAAGAAAAGGGAGTTAAAATGGATGAATATGGCTTTGTGAGTGTTAACTGTTAGCGATTATTGAAAACTAATGAGCTATTTGTATTAGCAAACCAAGCATTACAAGTATTTTATGTCGACGATCCTTCAAATAAAGTATGACGATCTGACCGGTCGTTTCGAGCATTTGCACTTCGCTCGGTAGTTTGAGGGTATGAGTAGCTCCGTATGATGTATTATTACTTGTGTGAATCGTCAGTTTTGATTTTCAGGTTATTCAGAATTGATTTGGAAGAATGAATTTCATGATTGAAGCTTTAAGTTGGAAGATGTGATTAAGTTTGACTTTTGCGAATTTGACCCAAGAACGAAATTTTGATTGTTCCGTTAGGTCCGGATGATGATTTTAGACTCGAGCGTATGCCCGAATTTGCATTTGGATATTTCTAGAAGGATTTGGCACTAATTGGCGAAAGTTAGAAAATTGAAAGTTTGAAAAGTTTATAAGTTTGACCGGGAGTTGACTTTGATGATATCGGGTTCAGATTGTGGTTTTGAGAATTGGAATAGCTTCGTTATGTCATTTGGAACTTGTGTGCAAAATTTGATTTCATTCCGGGTTGATTTGATATATTCGGCGCGAGTTTTGGAGGTTGGAAGTTCGAAGTTTATCAATTTTGATTTGAGGTGCGATTCATTATTTCGATGTTAATATGCGTGATTTGGAGCCTCGAGTAGGTCTGAGTTATGTTATAGTACTTGCTAGTATATTTGTACGGGGTCCCGAGTGGCTCAGAGGAGTTTCGGACGAGGTTTAGATCGTTTGGATCAATTTTTGTTAAGACCGATTTTTGAGGAGTCCTGGTGTGATCGCACCTGTGAAATTTTGAGCATTTTTTGCTCGCACTTGCGTGATCCCAGAAACAGACTTTCTGCCACATGTGCGAGGGAAGGCTATTAGTGGTCATTCACAGGAGCGAAACTCTTGCTGCAAAAGCGACGCCGCAAAAGCGGCTAAGTGGGTCGTAGATGCGACGATACCTGGGCACAATCTATATATCGAGAGTTTGGCTATTTTATTCACATTTTGAGTTGGGGAGATCGGATATATGCGATTTTGGAGGAAAATTTCATCACAAGGATTGGGGCAAGTGTTTTATACTCGGTTTTGATTATATTTCGTGATTCTATCTTCGTTTTTGGTAATTGAATTATGAATTTTTAAAGATAAATTGGGGGGTTTTAGCCTAAAATTTCATAGAGTGAGTTTTTGAGTTTTGAACATCGATTCAGAGTCGAATTTGGGTGAAACTAGTATGTTTGGACTCGTAATTTAATGGGTTGTCGGATTTTATAAGTTTCGTTGAGTTCCGAGGCGCGGGCCTGGGTTGGACTTTTGAGTTAATTTTGGACTTTTGATTAAAGATTCGACCTTTATCGATTGAGTTTGTTTCCTTTTGCATTATTTGATGTATTTGAGTTGCTTTTGGCTAGTTTCGAGCCGTTCGGAGGTCGGTACACATGAGATGACATTTTTGGAGCATCGCTTTGCCTGCTCAGTATTGGATTAGGCTTGTTCAAGGTAAGTAACACTTCTAAACTTGGTGTTAAGGGTATGAAACCCCGAATTACATGTTATGTGATTGATGTTGAGGTTACGCGCATGTTAGGTGACGGGCGTGTGGGCGTACACCGTATGAGTTGTGATTTAGTCGATTCCGTGGAACTGTGTAGCTATCTTATATGAACATTTTTACTGTACTCTATGTGTTAGAGCACTTGACCTATAATCTGTGCTAGAAATCATGTTTAGGCTATATGCTGGTACGATTGGGACCTACATCGGTCGTTCTTTGCTGTCGAGTTATGTGCTTAATTGCAGTTATGTACTCCGTCACATTCATCATTTCATATCATGTCTCAGTCTCTGTTATCATATATTGTCACATCCCGTATACTTTATTAGGGCTGCTTAGTATGGGCATTGTGAGCCCGAGAGAGTAAAGAGATTATTGACTGAGTGAGGCCGAGGGCATGATTGTGAGTTATAATTAAGAGATCAGGCTGCATGCCACAACATGTTTTTATTTATTTATGACTGGATCTGGCTTATTATAGCGCTTGATCTGAAGGAGCCCCTCCGTAGTCTGCACACCCATAGTGAGCGCAGTGGATATTATATTTGGGATGGAGTTCCCTGGGCATGGAGTTGCCCCATATATTCATATTTGGGATAGAAATCCCTGGGCATGGAGTTGCCCTGTACTTTTATATTTGAGATGGAGTTCCCTGGGCTGGATTGACTCTATACAATACTGCTTGACTGACTGTCAATTGCTATTTATATTGAAGGATGGATCTTCCCTCGGCTAGACCTGCCCCGTATAGTACTGAGTGATTGAGTACTCTGAGAGTGTGAGTACATGAGTTCATCATTGAGATGCATTAAATTTGACATGTGTACTTGAGATGCAGGCATAGAGATGCATTTGCTCATGCTACCCGATTTTGGTGACATTCATGATTTCACCTGTATATTGACATGTAGGCATAAGATGTATTTTCCTCATGCTATCTGAAAATGAAACATGTTATTTATTGTTGAAAGGTTTTTTTTTGGAAAAATCACAGTTTTCAAACTTATTCATATATTTTTGAGGTTTTCGTGGAAAGATCTGGGATCTACTGTTTTACTTGAAAAGCATGCCTATTTTTCGTAACTGTGAACCAGCTGAATTTTTTCTTGTACCATCTTTATCATATTGTTATGAAATGTTGTTGGTTATTGGAGTTGGATCCTAACCCTTGTCCCAACTCGTCACTACTTTCAACCTAAAGTTAGGTTTGTTACTTATTGAGTACATGGGGTCGGTTGTACTCATACTACACTTCTGCACCTTGCGTGCAAATATTAGATGTTGATGTTGCTGTGCACGGTGGGAGCTGAATTTGAAGATGTGCTTGTGTTCCAGTCATAGCTGCCTCTTGATCTTGGTAGCTTTAGAGTTTTAATCTGTTTTTGTATAGTTCAAACAGATGATGTACTTTATTTCATATCAGGTTTGTAAATTCTAAATCTTAAAAACTCTTGATTTGCACTACTAGTCCTTAGGGAGTTGTATAAAATTCAGTTGTCTCAACTTTGATTCACATCAGTGTTATTATATTATGTTATTTTGTTAACTGGCTTACCTAGCGGGTTGGGTTAGGTGCCATCACGACAGTTTGGTTTTTGGGCCGTGACAAATTGGTATCAGAGCTCTAGGTTCATAGGTTCTACGAGTCATGAGCAAGTGTCTAGTAGAGTCTTGCGGATCGGTATGATGACGTCCATACCTATGTTCGAGAGGCTATAGGACATTTAGGGTAAATTTCCCATCTTTCTTTCCTTATCGTGCAGAATTGATTCAGTTTGAAGCGTAACTCTTCGATTTCCTTTCACATATTCGAATGCGCATGTGAGCGCTCGATATTAGCTGTGCATCGATGGCTTGAGGATCCCATGGATGAGGTGCGAGACATGTTTTCTGTGTGTTGGTGATGGGCCAGTCTAGAGGACTTGAGGCCGAGTTTTGACCGTAGCTTGAGCATAGGGATTTTGGTTATGTGAGTACGTGCTTTTGGACTTATATGTCCGGTAGCATCCCTATGAGTGGAATTTGTGACTCGATGAGTGGCTGGATGGCCATATGATGAGTATGCTGTGACTGCGGGATGTGTTCAGATGGTTTGAATGTGACGGAAAGAGTTTGCTTGCGATGGGAAAAGGACTATTGGGTGCTTGATTGGTGTCTTGATGTGACGTATAGTCTCGAGTTATGAGTGTGTTGAAAGATTGTTCATGTTGTTTAATTGTGGAACGAAGTAGATTTTCATGTCTTGTTGTGAGTTCAGACACAGGAAGATTAAGTGATGACATAGTAATCGTGGTTGCGAAAAGGTATAACAAGATGCCAATTTGAGGCTAAACAGGTGGGTTATCTCCTGCGGAGTAATCTACGGAGGTGTGATCCTTATAATGTTGTATGGAGAGTTTCTTTTCTACCGTGGGGTATATATGTTGAGATTTGAATTTGAATTTGGTTGAGAAAGTTGACCTGATCGTCATATGGATATATGCGAACTTAGTAGATAATTTGAGGTACTATATGGTTTGTGTTAAGTGAGCTTATGAAGGATTTAGTTGAATCTCCTTGCGGTATTATGGCAGTAATAGAGTATGGGTATGGTGAGCTATCAGATGTTCTATTCTATAACATTGAGCTAAGTGGGGGAGTCTGTTATTGACAATTTGATTTTATGGTTACGTGTTGTATTAGTTTTTGTCTGAGGCATACTTGTGGATCGGTTATGACTTGCAGAGGTTGAGCTCGAGGATGACTCGAGTAAAGAAATTTCTGGATATGGGTTATATTACACCTTATGGGTATATGGAAATCATGGAGTGATTTGAGTTGTTATTCGTGACGGATGTAGTGCGCATGGTGTAGAAATTTGCTTGGTTGTGCTAAGGCGGGGTCACTTCTTTAGGTGTTGTTCTGCTAATGGGGCACAGGTCATTCGGCCTGTTTGGTCGGTGTAGTTGATATTTGAGCAGGGTGGATGACTCTCGAGAAAGTTCTAATAGATTCAAGATTTTCATGTAGCAATTATGAATTTTCCAGATTTGTATATGGCTAGGATTTGAGATTTACATTGGATGGTGTCGAGACTCGCGGTATTTCTATATCATTAAGGATTTTACATTTCGGTATCAGAAAGGTGAAGGAAACAGCTTCAGATTCACAGAAGGTCTCTTTAGAATGGGTATCTCGGTTGCGGTACGTTTGGGGTGCTTAAGAGGGAATACAACGGCTTATGGGCCTTAGGGCGGTGTGATTTTATGCTAGGATCTCTTGTGGTGAGGATCGTGGTAGTCTAACAAGGAGAAGTGTTAGTTTGAGGGCAATTCGGAAGGAACTCGGAGAAATAGGATAGCTAGGTAGTAGGTTGGATCAACACGACAATGGATATGATTGGTTCTTTGGGGTACTTATGATATGGTGAGTCTCTACAGGTGTTTCGTGGCAATGCTCTTGGGTTTTGGTGACCTGCGTGGCTTGGCTGAGTTAGAGGAATTCGGTTCTGATGGCTTGGTTATGTGCAAATGGGTTTCGAAGAGTTCTCGATTGTTTTTAACACAGTTTGAGATGGATATTTCCTACCGGCGTGAGGAGCATGTTGCGTATTGTGACTTTCTCCTGGGTGGGATCAAATGGAAGGTTTCTGACTGATCGGGTAGGTATTCTGCTGGACTCAGAGTTGATTATGGGATTCTCGTACTTTTTATATGATGGCATGATAGATGCGGTGTGTTTTGTGGGATTGAGATTTGCGTGTGCAAGGTCACGGTTTAGTTCTGAAGGAAAGGTCATAAATTCTTAGGCAGCATGGACAGTTTCAGATATTTAGATGGATGCTACTTGGTAATTCCTGAGAAGGGTATGCATTTCAGAAGGCGCACTGTGTGTTGACCTACGGATGCTTCATTGGGATTGCGGTACTTGCCTGGTTGATTGACTGTTGATATTCAGATTTTTCTATGTGGAACGAAAGAATTTTAGAAGTATTTCTCGTGGGATGATCGTGTATGAGAAATGTGTTAGACATTCGGGCGATGGAGTTGGGATCGGATATGGTGATTCATGTGTTCTATGGACATGGAGACCAGGAATTCTCAGAAACAGATTGTTTCGTGGTTGTGGAATGTGAAGTTGTGGCCGAAGCTAGCCAGATGATAATATGTGTTATGGTTCAGTCATTGTGGACTTTCGGAGTGTTATGTATCTATTTGTGGGTGACCAAAGTGGATTTGGGGTCCATTGGCAGGGCCAATGAGGATGTGTATTCTACAACGGATTGGATTGGTTGACTCCGTACTACTGTTGTTGAGGGATGTGCCATTCGGTTAGAGTTGAGCTTATTCGTGTTCGGAGATGTTCTATGAGTTACCCTTCTATGCTACGAAAGGTTGGGATCCGTTGGTTATAGGCACACATGGTGCGGTCCTATTTGAGCCTTATAGCGGAATTCGAGCAAAACGGAAATTAGGGTGTTGAATGGTTGATTGTACCTTGGTTATGTTCTCTCCAGACTGTGCTATATTGTGCTATTTGCTTCTCCTTGGTTATGGTCATGCACATTGGGTACTTGATGACAAATTGTGCGTGGTTATTGATTTTGAGCATTGTGGCTTGAGGTATTTCATGTGGACCAGTGTTTGGATGGGGTCACACATTGCAGCGAAGTTAAGTTGGGTTATGATCCTTTGTGTTAGATTCGTGAGTCTTGATTCTACCATGTATGATGTGTTCATAGCTCTGCGGTTGTGGTGGTACTTGTTGATTTTGCGGGGCAGTTCTCTCAATTGAGTCATTTTCCATTTTGGGTACATTTGAGTTGTTGCTTATTGGTGCACAGATTGCACAGGTCGTGCTTCTAGGTAGTATTGGTGTAGCATGTCAATAGGATAGTTAGGCTTGATAAAGTAAGATCATTAGACCTAGAATGGGTGCCATCAGAGTTGTTTTCGGTATATCTGGAAGGATAATGTCGCTGATCGACTTAGAAATTAACTATAGTTCTTGTCGAAGGAGATGGAGATCCATGACTTGTTGATCTGATAAGTGGTTATGAGTTTCTTTGTGTTTCTTTCATCATTGGCAGTATACGAAGGTTTTAGAATGAGATTTTATTTGATATGAGGTTTATTACCGGTACCGGGTTTATTTTGAGGAGTTATTGTGATCGGAAGTTATTGCTGCAAGTACGCGAGTTATGCGATATATCATGTGACTACATCTTGAGTTATGGCTATGGCTTGATACGAGATTTATACAGTGTGTAGATGCGAGATTTAGATCTTATAGGAAATTTCAGATGTTGGAAATTGGATTATGTGGTTTACGGGCTAAGGTTGAAGTAATGATCTTCAGTTATGTTGCGTTGTCAGGCCTATATGGAATAGGGTGACGTAGGATCACCCCCAGGTATGTGCGTGGCAAGGTTATACAGCAATTTGATGGCTTTGGAACGACTCTTGGCACGTTCGAGAACGAACGTATGTTTAAGTGAGGGAGGATGTGACGACTCGACCGGTCATTTCAAGCATTTGCACTTCACTCGATAGTTTGAGGACATGAGTAGCTCCGTATGATGTATTATGACTTGTGTGAATCATCGGTTTTGGTTTTCAGGTTATCCGGAATCGATTTGGAAGAATGAATTTCATGATTGAAGTTTTAAGTTAGAAGAGGTGATTAAGTTTGACTTTTGCGAATTTGACCCCGGAACGAAGTTTTGATTGTTCCGTTAGGTCCGGATGATGATTTTAGACTCGAGCGTATGCCCGGATTTGCATTTAGATATTTCTAGAAGGATTCAGCACTAATTTGCGAAAGTTGTAAATTTGAAGGTTTGGAAAGTTCATAAGTTTGACTGGGAGTTGACTTTGATGATATCGGGTTCAGATTGTGGTTCCCAGAATTGGAATAGCTTCGTTATTTTATTGGGGACTTCTGTACAAAATTTGAGTTCATTCTGGGTTGATTTGATATGTTCGGCGCGAGATTTGGAGGTTGGAAGTTCAAAATTCATCAATTTTGATTCGAGGCGCGATTCATCGTTTCGATGTTATTATACATGATTTGGAGCCTCGAGTAGGTCCGCGTTATGTTATATGACTTGTTGGTATATTCGGACAGGGTCCTAAGTGGCTCGGAGGAGTTTCAGACGAGGTTCAGATCGTTTGGATCAATTTTTGTTAAGGCTAGTTTTTGAGCAGTCCTGGTGTGATCGCACCTGCGGAATGTTGGGTGCATGTGCGACGTCGCACAAGCGAGGCAGTGGCCGTAGAAGCGGCATGGAAGGATCAAGGAAGTGTCGTAGGTGCGAGGTTATTTTCCGCACCTGCGTGATCGCAGATGCGGTGCTGGGAACGCAGAGGCGATGGAAGTGCAGAAGCGCATTTTTAACTCGCACCTGGATGATCGCAGAAGTGGACTTTCTGCCGCAAGTGTGAGGGCAGGCTACCAGTGGTCATTCGCAGGAGCGAAATGCTTGCCGCAAAAGCGATGCCGCAGAAGCAGCTAAGTGGGTCACAGATGTGACGATACCTCGGCAGAAGCTATATATCGAGGGTTTGGCTATTTTATTCTCATTTTGAGTTGGGGAGATCGAATTTAAGTGATTTTGAAGGCAAATTTCATCACAAGGATTGGGGTAAGTGTTTTATACTCGGTTTTGATTATATTTCGTGATTCTATCTTTATTTTTGGTATTTGGATTATGAATTTTTAAAGAGAAATTGGGGGTTTTAGCCTAAAGTTTCATAGAGTGAGTTTTTGAGTTTTGAACAATGATACGGAGTCGAATTTGGGTAAAACTAGTATGGTTGGACTCGTAATTGAATGAATTATCGGATTTTATAAGTTTTGTCGAGTTCTGAGGTGCGGGCCCAGGTTGGACTTTTGGGTTGATTTTGGACTTTTGATTAAAGATTCGTCCTTTATCGATTGTGCTTGTTTTCTTTGGTATTATTTGATATATTTGAGTTGCTTTTGGCTAGTTTCGAGACGTTCAGAGGTCGGTACGCGCGGGATGATATTTTTGATCATTGCTTGGCCTGCTCGGTATTAGATTTGGCTTGTTTGAGGTGAGTAATATTTCTAAACTTGGTGTTGAGGGTATGAAACCCCGAATTACGTGTTATGTGATTGATGTTGAGGTGACGCGCATGCTAGGTGACGGGCGTGTGGGCGTGCACTGTGTGAGTTGTGATTTAGTCGATTCCGTGGAACTGTGGAGCTATCTTATCTGAACATTTTTACTGTACTCTATATGTTAGAGAACTTGAGCTGTAATCTATGCTATAATTCATGTTTAGGCTATATGCTGGAACGATTGGGACCCACAATGGTCGTTCTTTGCTGTCGGTTTATGTGCTTAATTATAGTTATGTACTCAGTCGCATTCATCATTTCACATCCCGTATCATTTATTAAGGTTGCGTAGCATGAGCATTGTGAGCCCGAGAGACTGGAGAGATTATTGATTGAGTGAAGTCGAGGGCATGATTGTGAGTAATATTTAAGGGATCGGGCTGCACGCCGCAAAATATTTTTATTTATTTATGCCTGGATCTAGCTTATTATAGCGCTTGGGCTGAAGGAGCCCTTCCGAAGTCTGCACACCAACAGTGAGCGTAGTGGATATTATTAATGGGATGGAGTTCCCTAGGCATGGAGTTTCCCCATATATTCATATTTGGGATGGAGTTCCCTGGGCATGAAGTTGCCGTGTATTTTTATATTTGTGATAGAGTTCCCTGGGCTGGATTGGCCCTATACAGTACTGCGTGACTGACTGTCAGTTGCTATTTATATTAAGGGATGGATCTTCCCTGGGCTGGACCTGCCCCGTACAGTATTGAGTGATTGAGTACTTTGAGAGTGTGAGTACATGAGTTCATCATTGAGATGCATTGCATTTGACATGCGTACTTGATATACAGGCATAAAGATGCATTTCCTCATGCTACCCGATTTTGGTGACATTCATGATTTTATCTCTATATTGATATGTAGACATAGAGATGTATTTTTCTCATGCTATCTGTAAATGACACATCTTATTTATTGTTAAAAGGTTTCTTTTTTGGGAAAATCACAGTTTTCAAAGTTATTCATATATTTTTGAGGTTTTCGGTGAAAGATATGAGATATACTGTTATACTTGAAAAATATGCCTATTTTCCGTAACTGTGAACCAGCTGAATTGTTTCTTGCACTATCTTTATCATATTGTTATGAACTGTTGCTAGTTATTGGAGTTGGACCCTGACCCTTGTCCCAACTCGTCATTACTTTCAACCTAAGGTTAGGTTTGTTACATATTGAGTACATGGGGTCGGTTGTACTCATACTACACTTCTGCACCTTGCGTGCAGATGTTGGATGCTGATGTTCCTGTACATGGCGGGAGCTGGATTTGAAGGTGTGCCTGCATTCCGATTATAGCTGCCTCTTGATCTTGGTAGCTTTAGAGTTTTAATCTGTTCTTGTATAGTTCAAACAGATGATGTACTTTATTTCATACCAGCTTTGTAAATTCTAAATCTTAAAAGCTCATGATTTGTACTACCAGTCCTTGGGGAGTTGTATAAAATTCAGTTATCTCACCTTTGATTCACATCAGTATTATTATATTATGTTATTTTATTAATTGGCTTACCTAGCAGGTTGGATTAGGTGCAATCATGACGGTTTGATTTTTGGATCGTGACATAAAGGCTGGCATGTTGCAAGAAAAGTTTACCTCGTGATACTTTTGACATTTTGCAAGAAAAGGATGACGATTTGGAGAATTTGGATAATTCTACACAAATGAAAAAGAAAAGAACTCATGAAGGTTTTTGACCTTTATCGTGCATGCTGTTAATATTTATTTTCTTAGGCCTCTTGCTTCTTGCTTTCTATGATAACTGGAACTAATAGTTAGTATGAATCCATTTAACTGGAACTAATAGTTAGAATGAATCCATTCATGGATTTTCTGGACTTGCTAGGAATAAAAATGTAAACGACTGTTATGGGTACTCCCTGCAGTCTGATGTACTCATTTGGTACCAATTTGTGGTACATTCAGAATAAAATTTCTACCTTATAAAAAAAAAATAAACTGCATAATTTGGCATACTATTGATTCATTATAAATCTCATTTTGTTTTTTCCTTTTACAATATTGCCAACACTAGTTACATATTTATCATGTTTAGACTTCTTTCAAGGCTCATACTCTTGTCTTATTATTACTAGTAGAATAGAGGTAATAGAAAATGTACAATCAGTTTATCCTTGTTCCAAAGAATATAATGTGATGCATTTTTACTTGACATGAATTTTCAGTTAAAATGGACTTTTAGCAGTAAGAACTTATCGGCATTACAAATATAAAAAGTCCAAATAATTTTATTTCTTTTATTTTCATGAGATGGAAAAATTGATTTATCTTTGATCTTATCTTATTAGTGTTGAACATTTTGTGCTGCTAATGATAGTTTTCTCTTTCTTTCTTGAAAGAAATTCGCAACAATATGTCGTTGGGCTATGTGGTTTTACAAGTGCAACCTTGTTGTATCATGTATGTTGTCTTTGTTTTTCTAACTACAGATAAGTTCATCATCAGTTGGCTATAAATTTTTCCCCCTTTTGACAGGAACTAATATTGGTTTCTATTTTTGTTGTAAGAAAAGGGCTGCAATGTCTTGTTAAATATGTGATTTTACAAGTTCAGCCTTGTTGTATTTTGTTTGTGTTTTCTAATTCTAACACAAGTTAATTCTTTTATCAGTAATATTGGCATGAAAAATTTCTTGTGGATGAATAATTTTATTACTGATCTTAATGATTTTTATCTTTCTCAACTAACAATTACTCCATACTTATCTTATTTTAGGTTGACATGAATCCATCAAAATTTCAGAAGTATGAAATGGGAGCAACTTCAAAGAATGTATATCATGCATATATTCAACGTGGTGCTTTAGCAAGGGGAAGAGGACACAACTTTGCATCTTTGGGATTTGTAAAAACAAGTATTGAAAAGAGAACTCTGACTGGAGAAAGAAAAAATCACAACTCAACAGCTTTTGAGCAGAATAAGCTTGCACATACTAATAACCTTGTGCCCATGATTTCGCTTCGATGGAAGACGATGCTCTCCTCTCTCAAGACGCTAAAGCGATGCAAGGTCCCTTAAGTTATAATTTTTTGTTTTGTTTTGTTTCTAATTGGACTGGTATTGGTTTGATGTTTCACATAAATTAAAATTTGCAGAAATAGGAGCAGCTTTGAAGAATGTACATCATGCATACATTCAACCTGTGACTTTAGCAAGGGGACGAGGGCAAAGCTTTCGATCTTTGGGCTCTGCAAAAATAAATGATGGCAAAAAAAATCTGATTGGCGAGATTAAAAATTACAACTCAGGGGCTTCTAAGCAGAAAAAGCTAGCATATAATAGTAATAATCTTATGACTCCTGGTTTTGATACGATGGAAGACGACATTTCCTTCACTCAAGAAGCTAAAATGATGCAAAATCTCAAGTTTTAATTTTTTTTGGTTTATTATTGTAACGACCCGATCGGTCGTTTTGAATATTATAATCCCGTTCCCCCGTTTACTATTCAATTTATGCTTTACAGTTATTTTATGACTTATCGTGTTAGTTGGTTCGGGGTTCGGAAGGCATTCGGAATGAAACGAGACACTTAGTCTCATAATTGAAAACTTAAGTTGGAAAATAATTGATCAGATATTGACTTATGTGTAAATGACCTTAGATTTGAATTTCGATGATTCCAATAGCTCTGTATGATAATTTTGGACTTAGGAGCATGTCCGAAAAATTATTTGGAGGTCGGTAGAGGAATTAGGCTTGAAATTGCTAAAGTTGAATTTTAGGAAGTTTGACCGGGGGTTGACTTTTTGATATTAGGGTCGAAATCCGATTCTAAAAATTAGAATACTTTCGTTCTGTCATTTATGACTTGTGTGCAAAATTTGAGGTCAATCGGACGTGATTTGATGGGTTCCGGCGTCGTTTGTAGAAATTGGAAGTTTCAAAGTTCATTAGACTTGAATCTATGTGTGATTCGCGTTTTTAGTATTGTTGGATGTGATTTAAAGGTTTGACTAAGTTCGTATGATATTTTATGACTTGTTGGTATATTTGATTGAGGTCCCGGGGGGCTCGGGTGAGTTTCAGATGGTTAACGGATCAAATC
The DNA here is from genome assembly GCF_000390325.3 of Nicotiana tomentosiformis. Taxonomy (NCBI): domain Eukaryota; kingdom Viridiplantae; phylum Streptophyta; class Magnoliopsida; order Solanales; family Solanaceae; genus Nicotiana; species Nicotiana tomentosiformis. Next base: position 76,942,751 of record NC_090817.1, on the reverse strand, counting down.
CGGACTTAGAAGAAATCTGAAGTTTCTGCCTTCTGGTGCAATCGCACCTGCGGAACTTGGCTTGCAGGTGCGACCACGCAGAAGCGCAATGGACATCACAGGCGCGCAAGGTTCGCAGAAGCGGATAGGAAACTCGCACAAGCGAGCTCGCAGGTGTGAGCTGAGATGCGCAGAAGCGGAGGCTGGGCTGGGCTGGTGACTGTGGAGCACAGATGCGAAAGGCATCTCGCAGGTGCGGACATGCTCCTGCGTGTGGGTGATCGCAGAAGCGAGGGAAAATCCGCAGAAGCGGTTAAAGAGGCCGCAGGTGCGGAACCTCTGGACAGTGTACAAAAATAGAGGGTTCCGTGATTTTCTCATTTTTGGATATTCCAAACACGGGTTGAGGCGATATTTGAGTGAGAAATTATGGAAAAACTTGAGGTAAATCCCTTGTGATCATTTCCACTCCATAATATTGATTTATCATCGAATAATCCGACTAAATTACATGTTTTTGAGGTGTAAATCGGAGATTTGAACTTAGAGATTTGGAAATAAGATTTGACGATTTGGGAGTCGAGTTGAGGTGGGATTTTGGTAAAATTAGTATGGGTAGACTCGTGGTGGAATGTGCTTTCGGATTTTATAACTTTTGTCAGGTTCCGAGACGTGGGCTCCACGGGCAAGTTTTGGAGTAAATTTCGGATTTTTATGGAAAAATCGTATTTTCATATGGATTTAATTCCAATAAATTTTATTGACTGAAACGAATTATTTGTGACTAGATTCGAGGCTTTCGGAGGCCGATTTGTGAGGCAAAGGCATAGCAGAGTAAAGATATTCACGTTTTGAGGTAACCATTTTAAATCTGATCATGAGGGTATGAAACCCCGGATTATTAGTTTATGTGAGTATTCTGGAGGTGACGCACATGCTAGGTGACGGGCGTGTGGGCGTGCACCATAGGAATTGGGACTTGGTCCATTCAATGAAACTGTAAAATTGTATAACTTGTTGCTAGCTATATGCTCTCCCTGTGTTATAGAGATTTGACTGCAAATTATGTTATAAACAATGCTTAGGCTATATGTTAGTACTGTTGGGACCCACAGAGGTCGTGTACATGTTGAACTACCTGCGTAATTGTTGTTTTGTACTCAGTCACAGTTTACTTGTTTATTTTATCTCAGTCTCTATTGTATATTATTGATGCATCATATCATTGTTGTTTGGGCTGATTTCATGATTATTGAGAGCCCGAGAGACTGGAGAGATTTGTGACTAAATGAGGCCGAGGGCCTGATTGTGAGATATTATATTATAGCACGTGAGTTATCCATGCAACACGTGAGTTGTCCGTGAGGGATATTATAGCACGTGAGTTGTCCGTGCAGCACGTGAGTTGTCCGTGCGGATCCTTGTATTATACTATAGCACGTGAGTTATCCGTACATCACGTGAGTTATCCGTGCGGATCCAAATATTTATACTATGGCACGTGAGTTGTCCGTGCAGCACGTGAGTTATCCGTGCAGATTATAGCGCGTGGGTTGTAGGAGCCCCTCCGGAGTCTGTACACCCCCAGTGAGTGCGGGTACCTATTAAGTGTGAGTGCTGAGGGCTGAGAGCCGAATGGTTGAGCTGTTGTGACGAGTTGAGTATCTGTTGCCCTGAGAGGATGTACTTTCTTTTCATTTGTTGTTTCACTTAGTTGCTATCTGTCATTGATGTGAAATTTTCTGAAAGATTTTATATCCGGATTACATGAACTTGAACTGTATAAAACTGATTTGACTTAAACTTTTGGAATTTAAAGCATGTCTACTCTATGCTGGAATTACTGAAAAATGAACTGTAATTGTGTAGCTCGTCATTATCTTCAGTTCCTTATTTATTATTGTTACTTGCTGAGTTGGTTGTACTTATACTATACCCTGCACTTTGTGTGCAGATCCAGGTGTTCATGGACATAGCGTGTGTTGATTCTCTCACACAGTTGATTTTCCGGAGATTTAGAGGTAGCTGTCATGTTTCGCAGACCTTGTCACTCCTTCCCAATCTCCTTGTTACTGTATTTGGTTTCATACTATCATAGACCGTATTTTTTAGATTTGTATTCATATTAGATGCTCATGTACTCAGTGACACCATATTTTGGGGAGTGTTCGTATCAGTATTTTTGGGATTTTGTATTGTATTTAAATATTATGTTTTTCAAACTTAAAGGAAATTGGGGGTTATTGATGTTATCGGCTTGCCTAGTTTTGAGATAGGCACCATCATGATATGTCAGATTTTGGGTCGTGACAAGTTGGTATCAGAGCCCTAGGTAACATAGTTCTCACGAGTCATGAGCAGGTTTAGTAGAGTCTTGCGGATTGGTACGAAGATGTCTGTACTTATCTTTGAGAGGCTGTCGAATCCTTAGGAAAATTTCACTTTCTTGTATTCTATCGTGAGAAATTGATTCAGCTTGAAACATAACTCTTTGAATTCCTTCCACGCATTTTGTATGTGCGTGTGAGCGCTCGGTATCAGCTGTGCATCGCCGGCTTGGGATTCTATGAACGAGGTTCAAGATGTGTATTCTGTGTTTTGGTGATGGGCCAGTCCGGAGGACTTGAGGCCAGGTTTAGACCGCAGCTTAGGCTTGGTAGCTTCAGTTGTAACATGTACATTTGGACTCATATGTCCGGTAATGTCCCTACGAGTGGAATTTGTGGCTCGATGAGCGATGGAATGGCCTTGTGATGAGTATGATGTAACTGCGGGATATGTTAAGATGATTTGAATGTTCTTTTATTCCAGCTCAGTATCTGTATTTTTTTTATAATTTCAAGACTGTGCACGGGTTGCTACGATGGCTATGCGTTATTATCGCACAATATTGGTGTAATGGTAAGTTGCTCGTTATGCGTTGAGGCGGCGAATGGCTCGAAGAGAGGATTTCTCAGTACATGATTAAGGGGTTCAACAATTAATTCCAGCGGAGGAAAGGCTGTCGGACTATAGATGTCCAAGTTTGGTTGTTAAAGTAACAAGACTTGGTATTTGCGAGCATGGTCAAACTTTCATTGTGATGCTGTGTCGCCGTCCTTGTTTGAACGCATTATGGTCCACCGGTGTTACAGTCTTCTTGGATTTTGCCTTCGGGGCAGGGAGTTATGAAATGGTGCATGAGGGGCGGTTGCTAGAGATAGCTGTATGCAGCGGTTCAGAATCGAATGAGTATTTCTAATGTTGATGGCTCGAGAAGGATGATCTTCGAAGAGGCTTAGGGTCGGTAACAATTTATTGGTTCATTTGCTTCAGAGATGCATTTTGATTTGATGCAACAGTTGGGTAGCAAATTATGAGGGAAGACATGACGGAAAGTGTTTCGCGGTAGTTGAAGTACTAGCAGGTCAAGTAAGAGAAGTAGAGGTTGAAAAGTTGCTTAAAGGAGATGGTTTAACTGAAGTAAGAGTGACAGATTAGCATACGGATTCTGTGGTAGGGTAGTCGCGCGCCTTGAGAAAGTGTAGAACGGTTTGGAATCGTGATAGAATGTGATTTGGCCTACAGACTGTATTTTGGAGTGATGGTTACTGTACGAAGAAAGATTGAATATGGCAGAAAGGAATTTGTTTGAAATGAAGAGGGATGTGAAGATCTGATTATCGTTTCAAGCGCAATATGACTTGAGTTCGGAAGGTATTGTTGAACTTTCAATTGATGTCAAAAGGCAAAGTGCAGACTTATACAAATGGTGGGCGAGCATGAGCTCAGGAGAATTTACTGATTACGTGATCTTTTCACCCATTGCAGTGTCGTCGGAAGATGTCGGTAAGGAATTCCACGGGTGGGTTATCTCTTGTGAGCAGTTAGCGGTGACGTGATGTTGATGAAGCTTCTGCAAGGAATATTACTTGCTACCCGGTAAGAGGTCGAGTGTGTGACTGTGGCTGGTGATTCAGAATGTTCATGAAAAGCTTAACAAAAGACTTCGAGAAGTCTGGCGGGTTAACGGTGCGAGATCATGGTAATTGAGAAGGAGAAATCCTTGTGTGTTCTAAGTTTATATAATTGCAGCTTAAAGCTAAGTGTGGGAGCCTGCTATTGACAATTTGATTTAAGGGTTATGTGTTAAATTTTAGTTTTGGTCTGAGTCATACTTGTGGATCAGTTATACTTGCAGAAATGGAGATCGAGGATGACTCGAGTAAGAAAATTCCTGAATACGGGTTATATGGCACTTTATAAAAATACGAAAATCATGGAATGGTTAAATTGTTATTTTGAAGAACGTAGTGCGCAAGAAGTATGAATTTAATTGGTGGTGTTAAGGCATGGTTACTTCTTTGGGGGTTGTTGTGCTAATGGGACATGTGCCTTTCGGCCCGTTTGGGCGGAGCAAATTAGATTTGAGCAGAGTGGATGACTCTCGAGAGGGTTCTAATGGATTCAAAATATATATGTGGCAATTGAAAATATTTCAAATTTGTATATCATTAGAATCGGTTACTTACATTGGATGGTATCGGGACATACGGTAATTCTGTATGACTATGGATTATATATTTCAGTGTAAGAAGGGCAAGAAGAACAATTTTAAATTAACATAAGCTATTTTCAGAGTGGACGTTTCGGTTGGGTTACTTATGGGGGTGTTTAAGAAGAATATAGGAACTTATGGGCATTAGGGCGAAGCAATTTTATGTTAGGACATTTGGTAGTGAGCTTTGGGTAAGTATCATGGAGTTCTGATAAGGAGAAGTATCAACTTGAGGATAATTCAGAAGAAACTCAAGTAAACAGGACCACTGGGTAGTAGGCTAGACCAGTATGGTAATGGCATGTTCGGATATTTTTGGGGGTAATTATGATGTGGTGAGACTCTATAGATGTTTGGGTGGCAATATTCTTGGGTTTGGTAACCTACATGGCTTGGTCGAGTTAGAGGAATTCAATTTTGATAGATTGGTTATGTGCAAACAGATTTCAAGGTGTTCTTGATTGCTTCTACCATAGTTTGAACTGGATATTTTCTACTGGTATAGGAAATATGTTGTGTATTATGATTCCCTCCTGGAAGGAAGCAAGAGAAAGGTTTCTAACTAATCGGGTATGTAATTTGCTGGTGACTCAGAGTTGATAATGGGATTCTTGTGCTTGTCATATGATGGCATAATAGATGTGGTGTGTTGTGCGGGATTAGGATTTACATATACAATGTGACAGTTCAGTCTTGAAGAGAAGGTAACGAATGTTGGATAGCATGGTCAGTTTCAAATATTTCTATGAATGTTATAACTGCTCGGTAATTCCTGAGAAGGGTGCACATTTCAGAAGGCGCGTTGTGTTTTGACTTACGGATATTCATCGGTATTACAGTACTTACCTGGTTGATAGACTGTTGATATTCAAATTAATGCTATATGGCACGGAAGAATTATGAAAGTATTCCTCGTGGGATGATCGTGCATGAAAAATGTGTTAGTCATTCGAGTGCTGGAGATGGGATCAGTTACGGTGATTCATGTGCTCGATGAATTTGGAGACTGTGAGTTCTCAGAAGTATATTATTTCGGGGTTGCGACCTATTTGAGGTGAGTATTTTATTTACAAATCGGTGGAGGCACTAGTTGTGTTAATTATTTGTGATAGCTATGCGCTATGAGTGCGCATATATGTGAGGTTTGAGCCCATGTGCGGGCATCGGAGCAAGTATTTATACTCGAAAGAATGCTTAGGCTATGATATGCCTAGAGTTGATTTTTAAGCGTAAAGTTATAACATTTGTCGTGTTCTTACCTTTGTTGAGAACTATCTGGGCTACACTTGAGGTTACAAAGAGGCTAATTCCTTGAATAAACGGGGTAATTACTATTTCTGCATTAAATTGCCGATTTGAAGTGTGATAGCAGACTTTGCACATGCTTACCCTATGGCGTGCTATTTATACCAGTCCAGGAGCATGAGAATCTTATTGCATTATCATATACAAGTGTACTTGTTTAATTTCTCTTGTATGATATGCTGGGACTGGAGGCCTGTGACCATGCTAGGCGATTCATACTATTGGCACGTGAGTTGTCCGTGTCGTGTGTGGGAATTTTATTTCTTTGATAATTTATCGGATTTCATTGCTTTTCTTCCTCTACGATAAAAGTTACATGAGCATCGTATTTGAGGAATTGTGTACATGCACCTATAGTTATCCTCTTCATGAAATTTGAGGAGTTGGTTGTAATATTGTGGTTGTGGTGGTGCGTGTTGAACTTGCAATATGGTTCTCTTCCTTGATACATCTCCCATATTTGGGTACACGGATTGCGCAGTGGTGGCTGGAGTTATATTGATGTGGCGTGTCTGTGGGATAGTTGTGTTTAATAATATAAGATCATTGCACCTAGAATGGGTACTATCAGGCTTGATTATGGTATATTCAAGAGGGATATGGTTTTGGTTGAGGCGAGAGAGCTCCATGGGTAGTTGATCTGATGAGTGGTTATGAGTTTTTGATTATTTCTTTCATCATTGGTAGTGTATGAAGGTTGTGGAATGATGTTGACTGCAGGGATTTATACTAGTACTTGGTTGGTTTGGAGTAGTTACTGTGATCAGGAATGGTGCTACGAGCGAGTGAGTTGTGTAATATGCTGGGTGATTATATCCGTGATTATAGTTATAGCTCGATGCAGCTTGTTTAGACTCATATAGTGTGTAAATGTAAGATTCGTGTCTGGAAAAGTAATTCTGCAGGTTGGGAATTGAATTCCTAGGTTTTTGGGCTAAGGCTAAATTAAGGATTTTCAGTTGTATTATGTTGTCAGGCCAATGTGGAATAGGGTAACGTGGGATCACCCCCGGGTACGCGCATGGTAAGATGAAATAGTGATTAGATGGCTTGGAACAACTCTTGGCACGTTTGAGGACGAACGTATATTTAAGTGGGGGAGAATGTAACGACTCGGCTGGTCGTTTTGAATATTATAATCCCGTCCTCCCATTTACTGCTCAATTTATGCTTTACAGTTATTTTATGACTTATCGGGTTAGTTGGTTCGGGTTCGGAAGGAATTCGGAGTGAAACGAAATACTTAGTCTCATAATTGAAAACTTAAGTTGGAAAAGAATTGATCAGATATTGACTTATGTATAAACGGCCTCGGATTTGAATTTAGATGATTCCAATAGCTCCATATGGTAATTTTGGAATTAGGAGCGTGTCCGAAAAATTATTTGGAGGTCGGTAGAGGAATTAGGCTTGAAATGGAGAAAGTTGAATTTTGGAAAGTTTGAGCAGGGGGTTAACTTTTTGATATCAGGGTCGGAATCCGATTCTTAAAATTGGAATACCTCCGTTATGTCATTTATGACTTGTGTGCAAAATTTAAGGTCAATCGTACGTGATTTGATGGGTTCCGGCGTCGTTTGTAGAAATTAAAGTTTCAAAGTTCATTAGGCTTGAATCTATGTATGATTCGCATTTTTAGTATTGTTGGATGTGATTTGAAGGTTTGACTAAGTCCGAATGATGTTTTCTGACTTGTTGATATATTTGGTTGAGGTCCCGGGGGGCTCGGGTGAGTTTCGGATGGTTAACGGATCAAATTCAGACTTAGAAGAAATCTGAAGTTTCTGCCTTCTGGTGCAATCGCACCTGCGAAACTTGGCTTGCAGGTGCGACCACACAAAAGCGCAATGGACATCGCAGGTGTGCAAGGTTCGCAGAAGCGGACAGGAAACTCGCACAAGCAAGCTCGCAGGTACAAGCTGAGATGCGCAGAAGCGGAGGCTGGGTTGGTGACTGTAGAGCGTAGAAGCGGAAGGCATCTCGCAATTGCGGACACACATCTGCGTGTGGGTGATCGCAGAAGCGAGGAATTTCGCAAAAGCGAGGGAAAATCCGCAGAAGCAGTTAAAGAGGCCGCAGGTGCGGAACCTCTGGATAGTGTACAAAAACAGAGGGTTCCGTGATTTTCTCATTTTTGGACATTCCAAACACGGGTTGAGGCGATATTTGAGCGAGAAATCACGGAAAAACTTGAGGTAAGTCCCTTGTGATCATTTCTACTCCATAATATTGGATTATCATCGAATAATCCGACTAGATTACATGTTTTTGAGGTGTAAATCGGAGATTTGAGCTTAGAGATTTAGAAATAAGATTTGACGATTTGGGGGTAGAGTTGAGGTCGGATTTTGGTAAAATTAGTATGGGTAGACTCATGGTGGAATGGGCTTTTGGATTTTGTAACTTTTATCGGGTTCCGAGACATGGACCCCACAGGCAATATTTGGAGTAAATTTCGGATTTATATGGAAAAATCGTATTTTCATATGGAATTAATTCCAATAACTTTTATTGACTGAAACGAATTATTTGTGACTAGATTTGAGGCATTCAGAGGCCGATTTGCAAGGCAAAGGCATAGCAGAGTAAAGAATTTCACGTTTTGAGGTAAGTAATAGTTTTAAATCTGGTCATGAGGGTATGAAACCCCGAATTATTAGTTTATGTGAGTATTATGAAGGTGACGCACATGCTAGGTGACGGGCGTGTAGGCGTGCACTGTAGGAATTAGGACTTGGTCCATTCCGTGAAATTGTAAAGTTGTATAACTTGTTGCTAGCTATTTATTTTATCTCAGTCTCTATTGTTCATTATTGATACATCATATCATTGTTGTTTGGGCTGATTTCATGATTATTGAGAGCCCGAGAGACTGGAAACATTTGTGACTGAGTGAGGCCGCGGGCCTGATTGTGAGATATTATATTATATCATGTGAATTGTCCGTACAACACGTGAGTTGTCCGTGCGGGATATTATAGCACGTGAGTTGTCCGTATAGTGGTGAGTTGTCTGTGCGGATCCTTGTATTATACTATAGCACGTGAGTTGTTCGTGCAATACGTGAGTTGTCCGTGCGGATCCAGATATTTATACTATGACACGTGAGTTGTCCATGCAGATTATAGCGCTTGGGCTGTAGGAGCCCCTCCGGAGTCTGTACACCCCTAGTGAGCGTGGGTACCTATTGAGTGTCAGTGCTGAGAGCTGAGAGCCGAGTGGTTGAGCTGTTGTGACGAGTTGAGTATCTGTTGCTCTGAGAGGCTGTACTTTTTTTTATTTGTTGTTGCACTTAGTTGCTATCTGTCATTGATGGAAAATTCTCTGAAAGATTTTATATCCGGATTACATGAACTTGAACTGTATAAAACTAATTTGACTTAAACTTTTGGAATTGAAAGCATGTCTACTCTCTGCTGGAATTACTGAAAAATGAACTGTAACCGTGTAGCTCGTCATTATCTTTAGTTCCTTATTTATTATTATTACTTGCTGAGTTGGTTGTACTCATACTACATCCCGCACTTCATGTGCAGATCCAGGTATTTTCGGACATAGCGGGTGTTGATTCTCTCACACAGTTGATTTTTCGGAGATTTAGAGGTAGCTACCGTATTTCGCAGACCTTGTCTCTCCTTCCCTATCTCATTGTTACTGTATTTGGTCTCAGACTATCATAGACCGTATTTTCCAGACTCGTATTCATATTAGATACTCATGTACTTAGTGACACCAGGTTTTGGGGAGTGTTCGTATCAGTATTTGTGGGATTTTGTATTATATTTAAATATTATGTTTTTCAAACTTAAAGGAAATCGGGGGTTATTGATGTTATCGGCTTGCCTAGTTTTGAGATAGGCGCCATCACGACAGGTCAGATTTTGGGTCGTGACAGTTATAAGATTGGAAGTTATTTTATGCTTTACTCAAATCAAAATCTGCAGAAGTTGGAGTTACTTTGAAGAATGTACGAGACACTTTCAGTCAACCTGGTGCTTTAGCAAGGGGACGTGGGCAAAACATAAGATCTTCGGGCTCAGCAAAAGGAAGCGTTGGAAAGAAAAATCTGGTTGGCGAAAGTAAAAATCACAACTCAACAGCTTCTGAGCAGAATAAGCTAGCACATAATAGTACTAATCTTATGCCTCCTAGTTTCGATCTGATGGAAGATGACGTTTTCCTCGCTCAAGAAGACGAAATGATGCAAGGTCTCATGTTTAATATTTTTTTTGTTTGTTATAAGACTGAAATTTATTAGGAAAGAACAAGAATAAGAAGTTTAGAGTCAACTTTTACCACAATCGGGTTGTCGGGCATCAAGCCTCATTTTCGAGACACTTGGGTATATTAGTTCGTGATCGTAATATGTGTCCATTGCAAGTACATTCATGGAAGGACTTCAGAGAAGATAAGCTGAAACACATGTGGCGAGCTGTTACGGTAAGTATTTAAAGCACTATTAAAGCAATACTTTCTTGTTTGAATTGCTCTTTTCAGGAAAATTTGACATGGGATATAACATGGAAAATCACTCTTGAGAAAGAGAAGTTTAGCTGGCCATATTTAGCAGCACACCCTCTCTTCCATAGTTCAAAATTTATGAATGAAGGCAATGTCCTGAGTGGCTTTGGATATTAGGAACTGAGTGGCATCAGGAATATTTCAATTAGTAAGGAAACAGAGGGTCCCACTCTGTCATCCTTACTAATTGAAATTTCTAACCTTCACCACATCAAAATAACAACATTTGAACTTGGAAAACAAAGGAACATTTTCTCTAGTCGTTCATAGTTGTAGCTTTTATGTTCATTATTGTACATATACCTAGAAAGTTACATCTTATTAAATTTTCATGTTACCAATATATCTAGCTTTGGACTTTCCTTTCATGCCGCATGAAAATATTTAAAGTGTTATAACAGGTTTATTACCTGTCCAAGATCTTTGTACTTTTGTGAACTTTGGTATCTCATGTAGTAGAAGGCTCTCCTAGAATGGGCAAGGACAATGAGTTGTTTGGTTTAATTGCTTGGGTTTGGGAACTGTAGCATCTAAATAAAATATTGGAGTTATGCAGCTCTCACATTTCTTGTCTCTGTGCATACACAGTTGTGTTTTCCCTCTCTAAATGTAACAATTACAGAGGTTAGGTTCATTGATGAAACTTAGAGATGTTAACTGAACCTAGTACGTATTCTAAACTTTGAATATGCCATAATGTGGACTACATCCATTTTTTTTTGTGTTTGTCTGCCACGGGGTGGGGCAAGAGGTGGGAGGGAGGGGTTTTAGAATCTATTCTATAAACAGATGTTTAAAACATGAATTGCCTTTGTAGATTTTATGGCGAGCTACAATACATATTTAGTTTATATTATTAATTCATGGCAAAGTGGCTGCATTACTAATTTGCCTTTTTGATAATTTTCAAGTCCTTTCCTTTTATCTATCTTGAACCGAGGGTCTTCTGGATACTTGCTGTATTTGCTCGAATTATTGGTTAAATTTTATATTTTTAGTTTACATGAAATTTTTTACTTTCTTGATTAATGATTTTGCAAAATATTTTAGGACAAATTTGACAGTGATGACATGAATCATCAAAGATATCATGTCTTAAACTATATGAGAAAGTTATGGACCAATTGGAGAGGATCATTGCACATGTATGTGAAGTTTAAGCCATTGCATGAACCTCTAAAAGATGTCCCGAAGGAGGTAGACAAGAGTGATTGGGAATGGTTGGTCAAGGAGTATTTTTTAAGTTAAAAATTTAAGGTAAGACTTCATAACTACTTTTTAACTTCTTATTATTGCAAGTAACAGTTCATGATTTCAATGGTTTGTTCTTAATATAGGAAACAAGTATTAGAAACTCGATCAATAGGTTTAAGTTGAAAATGCCTCATCGTACGGGTAGCAAGCCGATTAGAGAAATTATTTACGAACTGGTAAGTGCACAGTGCAATCCTATAAAGAAACCTCGACTTTGTTTGACTTGTTTATTTAAATGTGAAGGGAGGCAAAGACGGTAATTTACCGAACATGGCGACTATCTTCTTTGAGACTCACAAGAAAGACGACACCCTTGTAGAACCTGAAGCTAGTAAAAAATATGTATGTTTATTTATGAACTTCATTTTACATCCTTCATTTTATTTTGATGTATTTTGTTATTTTAATTTTTCTTGTATTTTATAGGCTGAGATACAAGAACTGGTACAATCTAAGCCGTCTCTTACGAATATCGAGGTAGTAGAAAGGTACTTCGGACCTCAAAATAAGAGTCATGTGGTTGGATTAGGAGGTGGTATAACCACTAAGGAGTTAAAAGGCGGTAGCTCCTCAAGGGCTGCAATACTGATTGAGCTAAATGCAACTCAAAAAGAAAAAGAATCACTACAGATCGAGCTGAATGTAACTAAAAAAGCAAAAGAATCTCTAGAAAAACGTATGGACGACTTTGAGTCTAAGTATGATCATCTTATAAGCTTACTGGTTGATCAACCTTCATCAGCACCATATTCAAGTCAACAAAGAACAAGTTGAAATATTTAACAGGTGCGTAAGCTTTCTACCAATTTTGACATGATGAATATCCTTAAATGAATTTAGCGAAAACTTTTATTGTTAGTTAAATAAAGTACTGACCTTGACATATGTACAGTTACTCTAATAATCCAATTAGATATGTGCATCTCAGATTCATTGTTTGAACGTATAACATTATATGTGCTTGGCAAGCTAAAATATGCAAATTCATGTCGACCAAATTCACAGTTTAGTATCTTTTTACTATCTTGTGTATTAAACAAGATATATGTGGTGATTTTGAGTCTTGCAATTGAAACCCGAGGTAACGAGTTGTTATATATTTTCTGGGTGAGCATTTGTGATATGATCTTCTAAAATAGAGAATATAAATAAGACAAGGTTTTATACCTTTGTTAGCTATTGGAAGGTGGCTAATTATTATGCTTATACTTTTTTTTTCCTGTTTTTGGAAGACATTTATTATAACGATTCGACCGGTTATTTTGCTTTATAGATCTCTATTTTCCTAAATAAGACTCCTCGTATGTGCTCACTTGCGGGGATGGTTAGTTCGAGATTTGGAAGGGTTCGGGTTGAAATCGGAACACTTAGTTCCTTAATATTAGCTTAAAAGGGTTAAGTTTGACTTGGGTTAATATTTTTAGTAAATGACCTCGGAACCGGGATTTGACGGTCCCAATAGGTTCACATGATGATTTCGTACTTGGGCGTATGTTCGGATCGAGTTTTGGATTACCCGAGAGCGTTTCGGCGCATAAAGTTGAAAGCTGGCGTATTGAAGGTTTAAAAGTTCTTTAAATTTGGTTTGGAGTAGGTTTTGGTGTTATCGAGGTCCGTTCATGATTCTGAGCCTGGGAATAATTCCGTATGGTGATTTAAGACTTGCATGCGAAATTCGGTGCCATTCCGAATAGTTTAGGTATAATTTGGCGCGTTCGGAGCACGTTGGAAGAACTTGAAGTTCATATTTGATTCAATTTGGTTTGGGGTGTGATTCTTAGTTTTGGTATTTTTTTCCGCATTCCGGAGGTCCGAGCAAGTTCGTCACATGATTTTAAACTTGTGGGTATGTTTGAACGAGGCCTCGGGGGACTCGGGTGCAATACGAACAAAGCACAGATTGAGTTAGAACTTGAAAGGTGCTGCTGGTGCACCAGTTCTGGTGTGCCCACACCTGCGAGCATCTGGTCGCAGATGCGAGCCCGCAGGTGCGATCACTTGGCCGCAGAAGCAGTCTAGGCAAGCTGGTTGTGGCCCGCAGAAGCAGCGAGGGTTCCACCAAAGTGGCCTCGCTTCTGCGAGGGAAGGGCCGCAGGTGCGAAGGGGCCGTCCAGGCCTGGAGCCGCAGAAGCGAGAGGCGAGCCGCAGAAGCGGGCTCGCAGATGCAGTCTCCTCTTCGCAAAAGAGGCCAGTGCTGGACCTGAAGCTTTCCGCAAAAGCAGACCGTGGTCCGGAGATGTGGTGCCGCAGATGCGGAGCCATTGACCGCAGATGCGAAAGTCTTGGAGGCAGAAAGGTTCATTTATTACGGGACTTAGGCCTTTTTTTGACCCATTTCTGTCACTTCTTGGGCGATTTTGGAGCTTCTTAGAAAGGGGTTTTGTCACGACCCAAATCAACCGTCGTGATGGCGCCTATCGTGGAACTAGGCCATCCTCAACTCAATAACCCAAAACCAACAACCATAAGTTTAAAAATGTTAACGGAAGCATTTAACATTAAAATAATACTGTTGGAAAAATAAGAAAATCCCAAAGTGATACAATCCATCCCAAAACCAGAGTGTCACTGAGTACATGAGCGTCTAGATTAGAAATACAGTATGCTATAGTGTCTAGAGATATAAAATAAAAGTACGACAGAGATAAAGAAGGAGAGTCAAGGCCCGCGAATGCAGTGCAACTACCTTGATAGTCTCCAAAACTCTAGGATCCTCAATCAGCAATCGCCGCTACGACCGGTATCACTTGGATCTGCACACGAGGTGTAGGGAGTAACGTGAGTACACCAACTCAGTAAGTAACAAGTCCAAACTTTGGACTGAAAGGTAGTGACGAACTCAACCTCAACAAGTATAACAGAAATAAATGTGCAGAAACGTAGGCATGCTTTCAAGTCAAATATACAGCTCAAACAGCAAAGGAAATACAGATCTGAACAGTGTAAGGTATACAACTCAGCTATCTCTACATGCTAATGCACAGACTGTATGAAATGTACCATGTGCTCCACTCTCAAGTATTCAACCACTCGGTACTGTATATGGCCATCCGGCCCAGGGAAATCCTTCCTGAAATATATACAACACTGACTGAAAGTCGCCCAGTACCGAGGAAAAAGGGCAATCCAACCCTGTGGAGAAATCCATCTCCAGGTATCAAGTACTTCGGACAAATCCATGTCCAGGGAAATCCATCCCTCAATAATATCATCCGCGCTAACTGGGGGTGTGTTACAGACTTCGGAGGGGCTCTTACAGCCCAAGCGCTATCATAATCATCAGAATAACTGCTGGGGCATGCAGCCCGATGCCATAACTGTCACTCATAACCAGGCTCTCGGCCTGACTCAGTCATAAATCTCTACAGTCTCACCCACGGGCTCACAATGTCATGAAAACATCCCGGACAATGATATGATAAATCAATAATTAACTGAGTCTGAGATATGATATAAAAATGCATGAACATGACTGAGTACGGAATATTAATAAAAATAATGAGATGACAGCAAGAATCGACCACTAAGGGTCCCAACAATACTAGCATAAAGCCTAAACATGATATATAGCATAATTTACAGCTCAATTACTTTATCACATAAAGAAAGCATGGATATCAATAGGATAGAGTTACTAAACGGTGCCTTGGAATCACCCAGGTCATAATTCTCATGGTGCACGCCCGCATGCCCGTCACTTGGCATGTGCGTCACCTCAATACCATTCACATAACATAAAATTTGGGGTTTCGAACACTCAGAACCAAGTTTGAAAACGTTACTTACCTCGAACCGAGCAAAATCCTAGTCCGAAATGCCCTTGCCTCTCAAATCGGCCTCGAAACATCCCGAATCTAGCCACAAGCAATACGATACAATCAATATAGGCTAGGGGGCAACTCCATGTTACACCCTGTGCGTCCCAAGGTGACATAATGAACATGAGACTTGTTAATCATGATTTAAATTATTTTAAAGTCATAATATGTCTATATATGATGTTTGGATAGAAAATATGAAGTTTGGGAAAAATCGGATTAAAGTTGCGGAAACACCGACTAAGGATTTGTCATGTAATAGAGCTTTTTGAGAAATATATTTTGTATTCTATATGAGGTCTTTTTGGGACATATTATATACCACATTGAAGGTCTTGGAATGTAGTTTCCAATGCACTTAACCGTTCATTCATACGATACCCGGATAAAATGTTATACGCATTGGAAGAAGGGCCAATCATAGGGTGCCAAGTAGCACCTTTTTGCCTTTTTTAAACTATGGGGTATTTACATCCTATCTCGTCTCTTTCTCCATTTTTCTAGATATCTAGCCCAAATAACACCCCCTAACTTTACTCTTAAGCTCTCTACAAGAGCTTCAAATAATATTATCATCTCGGGCACGGAATCAAGAAGCGATAACAATAAAACGATCCCTACGACGTAAGTATCGCTATATCGCCTCTCTTTTTCTTTGTAGTTTGAGTTGTGGAGGGTACATCATAGTTAATAAAACGTGTAATTTCTGTATTTAAGTGTTTAAATATCAAATAATGTTGATAAATTTGTTTTCTAATAGTTAGAACTCACGAGACGGTGATCGGAAGCCGTGATTTCGAGTTATTTGACTTGTAGTGGACTGTTTTGTAGGCTGTTGTTGCCTTTGGGCTGTATAGTTTTCTACTGTTAAATAGAGTTTTGGAGGATAAATGGTTTGGAGAAATACCACATAATGACGGAATGGTGGGCTGGTCGTTCGTCGTTATAGTTTTTTAAAGTTATTTGACACTACTTTGGTTGTCGTTTTATGTATGAAGTTATTAGGGTGTGTGGGCTATTTTGTGGTATATTGTGATGGAGATAAGGTTGTAAAATTATGCTTACATTTTTTTATTGTTATATTCTTGTTGTTGTTGGTATATGGTATTGGAGGAGGGCCTAGTTACAGGGGAGATGCTGCCCAAATTTACGTAAATGAGCTACTAGTTTAAGTTGAGGACTTAGCCTTTTGAAGAATTTCTTGGAAGGTATTAAGAACTCAATGAAGTTAAGGTATGTTAAGGCTATCCCTTCTTTCCTTTTGGCATGATCTAAATGATACAAACGAAACGAGCAAGATATGCAACTTTCATAAATGTCTCTATTCATAGAAATACTAGGGGTGTCTATATTCTTGATTCCCCATATAAATTATTATTATATCCTCTGTTCATGGGTCTCAAAAAAATACGTATTTGATAAAATTTGTCCGAAAGACAAATTGATTTTATGATACTCGAGAAATCTTATTAACGTATTTCTTATGCATTTCATGCATTTATACATGTACATTGACCCATGACCAAAAGGCATTATATACGCGTATATTATATGTATATGGGATATGGGAAAAGGTTATAGCGTTATATATGCACCACCACCTGATCAGCTGGTATACGTTGATGATTTTGCCCACAGTGGCCGAGATGATATGATGGGATGCCATCAGAGGCTTGATGATGTTGTGAACGCATATACCTATGCATGGTATGACATTTATATGCACATGCATGACATTATAAATTTTCATGATTTACGGAGCTATTCAGAATTTCAGGTTGAGTTCTTTACTTCATATTTCTTTCATGTCTTTTATATACTATTGTCATGCCTTACAAACTTGGTATTTTATTTGTACTGACGTCCCTTTTGCCTGGGGACGCTGCGTTTCATGCCCGCAGGTTCCGATAGACAGGTTGAGAGTTCTCCTAGTAGGCTATCAGCTCAGTAGAAGGTGTTTGTACACTCCACTTGCTCCGGAGTTGCCTATTTGGTCTGTATGATTTGAATATGTATTGTTTGGTATGGCTGGGCTCTATCCCGACCTTTATGATATTTATGTACTCTTAGAGGCTTGTAGACAGATGTCATGTATACGGATACTGGTATGGCCTTATAGGCCAGTACGTCATATATATAAGTCAGTATTTCAAGTTGGGTCACCCTATATTGAGTATTCCTCATGTTTTATTCTACTTATCTCACGACAGCCTCTCCTGCTCAATTACCTATGATAGTATAATACGAAAGATATGTTACGTTGGTATTCGGTTGAGTAAGGTATCGGGTGCCCGTCGCGGCCCATCGGTTTGGGTCGTGACAAAAGTGGTATCAGAGCAGTTCTGTCCTAGGGAGTCTACAAGCCGTGTCTAGTAGATTCTTGTTTATGGGTGTGTTGTGCACTACACCTATAAGCAGGAGGCTACGAGGTATTTGGGACTGTCACTCTTTCTTCTTACTCTAGATCATGTGGTAGAGCTCAGTTGTAAGAAATTCAAACTCCTAAGTTCTATTTTATTCATTATACAACGACATCTACATCCAGAAAGACAGTAAGTAAGAGATTGAATGTGGCTGTGGAAGAGTTGGGTTAGATGAACTCGATTTTGCGCCATGCTTATGATGAGTAAATGTAAGGCCTTCAGTAAATTATATGTGTACTACGACGTGTGAGCTTCTTGATAAGGAGCCCTAAGGCATGAATATCTATCTACCCCTATGGTAAAAAGCAACGCGAGAATCAGAAGGTAGATACAAGTTTCAACAAGTAAAAGAAGCTAGGTGAAGAAGGATACGAGGTACCTAGTTAGTGAAGATTATCTGCATTTACAATTTAGGCAGAGAAATATAAGCATTATGAGTTACTTTCAACAATAACAAAGATATATTCACTTGACAACACCTATTTCAGTGATGCCCTATGGGAGCTAATAGATATAATTTAAGAGAAGGATGGGATATAAGTATCCGGCTGGGGTTAGAGTAACCCAAAATTGTGGATGGATTTTTATCATTAGCTCATATTTCCGAGGGATATTGCAAATGTGGTAATGGTTCTCCTTGTGAGACACCCAAATGGTGCACTCTAGAATAGTACAATCAGATATGAATACTAGAATGTTCAGCAATTTCAAAAGATTGGCATTGGAATCCTAGAAAGGATAAATATTTACCTTAGAATGACTCCATCCCCGAGTAAAAAAAAATGAATGTTAGGCATTCCGAAGAGCCAGTGAGATGAAGTAAGGGAGGCTAAAAGTGAAAGAATGTTTTGAAGAAGTTTTCATAATAAGGTGATAGACAGAAATATTAGCAGGAGAATAAGAAAAAAGTAAATAAAATATTATGAGTAAGATGTGATAAATGGGTGATAACGGTAAATCAAAACATGACAAGACTACAGATTCTGTAGTCAAGTGAAGGAAAAGACAAGAAGTTACAAGCCTTGAGATAATAAAAGAGTATAAGCCATAAAGTCATGTCCCCATTTGGAGAAATGAGTTAGTGACTCATACATGATTACCAGAAGGAAAAGTTATACCATAGAGTAATAGAAATTAGTATGGGCTAGTGAATACGATAAACTGAACATGAATTCGGGACCGAAGGATTTGATAATAGTTAACATCGTGAGAATTTCAGAGGTCGCATTCCGATAATAATTGAATGGACAATAGAAGAATAACCTTTAAAGGTCATTCAGCAAGATGTTTCCCTAAAACAAGCGTTGTGAGAAGAGTTAAGCTTAATAGACTAAGTGTACCCGTTACACTAAGTGTCACCTTTATGTGTAAGAAATTAAATTATCCCTGGTACAGAAGGGTTACCGCAAGGCAAGTAAGAGTCCGTGAAGATGTGAAAAGACGCTAAATATAAAGAAGTGAAACATTTATAGGTAAATCTTTATAGCAATAAATGTTAGTACTCCCATAAAAGGGGGAAGATGGTATGATATGGTATTAAGTCGGAGTTATGTGGTTAAGGTAACTATGGAATAGTAAAGGAAGAAGGTGGTAGAAAGGCAAAAGGAATGGGATTGCATTTATTCAAATCCTACGGATATGATACGACTCCAGAACATTATGTAAGCATGATGACGGGGAGAGGCTGTAAGGGTTCCATCACTAGATGTTATTGATAAATAAGTGCAAATGAACACTGGATACGTAAGGAGTAAGTGTGCGGGGTATGTTAAGACAAAGGATATAACCCAATAGAGATTACACAGAATATAGATATGAGAATGGACTAACGTGTAGTTAGTAGTTGATTCAGGAAGAACCTAGCCATGGCTAAACAAGAGGATACAGACAAATCTGCAAGTTGTGCAAGATAAACATAGCGAAACCCAACATAGGGAATTCCGTCTCGCAAATATGATGGCATCGTAATCCTTGAGAAATATTCAGATAGGAGTTGGGGTTGTTAAAGGTACCGTATAAGTATTACGAAAAAAAAAATGGTGCCACTGAGAAGACAGTCCAAAAATTTCAGTTCAGAATTAACCTTACGAGCACAAGGGCGTGGAGGTAAGTAATTAAGGATAATTATAGGCAAGTAAGAATGTCAAAATTTCTTTCGAGTATACGATGTGATAAGATCGCAGCCTTACAGGAGTCAAAGGGTCCCCCCTAAGTCTATAAAGAAAGATTAGCTGAGGAAATAAGGAAGAAGGCTTCAACTTAAGCATAGTGACATAAAGAAGAAATGATCTTGTAACAACAGTCTCACTACAACATTGTATGCACTCTATAAGAAAGTGGCACCTATCGTAGCTAATGAACGATAAAAAAACAAAAGATGATATTTGAGATCATATGAGTTACAGAAAATTTCAGTATTTGTGGGCAATGAGATAAACCATGTATTCATGCAACAAGTGGCCGAACGACCATGAAAAGTAATTGCTTAGGTTTAAAGACAACTAAGAAAGCACGAGAAGAATTATCCGACCCACGATTTAGAGTTAGTCGCGGTGATTCATGCACTAAAGATGTGGAGGCACTATTTGTATGTCATTCATGTTGATATCTATACGGATCATAAGCGCCTTCAATATAGCTTCAATCAAAAGGAATTGAATTTATGCCAAAGGAGATGGTTGGATCTACTGAATGACTATGGCGTTGATATTTTATACCATCCGGGGAAGGCGAATGTAGTAGCCGACCCCCTCAGCCGTAGATCTAGGGGTAGCCTGTCATATTTACAATCAGAGAAGTGTGGGATAGCTCATGAGATTCATCAGCTAGCTAGTCTTGGAGTTCGATTACTGGACTCAGGTGATACCAGAGTTACTATTTAGGACACGGCAACATCCTCTTTAGTAACTAAAGTGAAAGAACTCCAGTATGAGAATCCTGTGCTAGCTCATTACAGAGATACATCCCCTCAAAAGAAGAATACACCATTTGAGATTATAGAAGATGGAGTCCTCAGATATCGAGGTCGATTATGTGTTCTAATATGGCAGGGTTGCGCCAGCAAGTTATAAGAGAAGCTCACTATTCTCGTTATTCTACTTATCCAGGAGCGATGAAGATGTATCATGATATCAGGGGAATATACTAGTGGGACGAAATGAAGAAGGATATAGCAGAGTTTGTTGCTCAGTGCCCTAATTGTCAGCAGGTTAAGATTGAGCATCAGAAACCCTGTGGATTATTACAGACTATAAAGATTCCGACTTGGAAATGGGAAGTGATTAATATGGATTTCATCATAGGCTTTCCTCGTACCCAACGTAAGTTCGATGCTATATGGGTTATTGTTGATAGACTTACAAAAGCAGCCTATTTTCTGTCTGTCAGGACTACCTACTCAGCAGAGGATTATGCAAGGCTTCACATTAGGGAGATAGTACGACTTCATGGTGTCCCTATATCTATTATCTCAGATAGAGGTGCTCAGTTTACAGGTAATTTCTGGAGGTCCTTCCAAAAAAGATTGGGGACTCAGGTAAGTCTTAGTACAATATTTCATCCCCAGACAGACTGTCAGGTTGAACGTACTATTCAGACATTGGAGGATATGCTACGGGCTTGTGTGATGGACTTCAGGGTAGCTGGGATGATCATCTTCCACCTATTGAGTTTGCATATAATAGTTATCATTCCACCGTTCAGATGGCTCCATACGAAGCTCTTTACGGACCAAAGTATAGGTCTCTTATAGGATGTTTCGAGATTGGGGAAACTAAGTTAGTAGGACCAGAATTGCTATAACAGGCAGTTGAGGAGATTTAACTTATAAGGGAAAGGATATTAGCTACACAGAGTCATCAGAAGTCCTATGCAGATAATCGACGATGAGACTTGAAGTTTCAGGTAGATGACCGGGTATTCCTAAAGGTGTCACCGATGAAAGGCGTTATGAGATTCGGTAAGAAAGGAAAGCTTAGCCCTCGGTACATTGGACCTTATAAGATTATACGCAGAGTAGGCCAAGTAGCATATGAGTTAAACTTGCCTTCCAAATTGGAGTCTGTACATCCAGTATTTCATGTGTCTATGCTCCGTAGGTGTATTGGATATCCTCTAAAGTCATTCCAGTTGACGATGTTCAGGTTACAGAGCATCTATCATATGAGAAAGCTCCCATTGATATACTAGATAGACAAGTTTGGAGATTAAGAACTAAGGATGTAGCTTCGATTTAAGTACTTTGGATTAACAATAATGTAGAGGAGATAACTTGGGAAGCTGAAGAAGAAATGAAGACTAGGTATCCTCACTTGTTTCCACTTCTGGAGAAGGATCAGACTAAGACATCACAACCTTTAGGTACGTATATGGTACTTGATTCTTATGTGAGATATTGTTATTGGTCGTGTGAGGCCATTGGTGTTATTGATGATTGTGGCCCTATGTGGTTTTGTATTGTTGGGTTTGCTGTGTGACAAGTTGGTAGTAGTACCGTTACAGAGGAGACTCTGCCAAAATTTCTATAGATTTCTGGGAGTTTAACATTCGAGGACGAATGTTTCTGGGGGGGGGGGAGATTGTTACACCCTGTGCGTCCCAAGGTGATGTAATAAATATGCGACTTGTTAATCATGATTTAAATACTTTTAAAGTCATAATATGGCTATATATGATATTTGTATAGAAAATATGAAGTTTGAAAAAAATCGGATTAAAGTTGCGGAAACACCGACTAAGGATTTGCCATGTAATAGAGCTTTTTGAGAAATATATTTCGTATGTTATATGAGGTCTTTTTGGGACATATTATATAAAAATTTAAGGTCTTGGAATGTAGTGTCCAATGCACTTAACTGTTCGTTTATACGACACCCGGATAAAAAGTTATATGCGTTGGAAGAATGGCCAATCACAGGGTGCCAAGTAACACCTTTTTGCCTTTTTAAAAATATGGGATATTTACATCCCATCTCATCTCTTTCTCCATTTTTCCAGAGATCTAGCCCAAATAACACCCCTAACTTTACTCTTAAGCTCTCTACAAGAGCATAAAATAATATTATCATCTCGGGCACGGAATCAAGAAGTGATAACAATAAAACGATCCCTACGACGTAAGTATCGCTATATCGCCTCTCTTTTTCTTTGTAGTTTGAGTTTTGGAGGGTACTTCATAGTTAATAAAACGTGTAATTTCTGTATTTAAGTGTTTAAATATCAAATAATGTTGATAAATTTGTTTCCTAATAGTTAGAACTCACGAGACGGTGATCGGAAGCCGTGAGTTCGAGTTATTTGACTTGTAGTGGACTGTTTTGTAGGCTGTTGTTACCTTTGGGCTATATAGTTTTCTACTGTTAAATAGAGTTTTGGAGGATAAATGGTTTGGAGAAATACCACATAATGACGGAATGGTGGGCTGGTCGTTCGTCGTTATAGTTTTTTAAAGTTATTTGACACTACTTTAGTTGTCATTTTATGTATGAAGTGATTAGGGTGTGTGGGCTGTTTTGTGGTATATTGTGATGGAGATAAGGTTGCAAAATTATGCTTACATTTTGTTATTGTTATGTTCTTGTTGTTGTTGGTATATAGTATTGGAGGAGGGCCTAGTTACAGGGGAGATGTTGCCCAAATTTACGTAAACGAGCTACTAGTTTAAGTTGAGGACTTAGCCTTTACGCAGCATTATGATGTGATAGATTGAATTTAGTTGTTTGAAGAATTTCTTGGAAGGTATTAAGGACTCAACGAAGTTAAGGTATGTTAAGGCTATCCCTTCTTTCCTTTTGGCATGATCTAAATAATACAAACGAAACGAGCAAGATATGCAACTTTCATAAATGTCTCTATTCATAGAAATACTAGGGGTGTCTATATTCTTGATTCCCCATGTGAATTATTATTATATCCTCTGTTCATGGGTCTCAGAAAAATACGTATTTGATAAAGTTTGTCCGAAAGACATATTGATTTTATGATATTCGAGAAATCTTATTAACGTATTTCTTATGCATTTCATGCATTTATACATGTACATTGACCCATGAACAAAAGGCATTATATACGCGTATATTATATGTATATGGGATATGGGAAAAGGTTATGGCGTTATATATGCACCACCACCTGATCAGCTGGTATACGTTGATGATTTTGCCCACAGTGGCCGAGATGATATAATGGGATGCCATCAGAGGCTTGATAATGTTATGAACGCATATACCTATGCATGGTATGACATTTATACGCACATGCATGACATTATAAATTTTCATGATTTAAAGAGCTATTCAGAATTTCAGGTTGAGTTCTTTACTCCATGTTTCTTTCATGTCTTTTATATACTACTGTCATGCCTTACATACTCGGTACTTTATTTGTACTAACGTCCCTTTTGCCTGGGGACGCTGTGTTTCATGCCCGCAGGTCCCGATAAACAGGTTGAGAGTTCTCCTAGTAGGCTATCAGCTCAACAGAAGGTTGAGAGTTCTCCTGGTATGGCGGGGCTCTATCCCGACCTTTATGATATTTATGTACTCTTAGAGGCTTGTAGATAGATGTCATGTATACGGATATTGGTATGGCCTTATAGGCCAGTACGTCATATGTATAAGTCAGTATATCAAGTTGGGTCATCTTATATTGAATATTTCCTCATGTTTTATTCTACTTATATCACGACAGCCTTTCCTGCTCAATTACCTATGATAGTATGATACGAAAGATACGTTACGTTGGTATTCGGTTGAGTAAGGTACCGGGTGCCCGTCGCGGCCCATCGGTTTGGGTTGTGACACTGCACAAGAAAACTATCAAATTAGAGTCAAAATTTGAATTCGACTCAGACCCAGCCCCCGGGCCCACATCTCAAAATCCAATAAAAGTAACAAAACCCAAAAGCCCATTCATTCACGAGTCTAACCATACTAAATTCATCAAAATCCGACATCATTTGGTCTCTCAAATTCCCAAAATCCACTCTCCAAAATCCCAAGCCCTAACCCCCAATTTTTACGTCAAAACCCCGCTAATTAGGTGAGAAATCAACAAGAAAACACCAGAGTTAAGGATAATTAGGCTCAAGGAACTTACCTCACTGATAACCCTTGAATTTCCTTCAAATATCACCCCAAGAGCTCCTAAGTCCATGTCCCAAGTTGTGAAAATGAGGAAAAATTTCGAAATCCTCCATTTATACTTTCTGCCCAGTGAAACCGCATCTGTGGTCCCTTTGTCGCTTCTGCGATGCCGCACCTGTGAAATTTCCATCGCAGGTGTGGAACTCACTTAAAATCCTAGCATCCGCTCCTGCGGCTCCAAGACGCATCTGCGTCCATCACAGGTGCGGAAACTACCTCGCCCCTACGGATTCCCCCTCGCACCTGCGCATACCTGCCCGCATCTGCGACTCTCGCAGGTGCGGAAATACCTTCGCACCTGCGGTTCTAGCCCAAGTCCTCCATGGCCACATCTGCGTCTCCTCAGTCGCTCCTGCGGACTCGCACCTGCGGCTCCCACTCCGCATGTGCGGAAGACACTAGAACCAGTAGCTTCAACTGCATTTTCCAAGTTCCAAACTTTCTGTTAACCACCTGGAATCACCTCGAGGCCCTCGGGACCTCGACCAAACAGACCAACATGTCCCATAATATCATACAAACTTATTCGAATCTTTGAATCACTCAAAACAGCATCAAAACACCAAATTACCCTCAGATTCAAACCTAAGAACTTCTAAACTTCCAAATTCCGCAAACGACGCCGAAACCTATCAAACCACGTCCGAAGGATCTCAAATTTTACACACACATCACAAATGATACCACGAACCTACTCCAACTTCCGGAAATCCATTCCGACCCCGATATCAAATTCCACTGCTGACCAAAATCGCCAAATTTTTAATTTTCGCCAATTCAAGTCTAATTCCACTACGACCACCAAATCACATTCCGAACGCGCTCCTAAGTCCAAAATCACCTAACGGAGCTAACGGGACCATCAAAATTTAAATCCGAGATCGTTTACACATAAGTCAACATCTGGTTGACTTTTTCAACTTAAGCTTCTAATAAAGAGACTAAGTGTCTCAATGAAACCACTACGGACCTGAACCAACTAACCCGATATATCACAATATAGCTGAAGAACACAAAAAGAAGCAGAAATGGGGGAAACGGGGCTATAACTCTTGAAATGACCGGCCGAGTCATTACAGGTTTCCACCTAGCTATTGGAGGTAAGTAATTTCTATCAAATGTAAGTTAAATACATAGATTATGGGTAGATTTTAACATATAAAATTGTAAAAATTATGGGTTTAGATGAAAAACTTAGGTTTTGATAAAGATAGGATTTACCCACAAAATGGTTATGGGATTGAGTGAAAATTATATATTTGAGTTCGTGAGGTTATAGGTAATAACTTTCTTCGAAAATTTTCAGAATCCGGGCACGTGGGCCTGGGGGTGAATTTTAAGAATCTTCCAACTAATAGCTAAATCATTAACTTTTGAGCGTATATTGATTAATTTATACAATATTTGACTAGTTTCGAATTGTTCGGCACCGAGTTGAGGCTTTAAGGTGAATTTGAGGCCGGAAAGCGAGCTTTGAGACAAGGTAAGTCTCTTTTCTAACCTTGCAAGAGGGAATTTACCCCTTAGGCGATTTATATTACTATTTGCTTCTAATTGTGGGGGGCTACGTATGCACGAGGTGATGAGAGTCCGTGCGTAGCTAATAATTGTGCTTATGTCCGAGTAGTTTAGGACCCAAATCATAATATATTTGTAATCTTTGCACCCTACCTGTTAATTTAAGTGCCTAAATTATATTGGAACTTGATAAAGGAATTGTAAAAGATCGAATTTCATTTACTTGAGTTTTGGGGGAGTTACTTGACCGTTAATAGAAATTGTGCTTCTTTGTGTGTTAGCCTTGTAATAACTTTTAAATCGAATGTTCATAAAGTATTCTCTCTTCTTGTGGAGCGGGCAGAATGCCTCGGCAGTAGATAGATGCATCTATGGTTCGTGCCGTATGACCCTTGGCAGTGTACACGTTATTCTGGATCAGGCCGTACGACCTCGATATAATAGTACATGATAATACTCAGAGCTTAATTATATTTGATATTATTCCATGGCTTGAGAGGTTAAAATTATATGAGACAGAAATTGATTTGGGATTTACCATTTGTGAAAGAATTATTTATTTTCCTGCTTGCTATTGAGTAATTATTATTAGTTACATAACTCATGCTTATTGAGAATTACTGTATTTTTATTGTTAGCCCATAGTAAGTGGTGATGTCGATCCCTCGTCACTACTTCTTCGAGGCTAGATTTGATACTTACTGTGTACATGTTGTTTATGTACTCACGCTACACTTCTGCATTAACCGTGCAAGATCTGAGGCAGGTGCATCTGGCGGTCACACCGGCGCGCATCCCCGCTACCCTGAGGCCTAGTGGTGAGCTGCTTCCTGAGCCTTTCTGCAGCACCTAGAACCTCTCTTTTGCACTTATTTTCTGTCTATTTTACTTCAGACATCAGTTAGAGTTTTGTATATTCTACTAGTGCTCATACACTTGTGACACCAGGTCTTGGCACACATTCTAGTAAACTTTATGGTTTTGGAGTATTTATATATCATTATGATTGCACTCAGTTGCTTTCGCTTTATTTATTTAAACTTTCCCCTTCTTAAACTTTTAATAAATAGAATTTAATTACTTGAAAACTTATTAAAAGAGTAATCACGTACTTAGTTCACCGTTAGTTTGCGTAGTGGCGACGTCGGGCGACATCACGGCCTATAGGAGAATTTGGGTCGTGACATTTATTTAGACTACTTATTTTCTAGTAGCGTCCTCGGAAAACTTACCAATAATTCTTCCACTTGGTACCTTGGGAAGTCTAAATAATAATACAAAAGGACACATCAGTAAAGCTTCTAAACATATCACATTTCAAAAGGTATTGGCCAGTACTTTCAATATAACCATACATGGATCCTTTTAACTTTCTACCCCAATTCTTTCCGGTTCTTTAGTTAGTTGCTTTGGTAATTGATCGAGCAGCTTCTATCCTATTTACATGTTAAGCTTTAACACGTAATATAAATCCATATACTCTAAGAAATATAGAACATCTACTACTTATTTATCAATCAAATAATGTGTAGAACAAACTGCAGATAAAACGAATTTTCACTTTAAATATTTGAATCAACGCGATAGAGAGAAAGAAAAGTATGATATTATAGACCCAGGTTTATGTATCTGGAATTGAATTTCAACTTTCATTTGTTTCTTGAGCTCATAAAATGGGACAGGTTTAAGTGTTTGCTCATAAAGTAGGACATGTTTATGTATGTGTTTCTTCTGCACATTGCTCTCATTGTTGAAGTATTGTTTTTAATTATAACATCGCCGTATGGCGGCAGACACTTCCATTGATAGAAAATAGTTGTACGAAAATGAGGTGGATTAAACATTCTTACCCTTAGCTTTAGTGTGACTGGACAAGCCTAGTCAACGCTACCCAAACTTTTAAGCCTATCTTACAGACTAACCAAAATACAGTAGATAGGCTAACAACTGAAGGATCAACTTCCATCGAAGATGTTTACTCTATGCTTATGTCTAAATGTGACTACCTGCATCTTGTCTATCCTATAAGGGCCTTTGATATTTTGAGGGAGATCACTACTGGACAAAAATACATGATCTAACTTATTAACACTCCACTTAGCCAATGCATCCGCCACTTGATTTGCTTATCTAAAGCAGTGTTGGATTGTGAAGTTAACCAACTTAGTATAATTCTTGATTTCTTCAATAATATCCTTCAAGTGCCATGGTAGTCTATGAACTTCTTTAAGCATATTAATGATCAATAAAGAGTCGCTTTCTAACACAATGTTAGTGAAACCATTCATAGAACTCCACTTTATTCCAATTAAGATTGCCTTTACTTTAGCCATGTTGCTGATGCAGTAACCAATAAGAATTTTATTCACTTCTGTCCAAAGCAGTATATAGTTGCTCACCCAAATATTGTATTTTATAAGGATGTATAGTAAAATAACCCTTCTAAATTTATGGACACTGATTCCAAAGCAATATATAGTTGCTTTAGCTTGTAAAATTCTTATTGCCTTTGCTTTAGCCATGTTGCTGCTTTTGGGTGAGTAACATTGATCGAAATTGTTACACCTAAACAACTCACCTAATTGGAGTTCACCTCTACCCTGCACTTCATATGATTCTGATGTACTGGGGAGAACATTTATGGCGAGATTTGTTTCTTCTTCAGCTAGCAGCCGGTCACCAATTTTCCCTCCAGTCAACTATAAAAAGCGCAAAGCATTTTAGATGACATCAAAACAGACAGAAAAAGCTGCAGTTTTAGCAAATCCTATTTCCAAGGCAGTTCTCACAAACAAAAATCAAAGATACCTAATGGAATTCTTGAAAGCCAAAACTGAAAATTTTGTCCTCATAAATTCAATAAATTTATGGACACTTATTCCAAAATGCTCTATCTCAAAATGGTAGTCATTTATGGGAATAAAGACAAGAGTGAGTTGTTCTAGTGGTGAGCACCCTCCACTTCCAACCAAGAGGTTGTGAGTTTGAATCACCCCAAGAGCAAGGAGGGGAGTTCTTGGAAGGAGAAAGCCGAGGATCTATCGGAAACAGCCTCTCTACCCAGGGTAGGGGTAAGGTCTGCGTACACACTACCCTCACCAGACCCCACTAGTGGGATTATACGGGGTTGTTATTATTATTGTTGTTGTTGTTGTTATTGGAATAAAATTCTGATTGGCCTTTCTTCTCATCTAACACCCAGTGGCGCACCAAAAAAATTCCATAAAGAAACAGCCATCTCACCATTCATGGTTGAAGTTATCTGTATTATCAATGCTTCTGCAACCTAACTGATGTACCTCGCTTCAATTGTTTTTTCCCATTTTGGTTATGTAATACAGTAACTTGTGAAGTCCTAAATAACGAATAATTCAATCCTGAGCGTTTCTTTCTTGTTAAAGATAATTAGTGTTTTCTAAGGTTCTTCCTAAACACCATTGTGTAGGAGGGAATAGTTATACCTTTTTGTATGATATCATTTGCTCCCAATGTTATGGCTATTATACTGTTGGCGAGCAATTGTAATACGTTTCATTATACTCTTAATGTTGGATTTGGTAATGTTGTTGCAAGAAGCACTGATTGTTCATAGTATTTTGAAATGTTCTTCGCTGCGTGATTTTACATTTTACTGTGTGGTAGCAACTTACCAATCTTAAATCTTGTTTTCTTACTCCACTAATATGAACCCTTTTTAACAGATAAAGAGCCTGAATAAGTTTGAAGAATCATCCTTAAAGATAGTTCCGAGCAAGGTCAAGCAGCTGGAATTGTTGAAGAACAAGGGAAATCTATTTTGTTTTATTAGGCGTTGTAGTCGTCATCTGTACAAACTACTATTTTACTTTCTCTTTAATTTTCTGTTTTCTTTAAGAAATTGAAAAAAAAGGATCATGCAATTTGGATGTAATATATTATTGCTACTTTGATGCTTTAGTTCTTTATAATTATAAAAGATGTTTTATGTCAATATTGAATTCATTCTTTGTATGATTTTGAATGCGTAATATATTTATTAATTTAAATTTCACATTAGCGAAGAAACATTTTGGTTTTTAAAAGTATGTCGTTAAAAGGACATACAATTAACGAATTGAATTTCGATCGCCAAATACTAAAAATTAGTTACTGCTAGTGAAGTGTTTAACGACTGGGACGGCATTTAACGATGGAGGACATACAATTAACGAATTGAATTTCGATCGCCAAACACTAAAAATTAGTTACTGCTAGTGAAGTGTTTAACGACTGGGACGGCATTTAACGATGGAAAAACCCGCTCACTAATGTTGGTATAACGACTGGATTCCTTGCCATCATTAAAAGAGTTTTTACGATGGGATCAAAATCCGGTCGTTTACCTTTAACGACGGAGGCACTAACGACCGGCGATGACCGATTTTTACCCATCATAATTGACTGATAATGACCGGATTTAGAGTTTTAACGACCGAATTTTCTATCGTTAAAGACCTATTTTCCTGTAGTGTACTTCAGACGGAGTACATGCAATTTAGTGGTTTCTACTCTTACCTAGATTTTGAAGTAAATTATACCCAAATCACGAAAGCCTAGTAGTAAGCCACAGGTTTTTGCATCTAAAATTTTAGCCTTTCTTTATTTATATTGAAAGGTCATACCCAAATCACGAAAGCCTAGCTGTAGACTGGCTGGGCGGACCAACCCCACACTGCATGTTTTTACATGACATAGTCCGTTTGCCTCCAGGCGCCATTGCTGCCTGAAATTAGAGGTGTCAAATTTAACCAAATGAAAATGTAACACATCTAAAGAGTCTGTCGCTTGTTTGCTGAGGCCGGTTATCTTCTCTCTCTAGAAGCCCTGTCCCCCTAGTGGAGGGGTCTATTACTCTCCTTTACAACTAATCGTCTTAACATAAACATCTGTCTTCTTAAATAGTGTCTAATTGTATTACTGATTATTGCGTCTCAGTACGAAGGACAAAAGCTGATACTGGGTCCAAATGTACGCGCAAGTATACGCGGTCGACAAGTAATAGAGTAATGAGAAAGTATTGTTCCCACGAGAATTTAAATTTATAATCAACTATTGTCCAATCTAAACTATTTATAAATTTATTGCTCGAGTGGTGGTGAAAAAAGTGATGGTGATTTTTATTAACTAAATTACTACTAAACAAATATGCAAATAAGATTATAGGATCGCAAGTAGAGCAAACAAACACTTAGAAATAATTTAATGAGATGGGGATTGACGTCTCTCCTATTGCGTTTTTTCAATTGATGTCATCACTTGACTTATCTAATCTGTTGATTAGCAGGGATTATTATACTCGCGAAGTTCTTTCGACGCGTCGCTTACCTATTCAAGCCAACCTAAGACTATATGTCTATAGAATCAAACTTGACAATAACGCATGTATATTTCCTGCGAAATAACCAAGTAAGGCAACTAGAATATGTCTATCCTAATCGTGAATCTATTCTCCGATGTCCGGATTCAAGAACTTACTCTATTCAATTTTATATGCAATCTATAATTCCCACTTTTAAGTTGAACTATAAATTCGTAGATAATACTCTATTGTTAGCTACGCAATAGAATAATTAAGTGCATAATTTATAAATAAATTAATATGATAGAGTCAAGCAACACAATCAACCGTCAAACTACAATAGTCAATAACGACCCATAACCCCAGAATAATGAGGTTCTTAGCCACTCATGTTTATGACAATAATCAGAATATTATTTTTAAACATAAAAGCTATGAATACTAGATGAAGGATGGAAGAATTAATGAATTCCGTGCTCCCGAATGTTCAGTACTTGCGTTTTTCTCTCAAAGTGGCGTCTCCCCAAAGTCTTCTCCCTTCAAAAAGTGACTAACTATTATATTTATATGGTTTAAGGTTCAGTTGGGGCAAATTTGGCTTCTCCTAATTCGGCAAGAAATCGGTTAGGCAATAAACACAATTCAAAACATACTCAAGCATCACACCAATGACAATAGTTTATATCAACGCTTAGAATCCAGCATAAGAACTATTGACATCTTTCTTCAAAATTAGAACCATGCCAAGACTATTTAAAATATTTCTCCCCTAACAGCTCAACCTCAAAAGATGACTCCAATACATTTCCTACTACAACTTACTTCTTGCGCCAACTCAAAGTGCCTCGATTTTATCAATCCTTTGTAAATCATGTTCCTTCACCACAAGTTAAAGATAGAAATTAGTCCACACACTCAAATATGAATTCAAGTATAATTTAACGACTTACAAATCAAAAGAATTTGCTCACTCTCTCATATAAATTCATGTCCATCCCGAGGTCGTACTATAGGCTGCCCGTAGTGTATGTCTACTAATTTAAGCTTGCGATGTCCCAGATCAATTAGGTCTTTACATGTTGTACTATAGGCTAAGGAATGGGTAGGATGTATTTGGTTATAGTGACTTATCCTCCTAAGCACTTTAATACACTATACTTAACTTTCAAATACACACTCTTCATGACCAATTCAAGCAATGCCATGAAATCATGTACAATTTGGCATTTCTCTTTAAGCACAACTATATATTCACTGGCCTTGATAAGAGGAACAAGAGGTGTATTTTCTATTATTTGTTTCTTTCTTTAGTCTTTTTGTATTTTCTATGACCTTTTTTTTACGCTCTCCCAATTTAGGTTGCCCGACTAATGATTTTTTAAAACATACGTCCACCTTTTGGCCTTTCTATTGTTCCACTCAAAAGCTACCTCAACTCTCACCTTACTCTTCTACCGACTTACATGCTTTCAGAGGTAAATGTTCAAGAAGATATAATTAAGAACAAAAAAGAGATCGGCTTGTAATGTGGGTTTCCAAAGAAAAAGGTTTATAGGCTCAAATGGGCTATTTAAGGATAATTTTATTTATGGTGGCATACTATCTTAATAGACAATCAAAGAACGCCAACATCATCTCCTAGAATCACAAAGCTTACTGATTTTGCTTTGACTAACACACGGAACAAGTTCTAGACTAATACAGGATAACACAGAATGTAATCAAGACCTCACAACACACAATGCACATGATTCACTCCGAACGGCTCATACCCGACTCTCAAGTTAAACAACTAAGCATAGTCATCATAACAATTCCAACAATTAGAAAGTAATCAAAGGAGTCAGCAAATGAACTTAAGCTTCAAAACAAAGCTGCACAATATTGTCAAGGCATGTAATTATAAAGATCATGACGAAATTACTCAGTTCAAATTCTATGAACCTAAGCCTGATATAAAACATGTCAACAACATAGATGCTCAAGTTCTTCCCGTTCCATTATCAGTTTAAAAGAAAAAGATCTTTTTTGTATTTTTCTTTAGACATTAGTCCCTCAAGAAAAATGTCTAGGCAATCCATCATCGGAAAAAGTCCACAATTCTTTACAAAGTTTGAAAAAATCAACATAAAAATACCCGGTTCAAGAAAATGACATCTCGAGAAAGAACCGTAGTTTAAATAAAATTTGGGATTAAGCCACTACAAAATGAAAACAATTATACAATTACAATGGCCATAAGTGTGATCATGCAATTAAAAATGTATCACTAAAAATTAAGTACAACCCACAAAAATCAAAGTCTGACATTCCACCCCACACTTAAAAATATGCACTGTCCTGAGTTGCACAATATCACAAAGACACAAATAAGCAAGATCAAAAGTAGAGTGGGTGTCAGAAACTCCCTCAAAATCACTGGGGGGAGGGGGAGGGGTCGTGGCGAGGACCGATTGTGAACCTCGGTCTTCGGAAGTGCTGGCCCCTCTAGTGCGACGCTAGACGCGTCAACTTCCTCAATTAGCTCGCCCTCCCAAATAGGAGGAACCTCAGTCGCAGCATTGCCCACACTCGCAACAGTCACGACGAATAGTCATGGCTCCTCCGCAATAGTGCCATCAGTAGCACTAAAATCAACCGTCTGGAGCTCCTCTGTATCAATCTATAACTTTATAGTTATTTCATTTTAATTAGCACAATTCAAAAACAAGTGGGTAAGGCAATATCTAATTCGTGCCTAAGTCGGCCGCGGATGAGACTATTTCTTAGAAAGAATACAATTGAAGTTCATAAGACACCCAACAGACCACCCCACACTTAAAAGATGTTTGTATTGCTAGTAGAGGTAGGTTAGCTATTCAGACTTCACTAAACCTCACCAAAAATTAGAGAATACTTCCATGGGGAAGAGGAGAGTAGATGAAAAAAAGAAAAAAAATGAGAGGAGGAGGGTTCTTACCTTGTGGAGATGGGGCGATATGGAATAGCGAGGAAGGAAAATGGGGAATGGGGTGTGCGTTTTTTAGTGAGAGAGGGAGAGGGTTTTTATTTTTATGATACCTTTTTTTATCTGGTAAAATAACTAGAAACAGAAAAAAAAACCTGGGGGTCGCGCCAGGCCCGCGTGACGCGCGACCTGGAGACGTGCCCCGTTGCTCTCTCAGTTGTGGCCAGTCCCAGTTTTGCGAAGCCATGGGCACTTCACTGCCCACTCTATTTTCTTGGTCTCTCTTTGGTCCCGGTCTCGCAAAGTGAGACACACTTCGCTGCCCCCACAAAAATTTGCTCCTCAACATTCTCGATCTCAGTCTTGCGAAGCGAGCTCCACTAGTTGTTGCCTCCCCATATTTTATTTTATTTTATTATAATATAACTAAATAACAACTAGAAGAAAGCAGTAAAGTTGGTTGCCTCCCAACAAGCGCTTGATTTAACATCGCGGCATGACACAACACATTTTCTCATGCATCCACCAAGTCTATCAAAGTTTTGTGACGACGAACGCTACCACCCCAATAGTGTTTCACTCTGCCTATTGACTAAAAACGTGCCATTGCTTTTGGGATCCCTTAGATCAAGAACTCCATGCTTCGTAACCTGTACTTCTTCAAATGGACCAGACCATCTAGACTTGAGCTTCCCAGGAAAGAGCTTCCACCTTTATTTGAATAATAGGACAACTTGACCAAGTTCGAACTCACGATGCAAAATGTGTTTATCATGCCATCTCTTTGTTTTCTCTCTGTGCAACTTCACATTCTCATATGCGTGCAGTCGAAACTCTTCGAGATCATTTAGTTGCAACATCCATTTTTCCCAGCTAGATCCATATCAAAGTTGAGCTTCTTGATTGCCCAATATGCCTTGTGCTCAAGCTCAACAAGAAAGTGAAAAGCCTTTCCATAAACCAACCTGTACGGCGAAACGCCAATTGGAGTTTTGTATGCAGTGCGATATGCCCATAGAGCGTTATCTAGCTTGATAGCCCAATCATTCCTACTTGCGCCCACTGTCTTTGTCACATCTCCTTTTTCCCGAGGGGATGAGGAGTTTTTCCAATTGAAGTGACATTATTCGAAATGTGATTATTTATTTATTTCAAAGTCGCCACTTGGGATAATTTATGGTGTCCCAAGTCACCAGTTTATTTTAAATCCCAAATCGAGGAAATTGACTATATTTATGGTCCGCGAACACAAAAGACCAGGTAAGGAATTCTGTTAACCCGGAAGAAGGTGTGAGGCACTCCCGAATTCCGTGGTTTTAGCACGGTCGCTCAACTATCAATACTTGGCCTAATTATCTAATTTATTACATGTTTTAAACCTATTGTGTATTTTTAACTTTCTAACCGTTTTTAATTATTTTAATTGCTTTTTAAGATTTATGAAATTTATTTAAATAAGTCGCGATGTCGCACACTTATTATTTTTGTACACGTTGGGAATCGCATCACGTGAAACGCACCCGTGATTCACAACATGTTTATTTTTATTATTATTTGAAGTTATGGTCGAGTTATGTGAAACGCACACTCGAATTGGGAATTACGTATCATGACTATGCCACAGGAACCGTACCAATAGTCACGATGATTTATTAATCGAGCCTAAAGCAACTAGCGCGTGTTCATAGATTATTATTTTTTCCTAAATTTGATTATTATAAGGCCATGGATTATGGAAGTTGTTGTGGATAGAGTGTTAACTTTTGTCCTTGTTAAATTGTCATATAGCCCCGGAAGTCCCCTATACATAACTAATTTGTATTCTGCCAAAGAAAACTCCTTATGCAATCAAATTTAATTACTTAATACAAATTACTAAACTCATACATGACTGCCCATATTAGCCGAGCAAATTGAAGGCCATTACTCAAATATAACTAATACCACATGTATACCCAGAACAATAGGAAAAGAGAATTAACAACAATGAAACGCTATTTTTTATAAATAAGCAATTGAATATTGCTTGGTCTAACAATTCTAACAAACTACCAAAAAGGAAACAGTAATAACAAAGATTAATTAATCTAACAATTCTAACAAACTAGCAAAGGAAAACAGTAATAACAAACTACCAAAGGAAAAATGATGATAGAACCAAGGATACAATAGGAGTATATCACAAAAATCACAAATCAGGTACAGTAGTAGCAACGAGTACTGGCTATTTTACTTTGAAATTAACTGAATCGATAGAGAAGAAATTGCATGCCCCTATTTTACCTTAGCTTTAAAATTTTCAGATCTGACCGGCTAATAGTAAGATTCACGAAACTACAGCTACATACACACAGCAACATGGCTCATCTTCATCATTAATTACTACATAAATTCAACTAACAAAATACGAGATATTGTAAATAGGCCTGAATCAACACTTATGTACAATCAGTTGATGGCATAATACCAAACAGTGATAAGAACTGCTAAATCCCACAAAGAAACACATAATTATCACTGCCATAGCATTGTAAGCATGTTCTCACTGAATCAAAAGGAGAATTACATGACCGAGAAGGGAAAACAGTACCTTAACAGCAGTAATAAAGTTCCAAATAACCAAGTCAAGGCCGAAAAGCACAGCTACAAGTTGAGATCAGCTACTAATTGAAAGATACAGCAGCAAACAAACAGCCAACTCACTCTTTTGGAGAAACCCAGAACATATAACAACTTTGAAATCTTCTCTTCTACAACTTCTCTTCTTCTTTCATTTTTTTTTGAAAATTCTTGTTTCAGATCCGAAATCAAGTTTCGAATTCGTAGAAACTTTGTTTTGTTTTTTTTATTTTTTTTGGAATGCTTGTGGGAGTCTTTGGATGAATATTCGTGTGTGTGAGGGTGCGTGTATTGGTGGGTGGAGGTGAGAAATGAGAGTGAAGAAGAAGAAGGGGTGGCGACGGGTTTTTTAGGTTAAGGGGAGGGGATCGTCCATTTTTTCAGAGAGGGGGCGAGGTGTGTTCTTTTTTTTAGAGTTTTGGTAAAATCAGTTTTTTTTAAAGAAAGGGGGATCCGGTTGGGCCAGGCGGGTCATGAAAATTGGGCTTCTAAAGGGATGGGCTTGAAACAATTGCAAAATTAGTCATTTTGGACTCAAATTTTAATTAAAACCAATTTGTGTGGCTAAACGATTATATATATTTTACTCACTAATTGACTAATGACCTAATTAATTAACTAACCTAAGAATACATTTATTTTTGGTTTTAAGATATTTATATAATGTATTTAACAATGTAATTAAATCCTAAAATATAATTTAAAATCTAAAATGCTATGAAATTAAGAATTGAACATTTTTATGATTTACGATATTCCTAACATGCATAAACAATGCGAATAAATGCAAACTAAATAAAGAAAAACTTCTAAATTTCATATAAACAATTAAAGTCATTTTTGGATTATTTTTAGGAGTAATTTCCTATGTGGGGCAAAAATTAGGTGCTCACAGTATTCTCCAAAATTTGCTTTACCTCCCTATTTGTGACCTCCACTTCATCATTGGTTTGCAGGTGATAAGAAGTTGCGACCTTGTGTCTCACCCCATACATAGCCATGAGGTTGCCCAATAGTTTGTTATAAGAGTGAGTACCTTCATCACTGATCAAAGTACGTGGAGTTCCAAATCTCGTGAAACTATTTTTCTTGACAAAGCTCACCACCACCTTAGCATCATTCGTAGGCAAAGCCACAACCTCAACCCACTTTGACACATAGTCAACTGTAACCAAGATGTACCGATGGCCATTTGATGTTGGAAACGGCCCTATGAAGTTTATTCTCCAAATATCGAAGATTTCAACCTCAATTATGCCCTTCAATGACATCTCATGCCTTCTCGAAATTGTACTTGTCCTTTGGCACCTATCATATCTTTTCACAAAAGAATGTGCATCCTTGAATAACTTGGGCCAATAGAATCTCGACTGCAATACGTTTGCAGCCATTTTGTCTCCACCATGGTGCCCCCCAAACGGTGATGCATGACAATAATGTATAATTGCTTTCATATCTTCCTCAGGAACACATTGGCGTACCAACTGATCTGCACAATGCTTAAACAAGAACGAATCATCCGTTAGATAAAGTATAACATCATGCATGAATTTTCTCTTACCATCCGGTGACAACTTTGACAGAGTCACCCAATCTACAATAAAGTTCACATAGTCAGCATACTATGGGGCCGTGCCATTTGTGATGGCTAGCAATTGCTCATCAGGAAAACTTTCCTGAATTTCACCCCCTTCCTCAATATGTGCTTGAGTTTCCAAGTGTGACAAATGGTCTGCTACCTGTGTAACGAGCTGACCAGTCGTTTTGAGCTCTAGCGCATCGTTAGACGGTTTGAGGCCTTGAGTATCTTCACTTTAGGTATTATGAATTGTACGTGTGGTCGGAATCGAATTTCGGGAAGCTGGAGTTGAATTGGAAAGAAAATTCTAAGTCCGGAAGCTTTAAGTTGGAAGAATCGACTAAGGTTTGACTTTTGAGTAAACAACCTCGAAATCAAAATTTGAAGGTTCCAATAGGTTCGTATGATAAAATCATACTTGGGCATATATTCAGGCCGAGTATCAGGTGGCCCGGGAATATTTCGGTACTTATTACGGAAGGTTGGTATTTTGAAGGTTTAAGAATTCCTTAAGTTTGGGTTGATGAGGATTTTGATGTCATCGATATCTGTTTGGGATTCCAAGCATGGGAATAGTTCCGTATGGTAATTTTGGTCTTAGGAGCATGTCTGGATGTTGATTTGGAAGTCCGTAGGTCGTTTCGACATCAATTGGCGAAAGTTGGAAATTGGATGATTTTTAAAAAGTTTGACCGGGAGCGGACTTTTTGATATCTGGGCCGAATTTCGATTTCGGAAGTGGAGTAGGTTCGTTATGTCAATTATGACTTGTATGCAAAATTTGAGGTCAATCAGCCTTGATTTGATAGGTTTTGGCGTTAAATGTAGAAGTTTGAAGTTCTAAAGTTCACCAAGCTTGAATTGGAGTGCGATTCATAGTTTTAGCGTTGTTTAATGTGATTTGAGGCCTCAAGCAGGTTCATGTTATGTATTGGAACTGGTTGGTGTGATTGGACGAGGTTCCGGGGGCCTCGGGCGTGTTTCGGGACTCCCGCTAACGCGAGGGGACTCCCGCGTTCGCGGAGAAGGAACTGAGATGGGGACATTTTTGTTCTACGCGTTCACGATAAGGCAGTCGTGTTCGCGAAGGGTTGGGGCAGTTGTGCTTGATAAGTAGGGATTTTGATCGATTATTTTCTCTCTTTTACTTGCAATTTAGCTCAAAAATGCTTAAAGGCATTCTCGGAAACTAAAAAAATATGCTTACCTGCAGGAATATTGGGACACGAGCCAAAGAAGTCAAAATCAACTCATAAAGGAGTCAAAAGTGAACAAGAACCAAAACAGGGCAAAAGGCAAGCAGTGCGGACCGCACAATTCTAGTGCGGCCACAGAGGGGAGATTGAGAGAGTAGTTTTTGGGCCAGCTAAAGGCATGCGGACCACACCAAAATTGTGCGGACGCATTCATTATTATGCGGTCCACAATGAAGAATCACAGAGCTTTGTCAAGTCCAAAAAAGCAAGGAGTGCGAACCGCATCAGTTTTGTGCGGCCGCACTCATTTTTATGCGGACTACAGAAGCCCCCAAGTTCCATGCCCAAGTTCCCAAGAATGCGGACCGCACGATAATTGTGCGGTCGCAGTAGCTCATTGTGCGGACCGCACCAAAATTATACGTCCGCATAACCTTCGTAGGGGTATTTTTGTCGGATATTTTCAGCTTAGTATAAATAGAACTTTTTGTCATTTTTAGGTTAAGTTGAGTTTTCAGAAGTGCACCTGGGCCTTTTTCTTTACTGTATTGAGTAATTTTGTACTAAATTAACTTCTTAACATTAGATTTTCTTTGTCTAATTAATTATTATGCATTCTATCTTAATTTCTTCTTGTATTTCCTTATTTTTCATGAGTAGCTAAATCTTTAGCTAGGGTTGTGACCCAACCCTAGTGTGGGTATTTGATGGATATTTAATTTAGGGCTTGTTTATGATTGTGTTAGTAATATTTAGCCTTGTTCATGGTTGAACCCTAGAATCAATGGTTGCAAACATTGATTCATGCCTATTTAACTTAGCCTCTACTTGAGAAAGAGAGACTAAGTCTAGGAAAACTTGGCTAACAATAAATTAGGGTGAACTCAAGAAATTGATAGCCCCAATTAAAGGGTTAAACCTAGAGATAGTAATACCCGACTTGAGCTAATATCACTTGTATTGTTCAAATACCCATTTGGGCTTGAGAAAGCCAAATCGGGCAAAATCACTCAAACTACCGAGAGATATAGAGTGAGTACCCGGATATGATTGCTACATCACGACCCCAACTAATCAAATTTGCCGTGGAGTTTACAACCCATTAG
The DNA here is from genome assembly GCF_000390325.3 of Nicotiana tomentosiformis. Taxonomy (NCBI): domain Eukaryota; kingdom Viridiplantae; phylum Streptophyta; class Magnoliopsida; order Solanales; family Solanaceae; genus Nicotiana; species Nicotiana tomentosiformis. The sequence goes on along the minus strand of NC_090817.1, from coordinate 76,901,490 downwards.
ATAACAACCTAGGTACAAGTCATGACCCTAGTCCCTTTTAATCATTTGAAAAACTCAAAACCAAAAGTATTGTCCTTAGTTTTATTCTTGCAAACAATAGAGTAAAGTAGAAGTAGAACACCAATCAAGTTTGTGGAAGTGTAATTGGAGTCAAAACTTATAATTAACTTAGATATATACCTAATCTCATATTCTAACTCCCCGAGGATTCAATCCCGACCTTTGTTGGGTTTATTATTGCATCGACCACCTCACTACTAAATTGTGGTGTGGGTTTGGCCGAGATCAAGTTTTGACGCCGTTGCCGGGGAGTTAAACGGATTTAGCTATATATCTAGGTATTTGTGTGTTTTGTCTTTCTTTCCTTCTAAGTCACTAATTTTGTTTGTGAATTGCTTTTAGGTACAAAATGGCCCTTAACAACGAGCCCCTCGAAAGTTTACCTTTGGGGGAGGAGGTAGATGATTATCAAGTGGATGAGGTTCATCCCGAGCCTCAAGTAAACAGGCGAGGCCGACCGTCTCCACCAAGAGCAGCGCACCGGGTGTTGCCGAATGAGGGCTATGCAAGTGCAATAGTCCCGCCCTGGATTAGGGCGGGCAACTTTCAAATAACCAACGTGATGCTTACACTGCTTGAGCAGTAGGGTTTCTTCACCGGAGCTCCACAGCAAAATGCCTACAAGCATATCAAGGGTTTCGTCGATACTTGTTAGGGGAGTAACCAAACAAATATCCCCGAGGATGCATTGCGGTTAAGGCTGTTTCTCTTTCCTCTACGGGAAAAGGCTTTGGACTGGTTAGAGAGATTGCCCAATCATTCCATCCATACTTGAGATGAGTTGGCCGAGAAGTTCATTGCCAAATTCTTCTCTCCGGGGCACATGGCTACACTAAGGGATGGAATTCTAGCTTTCAAACAAGAGCCCAATGAGTCATTGCATGAGATTTGGGAAAGATATTGTATCATGGTCAAAGAATGCCAGAACAATGATATGACCGAGGCCATGATCCAACAGACCTTCTACATGGGGATCAACATAACAAATCAGTGTGTGGTAAATCAAGTCGCTGGGGGTAACTTCATGAACACGCCTTATTCTAAAGCTTGTGAAATTTTGGATGAGATGGAAGACACCTCTTCGGCGTGGCAAAGTAGAGCCAATGTTCCTCAGGGTGACCCAAATGTTATTCACCTACACAAGGAGCTACATGATCATGGAAAAGCTATTGCGGAGTTGACAACCACCATGAACCAATTGGCCAAGGCTCAGCTTCAACAGGTTCAAGGGCCGAAACAAGTGAATGATATGGAAGGGGTGAACATGATAGTAAAAAAGAGACGACAACAAGGTCAACAAGTACAAAACCATCCAGAAAAATTTGAGCAAAGTAATAGTGGGTATAATCAAGATGATTCATATGATGAGCAAGATGAAGAGGTTCAATATGTCAACAATTATCAAGGTCAAAGAAGCAATGCTCCAAATCAACAACAATGGAGATCACAAGGAAATCAAAGAAATTGGAACAACCAAGGCCACCAAGGAAATTGGAGTGGTGGCAACAACAATAATCAAAGCAATTGGGGTAATCAAGGTAATCAAGGCAATTGGGGAGGAAATAATCAAGGTAATTAGGGTGGCAACAATCAAAGCAATTGGGGAGGCAACAATAATCAAGGGGGTTGTAACAATAGCAATCAAGGAAATCGGGGCTCGGGCTTTTAGAGGCCCCCGATGTATCAACAATCAAACAACCAGCCTCCATATCCGTCGCAAGGTCCTAGTTTTTCCAATAGTGAAATGAGACGGATTGAAAACATGTTTAAGAAAATGATGGAGAAAAACGCTGACTCCGATGCCTAATTAGCCTCCCACAACACTTCTATCCGCAACTTGGAGGTTCAACTTGGCCAAATTTCACAAGCTTTAATTACTCGCCCAAATGAGGCACTACCTAGTGATATGGTGGTGAACCCAAAAGGTGGGGATACGGGGCATGCAATGGCTGTGACAACAAGAAGTGGGAGAGATGAAGTTGCTAGTACCTCAAACCAAAGAAGACATGTGGGTGATGATGTGTTGGTGCAAGATGATGATTAGCCAAGCAATGATGTTCAATCTAATGAAGAAGCGAGGATTATTATTGATGAAAATGTGGAGGAGATGCAAGAAGAAGTGAACCCGTCTAGGGAACACGTGACTGACATGCCGGAGCCGGTAGTGCCAAAGGCTAAGGCACCAATGCCAATGCCTCCTCCTCCATACCCTCAAAGTCATGCAAAGCAAAACAATGAGAATCAATTCATTGATATGATAAAAAGTTTGTCCATAAATGTGCCGTTGGTTGAAGCCTTAGAAATAATGCCGGGATATTCCAAGTTCATGAAGGATTTGGTAACAAAGAAGAGATCAATGAACTGTGAAATAATCAAAATGAAACATCAAGTAAGTGCTATTGTGCACTCTATGGCTCCAAAGTTGGAAGACCCCAATGCTTTCACAATCCCGTGCACTATTGGGAGTGCCAATTTCGCCAATGCTTTATGTGACTTGGAGGCAAGCATTAACTTGATGCCTTATTCTATGTTTAGAATGTTGGGGATTGGGCAACCAAGACCTACATCCATGAGGTTGCAAATAGCGGATCAGACAATGAAAAAGCCATTGGGGATAATTGATGATGTGTTAGTTCGGGTCTACAAGTTCATCCTTCCTGCAGAGTTTGTGATACTTGACTGTGAGGTTGACTACGAGGTGCCAATAATTTTTGGGAGACCTTTCCTTGCTACAGGGAAGGCCTTAGTTGATGTAGAAGCTGGTGAGCTCACCTTCCGGGTGGGCGATGAAAAAGTTGTGTTCTATGTTTGTAAGTCAATGAGGCAGCCAAATAGCAACGAAGTGTATTCGTTTATGGATCTTGTGATCGAAGTAATTGTTGATGACACAAGTGCTGTGATAAATGTTGAAGATACCTTGGAAGCTGTGTTGTTGAATCATGATGAGGATGAGAAGGAAGGCTTTGTAGATTGTGTCAATGATTTGCAAGGAATGGGATCATATACTTATGAGCCCCGAAAACTTTCCTTGGATCTCGAAAACCGGAAGACTCCACCAACAAAGCCCTCAATCGAGGAGCCTCCCGCCTTGGAGTTAAATCCTTTGCCTTCACAACTTAGGTATGAGTTTCTAGGCCCTTGTTCAACTTTACCTGTTATTCTTTCCTCGTGCTTAACTAACGTGTAGGTAGATTCCACCCTTGCGGTGCTCCAAAGGAGGAAGAAAGCAATACGTTGGACATTGGCGGATATTCGGGGTATAAGCTCCGCCTTTTGCATGTACAAAATCATTTTGGAGGAGGATGCCAAACCATCCGTGGAACATCAAAGACGATTGAATGAGTCCATGCAAGAGGTAGTAAAGAAAGAGATCATCAAGTGGTTGGATGCCGGGGTTGTTTACCCCATTTTCGATAGTTCGTGGACCTTGCCGGTGCAATGTGTCCCAAAGAAAAGGGTCATGACTATGATAACAAATGACAAAAATAAATTGATCCCCACAAGAACTATCACCAGGTGGAGAGTGTGCATGGATTATAGGAAGCTCAACAAAGTTACTCGGAAAGACCATTTTTCGCTTCCATTTCTTGATCAAATGTTGGATAGGTTAGTCGGACGTGCTTATTATTACTTCCTTGATGGATATTCCGGGTATAACCAGATTCTTATTGCTCCCGAAGACCAAAAGAAGACCACTTTCACTTGTCCCTATAGCACTTTCGCATTCTTGCGGATGCCATTTGGGTTATGCAATGCACCGGCAACTTTTCAATGGTGCATGATAGCCATCTTCACCGATATGGTGGAGGACTCTTTCGAGGTTTTCATGGATGATTTTTCTATTGTGGGGAATTCTTTTGAAGAGTGCTTGGATAACTTGGATAAGGTATTGACATGTTGTGAGAAAACTAACTTGGTGTTAAATTGGGAGAAGTGTCACGTTATGGTCGAGGAGGGAATTGTCCTCGGTCACAAGATTTCCAAGAATGGTATTGAGGTTGATAAAGAAAAAATTGAAGTGTTATCCAAACTCCTTCCCCCTACTTCCGTAAAGGGAGTAAGGAGCTTTCTAGGTCATGTAGGGTTTTACTGCCTATTCATCAAAGACTTTTCTAAGGTGGTAAACCCCTTGGAGAAAGATGCCAAGTTCCTTTTCAATGAAGATTGTATGAAGGCATTTGAACTACTGAAGTATAAGTTGACTACCACTCGTATTATCACCGCGCCAACTTGGAGCTTACCATTTGAGCTCATGTGTGATGCAAGCAATGTGGTTGTTGGAGTGGTATTGGGGCAACGGATTAACAAGATCTTTCATCCGGTCTACTATGCTAGCAAGACCATGAACGAGGCCCAAGTCAACTATACGGTGACCGAGAAAGAACTCCTAGCCATTGTCTTTACTATGGAGAAGTTTCGCCTGTACCTAATGGGTACAAAGGTCATTGTTCACACCGACCATGCAGCACTTCAGTATTTGATGAGCAAGAGATACGGTGGGTACTTCTATTGCAAGAGTTTGATCTAGAGATTCAAGACCACAAGGGTAGTGAGAATCAAGTGGTGGACCACTTGTCCCGATTGGAGGATGAGGGGAGGCCACATGATGGCTTTGAAATCAATGATTCATTTCCTGACGAACAACTCCTTTTCATTTCTATGACTGGGATGCCATGATATGCCGATGTGGCCAACTATCTTATGAGTGGCATTGTTCCGAATGAGTTCTCCTCAAACCAAAGGAAGAAGCTCAAACGGGACTTCCTGGACTACTATTGGGATGAGCCATATCTCTTCAAAATTTGTACTGATGGTGTTATTCGAAGATGTGTACCAGAAGAAGAACAATTGGGTATTCTTGAAGCTTGCCACTCTTCGCCATATGGTGGTCACCATGGTGAAGCGAGAACTACTACAAAGGTTCTAAGCTATGGATTCTATTGCTTACCCTTTACAAGGACGCTAGCTATCTTGTTAAGCGTTGTGATTAATGTCAAAGGGACAGTGTGATCTCCAAGAAAAATGAGATGCCTCTTACCACCATGCCGGAGATTGATATTTTTAATGTTTGGGGCATTGATTTTATGGGTCCGTTTGTGAGCTCATGTGGGAATACCTATATATTGGTAGCTGTGGATTACGTGTCCAAATGGGTTGAAGCTGTGTCTTTGCCCAACAATGAAGCTCGGAGTGTGGTAGCTTTCTTGAAGAGGAACATATTCACAAGGTTTGGTACTCCAAGGGCCGTCATTAGTGATGGGGGATCACCCTTTTGCAACAAAGCTTTTGATACTTTACTCTCCAAGTATGGTGTCACTCACAAAGTGTCGACCCCCTATCATCCTCAAACGAGTGGACAGTTTGAAGTCTTCAACCGAGAGATCAAGAGTATTATGTCAAAGACTGTGAATGGCAATCAGACAGATTGGTCGAAGAAACTTAACGATGCTCTTTGGGCTTATAGAACAGCTTACAAAACACCAATTGGTATGTCTCCGTATCGGTTAGTGTTCGGGAAAGTTTGTCACCTACCGGTGGAACTTGAGCATAAGGCTATGTGGGCATTGAAGAAGCTTAACCTTGAGTGGGATGTAACTGCAAATCTTAGGGTGGGGCAATTGAATGAACTTGATGAGTTCCGATTCCATGCATACTCCAGTTCGTCCTTGTATAAGGACAAGATGAAGTACCTCCATGATAAGTACATCCACAACAAGGAATTCAAAGAGGGTGATCTTGTGCTATTGTTCAACTCCCGATTACGGATGTTTCCGGGCAAGTTAAAGTCAAAATGGAGTGGGCCATTTGAAGTGGTGAATGTAACCCCCTTTGGTGCTCTAGATTTGAAAAATAAGAATGATGAGGTGTTTAGAGTCAACGTGCATCGGGTTAAACATTATCTTGGCAAGGTTGATGATGGCCACGTTGTGGTATTGCTCCATTTCAAGTGATTGATGGTAACATGCTTCATGCCGCGACATTAAATCAGGCGCTTCTTGAGAGGTAACCCATGTCTTTTTCTTTCTTTTATTTTTCTTCTTTAGATTAGATAGGCTTTGTTGTATGCTAACTAGTTTTGAAGTATATACAGGAATGGGTGTGCATGGCAGGGACTGTGCAAGAAAATTTGGCTAAGTGTCAAAATGCATTGTCTTTGAAGTTTGGCCTGTCAAAAATGCTGAACAAATTACGGCCGCACACATTTTTGTACGGTCCGCACTAATGCTGCGGCGGCACTCACTTTTGTGCGGTCCGCAACGAGACTTCTCAAAGGTAGGTAAGGAGTGCGGTCCGCATCAAAATTATGCAGCCGCACTCAGGTAAAAATCTAGGCCCCACGGGTAAAAGTATAAATAAGGCTTCTCTCATCATTTTACACTTTTCGATTTTCTGAGCCCTGAAGCTAGACTAGCACAGTAAATTTCACCATTGCTCTCAAATTGTCCCTCATTTCATCACCTGCATCTTCATAACTGGTATGTTAATTCCATCTATAGATTTTTCATCTTTTGTTTTGTTTTGTTCTTTGATTTAGGGTAATTTAATGTCTAAAATGTCAATAGTTAGTCTTTTTTTGCTTACAATCATGTGGGTAGCATATTCAGTGTTAATTGGGGTCTGGGTAAGTAGCTATCCATGTTTAATTATGCAAACCATGTCTAGATTATGAAAAGATTGCATGAACCCTAAAAAGTGCCCGTGAATTTTGAATTATGCGGTCCGCACTAGAGGCTATGCGGACGCACACACTTTTGTGCGGTCTGCAGCTCTCCGACTTAGGAAAATTGTGTGCTTGAATTATGCGGCCGCACTCAAAATTGTACGGTCTGCAGTGGACTTGTGCGGCCGCACTCAATTTTGTGCGGTCCGCACAAATGAAACATCGGAGACCCCAGTAGTCTGAACCTGGAGCTGTGCGGCCGCACTCAAAATTGTGCGGTCCGTATTTTTTGTTATGCGGCCACACTCACTTTTGTGCTGTCCGCACTAGGTAGTTTGCGGTCGCACTCACTTTTGTACGGTCCGCACTTCCCCTTCTGAGACTGCTTTACTGCAATTGTTATGAATGCACCTATGGTTTACAAATCTAACTGACTCTTATCCTTATGCATTGCAGACAATTGTTCGCTTACGTGATAGAGGAGATGCATCGCAAGGGAGGGCAGAACCCTCCCGAAGCCGAGGTTGATGTAAAATCAACCTACCTCTAGCGCTTCAAAGGGCTATAAATAAGAAAGTTACAGTTAACAGACCTCCCAAACCCTCGAAAACCATTAAGTATGTCCCATCCGGGGAAGCTTCCGAGAGTAACTCCGTGCAATCACAGCCAGAAGACCAATCACAACAATTTCCTGGTAGATTCCACCTAGTAGATGAGTCACCTTCTTCTGTCAGTTTGTCTGAAGGTTTGGAAGAGGGTAGTCAAGATTTTGAGCCTCATCCTCACATGCTCCAGCTGATCCAATTAATGTGGACGATGCTGATGATGTCCCAGATGATAAGAGAGGGGGTGATACTGCAGTGGGAGGTTTGGAGAGATCTAAGAGACCAGAGGTATGGAAGGATAGATTTATCAGTGCTGCCGCCTTTGCAAAGTTTACGGAATGGTCGCCACAGAGGTCGCTCACTCTTGAGCGACAATTTCTGACGAAAGATTTGAACAAGCACAACCCCAATGTCCTTAGGCAATTGCAGGAGCGGAAAGGATGGAAATGGTTCACCACCAACATCCTAGATTCAAATGAGTACCTGGTCAAGGAATTCTATGCAAATGTTGCTCACATCAAAAAGGGAACTAAGGTGACAAAATTGCGGAATCTGAAAATCCACTTTGACGTATGTGCACTAAACAAGTATGTGGGTTTTGAGGAAGTGGAGGCAGTCCAATACCTAGAGAAGCTAGCTATGGCTAACGCAGCTCACCCATGGCTAGCTGAGATTCTGGCAATTCGAGGGTCAACACCTCAGTGGCTCACAACAGGAGTTCCAATAGTCCGAGCCACCTTAAACTTTGAAGCAAAAGGGTGGCAAACGTTCGTGTGTAGCCGCATTGACCCATGTCTCAATGAAAATATGCTTCCACTTCCCCGTGCAGTCTTGGTGGCTTCAATTATGGCGGGGTATCTAATAAATATAGGTGCCATCATGTCCACCAACATCATTTTAGCTGTCTAGAAGGGTGAAAGATCCTATCCGTACACGAACTTCATTACAGAATATTTCAAGGATCAAGGGGTGGAGCCGAAGCATTATGATACAGAAGTGAAGGCCAAGAAGCCTTTTTCATGGTACCACCTTGAGGGAGATGACAACCCAAAATTCAAGGGTAAAGCAACTACCTCCATTGGCCAGTTTGAGGAGCCAGCGGTAGTGGTTACTGATTCAACTGCCGAGCCTTCCACCGCAGTCGGTACTTCCACCGGGACAACAGCCATGCCATCCTTATCTTCCGGTCCGCCTGTTTTTGCTAGACTGTCAGTGTCATTACCAGTGCCTGCCTCATCTATTTATCCTCAGACTGTGCTGTGAGTCTCCTAAACATTGGCGAGTCTCAACAACTGGATGCAGGCAGCTACTACAAAGCTGACCGATATGTCCAGTGCTGTTGCAGTACAGTCCTCAACACCAGCTGAGCCATATGTACCTGCGTTAGTGGAGGAAATATTGAAGAAGATTCTGGAGAACCAGAAGAATATTATTGATAATCTGGAAACGCATGGGAAGATCATTAAGGATTTGGGCAAACAAGTCAAGAAGATGCGTAGATCCCCGGCATTAAAGAAGTCGGTAGAGAAGCTGGGCAAAGAGGTTGAAAGGATTGCATCTATTGGAGATCTTCCATTGGACTTCCTTATGGAGCAGGCAGTCCCAGCAGAGGCACCAAAGGCAGCAACCGGCCAGTCTGAGGAGCCGGTTACGACTGCACACACTGCAGAGGAGATGATACAGATGCTCAGCAACCCTGTTGTCCCTCAGCCAGGAGATGATGACATACAGTTGGAGGAGACAGAGGGTGTTGATGATCTTATGTATACTGATACCACATAGGGAGTTCTCTTAACTCTCTACCCTTTCCCTGTTCTTATTTTTGTTAAGCATTGAGGACAATGCTTATTTTTATTTGGGGGTGGTGGGGAGGTGGTCTATTTTGATTATTTGACTTTGACATTTGGGCTGTAATAACTCTAATACTATTTTTTCTTTCGTCTTTATTTTCCTTTGGTATGTATATATTCTTCCCATTTGATGTAGATATTCATTTTCCTTATGTATATACTCATTTTACTTCGATTTGTATATTCATTTATCTCGCTTTCCGTAGTTTATTTCATAGCTTCTTTAGTTTGTTTTTACTTAGTAGTATAACTTCTTATTTACTTTAGTAGCTTCTTTTTAATTTGCTAGTTTTTTTATTTTTGAACAATAAGCCTTTGGTTTTCTTAATGTCACGGTTCTTTCCAAAGGTGTATTTTGTGTGAACCGGGTGGCTCTTCCTAACGATGGATGGCGTGATAACCTTCTTAAGGGATTGAGTCCATTTTTTTAATGTTTTAGCAAAATATAGTAATAACGAATAAAAGTGTCTCGAGCATGCTTCACTTGGTACCAACACATTTACCTCTACCTTATGGTTAAAAACAAAGTTGTTGGGATAAAATAGCTCTAGTTATGACCTTTAGATTCTTGTGTTGACTCAAATAGTCATCGAGTGGTTCAGTCGACCCATTTGTGAATTCTCAATCTTAGCTAGGGTTGTTGTGGGCCCTCGACTCTATTCTATTTAGCAATCCAGCAGTGTGAGAGGTGAGGTATTGAATTGCAAGTCCAAGTTTCCGTGCCAATAGTCTAGAACTTGCTCCGAGTATTTTTCTAGGCAAAATTCTAAGTATAGCTTGGCTTGAGAAATGATTGTAGGCTCTCCTTGATCCAATTTGAAATTGAAATCTTCCATAGCCTACCAATGTCATATAGTCAACCCCTTTGAGCTGAAGCCTTTGCCTTTCAATAACCAAGTTACAAGCCTTTATCCGTTCTTAAATGACCCTCTTTTGGTACCCAATCTTTCCTTAGCATTCTTGAGAAACAATTGGTAAAAACATAAGTTTGGGGGACAGACGAGGAGTTTGCATTGATAAAAGTTACAAAGAAGAGAAAGAAATGAAGAAAAGGGAAGGCAAAAAGAAAAGAAAGAACAAAAAGAAAAATGACAAAAAAAAGTGAATAAAGTGAAGAGTTGAAGGAAATTCAAAAAAAAATGAGGATAAAAGGCTGAAGTAAATAGAAAAGGAGAAGAATGAATGTCATGATCAAGAAAGAGCGATGTTACGTCTCTCTAGTTCTCCCGAGGAAGAAGAAAATGACTCAAAGAGTCAAGAAAGTATGAGCCGAAAAGAGAAAATGCAGTGCTTAAGGAACGATGAAACCATTCTATTCCAACAAATCCTACCTTGGTCTAAAAGCTTTCATTACATCCCGCAAAAGCCCTACATGATTTCAAGTTGAGTGAGCTTACATTAGTGGTGATTTACATGAGAGGCAAGCTTATGGTACTTAGAGCCGGACTTGTGGCATTCTTTTGAGAGAGATGAGCGAACTTTTCACAATCCTTGTATCAAGTGCTGCATTCTAAAGTGAGATGTGCTAATGGAGAGTAGAGGAGGAGGAGTTTGGGATCCACAATGACCTACGCGAAAAAACGAGCTTCCTTGATGAATAGAGTCAACTCTTGATGCTCTAGTGTCACATTAGAAAATTATTGCATTGTTGATAATTCATATGTGTTGTGGGTAATTGTTGGTCCCAATTGATGTGTGATTGATTCACCTTAGGCCAGCAAAAATATCTTTTTTTCTAGTGGAGGTAGGAATTGCCTTATTTTCATGAGGACAAGAAAAAGCTTAAGTTTGGGGGAGTTGATAAGTGGGGATTTTAACCAATTATTTGCTCTCTTTTACTTACAATTTAGCTCAAAACTGCTTAAAGGCATTCCCGGAAACTAACAAAATGTGCTTACATGCAGGAATATTAAGGCACGAGCCAAAAAAGTAAAAATCAACTCATAAAGGAGTCAAAAGTGAACAAGAACCAAAACAAGAAAAAAAGGCAAGCAGTGCGAACCGCACAATTCTAGTACGGCCGCAGAGGGGAGATTCAAAGAGTAGTTTTTGGGACAACTAAAGGCATGTGGACCACACCAAAATTGTGCGGCCGCAGGAGGCCAAGTACGGCCGCATTCATTATTATGCGGTCCGTAATGAAGAATCAGAGAGCATTGTCAAGTCCAAAAAAGCAAGGAGAGCGGACCGCATTAGTTTTGTGCGGTCGCATAATCACAAGTGCGGACGCACCCATTTTTATGCGGACTGCAGAAGCCCCAAGTTCCAAGCCTAAGTTCCCAAGAATGCGGACCACACGATAATTGTGCGGCCGCAGTAGCTCATTGTGCGGACTGCACCAGAATTATGCGGCCACATAACCTTCGTAGGGGCATTTTTATCAGATATTTTCAGCTTAGTATAAATAGAACTTTTTATCATTTTTAGGTTAAGTTGAGTTTTCAGAAGTGCACCTGGGCCTTTTTCTTTACTGTATTGAGTAATTTTGTACTAGATTAACTTCTTAACATTATCTTTTCTTTGTCTAATCAATTATTATGCATTCTATCTTAATTTCTTCTTGTATTTCTTTATTTTTCATGAGTAGCTAAATCTTTAGCTAGGGTTGTGACCCAACCCTAATGTGAGTATTTGATGGGTGTTTAATTTAGGAATTATTTTTGATTGGGTTAGTGATATTTAGCCTTGTTCATGGTTGAACCCTAGAATTAATGGTTGCAAACATTGATTCATGCCTATTTGACTTAGCCTCTACTTGAGAAAGAGATACTAAGTCTAGGAAAACTTGACTAGGTGAACTCAAGAAATTGATAGCCCCAATTAAAGGGTTAAACCTAGAGATAGTAATACCCGACTTGAGCTAATATCACTTTTATTGTGAAAATACCCAATTGGGCTTGAGAAAGCCAAATTGGGCAAAATCACTCAAACTACCGAGAGGTATAGAGTGAGTAACCGGATGTGATTACTACATCATGACCCCAACTAATCAAATTTGCCCTGGAGTTTACAAGCCATTAGATAACCACCTAGGTAGAAGTCACGATCCTAGTCCCTTTTAATCATTTGAAAAACTCAAAACCAAAAATATTGTCCTTAGTTTTATACTTGCAAACAATAGAGTAAAGTAGAAGTAGAACACCAATCAAGTTTGTGGAAGTGTAATTCGAGTCAAAACTTACAATTAACTTTGATATACACACTAATACCATATTCTAACTCCATGTGGATTCGATCCCGACCTTCGTTGGGTTTATTATTGCATCGACCGCCTCACTACTAAATTGTGGTATGGGTTTGGCCGAGTTCAGTGTTCCGCATTCGCGAAGGCCTAGTCACGTATGCGTAGGAGGGGCTGGCATGGCTGGGGAGATTTGTCTTCGCGCTCGCGAATGAGCGTCTACGTCCGCGATGAGCGAGCTGGTGAAGCTTCGCGATCGCGGGCCCTATCTCGTGTTCGCGTAGAGGAAATTGGAGGGCAGAAGCTGGTTGTGCTTTGTGAATGCGAGAGACTTGCCACGTTCGCGAAGAAGGTCAGACTGGGCAGTGTGGTTTTTTAAAAACGGGGTTTTGGCCATTTTCATTTCATTTTCTCCATAAGAGCCGACCTTGGAGCAATTGTGGAGCACCATTTTCATCATCAATCACGAGGTAAGTGATTTCTACCAGTTGTGAGTTAAATATACGAATTTAGGCTTGTAAATTCTTGGAAATTAGTAGAAATTTGGAATTTTGTTAGGAAGACCCAGCAATTGGTATTTTTTGAATTTTGACCACGAAATTGGACATGGAATTTGGGGTAAATTATATATTTGAGTTCGTGATGTTATGACTAATGTTTATCTTCCAAAAATTTTAGAATCCAGGCACGTGGGCCCGAGGGTCGATTTTATAGACTTTTTGAACGGAGTTGGGAATTTGTTTAAATTGATTAATTATGGGCATTAGAGTATCTTTTGATGGGTTTGCCCATTGTTTGAATAGTTTTGGATGGACGAGCTTTGGTTTGAGGTGTTGGAGGGGCGTTGGAGGTGGTTTTGGAAACTTCGGAACGAGGTAAGTCTCCTGTCTAACTCTGTGAGGGAAAAACTATCCCTAGGTGATATTTATTATTGTGTGCAACTAGTTGTGGGTGCTATATATGCACGAGGTGACGAGAGTTCGTACGTAGCTAAAGCATGTTTATGTCCGGGTAGACTTAGAATCTTATCATGAAATATTTGAATTACTTGAACCTATTATGCTGGCTTAAATAATTGAAGTTATAATTGAAATTGATTTAAAAGTAAATATATGTATACTAAGCAAAGCCTTAACACTTTGAATTGTGGGCGAGTTAATTGAGAAATGATAAAGATTAAATTCATTTTGTGCTCATGTGTTGTATTGTAAATACATGCTTCGTAATTCAGTAACTTCCTTCCTTTTCTTGTGGTGCGGGACGAACGCCTTGGCAGTATATAGATGCATCTATGGATTGTGTTGCACGTCCTTCGGTAGTGTACATGTCATTCTGGATCGGGCCGAACAACCTCGGCAGAATTGTGCGTTATATTGCTAGTAGCCCGAATATTTACGAGCTAATCTTTTCACTGATGACCGAAATTTTATGGTATTTCCTATTTATTTGGTATTGACACTTGGCATGTTTTGAGATATTAATGGAGAATACAAGTTTGAGAAAATTCATACTTTAAAGGAAATTATTGGAAAAAATTATGAAAGTACAAACTTACTCCACTATTGCTGTGCATTTCAACTCTGTTATGATTTATCATATTGTTTATTTGGACCTTGAGTAAGTGTCGATGTCGACCCCTCGTCACTACTTCTCCGGGTTTAGACTAGATACTTACTGGGTACGTGCTGATTTACGTACTTATGCTGCACTTCTGCACTGAATGTGCAGAATCTGATAGGTTCATTGATGATCACCTTGGCACATAGGCACACCTGTTGAGGAGACTTTATGTGAGATGCGTTCCAGGCTATGCATCACAGTCCACCGAGTCTCCATTGTACTATTTATTTTATTCTGTGTTATTATATTCGGGACAGATGTTGTACTAGTATTATATTCTTTAGAAAATGCTCTTGCACTTGTAACACCGGGTTTTGGGAGTTTTTCTACGTGTTGATCGTTGTTGTAATAGTGTAAATGTTTTCATTTACTTTGTATATTCAATTTGATACCGTTCAATTAAAGAAAATTATGATTTCAAAATGCTAAAATGAGTAATTAAGTTGGTAAATCACCGTTGGCTTGCCTGACGGCGGTGTTAGGTACCATCACGACCTTTAGTGGATTTTGGGTCGTGACAACCTGATTTTCTGTCCCTTTTCGATCTTTGATTTCCACGTCAAATTCCTGCAAAAGAAGAACCCAAAAAATTAGTCTAGGATTAACATCCTTTTTCTCAAACAAATACCTGATGGCTACATGGTCTGTGTAGACAATGACTTTAGTTCCTACCAAGTAGGCCCTAAATTTGTCAAATGCCCATACTACCACTAGCAACTCTTTTTCTGTGACTGTGTAATTTATCTGAGTTGGGTTTAGAGTTTTTCTAGCGTAGTGAATTGAGTGGAATACTTTATTTTTTCTCTAGCCCAATACGGCCCCAATTTCCGTGTCAATGGCATCACACATCAACTCGAAAGGCTCTCCCCAATCTAGGGAAGTGATAATTGGTGCAATCACCGGTCTCTTTTCCAGCTCCTCATATGCCTTCAAGAAATGCTCATCATACTTGAAAGGCATATTCTCCTCAAGAAACCTGCACAAGGGAGCAAAAATCTTAGAGAAATCTTTAATAAATCTATGATAGAAACCTGCATGTCCCAAACAACTTCTGACTCCTTTGACAAAGATTGGTGGTGGCAGTTTTTTAATTGCATCCACTTTTTCCTTATCCACCTCAAACCTCTCTTTGGACACCTTGTGCCCGAGTACCATTCCCTCCGGTACCATAAAATGTCACTTCTCCCAGTTTAGCACTAAGTTCGTCACTTCATACCTGGTAAGAACTTTACTCAAATTTGTTAAGCATTCATCAAAAGATGGTCCGAAGACCTAAAATCATCCATAAATACTTCTATAAATTTTTCTACTATATAAGTGAAGATTTCCATCATGCACCTTAGAAAAGTCGCGGGTGCATTGAACAACCCAAATGGCATTCGGTTAAAAGCATAAACGCCATAAGGATAAGTAAAGGTGGTCTTCTCTTGGTCCTTTGGTGCAATTGATATCTGATTATAGTCTGAATATCCATCACATAAACAATAATAGTCTTGTCGAGCCAACCTATCTAACATCTGATTAATAAAGGTAATGGGGAAGTGGTCCTTTCTTGTAGAATTATACAGTTTCCAATAGTCAATGCAAATTATCCAACCTGTGACAGTCCTAGTTGGAATCAATTTATTATTGTCATTTATGACCACCGTCATTCCACCCTTTTTAGGTACACACTGTACTGAACTCACCCACTTGCTATCAGATGGGAAATATAATACCTGCATCGAGCTATTTATGACTTCCTTTCTTACCACTTATTTCATGACTAGATTCAAGCAACGTTGGTGTTCCACACTCGGTTCGTGCCAATCCTCAATGAGAATTTTATGCATACAAAATGCTGAGCTAGTACACCTCAAGAATATAAAGAAAGTTGTCACAAAAGTTGAATGATCCATGGAGCTTCACCATACCTGTTCAAATTGGTGAGGTAGATGTGGGATGGGCACTCTGTGACTTAGGGGCTAGCATAAATTTGATGCCAGTTTTCAGTTTTCAGTCAATTGGGATTGGGAGCCCCAAGGCCAACTATAGTCATGTTGCAACTTGCTGATAGATCTACTGTGGGGTGATAGAAAATGTGCTACTACAAATTGGGAAAATTATTCTTACAGCATATTTCATTATACTGGACATAGAAAATGTGCTACTACAAATTGGAAAAATTATCCTTACAACATATTTCATTATACTGGACTATGAAGTTGATGAACACGTCCCAATCATCTTGGGACACCTCTCTTATCCACCGCTCATACTGTGATAACAGTTCGTGAAGGGAAAATGATTCTCCGGGTTGATAATGTGGAATCAATCTTTAATGTGTATAAGGCAATTCAGCTGCCAAGTCACTATGAGGATCTAGCTATGATATATGTGATTGAAAAAGAAGAAAATAAAATGATGTGGTTGCATATCTGGATGACTCTCTAGAGAAAGCACTTATGTTGTTTGACATCATTGACTTGGATGATAAGATGAAGGAGATGGTGCATCATCTAGAGGCATGTGCTTACATCAAAATAATGATCGAATTTGAGCCTCTAGATAGACCGACTGGGCCACCTCCCAAGTCATCTATCAAAGAAGCTAAATCGGAACTCAAGCCCTTACCCTCTCATATTCATTATGCTTACTTGGGTTTTGATGAAACTTTACCTATTGTTATATCTTCCGAGTTATCTGTTTTGCAAAAAGAAAAGCTACTTCGCGAGCGGGCGATTGGATGGATCATGGCTGACATTCAGGGTATTAGCTCAGCATTTTGTATGCATAAAATTCTCATTGAGGATTGGCGCGAACCGAGTATGGAACACCAACGTTGCTTGAATCCAGTCATGAAATAAGTGGTAAGAAAGGAAGTCATAAAGTAGCTCGATGCAGGTATTATATTTCCCATCTGATAGCAAGTGGGTGAGTCCAGTACAGTGTGTACCTAAAAAGGGTGGAATGACGGTGGTCATAAATGACAATAATAAATTGATTCCAACTAGGACTGTCACAGGTTGGATAATTTGCATTAACTATTGGAAACTGTATAATTCTACAAGAAAGGACCACTTCCCCATTACCTTTATTGATAAGATGTTAGATAGGTTGGCTCGACAAGACTATTGTTGTTTATGTGATGGATATTCAGATTATAATCATATATCAATTGCACCAAAGGACCAAGAGAAGACCGCCTTCACTTATCCTTATGGCGTTTATGCTTTTAACCGAATGCCATTTGGGTTGTTCAATGCACCCGCGACTTTTCTAAGGTGCATGATGGAAATCTTCACTGATATAGTAGAAAAATTTATAGAAGTATTTATGGATGATTTTAGGTCTTCGGACCATTTTTTGATGAATGCTTAACAAATTTGAGTAAAGTTCTTGCCAGGTGTGAAGTGACGAACTTAGTGCTAAACTGGGAGAAGTGACATTTTATGGTACCGGAGGGAATGGTACTCGGGCACAAGGTGTCCAAAGATGGGTTTGAGATGGATAAGGAAAAAGTGGATGCAATTGAAAAACTGCCACCACCAATCTCTGTCAAAGGAGTCAGAAGTTGTTTGGGACATACAGGTTTCTATCATAGATTTATTAAAGATTTCTCTAAGATTTTTGCTCCCTTGTGCAGGTTTCTTGAGGAGAATATGCCTTTTAAGTATGATGAGCATTTCTTGAAGGCATATGAGGAGCTGGAAAAGAGACCGGTGATTGCACCAATTATCACTTCCCTAGATTGGGGAGAGCCTTTCGAGTTGATGTGTGATGCCATTGACACGGAAATTGGGGCCGTATTGGGCTAGAGAAAAAATAAAGTATTCCACTCAATTCACTACGCTAGAAAAACTCTAAACCCAACTCAGATAAATTACACAGTCACAGAAAAAGAGTTGCTAGTGGTAGTATGGGCATTTGACAAATTTAGGGCCTACTTGGTAGGAACTAAAGTCATTGTCTACACAGACCATGTAGCCATCAGGTATTTGTTTGAGAAAAAGGATGTTAATCCTAGACTAATTTTTTGGGTTCTTCTTTTGCAGGAATTTGACGTGGAAATCAAAGATCGAAAAGGGACAGAAAATCAGGTTGTCACGACCCAAAATCCACTAAAGGTCGTGATGGTACCTAACACCGCCGTCAGGCAAGCCAACGGTGATTTACCAACTTAATTACTCATTTTAGCATTTTGAAATCATAATTTTCTTTAATTGAACGGTATCAAATTGAATATACAAAGTAAATGAAAACATTTACACTATTACAACAACGATCAACACGTAGAAAAACTCCCAAAATCCGGTGTTACAAGTGCAAGAGCATTTTCTAAAGAATATAATACTAGTACAACATCTGTCCCGAATATAATAACACAGAATAAAATAAATAGTACAATGGAGACTCGGTGGACTGTGATGCATAGCCTGGAACGCATCTCACATAAAGTCTCCTCAACAGGTGTGCCTATGCGCCAAGGTGATCATCAATGAACCTATCAGATTCTGCACATTCAGTGCAGAAGTGCAGCATAAGTACGTAAATCAGCACGTACCCAGTAAGTATCTAGTCTAAACCCGGAGAAGTAGTGACGAGGGGTCGACATCGACACTTACTCAAGGTCCAAATAAACAATATGATAAATCATAACAGAGTTGAAATGCACAGCAATAGTGGAGTAAGTTTGTACTTTCATAATTTTTTCCAATAATTTCCTTTAAAGTATGAATTTTCTCAAACTTGTATTCTCCATTAATATCTCAAAACATGCCAAGTGTCAATACCAAATAAATAGGAAATACCATAAAATTTCGGTCATCAGTGAAAAGATTAGCTCGTAAATATTCGGGCTACTAGCAATATAACGCACAATTCTGCCGAGGTTGTTCGGCCCGATCCAGAATGACATGTACACTACCGAAGGACGTGCAACACAATCCATAGATGCATCTATATACTGCCAAGGCGTTCGTCCCGCACCACAAGAAAAGGAAGGAAGTTACTGAATTACGAAGCATGTATTTACAATACAACACATGAGCACAAAATGAATTTAATCTTTATCATTTCTCAATTAACTCGCCCACAATTCAAAGTGTTAAGGCTTTGCTTAGTATACATATATTTACTTTTAAATCAATTTCAATTATAACTTCAATTATTTAAGCCAGCATAATAGGTTCAAGTAATTCAAATATTTCATGATAAGATTCTAAGTCTACCCGGACATAAACATGCTTTAGCTACGTACGAACTCTCGTCACCTCGTGCATATATAGCACCCACAACTAGTTGCACACAATAATAAATATCACCTAGGGATAGTTTTTCCCTCACAGAGTTAGACAGGAGACTTACCTCGTTCCGAAGTTTTCAAAACCACCTCCAACGCCCCTCCAACACCTCAAACCAAAGCTCGTCCATCCAAAACTATTCAAACAATGGGCAAACCCATCAAAAGATACTCTAATGCCCATAATTAATCAATTTAAACAAATTCCCAACTCTGTTCAAAAAGTCTATAAAATCGACCCTCGGGCCCACGTGCCTGGATTCTAAAATTTTTTGAAGATAAACATTAGTCATAACATCACGAACTCAAATATATAATTTACCCCAAATTCCATGTCCAATTTCGTGGTCAAAATTCAAAAAATACCAATTGCTGGGTCTTCCTACCAAAATCCCAAATTTCTACTAATTTCCAAGAATTTACAAGCCTAAATTCGTATATTTAACTCACAACTGGTAGAAATTACTTACCTCGTGATTGACGATGAAAATGGTGCTCCACAATTGCTCCAAGGTCGGCTCTCATGGACGAAATGAAATGAAAATGGCCAGAACCCCATTTTTAAAAAACCACACTGCCCAGTCTGACCTTCTTCGCGAACGTGGCATGTCCTTCGCATTCACAAAGCCCAACCAACTTCTGCCCTCCAATTTCCTCTAGCGAACACGAGATAGGGCCCACGATCGTGAAGCTTCACCAGCTCGCCCATCGCGGACGCAGAAGCTCATTCGCGAGCGCGAAGACAAATCTCCCCAGCCATGCCAGCCCCTCCTACGCGAACGTGACTAGGCCTTCGCGAATGCGGAACACTGATCTCGGCCAAACCCATACCACAATTTAGTAGTGAGGCGGTCGATGCAATAATAAACCCAACGAAGGTCGGGATCGAATCCACATGGAGTTAGAATATGCTATTAGTGTGTATATCAAAGATAATTGTAAGTTTTGACTCGAATTACACTTCCAAAAACTTAATTGGTGTTTTACTTCTACTTTACTCTATTGTTTGCAAGTATAAAACTAAGGACAATATTTTTGGTTTTGAGTTTTTCAAATGATTAAAAGGGACTAGGATCGTGACTTCTACCTAGGTGGTTATCTAATGGCTTGTAAACTCCAGGGAAAATTTGATTAGTTGGGGTCATGATGTAGTAATCACATCCGGTTACTCACTCTATACCTCTCGGTAGTTTGAGTAATTTTGCCCAATTTGGCTTTCTCAAGCCCAATTGGGTATTTGCACAATAAAAGTGATATTAGCTCAAGTCAGGTATTACTATCTCTAGGTTTAACCCTTTAATTGGGGCTATCAATTTCTTGAGTTCACCCCAATTTCTTGTTAGTCAAGTTTTCCTAGACTTAGTATCTCTTTCTCAAGTAGAGGCTAAGTCAAATAGGCATGAATCAATGTTTGCAACCATTGATTCTAGGGTTCAACCATGAACAAGGCTAAATATCACTAACCCAATAAAAAACAATCCCTAAATTAAACACCCATCAAATACCTATACTAGGGTTGGGTCACAACCCTAGCTAAAGATTTAGCTACTCATGAAAAATAAAGAAATACAAGAAGAAATTAAGATAGAATGCATAATAATTGATTAGACAAAGAAAATCTAATGTTAAGAAGTTAATCTAGTACAAAATTACTCAATACAGTAAAGAAAAAGGCCCAGGTGCACTTCTAAAAACTCAACTTAACCTAAAAATGACAAAAAGTTCTATTTATACTAAGCTGAAAATATGTGACAAAAATGCCCATACGAAGGTTATGTGGCCGCATAATTCTGGTGCGGTCCGCACAATGAGCTACTGCGGCCGCACAATTATCGTGCGGTCCGCATTCTTGGGAACTTAGGCTTGGAACTTGGGGGCTTCTGCAGTCCGCATAAAAATGGGTACGGCCGCACTTGTGATTATGCGGCCGCACAAAACTGATGCAGTCCACACTCCTTGCTTTTTTGGACTTGACAATGCTCTCTGATTCTTCATTGCGGACCGCATAATAATGAATGCGGCCGTACATGGCCTCCGCACTCCTTGCTTTTTTGGACTTGACAATCTCTCTAGTCTCTCTCTCATGGGCTCACAATGTCATGAAAATAGCCTGAAAATGATGATATGATGTATCAATAAATAACAACAGAGACTGGGATATGATATATAATGAAATAAATATGACTGAGTATGAATTTTTAATTTAAAACCAATAATTCACAGCAATATGACCTTTGTGAGTCCCAATAATACTGGCACATAGCCATCCTCAACATGATTTTTAATATGATTCTCAGATCAATTTCTTTAACACATAAGATTGCATAGAAAATGCCAAGATTATTTGAGTACAAAATTCCACGGAAACAATTATGTCACAATTTTTATGGTGCACGCCCACATGCCCGTCACCTAGCATGTGCGTCACCTCCCAACAATTCACATAATACATATAATCAGGGTTCATACCCTCAACTCCAAGATTAGAAGAGTTACTTACCTCGAACAAGCCGAATCCAATATCGAGCAAGCTAAACAATGCTCCAGAATTCTATTCTGCGCGTATCAACTTCTGAACGGCCTGAATCTAGCCATAATAAATTTTATTCAGTCCACACAATTATAAGAATTAATTCCATATCAAAATACTAATAGTTTCCCACAAAATCCGAAATTACACTCCAAAAATCGCCCGTGGGGCCTCGCAGCTGCGGAATAATGTCGCACCTGCGCTGCCCGACTTCCTTACCATTTTTCGCTTCTGCATCCACCCCTTCGCACCTGCGGCCTTCGCAGATGCGGGCAAAGTTTTCGCACTTGCGAGCACTGCCCAGTTCAACTCTTGGCCGCTTCTGTGACTGATTGTGTGTATATGCGGCTTCGCACCTGCGATCAAAAGCTTCGCAGGTGCGATCACACCAGTAGGCAGCAGTTCCGGCATTGTTTCAAGTTGAATTTGATCCGTTAACCATCCGAAACTCACCCAAGGCCTCAGGACCTCAACCAAATACACCAACAAGTCCTAAAATATAACACAGACCTACTCGAGGCCTCAAATCATATAAAACAACATCAAAATGATGAATCATACCTCAATTCAAAATCTATGAACTTTGAAACTTCAACTTCCACAACCGATGCCGAATCCTATCAAATTACGTCCGATTGACCTCAAATTTTGCACACAAGTCACATTTCATATTACGGACCTATACCAATTTCCAGAATTAATTTTCGACCCCGATATCAAAAAGTCAACCCCTCGGTCAAACTTCCCAAAAAATTAACTTTCGCCATTTCAAGCTTAATTCCACTACGGACCTCCAATTAACTTTTTGGACACACTTCTAAGTCCAAAATCACCATACAGAGCTACTGGAATCATCAGAATTTGAATCCAAGATCGTTTACACATAGATCAACATCCGATCGACTTTTCCAATTTAAGCTTTTTTTTTTCCTTCTAAGAGACTAAGTGTCTCATTTCACTCTAAATTCTCACTAGACCCAAACTAACTAACCCGATAAGTCATACAAAAGAAATACAAAGCACAAACGGAGCAGTAAATATGGGGAACGGGGCTGAAATGCTCAAAATGACTAGCCAGGTCGTTACACCATTTAAAATATATTTTCACGTGGCAGGTCATTCTGTTGGAGAAGTTAGGTTGCTTCCTCTTTCTGATGAGTTCCCAAGTAGTGGTACAAGTGAATTTACCATTAACAGTTGGTGTCCAAATGGCTTCATCTAAGATATGAGGTTGGTAATGAATATGGATCTGAATGATGTCCTGGATCTTGTGGTATGAGGCATTTTCATTTAGCTTCCGAAGATCCCATTGACCATCATTCCAGAAATTGGAAACATGAGTGTTACCAGGCCTGGCTCCACCAATTCTATGGTCAACCAGAGGCCCTGTTCCTAACCAATTATCCCACCAGAACAGACTGTTTCCTGAGTAAAGTCTCCATTGAATAGCTTGCTTAGCTTCCTTTTTGTTAATCATCATCCTCTTCTATGCTTCTGACCGAGTAGAGTCCCATTTTTTAGATATGTGATTAGACCTTTGATAGTACTTGGCTCTGCAAAAATTGCTCTACAGAGACTGAGAAGTCCTGAGGTGCCACCATTTGAGTGTGTGGACTAATTTCTATCTTTGACTTGTGGTGAAGGCACATGATTTAAAAGGACTGATAAAGTCCAGGCACTTTAAGTTGGCACAAGAAGTGAGTTGTAGTAGGAAATGTGTTGGAGTTATCTTTTGAGGTTGAGATGTTAGGAGAGTTGCACAAATATTTTAAATAGTCTTGGCATGGGTCTAATTTTGAAGAAAGATGTCAATAGTTCTTATGTTGGATTCTAAGCATTGATACAAACCATTGTCATTGGTGTGATGCCTGAGTAGAAATTCTATAGTTTATTTCTTGTTCCAAAAAGTATTGTATTATGAGACTATTAGTACATTCTTGTAGAGCTTATGGCTCTGTTCCACCAGATTTTGGGAAAATGTTGATAGTTGTACTGTTGAGTTCTATTATGATAGTATCCATAGTCTAATTTGAAGTTTTAATATTATTTCTGCTATTTTCTCAATGCATGTTAGGCTTACCTAGTCTTAGAGACTAGGTGCCATCACGACATCCTAAGGTAAAAAATTGGGGTCGTGACAGTTATGTATTCGTTGTATAGTCAAACTAGTGAGGACATGTGTCTTTGTCAAAGTGAATTGATGAGATTTGTGGATCCATCTTTGGATAATTGTTCTAGTTTGCAAGTAAGTAAAGAACTTTGTGTGTTTGAGAGTGAACTTGAATCTTTCAAGTATTATGTGAATGATTCTTGCTTATATCTACTTGATGCAATTGAGAAGGATGAATCTACTTGTTTGAACAACCTAAATCCTTTTCTTTATTGTGAAGGATATCAATGGAGAAGTTTCTTGTTCCTTTGAAGGGAAAAATTCTAATGAATAGTTAACTTGTTCCTTTGAGAAAGAAAGTGCTAATGGTATTCTCAAGGATGAAGAGATTTTTGATAAAAAAAGGGATTGAGCTAATTGATGCTAGCTTTAGTATTAATTTATCTACTTTCTCTACTTTAAGCTTTGAGGATACATTTTGGTCAAGCTTTAAAAATGCTTATAGGATGAAAGGCAAGAATGATTAATTTGAAGCATGGAATAACTTCTTTGATTTTACATGTGATAAATCTTCTTGTGGTGACTTCACTAATGTTTTGAACTTCTTTGTAAAGGATTATCAGATGGGGAACCATAAGAGAGATATATGTTTGAAGCTTCCATTTGCCAACAAAAGGTTTTGAAACTTCAATGCTTATCCAAGGCAATAATGGAAAGATTGATTGGTTAGTGATTATTTTGGGACTTTCTAAAGCCATGGAGGTAGTTTCCTATACCCTTAACTTTCATAGTTGCAGCTTCATACTTACTGCCTATAATTTGTTGATGTTACTATTATATTCATGTTGTGAGGTGCCAGTGGCCAACTTAGAGATGGTTTGGGAATAATATTTGTGTTTGATCCTGGTGATTCATTCTATGATTGTGGTTTGCGTTTGAGCCAAGTGCCGCTTATATTGTTTGAAAATGTGTTCCTTGTTCATCTTAAGGATGCTTGGCTATACTTCAAGAGTGTTCACTTTTGTAACGACCCAACAAGTCGTTTTGTATAATTGCACCTCGTTTCCCCTTTTGATGCTTCACACATGTGTGTTTATAGTTTTATGACTTACATGATTGATTGGTTTTGTTCTGAGAAGATTTCAGGTTGATTTATATACTTTGGTTCTTGACTTAGAAGCTTAATTTAGAAATATTGTCCAAACTTTGACTTTTGTAAAAATGACCTCGGAACGGTGTTTTGATGTCACTGGTTGCTTCATACCGTAATTTTGAACTTGGGCGTATGCTCCGAATCGAATTGGGAAGTCCGTACGTTGATTTGTGTTATTTTGCCAAAATTTGGCAATTTGAAGTTTAGAAGATTGGCCGTAGGTTGACTTTTAGCTATCGTATTCGGAATTTGATTTTGAGACTTGGAATACATCTATTATGCTATTTAGAACTTGTGTGAAAAATTTGGTAACATTTGGAGTTGAATTGGTAGGATTCAGACGCTTAGTTGCAATTCTAGTAGTTCTTGATTTTTACTTTGAAATTTATGCATTTTAGTGTCCGATTCGTAGTTATAGATATTATTTTTGTATTTTGATCATGTGAGTGAGTTCGTATAATATTTTAGGATTGTGTGAATGTTTGGTTTGGAGCCCCGACGGCTCAAATGAGTTTCAGACATGTTTCAGAATATTTTGGACTGAAAACAGGATCTGGTGTGTTGATGCCTCTGGTGTCGCATTTGCGACCACCAAGTTTGCAATTGTGAGCTTAGCAGGGGAGTCTCATGTATCTCAATTGCGATACCTAGCTCGCAATTTCAAAGTAGCTCAGGAAAATAGGTAGTTCGCATTTGTGACGAAATAGTCGCATTTGCGAGGAGGACAGCTTCGCAAATGCGAAGCCAATACATTTGTGAACTCCTCTCGGGATGAAAGTGGTCTCTTCTGCAAGTTTTTCTGCGCAATTTCCAACCCATGTCGCAATGGAAACATCTGCAACTGATAAAAAGGGCTTTTTAAACATATTCTCTCATTTAGAACCCTAGACTCGGTAGGAGGCGATTTGAAAATATTTTTCTCGAAATAGCTACACGCACTTTATCCCACCTTATCACGCTGCGTGGCTTCAAGTAATTCCCTTACAAGCAACACGAACATAAATCCAACCTTATACCACCGCATGCACATTAACCCCTATCCTTATACCGCCTCATACAGATCAATATCATAACACAATGACAACTCGCACAAGTGCTCATATTCCACAACTTGCCAAAACAAATCAACAATATCAATGTTTCTGCATCAATAGCCTATGGCTCAACCATAATGTATACAAAAATAACAACAATAACAATGAATGTGAATTTCTCAATAAGGAAGATATCCCAACAATTAACAACTTCGCATCAATGTGATAACGGCTTCCACAACTTCAACACCAATAACTCAATAAGAAGATATTTCACAAAATAACAACTCCAATTACAAGTAATTCAACAATTAAGGATGTAACAAGGCAATAAGGAAGGCTAGAACTTCAACTAGGCATATAAGAGCAACATGGCAAGTAAGAGGTAGAACAAATATTAAACAAGTCAAATAAGGCATGTAAGGATAGTCTAACACATGTAAGAGTAGGTTAACAATGAGAATTTAAACATGGTATGACAATTCAAAAAAAGGCAACTAAAGAGTCTAAATATTATAGCCAGTCAAATACCACGTATAACCCATCTACCCACTGGTCGCCTTGCGTACACAGCTTTTACATAATACAAATGACAGACTCAATATCAAATCCTAAGGAGTAGTCCCCCTCCCCCCCCCAAAAAATGGTTAGGCACGATACTAACCTGAACTAGGCCAACTCAACCCTCGAAAATAGAGTTTTCCTAAAATCCTCCTCCACGTAGCTCAAATCTAACCAAAATTGACTTAATATCATCAAACAATGCAAAGGAAAATAATTACCATAGATAAATCTATGATCTTTACACTTTTTCCAAAAGTCTATAAAAGTCAATCTGGAGCTCGCACAGTCAAAACCCAGGTCCAAGGGTAGATTCCAACTACCCATAACCCCACGAGTCCATATATCCGATTAGTCTCAAAATTTGAGTCCAAATCAACTCTAAAAGCTCATTTTATCATTTTCCAAAGCTGACAAAATTTCTCAATTTTTCCTCTTTGACTCATATGATTTTGATGTTAAATCTAAGATATATTAATGAAATATAGTTGGAAATTGATTAGAATCACTTACCCAATATTTATCGATGAAAATATCCTCAAAACTATTTGAAGGTAAGGCTCACGCGGCGGTATAAGAAAATATTGTGATTGAAATTGAGAAATGTGAATTCTAGGCGGTACCTCGGTTGTGTTTCTTGTTGTATACAAGGAGGTACCTCGTTTGGGATTCTTGTTGTTATACTCATGTTGTAAAGAGTTATTGGTGAAACAGTTCTTATTGTTTTCATTCTTCATTTCTTTATCAGTTTTATCCATATTTGATTATTGTGGTTCTCTTTATTTGTTTCCTTTTTTGTTATCTCTATGCTTACAATCCTCTCATTAGTCTATGTTGTTAACCTGCTTCGTTATCACTTGTTTCTTCGCTTTCCATTACTTCTCGTTATTATAGTTTGATCTATTTATTATGTCTTAGTAGGTGTCTTGTCCTGGCCTCGTCACTACTCTACCGAGGTTAGGCTTGATACTTACTGAGTACCGTTGTGATGTACTCATACTATGCTTCTGCACATCTTTTTGTGCAGATCCAAGTATATCTGCCCGTGCTGGATGTTAGTGATTGATTGTAGTTATTTTCCGGAGACATCAAGATATATTTGCTTGATGTTTGCAGGCCTCAGAGTCACCTTCCCTTATCTTTTTGTTCTGTTGTATTTCTCATTCAGGCAATGTTGTAGTAGACATTCTAGATTATTCTTTAGAGCTTATGACTCAGTTATACCGGTTTTGGGAGTGTTGTGTTTAGGATCCTATTTGGAAGTTATATGAGTTTATCAGTCTTGCTTTAGTATTTCTGTTTGATTATTTCTGTTAAGTTATCATTACATGTTAGGCATACCTAGTCTTAGAGACAAGTTGCCATCACGACATCCTAAGGTGGGAAACTAGGGTCATGACAAGTTTGTATCAGAACTCTAGGTTCATAGGTGTTACGAGTCATAACCAGGTTTGGTAGAGTCTTATCGGTATAGAGACGTCTGTACTTATCTTCGACAGGCTACAGAACTGTTAGGAAAACTCTTCTTCTTTGATTCCTTATCGTACGAATTGGTTGACTTCAAAATATAAATCTTTGACTTTCTATTCTCTCACCGATGGTGAGGACACGCATTGCTGGATCCGACGATCAGACACCAGTGCCCCCTGCTAGAGCCGCGAGAGGACATGGCAGAGGCCGAGGAGGGGCATGTGGTGCAGCTAGAGCACCTTCCCGAGCTGCGACTTAAGAGCCACCAGTAGCTCCAGTTGGGGGGCAAGCACCCTAAGCGCATGTAGCCACCCCTGCACTTCAGGAGACCCTTACACATTTCTTGAGCATGTTCGGTTCTCTAGCTCAGGCGGGGTTGAATCCACTTGCACCAGCCACATCTCAGGCTGGGGGAGAAGATCAGACTCCCACGACCCGTACTCCAGAGCAGCGGTTCCATGTTGATTAGGTCCCAGAGGTTATCCCAGCACAACCTATTATTCTGGTTGAGCCCGAGTTTAGGGCAGTGGTATCTGAGGAGGCACAACTTAGACTTGAGAGGTTCAAGAAGTATCATCCTCCTACTTACAGTGGCTTGGCTTCAGAGGATGCACAAGGCTTTCTAGAGAAGTGCCACCATTCTCCGCACCATGGGTATTGTGGATACAAGCGACGTTACTTTCACTACATTCTAATTATCAGGAGCATCATATCTGTGGTGGCGGGTTTACGAGGAGGGTAGCCCAGCAGATGCAGCTTCACTTACATGGACTCAGTTTTCAGAGATGTTTTTGAGAGAATTGGTTCCCCAGACCCTTCGGGATGCATGGCGCACGGAGTTTGAGTAGCTACACAGGGGTAGTATGACAGTGTCAGAGTATGGTGTTGGATTTAGTGATTTGTCCAAAAAATGCCCCTGCCTTGGTTTCTATAGTCAGGGAGCGAGTTTGCCGATTCATCAAGGGGGTCAACTATGGTATTAGATTCAACATGGCTTGAGAGTTGGAGACAGATACCCCAGATCAGCAGGTGGTAGAGATCGCACGATGGTTGGAGGGTATGCGGGGCCGTGAGAGAGAAGACAAGGAGGCCAAAAGGCTTTGAAGTACCAGAGGATTTAGTGGTGGCCACAATGTAGCTACAACCCGTCATGGTAAAGGCTATGTGAGCCGTCTAGTTCATTCAGAACTTCCAGCTTCTAGTAGTGCTCCAGTTATTTTGAGGTCTCAGGTTGCACACTTTGCTCAGCCACTTTTTATTGCACCTCCTGCATAGGGTGCCTTCAGTGGTTAGTCCAGCCGACCAGGCCCGAGGCATTCCCAGTACCATGCCCACCGAGGGCTTGCTTTGAGTGTGGTGATGCCTTTCATATAGTGAGGGACTTCCCTAGAGTTAGGATGGGTGCAGCTCCATAGACTACTCGGGCTCCATGGATTTAATCAGGTCCACAAACTTCACAGGCCATAGTTGCTACTTCAGTTGCCACTCCACCTACACATCCAGCAAGGGGTGGGGATCAGGAGGGTAGAAGCCTCCCTTGAGTGGGAGGCTAGGCTGGGTTCTATGCTTTTTCGGGTAGGACGGAGGCAGTCATACCAGATACAGTCATCAGAAGTATGGTTCCAGTTTGTCATAAAGATGCATCAGTCTTATTTGATCCTAGATCCACTTACTCATATGTGTCATCTTACTTTGCTCTGTATTTGGATATATCTCATGATTCTTTGAGTTCTCTTATTTATGTGTCCATGCCTGTGAGAGATTCTATTATTGTGGACCGTGTGTATCAATCGTGTTTAGTTGTCATTGGTGGTTTTGAGACCAAAGTTGATCTATTGTTACTTAGTATGATAGACTTTGATGTTATCTTGGGCATGGACTGGTTATCACCCTATCATTCTATTCTGGATTGTCACGCCAAGATAGTGACATTGGCTATGCCAGGTTTATCACGGTTGGAGTGGAGGGGTACTTTGGATTATGTTCCTAGCAGGGTTGTGTCATTTTTTAAGGCTCAACGGATGGTTGAGAAGGTGTGTGATGCTCTAGCCTTCTTGAGAGATGTTAGTGCTGGTGCTCCTACCGTTTAATTAGTTCTAGTAGTGAGAGACTTCCCAGGTATATTTCCAGCAGATCTTCCGGGCATGCCGCCCGATAGGGATATCGATTTTGGTATTGACTTGTTGCGGGCACTCAATCCATTTCTATCCTACCATATTGTATGCCCCAGCAGAATTGAAGGAGTTAAAGGAGTAGTTGCAAGAGTTGCTCGATAAGGGTTTTATTTGTCCTAGTGTGTCGCCTTAGGGTGCTCCAGTTTTGTTTGAGAAGAAGAAGGATGGTTATATGCATATGTGTATTGATTATCGATTAACGACCCAACCGGTTATTTTGAGCATTTGTACTTTGCTCGGTAGTTTACGGGCGTGAGTAGCTTCGTATGATGTATTATGAATTATGTGAATCGTCGGTTTTGGTTTCAGGTTATTCGGAATCGAATTGGAAGAATGGATTTCATTGTTAAAGCTTTAAATTGGGAGAGTTGACCAAGTTTGACTTTTTGTGAATTTGAACTCGGAATAGAGTTTTGATGGTTCCGGAAGGTTTGTTGGGTAATTTTGGACTTGGGAGCGCGTCCAGATTGTGATTTGGAGGTCCGTAGTGCAATTTGGCTTGAAATAGCGGAAGTTGGATTTTTGGAAAGTTTGTCTGGGAGTGGACTTTTTGATGTCGGATTCGGATTGTGATTCCGGGAATTAGAATAGCTTT
The DNA here is from genome assembly GCF_000390325.3 of Nicotiana tomentosiformis. Classification (NCBI taxonomy): domain Eukaryota; kingdom Viridiplantae; phylum Streptophyta; class Magnoliopsida; order Solanales; family Solanaceae; genus Nicotiana; species Nicotiana tomentosiformis. The sequence continues at coordinate 76,870,605 of NC_090817.1, read as the reverse complement.
GTTTTGTCATTTGGGACTTGTGTGCAAAATTTGGGTTCATTCCTGGTTGATTTTCTATGTTTCGGCACGAGTTATTGAAGTTGAAAAGTTCAAAGTTCATAGATTTCGATTTGAGGCGTGATTCGTCATTTTGATGTTGTTATGTGCGTTTTGAGGCCTCGAGTAGGTCCGTATTGTGTTATGGAACTTGCTGGCATGTTCAAACGGGGTCCCGAGGGGCTCGGGTGAGTTTCAGACGAGGTTCAGATCATTTTATTACATTTTTGGATTTTTGCTAAGCTGCTGGTTCTGATGTGATCACATATGCGGCTGGTTTGCACAAGTGCGATGGTCGCAGAAGTGATAGAGGAGTCACAAAAGTGAGGTGTGAGCTGCTGAGGAAAACCGAAGAAGCGGAAGAAAGGGCGCATCTGCGCGTCCGCAAAAGCGTAAGATTAGCAGTAGGAGCGGGAGTTAGTTGGCGCACCTACGCGTGCGCAGAGGCGGAGAATGTCCGTAATTGCAGAAGGGCCGGCCTCCATGGTCTTTGTAGAGGCGAGATTTTATCCGCAGAAGCGCAGGTCGCAGATGTGACATTTTAACCGCATATGCGGAAATGTTGGGCAGAAACCATAAAATCGAGGCATTGGTTCTTTCTTCATATTTTGAGATGTGGGACTCGGATTGAGGCGATGTTTGGAGAAATTTTCATCACAAGGATTTGAGTAAGTGTTCTCTACTTGGTTTTGGTTATATTTCATGAATCTACCTTCATTTTTGGTAATTGGATTGTGAATTTTAAAGAGGAATTTGGGGGTTTTGCCTAAAGTTTCATAATATGAATTTTTGAGTTTTGAACATCGAATTGGAGTCGGATTTGAGTGAAACTAGTATGGTTGGACTCGTAATTGAATGGGTTGTCGGATTTGTGAGTTTTGTTGGGTTACGAGGCGCGGGCCCTGGTGTGAATTTTGGCCGATTTTGGGTTTTGATTAAGGATTCGATCTTTATCATTTGGAATTGTTTCCTTGGGCTTTTTTTGATGTATTTGAGTTGCTTTTGTCTAGTTTAAGCCATTTGGAGGTCTCTACGCACATTATGACATCTTTGGAGCATCGCTTGGCTTGCTCGGCATTGGTATTGGCTTGTTCGAGGTAAGTAATTCTTCTAAACTTAGTGCTGAGGGTATTAAATCCCAAAATACGTGTTATGTGATTGGTATTGAAGTGACGCACATGCTAGGTGACGGGCTTGTGGGCGTTCACCATGTGAATTGGGACTCTGTTGTTTCCATGGCACTGTGTAGTGGTCCTACTTTGTTGATGTCTGTGTTTTCACCATGTGATAAAGTAATTGAGCTGTCAATCATGCTAGATATCATGTTTAGGCTTTATGACGATACTGCTAGGACCCATAGTGGTCGTTTCTTGTTGTCATTTCACTAATTTCATTGATATTTCATACTCAGTCATATTCATGCATTCATATCATATCTCAGTCTCGGTTGTTATTTATTGATACATCATATCATTGTTGTCGGGCTAGTTTTATGACATTGTGAGCCCATGAGTGAGACTGGAGAGATTGATGACTGAGTGAGGTCGGGGGCCTATTTGTGAGGATATTGATATTATAGAACGTGAGTTGTCCGTGCGATACGTGAGTTGTCTGTGCGGATCCAGATATTAATATTATGGCACATGAGCTGTCCATGCAGCACATGAGTTGTCCGTGCAGATTATAGAGCTTGGGCTGTAGGAGCCTCTCCGGAGTCTGCACACCCCCAGTGAGCTCAATTGATTATATATATGTATATGGATCGGGTTGCACGCCGCAATGAGCCTTATGGCTATATATATGTGGATCGGGTTGCATGCTGCAACGAGCCTTATGGCTATATATATATAGAGATCAGGTTGCATGCCGCAATGAGCCTTATGGCTATATACATGTGGATCGGGTTGCACGCCGCAACAGGCCTTATGGTCATATATATATATATATATATATATATATATATATATATATATATATATATATATATATGGATCGGTTGCACGCCGCAACGGGCCTTATGGTCATATGTGGATCAGGCTGCATCAGGTATTCTACAGTGCTGAGTGATTGAGTGTGCTGAGCATTGAGCAGAGTGAGAGGGAATGTGAGATAGTGAGATTGAGTACTCTGAGAGTATGAGTACATGAGCTCATCATTGAGATGCATTGCATTTGACATGCGTACTTGAGATACATGCATAGAGATGTATTTACTTCTGCTACCCGGTTTTGGTGACATTTATGATTTTACCTGTATCTTGACATGTAGGCATAGAGACATACTTTCCTCATGCTATCTGAAAATGAAACATCTTACTTATTATTGAAAGGAGTTTTGGGAAAATCATAGTTTTCAAACTTACTCGTATTTTGGCATTTGCGGTAAAAGATTTGGGTTTTCCTTGAGATTTACTGTTGGACCCGACCTTTGTGTTAGCTCGTCATTATTTTCAACCTAAGGTTAGGTTTGTTACTTACTGAGTACATGGGGCCAGCTGTACTCATACTACACTTATTCACCTTACGTGCAGATGTTGGCTGCTGATGTTGCTGTGTTTGATAGGAGCTGGATTTGAATATGTACCTGCGTCCCGGTTGTAGCTGCCTCTTATTCATGGTAGCCTTAAATCTATAAAACTCTGTTAATGTATTTTTTTCAAACAGATGATGTATTTACTTCATTTCAGTTTTGTAAACTCTATTCTTAGAAGCTCATGATTTGTACTACCAGTCCTTGGGAAATGTATAAGATTCAGATAATTTCTTTTGTTTAATTGTCTTATTAATATTATTGGAATTGGATAGTTATTAGTTGGCTTACCTAGCCGGTTGGACTAGGTTCCATCACGACTAGGGGATTTGGAGTCGTGACAGTTGGACAAGGTTACAGTCAAGAACATGCACCCATTACCGCTCATTAATGCCTTTTTTAATAAGCTATAGGGTGCCAGAGTGTTCTCGAAGATTGGTTTGAGGTCAGGGTATCATTAGTTAAATATTCGGGATCCATATATTTCGAAGACTACCTTCAAGACTCAGTATGGTCACTATGAGTTTCTAGTGATATCATTTGGGTTGACCAACGCCCTAGAAACATTTATGCACCTGATGAACAATGTATTTCAGTCATATCTTGACTCATTTATCATTGTGTTTATTGATGACATCTTGGTGTACTCCAGCAGTCGGGAAGATCATGAGCCAGCACTTGAGGATCGTACTTCAGACCTTGAGAGTGAAAAGGTTGTATGCAAAATTCTTCAAGTGTGAATTCTGGCTTGATTCAGTGGCGTTTTTGTGTCATGTGATGTCGAGTGAGGGGATCAAGGTAGATCAAAAGAAGATTGAAGCATTTCAGAATTGGCCCAGACTGTCTTAAGCTATTTCGATTCGGAGTTTCCTTGGTTTGACCGGGTATTATCGCTGTTTCTTGGAGGGTTTCTCATCCATTGATGTACATATGACTAGATTGACCTAGAAGGGTGCTCCGTTCATATGGTCCGAAGAGTGTGAGGCGAGATTTCAAAAGCTCAAGAATGCTTTGACTACAACCCCGATGTTAGTGTTGCCTATTGGTTCAGGGTCTTACATTGTATATTGTGATGTGTCACGTGTTGGGATCGACGCACTATTGATGCAAGACAGTAGGGTGATTTTCTATGCGTCTTGATAGCTAAAGGTTCATGAGAAGAATTATCCGGTGCACGACTATGATATCACTATTTTGTTTCATCCCGGGAAGGCCAACGTGGTGGCCGATGCTTTGACTCGGAAAATGGAGAGTATGGGTAGCTTGGCATATCTTCCGGCAGCTGAGAGGCCACTAGCAATGGATGTTTAGGCCTTGGCCAACCAGTTTGTTAGATTGGATGTTTCGGAGCCTAGTCGAGTTCTTGCTTGCATGGTTTCGTGGTCTTCTTTATATGATCGCATTAGAGGGGGTCAATATGACGAACCCCATTTGCTTGTCCTCAAGGACACATTACATCACGGCAATGACAAGGAGGTTTCTATTAGATATGACGGGGTGTTGCGGATGTAGGGCTGATTATGTGTGCCCAATGTAGATGGGTTGTGTGAGTTGATTCTTGAGGAGGCCCACAATTCGTGGCACTCCATTCTTCCGGGTGCCGCTAAGATGTATTAGGATTTGAGGCAACACTATTGATGGAGGAGAATGAAGAAAGATAGAGTGAAGTATATGGCTCGGTGCCTAAATTGTCAGCAGGTGAAGTACGAGCACCAGAGGCCGTGCGGTTTGCTGTAGAGACTTGATATTCCCAAGTGGAAGTGGGAGCGTGCTACCATGGACGTCGTTTTTGGGCTCCCACTAACTCAAAGAAATTTGACGCTGTATGGGTGATTGTGGACAGGTTGACCAAGTCGGCTCATTTCATTCCGGTGGTGACCACCTATTCTTCAGAGGAGCTGGCTCATATCTATATCCGTGAGATTGTTCGACTTTATGGCATGCCGATATTCATTATCTTTGATCGAGGCACGTAGTTTACATCGAACTTATGGAGAGCCATGCAACGTGAGCTAGGCATACGAGTTGAGTTGAGTACAATATTTCACCCCCAGACGGACGAGCCGTCCGAGCACACCATTCAGATATTAGAGGATACGCTTCGTGCCTATGTTATGGATTTTGGGGGGTTCTTGGGATTAGTTCTTTCTACTTGCATAGTTCGCCTACAACAACAACTACCAATCGAGTATTCTGATGGCTCCTTATGAGGCCCTATATGGGAGAATTTGTCGTTCTCCAGTTGGTTGGTTTGAGCTGGGAGAAGCTAAGTTATTGGGCACAAATTTGGTTCGAGATGCCTTAGAGAAGATCAAGTTGATTCAGGATCGACTTTGTACAACGCAGTCTAGACAAATGAGTTATGTCAATTGGAGAGCTCGTGAGGTTGTATTCATGGCTGGAGAGCGTGTTTTGCTCCGGGTTTCACCTATGAGGGGTGTGATGAGGTTCGAGAAGAAGGGAAAGTTGAGCCCTAGGTATATCGGTTCTTTTGAGATCCTTCAGAGAGTCGGTGAGGTGGCCTACAAGCTTGCATTGCCACTTAGCTTATCTGTAGTTCATTTGGTGTTCCATGTTTCTATGCTCTAGAAATATTATGGTGATCCGTCTCATGTTTTAGACTTCAACTCAGTCAAATTGGACACAGATTTGACTTATATTGAGGATCTAGTGGCTATATTGGACAGACAAGTCCGGAAGTTAAGATCAAAGAATATTACTTCAATGATGGTTCAATGGAGGGGTCATCCGGTCAATGAGGCGACCTGGGTGACCGAGAACAACATGCAGTCATTATCCTCACCTATTCATCACTTCAGGTATGTCCTTATGCGCATTCGAGGACGAACATTTGATTTAAGAGGGGGAGCATGTAATGACCCGACCAATCGTTTTGTGTAATTGCGCTATGTTTTCCCTTTTGATGCTTCACACATGTGTGTTTATGGTTTTATGGCTTACAGGGTTGATTGGTTTTGTTCCGGGAATATTTCTGGTTGATTTAGACCCTTTGATTCTTGACTTAGAAGAGTTAGAAATGTTGACCAACATTAACTTTTGCGCAAATGACCCCGGAACGGTATTTTGATGGCTCTGATAGTTTTGTATCGTGATTTTGGACTTGGGCGTATGCCTGGAATTGAATACGGAAGTGCGTAGGTTGATTTGTGTTGTTTTTCCAAAATTTAGCAATTTGAAGTTTAGAAATTTGACCGTAGGTTAACTTTTAGCTATCGGTTCGGAATTTGATTTTGGGACTTGGAAGAGGCCCGTTATGCTATTTAGAACTTGTTTGCAAAATTTGGTACCATTTGTAGTTGAATTGATAGGATTTGGGCGCTTAGTTGCAATTCTAGTAGTTTTTGAACTTTACTTTGAAATTCATGCGTTTTGGTGTCCGATTCGTAGTTCTAGATGTATTTTTATTTTTTGATTGTGCAAGCAAATTCATATGATATTTGTAGACTTGTGTGAATGTTTGATTTGGAGCCCCGAGGGCTCAGATAAGTTTGAGACATGTTTCAGAATGTTTTGGACTGGAAAACATGATCTGGTGTGCTGATGCCTCTGGTGTCGCATTTGCGAAAACTAGGTCCGCAATTGCGAGCTTAGCAGGGGGTCTCAGCTATCGCAATTGTGATACCTAGCTCGCAATGGCAAAGTAGATCGGGAAAATGAGTAGTTCACATTTGCAATAAAATAGTCGCATTTGGATGAGGACGACTTCGAAAATGCGAAGCCAATGTCGAATTTGCGAACTCCTCTTAGGCTGTCAATGGCTTCTTTTGCGAGGTTTTCTTCGCAATTGCGAACCCATATCACAATTGCAACATCTACAACCGAACAAAATGGCTGAGAGTTGGGCCTTTTCAACATATTCTCTCTTTTTAGAACCCTAAACTCAATAGGAGGCGATTTGGAGAGGGGATTTTTATCTACAAACATTGGGTAAGTTATTTTAATAAATTACCAATTATATTTCAATAATATATCTTAGATTTAACATCAAAATCTTGTGAATCAAAGAGGAAAAATGGGAAATTTTATCAAGTTTTTGAAAAATGAGAAAATACGTTTTGAGAATTGATTTAGACTTGGATTTTGAAACTAATCATATATATGGACTTGTAGGGTTATGGGTAGTCACAATCTACTCTTAGACCCTAGTTTTGACCGGGTGGGCCTCGGGTTGACTTTTGGGAAAAGTGTAAAGATCATAACGCTATTTATTGTAATTATTTTTTCTTACATTGTTTGATGATATTAAGTCAATTTTGGTTGGATTTGAGCCGTGTGGAGGCAGATTTTAGGGAAAAATCTATTTTCGATGGTTGAGTTGGCCTAGTTGAGGTAAGTATCTTTCTTAACTTTGTATGGGGGAACTACCTCTAAGGATTTTGGATTGGTTGTATCATTTGTGTTACGTGAACGCCGTGTACGCAAGGTGACGAGTGGGTACACAGGTTATATGTGGTATTTGATCGGCTAGAATATTTAGACTCTTTCAATGCCTTTAATTGAATTATCATGTCATGTTTTAAATTTTCATTGTTAACCTACTCTTACATGTGTTAGTCTATCCTTTTTCTACCTCATTTGACTTGTTTAATACTTTTTCTACCTCTTACTTGTTGTTTTGCTCTTATATGCCTAGTTGAAGGTCTTGCCTTCCTTATTGCCTTATTACATCCTTAATTATTGAATTACTTGTAACTGAAGTTGTTATTTTGTGAAATATCTTCTTATTGAGTTATTGATATTGAAGTTGTGGAAGTCGTTATCACATTGAGGAGTAGTTGTTAATTGTTGGGATACCTTCCTTATTGAGCAATTCACATTCATTTTTATTGTTAATATTATTGTATACATTGTGGTTGAGCCATGGGCTATTGTTGCAGAAACATTGATATTGTTGATTTGTTTTTGCAAGTTGCGGCATATGGACACTTGGGGTGCGGGTTGTATCTTGTTGTGATATTGATGCGCATGCAGAGGTATAAGGATAAGGGATAATGTGCATGCGGCGGTATAATGTGGGATTTACGTGTGTATTGCTTGTAAGAGAATTACATAAAGCCATACAACGTCATAAGGTTGGCTAAAGTCCGTGTAGCTATTTCGGGAAAAAATTTACATAACTATTTAAATGTAAGGCTCGCGCGGCGATATAAGGAAATATTGTGATTGAAATTGAGAAATGTAAATTTGAGGCGGTACATCAGTTGTGATTCTTGTTGTATACGAGGCAGTACCTCGTTTGTGATTCTTGTTGTTATACTCATGTTGTAAAGAGTTATTGGTGAAACAATTCTTGTTGCTTTTATTCTTCCTTGCCTTATTAGCTTTGTCCAAATTTGACTATTGTGGTTCTCTTTAACTGATTCCTTTATGTTATTTCTATGCTTACAATCTGGTATTAGTTCATGTTGCTAACCTGCTTCGTTATCACTTGTTTCTTCGCTTTATATTAATTCTCGTTACTATAGTTCGATCTATTTATTATGTCCTAGTAGGTGTTTTGACCTGGCCTCGTCACTACTCTACCAAGATTAGGTTTGATAATTACTTGGTACCATTGGTCTACTCATACTATGCTTTTGCACATTGTTTTGTGCAGATCCAGGTACGTCTGTCTGTGCTGGGCGTTAGTGATTGATTGTAGCTATTTTTTGGAGACTTCAAGGTATACCTGCTCGGCTTCCGCATGCCTCAGAGTCCCCTTCTGTTTTTGACATTTCACTGTTTATTTCTTATTTCAAACAGTATTGTAGTGCGAGACTTGTAGTACCATCTTGTAGAGCTTATAACTCCGTTCCACCAGGTTTTGGGGATCGTGTTGGCTATTGTACTGTTGAGTTTATTATTATAGTATGAAGGCTTTTATTTGAAGTTTTAGTAGTACTCCTGCTATTTCTCTATGCATGTTAGCCTTACCTAGTCGTAGAGACTAGGTGCCATCACAATATCCTATGGAGAAATATTGGGGTCGTGATAAATGGAGGCGGTAAAAGTAACAACTCACAAGATATCATATGCAACTCCTTCATAGTTACAAAATAGCAGACATGCTTTCTAGGTATAACGGTCAAGTCCAGATATTACAACTGAAAATCAACTAAACATGAGTTTATCATAAGAACTGTATTCACAATTCACAACACCAGATAAGAATTTTCATTTACCAATTAGCATGAGGAAAATACATCTCTATGCCTGCATGTTAATATACATGTCATGCTATCAACTATAATATACCGGCTAGCATGAGGAATATACATCTCAATGCCTACATGTCAAATCATAAATGTCACAGTACCGTCTAGCGTGAGGAAAATGCATCTCTATGCCTACATGGCATGTATGTCAGATGAATGATTTCACGATGATATCACCACGTAATCTCACCCTCAACATACTCCAGCTGTCTGTTTCAATTGCCTACTTCATCACACACACACATAATCATTTCACGTATATATATTATTGTGCTTATGCTCACTGCTGGTAGGTCATACTCCGGAGGGGCGAATCCTGCCCAAGAGCTAATCAAAAACCTATAAGGCCTGCTGCGGCATGTAGCTCGATACACAATAATAAATAAACTAATAAGGCATGCTACGGCATGCAACCCGATCCACCATGATAATAATAGTAATAAAGCCAATATGGCATGATGTGGCATGCATCCCGATCCCTAATAACACTCTCAACATGACTCTAAAGCCCACCTCAGTCATCAACCTCTCAAGTCTTAAGGGATCACAATCTCATACAACTCTGCCCAACAACTCCACATATGGAAAATGAATGATAACATGTGATGTAACAATAAATGACGAACAAAGACTGAGATATGATATACAAATGATGAATCTTGATTGAGTGTATAATAAAAGTTAAATTAGATAACTCAAAATAACAAAAATAGTCTCATCAGGTCTCAACCAAATAATCACATGGACTAAACATGTCTTCTATCATGATTCACAACTCAAATAATCAAACAAGTAAGGAATACATGGATGTAACAAGATATAACAACAAAAACAAGTATGATCACAGTCTAATAGTCAACTTGAATCATGATTACCCCGGTGCATGCCCAGAAGCTCGTCACCTAGCATCTGTGTCACCCCAATACATCTCTTATAACATAGTTCCCTGGGTTAAATACCCTCAGATCCAAGTTTAGATACGTTACTTACCTCAAACAAGCCATATCAAATACCGAGCAAGTCAAACAACACTCTAGAAATACCATCCCTCTCATATCAACCTTCGAACGGGCCAAAATCAACTTAAAGACATCAAATATTGCCAAAGAAAACCAACTCAAACGATAAAGGTCGAATCTTTGCACGAGTCAAAAAAAGATTCAACTAGTGGTTTTCCTGTTGATGATAGTAGAGAGTTGCCACCTAATATCTAAAGGTATACTAGGGTACATCTTTTAGTTATTATCCTATTAGTCCACTAACCGGTGAGATTTTGGGTAAGGGTTCTTGTTCTTCTAAGGTAAAGGTGTAACGACCCAACCGGGCATTTTGAGTATTTGCATTCCGCTCAGTTGTTTGAAGTCTTGAGTAACTTCATATGAAATATTATGGCTTATGTGAATTTTTAGTTTTGGTTTTCAGGTGATCCAGAGTTGATTTGGAAGAATAATTCTCAACTATAGATGGAAGAGTTGACCAAGTTTGACTTTTGAGTATTTGATCTTGTATAGGAAGTTTAATAGTTCCATTAGGTTTAGATAGTGATTTTGGACTTTGGTGTATGCCCGTATTTGTATTTGGATGTTTCTTGAAGGTTTTGGCATTAATAGGCAAAAGTTGATAATTTGGAGTTTTGGGATGTTCTTAAGTTTGATCGGAAGTTGACTTTGGTGATATCAGGTTCGAATTTTGGTTCCGTGAGTTGGATAGCCTTTTTTATACCATTTGAAACTTGTGTGCAAAATTTGAGGTCATTCTAAGTTGATATGATATGGTTCTGCACGAGATTTGGAAGTTGAAAGTTCAAAAGTTCATTAAGTTTGATTTGAGGTGTGATTCATGTTTTTGATGTTGTTATATGTGATTTGAGGCCTCGAGTAAGTTTGTGTTATGTTATGGGACTTAATAATATGTTCGGACAGGGTCCCGAGGGGCTCGGATGAGTGTCAGATTGATTTTGGACCCTTTTCCTCGTGTTTGGCATAACTGATTCTCTGTTGGTTCTTGTGTTTCAGGTTTTCTTCGCGATCGCGAAGGAAAAGACAGGATTGCATAGAGTATTGGGGATCTTCTGGTTGTTTCTTCAACGCGTTCGCGAGAGGTGAAGCGCATTCACGGAAGATTGAAGGGTGGGTACATCGCGTTCACAGGTGATGGTTCGCGACCGCGAAGCGGCTGAGAGATGGGGACTTCCTTCTTTGATTTTGCGTAGTTATGGAAGCATTCGCGTAGTGTTGGTGCCTATTTTCACCGCGTTCATTTCTGTGCATCGCGATCACGTGAGTGCAACCACGATCATGTAGGGTACCACTGGACAGAGCACATAAGTAGTCTATTTTAGGCCTTTGAGTTATTTTATCACATTTTGAGTTGAGAGCTTGAATTTGGGCAATTTTGGAGGCGATTTTCACCAGAAGGGATGGGTTAGTGTTCTCTACTTGGTTTTGATTATATTTCATAAATCTATATTCGATTTTTGGCATTTGGATTATGATTTTTAAAGAGAAATTGGGGTTTTTTGTCTAAACTTTCCTAAAGTGAATTTTTGGGTTTTGAACATCGATTCGGAGTCAGATTTGAGTGAAATTAGTAAGGTTGGACATCGTAATTGAATGATGTTGTTGGATTGTGTGAGTTTTGTTGGTTTTCGAGGTACGAGTCTGAGTTTGAACTTTTGGTTAACTTTGAGTAAATGTGTAAAGATTCGACCTTTATCGATTGGATTTGCTTTCTATGGCATTATTTGATGATCTTGAGTTTCTTTTGGCTAGTTTTGAGCTGTTCAGAAGATGATTTGAGCGGGATGACACTTCTAGTGTATCGATTTGGCTTGTTTGAGGTAAGTATCTTGCCTAACTTTATTGGAGAATTTTTTTCTACTAATTGATATTGTTTGATACATGCGGGGGTGATGCATATATGAGGTTACGAGTGTACATGCATGTGCCAGGGTTAATCATGCTCAGGGGTAAATCATACGATTAATTATGCCTTGTTGAATTATGTGACCTTCTTATTTCATGTCTTACTTGACTTCTAGATTACTAAGAATATGAAATTAAATGCTATAAATCAAGATTTAGGTTATTATAACTTGATTAATATTTGACGATTTTTGTGAAACTATTGATGTGCTAAATTCGGTCATCACTATGCTTATTCACTAATACATCGCTACGACCGTTATTCTTGAGATATTGGATTCTATACTTGAGTTGAAGATTATTTTTGAGACTTGTTGAAATACTTGAACAATAAGGTTCTTGAGGTTTATTGAATTGTCATTGGCTTGAAAGCAGTGATTGATGTTCATTTGGAATGTTCGCTTAATCATTCTCCTTGATGTTATTCATGGTTCCTACCCTGCTCGTTGTTGATATACATGTGCTTGGTGAGGAAGAGTATAAAGTACGAAGTATGATTCCGTGCCATTGCATATAAATTATCATGTGAGAAAAAGTGTAAAGCACGAAGGGTGATGCCGTACCATTTCATTTACATTATCATGTGAGGATGAGGGTAAAAGCACGAAAGGTGATGTTGTGCCATTTCATTTACAATATCATGTGAGGATGAGAGTAAAAGTACGAAGGGTGATGACATGCCACTTCATTTACATTATCATGTGAGGATGAGAGTAAAAGCATCAAGGGTGATGGCATACCATTTCATTTACATTACCATTATTTTTATATTATCACGTGTTTATGGCACAAAGGTAGTTTTCGTGTAGGAGAGGATGAGAGACATGAAATATATTGTGATATCTTTTCTTTGTGTATATATTCACGCCTTTATCTTGAGCTGTTAATATTGCATCTATGTTTTCTATCTGACCTGTCGTTGTTGTTCTGTCTCTGTCCTCTATCTCAATTGTTGTTGTGTTGTCCATGCCTTCTATTTGTGTAACTTGCAAATATCATACTTTCCTTCTTGTTTGTCATATCTATATCTAGGTCATTTCTCATTCGTTGTACTTTCGTATAAGCCTTTTACAATGTTAGTTATTCATGCCTTCTATTTGTTTAACTTAAAAATATCATATTTTTCTTCATGTTTGTTATATCTACATCTAGGACTTCTACCATGTTAGCTAGTAAAATTTATGTTCCTCTATCTTATATGCTATCATTACTTCTATGCATTCCATCTAGTCTGTTACTGTTGCCCATAAGAACTATGTTGTTCATTATTGTTACTTGTGTATCTCCCACTTTATCGTTATTGTTATCGGCATTTTTATCACCTAGTTGTTACTGTCGTGTCAATTGATTTGATATCGTGAGTAAATTTCTCACACTATGAAAGTTATGAAATTTCTACCGTGGTTTGGTGGTTATCGCTTTAAGGAAAGAATTTGTCGTGACATTAAGGAATATTGACCGTGATTTCTTCTGGTGAATCTTTTAATGCTTCGCATATTTGTTCTTGTACTATTCTCTGTCATATTTTAGCATTGTTCTATTGTTAGTCTACTAAATATGTTATATCAGTAAGTATCATTTAAATAAAAAGCATCGTCACTACTTTACCGAGGTTAGTCAATACTTATTGAGTACATGGGGTCAGTTGTACTCATACTACACTTCTGAACCTTGCGTGCAGATTTTGAAGGTGGAGTCACTGTGTATGGTGGGAGCTGGCATTGAAGATGTAGATGCATTCCGGTTAAAGCTTCCACTTGTCCTTGGTAGCTTTAGATTTTTCTAATCTATTTATGTAAACTTCAAACAAATAATGTATTTATCCGTACCAACAAGGTGGCTCCATAGGACTTAGACTAGGCTCGGGGAATTAAATGACTATATCTTACTTAGTTAGTGCTTAAAAGTGCATGGCTTACTCTATGTCATGTTTAATACTTATAACTTTTGTAAGAAATATAGTATATACGTTTGGAAAGGGAGTATAGGTTTCATTTATAAAAGCCCTTTTAAAATGCCTCCATTTATATAATTGAAAAAACTTTGGAAAGTATATTTATATTTGCAAACTTTGTAAATATAGCTTAGGTTTTAAATACTTTACCTTTAAAATGGCTATTTGTATAACTTTAGTAAGGGAAATGCTATTAGAGAAGTGGGGTTCGATGTACCTTTAATGATTGGCCTTTAATGATCGGTTTAAATCTTGTACCAATTTTTAGAAGAAAGATTCATTGAGGTATCCTTGGTGCAACTGCGTTTAATTTCCTAGAAAAACTAGACTTTTGAAATCGTTTTTAATTCCAGCTTTTAAAGGGAATGTTGCTCACTTTTGAATATGTTTTACACTGAGAAAAGAACTTAAAGAAAGTGGTTAGCATGAGTGAGGATGAAAATTATATGCAGAAATAACTAAGTATGTTTGAAGTTATTATCTAATATAGGGGCAGTAATTCTTCTAGTTTTACCTATGTTTTTAGGCTTGCCTAGGTTTCCTAAAGTATTTCAAAGAGTTAAAATTTATTATTCACTCAAATATTTATCAGTGTTGTATATATATGATACTAACAGCATGCAAAAAAAAAACGATAAAGGAGGGAACAAAACTCATTAGATTGGGCCTGAAGAAGGTTAGGTCCAGCGAACAGCAAACGAGCGGCAACAACTTCCATGACTTTGGACTGAAGGTCTAGAGCTTGGGCCTGAGTTCTTGGGAACTCAACAGGCCCAGTTGGTTATATGTACAAAAGAGAAAGGTAGAAATTAGTGACAAAGCCCAACATAATAATTAAATACAGATAAGATAAACATAAGACCCAAATGAAGTTGCAACAATTGCTTGCGATTAAGAATGCAATAAGATTAATGTAATGTCAGAATAGAGTAAGGAAATTTATGGTGAAGCCTTTCTTTCATTTAATACTAACCGTAAAGAGATTAATAAATGTCAATGATTAAGAGCTTAAGGTAAAATTCTATTTATGGCCAAGATACCTTTTGGATTCATAGAACTTCAGAGTTCACAAGGGTCTCAGAGACCACTAGCACTACTTGATTCAGGGAGGGTATCTCAACCATAAACTGAATCTTACTCCAAAATACCCTTAACCATTTACACTTATTCTTCCCTATAGGTTTAAATACCAATAAGGCATACACTGTAATTTTCAATATAGCAGTAACAATAATACAATGGTTCAGGCATGCGCTCTTCTAATAGAAACTATACAGAATGTTACTATGAACATGTGATAACAGATAACACCAGGAAGATCACAATCCAAACACAAGTGTGTTATTCACTTTCAAGAAGAAACCAATCACATGTGCAGTTAAAGGAAGAGAACAATAGCAAGTTATTTCAAAAGTTCAAACAATTAAGTCATGTAACTTAAGAAGAAGGGGAGATACATAGTTCAAGTTTATAGAGGTCCTCAACCTAAACAACCTATGTTTAAGTTAGTCAGGGGTTCATACATAGACTAAGTCTTAATTTCTAGTAGAGGTATGAGTTAACAGCTTCATATGAAATCTCTAAAGAGCATCTGCAGTGGTATTTAAGCAAGCGAGTTAGTCTCAACTTAACAGATGATCACCTCCTACTTAAAAGGTTCCTAATGTCATATTCACACTTAGAATTAAGGCATAATATTATACTCAAAAAGAGCATATAACATTACAAGGCTCATCTTAAGTCTATTTGTCAATCGCATTCGACTTTTAGAGGCTTAGCAAGATGTAATTTCCCTTATGTAACAGTGCGGCATCAGAACATAGGCATCAATATGAGAGATACGCAGGGAGTTTGTTTAAGAACATGATAGAGTACAGAAAGCCAAAGAGAAGATGTACATACACACTGTCATGGGCGGCTTTCCAGCCATTCCCCATGACCCCTTGAACGCGTTCCGTGGCATTATTTGGAACTTCACACATATTTGGAGTCGTACCATCACAAAGATAGTGTGCTGCACGCATACTAGTGCAGCAGCAGAATGCAGCACGGCAAACCATTTAGGTATACATAACCCTTTTAAAGGCATTTTGAAGAAATAGTGACCCCATTATCACATTAACAGAGGCAAGCAAATAAATGCAGAAAACGCTGGGCAGAGAACTACAAGTTTTGAATTTATAACTTACAGTAAAAATTTGAAGGAAAGAAACACCTACCACACTGTCTACGGAAACACCCAATATTTCTGTGTTCAACTTTTCAAATTCTCCATAACGGTCACTGAAAGCAGTGATCTCTACAGAAGCAGGAAAAGATATTACATCAAAATAATACAGTCAGCAACCACAATATTCAGTTCAAATTTATTAGAAGAAAGTGAAATTGACAGCAGAGAGATTTCAGGTGCCAAACTGACCTGTTGGGCAAACAAATGTAAAGTCTAGTGGGTAGAAAAAGAGAATGACGTACTTCTTCCCAATGTACTCAGATAGTTTAACCTGCAGAAAAAGGATAACTGTAGTTGTAAGCAGCAAATACAATCCATAAATGTGTAAAACCATGTCTTACAGTTCCTAAAAGGGGCAGGTAGTGAAGTGAAATCCTAGGGCAATAGCAGATGTTGCATGTTAAGGTAGTACTAAACTCTTTTCTTTCTATGTTCTCATTCTGTCACTAGCTGCAATCAAATGGGTTTGCAAAAAATGTAGACTCCTCAAGGTTTCTAATTTATGAATGGTGTTTATTCTTAGCTGACAAGGTACACCATTTGCTACATCAACTAATTTAGAATTGACTGATTGACTAATGTTTATTATTTTGGTCTAATTACAGGAACCTCACCAGATATTTAGGCTTGCAACACTTACCACCTACGTGGTTTTAGATATTACTTTTAAATTCCTTATTTTACATTCTTCCAATAAAACTCTATAAAATAGCAAGCAGTAAGCCGCAATAAAATAGTAGGCAAAGAGACAAAACTACTTAATATTTAAACATATTCATATTTCATGGATGACCTTTCACCTTTATACAAAAAATCTAAGGTTCTTCTGATTTTAGTGAAAATTGAAGAAAAAATTAGAAGAAACAAAACTTTACAAAACAAGTTGTTAATTATTGAAAAATATAGTGATAATATCAAAATATATGATTTTATTGTATATAGACAAGAGCCGTACATTAAATCTTTATACAAAAAGTTAAATATACCATTCATGTTTTGAAATCTAAAGTTAAGCACACTTTTCTCAATAAGAATTAAGCATTTTTCTCCAATTATAGGTAAGCAATAAAAACACCAATATAATACCTTGATGAATTCTTGATCAAAAACAGCTTCAGCCTCAAAGTCTGGCGCTTGATTTCCAACAAGTGGAAGTTCACTCTATATATGAAAAACATATATGAAAGGACATTAGATACATGAATCTTGATCCATACACAAGCACAAACACAGCAGAGAGGTTATATCAACATTCTATGATGGCGCAAGCTCTTATCTACATAGAGTAGAAGTAGCAAGTTTTGGGACGATTGGGAAATCGAGAATCTTGAACAGAAACTTTCTTTTATTTCACTTGGTCATCTAATTTAACTTCTCTAACATCTTCTAGATAGTCATGCCCAATATTAGTTTTCCTTTATATCCGGTTGCAAGAGGTACCCATAAGTTTTAATTAAAATCACTGTCATCCAATCCATCAATTCCTTTAGGCAAAGTATGGAGCAGACAACATACTGTAATGAGTTTATCCCAAATATGAACTCAAGCTTACCACTCTACCATTACCAAGTTAGGTACAAGTGAGCATATAAATTTGAATTCACTTTCCATTAAAACACAGTCCATAAATACAATTTACATTGCCTTATAATTCAAAGGAGAAAATGATAAAAATGATTCCTTATGTTTGGGGATAGGTTCAAAGTGATCCCTTAAATATACCTTGAGCAGCGGCAGGCCTCACAACGCCCATTGTCACAGTCGGCCCCGTGGTCTCGGCAGCTCCAAGTAACAAACGCGCATATGCCTCTGTCGCCCCACCGATAGCCATCGCCAGTGCCCAGCCACAGGCAGATGCCAACAGCATCGCGCGCGCAGACCCTGATGCTAAAGACAAAGTTACTGCCAACGGACTTGTTTCTGCTTTGTAGAAGACTAAGTCTTTTTCATTGTAAATATAGAGTAGTTTTACTGTATTTTCTTTAAGTGTGATTTTCCAGTTTTCATAGGTCTAGTCATGTAACTTTGGTTTATATTTTTAAGCATTATTAAGGGGGACCAAGCAATCAAACTTTCAAGCAAGCAAACAATTCTCTCCCCCCGATACCGTGTTGGTTTTTTGTAATAGCTTTCATTCAATGCAATCAAGCGTCCTTTCATTCTCAATTCTCTTTTCTGCTCTCTCTCTTAATTGATCACGATATTGGTTTTCCTGTACGGCAATGACAATCTAGTCTAGCGTACGGAGGGGACCTCAGTTGACGGACATCAATCGCACTAACATCGGTTACTTAGCCTTACGTCGTCCTTCCAAGGAACTTCAGGAAGGTGCCGCGTAATAGTTGGTATCAGAGCCTAGGCTCGACATCGGTCGAGGGATTACATTGCAATTACCACCATTTCTGACCATGGTGAATTATGGGGATCGCATCGCGACCCTTGAGGGAATGGTTGACGCATTACGGCCCATCGTGAAAATGGTACATGACCTAAAGACCAGCCTAGTGCAAAGGTTGGACGACTTGGACTGTAGACTAATCCAGGCCGAAGTTGACATAGAAAACATCAGTCGCGACTCTGAAGGAGACCGGCAAATGGCAGCCACAGAGGCAGTCAAAATTTTTGGTAAATTCGAGGTCCTCCAATAGGAGCGTGCCGAGGATTTATCCAACAGGGCACAAAAGGTAGGCAGGGTGACTGCCATGCAAAAAAACTATAGACAACGTGACAGGCCAGCTCAACGTTGTCAATGCTTCTTTACAAGGCCTGCTTCGAGGAGGTGGAAACCAAATCAGGGGGTATTGTGAACCACACCCTTGTGGCCCAAAAACTGAAAATTCCTGAGCCAAAGCCATATAGTGGAGCTCAGAATGCCAAAAAGTGGAAAATTTCATCTTCGACATCGAACAATACTTTGATGTCGTGGGGGGCCTAGAAGAAGCTAAGAAGGTAGCAACTACTGCCATGTATCTTCAGGGTGATGCCAAACTCTGGTGGCGGGTGAAATACGAAGCCATCAAGGCTGGTGAAGATGCCCTCGAGACATGGGCAGAACTGAAGGCAGCCATACACCTACAGTTCTTCCCCGAAAATATTGAGTACAATGCTAGGAGAAAGCTATGGGAGCTCCGCCAGACAAAATCAGTGCGGGATTACGCGCGGGAATTCTCTGCGCTCATGCTGAACATCTGCGACATGGGGGGTAAAGACAAACTCTTCACTTTCCTGGAAGGGTTGAAACCTTATGCCCGTATGGAGTTGCAAAGACAAAGGGTAGACACGCTACCTAAGGCAATCCAAGAAGCGGAGTACCTTAGGGATTATCAAGTGGAAGCCCAGAAGGACAGGCCTCAATAGCCTGTCCGAGGAGAATACAAAGGAGGTCAGCCGAACACTGGTAGCCCTAGTAGAAGTGGAGGAGACCAGAGTGTAACCAAATCTAAGGCTCCTTCCTCAGGCAGTACTAGCGCTGCATCTAACAACAATGATCGGGGGAGGAAACCCTCCTCAGGATGCCGTCATTGCGGCAGACCACATTGGAATAATGAATGCCCACATGCACAAATGAATGCCCATCAAGCTTTTGAGGATGGGACGGATGACGATGCCGATGATGCGGACCAAACCGAACCAGTAGGTGCATTTAATGTCATTGTTGGCTCTATTTCTGAACCTCTAGCGGGAACCAATGCTAGTATCCATAAGAAGAAGGACCCCTGTCCAATCTCCAAGAAAGGGAAAAAGAAGGTGAATGAGAGGACTCCTCCTCATCAAGAGAGGACCTTAATGTTCATTGGCATGAAGGTAAATGGGAAGCCCATTCGGGTGATGATAGACACGGGTGCTACCCACAACTACTTAGCCTCGACTCAGGTGGAGCGACTTGGCCTAGTTGTAGGAAAGGGAAAAGGTCGTGTCAAAGCTATCAACTCACCACCTCGGCCAGTGGGTGGAATGGCCAAAGAAGTACCGGTGAAACTTGGCCCTTATGAAGGAAAGTTCAACCTGCGCGTGGTGATCATAGATGACTTCGAGTTGATAGTGGGGATGGAATTCCTGAGACAAACCAATACCATGCTCGCATCGTATGCAGACTTGCTACTGATGGTGGGAGAAAATGGGGCCAAGCCCTGCATTATTCCGTGTATTACCATGAAGATGGCCGCCGAGAACATCTCAGCCTTGCAGTTGAAGAAGGGGGTAAAAAGACATGAACACACGTTCCTGGCTACCCTCTGCATGGAAGATATAGAACGCTCCTCGGGTCCCATTCCTGCACCCGTGAAGGAGTTGCTTCTAGAATTTGAAGACATCATGCCACAATACATGCCAAAGCATCTTCCGCCTAGGCGAACTATGGACCATGAGATTGAGTTGGTGCCGGGTGTGAAGCCACCTGCCCGGGCGCCGTACAAAATGTCACAACCCGAACTCACCGAGCTTCGGAGACAATTGACGGAAATGCTAGACACAGGGATCATCGTGCCCTCCAAGTCCCCATATGGGTCCTCTGTGCTATTCCAAAAGAAACATGAAGGTAGTTTACGACTCTGCGTGGATTACCGGGCTCTAAACAAAATCCCTGTGAAAAACAAGTACCCTATTCCGCTAATGGCAGACTTGTTTGATAGACTGGGTAGTGCGACGGTATTCACCAAAATAGACCTGAGGACAGGTTCTTGGCAAGTTCAGATTGCAAAGGGTGATGAGCACAAGATGACCTGTGTGACAAGATATGGGTCATACGACTTCCAGGTTATGCCCTTTGGCTTGACTAATGCGCCAGCCACATTTTTCACCTTGATGAACCAACTCTTCCTAGAATACATTGATGAATTCGCCGTGGTTTATTTGGATGACATTGTGGTACATAGCCAGACACTGGAAGAACACCTGGAGCACTTGCAGAAGGTCCTAGCCCGATTGCGGGAGCACGAATTATATGCGAAGCTATCCAAGTGCTACTTTTCTCAGAAACAAATTGACTTCCTCGGACATTTCATCGAGGAAGGGCGGATCAAGATGGACCAATAGAAGATTCAGGCTATCACAAAATGGCCACCTCCTAAGGATATCCACTCCTTGAGGTAGTTCCTTGGCATATGCAACTTCTATCGACGTTTTGTGAAAAGTTACTCCCTCATTGCGGTGCCGCTGATAGAACTTCTCAAGAAGGTCACGCCATGGGATTGGGGCCCCAAGCGAGTAGAGGCCTTCAACGCATTGAAAATGGCTATGTCTAGTAGCCCAGTCTTGGCCCTCCCTGACTTGGCCAAGCCATTCAAAGTACAAACGGATGCCTCCGAATATGCACTTGGTGGAGTATTGCTACAAGAAGGGCATCCCGTAGCGTACGAGAGTCGGAAACTAAAGGATGCAGAGCGGTGATATGCCGCCCATGAGAAAGAATTATTGGCTGTTGTTCATTGCTTACGCCTTTGGAGGCATTATCAACTAGGAGCCCCATTTGTGGTCAAGACAGACAACACAGCCGTTAGCCATTTCATGACCCAGCCAAAGCTGAATGGTCGACAGGCTATATGGCAGAAACTCCTAGCGGAATTTCACTTCAACCTGGAGTACCGAAGTGGGAAGACCAATCATGTTGCTGATGCGCTCAGTCGGAGAGCTAATCTAGCATCGGTGTGTGTACTTGCCACCCTAAGGGGAAGAGAAGTAACCACCACCATAAAAGACCAGATACAGGATCTACTCATCAAGGATCCTGCTGCACAGTATTTGGTTGATTTGGTAGGACAGGGCAAGACTCGCCATTTCTACACCGAAGATGGTTTCCAGAAAATGAAAGGGAACCGACTTTATGTTCCTAAAGGAGGAGATATACGAAAGGGTTCTTCTGGCAAAATGCCACGATACTTTGTGGTCCGGTCATCCCGGTGAGGAACGCACCATGGCATTGCTTCGCTGTGCATATTATTGGCCTCAAATGGTCGATGGCATCGCTCAGTATGTGAAGACTTATCTAGTATGTCAGAAGGATAAGTTAGACCTCTTGACGCAGGCAGGGCTCTTGGAACCACTAGCTATCCCAAAAAGACCTTGGGAAAGCGTTTCCCTAGACTTCATCACCGGATTGCCCAATGTCGGAGATCTCACAACTATCTTGGTTGTGGTGGATCGATTTTCCAAGTATGATACCTTTATAGCAGCCCCACAATATATATCAGCATAGGATACATCTCGACTCTTCTTCTCTCATGTCATCAAATATTGGGGCCTACCTAAAGACATTGTTAGTGATCGTGACTCACGCTTCACTAGCAATTTTTGGATCCAACTCTTTAAGTGTCTCGGGTCAAAATTGAGTCATAGCTCAAGTTTTCATCCGCAATCAGATGGCCAAACGGAGCGATTCAATTGCATGCTAGAGGAATATCTCTGGCACTTTGTGACCGGATCGTAGAAGAACTGGGTGAAGCTTCTGGATGCTGCTCAACTGTGTTTCAATTCACAAAAGAACTCAAGTACCAACAAATGCGCTTTTGAAATTGTTACCGGACAGCAACTGCTACTCCCACACACTGTGAACGCACCAAACATGTCAAAATCTCCTCGGGCTGCTAGCTTCTCAAAAGAATGGAAGCAAAATTTGGAGATAGTGCGGAGCTATCTTGTCAAAGCCCAAAAGCGGATGAAGAGGCATGCTGATCAGAATCGCCGCTTTGTTGAATACCAAGTGGGAGACAAAGTGATGGTCAAAATCCCAAAGCGGTACTTGTTTGTAGGGGTCCATGACCCTCGCCTATTGCAAAAATATATTGGACCCTTGTCCATTGAAAGGCGCATTGGGAAAGTTGCATACCGGGTGGATACCCCAGCTTGGTGGAAATCCCTCCTGTTTTCCATGTCAGTCTCCTGCAACCTTTTTGGGGAGATATGGAGGATCCTTCATGAAGTCAACTCACAATACCAAGTATTCGAGGTCCCAATTCAACCGGGAAAGGCGTGCTGAAGCTATTCTTGATGATCGAGTGATTCACACCTCAAGGAAAGATCACCAAGAGTTCTTGGTGAAATGGCAGGGATGTGATGCAGAGGAGAATACTTGGGAGAGGGGAACAAACCTCAAAGCCTACAAGAGCCTGATTGATGATTACCTTGCAAGGAAGGCACCGAGGACGTCACCAACTCAGGTGGGGGAGAATGTCATGGGCGGCTTTCCAGCCATGCCCCATGACCTGGCGTCCTGGCAAGCCTCCTAACTCCCATTGCCACGGTCAGCCCCGTGGTCTCGGTAACTCCAAGGGACAAGCGCTCATGTGCCTCTGTCGCTCCACCGATAGCCATCGCCAGCGCCCAGCCACAGGCAGATACCAACAGGCCGCGCGTGCAGACCCTGATGCTAAAGACAAAGTTGCTGCCAACAGACTTGTTTCTGCTTTGTAGAAGACTTGTTTCTGCTTTTTCCAGCTTTCATAGGTCTAGTCATGTAACTTTGGTTTATTTTTTTAAGCATTATTATGGGGGACCAAGCAATAAAACTTTCAAGCAAGCAAACAATTCTCTGTACTGGTGTCTCTCCCCCCCGACACCGTGTTATTTTTCAGTAATAGCGTTCATTCAATGCAATCAAGCGTTCTTTCATTCTCAATTCTCTTTTCTGCTCTCTCTTAATTGATCACGACATTGGTTTTTTCGTACGGCACTGACAATTTAGTCTAGCATACGGAGGGACCTCAGTTGGTGGACATCAATCACACTAACATCGGTTGCTTATAGATTAATAAATGTTAATGATTAAGAGCTTAAGGTAAAATTCTATTTATGGCCAAGATACCTTTTGGATCCCTAGAACTTCAGAGTTCACAAGGGTCTCAGGGACCCCTAGCACTGCTTGAGTCAGGGAGGTTATCTCAACCACAAACTGAATCTTACTCCCAAATACCCTTAACCACTTACACTTACTCTTCCCTATAGGTTTAAATGCCAATGAGGCATACACTGTAATTTTCAATATAGCAGTAACAATAATACAATGGTTCAGGCATGTGCACGTCTAATAGAAACTATACAGAATGTTACTATGAACATGTGATAACAGATAACACCAGGAAGATCACAATCCAAACACAAGTGTGTTGTTCACTTTCAAGAACTAAAAATATACAGGAGAACAACTTCGGAGAAACAAATCACAGGTGCAATTAAGGGAAGAGAACAATAGCAAGTTATTTCAAAAGTTCAAACAATTAAGTCATGTAACTTAAGAAGAAGGGGAGATACATAGTTCAAGTTTATAGAGCTCCTCAACCTTAACAACCTATGTTTAAGTTAGTTAGGGGTTCATACATAGACTAAGTCTTAATTTCTAGTAGAGGTATGAGTTAACAACTTCATATGAAATCTTTAAAGAGCATCTGCAGGGGTACCTAAGCAAGCGAGTTGGTCTCAACTTAACAGATGATCACCTCCTCCTTAAAAGGTTCCTAATCTCATATTCACACTTAGAATTAAGGCATAATATTATACTCAAGAAGAGCAGATAACATTACAAGGCTCATCTTAAGTCTATTAGTCAATCACATTCGACTTTTAGAGGCTTAGCAAGGTGCAATTTCCCTTATGTGACAGTGCAACATTAGAACATAGGCATGAATATGAGAGATACGCAGGGAATTTGTTTAAGAACATGATAGAGTACAAAAAACCAAAGAGAAGATGTACATACACACAGATGAGGCATCCTTTAAAGGTGCAAGACTACAGCAGGGTAGAGTACCAAATACAATGGGGAACAAACTAACATACTAATTACAGGAGTTCAGAATAATGGATTGTTTCACATTAAGCAAGCATGCTTCAGTTATACAAGTTAAGTATGAAAATTAGTCATGATGAAGATCAACTTAGCATCCTAACACAATAGATGAGACCTAAACACCACAAATACAATTTAATCAAGTTTCTAGGGCATAGCTTAAACTAAGTGAATAGCAGCTGTCGGGATGCATATAAGAACAAGTACAGAAACTCAGTTGGACGTAATCCAGTTGATTAAGAACATATCTATACAATGAAATTTCAGATATGATCACATGAAGGTTGACAGAAAATCATTACAATGATCTTTCAAGAGCTGCAGAATCACAGAGGAACATTAGAAGGAAGAGGTTAACTCAAATAACATAAGCTAATACACTTAACACTGTAATGACAGCCCTATGTTTATCCTTAAGTGTTCATAACTGCTATAGTTAAGCCTGTTAGGCAGACAACTTCATGTGTATCATACATATCAATAGATAATCATTAAGATTAAGATCAATAGAACAAACACATGAGTCATAGAAAAACTCATCACAGAAGTATAAGATCAAAACATGTGTGCAAAATCATTAAAGGTTCTTTATTAACTACACATAGATTATTCAACAACACATAGTCATCAAGATTACAAAAAATGGCCGATTAATATTGATTTACTTTCAGATTATTATAGAAACATACAACTCCAAAGCATGGCAATTGATCATAAGTTAATAACACATATTGAGCAGGACTAAACTAATGACAACATATCACAGGCAAGGTTAAGTAAAAGGAGATAACAAAATAGGCATGATTTAACTAAGCAATTAAAAGAGAGGAATGATCAAAGCTCACTAACCTTCTTTTGAGCAACAAACCAAACAAGGATCTTTCTTAGATATTTAGGGATCAAAGATTCAAACTTTAAATAGTGAACAAACTTGGTACCGAAAAAGAGATGAAGAGAGTGAAAAATCAGTTAAAACCTAAGCTTTCAATTGTTCGACTATGTATGAGGTGATTCTTAGTGTATGTTACTGTATATTCATGTTAGGTGAGAGCAATTAAAGCCTCTATTTATAGTGTCATTCAATGCCTAGGGTTCTGACAGATTTGAAATAGTGAGTGGAAGATGACGATGAGTGAATGATAAAAACAAAGCGGGAAAAATTGATGAAGGATTTTACCTGGGCGATTTGAAAATTAGAATCAACCGTTGATAAACAAAATCCATCTGCTAAGGCTCTAATGTACAGAGGTCATTGCGTTTGAACTCTAAATATCGAATACTCATAATGAAACTCAGAGAAAACTTCATGCATATATCCGATTTGATTGAATATGAGGGAAGTCAAACGATTTTGAAGTTTTATCTCTTTAGGGTAGGGTTTCAGATTTGGTCATTTTGAATTTTATTGGTGTAATTAGCAAGGAATCGGCAAGATTCGCGGCTCAGGAGGCAAATGAGATGATTTGAAGTAGAATCAGTTGACCTTGCACAGATTTGTGCAAGGATTTGAGATTGGCATTGAAGGACCGTGAGCAAGTTCTCAAGTACCGCAGATGCGCTTACTTCAAGACTAAGAACGTGACAAAAGGGTCAAAAATACCCCTCTACTATTCGAAAAAGATAATTTATACCATCTGTTATACTATTGGTCCATCACAACTCCCATATATAATGTGTAAAACAATACCCCTCTACTGTTAAGACCCTCCACCATGGCTACCGTATCTCACGTGGCGTGACATATCGTGGAGGTAGATGTTGTGTGGCATGCCACCTCATCGCCCCATCCTATTTTACCCCCTCACCTCATTTCTTCCTCTACCACTACCTCCCTTTTCACCAATCACTTCCACTACTTCCCTCTTCACCAATTACTTCCACTACCATTAGCTAGAGAAACAAATTCAAACAATATACAAATCTACATACATATATGAGAGATCATGGGAATAAATAGACAACACCAAAAGTATTTACCCTAAAAATCGGATAACAATTGAATTTATACGCGGTTTTAAGGATACGTGATACAAATTAAGGAAATAGATTAGAATTAAAATTGACGACAAAAGAATAAATGCAAACCACACAAATCGAATAGCCTTACGCCAATCTGTTTACCAAATCGAACAGCCTTGTCCCTCGAGTTTGATCACCCTTGAATCAAGAGATGTCTCAACTAATGTATGCACAGAATAACAAGATAATAAAAGCTAGAAAATGACAGTATATTGCTTTATGTTGCGTAATGTGCTCTGTGTTACAAATGATCAGACCCCCTTTTATATAGTAGGGGAGTCCTACTCTTGATACAATTTTATACAAGGTAAAATATCTCATGATTTGCTAATCAATCGGCCTATCCTTGATACGTGCTGAGATTTTCGCCGTGATTTACAATCGATTGCGGATATTTCTTCCTTCTGTTATTCAGCTTGCCAAATTTCCCTCAATCTCGTCTGATCTCGATTTTGTTCGATGACATGGTATCGAGATTAATGATATAACTTCGCACCTCAGTTTGATATAATTTGAGGTTGAACTTTCACAAACCATATTTCAGAGGCATACAAGAGGCAAACCCAGTTTTGACCTATATAGATAGTCCCCTTGTTTCTCGGAGAGGAGATGGCAAGAAACGATATGAACTTCTGAATCCCCTCTTGATGGGCCATGATGTAAGCGACAAATGGTCACTGAGACACCTGACTATGACGTAAGCGACAAATGGATACCGAAATGTCCCATCGGTCCAGCTACCAAGGCATTAAATGCCTGCCAGTTGCTGTTTGGCCAATTCGGGTTCTGAAACGTCATCAGCAAGCCATAAATAACCTAACTTTTATTTATTCAAACATTACGTTCAAAGCTCCTCCTATTCTTGTTCTTCAAAAATCCCTTTGCTATCCAACTCTTGCACCCAAATTTCTTGAACTTTTAGCAAACAGCTAAACATACCTTCCTAATTTCCTTTTCTATTATTCTACAATGGTGAAAACTTCTAAGACTTTACCCCAAAAGGAGGCCGCCTCTTCATCATGACCTGCCGACGACGGGGCTGCGGCAGAACCATACCCCGAGGAGTTCATTTCTGTAGGGTACCCGACCGTTGCCGATTTTAAGATTGAAAAATCTTTCTCGGTACCGGGTCGATGCGAGTTAGTCTCGAGGTACATATATACGATCATCGATAATCTCCTCACCAAGGTTAAAGAAGATTGCAACTGGGCCAATAAACATGTGGTGGTGCCTTCACTTGAGGAGTCAATCACTACCCACGTGGAGGTTGTTTTTAAATGTCTACACTTACCCCTTCATGTTGGGTCCATTAGACCCGATCATTATTGCCTTCTACAAGAGGTACGATGTGACTCGTGGCCAAATTCACCCTTCATTATGGAGAATAGTGATTCTCCTTTGATTATTCATAAACAAAATCGAGGGGTGTCCATTTACCCTCGATCACCTTATGCGTCCCTAAATTCCCTGATTCTATCGAGGGGGGCTAATCAAGCTTGCTTGCCAGGCCAGTAGGGCCCCATTCTTGAGTATAGATGAGGCTCGGGACCGAGGTTTGATATGCCATTTTGTTCGAATAAAGACTTCAAATTTGATCCCTGCCGAGGACATGCCATATTCAGAGAAATGGAACATGATACATAGTATTACTTTGCCTTAATCTATTGCTTCTCCTCTTATCTCCTTTCTTATGGGTGTTTTTGGTGTTGTAGCTGTGGCATAGATGCCGGATGTGGTTCCTCAACTCAACGAATGGGTCGAGGACCTTGTGTCACAAAGCCCATACTCCGAGCGTGCTTGGATGGAATTATCGAAGGGTCGGTGGGAGGCCCGTAATCATGGTATATTTCCTTTTCTGGTTCGATAAGGTTTTGATTTTCTCATTGTGTTGTCGAATTCTTATCGGCTCTATTTTCTTTTGAGTGTCTCCCTAAGGACGTTGCTATGAGGCCTCCATCTGAGGGTGAGGATGTGCCTCTCGAATCCCTTGTCCGGAAGCAAGGTGACGAGAAGAAGAGGAAAAGGGCCCCGAGATCTCTGGACTCGGAGAAGAAAAAACCAAATAAGAGGCTGGCGCGTAAAGCTAAGGAAAGTACCAGCACCCTCCCATCAGACTCGATCTACCGACTGAGGGATGAGTTCGAAGAAGAAGAATAAGAAGATAACTCTAAGCTAGTAGCTCAGGTGCATACCACTTTGCCTCGAGCTGAGGAGGTTGTTGAGAAGGCATTGGCCGGTACCTGCGAACTGGAACGGGGTACGACTGCTTTGCCCCAAGCCAGGGAGGTCGAAAGAGATCGAGGCCGATATTTCTCGGGCAGAAGGAGGTGCCCCGAGGGACGAGCTTGGGGTGATCGACCTTACCGGGTCTCCAAGGTTGACGTTGAGGCTATTCAGGCACATGCCAAGAGCATGGTGGATCATGCAAGTTGGGAAGCTCTAAGGGAAGCCCTCGAGGGAGTCCATGCTCAGGGCTTTGACATACTGGAGGAAATTGAGAATGCCAAGGTAGAATAAGGCAGGGCTCAGAAGCTGGCTTTTCCCAAGGAAGGCTCCGAGAGCTTAACTGAATCTGAAGGTGGGGAAGACCCTGAGAATGAAGACGTTGCCCCCGGTGAGGAACAGGACACTTAGGCCACTTAGGCCTTTAGATGTTTTTAGTTTTTGCTTTATGCATCTTTTTGAGGCCGTTTTGGTGATTGTACATTTCTATATCTGGCTATTCCGGCCTTTGTAAAAAGATTATATGTACAAGTCTTTCTTTCCCCTTTGGCTTTCAATTTTTTCCTTTGCTTTATTACTTGTATTCATAAGGGCCGAAACGCTTTACCATAAAATAATTTAGGCTGTGTTCGAAAGTTTAAACAAACCTTGCATTTGACCTATTTTGTTTTAAAGCGTCTTGGGGGTTCGGTGTTACCAGAACCTTTTCCCTATGTAGGTAGCCGAGATTGTAGTTTGCCGAGGGTAGCCTTTAGAACCGGTTGTGAAAATTTTTCTTTTTCCAAGGTCTAGTTTCTCCGAGCCATGTTAATTTGGCCGCAGTCTTTTAGTTCGGGAGCTGTCCATTAGAGTTGTTTTCCCGAGCTATCCGTGTTTGCCCAAGATAACAGTCCCCGAGTGGGGTGGCCAGGGCCTTTAAAAACAAAGGAGTTGGCTAATAGGTCTTATGCTACCGAGGCCTAGTGACTTGGGCTATTTTGAGTTTTTCGGACGGCTGTCCCCGAGTGAGGGAGTTTTCGTTCGTATTCCTGTTATAGATTGCCCTTGGGCTCATTATTTTTAGGAGATAGGAAGTACAAAACTCCAATCTTTTTAAAACATAATAAGATTTCAAGGAAAGTACTTCTCTTTATTCTTGTGCAAACAGTCATACATGCGTATATGTTTTATGCTAGGTCTCGAGTAATTAATATGGACACGGTTCATTTGACCATTTTTCCTTTACAATAAATCCTATCCATCGAGACCCTTCCTTTACGAAGTAATTTCCTTGCTAAAGTTGATATCCGAAGGTAATGCATATCTTAGGGTAATACCCCCCCCCCCAGTATTCGAGGTTGATTGTAGAGGAATCTCGGATATTGTTGAATTGATCTTCGATACCAATTCATGATCGAACTTGATTCTAAGTTGGCATGATCCATTGTTGCATCGTTACAAAACCTTGCCAAAAAACCCATTTGGGACAAAATCGGTCTAAGGAAAAAAGAGTGCAACGCATGCTTTCAGACCTAAAAACTTTGTGTCGCTTCTTGTTGATCACCTGCAAGTGTTAGTACAAAATAAAAAGGAAATAAAATGGGGTCGTACCTTAGCAGTTATATCGTTTTAGGTGGGATATATTCCAATTGCTCGGTAGTTGTTCTCCATTCATCATTCGGAGCTTATAGGATCCTTTCCCGGTGTCCTCGAGAATCTGGTACGGTCATTCCCAGTTCGGACCCAACTTCCCTTCATTCGGACTTCGGGTGTTTAGAGTGAATTTCCTTAGCACTAAGTCCTCGACTTTAAAGTATCGAAGGTTGGCCCTTCAATTGTAGTACATCTCGATCCGTTATTTTTGGGCAGCCAATCGAACAAGGGCGGCCTCACACATTTCATCCAATAGTTCCAAACTTGTATTCATGGCCTCGTCATTGGAATCCTTTGTTGTATATCGGTATCTGATACTTGGTTACCCGACTTCGATCGGTATTAAGGCTTCGGCATCATAAACCAATGAAAACAGAGTAGCCCCGATACTAAATTTCACAGTCGTGCGGTATGCCCAAAGGACTTCGGGTAGAATCTCCTTCCCTTTTCCTTTCGCGTCGGTTAACCTCTTCTTAAGGTTTTGGATTATGGTTTTGTTGGTCGATAAAATTCTTTTGATCTTATGATCTTTGAGAAACTTGGTTATTTTGCTGCCGATAAACTATTTCCCGTTGTCACACACAATTTCGAATGGCATCCCGAACCGACATATGACATGGTCCCAAATGAAGTCGATGACTTCCTTCTCCCTAACCTTCCTTCAACCCACTTAGAAAATTAGTCAGTCATAAATAAGATAAATTGAGCCTTATCTGGTGCCCATGGAAGAGGGCCAATGATATCCATTCCCCACTTCATGAATGACCATGGTGACAAGACTGAATGCAGCAGTTCCCTGGGTTGGTGAATCATTGGAGCATATCTTTGGCATTTGTCACATTTTCGAACAAACTCCTTCGCATCGTTTTCTATGTCGATCCAGTAATAGCCGTCTTTGATTACTTTTTGAACCAATGATTCTGCGCCTGAATGATTTCTGCAAGTGCCCTCATGAACTTCCCTCAGAATATACTCGGTATCTCCAGGTCCCAGACATATTGCTAGTGGGCCATCGAACATTCTTCTGAAAAAGGTTCCATATTCGGACAAGGTGAATCGGGCTGCATTTGTGCGCATGGCCCTCGATTCTTTTGGATATGAGGGATGATTCCCGGTTTTCAAGTATTCTACGTATTTATTTCTCTAATCCCAGCTTAAGCTTGTGGAATTTATCTCGGCGTGACCTTCTTCGAATACTGAACTCGTGAGTTGCACAATGGCTCCTGAGTTGAGCTCGCCGTCCTCGATCGATGACCCTAAGTTTGCGAGGGCATCGGCCTCAGTATTTTGATATCGAGGCATGTGCTGCAAAGTCCATTATTTAAACCGATGTAATGTTAATTATAACTTATCTAGGTACCTTTGCATTTGTTCTTCTCTGACTTCGAATGTTCCGTTAACCTGATTCACCACAAGGAGGGAGTCGCACCTAACTTCAATCACCTCCACCCTAAGATTTTGTCTAGCTCGAGACTTGCAATCATGGCCTCATATTCGGCCTCGTTGTTAGTCAATTTCACAGTTCTAATGGATTGCCTAACCACGTTTCCCGTGGGTGGCTTCAGTACAGTGCCAAGTCTGGACCCCTTTATTTTTGATGCACCGTCCGTAAAGAGAGTCCAGATTCCCGAAGACATTCCCGAGTTTACCAACAACTCTCTTTTGACCTCGGGTACTAGGCCCGACTGAAGTCGTCCATGAAATCTGCCAAGATTTGAGACTTAATGGTTGTTCGGGGTCGATATTCGATATCGTACCAGCTGATTTCCACGGCCCTTTTGGCCAATTGTCCTGAGAGTTCGGGTTTATGCATTATATTTCGCAATAGGTAAGTTGTCACAACACATATAGGGTGACATTGAAAGTACGGTTTCAATTTTCTAGAGGCGCTTAACAAAGCGAGCGCCAATTTTTCTAGGTGGGGATATCTTGTTTCAGCCTCACCCAAAGTCTGACAAACATTATAAATCGAAAATTGCGTACCTTGTTCTTCCTGAACTAGGACTCCACTTACCACTATCTCCGATACTGCCAAATATAAGTACAGTTATTCGTCTGCCCTTGGCGTTTGTAGCATTGGCGGGCTCGACAAATATCGCTTAAGTTCTTCCAGGGCCCGTTGGCATTCCGTAGTACATGTGAAATTATTTTTCTTCTTCCGCAAAGATAAATATTGATGACTCTTATCAAAGGACCTCGAGATGAATCGCCCCAGGGTAGCTCTGGGCCCGGTTAGCCTCTACACGACCTTCATGTTGTCCACTACCATGATATCCTCGATAGCTTTGATCTTGTCGGGGTCGATCTCGATTCCTCGGTTGGATACCATGAATCCGAGAAATTTACCTGACCCTACTCTGAACGCGCATTTTTCTGGATTCAATTTCATGTTGTACTTCCTCAATATACTGAAGGTTTCCTGTAAATGCTTCAAATGGTCCTCTGCTCATAGGGACTTAACTAACATGTCATCAATGTAAACTTCCATAGATTTCCCTATTTGTTCTTTGAACATCCGATTTACTAGGCGTTGGTAAGTGGCACCAGCATTTTTCAATCCAAATGGCATTACATTATAGCAGTATGTGTCATACTTAGTGATGAAAAAAGTCTTTTCCTGATCATCAGGGTTCATTTGTATTTGGTTGTACCCGGAATAAGCATCGAAAAAACTAAGGATCTCGTGGCCGGCCGTGGCATCGATCATGCGATCGATATTAGGCAAAGGAAAAGAGTCCTTGGGGCATGCCTTAGTTAAATCTTTGTAATCCACACACATTCTTAATTTGTTCCCTTTCTTAGGGGCTACTACTATATTTTCTAGCCATTCGGGGTATTTAACTTCCCGGATGGACCCTATTTTAAGGAGCTTAGTTACCTAGTCTTTGATGAAGGCATGCTTGATCTTGAACTAGGTCTCCTTTTTTGCTTCACCGGATGGAATTTCGGGTCCAAGCTCAGTTTATGAGTTGTGATCTCTGGTGGGATTCTTGTCCTGTCGATATGGGACCAAGCAAAACAATCCATGTTAGCTGTAATAAATTGAATGCATTTTTTTTCTGAGCTCGTGAGTTAACCCCATGTCCAGGTATACCTTTCGATCGGGCAAATGTTCGATCAGTATAACCTGCTCCAGCTCTTCGACCGTTGATCTGGTAGTGTGGGAATCATTGGGGACTATGAAGGAGCGAGGAACCCAATAATCATCGTCTTCATCAGTCCCCTACTTATCTAGTTGGGTCAAGGCCGGCATCTGTGATTGCGATTTGACTTCTTGTTTTACTTTCAAATCTGACTCCTTTTGTCGATGAGAGTGTCGATATTGGAATCACTTCATCGACGGCAAACATTTCCTTCGAGGCGGGCTGCTCCCCGTAGATTGTTTTAATCCCTTCTAGTGTTGGGATTTTTAACACCTGGTGAAGGGTCGAGGGCACAACCCTCATGTTATGGATCCACGATCTCCCAAACAGGGCGTTATATCTCATGTCCCCTTCGATCACATAAAACTTGGTCTGCTGGATGGTCCCGGCTGCGTTCACTAGTAATGTTATTTCTCCCTTAGTAGTTTCACAATCCATGTAGAATCCGTTTAGCACTCGAGCTGCGGGCACGATTTTGTCCTATAGGTCGAGTTGTTCTACGACCCTTGATTGAATGATGTTGGCCGAACTACCTAGATCCATTAACACACGATTAACTCGAGTTTTATTCATCAGTACAGATATTACTAGTGCATCATTATGGGGCTGTATGATTCCTTATACATCCTCATCTTTGAAAGATAAGGTTCCTTCTAGTATGTAGTCCCAAGTTCATTTCTCCCTCGTGATTGACACCTTGGTGTGTTTTAACATCAGACCTTGGGGAACATCGACCCTTCCGATAATCATATGAATGACTTATTGAGGTTCTTCTTGTTTGTTTATTTATTGGAATCCCTTATTCTGAAATGATTCTTGGCTCGATCACTCAGAAACTACCGAAGGTGCCTGTCGTTGAATAACTTGGCTACTTTTTCTCTCAACTGTCGACAATCTTCCGTTCTGTGGCCTTGGGCACCTTGATATTTACACATTTGATTAGATTTCTCTGGGCTGGATCGGTTTGTAAAGGTCGAGGCCATTTGGTCTCTTTGATGCGTCCGATAGCCGATACGATGGCCGCTGCATCAATATTAAAGTTATATTCTGATAATCGTGGTGCCTCTTTAGGTCCGATAGGCCTGTCGAAGTCGTTCTTACTCATAAGCCCTCAAGAGCTCTGGCCTCGATCATTCATCCTTTCATTATGTACAGGATTTCGCCCAGATCCGCTGCTCCTACGATCTCCATTATACGGCCGATACCGATCCATGTTCAACCTCGATTCTCGCTTAATGTCCCTCTTGATTCTATCAACGGGCCTGATAGGATAAACGGACCCGGATGGAGCCCCAAGTTGGTCGTCTTCGACCATGATCTTTGATTGATACCAGTTGTGCACATTGACCCAAGTAACAATGGGTATTCTATAAAATTTTGCTTCAATTGCTGTGAATCCACTGAACTTCGAACATTGAGTCCTTGGGCGAAAGCTTGAACAACCCAATCATCGATGACCGGTGGCAGATCCATTCGTTCCATTTGGAATTGAGACACGAATTCTCTGAGCATTTCGTTGTGCTTCTGCCTTACCTTGAAAAGGTCCAATTTTCTGGTTTCGACCTTTATGGCCCCAGCGTGTGCCTTTACAAAAGAATCTGTAAGCATAGCAAATGAATCAATAGAATTAGGTGGTAAATTTTGCTACCATATCATAGCTCCCTTTGACACTGTTTCCCTAAATTTCTTTAGCAAGACGGATTCGATCTCGTCATCCTCTAGATAATTCCCTTTGATAGCACATGTGTAGGAATCTCTGGCATGTGAAACTTCTTGGGAACCGGTTTGGGAGCCGCACTCGGGGGGGAGGGTTTTTGCAAGAACTTTTTGGAATCCAGACCCTTTAATATTGCTGGTGCACCCGGGATTTGATCGACCCTGGAGTTGTAAGTTTCCACCTTCTTGTCGTTTGCCTAGATCTTCTTTTCCCCCGACTCAACTCGTTTTGTCAGTTCTTCGAGCATCTTCATGATTGCACGATCGGCCCCTGATTCCTTCTCATTCCATTTCCTTGAAACATTTCGAAGATCACCCGTAGGCTGATCCCGCCCTCTTCGCCACCATGTGTGTTTTAAACGGCTGATCGAACGTCTCTACATATGCTGCTCTCGGGATTGACGGCCAAATTTGCATTGATGGCTACATGCGAGCTGATGTCAATTGAATCTACAGCCGGAACCCCATCAAGGCCAACTGGAGGTACGTCGTTTTTTGGTGCTATGTTATAATTTCTGTCGTTGTGACCGAAATCATTATCCACTTCTAGGGGTGCTGACTGAGAGTTCGACATTTTGATCCTGGAATCAAAAGTACTTTAAAGAACAAGTGTAAAATAGTGTGTGTTATGAAAGGTTGTACCAGGTAATCATTATTATGCTTAGCCCCACGGTGGGTGCCAAACTGTTTACCCTAAAAATCGGATAACAATTGAATTTATACGCGGTTTTAAGGATACATGATATAACTTGATACAAATTAAGGAAACATATTAGAATTGAAATTGACGATAAAAGAATAAATGCAAACCACACAAATCGAATAGCCTTACGCCAAACTGTTTACCAAATCAAATAGCCTTGGCCCTCGAGTTCGATCACCCTTGAACCAAGAGATGTCTCAAATGATGTATGAACAGAATAACAAAATGATAAAAGCTACAAAATGACAGTATATTACTTTATGTTGCGTAATGTGTTCTGTGTTACAAATGATCAGACCCCCTTTTATATAGTAGGGGAGTCCTACTCTTGATACAATTCTATGCAAGGTAAAAAATCTCATGATTTGCTAATCAATCGGCCTATCCTTGATATGTATCGAGATTTCTACCGTGATCTACAACCGATCGCGGATATTTCATCTTTCTATTATTCGGCTAGGAAAATTTCCCTCGATCTCCTCTGATCTCGATTTTGTTCGATGAAATGGTCTCAAGCTTAATGATATAACTTCTCACATCGGT
The DNA here is from genome assembly GCF_000390325.3 of Nicotiana tomentosiformis. Lineage (NCBI taxonomy): Eukaryota > Viridiplantae > Streptophyta > Magnoliopsida > Solanales > Solanaceae > Nicotiana > Nicotiana tomentosiformis. The sequence goes on along the minus strand of NC_090817.1, from coordinate 76,833,959 downwards.
TCGATATAATTCGAGGTCGAACTTTAACCTACCATATTTCATTCTCGATTAGTCACACAAGAGGCGAACCCGATGTTGACCGTATACAAGAAGCATTAGCAACACCTTCAATTACTTACAAGTATTTAGGTGAGTGTACATAAACAAGAGGACATCATATAGGACCAATTTCATGATCATTAGATTTGTCTTTTTTTTAGAAATGATTGGCATCACAGATTTGTAGTGCTTATTTTCACCCCAAGTAAAGATGAATTCTCGAAGCCTAAACAAAGTTGAAAACACGGGATACTATAGCATGGTGGAGGGGTATTTATGTACCCATATTATAACGTCGGGGGCTGTGATAGACCAATAGTATAACATGTGGTGTAAATGATTATTTTCAAATAGTATAAGGGTATTTTTTACCCTTTTCCGTTGTTTATAACTTAATGTCAGTAAACGGACCTCACAAACACACTTGTTAAAAGTAGAGGATGGCCTCATATAACTATTGTTGGGTGAGTCTCGTCCAAAATAAAATTTCTCGTTGATTACTATTACTCCTTGCCTAGTATGTGTGTTTTGCACACTTTCCCGTATCTTAAAGAAGAACAACCATAGAAAAAGAAAAAAGAAATGAAAGAGTTCTTATTTGTTTGCTTCGTATATGTTCAAAGAAAGGAAGGAGGCGTCAATGAATTTTAATGAGGATATTGATTAGGCTCTACGAATGGGAAGAGTAGGCACATTTTCTTAAGATATAATGTGATAAAGCAATTGCTTAGAGATCAGAATTTTTTCACACATATAATGTGTAGTCAAAAGAGGATTTGGCAAATCCTTTGCCTTATAAATGAAGCATAGAGGGGAATGAGACTTTTGTCAAATTGAGATATAATAGCAACAATGGTAACCCAACCTATATGATTGGAGATCCCATGAAGCAGGTTCATATGGGTAATAACAAATCATTAGTTGATCAAATATGCACTATCAAATTATGTCTCTTCCTATGGTGTGCGCGTATATAGTGCAAGAAAGCAAGGAATGAGAGACTGAGTTATTAAACTCTTAATCCAATAATCCACAGTCTTTTATAGGTGGTGTATTGCACAGCAGAATACACTTGATGGATAGACCTATATGAGCGTGGAGTGGGACCGATCCTATGAAATTTGTGGCAGAATTTCTAGAGCACTCGTGAAAACTAGGCGCGCCTATGGTCTCTTAGCTCAAAACCACGATAATGACAAAGATTGTGCGAGTATAATGTGATAGATAAGACTATGGGCTTACAAAAGAATTTTTGGTTCATAGAAGTTCTAAATTTCACCAATTGTTCTGTAAGCTTAATATTAATTTTTCTAGGTCTGGTTCATAGTCTACGAGACATCAGATTCGATGTTTTGTACTCATATGTAAAAAATCCAGCAAAATGTACGGGGTAATTCTTCTCATGGGGCTTCAGTTGACGTGAATCATATGCAATAACTCGCCCCTCCTGCATCAATACACAACTCATGACAACGTGCGAAGTATCGCAATACACGATATACATCCCTGAACCAGAGGGCAACACTAACACTTGTGTTATAGTCAAAGCGGTCTTGAACTTCTGAAAGCTCGCCTCGCAATCATCGGGCCATCTGAACGGAGTACCCTTCTTGGTCAATCTAGTCAAGGGTGATGCAATGGATGACAAGCCATCCACAAACCGATGATAATAACCTGTTAACCCCAAGAAAGCCACGGAACCCAATCAGAGCTCGCACTTGGAGAACTTAACATAAAGATTCGGTTCCCGAAGGGTCTGAAGCAATAATCTCAAATGCTGCTCGTGCTCCTCCATACTACACGAGTATATCAATATGTCATTAATGAAGACAATGACAAATGAGTCAAGATACGGCATGGACACTCGGTTCATCTAATCCATAAACGCCGTGTCACGACACAAAATCTAACTAGTCGTGATGGCACCTAACCCAACCCGCTAGGTAAGTCAATTATCGACTATCCAATTTCAATAACAATTATTAAAGCAATTTAAGTAAAGAAAAAACTTAATCTTATACATTCCCCAAGAACTGGTAGTACAAATCATGAGCATCTAAGAATAGAGTTTACAAAGCTGGTATGAAATAAATACATCATTTGTTTGAAAAGTAGATAAATAGAGTTTTATGAATCTAAGGCTACCATGAACAAGAGGCAGCTACAACTCGAACGTAGGTACAACTTCATATCCAGCTCCCAACAAACACAGCAACATCAGAAGCCAACATCTGCATGCAAGGTGCAGAAGTGTAGTATGAGTACAACAGACCCCATGTACTCAATAAGTAACAAACCTAATCTTAGGTTGAAAGTAGTGACGAGCTTGTACCAAGGTCAGGGTCCAACTCCAATCACCAACAACAGTTCATAACAACATAAAATGAGTAATAAAAGAAGTAACTCAAAGAATAAGTGGTCAGCTACATCATGATTTCTGAAAATAATTATGCTTTTCTAGTGTATCAGTGAAAATCCAAATCGTTTACCAAAAATATAAGTAAGTTTGAAAAGAGTAAATAAGATGTCTCATTTTCTTTCCAAATAACCAGTGAAAAATGCATCACTATCCCCATATGCCAAAATGTGTGAGAAGTCATGAATGACGTGATACCGTACAACATGAGAAAAATGCATCTCTATGCCTGTATGTCAAATGTGCATGTCAATGCGATACAACTCAGTGATAAAATCATATGCATACTCTCAGAGTATCATTTCACTCAGTCCTTCCAATCACTTAGTCCTCCCATTTACTCAGTCCTCATAGTCACTCAGTCCTCCCAATTGCTCGGCACTCGACACTCGGTACTCGCACTCGATAGGTACCTGCACTCACTAGGGGTGTGTACAGACTCCGGAGGGGCTCCTTCAGCCCAAACGCTATAATCTGTATGGACAACTCACGTGCTATAGTATCAATATCTGTATCCGCACAGACAACTCACGTGCTATAATAAAGCCTATAAGACCTGCTACAGGCGGGCAACCCTGATCTACATAATAATAATAATATATATATATATATATATATATATATATATATATATATATATATATATATATATATATATATATATATATATATATATATATATGGCATACTGCGGTGCGCAGCCCGATCCCATAATTATCCTTACAATCAGGCCCTCGGCCTCACTCAGTCATCAATCTCTCCAGTCTCTCGGGCTCACAATGTCGTGAAACAAGCCCAAAATGATGATATGATGCATCAATAAATAACAATAGAGACTGAGATATGATATGCAATGAAATGAATATGATTGAGTACGAAATTTCAATTTAAACAAATAATTTACAGCAATATGACCTCTGTGGGACTCAATAATACTGGCAATAGCCTCAACATGATTTTTAATATGATTCTTAGCTCAATTTCTTTAACACATAAAACTGCATGGAAAATGCCAAGATTATTTGACTACAGAATTCCACGGAAAAAATTACGTCAAAATTTCTATGGTGCACGCCCACACACCCGTCACCTAGCATGTGCTTCACCTCTAAACAATTTACATAATACGTATATTCACGGTTCATACCTTCAGCTCCATGATTAGAAGAGTTACTTACCTCGAACAAGACGAATTAAATGCTGACCAAGCTAAATAATGCTCCACAAATCCCATTCTCCGCGTATCAACTCCTGAACGGCTCGAATCTAGACACAATAAATTTGATTTAGTCCACACAATTTATAAGAACTAATTCCATATCAAAATATTAATATTTTCCTACAAAATCCGAAATTACACTCCAAAAATTGCCCATGGGGCCCACATCTCGGAATCTAAAGAAACTCACAAAATCTGATAACCCATCCAATTACAAGTTCAACCAAACTAATTTTACTCAAATCCGACATCAATTCGACCCTCAAATCTTCAAATTAAACCAAGAGGGTTTTCACAATTTTCCAACTTAATTCACCAATTAAATGTTAAAAACAACCATGGATTCAGGTAATTTGACCAATATTGAGTTAAGAACACTTACCTCATTGTTTTCCTTGAAAATCTACCAAACATCGCCTCTTCTTGAGCTCCAAATCGGTAAAAATGGAAAAATGGGACGAAGTCCCATTTTCAGAACTTAAACTCTTTGCCCAGTCATTTCTTCTATGTGATTGCAGCCTAAGTCCCGCGATCGTGAAGCACACATTTCCACTGCCAAAAATTTACCCTATGTGATCGTAGAATAGTTCACGCGATCCCTATGGAAGACAGAAATAGTACTTGTGATCACTACATCAGAGGCGACTGCCTCTGGCATGTGGGGAAAGCATAGGATCTAGTCGGAGCACCACCTGACTAGCCTCTACCTCTAGGGCGACCTTAACACATCTGCCCTCCGTCTATGGCCAGCTTGGCGGGTGGTGTGGTAGCTGGTGCGGTAATCATGGACTGATGATCATGCTGCTTGGCCTTGCCCTGAAGTCTGGGACAAAACCTCTTCACGTGGTTAAGATCCCCGCACTCAAAGCAACCCCTCAGAGCGATGGACTGCTGAACTGAAGTCTTACCCTAATGGCCTAAATACTCACTGGAGGAACCCTGAATAACTGGCGGACGGTAAGTACTCCCTAGAATGGAACTGAAGTAAGGTCGTGTTGGAGCACTCCGAGCAGGCGATGGTGCTGACTGCATGGTCCTGCTAGACTGACCCGTCATGAACTGACCTCCTCCCCTAGGTGGGGTGCCACCGAATCCTTCAAACTAACGGGGCCACTTGTGCCTCAGCGTAAACTCTCTATTGCGTTTGCGAATGCTCTCGATCCTCCGAGCTATATCCACAACCTGATGAAAGGGATTCCTTATCTCTGCTTCACGCGCCATAGAAACCTGAATCTTAGCGTGCAGACCTGTAATGAACCTCCGTATCATATCTGCGTCTGCGGGAGTATAATAGCTCCACTGCGAGACAAGTCAGTGAATCTCATGTCGTAGTTGGTCACAGACATATGACCCTGACGGTGTCACTCAAACTAACCTCGAAACCTCTCTCTCTGAAGGTGATATGTACTTCTCCAAGAACAGATGTGTAAATGGATTCCAAGTCAAGGGAGGTGAACCTACTGACCTGCTAAATAGGTAAGCCTACCACCATCTGCGGGCCTTGCCCTCAAGCTGAAAGGTGGTGAAGTCTACCCCGTTGGACTCCAATATCCCCATGTTATGTAGCCTATCCTTGCATCAGTCAATGAAATCCTAAGGGTCCTCTGACCGCTCACCCTAAAGTTAGGGGGGTGAAGTCTAATCCATCTGTCTAGCTGCTTCTGCTGATCAACGGTCGTGACTGGTACAGACTCTAGCACAACCTTGTAATTGGATAGGGCCCGCCCGCAGGTAGTGCATCTATCGTTTGATAAATGATAGCGGAGTTACCTGGAGCCTGGGCGGTAGGGGTCTGTGCTCCCCTCTCGCTTGAGATATGGCTGGGTCTGCGGGAAATAAACCAGCCTGTGTCATAGAGTCTATGAACCGCAGTATATATCCCATGAACTCCAGGAATCCCGGTGCAGTCATGAAATCTGCTGGGGTTGGCTCAGCTGCAGATGCCTCATCCTTGTCCTCAATGACAGGGTCCTCCACTGGATCTACTGGTGGTACAACGGGAGCAACTCTAGGATGCCCTCATCCTTTGACAGGAGCTGGAGCCCTCCCACAGCCTCTAGCAACGAGGGGAGCCGCTCCCCCACCGCATGGTACATCCACCGCGCTCGTTCTTACCATCTGTGAGAGATCAATAGAAACATACTTAGCACAATAGCAACTGCAGGATAGGAGATGATCAAGGAGAAGTTGTCTAACACCCTATAGCCTCTCGAAGATATGTAACAGACGTCGCCTCACCGATCCACAAGACTCTACTCGGCCTGCTCATGACTCATGAGACCTATGTGAACCTAAAGCTCTAATACCGAGCTATCATGACCCAAAATTCATAATAGGTAGCGATAGAACCTAACACCGCCGTTAGGCAAGCCCACAAGTGAACCTACAATTTAATTGCTTTTTTAGCATTTAAAACAAAAGTTTCCTTTTTAAAAGAACGAAATAAGTAAGATCTCATGCAACCATACATGCTCTTTTCTCAACAAAATACCAGTCTGTATGAATACATCCACTGTAGTGATAGTAATGATAAGTACAATAGTACATAATTGCTAAAAGTCCCCAAACCCGAGTGCTACAAGTGCATGAGCAATCTAGAGAGTATACAAAACTAATACAATAATTGTCTGAATGGTAATAGATAGAAATAATAAACAAGGTAGAGGGAGAATCCGGTGCTGAAGATTGTAGCAAGGCAAGCAGCTCACCACTAAATATCGGTAGAAGTGCGGCTACATGGCTGCGTGACCACTGGTAGTACCTATCTCAGTACATGCACATTCAGTGCAAAAGTGTAGCATGAGTACGAAAAACAATGTGTACCCAGTAAGTATCTAGTCTAACCTCGAAGAAGTAGTGACAAGGGGTGGACTTGACACTTACTAGAGGACAAACAGTAAAAGAGATACATAAAGTAGACGTGGTGAGTGTACAACAAGTAGCAATGAATTAAATAAAAGTAATTACAGTAATTCTACACATGAGTCTATATCAAATCACTAAATGCAGCATAACCAGCCTTGAAGGTGCTAACTCAATTATTACCAAACCAAATCAAGTCTCAAATATGAAGCACGAAGCTGCCGAGGCGAACGGCCCGATCCCATAGGAATAGTAGTACTCAGTATTGTCGAGGCAAAAGACCCGATCCCATAAGAATAGTATTACCATACTGCCGAGGTGAACGATCCGATCCCATAAGAGTACTATTACCATACTGTCGAGGCGAACGGCCAGATCCCATAAGAGTAATTATTTCACTGCCGAGGCGAAAGACCCGGTCCCACAAGAGTAGAGAAACTTACCTCTCTCTTGGAAAAACATGCGAGATGAGAATACACAGATCTATAGTTTATCAGATATTTCCCAATTGTTTTTTCCAAAGTAAGAGCGTAAGTCGGTATCCTTATTAAAATGCTCAATCTCCGTCATAATAAAGAAAATTAATACATAGGATAGGCATATATAGCACAATTAAAGGCATGATGTGAATCTAAGTCTACCTGGAATATCATGAATATAGCTACGTACATACTCTCGTCACCCCGTGCTTACATAGCTCCCTACAACAAGTGGAACACAATAATTAATACACCTAAGGGGATAAGTTCCCTCTTATAAGGTTAGGAAAGAAACTTACCTTGATTCCAAGTCCTTAATCAGGCTCGTCTCCAAAACTAACCAAAAGTCGTATAAACTAATAAATATATGCTCAAAGTTCATAATTTAGCTATTAAACTAATTTCCTAACCAAATCTGGGAAACAACAACAACAACATAATACCTAGTATTATCCCACATCGTTGGGTTTGGGGAAGGTAGTGTGTTCGCAGACCTTACTCCTACCATGTGAGGATAGAGAGGCTATTTCCAATAGACCCTCGGCTTAGGAAAGAATATGCACCATATTAATGAAAATATAGACAAGGATCGACAGTACCAAAAAGCCATATAAAAACAGAATAAAAACAACAAGACAGTAATGTGATCAACAATCAAAGAAACAATGGTTAGTCATAAATCCTACTACCAACAGAAAGCAAGACTGTGTGCCAATACTACTGTTATGAACACTCTAGACTACCTGCTCTACTACCCTAATCCTCGACCTCCATACCTTCCTATCAAGGGCCATGTCCTCGGTCAGCTGAAGCTGCATCTTGTCTTGCTTAATCACCTCTCCCCACCTCTTCTTTGGCCTACCTCTACCTCTGCGTAGGCCCTCCAATGTCAATCTCTCACACCTCCTCACCGGGGCATCTGTGCTCCTCCTCATCACAGTACCAAACCACCTAAGTCGTGCTTCCCGCATCTTGTCCTTAATAGGGGCCACACTAACCTTGTCATGAATAACCTCATTTTTGATCTTATCTAACCTGGTGTGACCGCACATCCATCTCAACATCCTCATCTCTGCTACTTTCATCTTATGGACATGAGCAATCTTGACTGGCCAACACTCTTCCCCATACAACATCGTTGGTCTGACCACCACTCTGTAGAACTTACCCTTAAATTTTGGTGGAACCTTCTTGTCACATAAAATACCGGAAGCGAGTCTCCATTTCATCCATCCCGCCCCAATACGATGTGTGACATCTTCATCGATCTCCCCATCCCCTGAATAATAGACTCGAGGTACTTAAAACTCCCTCTCCTAGGGATGACCTATGAGACCAGCCTCACTTCCCCTTCCCCTTCTTGAGTCTCACCACCGAAGTTACACTCCAAGTATTCTGTCTTGGTCCTGCTCAACTTGAAACCTTTAGATTCTAGGGTCTGCCTCCATACCTCTAATTGCGCGTTCATACCGTCTCGCGTATCGTCAACCAATACAATATCATCTACAAATAGCATGCACCATGGCACATCCCCTTGGATGTGGCGCGTTAGTATGTCCATCACTAGAGCAAACAAAAAAGGGTTTAGTGCCGACCCCTGATGCAACCCCATCATTACCAAAAAATGGTTCGAGTCCCTACCCACCGTCCTCACTCGAGTCTTTACTCCATCATAAATGTCCTTAATCAACCTAACGCATACAACATGTACACCTCTAGCCTCCAAACATCTCCACAAAACCTTTCTCGGGACTTTATCATATGCCTTTTTCTAACTAGATGAAGACCATATGCAAGTCCTTCTTTCTCTCCCTATACTGCTCCATCAATCTCCTAACAAGGTGGATAGCTTCTGTAGTCGAACGCCCCATCATAAACCCAAACTGATTGTAGGAAATAGACACACTTCTCCTCACCCTTAGCTCTACCACTCTCTCCCAGACTTTCATAGTATGGCTAAGTAGCTTGATACCCCCATAGTTATTGCAATTTTGGGTATCACCCTTGTTCTTGTATACAGGAACTATCGTGCTCCACCTCCCCTCTTCGTACATCTTCTTCGTTATGAACATGACATTAAATAACCTAGTAAGCCACTCAAGCCTTACTTGCCGCACTATTCTAAAACTCTACAGGGATTTCATCTGGCCCGGTTGCTTTGCCCTTGCTCATCATATGCATAACCCCCTCAACTTCATCAACTCTAATCTGCCTACAAAAACCAAAGTCACAACGACTACCGAAGAGTTCCAAATCACCCAGTACAATGCTCATGTCCCGCTCTTCGTTCAAGAGACTATGAAAATAGGTCTGCCATCTCTGACGGATAAGCCCCTCATCCAACAAAACTCTACCTTCTTCGTCCTTGATGCACTTGGTCCAAGTCATGCACCTTCCTTTCTCGCGCCTTGGCTAATGTCACGCCCTAATCTCGGGAAGTGCAACCGACGCTCAATCGAGTGAACCCGGTCGACCAAGCATGTTAGATACTTTCTACCCAACTCACCCATGATTAAGAGAAGACATGATTTCATTAATTAGACAGTAGGAAAATCATATATACAATACTAAATCGTCTCATTGGTTACTTCATTTTAAAGTCCAAAAATACACACATTCTTATGATTCAAGTAAAACAAAAGATCAAAACACAATATAATCTGTTTTACTTTTCTAACACCCATGTACAACCCACATAGTGTCTACGGAGCCTCTAAGAGATATAAAAGAGAGTTATGATAGTGTCAGCAACAAGGCCCCGGCTATACCTCAAAACGTGATAATAATATGAACAAAAGATACAATACATGACCTCGGGATGAAGTGGGGCTCACCAAGTCTGTTGGAAAGAGGATGTACCACTATCGCTGATCAACATTGCCTGCTATGGAATCACCTGCATCCATATAATGATGTAGAGCCCCCGGGAAAAGGGACGTTAGTATTGTCGAATAGTACTAGTATATAAAACTAAACACCATATCGATAGAATAAATAATGATACAAGGGAGAATAATCAAGAATTCATTAAGAGCTTCAAATAATAATAAAACGTCAAGTTAAGTATCACATAAGTTTTCAAGTCAATTGCCATGTTATTAGGTTGGGTGATTTTTAGTGCCAATATACCATAATTCACAATACCACTGTATTCTTACACGTAGTCCGATCACGACCCGACCGGCTAGGTCGTCTCATTTGAGACATCAACCACAACCACAAATATAATTATCATTTTTAGCATAGTCACCACTATGTGTGCGGTATGGCATCCGATCACGGCCCGATCGGCTAGGCCGTCTCACCCAAGACATGATCGCGAAAGGTGACTCTGGGAACTGGGCTGGCCTGCTTCACTCCGCGGCCGTTATGTGGTCCGCAGTCCTGTTATGCGACCAAAGTGCTGCCCGCGAAACGGTTATACGGTCGCATAATTGACTGCGAAATTGACATCAAAAATGCCCCAGAAAACTACCTCACTCTGCGACCATTCTGCGGTCTGCAAAGTGGTTCTGTGACGGCAGAATGGGCCGCAAAAATGCCTACTTCTGTCCAACATTATCCTTCAACTCCCCATGTACTGTTCAATCCAAAAAGTACGGACCGCGGCGAGCTTCTACTTCGGCATCACGAAATCTAGGTTTTTAAGAAAACTTTTACGGGGCCTTACAGCTAACCTGAACAACCTCTTATCCCCACCTCAGCCCTCGAGTTCCTCATACAAACGACTAAAAGCTGCAGTCTTTGACCACCGTAACTGCTAGCTTTTCCACTTTCTTAGCCAACTTATAATGCTCCCTATTCGCCCTTTTTTCCTCCTCGTCTATACGTTTCACTAGCTTTAGATACGCTGCTTTCTTGAGACCCCTAATACCTCTCTCGCGGCTTCCCTAATGCACTGCGCAGTCATAGTCCACATAGCGCTTGCGTCCACACCCCTCCTCCAAGCCCCCCATAGTTACAAGCTTGACTCCCAACTCTTGCGCTTTAACTTCCGTCAAGGCCACCCATTTTATCCTATGTTGGCTATATATCGCCCTCCTCCTCCTCTTCCTCGTTATCTCAAGGTCCATGACCAGGAGCCTATGAAGGGTCGAGAGGTTCTTACTCGTGATGACCTTGCAATCCGTGCAAAGACATCTATCTTACTTTATACAAAATAAATAATCAATCTGAGTCTCGACCAACGAACTCCGGAAGGTGTCCAAGTGCTCCCTCCACTTCGGGAAACTCGAGTTTGCTATCACCAAATCAAATGCTATAGCAAAGTCGAGCAAAAACATTCCTCCTCTGTTTCTATCTCCCAAACCAAAGCCACCATGCCCATCATCATAACCACATCCAGGAAGTCCATAAAACTTACCCCCGGGCCCACGTACACTGATTCCAAAATTTTTTGAATATAAATATTATCCATGACCTCACGAACTCAAATATATAATTTATTCCCAATTAAATAGTCAATTTCATGGCCAAATCTTATTTTTTACCAAACCCTAGGTTCCAACAAAATTCCACAATTTTCCCTTAATTTCATGTTAAATCTACTCTTAATCCGTGTATTTAACTCAAGAATTGATAGGGGTCACTTACCTCTTGATGTTGATGAAAATTCCCCACAAAATGCTCTCAAAATCGCACAAGACCAAGTAAAAAATGAGAGAAAAGAGACTAAGTCCTGTATTAAAATTCAAGTCTGCCCAGTGATCCCTTCTTCACGATCGCGGAAAATGCCTCGCGATCGCAAAGACCAAATATGCCACTACCCAAAAACCTTCTTCGAGTTCGCGTTCCGGCAGTTGCGGTCGTGATGTATCACTTCCTGGCCTTCCGCGTTCGCAATCCCCAAGTTGCATTCGTGTAGGTCAAAGGCCTCCTGCCTAGTTTCGTCAATTTCCTCATCGCGATCACGGTTGGGCCTCTGCGTTCAGGAAGCACTTCCAGGCCAACCTTCGCGATCGTGGACCCTTCTTCGCATTCGCGCAGGGAATTCAACTGCCCCTCCAATTTTCCTTCTTCGCGATCGCAGGACCAACTTCGCGATCACGGCACACCAGCAATTTTCAGCCAAGTTCAAACATGCTCCGGGTGGTCCGAAACACACCCGAGCCACCGGGACCCCGTTCAAAATGCACTGTTAAGTCCATAAACACATTGCGGACCTACTCGAAGCCTCGGAATACAAAAAACAACACTACTCAGAATCAAGAATCGCACCTCAAAACCTCATTAATCAACTTCTAAGCTTCAAACTCATTCTAACCAACTCTGAACGCATCGAAACATACTTAGACAATTCGGAATGACGCCAAATTTTACGCACAAGTCAAAAATCACCATACAGGCCTATTCAATGAACCAATTTTTAACTTTAAACACTGAAACACTCCCGGGTCACTCGAAACTCGATCCGAAGACACGCCCAAGTCCAAAATCATCATACGAACCTATTGGAACCATCAAATTCAAGTTCGAGGTTGTTTACTAAAAATGTTGACCCAAGTCAAACTTAGTCACCTTAGGCCACTATTAAGGAATTAAGTATTCCGATTTCAACTCGAAACCTTCTAAACCCGACCCAATCATCCTCGAAAGTCATAAAATAGTAAAAGAACATACGTGAAGTCTTAATTAGGGGAACGGGGATCTAAAAAGTAAAACGATCAGTTGGGTTGTTACACTAACTAATAAAGCAAGGAGGCTAAAGTGTCTAACTTTATAAAGAAATTATAGGAGTATTGTTTAATAATCATCAAAATCTTTAAAAAATCAGTTTAAAAATCAGTTTATGATCATTATAATCTCTACTAATTTATTAATGCAGTTTTTATAGTTAAGGAAGAGACACCGGCTCAGGGCACCACCCTAGACTAGACTAATAGAAGTCCTAGCTACCTTGATTTTGTTTAACCCTTTTAACGTTCCGCCACATCATTTGGGGGGTCTTCTTTTCTCAAAACTCAATGACAAACTCTAAAAAGTCCTTTCTCATCTATATATCTAACTAATTAAATTAGTCACATCTATTACTATGTTTTTAAAATTCATATGAATCACTATTCAAATTAAAATAAGGTGTACTATTGAATGCGGTGAGCTAGATCACATCCTAGCTATAAATATATACACACTCTTGAGTTTCCCTTCTCCATAATTGACTTAACTTAACCTATACTCATTTTCATATCTCTCTTTTTCCAATACTACAACTCTTTCAATAACTCAGAAAGATAGATGGGTGCAGCAGGAAACTCCCCATGCGCTTCAAGAAAGCTGCTGAGACGTCGTTGTGCAAAAGATTGCATATTTGTTCCTTACATCCCTTCCGATGATCCTCACAAATTTGCCATTGTTCATAAGGTCTTTGGTGCCAGCAATATCAACAAAATCTTACAGGTCTACAACACAAACATATAAAACTTTTAATTATTTCATTTTCAAATTTTAGCTTATTTCTAGAGGTATTTCCTGCAGATCTGACGGGGATGCCACCCGATAGGGATATTAATTTTTGTATTGACTTGGCTCTGGGCACAACCCATTTCTATTCCACCATACCGTATGGCGCAACCTGAGTTGAAGGAATTGAAAGAGTAGTTGCAGGATTTGCTTGATAAAGGATTCATTAGATCTAGTGTCTCGCCCTAGGGTACGCCAGTGTTGTTTGTGAAGAAGAAGGATGGTTCGATGCTGATGTGTACAGATTATCTGCAGTTGAACAAAATTACCATCAAGAATAAGTATCTCTTTTCGAGGATTGACGACTTATTTGATCAGCTTCAGAGCACCAAAGAGTTTTTGAAGATTGATTTGTGATCTGGCAACCTTCAGTTGAAGATTAGGGTATCGGATGTCACTAAGACAACTTTCCGTACTCAGTGCGGGTATTATGAGTTCCTAGTAATTTCATTTGGCTTGACAAATGCCCCAGTAGTATTTAAGCCTTATTTGGATTCTTTTATGATCATATTCATTGGTGATATCTTGATCTACTCTCGCTTTCGAGAGAAGCATGAGCAGCATCTTTGGGTTATACTTAAGACTCTGAGAGATAGCCAATTATATACCAAGTTTTCAAAGTGTGAGCTTTGGTTGGACTTAGTTGCCTTTTTGGGGCATGTTGTATCCGCCTAAGACATTAAAGTGGATCCTAAGAAGATTGAGGCAGTTCAGAACTGGCCTTGACCTACTTCAGCTACAAAGATTTAGAGCTTCCTAGGTTTGGCGGGGTATTATCGCCGGTTTGTGGAGGGGTTTTTATCCATCGCAACCCTATTGACTAGGTTGACTCAGAAGGGTGCCCCATTCAGGTGGTCGAATGAGTGTGAGTTGAGATTTTAGAAGCTCAAGACTACCTTGACTATAGCCCCAGTGTTGGCATTGCCCACAGGTTCAGGATCCTACACGGTGTATTGTGATGCATCGCATATTGGACTCGATACAGTATTGATGCAGGATGGCAGGGTGATTGCATACGCCTCATGGTAGTGGAAGGTTCATGAGACGAATTACCTTGTTCATGACTTAGAGTTGGCAGCCATTGTTCATGCACTGAATATTTGGAGAAATTACCTCTATGACGTGTCGTGTGAGGTATTCACGGATGATCAGAGTCTACAATATTTGTTCAAGCAGAAGGATCTCAATTTGAGGCAGTGGAGGTGGTTAGAGCTATTGAAAGACTATGATATCACCATTTTGTATCATCCCAAGAAGGCCAAAATAGTTGTCGATGCCTTGAGTAAAAAGGGTGTGAGCATGGGTAGCCTTGCATATATTCCAGTTGGTGAGAGACCGCTAGCATTAGATGTTCAGGCCTTGGCCAATCAATTCATGAGGTTAGATGTTTCGCAACCTAGTTAGGTTCTTGCTTGCACGGTTTCTCAGTCTTCTTTGTATGAGTGCATCAGAGAGCGTCAGTATGATGACCCTCATTTGCTTGTCCTTAAGGACACGATGCAGCACGGTGCTGCCAAGCATGTTACCATTAGAGATGATGGGGTTTTGCGGATCTAGATTCGAATTTGTGTGCCTAATGTGGATGGGCTTCGTGACTTGATTCTTGAGGAGGCTCACAGTTCGCGGTATTCCATTCATCCAAGTACCACCAAGATGTATCAGGATTTGAGGCAGCATTATTGGTAGCGACGAATGAAGAAATATATAGTTGCATATGTGGCACGGTGTTTGAATTGCCAGCATATAAAGTGTGAGCATCAGAGACTTGGTGGTTTGCTTTAGAGGCTTGAGCTTTCTGAGTGAAAGTGAGAGCGTATTACCATCGATTTTGTTGTTCAGCTCCCATAGACTCAAAAGAAATTTGACGTAGTATGGGTCATTGTGGATAGGTTGACCAAGTCGACACATTTCATTCCAGTAAAAGTTACCTATTCTTCAGAGCATTTGGCTAATATCTATATTCGCGAGATCGTTCGTCTTCCCGGTGTGCCGATGTCCATTATTTCTAATCGGGACACGCAATTCACATTGCACTTATGGAGGGCCATACAACATGATCTAGGCACGCAGGTTGAGTTGAATACATCATTTCACCCCCAGACAGACAGGCAGTCTGAGCGCACCATTCAGATATCAGTTCTTGCTGCTTGTAGAGTTTGCCTACAACAACAATTACCAATCGAGTATTCAGATGGCCCCCTCTGTTGTTGGGTATGGATTTGGTTCAGGATGCCTAGGAAAAGGCCAAGATTATTCAGGATTGACTTCGCACAGCTCAGTCTAGGCAGATGAGTTATGCTGATCATAGTGTTCGTGATATTGCATTCATGGTTGGAGAGAGAGTATTGCTCCGGGTTTTTCCCATGAAAGGTGTGATGAGCTTCGGGAAGAAGGGCAAGTTGAGCCCTATGTATATCGAACCCTTTGAGATTCTTGAGAGGGTTAGTGAGATGGCCTACAAGCTAGCATTGCCACCTAGCTTAGCAACAGTCCATTCGGTGTTCCATGGGTCCATGCTTCGGAAGTATCACGGTGATCCATCCCATGTATTAGATTTCAGCTCAGTCCAACTAGACAATGATATCACTTATGAGGAGGAGCCGGTGGCCATTCTAAGCCAGCATGTTCGAAAGTTGAGATATAAGAGTTACCCTTCAGTTAGAGTGCAGTGGAGAGGTTAGCTGATCGAGGCAGCTATGTGGGAGTCCGAGTCCAATATGCGGAGTAGATACCCACACCTTTTCACCAGTCCAGGTACTTTTCTATATTTGTTCGAGGATGAACGTTTGTTTTACAGGTGGAGAATGTGATGACCCAATAGGTAATTTTTATATTTAGCCTCTATTTTTGTGTTCCAAGACATCGATTAGCCCCATTTAACATTTCTCAATTTGCATGTGCAGTCTGTATCTTATTCTGGTAAGTCTTTATGTGAAAAATTAAAGAAAATGTGAATTTTTGCCTTAAAAATGATTTGAGTTGAATACGATCAACTTTTTATGTAAACGGACCCGGATCGGTATTTTTACGATGTCGGTGGGTCTGTATCGTGATTTAGGATTTGGGCATATGCCCAAAATTAAATTCAAAAGTCCCTAACTTGTTTTGACTAATTTTGCCTAAAACTAGCATTTTGAAAGTTTGAAAATTATAAGGTTGACCGTAAGTTGACTTCTTAGCTAATGGGTTTAGATTTTTATGTTGAAATTTGGAATAGGTCTGTATCGCTATTTGAAACTTGTATGTAAAATTTGGTTCAAACCAGAATTTATTTGACATGGTTCGTACGCTTAAATGAGATTCTAGTATTCTTGAGTTCCACTTGGAAATTTCATTTATTTTGAGGATTGATTCGTAGATTTAGGTGCTATTTTTGTGATTTGATTGCGCAACCAAGTTGGTATGATGTCATTACACTGGTGTGCATATTTGATTTGGAGCCCGAGGGGCTCGGGTGAGTTTCAGACATTTTTTGGATGAGTTTGACTAATGCTAGGATTACTGGCGCAACACCAGTTCTGGCGTCTGCTGCAAATCTCACTTTTGCTGACAATAGTTCGCATTTGCGATCAAGGCCTAGGATTGGGTAACCTCGCATTTGTGAGGAAATTCTTCACAGCTGAAACAGCTCAGGATCGCATTTGCGATCACTTGGTCGTGCGATGCCTGGAAACAATAGAGTATCTTTGTAATTGCAAAGATTTTGGTCGCATTTGCGAAGGTGGGGACTTCGTATTTGCGAATATTTTGTCGCATTTGTGACTTCTGTGGCACTAAGGCAGGGTACACATTTGCGACCCTTGTCTCTCATTTGCGATGTTCGCAATTGCGAATAAGACTTCGCAATTGCGACACCTGCAGCTGGGTAAAAGAGGGGAAAACGGGACATAGCTCCTTTCTCACCATTTCTCAACCCTAAACACTCTAGAGGCAATTTCCTAAGAGGTTTTTCTTCCCAATTCATTCGTAAGTGACTTTAATCCATTTCCTTTAATTACCCATTCCATTTCATGAGATTTCAACATCAAATTTGGGATTTTCAAGGTAGAAATTAGTGATTTGAGTAGAACTGGGGATTTTTGTAAAATTGAGATTTAGACCTTGAATTGAAGTCGAATTTCAAAATAAATCACATAATCGGGCTCGGAGGTGAATGGTAATCGGGTTTTGGTCCGAATTTCGTGTTTTAACGAAGCAAGCCCGGGGTTGACTTTTTCAAAATTGAACTTCTTTAATTTGTGGGTAGTTTCTAAAGCTTATTTTCAATCATTTGGTCAATAATTTGCTAGATTTGGTTGGTTCGGAGACTTTTTCAAAAGGCAAGGCCGTGATTGATTGATTGCTTGAGTCGCAGAGTGAGGTAAGTGTTGGGTCTAACCTATATTTGAGGGAAGTAGGAAACCTTGAACTACATGTTATGTGAATTATGTAGGAAACGACGTATATGCGAGGTGACGAGTATATATGCACCGTTATGGTACTTGCTTCCATGATTTTGTTATTTCATAATATATCTTATTTCATACCTTAATTGCTACATGCTTATTTGACTTCCTTGCCATAATTGTTACTTGTCGGTTAGTTATTCTTGTATTAAATTATCCATCCCTTCCATGATTCCATGCTTATTTTCTACCTGTCTCTACTTGCTTTACTTGCATATCTAAATTGTTATATGTCTTACTTGCCTTATAGTTTTGTGATATTTGTTGCCTTCTATAACGTAGTTTCACTTATATGATTTGTAAATTGGTAGACACCGATGAGTTGGTAAAATTAAGACATCCGAATTGTTAGAGATTCTTTGACTACTATGTGATTCTTTATTGCCTCATACATTTACTCTCTTGATGTAGAAATTCTTATAAATTTTGGTTGTTGAATTGTAGTTGTTTATTGAATTTGTTTGGAGAGCGGGTTGCACGCCGCAACGAAAATTGAAAGGTAATGAATTGAAATGGCGGAATAAGGACGGATTATGATATTGCCAGATGATAATATGGTAGGATCGGGTTGCGCGCCCCAACGGATTGTATATGTTGTATTTGTTTGTGACTGTTGGAATTGCCTCGGTATTTTGAGATGAGTTTATGAAACTTGTTATTCTGGGCTCTCTAGTAATTGGATTTCAAGTTTGTATTTGTGAGTTAACTGCTTTATTTCCAATTCCTGTCCTTTCGGTATTATTATTATTGCGTACAGATTATTGTAAATGACCCGCCTTAGCCTCGTCACTACTTCATCGAGGTTAGGCTCGGCACTTACAGAGTACATGGGGTCAGTTATACTCATACTACACTCTGCACTTCTTATACAGATACCGGAGTTGGTCCTAGCAGCACTGAGTGAGATTGCTCGGATCTAGCTATTAGTGGAGACTTAAGTTATAGCTGCACGACGTCCGCAGTCTTGAAGTTCCCTTCTATATCATCTTAGTTGTTTATTTTGATTCAGTCAGTTATGTTATTATTCAGACTATTATATGTAGTACTCTAGACGCTCGTGTATTCGTAACATCAGTTCTAGGAATTGTATTTGGATTACGTCATTTAATAGTTTATTCACTCTATTTCAGACTATTCAATTTTATTGTTATCATTTGATTTGGATTGCTCAAAATGGTTAATAAATATAGCTAACATTGGCTGACCTAGCAAGTGAGATGTTAGGCGCTATCACGGTCCCGAGGATGAGAATTCCAGGTCGTGACAATGCGGTGGTATAAGGATAGGGGTTGATATGCATGCAGTGAGATAAGCTGGGCTTCATATGCGTGTTGCTAGTAGGGGAACTACTTGAAACCACGCGGTGTGATAAGGTGGGCTAAAATGCTGGTAGCTATTTCAGGAAAAATGATTTTCGAAACTAAATGTAAGGCTCCCGCGGTGATATAAGGAAAGATTGTGATTGTGATTGTGAAATAACACTACGAGACGGTACCTCGGTTGTGATTCTTTTTGTTATCTCTCATTTTCCTCACTTATATTTGTCTGCTTTGTTTCCTTAATGTTCTTAATGGTGTTCCTCCCTCGTTGCATTTATTGCTTTAAATTCAGTTGTAGTCTATCTTGTTATCTTTCTTTATTGTCTCATTTTCCTCATTTACATTCTTAGACTATATTATACCTGTTCAATTTTTTTTCTTATCCTAGTAGGTGTCTTGACCTGACCTCGTCACTACTCTACCGAGGTTAGTCTTGATACTTACTGGGTACTGTAGTGGTGTACTCATAACTACATATCTTTTTGTGCAGATCTAGGTACCTCCTACCAGGCTAGGCACCAGCGAGTAAAGCTTCCTGATCGGAGACTTC
Organism: Nicotiana tomentosiformis; assembly: GCF_000390325.3. NCBI lineage: Eukaryota > Viridiplantae > Streptophyta > Magnoliopsida > Solanales > Solanaceae > Nicotiana > Nicotiana tomentosiformis. Next base: position 76,814,171 of record NC_090817.1, on the reverse strand, counting down.
AAGGCTATGTCTATGTTTTTATATTGCATACTCTTTATTTATATAGTGATGTACTAGGGATATTTCGGTATACTCGCGTAGAGATTATGACTCAATCTCACCAGATTTTGTGAGTTTTTGTCAGTTGTATTGTGGATTCCTTTTATGATAGCTCGTTGGTTTAAATTTAAAGTTCTATTATTAATTCTATTATTTCATCATGTGTGTTAGGCTTACCTGACCTCTAAGACTAGGTGTCATCACGACATCCTATGGAGGAAGATTGGGGTCGTGACAATTTCATAGGTGAATTTTCGATTTCCTCTGTCTTTTTAGCCATGTCGATATTTGAATTTTCTCTGCAAAATTTCGGGGTTTAGGGTGTGTTTGGTATAACTGTCACGATCCAAAATCCAACTAGTCGTGATGGCACATAACCCAACCCTCTAGGTAAGCCAGTTAACCACTAACCAATTCCAATAACAATTAATAAAATAATTAAGTAAAGAAATATTTGAATCTGATACATTCCCCAAGAACAGGTAGTACAAATCATGAGCTTCTAAGAATAGAGTTTACAAAGCTTGTATGAAGTAAATACATCATCTGTTTGAAAATTACATAAACAGAGTTTTGTGAATCTAAGGCTACCATGAACAAGAGGCAGCTACAACCGGAACACAGGTACATGTTCAGATCCAGCTCCCAACGAACACAACATCAGCAGCCAGCATCTGCACACAAGGTATAGAAGTGCAGTATGAGTACAACCGACCCAATGTACTCAATAAGTAATACACCTAACCTTAGGTTGAAAGTAGTGACGAGCTTGCACCAAGGTCAGAGTCCAACTCCAATAACCAATAAAAGTTCATAACAACATAATGCAGGTAATAAAAGAAGTATGTCAAAGATAAAATGCTCAGCTTAATTATGACTTCTGAAAATAGTTATGCCTTTCAAGTATATCAGTTAAAACCCAAATCGTTCACCGAAGTTGCCAAAAATATGAGTAAGTTAAAAAACAGTGATTTTCCAAAAATTCCTTTCAATAATAAATAAGATGTCTCATTTTCTTTCCAGATAGCGAGTGTAAAACAAATGCATCACTATGCCCATATATCAATATGTGTGAGAAGTCATGAACAACTAATACCGTACAGCATGAGGAAAATACATTTCTATGCTTGTATGTCATGTGTGCATGTCAATGCAATGTATCTCAGAGATGAACTCATGTGCTCACACTCTTAGAGTACTCAATCTCACTTTCTCACACATTCCACTCATCATGCTCAATCACTCGGTACTGTATATGGCCAATCCGGCCCAGGGAAGATCCATCCCGAAATATACACATCAACTGATCACCAGTCACTCAGTACCGAGTAGGGCCAATCTAGCCCGTGGAGAAGATACATCTCCGGGTATATAATGTTTCGGACAAGATCCATGTCCAAGGAAGATCCATCCCTCAATAATATCAACCGTGCTCACTGGGGGTATGTGCAGACTTTTGAGGGACTCCTTTAGCCCAAGCACTATCATAAATCAGTATAACCACAGCGGCGTACAGTCTGATCCCATAACTGTCACTCATAATCAGGCACTCGACCTCACTCAGTCATCAATCTCTCCATTCTCTCTCTCACGGGCTCACAATGTCATGATACTAGCACGAAAACAATTATATGATGCATAAATAAATAACAACAGAAACAGAGATATGATATGCATATGAATGTGTACGACTGAGTATGTAATGTAATGAAAGCAAATAACCCAACAGTATAAATGACCTCAATGGGTCCCAACAAAATAAGCATGTAGCCTAGACATGGTTTCTAACATGAATCACAACTTGATAACTCCAGTATGTAGAGATTTCATGATTTCAGATCTGTTCAGGTAACTACACAGTACCATAGGAATAAAAGAGTCACAGCTCAAATGGTGCATGCCCACACGCCCATCACCTAGCATGTGTGTCACCTCAACACCAAACACATAACACGTATATTCCGGGTTCATATCCTCAGCTCCAAGATTAAAAGAGTTACTTACTTCGAACAAGACAATACCAACACCGAGCAAGCCAAGCGATGCTCCAAAGATGCCATCACGTGCGTAGCGACCTCTGAACGGCTCAAAACTAGCCAAAAGCAACTCAAATACATCAAATAAAGCACAAGTAAACGATTCCAAATGATAAAGATCGAATCCTTAATCAAAACCCAAAATCAGCCAAAAATACCACCCAGGCCCGCACATCGTAACCCAACAAAACTCACAAAATCCAAAAACAAATTCAATTACGAGTCCAAGCATACTAGTTTCACATTAATCCGACTCTAATTAGAGGTTCAAAACTCACAAATTCATATTATGAAACTTTAGGCCAAAACCCCCAATTTCCTCTTTAAAATTCACAATCCAATTACCAAAAACGAAGGTAGATTCATGAAATATAACCAAAACCGAGTACAGAACACTTACCCCAATCCTTGTGATGAAAATTGCTCCAAATATTTCCTCAATCCGAGTCCCACATCTCAAAATATGAAGAAAGAACCAAAACCTCAATTTATAGCTTCTGCCAGCATTTTCGCACCTGCGGCACATTAGCCGCTTCTACGGCGTCGCTTTTGTGACATAACCTCTGCTTTTGCAGAATCAACTGAAGACTCGACCCTCGCACCTACGAACAACATATCCTCTTCTGTGACATCGCAGGTCCGAGCCACCATCCGCACCTACAAAATACCTCGCTCCTGCGCTCCATCACCTCGCTCCTGCGCTCCATCACCTCACACCTGCGCATCCGCATATGCGCCCAAATCTCCGCTTATGCGGTCTTCCTCACCTAGCACTCACCACGCCTCTGTTGCTTCTGCATCCATCGCACCTGTGCAAACTAGCGGAAGGTACAAAAAGTCCAAAAATGCAATGAAATGATCCGAACCTCATCTGAAACTCACCTGACTCCCTCGGGACCCCGTCCGAACATGCCAACAAGTTCCATAACACAATACGGACCTACTCAAGGCCTCAAACACACATAACATCATCAAAACGACAAATCACACCTCAAATCGAAATATATGAACTTTGAACTTTTCAACTTCAATAACTTGTGCCGAAACATAACAAATCAACCCGGAATGAACGAAGCTATTCCAATTCCCAGAAATCACAATTCGAATCTGATATCAAAATTCCACTCCCAGTCAAACTCTCCAAAAATCCAACTTCGGCCATTTGAATCCAAATTCCACTACGGGCTTCCAAATCACAATCCGGACGCAGTCCGAAGTCCAAAATCACCCAACGGACCTACCGGAACCGTCAAAACTCCGTTCCGGGGTTCAAATTCACAAAAAATAAAACTTGGTCAACTCTCCTAATTTAAAGCTTTAACAATGAAATCTATTCTTCCAATTCGATTCTAAGTAATCTGAAAATAAAAATCGACGATTCACATAAGTCATAATACATCATACGGAGCTACTCATGCCCGTAAACTACCGAAAGAAGTGCAAATGCTCAAAACGACCGGTTGGGTCGTTACATTATCCCTCACTTAAACATACGTTCGTCCTCTAACATGCCAATAGTTGTTCCCAAAACCATCAAACCACCATATAACCTTACCATGCACATACCCGGGGGTGATCCCATGTCACCCTATCCCATACATGTCCGAAAACACAACATAACTGAAATTTCTCAATTCAACCTAGCCCACAAGCCTTAGAATCCAATTTCCAACATCTGGAATTTCTTATAAGATCTAAATCTTGCAACCTACACCTTGTATAAGTCTGAACAAGCTATACCAAACCACAATTATAACCCAAGTTACAATCGCAGGATATACTACATAACTCAAATACCCCAAGCAAAATTTCTGATCATAGCAGCTGCTAAAAAAACCCAATTCCAGTAATAAACCTCATATCTAACAAAACCTCACTCTAAAACCTTCGTACACTGCCGATAATGAAAGAACACGCAAAAACGCACCATTCATCAAGTCAACAAGCCATGTAGCTACCTCTCCTTAACAAGAACTATAGCCAATTCCTAAGCCGACTTCCGATATTATCCTTCCAAATATACCGCGATCAAATCCAATAGCACCTATCCTAGATCTGACGGCTTCATCTTATAGAATGCTAACTACTCTACTGACACACAACACCAATATTACCCAGAGCTACAATCGCACAATTCATGCACCAATAAGCAACAATCCAAATATACTCAATCACGAAAATGACTCAATCAGGAGAACCGTCGCGCAACGGGTACCACCACAGCGCAATTCTAAGAACCTATCACACACCGTAGAAACAAAACACACAAATCTAATACAAGGGATCATATCTCAACATAACTCCGCTGCAATGCATGACCCTATCCAAACACTGGCCCATATTATATACCTCGAGCCACCCTAGTAAGAATTAATAACCACGAAGAGGCAAATGACATAATGCCACACAAAACCTGAAAGAACATAACCAATGCGCAATCGATCATGCAATACCCAAATACTCATCTCTCTCGAATTCCTCCATGAGGCCCCCAATAGAACCGCACCATATGTGCATATAACCAATGAATCATAACCCTTCTTAGTATAGAAGAATAACTCATAGATCATTTCCGACCATGAATAAGTTCAACATCAACCGAATGGCACATCCCTCAACAATAGCAGTATGGAGCCAACCAATCCGGCTTGGTGTAGAATACACATCCAAATTGGGCCTACTAATGGACCCCCAAATCAACTCCGGGCACCCACAAATAGATAAATAACCCTCTGAAAGCCCACAATGACTGAATCATAACACATACTATCATCTGGCTAACTTCGTCCATTACTTCACAGTCCACAACCATGAAACAATCTGCTCTTGAGAACTCCTAGTCTCCAAATCCATAGAACACACGAATCACCATATCTGATCCCAACTCCACCGCCAGAATGTCTAACACATCTCTCATACATGATCATCCCATAAAGAATACTTCTAAAATTCTTTCGTGCCACATAGCAAAATTTGAATATCAATAGTCGATCAACCAGGAGAGTGTCGCAGTAGCAGTGAAGTATCCGTAAATCAAAACACATTGCCCCCTCTGAAATGTATACTCTCATCAATCCAAACCGATTAGTAATAACATTTACCTAGTCGCCTAAAACTATCTATGCTGCCTACGAATTTATGCCCTTCCCTTCAAAACTGACATGTGACCTTGCACATGCAAATCTCAATCCCACACAACACACCGCATCTAGCATGCCATCTTGTGAAGAGTACCAGAGTCTCATAATCAATTCTGAGTTACAAGAAGAATACATACCCGATCAGTCAGAAACCTTCCATTTGATCTCTTCCAAGAAAAAATAACTATACACCATATGCTCCTCACACCAGTAGGTAATATACCCCTCGAACCGTGGTAGAAACCATTGAGAACTCTTCGAAGTCCATTTGTACATAACCAAGCTAGCAGCTCTGAATCACTCTAACTCAACCCAGCCATGCAGGTTGCCAAAACCTAAGAGCATTGCCACGAAACACCTGTGGAGACTAGCCACATCATAAGTACCCAAAGAACCGATTATATCCATTAATGTGCTGATCCAACCTACTACCACGCTGTCCTATTTCTCCATGCCCCTTCCAAATTACCTTCAAATTGATACTTCTCCTTGCTGGAACACCACGATCCTTAGCCAAAATTTATTACACAAGAGACCCTAGTATAAAACCACAACGCCCTAAGGTCCATAAGCCGCTGACTTCCCTCTTAAGCACCCCCAAGCACCACAACCGCGACACCCACTCTAAAGAGACCTTGTGTGAACCTAAAATTAATTCATTCACCTTCTTGATGCTGAAATGCATAATCCACAATGGTATAAAAATGCCTTAAGTATCGACACAATCCAATGTAACTCTCAGTTTCTAGCCGTATACAAATCTTGAAAATTCCAAATCGCTACATATAAATATTGAATCCATTAAAACCATTCTCGAGAGTCATCCACTTTACTCAAATCTCAATTAAATCGACCAAACGGACCGAACGACATGTGCCTCATTAGCACACTAGCACCCAAGGGAGTAACCCACACTCCTAAGCAACCGAACAAATTCCTACTCCATGGACACTACATCCTTCACGAATAACCACTCTATTATTTTATGATTCCCATATACCCATAGAGTGTAATACAACTGTATCCAGAAATTCCTTTACCCGAGTCATCCTCGATCTCGACCTCTACAAGTAATAACTGATTCACTAGTATACCCCGAACCGAAACCAATACAACACATAACCGTGTAATCAACTCGTCGATAGCAGACTCCCCACTTGGCTCGAAGCCATGGAATAAAACATCTGATTACTTACAATAACCATACCCCATTACTACCATAATACCACAGTAAGATTCCACTAAATCCTTCATCTGCTCATGCAACAAAAACCATCTAGTACCTCAAATCATATGCAAAACTCGCGTTCATCCTCGTGATGGTTAAGCGAACTTTCACAAGCGATCCAAACTCAAATTGCAATATATATCATTCACTGGTAAAAGAGAACTCTCTACAAAACATCATAGGGATCACACAACCTCAGGACACCTCGCATGAGACAACCCACCTGTTTTGCCTCAAACTGACATCTCCCTATACCCTTCCACAGTCACGACTACTATGCAATCACTTAATCTTCTTGATTCTGAACTTATCAGCAAGACATGAGAATATACTTCACTCCACAACTAAACAACATGAGAGATCCCTCAACACACCCATAACTCGAGACCATACACCAAATCAAGATAGAAATCAAACACCCCATAGTCCTTGCTACATCTCAAGTAAACTCTTCTCGTCACATTAGAACAATCTGAACACATCTCGCAGTCACATCATACTCATCACATAATCATCCAATCATAAATTCCACTAATGGGGACACCAACGGACCTATAAGTCCCATAAGCATGTGCTCACACAATCAAAATCTCCGTGCTCAAGCTACCGTCAAAACCCAGCCTCAAGTCCTCCAGACTTGCCCATCATCAACATGCCAAAATTACATCTCGCACCTCAACCATGGAATTACAAGCCGCCAGCACACAACCAATACCGAGCGCTCACATGCACATACCAATGCGTGGAAAGAATTCAAAGAGTTACGTTTCAAGATGAATCAATGTTGCACGATAAGGAAAGAAAGATGGGAAGTATATCCTAAATATCCTATAGCCTCTAGAAGATAGGTACTAGACACTTGCTCATAACTTGTAGATCCTATGAACCTAGAGCTCTGATACCACTTTGTCACGACCCAAAATCCAACTAGTCGTGATGGCACATAACCCAACCCGCTAGGTAAGCTAGTTAACCACTAACCAATTCCAATAACAATTAATAAAGAAATTCAGTAAAGAAATATCTGAATCTGATACATTTCACAAGAACTGGTAGTACAAATCATGAGCTTCTAAGAATAGAGTTTACAAAGCTGGTATGAGTAAATACATTATCTATTTGAAATTTACATAAAGAGAGTTTTTTGAATCTAAGGCTACCATGAACAAGAGGCAGCTACAACCGGAACATAGGTACATGTTCAGATCCAGCTCCCAACGAACATAGCAACATCAGCAGCCATTATCTGCATCTTGCGTGCGGAAGTGTAGAATGAGTACAACCGACCCCATGTACTCAATAAGTAATAAACCTAACCTAGGTTAAAAGTAGTGACGAGCTTGTACCAAGGTCAGAGTCCAACTCCAATAACCAATAACAGTTCATAACAACATAACGCAAGTAATAAAAGAAGTAACTCAAAGATAATATTCTCAACTTAATCATGATTTAGGAAAATAGTTATGCCTTTCAAGTATATTAGTGAAAACCCAAATCTTTCACCGAAGTTGCCAAAAATATGAGTAAGTTTGAAAACAATAATTTTCCCAAAAATTCTTTCAATAATTAATAAGATGTCTCATTTTCTTTCCAAATAGCCACTGTAAAACAAATGCATCACTATGCCCATATATCAACATGTGTGAGAAGTCGTGAATGACATGATACCGTACAGCATGAGGAAAATACTTCTCTATGCATGTATGTCATGTGTGCGTGTCAATGCAATGTATCTCAGAGATGAACTCATGTACTCACACTCTCAGAGTACTCAATCTCACTTTCTCACACATTCCACTAATCATGCTCAATCACTCGGTACTGTATATGGCCAATCCGGCCCAGGGAAGATCCATCCCGGAATATACACATCAACTGATCATTAGTCACTCAGTACCGAGTAGGGACAATCCAGCCTGTGGAGAAGATCCATCTACAGGTATATAATGCTTTGGACAAGATCCATGTCCAGGGAAGATCCATCCCTCAATAATATCAATCGTGCTCACTGGAGGTGTGTGCAGACTGCGGAGGGACACCTTCAACCCAAGCGCTATCATAAATCAGTATAACTACTGCGGCGTACAGTCCGATCAAATAATTGTCACTCGTAATCAGACACTCGGCCTCACTCAGTCATCGTTCTCTCCAGTCTCTCTCTCACGGGCTCACAGTGTCATGATACTAGCCCGAAAACAATGATATGATGCATCAATAAATAAAAACATAGACTGAGATATGATATGCATATGAATGCATATGACTAAGTATGTAATGCAATGAAAGAAAATAACCCAATAGTAGAAATGACCTCAATGGGTCCCAACAAAATAAGCATATAGCCTAGACATGGTTTCTAACGTGAATCACTGCTCGATAACTCTAGTATGTAGATATTTCATTATTTCAGATCCGTTTAGGTAACTACACAGTACCATAGGAATAACAGTACCAATGCCGAGCAAGCCAAGCGATGCTCCAAAGATGCCATCACACGCGTAGCGACCTCCGAACGGCTCAAATCTAGCCAAAAGCAACTCAAATACATAAAATAAAGCCCAAGGAAATAATTCCAAATGATAAAGATCAAATCCTTAATCAAAACCCAAAATCGGCCAAAAGTCACACCCAAGTTCGCGCCTCGTAACCCAACAAAACTCATAAAATCCGAACCCATTCAATTACGAGTCCAACCATACTAGTTTCACTCAAATCCGACTCCAATTCGATGTTCAAAACTCACAAATTCATATTATGAAACTTTAGGCCAAAATCCCCGATTTCCTCCTTAAAATTCACAATCCAATTACCAAAAACGAAGGTAGATTCATAAAATATAACCAAAACCGAGTAGAGAACACTTACCTTAATCCTTGTGATGAAAATTCCTCCAAATATCGCCTCAATCCGAGTCCCACATCTCAACATATGAAGAAAGAACCAAAACCTCAATTTATAGCTTCTGCCAGCATTTTCGCACCTGCGACACATTAGCTGCTTCTGCGATGTTGCTTTTGCGACATAACCTCCGCTTCTACGGAATCACCTGAGGACTCGAACCTCGCACCTACGGACAACATATCCGCTTTTGCAACATCGCAGGTGTGAGCCACCATCTGCACCTGTGAAATACCTCGCTCCTGCGCTCCATCACCTTGCACCTTCGCATCCGCATATGCGCCCAAATCTCCGCTTCTGCGGTCTTCCTCACCCAGCACTCACCTAACCTATGTGATGCCTCTGTCGCTTCTGCATCCATCGCAGCTGCGCAAACTAGCCGCAGGTGCGATCACACCAGAACCAGCAGCTTAGCAAAAGTCCAAAAATGCAATGAAATGATCTGAACCTCGTCCAATACTGACCCGAGCCCCTCGGGACCCCATCCGAACATGCCAACAAGTTCCATAACACAATACGGACCTACTCGAGGCCTCAAAACACACATAACAATATCAAAACAACGAATCATACCTCAAATCAAAATCTATGAACTTTGAACTTTTCAACTTCAATAACTTGTGCCGAAACATAGCAAATCAACACGGAATGAACCCAAATTTTGCACAAAAGTCCCAAATGACAAAACGAAACTATTCTAATTCCCAAAAATCACAATTTGAATCCGATATCAAAAGTCTACTCCCGGTCAAACTTTTCAAAAATCCAACTTCCGTCATTTCAAGCCAAATTCTACTACGGACCTCCAAATCACAATCCGGACGGGCTCCTAAGTCCAAAATCACCCAACGGACCTACTGGAACTGTCAAAACACTATTCCGGGTTCAAATTCACAAAAAGTTAAACTTGGTCAACTCTCCCAATAACCTGAAAACCAAAACCGACGATTCACATAAGTCATAATACATTATACGAAGCTACTTATGCCCGTAAACTACCGAGCGAAGAACAAATGCTCAAAATGACCAGTTGGGTTGTTACAATAACGAAAAATTCTGTGGAAAATATTTTCTTGACAAACAAGTAGTAATCTTACTCTTTTTTCGGTATTTGGTACGCAAATTAAGGAAAATAACTTCTCAAGAGTATTCATAAATAATTTAGATACAATAAACATGAAATCATAAATTTTCGAACCAATAACCTTCCTAACTCATTAATTTGATAAACATCTGAACCGCTAAACTTTCGAACCTGCAAATGTTTGAACTCATAAATTTTATAATTTCTAAACCCGCAAACTTGCAAACACATAAACCTCTAAACTCATAACTTTGGAACTCGCAAAATTTTTGACCTGTAAATCAAAAAATAAAAAAACCAACACTGAAAATATTTTAAAAAACAAATTGCCGCGGGGGGTGAATGGTGAAAAAAATGAAAAAATAGAAAACAGAAAATTGAAAATACAAAAAAAAAAATTGCGGGGGTCAAGGGGAGGGAGGGGTGGGCAGTGACGAAAAAGAGAAAAAATGAAATCTGAAAATAAGGTTTTTTAAGAGGGGGGCGAGGGGGGCGAGGTAGGCGAGAGATGGGGAGGGGATTGGGTTTAGATGTGAGAGTAGGTAGAGTTTTTAGAAAATATTTTCCTAACTTTTTCTAGGGAAGACATTTTTCTCCAATTTTAAAAAAATGTGATATCTAGAAAAATATTTTCCAAAGCCAAATAGTTAAAAATGGAAAAATATTTTCCGTCATACCAAACACACCCTTAGTGTTCTCTGATTTTGATTGAATAGTATTCTGCGTTGCATGTGTGAGTTATATCTTGATATGAATAGTCAAAATTTAGTCTTGATCTTTTTGTACCTTTTAATTGCTAATCGGCTCTATAATCACTCGATTTATTTTCAATATGCCAAATTTCTCAATTCCAGTTCCATGTTGTATTTGGTATGTGCATTATATTTGTGATGCATTTTTCTATGGTTTTGGCTTCTTCTCTTCTTAAATGCACCATGTTCCTAATAGGATTTTGATGGGCATCTGGTTGTTCCTCCGTGCTTTGGGACATTTGTTGCTGGAGTTTCACATGGATACGTCTAACTATATTAGATTTGCATATTGATGCACTGAGAACTTCTTCAAGGGGAAGAGGAGGCAACAAGCATAAACAAAATCCTAGAAAGGTAATCGGGTCCTAGCCTACACTACTATTGAGTAGCGAAGGTGGTCGATATAGTTTTAACCCAATTAGGTTGGGATCGAATCCACAGGGAGTTAATGTTTGGAATTAGGTTTATATATAAGCTAGATGCGTGTTTTGAATCTAATTACACTTCCACAAGTTTGGGTTTGATTTCTACTTCTAACTTTACTCTAAAGATTGCAATAATCGAAACTAAGGACAATATTTTTGTTGTTGTTTTTCAAATGTTTAAAGAGACTAGGGTAGTGACTTCTACCTAGGTGGATATCTAACAGGTAGCAAAATCTAGGTCAAGCTTGATTAGTTGGGATTGTAATATAGTTATCACACCCAGGTACTCACTCTATATCTCTCGGTAGTTTGAGTAATTTTTTCCAATTTGTCTTTCAAAAGTCCAAATGGGTGTTCATGCAAATCAAGTAATATTAGCTCAAGTTGGGTATTACTATCTCTAGGTTTAACCCTTTAATTGGGGCTATCAATTTCTTGAGTTCACCCCAATTCCTTGTTAGCCTAGTTTTCCTAGACATAGTCCCTCTTTCTCAAGTAAAGACTAAATCATAAAGGCATGAATCAATGTTTGCAACCATTAATTCTTGAGTTCTAGCAAGAACTAGGCTAAATATCACTAACCCATTCACATTCAAGCCCTAAAATCAAATACACATTAAATACCCACACTAGGGTTGGGTCACAATCCTAGCTATGGGTTTAGCCACTCATGGAAATAACAGAAATTAAAGATGAAATGAAGATAAAATCCATAATATTAATTTATGGAATGAAAATCTAATGTTAAGAAGTGAATCTAGTACAAAAATTTCTAAAACAGAAAAGTCAGCTGTCTTAGGTGCTCATACCAAAAAATAGCCCCCCTAAAAATGACAAAACGTTCTATTTATACTAAGCTGAAAATATCTGACAAAACTGCCCCTGTGGAGGTTGTGCGGCTGCGTAATTCTGAGTGCGGCCGCACTCTTACTTTCGCGGCCGCATAATTTTGATGTGGTCCGCGTTCTTCTCTTTTGGATCTGGGTTGAGCTGAACTTTCGCGGACCGCATAATTCTAAGTGCGGCCGCGCACCAGATTATGCGGCCGCATAAAAGTAATGTAGTCTGCACTTGCTTGAGTTTGGCTTGATATCAACTCTCCGATTCTTCATCTTGTGGACCGCATAATTTTGATCCCGGCCGTACTAGGGACTTTCGCGGCCGCACAATTCTGGTGCTGTCCACACTTATCTCTTTTGCTCAAGTTGTCAGTTCTCTGAATCTCATTCATCACGATCCGCATAATTTCAATTGTGGCCGCACATGGACTTTCACGGCCGCACATTTCTGGTGTGGTTCGCGCTCATCATTTAGCCCAAAATCACACTCTTTGAATCTCTCTCTTGTGGACCGCATAATTATGATCGTTGCCGCATCGTGGCTTTCACGGCCGCACAATATTTGTGCGGTCCGCACTTCTGACCTCTTTGCCCAGCCTTGATTTTTTGTTCAACTTTTGACTCCTTTGTGAGTTGATTTTGATTCCTTTGGCTCATTTTGAACAATTCCTGTAAGCAAGCATATTTCATTAGTTTTCGGGAATACCTTCAAGTATTTTTGGCCTAAAACACAAGTAAAAGAGAGCAAATAATAGGTTAAAATCCTTACTTATCAACTCCCTCAAACTTAAGCTTTTGCTTGTCATCGAGCAAATAAGGTAATTCCCACCTCCACTAGAAAAAAGGATATTTCAGCTGGCCTAAGGTGAATCAATCATACATCAATTGGGACTAACAATTACCCTCAACACAAATGAATTATCAATAACACCATGTTTTGACCTTTTGAGTACCATAGTTCTAATGTGACACTAGAGCATCAAGAGTTGACTTAATTCACCAAGGAAGATCGCTCTATCACGTAGGTCATTGTGGAACCCAAACTCCTCCTCCTCTACTCCCCATGAGCAAATCTCACTTTAGAATGTAACACTCAGAATCAGGATTGTGAAGAAGTGCGCTCATCTATCTCAAAAGAATGCCACAAGTCCGGCTCTAAGTACCATAAGCTTGTCCCTTATGTAAATCACCACTAAGGTAAGCTCACTCAACTTGAATCATATATGGATTTTGTGCGAATGTAATGAAGGCTTTTGGATCAAGGTAGGACTTATCGGCATATGATGGTTTCATCTTTCCTTAAGCGCTCCATTTCCTCTTTTTGGCTCATACTTTCTTGAATCTTTGAGTCATTTTCTTCTTCCTTAGGGGAACTAGAGAGACGTAATGTCACTCTTTCTTGCTCATGACAATCATTTTTCTCCTTTTCTAATCACTCCATGCCTTTCATCATTGCTTTCTTTGAATCCCTTCAACTTTCTACTTTATTCACTTTCTTTTTGACATATTTCTTTTTGGCCTTTCTTTCTTTTCTTTTCCTTCCCTTTTCTTTATTTCCTTTTTTTTGTTCTTTGTACATTTTATCACTTTCACATTCCTTTTCTCTCCCCCAAACTTATGCTTTTGCCAATTGTAAAGATCGGGTACCAAGAGAGGGTCATTATAAAACGGATAAAGGCTTGTAATATGGCTATTGAATGAAAAAAGGCTTCGACTCAAAGGGGTTGACTAGGGATATCACATTGGTAGGTTACGGAAGCTTTCAAGTTTCAAATTGGATCAAGGAGAGCCTATAATTATTTCTCAAGTCGAGCTACACTTAGAATTTCACCTAGACAAACATTCAGGGCAAGTTCTAGACTTATTGGCATGGAACTTGGACTTGCAACTCAATACCTCACCTCTCAAGCTGCTGGATTGTTAAAGAGAATAGAGTCAAGGGCCCACAACAACCCTAGCTAAGATTGAAAATCACAAATGGCTCAAAGAAACCACTCGATTCTTTGCCAATCAACTTGTTTCTAACCATAAGGTCGAAGGTCAATGTGTTAGTACCAAGTGAAGCCTGCTTGAGATACTTTTATTCATTACTATTATATATACAAAAACATAAAAAAACGGACTCAATCCCTTAAGAAGGTTGTCACGCCATTTATCGTTGGAAAATGTAAAAAGAAGCTAACAACTTAAAAGGAAGTTACTAAAGTAAATAAGAAGCTATGCTACTAAGAAAAAACAACGAAAGAAGTTATGAAGTAAACCACGAAAAGTAGACTGAATATGTACAAAATGAAGTAAAGCGAATATATACATAATGGAAATGAATATATACATCGAATGGGAAGAATATATACATACCAAAAGTGAAAATAAAGATAAATAAAGATAAAGAAAAATAGTATAATGGTTATTACATACCAAATGTCATCAAATCAAAATGGATCACCCCCCAAATGAAAAATAGCATTGTCCTCAATGCTCATAACAAATAAGAACAGGGAAAAGGGGTAGAGAGTATAGAAAACTCCCTATGTGGTCTCTATTTGCATCAGGTCCTCAACATGGACGGGGTCCTCAGCATGCATAGGATCATCAGCATCCTCCGTATCCTCTAACTGGATCTCCACATCCTCTGACTGGGGGACTACGGGGTTGCTGAGCATCTGAATCAGCTCCTCAGCAGTGCGTGAAGTGGCAGTCGGCTCCTTAGAATGGCCGGTCGCTGCCTCTGATGCCTCGGGCACTGCTGCATGTGCTACTGGGACTGTCTCCTCCATGAGCAGGTCTAGTAGAATATCACCAGTCGAAGCAATCTTCTCAACCTCTTTACCCAACTTCTCCACCGACTCCTTAGATGCCTGAGTCTTCCGCATCTTCTTCACCTGCTTCCCTAAATCATTGATAATCCTCTCATCTGTATCAAGAGTCTCCCGAATCTTCTTCTGGTCGTCTAGAATCTTCTTCTGGTTGTCCAAAATCTTCTTCAAAGAGTCCTTCACTGATGGAGTTATCTGAAGCTCTGATGGGGATAAAGACTGTGCTGCCACTGCACTGGATATGGCAGTCAACTTTTTAGTAGCTGCATGCATCCAGTTGTTGAGACTGGATAGCGTCTGTGAAACCCACAATACAGTCTGAGGGTAGGTAGGAGATACGGGCACTGACAGTGGCACTGAGAGGGTTGGTCCGGAGGAAGGAGGAAGCATGGCAGCAGCTCCGGTAGAAGTACCGACTGCTGTGGAGGGCTCGGCAACTGACCTGGTGGCCACTACCCCTGGCTCTTCAGACTGGCCAGTAGAGGTAGTGGCTTTACCCTTGAATTTAGGGTTGTCCTCTCCCTATAGGTGGTACCATAAGAAAGGCTTTTTAGTCTTCACCTCCACGTCAAAATGTCTCATCTCTACCCCTTGGTCTTGGAAATACTATGTGAGGAAGTTGGGGTAGGGATACGATCTTTCTTCTTTCTGGACTGCATTGGAGATGTTGTAGGAAATCAAGTTTCCTACATTAATAGGATAGCCTGCCATGATGGAAGCTACCACTACTGCCCGGGGGAGTGGAAGTATATTCTCATGCTGGCACGAGTCAAGAAGGTTGCACACGAATGTTTGCCACCCTTTTGCTTCAAAGTTAAGGGTGGCTCTAACAATTTGAACTCCTGTTGTGAGCCATGCAGGTGTTGTCCCCGGAATAGTAGGTATCTCAGCTAGCCATGGACGAACTGCATCACCCAAGGCTAGCTTTTCCAGGCATTGCACTGCCTCGACCTTCTCAAACCCTACATATATGTTCAGTTCGTGGCCATCAAACCGTATTTTCAAGTTCCGGACCTTCATCACCTTTGTACCCTTTTTTATGTGGGCAACATTGGCATAAAATTCCTTGACGAGGTATTCATTGGCATCTTGCAACCGGTCGGTGGACCATTTCCATCCTTTTTCTCTCCGTAAATTGCTTTAGGAAATTCGGATTATGCTGGCTTAGGTCTTTGGTTATGAATTGTCGCTCAAGAGTGAGCGACCTTTGGTGCCACCATTCGTGAAATTTTGCATATGCATTCTCACTTACAAATCTATCAGCCCACACCTTCGACTTCCTTGATCTATCCTGGCCTCCCACAATTGTGTCACTCCATCTCTCGTCATCCAGGACCTCATCATCATCATTATCTAAATTGATTGGGGTAGTTGTTGTGGCAGGTGTTGTAGCAGGTGGGGAAGATGGTTCAGATACCTGACTACCTCCCTCTGAGCTATCAGAAGAACTAGAGGAGGAGGTAGGTTCATTGATTAAATGGAGTCTATCGGGGAATTGTTGTGATTGTACCCCCGGTTGTGGTTGTACAGAATCCCCCTCAGAAGTTTCCCGGGATGGGAGGTATTCACTGGTGTCTAAGGAGTCCAGAGGTGGTCTACTGAGAGTAGTCTTTTTGCCCTAGACTTTCTGGACTAATAGTGGCATGTTAGGTTTTCCTCTACCCCGGCCTCGGGAGGATTCTGCCCTCCCTTTGAAAGTATCACCTCGACCACGAGAACGCACCATTGTCTGCAACACACAAGAAGTGAAAATCAGTTTAGAATTGGGGTTCAACATGTGTTATTGAATTACAATTGAAAAGAAAGACACTGCTTCTCAGAACAGGGCAACACGGACAACACAAAAGTGAGTGCGGCCACAGACTGCCCATCGCGGACCGCACAAAAATAAGTGCGACCGCATAATACCCATCGCGAACCACACAAAATTGAGTGTGGTCGCGGAGATACCAGGTTCAGACTACTGGTTCTCTGAAGTTACCTCAGTGCGGACCGCATACTTTTGAGTGCGGCCGCTGCAAAAACCCATCGCGGACCGCACAAAATTGAGTGCGGCCGCATAATCGATTCGTTGAGTCTCTGAAATTTAATTGTGCGGACCGCACAAAATTGAGTGCGGACGCACAAACTTAGCAATGACAAGTGTTTTCAGCCTGGGGTATCACGTACCGCACAATTTTGTATGCGGCTGCATACCCTAGCGCGGACCGCACAAAAATGTGTGCGACCGCGAAATTCAAATCAGAGCGGCACCGAAGTACGATTAATACTAGGGTTTTCACTAATTAGGCATGATTTGTGGCAATTAAACAATAAAGGCTACTAACCCCAGCCCCCATTATGCATTCAAACACTACCCACAAGCTTCTAAGCAAGAATTAAGCATCAATTTGACATTTTTGGCATGAATCTAACCCAAGATAAAAAGAAAACAAAAACAAAGAGAAAACAAAAAAGAAAAAGATGAAACTAATTCATAGAAATCAACATACTAGTAATGAAATGTAGTAGGAAATCAATACTTGATGAATATGGGATGAGATTGAAAACAAGAAACAGTGCATTGTGACTTAGCCTAGCTTGAGAGGTCAGAGTGTGTAAAGCGTCAATAGTCTCAAAAAGTCCTATTTATACTCTAACCATATTGGCCCACGGACTTACCTGAGTGCGACCGCACAATTTTGGTGCGGTCTGCACTCTTTACCTTTTCTAACTCAGCAGTTGATTCAGTGACGCGGTCCGCATAAAAATGGCTGCGGCCGCACAATCTGTGCGGTCCGCAAAATTTTGATCGCGGCCACGAATCCTTAAGGGATTTTGTAAGGCCAAACATCAGAGAGTTGGCATTTTTCATCTTTCAGCTGTGCGACCACACACAGAATTGTGCGGCCGCAAAGGGCTTGTGCGGTCTGCATAATTCTATCGTGTTCTGCACAATTTCACCACTTGGTCAATTTTTGTCTTGTCAATTTTTTGCACTGCACACCCAATTTCTGCATACACTTCACAACTAGTTTGTCTAAAACAATGCCTAATCTAACAAGAAAATCAAAAGAAAGAAAAACACATGGGTTGCCTCCCAAGAAGTGCCTTATTTAACGTCGCGGCACGACGCATGGTACCATCATTCATTTGAAATGGAGCAATGCCACAACATGGCCATCATCAACCTTACCAAGGTAGTGCTTCACCCGGTGCCCGTTGACTCTAAAGATCTCACCATTCTTATTTTTCAAATCAAGAGCACCGAAAGGAGTCACATATACCACTTCAAAAGGACCACTCCACTTTGATTTAAGCTTTCCCGGATTCATCCGTAACTGAGAGTTGAATAAAAGAACAAGGTCGCCTTCTTTGAATTCTTTGTTCCGGATATACTTATCATGTAGGTACTTCATCTTGTCCTTATACAAAGACGAACTGGAGTAAGCATGGAACCGGAACTCATCAAGTTCATTCAATTGCTCCACCCGAAGATTGGCAGCTACATCCCACTCAAGGTTCAATTTCTTTAATGCCCACATGGACTTATGCTCTAATTTCATCGAAAGGTGACATGCTTTCCCAAACACCAACTTATACGGAGACATACCAATTGGAGTCTTGTAAGCTGTTCTATAGGCCCAAAGAGCATCGTCAAATTTCCTTGACCAATCAGTCTGATTTGCATTGACAGTCTTAGATAGAATACTCTTGATCTCCATGTTGGAGACTTCAACCTGTCCACTTGCCTGGGGTGATAGGGGGTCGACACTTTGTGAGTGACACCATACTTGGAGAGTAAAGTATCAAAAGCTTTGTTGCAAAAGTGTGATCCCCTATCACTAATGATGGCCCTTGGATTACCAAACCTTGTGAATATGTTCTTCTTTAAGAAAGCTAACACACTCCGAGCTTCATTGTTGGGAAAAGACACGGCTTCAACCCATTTGGACACGTAATCCACAGCTACCAATATATAGGTGTTCCCACATGATCTCACAAACGGACCCATAAAATCAATGCCCCAAACATCAAAAATATCAATCTCCGGGATGGTGGTAAGAGGAATCTCATTTTCTTGGAGATCCCACCGGCCCTTTGACATTCATCGCAACGCTTGACGAGATAGCTAGCGTCCTTGTAAAGGGTAGGCAATAGAATCCATAGCTTAGAACCTTTGTAGCAGCTCTCGCTTCACCATGGTGACCACCATATGGCGAAGAGTGGAAAGCTTCAAGAATACCCAATTGTTCTTCTTCTGGTACACATCTTTGGATAACACCATCAGTACAAGTTTTGAAGAGATATGGCTCATCCCAATAATAGTCCAGGAAGTCCCGTTTGAGCTTCTTCCTCTGGTTTGAGGAGAACTCATTTGGAACAATGCCACTCATAAGATAGTTGGCCACATCGGCATATCACGGCATCCCAGTCATAGAAATGGAAAGGAGTTGTTCGTCAGGAAATGAATCATTGATTTCAAGGCCATCATGTGGCCTCCCCTCCTCCTCCAATCGGGACAAGTGGTCCGCCACTTGATTCTCACTACCCTTTTGGTCTTGAATCTCTAGATCAATCTCTTGCAATAGAAGCACCCACCGCATCAACCTTGCCTTAGAGTCTTTCTTGCTCGTAAAATAATGAAGTGTCATATGGTCGGTGTGAACAATCACCCTTGTACCCATTAGGTACGGCGAAACTTCTCCATAGCAAAGACAATGACTAGGAGTTCTTTCTCGGTCACCGTATAGTTGACTTAGGCCTCGTTCATGGTCTTGCTAGCATAGTAGACTGTATGAAAGATCTTATTAATTCATTGCCCCAATACCGCACCAACTGCCACATCGCTTGCATCACACATGAGCTCAAATAGTAAGCTCCAATTTGGCGCTGTGATAATAGGAGTGGTAGTCAACTTATACTTGAGTAGTTCAAATGCCTTCATATAATCTTCATTGAAAATGAACTTCACATCTTTCTCCAAGAGTTTGCACAAGGGGTTTACCACCTTAGAAAAGTCCTTGATGAATCGGCGGTAAAACCCCGAATGACATAGAAAGCTTCTCACTCCCTTTACGGAAGTAGGGGGAGGGAGTTTGGATATCACTTAAATTTTTGATTTATCAACCTAAATACCATTCTTGAAAATCATGTGACCAAGGATAATGCCCTCTTTGACCATAAAGTGACACTTCTCCCAATTCAGCACCAAGTTAGTTTCTTCACAACGTGCCAATACCTTATCCAAGTTATCCAAGAACTCTTCAAAAGAATCCCCCATGACAAAGAAATCATCCATGAAAACCTCGAGAAAGTCCTCCACCATATCGGTGAAGATGGACATCATACACTGCTGAAAAGTTGTTGGTGCATTGCATAACCCGAATGGCATCGGCGAGAATGTGAAAATGCCATATGGACAAGTTAATGTGGTCTTCTCTTGGTCTTCAGGTGCAATAAGAATCTGGTTATATCCAGAATATCCATCCAAGAAGTAATAATAAGCACGTCCGGCTAACCTATCCAATATTTGATCAAGAAATGGAAGAGGAAAATGGTCTTTCCGCATAACTTTGTTGAGCTTTCTATAATCCATGCACACTCTCCACCCAGTAAAAGTTCTTGTGGGGATAAATTCATTTTTGTCATTTGTGATCACAGTCATGCCCCCTTTCTTTGGGACACATTGCACTGGCGAGGTCCACGAACTATCGGAAATGGGTTAAACCATTCCGGCATCCAACCACTTGATGATCTCTTTATTTACTACCTCTTGCATGGCCTCATTCAATCGTCTTTGATGTTCCACGGAGGGTTTGGCATCCTCCTCCAAAATAATTTTGTGCATGCAAAAGTCGGGGCTTATACCCTGAATATCCGCCAATGTCCAACCTATTGCTTTCTTCCTCCTTTGAAGCACCGCAAGGGTGGCATCTACCTGCACGTTAGTTAAGCACGAGGAAAGAATAACATGTAAAGTGGAACAAGGGCCTAGAAACTCATACCTGAGGTGTGAAGGGAAAGGCTATAACTCCAACGTGGGAGTCTCCTCGGTTGAGGGCTTTGTTGGTGGAGTCTTTCGATTTTCGAGATCCAAGGAAAGTTTTCGGGGCTTATAAGTATATGATCCCATTCCTTGAAAAGCATTGACACATTCTACAAAGCCTTCCTTCTCATCCTCATCATGATTCAACAACACAATTCCCAAGGTATCTTCCACATTTATCACAACACTTGTGTCATCAACAATTACTTCGGTCACAAGATCCATGAATGAACACACTTCGTTGCTATTTGGCTGCCTCATTGATTTACAAACATGGAACACTACTTTTTCATCGCCCACCCGGAAGGTGAGCTCTCCAGCTTCCACATCAACTAAGGCCTTCCCTGTAGCGAGGAAAGGTCTCCCCATAATTATTGGCACCTCGTAGTCAACCTCACAGTCAAGTATCACAAAATCTGCGGGAAGGATGAACTTGTCGACCCTAACTAACGCATCATCAATTATCCCTAATGGCCTTTTCATTGTTCGATCCGCCATTTGCATCCTTATGGATATGGATCTTGGTTGCCCAATCCCCAACGTTTTGAACACAGAATAGGGCATCAAGTTAATTCTTTCCCCCAAATCATATAAAGCTTTGGGGAAATCGACACTCCCAATAGTGCACGGGATTGTGAAAGCACCGGGGTCTTCCAACTTTGGAGCCACAGAGTGCACCATAGCACTCACTTGATGTGTCATTTTGATCGTT
This sequence comes from Nicotiana tomentosiformis, assembly GCF_000390325.3. Classification (NCBI taxonomy): domain Eukaryota; kingdom Viridiplantae; phylum Streptophyta; class Magnoliopsida; order Solanales; family Solanaceae; genus Nicotiana; species Nicotiana tomentosiformis. The sequence continues at coordinate 76,792,174 of NC_090817.1, read as the reverse complement.
TCATAGTTCATTGATCTCTTCTTTGTTACCAAATCCTTCATGAACTTGGCATGTCCCGGTATTTGTTCTAAGGCTTCAACCAACGGCACATTTATGGACAAAATTTTCATCATATCAATGAATTTCTTGAATTGATTCTCATTGTTTTGCGTTTAAAGTCTTTGAGGGTATAAAGGAGGAGGCCTTGGCATTGGTACCTTAGCCTTTAGCACTACCGGTTCCGGCATGTCAGTCATGTGCTCCCTAGACGGGTTCACTTCTTCTTGCGTCTCCTCCACATTTTCATCAATACTAATTCTTGCTTCTTCATTAGATTGAACATCATTGCTTGGCTCATCATCATCTTGCACCAACACATCATCACCCAAATGTCTTCTTTAGTTTGAGGTACTAGTAACCCCACCTCTCCCACTTTTTGTTGTCACGGCCATTGCATGCCATGTATTCCCACCTTTCGGGTTCACCACCATATCACTAGGTAGTGCCCTCTTTGGGAGAGTATTTAAAGCTTGAGAAATTTGGCCAAGTTGAACCTCCAAGTTGCGGATAGAAGTGTTATGGGAGGCTAATTGGGCATCAGAGTCGGCGTTTTTCTCCATCATTTGCTTAAACATATTTTCAATCCGTCCCATTTCACTATTGGTAGAACTAGGACTTTGCAACGGATATGGAGGCGTGTTGTTTGGTTGTTGATACATCGGGGACCTCTGAAATCCCAACCCCCGATTTCCTTGATTGCTATTGTTCCAACCCCCTTGATTATTGTTGTTCCCCCAATTGCTTTGATTGTTTCCACCCCAATTACCTTGATTATTTCCTCTCCAATTGCCTTGATTACCCCAATTTCTTTGATTATTGTTGTTGCCACCACTCCAATTTCCTTGGTGGCCTTGGTTGTTCCAGTTTCTTTGGTTTCCTTGTGATCTCCATTGTTATTGATTTGGAGAATTGCTTCTTTGACCTTGATAATTGTTGACATATTGAACCTCTTCATCTTTCTCATCATATGAATCATCTTGATTATACCCACTATTACTTTTCTCAAATTGTTCCGGATGGTTTTGTACTTGTTAACCTCGTTGTTGTCTCTTGTTTACCGTCATGTTCACCCCTTCCATAGCATTCACTTATTTAGACCCTTGAACCGGTTGAAGTTGAGCCTTGGACAATTGGTTCATGGTGGTTATCAACTCCGCAATAGCTTGCCCATGATCATGTAGCTCCTTGTGTAGGTGAATAACATTTGGGTCACCCTGAGGAACATTGGCTCTACTTTGCCACGCCGAAGAGGTGTCCGCCATCTCATCCAAGATTTCACAAGCTTCAGAATAAGGTATGTTCATGAAGTTACCCCCAGCGAGTTGATTTACCACACACTGATTTGTTGTGTTGATCCCCCTGTAGAAGGTCTGTTGGATCATGGCCTCGGTCATATTATTGTTCGGGCATTCTTTTACGATGGTACGATATCTTTCCCAAATCTCGTACAATGTCTCATTGGGCTCTTGTTTGAAAGCTAAAATTTCATCCCTTAGTGTAGCCATGTGCCCCGGAGAGAAGAATTTGGCAATGGGCTTCTCGGCCAACTCATCCCAAGTGTGGATGGAATGATTGGGCAATCTCTCTATCCAGTCCAAAGCCTTTCCCCGTAGAGAAAAGATAAACAACCTTAACCGCAGTGCATCCTCGGTGACATTTGTTTGCTTGCTCCCCCAACAAGTATCAATGAAACCCTTGAGATGCTTATAGGCATTTTGGTGTGGAGATCCGGTGAAGAAACCCCACCTGCTCAAGCAGTGTAAGCATCACGTTGGTAATTTGAAAGTTGCCCGCCCCAATCCGGGGAGGAACTATTGCACTTACATAGCCCTCATTCGGCAATACCCGGTGCACTGCTCTTGAAGGAAGCGGTCGGCCTCGACTGTTTACTTGAGGCTCGGGATAAACCTCATCCACTTGATCTTCATCTACCTCCTCTCCCAATGGTAAATTTTTGAGGGGCTCGTTGTTAAGGGCCATTTTGTACTTCAAAGCAATTCACAAACAAAATTAGTGACTCGGAAGGAAAGAAAGACAAAACATACAAATACCTAGATATATAGATAAATCCGTTTAACTCCCCGACAACGGCGCCAAAAATTGATCGGGTCCAACCCTATACTACTATTGAGTAGCGAGGGTGGTCAATGCAGTTTTAACCCAACTAGGTCGGGATCAAATCCACAGGGAGTTAATGTTTGGAATTAAGTTTATTTCTAAGCTAGATGCGGGTTTTGAATCTAATTAAACTTTCACAAGTTTGGGTTTGATTTCTACTTCTAGCTTTACTCTAAAGATTGCAATAATCGAAACTGAGGACAATATTTTTGTTGTTGTTTTTCACATGTCTAAAGAGCCTAGATAGTGACTTCTACCTAGGTGGATATCTAACGGGTAGCAAAATCTAGGGCAAGCTTGATTAGTTGGGATTGTAATATAGCTATCACACTCGGATACTCACTTTATACCTCTCGGTAGTTTGAGTAATTTTGCCCAATTTGGCTTTCTCAAGTCCAAATGGGTATTCATGCAAATCAAGTGATATTAGCTCAAGTTGGGTATTACTATCTCTAGGTTTAACCCTTTAATTGGGGCTATCAATTTCTTGAATTCACTCTAATTCCTTGTTAGCCTAGTTTTTCTAGACTTAGTCCCTATTTCTCAAGTAGATACTAAGTTATAAAGGCATGAATCAATATTTACAACCATTAATTCTTGAGTTCTAGCAAGAACTAGGCTAAATATCACTAACTCATTCACATTCAAGCCCTAAAATCAAATACCCACACTAGGATTGGGTTACAACCCTAGCTATGGGTTTAGCTACTCATGGAAATAATAGAAATTAAAGATGAATTGAAGATAAAATCTATAATATTAATTTATAGAATGAAAATCTAATGTTAAGCAGTGAATCTAGTACAAAATTTTTGAAAACAGAAAAGTCAGCCGTCTTAGGTGCTCATACCAAAAAATAACCCCCCTAAAAATAACAAAAAGTTCTATTTATACTAAGCTGGAAATATCTGACAAAAATACCCTTGCAAAGGTTGTGCGGCTGCGTAATTCTGAGTGTGGCCGCACTCTTGCTTTCGCGGCCGCATAATTCTAATGCGGTCCGTGTTCTTCTCTTTTGGATCTGGGTTGAGCTGAACTTTCGCGGACCGCATAATTTTAAGTGCGGTCGCGCTCCAGATTATGCAGCCGTATAAAAGTGATGCGGTCCGCATTGCTTGAGTTTGGCTTGAAATCAACTCTCTGATTCTTCATCTTGCGGACTGCATAATTTCGATCGCGGCCGCACTAGGGACTTCCGCGGCCGCACAATTCTGGTACGGTCTGCACTTCTCTCTTTTGCTCAAGTTGTCACCTCTCTGAATCTCAGTCATTACGGTCTGCATAATTTCAATTGCGGCCGCACAGGGACTTTCGCGGCCGCATATTAGTGGTGCGGTCCGTGCTCATCATTTAGCCCAAAATCATACTCTCTGAATCTCCCTCTTGCGGACCGCATAATTATGATCGCGGCCACACAATATTTGTGCGGTCCGTACTTCAGACCTCTTTGCCCAGCCTTGATTTTTTGTTCAACTTTTGACTTCTTTGTGAATTGATTTTGATTTTTTTGGCTCATTTTGAACAATTCCTGCAAGCAAGCATATTTTATTAGTTTCTGGGAATACCTTCAAGCATTTTTGGCCTAAAACACAAGTAAAAGAGAGCAAATAAAAGGTTAAAATCCCTACTTATCAAAAGGCTTCAAAAGGTCAAGCTTCTTAAAATCTCTAATCATGTTTAAGTCCTTATATTGGAATATAAGAAGCATCAAATCTAATGGTGCCCTTGAAAGACTTAAACAATTAGTCATAGGAGAAAAACTTCCTATCATTGCTTTAGGTGAACCTTTTCACAAAGCAAATAAACTGGATAAGTTCAAAAGAAGTTTGGGGTACCAACGTGCCTTTTCAAATTGTAACAGCCAGATTTGGGTCTTCTGGGAAGATCAACTGGATTGTGATATTATTGATGAGGATGAGAAATAAGTCACTTATAGTATAAAGATTGATGGAGTCTATCTACTACTTTCTTTTGTTTATGCAAAATGTGAGGATCATTTGCGAGAGCATCTTTGGGATATACTCAGGCTTATTTGAGGGAATTACAGCATGCCTTGGTTAGTGTCTGGTGACTTCAATTGTATTATTGGTCCGGCTGAGAAAAAAGGAGGTACCCCACATAGAATGTCACAGAGCATGTCTTTCATAAAATGCATTATGTATTGTGAATTAGTGGATGCTGGGTACACTGGGTCAAGCTTTATATGGTGTAATGGTTGGGCTCCATAGAGAAGAGTTTGGCAGCGATTAGATAGGGTTATCTTAAATCATGAGTGGCTGAATCTCTTTTCCAATACCAGTGTTAACCATTTGATTAGAACTGGGTCTGATCACTCTTCTCTTTTGATCTCTTCTAACTCTAATAATGATGATTATGTTACATATTTTAGGTTCTTGGATTTCTAGATAGAAGAACCTGATTTCATGGATATTGTTGAGCAAGCTTGGAGTATTGATGTCTCTGGTTCACCACTCTGGAAGTTCCATTTAAAACTTAAAAATACCTGCAAAATGCTTTCACAATGGTCCAGAATATCTGTTGGAAATATTTTTACAACTGTAAAATCCTTAGAGGATAATATTGCAATGTTGGAACTTAATCTACCAATGACAACTCAAGCTAATAGAGTTGCCCATAATCAAAGTAATGTTAAGATAATAAGGGCATACAAGAAGGAAAAGGCTTTTTGGAGACAAAACTTTGGAATCAAGTGGTTTGTGGATGGAGAAGTCAACACCAGATTCTTTCACTCTGTGGTCAAGGGCAAGAAGAGGAGGTTAATTTTATCTAGACTGCAAGATGATAATGGCAACCGGATTGAAGGAAATCAGTGTATTGCTTAGGAGGCTATAAAATTTTTCGAGAAGCAATTCACAAAGGAGAACACCCAGAAGAACTTTTCTATTATGAGCTGCATTCCAAGGATTGTTAATCAGGAGGATAACAAAAAACTGCTAGCACCACCTTCACTTGATGAATTGAAAGAGATCATCTTCTCTATGAGCACACACAATTCTCCTGGACCTGATGGGGTCTATGGAAAATTCTACCAATCATGTTGGGAGATAATAAAGGAGAATTTACTACTAATTATACTTGGTGTTTTTGCAGGTACTTCTTTACCAAGATCTTTTACTCACGCATGCCTTATCATGATTCCGAAGGTGAAGAATCCCCAACGATTCACTGAGCTAAGACCAATCAGTCTTAGCAACTTCTCTAGCAAGATTATTTCCACACTTATGAACCTGAGACTTGGCCCTGTTATGAAGAAATTGATCTCTCCATATCAGACTGGTTTTATCAAAGGAAAGTCTATAACTGAGAATATCATGCTCATTCAGGAAATGGTGCACAACATTAATCAGTCTCCACAACTTGGAAATGTTGTCATGAAATTGGATATGACCAAGTCATATGATAGAGTCGATTGGGACTACTTATGCCAAGTTTTGAGGAAAATGGAATTTTCAGAAGTATGGATTGATAGAGGCTAAAGGATAATCTCGAATGTCTGGTATTTAATCAACCTAAATGGTTCAAGAAAAGGTTTCTTCAAATCTATCAGGTGTATTAAACAAAGGGATCCTCTTTCCCCATCTTTGTTTGTCATTGGAGCAGAGTTATTATCCATAATGATGAACAGACTACCAGAAGAAGGTTTTATTCCATATTCATCTGAGAGAAGAGGGCCCTTGATTACTCATTTATGTTATACGGATGACACCATTTTATTTTCCTCTGGAGATCCAACATCCTTGAAGGTGATGATGAATAAACTGGAGTCATATGAAACCATCTCAGGACAGATGATCAACAAGAGTAAATCTAATTTCTATGTGTCAACAAACTTTCCTCAATCTGAGCTCAATAAAGTGGAAGATATTACTGATTTTTCTCAACTTCAGTTCCCGATGCAGTACTTGGGGTGCCCCATATATTTGGAGAGGAAAAAGAGTAGTTCACTTTAACAACATGGTAGCTAAAGTTTCCAATAGACTGCAAGGATGGCAAGGGAAGCTCTTATCTTATGGTGAAAAAGCAGTGCTCATTAAATCAGTATTGTAATCTCTTCCTCCTCACTTGCTTTCTGTTCTTTATCCTCCTAAAATAGTTTTTTCACAAACAGAGAAGATCATAGCTAACTTTTTTCTGGGGAAAGTATGACATCAAAAATAAATTCTACTGAAAAAAAATGGAGTGATCTCGGTTTCCTTGTTCTTGAAGGTGGGGTTGGCTTTAGATCACTATCGGATTTCGCAAATGTCTTTTCTGCTAAGGCATGGTAGAACTTCAGAACTAATCAGAGTCTCTTGAATGATTTTTTGAGTGTTAAGTACTATAAAAGGCTACATCATGTTGCCAGGAAGTGGTCATACGGCCAATCTCACAACTGGAAAAGGTTAATGGAGATTAAAGAAGATGCTGAAAAACATATCCTTTGGAAGATTAGGGTAGGTAGGATATCCTTCTGGTGGGATAATTGGTCTGGTAAGGGAGCCATAGCCAAGGTCACCCAATTCCATAATACCCCTAGGAAACTCCAGGTGAACTATTTCTTTGAGGGTGGGAAGTGGAATTCCAATAAGCTCAGGAATGTCCTTCCTCACAATATTGTTAATGATATTTTGGAGATTGGTATCAATATTGGAAGGGAAGATAAGCCAATATGGATGATTTAATCCAAGGGACACTTCACTTGCTATTCTGCTTGGCAGATGTTGAGGAGACAGAGGAATACTTCATTCGCTACTACCATGATTTGGTAGAAGAAACTTCCTTTCAAAATTTCTTTCTTCATGCTAAGAATGATACAGAATAGAATCCCAACTGATGAAGGCCTCAAGAGATTCAAATTGATCCTACCATCAAAGTGCTCGTGTTGTAATAGTCACAAGGAAGAGACCATCATGCACCTATTTTGTGAGAGTTATATTGCAAAACAGGTGTGGTCCTTTTTTGCTCAGAGTTGTGGTATTACAACAAGACAAGGAGGCATTAGGCAATTGATCATGTCTTGGTGGCTAACTAAGGCAAATAATGGAATCCATGTAATGATCCTACAATGTCTACCATCCATTGTATGCTGGGAGATATGAAAAAGTAGGTGTGCAGCCAGATTTGAGAATTTACATATGTCCGGAAGAGCTATAATTATACAGATTTGCAGGTCAATGATTATGCTACTGAACAGCCAATTTCCTAGAGTACAATTCCCCTTGCATTGGAATAATATATTCATAGCGGTGGAGAATGCAAAATAGCTAATTAGTAGCCAACTGATTAAATAGTGCAAACCTGATTTTGGCTGGCAAAAGCTGAACATTGATGGCTACTGTAAAAGAAACCCAAGAAGTGTCGGAGGTGGTGGTGTTATTAGAGATCATCAGAGATCCTTTGTTGTAGCTTTTGTTGAGTATTATGGCCAATGCACCAATAATTTTGAAGAGGCAAATGCAATGCTACATGGGTTGAAATTGTATTTCAGCGGAGGTTTTTTGAATGTAATTGTCGAGTCTAATTCTCGGGTGATCATTAACATGATTAACAACAAAATGAAGGTTTCTTAGCAGATACATCATATCATTGAGCAGATTATTCAAATCTCTAGCAAGGGTAATTTTACTTTTGTCCATGCATATGGAGAAGGTAATAGTGTTGCTGACCAACTTGTTAATCTGGGGGAAAGCTTAAAAGTTAAGGTCACATTTGATACTACTAGTTCTTTGTCGGACATAGTGAGATCTTCACCGAGACTTGATCACGTCGGTTTCCCAAACTTCAGATTCAAACCAAGGAAGAACCATTTTACTATTAACGATGTTTCTAGATATAGCTGAATTTTGTATAGTAGTGCTAACTATATGTATATCACCTATTAGTAAAGTTCATATATCTCAAAGTGTAATGGAGGAAATCTCACAAAGTAGGCAGACTCGTTTGATGCTTTTATATTGGAGGATGAGATATATTATTCTTCATAATGTTTTGAAGCTATGGTTTATGTCTTGCTAAGTGTACTTATTCTTTTTGATGATATACTAAAAAACAAAATGCACCGAGAATGTTTGACAATTTGCTTAAATCAACTGATTTTCTTTTACTTTTATCAGTTGCCTCCGTTATCTCTCCCTTTAGTTAAATGTTTTATGGAAATATAATAAATCTGTTTACCAACACTGCAATTTGTAGTCCTTTACAACTAATATTAACGACTCTATAAAATTATCTCCAAAATGACTGAGAAAAGAGATTACTTTTGGTAGTTATAGGCTTATAGATTTAACTTTATTAGTGCATAGACATACATTAAAAATTTCGTCGTGGTATTGGTTGTTTATATTATATACGCTTTTATGCATTCTCTCTTATGTACTTTTGTGCAACATCAGTTTCATATAAATGACTTTTATTATTGACTCACTGTGCACATCCAAGATGTTTGATCGTGTCAATCCCCTAACAAATTTTGATGTATTTCTTTTTTCAATAGGTTTACTACAACATTCTGATCCATCATTCAACAACTCAAAATTTACGTCTGTTTACCCGAAAAATGGATAGAGTTAAATTTGTACGTAGTTCTAAGGGTATGTGGTATAACTTGACACAAATCGTAAGAATGAATAGAAATATCGAGTGTTGACTGTGGAGAATGATAAAATAGGCAAAGTTGGAAAGAAGATGATTTATAGATTAAGCAAGATAGAATCAATCTATGAAGCTAAAAAAGGATAACTCTTCAATATAGGAGTGCATGATATCTCAGTTACAATGTATGGCCAAAACTTGTTCCTTACAGAAATAATAATCATCCCTTTTATAGTGGAGAGATCTTACTTTAGATATAATTAAAAATACATAGTGGGAGACCCATGATAAATCAGTTTTTCCATAATTCCTGCCAGGATTCTCTCCTCTAGTGCGATTCCAACGGCTCTTGTCTATGAGCTCGATATTGACGCGAGCTTGATATCGACTCGAGTTCTCGATCTTGACTCAAGCTCGATTCTGACTCGGATCCTTGTATTGATTCGGGGTCAGTGTTGGCCGGTCTCTGCCTCATAAGCTCGATAACTTCACTTTGCATCATAGTTCGATTTGGATTCGAGCTCGATAATAATATCGAGCTCGACATTGATCGGTCCCTAGGGCTCGAAGTTTGGTGACCTGACTTCGGACCTCAACCTGATATCATGAAGACGCTCTTCACTCTAATGCATTACCATTTCGATCAGTTCGTACGAAGGACTAACCGATTTTGACCGTATACAACGTTATTTACTTTGGCCGGATATCATCATTCAATATCATATATCTATCATTTATAGTCGTGTTAAATAAATATGTTGTAAATGTATGCCATTTGTTCTCATCTTTCTTTCTGTTAGAGTATTTACCCTTTTTCTAACTTTGTGTTAACTAAAATATTCGATCTAAAGTATGATTTTCAGATTATACTATTCTATAAAATTATTTAACAAAAGTATAAACTGTTTTTAGCGGGAATGTCCGGAAACATAGATATTGTGAATTTACGTTGGAGAGCTAAACAGAAGAACAAATTACTGGTAGAAATTTGCGCCATCGAAATAACAATTATTTTTGTCCCAACAATGAGATAAAAGAGTTAGAATCGAAATAACAAAAACTCCTTCATCATTCAAGTAATACAGTTTCATCTCTGAAAGTTGATAGCCGACCTCAAAAAAGAAGTGATCGTTACACCTTGAACTTGAAGAAGGTTGGCAAACCGCATTGTTATCTTCCTTTTCCGAAATATTTCTATATAAATTATACTCCCTTAATTTCAATTTATGTGAACTTATTTGATTGGGTACGGAATTTAAGAAAAGAGAAGAATTTTGAACTTGTGGTGTAAAATGAGGCACATATATTTTGTGTGGTTATAAATTATTGCATAAAGGTAAATTGTTTTCAAATAGGGAAAGGGATTATTTTTTTTTTGAAATGGACTAAAAGGAAAATAGGTTCACATAAATTGAAACGCATGGAGTATTTGTTTACACGCATGATGTCTTGTGGATATCTGCAGATAGACTTAGATTTTTAAATTAATCTACTCTCATCGAAGTTATTTTTCATTTGATAGGTCATGCTTCTCCAGCTACAAGTGTATCAGCTACTTCCAACAAAAGGAAAATATATAGTTGATAGCTTCTCTATCTTTGAAGTAGGTGAGTCCATAAATATCAAGATATGTATTCCGACAATATTACTTTTGTTATTGCTTACCCATATCTAAACATTGACTATTCTATGTTAGGATCAACATCAAGTACATGTGATGCAGAAAAGAATTTAACTTCAGAATTTACTTCAAAGAGAGATATGTATCTATCTACTAAAGTAATAATTCACATATTAATGCCTCTCTATGTAACATAATTATTACTTACCATGCACATGTAAAAAAAAAAATTAGCTAGAAGTCAAGTTACAAAATAACTATCTATTGCCAAAAAATAACATAAAGTTCCAAATTGTAAATTTTATGGAGCAAAACAGTTTCAAAATAAATCACTGGGTTTTTGTTGTGATAATGGATCAATTAAACTGATTTCCCATCAAATTCTTGAAGAAATACGAAATTTATTTTTTGGTGACAACAAAGAATCTAAATATTTTCGTACTCACAGTAGAACCTCTTATAATATGTTTGCATTTATTTTACTTGGAATAAATTATGATAGAGAATTAGCAAAGAGAAAATATGGCATCTATATATTTAGAGTTTAGGGACAAATATATCACTTCATTGACGATTTGGTACCTTTAGGAGCGAAAGAGAAACATTTACAGCTGTATTTTTATGATAATGAAAATGAGATAACAAATGGAATGGCCTTATCGGATAAAATTAATGAAATAGTTGTTAGGAAGCTCATTGATATACAAAAGGCCAATCCTTATTCTTAAGCTGATCAATTCAGTCAATGATAACTAGCTAGAATTGTTATTAGGGGAATTGCCTATGCAGGTCAATATTTGAATGTGTTACATTCAATGTGGGGCCTATGCAGGTCAACCGTTGAAGGTGTTACCTTCAATGTGGGTGATGGTTCTTTAGAAGTGGCTATGTTTCCTTTTGATATGTTTAAGCATATTTTTTCGATTCTAGCTTGCAGTGAGAGTTAGGTGCTGAACCTTACTATTATATTCAAGGATGATTTGTTTTGTTGAGGTCACAAGTCTTCTATTATAAGTGATTTTATCTTAATTCACATTATCTAATTATTGTACTGATAATGATGTCTACTGTTGTAGCATCCATGAAGATATTTTTGACATCTATATGATTAACTCAATTCTTTATTCATTCTATTTCTTCAAACGTTTGGTGTATCCTTAAAGTGAATAATTGTCACGACCCAAAATCTCACATGTCTTTGTCTTGATGGCGCTTATCGTATTACTAGGCAAGCCGGTAATCACAAATAATCACGCATCTTTGAATTGAAAACATAATAAAATAAGCTTAATAGTGAAAATCTCATAAATAACTGATAAAAAAATATCGTGACTCAATACAAAATACCCCAAAATTCGGGTGTCACTGAGTACATGAGCATCTAAATGACAATACAGTCTAACTGCTAAAGAACTATCTAGGAAGATAGAACAATGCTAATAAACTGAAAAGAAGGAGAGCCGAGGTTTGCAGACACCAAGGCAGCTACCTCAATAGTCTCCAAACGGATGAAGCTCCAAATCTAGCAACCGTCGTGCCAAGAAGTACTTGGATCTGTACACGAAGTCCAAAGTGTAGTATGAGTACAACTGACCCGATGTACTCAATAGGTAACAAGACAAACCTTGGGCTGAAAGCAGTGACGAGCTCAGACAGATACAGTCCAAATCCAGATTATAACAGTATAGAAATGTAGGCATGCTTTCAAGTTTAACAGTTTAAGTTCAGCACGGATAAAATATACCAAGTGTGACTGATATGATGAATGCTATATCTCTATATCTACATGTCAATTATAAATGTCAATTGTAATGCAACACAGTGATAAAGTCATATACATACTCTCGGAGTATTCAATCTCACTCAGCACGCTTAATCACTCAGTACTCCCAGTCACACAATACTCCCAGTCACTCAGCACTCCCAATCTCTCAGCGCCCTCAATCACTTGGAACTTGCACTCAATAGGTATCTGCGCTCACTGCTGGTATATCAGACTCCGGAGGGGCGGATCCTGCCCAAGCGCTAATATAAGCCAATCATGGCATGAATCAATAAAGCTTGATGAGGCGTGCAGCCCGGTCCCATAAATATCACTCACAATCAAGCCCTGGGCCTCACTCAGTCATTAATCTCTACAGCCTCTTGGGCTTACAAATCTCATGACAATGAGCCCAAACAATAATAATGTGGTGTAACAAAAAAGAGCAACAAAGACTAATATATGATATGCAAATAATAGATGTGACTGAGTATATAATTATAATTTAAGAAAATAATCCAACAACAGAAGTGACCTCCGTGGGTCCCAACAGAACAAGCATATAGTCTAAGCATAATTTTTAGCATGGATTGTAGCTCAATTACTCTAACAAGTAGGAGTTTCATGGATAGCAACAAGGTTTGATAACTATACAGTACCACATAATCAACCGAGTCACAATTACTACGGTGCACGGCCACATGCCCATCACCTAACATATGTGTCACTTCAACACCAATCACATAATACGTATTTCAGGGATTCAAACCTTCAGAATCAAGTTTAGAAGTGTTACTTATCTCAAACCGCGTAAATCTCTACTTCAACAAGCCCTTGCCTTGTGAATCGACCTCCAAACGACTCGAATCTAGCCACAAACAACTTAATACAATCAACACGAGCTATAGGAATAAATTCCATATGTTAAGCTAGGTTCTTTAACAAAAGTCAAAAAGTCAACCCTGGGTCAATGTCTCGGAATCCGATAATTAACAAAATCCGAAAACTCATTCAACAACGAGTCGACCCATATCAAAATTACTTAATTCCGATCTCAACTCGACCTTCAAATCCTCTAATTATAGTTTATGAAGTTTCTATAATTTTTCCAAACCCAAAACACTAATTTAATGGTAAAAACAATGATAGATTCATGTATATTAACCAAATTCGAGTTAGAATCACTTACCCCAATCAATTCCTTGAAAATCCCTCCAAGAATCGCCCCAATCCGAGCTCCCAAAGTCCAAATGTAAAATAATGAAATCTTATATTCTGCCGAGATGCTCCTCTTTGCGATCGCGGGAAATGCTTTGCGATCGCGAAGCACAAAAATACAAGCTGCCAAAATAACTTTTGCGATCGCATAACTCCAATCGCGAACGCGCTGACTAACTCCCCCAAAGGTACGTGATCGCGGACACACTCATGCGATCGCATAGAGCAATGCACCTGACCTCATAGGCCTCCTCTTTCTTCATCGCGAACGCGGCACCTACTACGTGTTTGCGTAGTATTGACTCCCCAAGCTTCGCGATCGCACACCCATTCTTGCAAACGTGTAGAACAAATTCCCAATCACCTAAACTACCCTTCGTGATTGCAGACTTACACTCGTGATCACGTATAAGGAAACCAACAACAGTCATGACAGTAATCCAACAAGTCCAAAAATGAGCCGAACATGATCAAAATCACACCCGAGGCCCCCGGGACCCCTTCCAAAGATGCTAACATATAAAACATCATACAAACTCACTTGAAGCCTCAAATCATATCAAACAACACTAAAACCATGAATCACACATCGATTCAAGCTTAATGAACTTATGGACTTCTAACTTCCGAAACTAATGCGGAAACATACCAAACAAACTCTGATTGATCTCAAATTTTGCACACAAGTCTTAAATTAACAAAGACCTATTCCAACTTCCGGAACCAAAATCCGAGCCCGATAACCACAAAGTCAACTCTGGGTCAAACTTCTCAACTCTCCAAACTTTAACTTTTTCAACTTTTCCCAATTCAAGCCGAAATCATCTACGGACCTCCAAAGCATCGAAAATGCGAACTAGCCCAGCCCAAGACCCCATGCAAATGCAGCCCAGGTATTGCAATTGTGATACCTGTGGGTTCCCTGCTAAGGTAGCAAATGCGACCGTGGTGTTCGCAATTGCGACACCAGAGGCACCAGACACCAGATTTTGCAAATTTCAGTCCAAAACACTCAGGAACATATCTGAAACTCATCCGAGCCCTCGAAGCTCCAAACTAAACCTCCACACAAGTCTAAAAATATCATACGAACTCACTCGCGTGATCAAAACGCAAAAATAACATCTAAAACTACAAATCGAACACTAAAACGCATGAATTTCAAAGCAAAGTTCAAGAATTTCTAAGCAAAGTTCAAGAATTTCTAAGATTACAACTAAACGTCTGAATCCTATCAAATCAACAATGACATCAAATTTTTCAGACAAGTTCTAAATACCATAACGGGCCTATTCCAAGTCCCAAAATCAAATTCGGAGCTCGATAGCTAAGAGTCAACCTACAGTAAAACCTTTCAACTTCAAATTGCAAAACTTTTGGCAAATCAACACAAATCGACCTACGGACTTCCGAAATTGATTTCGGGTATACGCCCAAGTCCGAAATCACGATACAAAGCTATCGGAGCCATCAAAACACAGTTCCGGGGTCGTTTTCATAAAAGTCAAAGTTTGGTCAACATTTCTAATTCAAACCTCTAAGTCAAGAATCAAAGGCTCCAAATCAAAGCTTCCTGGAACGTAACTAACCAACCCCGCAAGTCATAAAATCATAAACACAGATGTATGAAGCATAAAAAGGGGTAACGAGGCAAGATTACACAAAATGACTGATCGGGTTGTTATATGTCCCGACCATGCGCACTTGCGGGACCGCTTCTGCGATCCAAAGTCCACATCTGCTAATTCCCAGGCCTCTGCCCAGTTTCTCTTTCACGCTCACTCCTCCGCAACTACGGGCTCACAGATGCGGAATTACCTTCGCACCTGCGTCCCCTGCCAAACTCCACCTCAATATTTATCTGTGCACAAGGGCCCGCACTTGTGGCTCCGCATCTGCGGCCAAGCCCTCCACAGATGCGACAACACCAGAACCTGCAACGATCTGAAATTCTTCCAAGTCAGCAATTGATTCGATCTCAACCCGAAACATACCCAAGGTCCCCGGTACCTTAATCAAACATACCAGCAAGTCCTTAAATACAAGATGAACCTAATTGAAGCCTCAAATCACATCAAACAACACCAAAACCACGAATCGTACCCCAATTCAAGCCTAATGAAACTAATGAATTTCCAACTTCCAAAACACTTGCTGAATCATATCAAACCAACCCGGAATGACCTCAAATTTTGCATGAATGTCCCAAATGACACAACGTACATATTCCAATTTCCGAAACCAAAATTTGAACCCGATATCAGCATAGTCAACTCTCGGTCAAACTTCTCAACCTTCCAAACCTTCAACTTTCCAACTTTCACCAAAAAGTACCAAATCAACCTATGGACCTCCAAATTGACATCTGGACATACGCCTAGGTCCAAAGTTACCTTACAAGCCTATTGAAATCATCAAAATACCATTCTAGAGTCATTTACATAAAAGTCAAACTCCGATCAACTCTTACAACCTAAGCTTCCAACCTTGGAACTAAGTATCCTAATTTACTCGGAAACTTCTTCGAAACCAAACTAACCATCCCGGAAAGTCACATAATCATAAATGAACATAGAAAAGGAAATAAATAAGGAATGAGGCTACAATATACAAAATAACTGGCAGGGTCATTACAAATGCGAACAACTGATCGCAATTGCGGACATGTCTCTGAGCCTACAGTTATTGCAAATGCGATAAAATCATCGCAAATGTGATCCCTGGTCAACCGCAAATACGATCAAAACTTCGCAAATGTGAATCTTCCCCCAAAGTTTACTCTGTCGCAAATGCGACTTACCCATCGTAAATACGGAGCTCCCTTGTCCGCAAATGCGATACAAACTTTGCAAATATGAAGTTCCGATATCCAGCCCATTTTTGCCAATGCGAGCCACCCCTTGCAAATGCGAGATCTGCTGGTTCATCACACTAGTTGTTCGTCAGCTTTACCAAAATCATACACAACACATCTGACACTCACCCAAACCCCTCGGACTCAATTCCGAACATCTACAAAAGTGTAACAACATCATGAAAACTCGCTCGCTATCTCAAATTATCAAAATAATGTCACATATCAAGAATCGATTATTAAAACTCAAGATTTTCTAATTTAAAACTCATTTTTTAAATTTTTTACATAATGCCGTGAAACGCCCTCGGGTCACCCAAGATCCTAACCAAATATGCGTACAACTTCAAAATTATCATACGAACATGCCGGAATTGTCAAAATACTGATCCGAAGTCATTTACTAGAAATGTTAACCGTGGTCAACTCTAGTCACTTTTAAAGTAAAAAATCACATTTTCTTAAGAAATTCATATTTAAATTTTTCGAAAATCGATACGGATCATGCACGCAAGTTATAAGTCATCAAATATATCTGTGAAAAGTCTTGGAAAACATAAAGAAAAACTAGTATTCAAGACGACCGGTCGGATCGTTAAAACAACCCACATTGCTAAAACTGGACCAACCATGCATCTTGAGATGCGGTTGATTTATAATTAGTGAACCACATAGTAGAGCTTTCAATTGGCTGCAACTTTAATTTTCAAGGGTCCATAAGCAAAATTAATATTCTTGTGGCTATTAAGATTTTTGCACTAGTCAATGTTTTAATGCAAAAAACATATTTTAAAGGAGAAATAAGAAGAAAGTTATGGGTTCTATGTAACACATAGAGCAACCTAAGAAACAAAAAAAAAGACACAACAACTAAAATAAATAATACCAATTTAGATTTTCCAAATCTTCGAAAAACTCAAAATAATATAGGAAAAATAAGAGCCTAGATACAATGATGCACAAAGGATATAAAATTGTCATCTTTCATATTATTCCTCCAAGAATATTTTAGTGGGCATAAAAGATAAAATTGAACCATAACAAAAGATCTACCCTGTCTTATAATACAATACCATGGACATCACACCTTTCTCTAGGCAAAAAGGCAAGCAATGGTAATGATCACTAATTTACCATATTAAGCAAGGTATAGAGCATCGAGTTGAAAACCTGATAAAGAAAGAGCTTTGCCTTCCATATCATTACTAGACCTCCAAAGAGTCCCACTGCTGGGAACTGGATGAGCATGTCGAATTGAAGTTCCTCAGTTAGCTTCTTGTGGTCAGTCATCCTTGTTTTCAGTAGTACTAGCATAGCTGATTTGTGGAGCTGAACCATAGCTGAGCAATGTCTTCTGAACTCCGCATTGTTCCCCCCTCTAACATTCCATATGATGTAATTCATTAGAGGGGTGGGTTAGTTGGGGAGTCCATCTTTTGTGCCTTCTCTTTCCCCTGAGTAGGCATCACAGCTTTCTTCTTCCCCGGGTTCTTCATGCTCAGTACATGAGTCAGAGTTAGTAGTGGCTTGAGCATACCCTAATTCTGGTGGGATCCCAATCCCATTCCACACTTTGATAGGGCTCTGGGACACAACATGACAAGTATCTCGCTGCACTCCACACTGAACTCTATTGCTCTGACTGATTCTAGTAGGAGGGACTCCGTCTGGAGTGGTCCAAAGTCTTCCTTTGTCATCTCCACTTCTTTGGCTGGTTTCCCCTTGAGCAGATCTAGTGCTCTGTCGATTTCCTTTGTTATATTCCCCAGTGGTAGGGTCTGTATCTTCTCCACTCGAGTTGAAGATGAAGGCACTTGTTGAAATGGTGGTTTGATAACCACAAACTGAGGCGTTGCCACTGGGTCCTCTGTTGCTGGGTCTGGGAACTAGGGAATCAATTGAAAAGTTTGGTGCAATAGGTTTTAGACCATCGATGGGTCCAGGTTGGTGTGCATACTGCTAATGCAGCTTGTGAGGATCATCCATTACCATAGATGCGGACCAAAGGTTGCCAAGGCCTTGATCGGAGCCTCCATGGTAACTCTCGCTAGATGCATTGGGTTCTTGATGATTAGGGTAACCGATTTATTCCCTAAGAGGAAATTATATGCTAAGCCCTGGCCCTGCAAAGCCAGTTCCATCCAAGATGCCAGTGTGTGGTCTGGCGGCACTGAGGTGGAGGTTACGAGGATGGGTGGCTGTTGTGGGTGTTCCATTTTTGGATATTTTGATTTGCCTCTTTGGGTAAAACTAGAGGTTGGAATGGACTGTGGCTGCATAATAGAGTGTTTAGTGCTCCTTGTCAAATCATTTTCGATCTTCTGAACTTTGGTATTTGCATCTAATACTGGGGATTGAAAATTAATTGTGTATCCACTTGAGTGGACCGAGGTTGTCATATCACCTGAGTTTGGGTGATTTCTCTAGTGATGCACTTAAGTATCCATGGATTATGGTGAGATTGTTTTTGCAGGTTGCTCTGGTAGGGGATGATTAGGGGTCGAGTAGGTATTGGGGTAGGGTGTTTAATTTGGGTGGGCGCTTACCAATTGGGGATGGTCCCCGGTAGTGGGCTATGTGGAGAGTTGATGGCCCAACCTACTCTGGCTTGTCGGGCCCAAGCGTGATCTTTGGTTTGTGATGGGGGGCGCATTGTTTGTGTTTTGAGTTTGTGTAGGGCATGCGTTGGTACCCGTACTTATTTTCTCATGCCCCCGTCCCGCTTTCCTCTTTGCATAGGATTTGGGTTGCTCTTGCGTGGAATGGGCTTGCGGGGAAGGGATATTGAATTTTTGTTTGTTAGTCAAATTAATAGGTCGTTGATGGTTATTGGCCTTACTAGCATTATTATTAGTATTATATTTAAGGTTTTAGTCTTCAGTTTGGTTAGTAGTTCTCGTCATGTTGATTTGAAATTGCGTGGGCCTTTGAATTGGTTTCCTTCTCCTTGGGAAGGTTAACCTTTTCCATTCATCTTTGATATCCTGCTTATTGCACGCTTCAAAGTATTTTGGTACTTCTTCATAGCATTCTAGTACTTCTTGTGGTGGTATTACCGCTCTTTGTATGTGGGTACACGATTACAAGGTGTGTCCTATTCTGCCACAACCTTTACACAGTGTTCCCTCCCCTTGGTAGATCACTGCTTGTCTGTGATCTCCAATAACGATTGTTTTTCTACCGAAGTTTTGAGAGTCACTTGGATACATATGCGTGCATACCTACATTTAATGGTAGAGGATGTGAATGTGTCTATTTTGAGTAGTTTGCCTTGTTTCCTTCCAACGTTTTCTAAAATTTCTATATCGTAGAACTCGGTTGGAAATTGAGACACATGAATCCAAAAGGCAGTGAAGGATAGAGTTGCGTCTTGTGAAATGAATTTGGGTTCCCATTTCCGGATATGAACCAAGGACCTAGGTGTAGTGTTTTAGCCATATTCTCCTCCAATCCAAATTGACTACGAAAAAATCCCATCCTAGATTAATCAAGATTAATTATTTAGAATGGATTTCAAAGTTCAATTAGTTTGGATCGGAGAAAATGGTGAGGCATTCTATGACCAAAGACTTTTATGATGACGGAAAAGCGCCATGGATGGTACAAGCATTTTTTGTCTTCCTGGGATAGGGCTATTGGGCCATCATTTTCTTTTCCTTTATCGTCATTATTGTTTATATGGGGTTCTTCCCCATAGTATTTGGATTGATTTATTTCTTGTTTGTCTAAGAGTATTTCCTTGTAGGAGTGAGATAGGGTATTTTCTACCTCTAGGGGATTATTTTGGTCCAATGGTTCCGATGGGATATTTGGTAGTTTGGTGGTTGTGTCGATTCCAACTATTCTAGAGGGAAGTCAGAGATTCTCTCTCTTAGTATTTTCTATCACTACAATGGTCAAAGTATCATCCTCTCATACCTCCTGGCCTTTTTATGTAATTTATGCCAGCAACCTTTTATCTGATAGAAAAGTGCTTTGGGATTGTTTATTTGATATCTCTATAAATTTCAAAGGTAAATAGTTTGTAGGGATGATTTTAATAAAGTTCTGAAAACTAGGGATAAGTTTGGGGGTAACTGCATAAACCCTAACAAAAGTAACTTATTTTGGAACTGTGTTAATCAATGCAAGCTAGTAGACCTAGGGTACACAGGTTGTAAATACACCTGTACCAACAAAAGATATAAGAATAGAAGTAGCCTGATTCTAGAGAGAATTTATAGATGTTTTGCTAATGACTGCTGGATCTCTGAGTACCCTGAAGCTAATGTTACCCACTTACCTAGGACCCACTCTGACCATTGTCCTTGCTCATTAGATTGAAGGGTGAGCCTGTTACTACTGCCAACATACCCTTTAGATTTGAGTCATTATGGTGTAGCCGCCATTTCTTCCCCAATCATATCTTGGATTCCTTTCCCCCTAATTCATCTCTTATCCAGTTAACACATCTCTTTAAGGCTAGAGTCACTCAATGGAATAGGCATATTTTTGATAATATTTTCATAAAAAGAGGAGGCTTATGGTCAGAATAGATGGCATCCAAAAATTTCCTAACTACCAGCTCAGTGATTTCCTCATAAATCTTGAAAATAGTCTAATTGAGGAGCTTGACTCAATCCTTAAGAATGAGGAAGATTTCTGGAACTGAAATCATGAATTAACTGGATAACTGATGGTGATGCTAACATTAGATTCTTCCATACTTTCACTTCCAATAGGAGAAGAAGAAAAATAATCCTCTCTCTGAAGGATAAGCTGGAAATTAGCAACATGACTAGCAGGAAATTAATGCTTCTATCCTAAACTACTTCAGATCCTCGTACACCTCTTCACACACACAATCACCTATACACACTAGCTACCCAAATGGCCAAACACATACACTATCTAACTCTCAAAGGGACATCCTGAGCACACCTATTAGGGATAGTGAAATAATGAGGGCCATCTTCTCCTTCAAGCCTTTCAAAGCTTCTAGGCCGATGGTTTGCACCCTTTCTTCTATCAAAAATACTGGAACATAGTAGGAAAGTATGTCATTGACTTCTACAAGAGGAGCTTTTAATCCCACACAATGCATCACGCTATGAATGTAACCTTGTTATTTATCATCCCCAAGTGGCCTCAGGCCTCAATGCTCAAGAACTTGAGATCCATAGGGCTTTGTAACACCATCTACAAAACTGTAACTAAGATTGTTAATAAGATCAAACCTTTCCTCCCAGATATAATTAATAGGTCCTAGACAAGTTGGTTTTCTATCCAATAGGAGAGCCTCTGATAATGTTATAATTGTTCAGGAATATATCACTCATTTTGAGAAAATGAGAGGGAAACATGCTAACATGATTTTAAAGATTGATATAGAAAAGGTTTTTGATAGGATTGAGTGGTCTTTCATTAGAGACACACTCCAAGCCTTCAATTTTTCTCCTGAACTTATCAAGCTCATCCTCTCATGTGTCACTTCCTCTTTAATTTCTATCCTAGTGAATGGTGGAAAAACATACTCCTTCCGCCCAGCAAGGGAAATCAGACAAGGAGACCCCACTTCACCATACCTATTTATCATGTGCATGGATAGACTTTCCAGGCTCATTGACAATGTAGTCTATACCAAACAGTAGCTACCAATCAGTATCAGCATGTCTGGCCCTAAGATCTCCCATTTTTTCTTTGTTGATGACCTAACTCTATTTGCAAGAGCTGACTCCAGGAACTCTAACACAATCATCCATATTCGGAACTCCTTCAATGATGCATCAGGGGAAAAATTAAACTCACTAAGTCCAGGGTCTTCTCCTCCTCTAACTGTAAACTTGATCACATAGAGGCACTTACTGTATACCTCTCCATCCAAGCCACCTCCTCCTTTTGTAAATACTTGGGCTTTTCCATATTCCATAAGAGACCAACCAATAGTGACTTTCAATTCATCATTGACAATATGCAATCTAAACTAGTTGGGTAAAAAATAAGCTACATGAACATGACTAGCAGAACTACCCTGGATAAAGCATCACTATGCAGCATCTCAAGTCATGTCATGCAGTTCATCAAACTACCTTCCAAAACATCCAAACTGATTGACAGGGTCCAAAGAAATTTTATTTTGGAAAGAGAACCACACCCAATAGAAAAGAAATGCATGTGTGGGCTAGGAAAGGGTTACAACACCAAAGAGTTAGGGGGGATTGGGTCTGCAAAAAGTGAAATCCAAGAATAGGGTATTTCATGTTGGCTTATCTTGGAGGATATTCCACAATACCTCATCACTCTGGGCAATAGTCCTCAAATCCAAACACTGTAATTGGAACCATATTCCAAAAAATCTAAATCTCCAATTTGGCAGTGTATTCTCATATGATGGGATATATGCATGCATGTTAGTAGGTGGGTCGTTAACAAAAGGGGAAAGGGTAGGTTTCTTTAATGATGTTTGTATACCAAATAATACATCAATCAGAAATATGATTGGGGGTCCTCTAACCTTAAATGACCTAACTGTCAAGGTGGCCACCATCTACAATAATGGGAAATGGAATACCTCTTCCCTTTCCTTTGGTCTCCTTGACAAGATCATGAATTTGATTACATCTACATCCACTCTTACTAATTCAGTCAAGGAGGATAAGATGATTTGGGGTCTGACTCCTAATGACATCTTTACCACAAAATCAGCCTACACCTTCCTTAGCAGTAAAGTTGATCCAAAATTTTCTAGGAATGAAAATAACTTCAACTAGATCTGGAAGTTAAAAGTTCCCAGTAAGGTCAAAACCTTCATTTGATTGTTTTATCATGGAATACTGCTTACTGGAGCTCTCCTCCATATGATTGGGGTTAACTGTAACCCTGCATGTTATTTTTGCTCCTCTACTCCTAAAACATGTGCCCATATCTTCTTCGATTGACTCAATGCTAAGTTGTTCTGGCATAATCTCTCCATACAAAGTACAACTGCCATCCAACAACAGAATCCTAACTTTACATCCCAATCATGGTCCAACACATGGACCAACCTAAAGAAAAAGCCATTCAATAACATCATATCCTGGGAGGTTATCCTTCCCTTCTGCTTTTGGCACATATAGTTTACAAGGAACCACAACCTCTTACAGAAAAGTAAGGATCTCATCTCTACTTCTAACACCATTGTAAAGGTCATTGAATACTACATAGTAACAGGCAGGGAGAAATTGAGGAATGTAGTTACTATAAGTGTTAAATGGGAACCTCCACCTAGGGGTCATTATAAACTTAACACTAATGGGGCAGCTCTAGGTAACCTAGGGATAGGTGGCATTGGGGGTGTCTTTAGGACCTCCAGTGGAGACTGGATCCTAGACTACCTGGAAAACATACCTAACACCACCAATACCCTGACCGAGTTAACTGCCCTTTTAAGGAACTTCAAATTGCAAAAAAAAAGGGGGAGCGTAACACCACTGGAAATAGCTACCGACTACACAGAGGTA
Source organism: Nicotiana tomentosiformis (assembly GCF_000390325.3). Taxonomy (NCBI): domain Eukaryota; kingdom Viridiplantae; phylum Streptophyta; class Magnoliopsida; order Solanales; family Solanaceae; genus Nicotiana; species Nicotiana tomentosiformis. Next base: position 76,768,490 of record NC_090817.1, on the reverse strand, counting down.
AAAAGAATGCTAATAACCGGCAATAACACTTACGACTCTATTATTTCTGAATGCAAGTTGTTGATCCAAAGGATGGGCAGAACAATGGTAAAACACAGCTACAGAGAACGGAATAGGGTGACTGACGTGCTAGCAAAGGAATGAGAAAAAATAAATTTTTTGGGAAGAACAACAATACTGGCAGTTCTTTCGGTATTTGCAAATGAATTCTTTTGGACAGACATCCTAGTTACTACAATGTCCTAACATGGGGGGGACTAGTACCCCCTAACAATCCTAACTTTGCTAACTAATTATTAATATATTCTAATCCCTTTCACCAAAAAAAAAAAAAAAGATAAAGCAAGAGCTTTTAGAAGAGCCAAAGGTATAGCTCAAAAAAATCAATAGCCAAATGGGTCACCCGGAACTTCAAAGGTTGGAGCAAAATATCTGTTATAGAAGAGGGTTCAAATAAACATCACAAAAAGTCCCTGATGATTAATAGTGGGTGTTGGTATTCCTCATTCTTTTCAAAAATACTACATACTTTGTTTAAAAATACATTGTATGTTTATATATTTCAAGAAAAAACACATATAACTCTCTAAAATGACAATGTAAAACATAGTCCGAATTTAATATGAAAAAGCTATACAGAGAAATTATACTCATTAAAATAAAGTTGATCTAGAAAATACTTAGATATTCATTATCAGCTATGCTCATCTTTTCATACTTAGTTTTTGTTTCAAAATATATTGGGAAATTTTTTTTAAAAAAAAAAATTTTAAAAAATAAATAAGTTATTTCATTCTTCTAGATAATTAAAATATTCCTAGGAATTTATCTGCAGTGTCAATGTAATTTAATGAGAATTAATAGAAGCGTTAATTAAGTATACTGCAATTAGTACATTCAACTCCTTGTAAAATCTAAGCAAGGGAATAAAAATATTTATGTTCACAGGTATTGTTGAAATTTTCTTTACTTGTTTTTGGATTAGAAATGAATTTATTCACACTAACAATTCAAGCGTTAATTAAATATATTGAAATTTGAAGGACTAATGCATGATTAAAATTTCTTTACTTTTGTTTTTAGTGATTAGATGTTTCAGTCTTGAGTTTTAACGCACTTTTAATAGATTGGCCTTATTAAAAGCTGGCCATCTGAATAGGTTTCACATAGAGCAATTATCACTTATAGCCGGCCAAAAAAATTTAATAAGAATCGGTAGCCACAAAATAAACCATAGAATTAATAGCTCAAAATCAAGTACAAAGGCTAGCCCAAATTCACTGTCACTCTTTCCCTTCAAATTTCAAATTTTCAACTCTGTAACTACTAGATGCACCCCAGTTAAAAAACAAATCAACAACATTTCCCTATTTCTACTCCTTTTTAGATAGTTTTTAGATAAAAGATAATTGGATTGATACTGATTTGCCTGAAACAAAATTTTGAGAGCAATATGAAGCATTTGAGTGAACAGCCACTGATAACATTCCGAAAATATTTTTATAGGGTGAAAAATATGGTCACGCCTCAGGCAGATAATCCGGTTCTGTGTTTAAAACCGGTAACGAACCGGATTCATCCATATGCAAGATTGTTTATAATATCAAAAGCCCAAAAAATATTAAATAAAAGGAGAAGAAAGAGTCGCCGGATTTAATGGAGGGCCGCCAGTGTTTGAGTTTTCGTCCAGATCTAAAGCCAACGAGATCGAGCACAGTGAGTTAGACTGACTGGGTCTTGATTTCGATTTCACGATTTGCCGAGAGGTCGAAGATGGAGCCTGGACACCATTAGTATTAATACTACGAGATTTGACAAATCTTGTATTCAATTCTTGAAACCTTCAACTTAAAGATAAGAAAAACAATCACTCCAAATCAAGTAGTAGTCCCAAAAGTTTGACTAATGTAGAGGTAGACCCCACATATTACATTTTTAGACTATGTATTAGACTAGAGAGCATTTCTTTTGAATATTAGTATATTATAAAATATATACAAAATAGACTATCGCTATACAAAAATTATACAAAAAAGACTGTCACTATACAATTTATATACAATAGACTATCATTGTACAAAATATATACAAAAATAGAATGTCATTATACAAAATATATATTAAATAGACTGTCACTATACAAAATATATACAAAATAGATTGTCACTATATAAAAATATACTAAATAGACTACCACTATACAATTTATATACAATAGACTATCACTACACAAAATATATACAAAATAGATTGTCACTATACAAAAAATATGCAAAATAGACTGTTACTATACAAAAAAATATATAAAATAAACTGTCACAATACAAACTAGATATTTCGGGCTATTAGATATAATATGTTTGGGCCGAAAGACCATTTCGTGTCAATAGAAAAAAATATGGGCTATTAAAATTTTGATAGCATATATTGGGTCATTTTCTCTTTCACATATGTGGTCATCTAAACGGCCCACGTCTCACATACTTTGTTTTTTATGCGCACGTTTTACATACTTTGTATTTTATTTTATTTGTTATCTTTATTAAAGTGTTTCATTTGTATTATATTTATAGAATGTATATTTACATTTTTGTATAAAAAAAGGTTCCTTAAATAATGCTTGCTTGAAGGGTAAAATAGTCCTCCAGCATTTGTGATGGTTATTTTAGTCTTTTGATTTTTACTGTGAGACTTCACACTTATAATATAGTACTAATAATCTTAGTGTACGTACGATGCACGTATATTTTGCATCTTCAAAAATGCACACAATATAGAACAAAATAAATAATGTGAAATAACAGTTGATGTCGAAATAGATGCAATAATATTTTAAATAAAAATATAAATACTTTTATGTTAACACAATAGATAAATTCAAACAATTGAATATTTTCTAAATCTTCAAAGATGAGGGATTTAGATGAGTTAGTTATTTATTACTAACTGTGATTATATATATATTTTATTGTATGAAATAATGATATGTTATGTTGTATCTGACCTAATTTATCGTATTTGAGTTTTTGTTTTTTTGAAGCAAGGGAAAAATATTTACCACAATTATTTTGTTACTTTTCTTAAAAGAAAAATATAAATCTCTTCCTTATTGGCTAATCCTTTTTTGGAGGAAAAGGTTTGTGTACTATTTTGTTTAGTGGATTGCTCATATATAGGTCAAGTAACCAAATCATATTATTGTATCTCTTTTTATATATTTCTATTTGCCACGTGATTAATTATATTTTAAAGTTTGTTTTGTGAACTTTTGTATAAGACATAGTTAATTTAATTTCAACAAATTAAAGTTAATAAATTTGACAATGACCATAAGGTTTGAACTCCACAATGACTAACATTCATTCTAAACTAAACGTAGCTCTACCCACGGGTAGTGCACCCGGGGTCTGATACATGACAGCAGCATGCCCGGGAGCCAGAGCGGTAGGGGTCTATGCTCCCCCTCCCGCCTCATATGTGGCTGGGTCTGCTTGAAATAAACTAGCCTGAGTCATAGAATCCATGAACCGCAGCCCATGACCTCCCGGAATCCCGCTGCAGACATGAAATCCACTAGGATTGGCTCTGCTGCAGGCACCACGTCCTGCTCCTCAATAATAGGGTCCTCTACTGGATCTACTAGCGGCACAACTGGAACCACTCTAGGACGTCCTCTCCCTCTACCACGAGCTGGAGCCCTCCCTCGGTCTCTGCCATGGCCTCTAGCAACAGGGGGAGCAACTCCTCTATGATCGGGTCACAAGTGTCATAAGTGTATGAGCAACTAGTAGAATATACAAAACACTAACTATTGTCTGAAATAGAAGTAGACAGAAAATAGATGCAAAAGAGAGACTCTAGGTACTGCAGAACGACTCAGGAAGTATCTCACCACTAGGCCTATGGGTAACGGGGGTGCGCGCCAATATGACCGCCAGATGCACCTGCCTCAGATCCTGCATGATTAGTGCAGAAGTGTAGTTTGAGTACATAAACAATATATACCCAATAAGTATCTAGTCTAACCTCGAAGAAGTAGTGATGAGGGATCGACACCGACACTTTCTATGGGCTAACAATAGAATACAAAAATTCTAAATAAGCATGGGTTATGTAAATAGTAATAATAACTCAATAACAATCAATGAATAAATAATTCTTTCACTAATAGTAAATCCCAAGTCAATTTCTGTCATTAAATAACTATAACCTCTCAAACCAAAAAATAATATCAAATATAATTAGGCTTAGAGTATTATCACGCAGAATTTATGCTAAAGTCGTACGACCCGATCCATAATAATGTGTCCACTGCCGAGGTTCGAGCAAAACAAACCATAGATGCATCTATTCTACTGTCGAGGCGTTTGGCCAACTCTACAAGAAGAGAGGATACTTTATGAACATACATTTTAAAATCTATCGAAGGCTAATACACAAAGAAGCACAATTTCTATTAACGGTCAAGTAACCCGTCAAAACTCAAGTAAGTGAAATTCGGTCTTTTACAATTCCTCTATTAAGTTCCAATATAATTTAGGCACTTCAATTAACAAGTAGGGTGCAAACATTTCACGTATTTCATGATTTGGGGCCTAAACTACCCGTACATAAGCATAATTAGTAGCTACGCACGGGCTCTCGTCACCTCGTGCGTACGTAGCCCCCACAATTTGAAGCAAATAGTAATTTAAATCACCTATGGGGAAAATTCCCTCTTATAAGGTTAGGCAAGAGACTTACCTCGTCTCAAAGCTCACTTTCCGGCTCACAATTCGTTCTAAAGCCTCAACTCTTTGCCGAAAAATCCGAAACTAGTCAAATGTTATATAAATTAATCAATACATGTTCAAAATTTCATAATATAACTATTAGATTAATTACCCAACCCAAATTGGAAGATTCCTAAAATTCACCCCCGAGCCCACGTACCCAGATTCCGAAAATTTTTGACGATAAATGTTACCCATAACCTCACAAAATCAAATATATAATTTTCACCCAATTCCATACTCATTTTTATGGTTAAATCCCATTTTTATCAAAACCTAAGTTTTTCAACTAAACCCATAATTTTCATATTTTTTCATGTTAAAATTTACCCATAATCTATGTATTTAACTTACATTGGATAGAAATTATTTGTCTTCAATAGCTAGGTGAAACCCCTCTCTAAGAAACTCCAAAACTCGCCCAAGAAGTGAAACAAATGAGCCAAAATAGCCTAAGTCTTGTATTAAATGGACCCTTATACCTCCAACGATTTCCGCTTCTGCGGAGGATCGGCCACTTTTGCGGCTCTGCATCTGCGGAAAAAGCATCGCAGATGCGGCTCTCCCCCAGCTGGAATACTTCTGCATCTGCGGACTATGGCCCGCTTCTGCGAGCCCGCGTCTACGGCGCACGTGCCGCACTCGCGACCTTGCCCGCTCCTGCGCTTGCCTTCTTCGCAACTGCGCATTCGCAGGTGCGGTCCTTGCTCCGCTTCTGCGATCCCTGGGCAGCCCACGCCAGGACGTTTCTATGGTCGTTGGCTCTCTTCTGTGAGCTCGCACCTGCGGCTAACTCCTCACATGTGCAATTGCACTAGAAGCTCTGCTGCTTCAGCCATTTTCTCCAAGTCCACACGACTTCCGCGCATCATCCGAATTGCATCCGGGGCCCCCAAGGCCTCGTCCAAACATACCAACAAGTTCAAAATCATAAAACAGACCTGCTCGACCTCACGAAACATGGAAAACAACACCAAAACTAAGAATCACACTCCAAACCAAATCGAATCAACTTATGAACTTCAAGTTCTTCAACCTTGCTCCGAATGCGCAGAATCATACTTAAACTACTCGGAATGATACTAAATTTTGCGTGCAAGTCTTAAATCACCATACGGAACTATTCTCGATCTCGGAATCTCAAACGGACCTAAATAACACCAAAACCTACTCCAAACCAAATTTAAAGAACTTTAAAACCTTTAATAAGCCAACTTTCAACTTTAGGCGCCGAAACGCTCCTGGGTTATCCAAAACCCGATTCGAACATACGTCCAAGTCCAAAATCACCATACGAATATATTGGGACTGTCAAGTCCCAGTTTAAAGGTTGTTTACTAGGAATGTTGACCCAAGTCAAACTTACCCCTTTAAAACTAATATTAAGGAACTAAGTGTTCCGATTTCAACCTGAACCCTTCCAAACCCAAACTAACTATTCCCGCAAGTCATAAAACAGTAAAAGCACATACCGGGGGGGGAGGGGGTCTTATTTAGCGGAACGGGGACTTACAAAGCAAAACGACCGGTTGGGTCATTACATTCTCCACCTCTTAAACAAATGGTCATCCTCGAACGGGTCTAGAATCATACCTGGAGTGTCGAATAAGTATGGGTATCTACTTCGCATATCCTCCTCGGCCTCCCAAGTCACGTCCTCGACTGGTTGGCCCTTTCACTGAACTTTTACGACAAAAATCTTCTTGGAGCTCAACTGGCGAACCTGCCTGTCAACAATGGCAATTGGCTCCTCCTCATAACCCAGGCTCTCATCTAACTGAACCGTGGTGTAGTCTAACACATGCAACATGATACTTCCGGAGCATAGACACGTGGAAGACCGGATGAACTCCCGATAGACTGGGAGGCAAAGCAAGCTCATAAACTACCTCTGCAACTCGTCTCAACACCTCAAATGGACCTATAAACCTTGGGCTCAACTTTCCCTTCTTCTCGAACCCTATGATTCCCTTCATCGGCGAGACTTTCAAGAGAACCTTCTCGCCCAACATAAATGATAAATCATGTGCCTTCTGATCCACGTAACTCTTCTATCTGGATTGTGATGTGCAAAGTCGCTCCTGAATCAACTTTACCTTTTCGAAGGTATCCTTTACCAAATTAGCACCGTATAACTTACCCTCACCGGGATCAAACCATCCGATGGGCGAACGACATCTCGACCATATAAAGCCTCAAATGGAGCCATCTCGATGCTGGACTGATAACTGTTGTTGTAAGAAAACTCGGCCAAAGTTAAGAATCGATCCCACTGCCCTCCGAAGTCAATCACACATGCTTTGAGCATATCCTCCAAGATCTGAACCGTCCGCTCTGACTATCCGTCGGTCTGCGGATGAATGGTTGTGCTGAGCTCTATCCGGGTCCCCAGTTCACTCTGTATTGCCCTCCAGAAATGCGAAGTAAACTGAGGGCTTCTATCTGATATAATGGAGACAGGCACACCATGCAATCGAACAATCTCCTGAATGTAAATCTGGGCCAATCTCTCTGAAGAATACATGGTCACCACCGGAATGAAGTGTGCCGACTTGGTTAACCTGTCGACAATGTCCCAAACTACATCAAACTTCCGCAAGGTCCGCGGCAACCCAACTACGAAATTCATAGTAATGCGCTCCCATTTCTACTCAGGTATAACCATCTGCTAGGGTAGGCCACCTGGCCTCTGATGCTCGTACTTAACCTTCTGGCAATTAAGGCACCTCGCTACATACTCAACTATGTCCTTCATCTGCCGCAACCAATAATGCTGCCTCAGGTCGCGATACATCTTCGTAGCACCTGGATAAATAGAATACAGAGAATTGTGTGCCTCCTCTAGAATATGTTCCCTCAATCCATCAACATTAGGGACATATAGACGACCCTGGAGTTGCAAAACACCATCCTCATCGATAGTAACCTCCTTGGTACCACCCTGTAGTACCTTCTCTCTGAGAACCAATAAGTGTAGATCGTCATACTGGCGAGCCTTGATCTGCTTGAATAGTGAAGATTGGGCGATGTCGAATGCAATAACTCGGATGGGCTCTGAAATATCCAACCTCACAAGTCTGTTAGCCAAGGACTGAATGTCCAAAGCTAATGGCCTCTCATTTGTTGAAATGAATGCCAAACTACCTATACTCTCCTTCTTTCTGCTCAAGGCATCCGCAACCATATTTGCCTTGCCCGGATGATAAAGGATGGTAATATCATAATTATTTAGCAACTCAAGCCACATGTGCTACCACAAATTGAGATCCCTCTGCTTGAACAAATACTGCAAGCTGCAATGGTCAGTGTAAACCTCACAGGACACCCCATAAAGATAATGCCTCAGATCTTGAGAGCATGAATAATCGCGACCAACTCCAAATCATGTACGGGGAAATTCTTCTCGTGGGGTTTAAGCTGACGTGAAGCATATTCATTAACTCGCCCCTCCTGCATCAATACACATACTAGGCCAACGCGTAAAGTGTCACAATACACAGTGTACATCCCTAAACCGGAAGACAATACTAACACTAGTGGTAAAGTTAAGGCGGTCTTGAGCTTCTGAAATCTCGCCTCACAATCATTAGACCATTGGGATGGAGCATCCTTCTGGGTCAATCTAGTCAAAGGTGCTGCAATAGATGAGAAACCCTCCACAAACCGACGATAATAACTTGCTAACCCCAAGAAGCTCCTAATCTCGGTCACCGTGGTAGGACGAGGCCAACTCTGAACTGCCTCGATCTTCTTGGGATCTACCTTAATACCCTCGCCTGATACAACACGCCCCAAGAATGCAAAAAAATCTAATCAAAACTCATACTTAGAGAACTTAGCATATACCTTTTGTTCTCGCAAGGTTTGAAGCATCACTCTCAATTGTTGCTCGTGCTCCTCCATGCTATGCGAGTAGATCAAAATGTCATCAATGAAGATAATGGAAAACGAGTCAATATATGGCCTGAACACTCGGTTCATCAAATCCATAAACGCCATCGGGGCATTAGTCAAATCGAAAGACATCACTAGAAACTCATAGTGGCCATATCTAGTCCGTAAAGCCGTCTTTGGAACATCCAAATCAAAAATCTTCAACTGATGATACCCCTATCTCAAGTCAATCTTAGAGAATACCCCGGCACCTTACAACTGGTCGAACAAATCATCAATACGTGGTAACAGGTACATGTTCTTAATGGTAACTTTGTTCAGCTGGCGGTAGTCAATGCACATCCGCATAGTCCTGTCTTTCTTCCTCACGAATAACACCGGTGCACCCTAAGGTGACACACTCGGTCTAAAAAAAACCTTTGTTAGCAACTTCTCGAGCTATTCCTTCAACTCCTTCGGAGCCATGCGGTGTGGAGGAATAGAGATAGGCTGAGTACCTGGAGCCAAATCAATGCAGAATTCGATATCATGATCTGGTGGCATGCCTGGAAAATCAAAAGGAAACACATCGGAGAACCTCCGGGCCACGTGCACTGAATCAATCATTGGAGTCTTTGTGGTAGTATCCAGAACATAGGCTAGATAAGCCAAACAACCCTTCTCGACCATGTGTCGATCCTTCATAAAAGAGATAACCCGACTAGATGCACTGACAGATGAACCCTTCTATTCCAATCTAGGAAACTCTGGCATCGCCAAGGTAATAGTCTTAGAACGACAATCAAGAATGGCATGATATGGAGATAACCAGTCCATGCCCAGGATGATCTCAAAGTTGGTCATATCAAGCAACAAAAGATCTGCTCTAGTCTCAAAATCACAAACGGTAACAATGCATGACCGAAAGATTCGATCCATAACAACAGAATCGCCCACTGGCGTGGACACATATATAGAAGTACCCAGGGACTCACGAGGAACACCCAAGAAATGAGCAAACAGAGATGAAACATATGAATATGTAGACCCTGAATCAAATAGTACTGAAGCATCCCTACCGCAAATAGAAATAGTACATGTGATCACGGCATCTGAGGCCACTACATCTTGTCTGGCCAGAAAAGCATAGAACCTAGCTGGAGCGCCACCTGACTGGCCTACACCTGTCTGACCACTACCTCTAGGATGACCCCTACCCACCTACCCTCCGCCTCTGGGCGGCCGGACGGATAGTGTGGCAGCTGGTGCTGTAATCATAGGTTGCTGACCCTACTACACTACCTCGCCCCGAAGTCTAGGGCAGAACCTCCTCACATGGCCAAGATCCCCGCACTCGAAACAATCTTTCGGTACGGTGGACTGCTGACCTGAAGTCTGATCCTGATGGACTAAAGGCCCACTGGAGGAACCTTGAATATCTGGTAGACGGTAGGAGCTCTCTGGAATGGCACTGAAATAAAGCCGTAATAGAGCACCCTGAAGAGGCAGCGGTGCTGGATATGCGGGCCTGCTAGACTGACCACTCACAAACTGACCCCTGCTCCCAACCGGGGCACCACTGAACTCTCCAGAATATCGAAACCGCTTATCCCTCGTCGCTTTCTCTCAGCTCCACTAACAGAAACCCTCGATCCTCTGAGCTATCTCCACAACTAGCTCGTAAGAAGTCCCCATCTCAACCTCTCAGGCCATAGTGTCCTGGATACCAAAGTGCAAACCCGCAACAAACCTCCATACTCTCTCTGCATCGGTAGGAAGTATCATAAGTACATGGCGAGACAACTCAGAGAATCTCGCCTCATAGTCGGTTACCGACATCTGGCCATACTGGAGCTGCTCGAACTGAAATCGCAACTTTTCCCTCTGAGAGGGTGGAATATATCTGTCCAGGAAGAGGCGTGTGAACTGGTCCCAAGTCATTGGAGGAGAACCCGCTGGTCTACCGAGAAGATAGGACAGCCACCATCTATGGACCCGACTCTTCAACTGAAAGGTGGTAAAGTCTACCCCGTGGGACTCCAATATCCAATTATTATGCAGTCTGTCCCTGCACCAATCAATAAAGTCGTGGGGGTCCTCATGTCGCTCACCTCCAAAGACAGGAGGATGTAACCTGGTCCATCTGTCTAATAGTTTCTACAGATCGCTGGCCGCAACTGGTCTGGGCTCAGGTATAGCTGTTGCAACTGGATGAGCTCCGCCCACGAGTAGTGCGCCCGGGGTTTGATACACGACAGTTGCATGCCTTGGATCCTGAGCGGTAGGGGTCTGTGCTCCCCCCTTAAGATATGACTGGGTCCGCTAGAAATAAACCAGCCTGAGTCATAGAATCCATGAACCGCAGCATACGGCCCATGACCTCCTAGAATCCCGGTGCAGACATGAAATCCACTAGGGCTGGCTCTGCTGCAGGCGCCTCGTCCTGCTCCTTAATAATAGGGTCCTCTACTGGATCCACTAGTGGCACAACTGGAATAACTCTAGGACGTCATCTCCCTCTACCATGAGCTGGAGCCCTCCCTCGGCCTCTACCTCGGCCTCTAGCAACAGGGGAAGTAGCTCCTTCATGATCAGGTACATTTGCCGCGTGCGTCCTCACCATCTGGGAGAGAATAAGAGAAAGATACTTAACACAACATCAAATGCACGATAGGAGATGAAAAGAGAGTAGTTTCCTAACACCCTATAGCCTGTCGAAGATATGTAAGGACGTCTCCGTAATGATCTGCAAGACTCTATTAGGCCTGCTGTTAACTTGTGAGACATACGTGATCCTAGTGCTCTGATACCATGTTGTCATGACCCAGTTTCTCCTATAGGCCGTGATGGCGACCAACGTCGCCGCTAGGCAAGCCAACGGTTAACTAATCACGTGATTACCTTTTTAATAAAAATTCCATATAGTTGAATTCTATTTATTAAGAAAATGAGGAGTGGAACAATTTAATAAAGTAAAACGAAGGCTAATGAGTGAGCAAATACAGTGACATAAATATTCCAAAACCATAAAGTCTACTAGTAAGTATTCCAAGACCTGGTGTCACAAGTGGATGAGCAACTAGTAGAATATACAAAACTCTAACTAATGTCTAAATAGAAGTACACAGAAAATAGATGCAAAATAGAAACTCTAGGTGCAGCAGAACAGCTCAGGAAGCAGCTCACCATTAGGCCTCAGGGTAACAGGGGTGCGCGCCGATATAACCGCCAAATGCACCTGCCTCAGATCCTGCACGATTAGTGCAAAAGTGTAGCGTGAGTACATAAATAATATGTACCCAGTAAGTATCTAGTCTAACCTCAAATAAGTAGTGACGAGGTGTCGACATCGACACTTACTATGGGCTAACAATAGAATACAAGAATTTTAATTAAGCATGGGTTATGTAAATTGTAATAATAACTCAATAACAAGTAGTGAATAAATCATTCTTTCACTAATAGTAAATCCCAAGTCAATTTATGTCATTAAATAATTATAACCTCTCAAGCCATAAAATAATATCAAGTATAATTAGGCTCCGAGTATTATCACGCACGATTTATGCCAAGGTTGAACGGCACGATCTAGAATAATGTGTACACTGCCGAGGGTCGAGCGACACGATCTATAGATGCATCTATTCTACTACCGAGGTATTCGGCCCGCTCCACAAGAAGAGAGGATACTTTATGAACATTCGATTTAAAAGCAATCGCAAGGCTAATACACAAAGAAGCACAATTTCTATTAACGGTCAAGTAACCCGCCAAAACTCAAGTAAGTGAAATTCGGTCTTTTACAGTTCCTCTATTAAGTTCCGATATAATTTACGTACTTAATTAACAAGTAGGGTGCAAACATTTCACGTATTTCATGATTTGGGGCCTAAACTACCCGTACATAAGCATAATTAGTAGCTACGCACGGGCTCTCGTCACCTCGTGTGTACGTAGCCCCCACAATTTGAAGCAAATAGTAATTTAAATCACCTATAGGGAAAATTCCCTCTTATAAAGTTAGGCAAGAGACTTACCTCATCTCAAAGCTCACTTTCCGGCCCACAATTCGTTCTAAAGCCTCAACTCTTTGCCGAACAATCCGAAACTAGCCAAAAGTTATATAAATTAATCAATACATATTCAAAAGTTCATAATTTAACTATTAGAGTAATTACCCAACCCAAATTTGAAGATTCCTAAAATTCACCCTCGGGCCCTCGTGCCCGGATTCCGGACATTTTTGTCGATAAATGTTACCCATAACATTACGAACTCAAATATATAATTTTCAACCAATTCCACAACCATTTTCGTGGTTAAATCCCATTTTTATCAAAACCTAGATTTTTCAACTAAACCCATGGTTTTCACAAATTTTCATGTTAAACTCTACCCATAATATATGTATTTAACTTACATTGGATAGAAATTACTTGCCTTCAATAGTTAGGTGAAACCCCTCTCTAAGAAGCTCCAAAAATCGCCCAAGAAGTGAAATAAATGAGCCAAAATGGCCTAAGTCCCGTATTAAATGGACCCTTATGCCTCCAGCGATTTTTGCTTCTTCGGAGGATCGGCCGCTTTTGCAGCTCTGCATCTGCGACAAAAGCATCCCAGATGTGGCTCTTCCCCAGCTGGCATACTTCCGTATATATGGATAATGGCTCGCTTCTGCGAGCCCGCGTCTGCAGCACACGTGCTGCATATGCGGCCTTGCCCACCTGCGATCCCTGAGCAGCCCACACCAGGCCGGTTTTGCGGTCATTGAATCACTTCTGTGAGCTCGCACCTGCGGCTAACTCCTCGCAGGTGCGATTGCACCAGAAGCTCTGCCGCTTCAGCCATTTTCTCCAAGTCCACACGACATCTGCACATCATCTGAATGGCATCCGGGGCCTTCGAGGCCTCGTCCAAATATACCAACGAGTTTGAAATCATAAAATGGAGCTGCTCGACCTCACGAAACACGGAAAATAACTCCAAAACTAAGAATCACACTCCAAACCAAATCGAATCAACTTATGAACTTCAAGTTCTTCCAACTTGCTCCGAATGCGCCAAATCATACTTAAACTATTCGGAATGATACCAAATTTTGCGTGCAAGTCTTAAATCATCATTCGAAACTATTTCCGGGCTCGAAATCCCAAACGGACCTCGATAACATCAAAACCTACTCCAAACCACATTTAAAGAACTTTAAAACCTTCAATAAGCCAACTTTCAACTTTAGGTGCCGAAACGCTCATAGGTCATCTAAAACCCGATCCGAATATACGCCCAAGTCTAAAATCATTATACGAACCTATTGGGATACAAAATACCACGACTCAATAAAAAATCCCCCAAAATCCTGGTGTCACTAAGTATATGAGCGTCTAAATGACCATACAGTCTAACTGCTAAAAACAACTGTCTAGAAGGATAAAATAGTGCAAATAAACTTAAAAGAAGGAGAGTCGAGGTCTGCGGACGCCAAGGCAGCTACCTCAATAGTCTCCAAGCAGATGAAGCTCCACAGCTAGCAATCGCCATGCCCTGAAGTACCTTGATCCGCACACGAAGTACAGAGTGTAGTATGAGTACAACCGACCTAATGTACTCAATAATTAATACGACTAACCTTGGGTTGAAAGCACTGACAAGCTCAAAAAGGTACAGTCCAAATCCATATTATAAAAGTACATGTATGACAGGGAAAATGACAGTAATATCTCTGAGAAAACTCATAATCAGTTGGTACACAGCATAAGAATGTAGACATGCTTTCAAATTAATAGTTTAAGCTCAACACGGATAAAATATGCCAAGTACGACTGATATGAGGGATGCTACATCTCTATATCTACATGTCAATGTGCACGTCACATGTAATGCATCACAATGATGGCCTCACGTACTCTCACTCTCACAGTACTTAATCTGACTGTCTCAACTCTCACGCATCACACTCAGTCACTCAGCACTGTACGGTACCTGCCCTCACTGCTAGTATGTCAAACTCCGGAGCGGCGGATCCTTCCCAAGCGGTAATAAACCTGCTGCAACGTGCAACCCGATCCCATCATGAATCATTAATACCTGTTACAGCATGCAGCCCAATTCCATAATAAATCAATAAAACTTGTTGCGGTGTGCAGCCCGATCCCATCAATATCACTCACAATCAGGCCATCGGCCTTATTGAATCATCAATCTCTCGAGTCTCTCAGACTCACAACACTAATGCCAATCAACCTAAAACAATGATACATGATAAAATAATAAATGATAACAGAGACTGAGATATGATATGCAAATGATGAATGCGATTGAGTACATAACTGCAATTTGAGCAAATAAATCAACAACAAAAGAACGACCTCTGTGGGTCCCAACAGTACCGGCATATAGCCTAAACATGATCTCTAACATGAATCACAGCTCAATTTCTCTAACACATGGAGCAAACATGAATAATAGCAAGATTAGATGACAACACAGTTCTACGAAATCAACCGAGTCACAATTACTACGGTGCACGCCTACATGCCCGTCACTTAATATGCGCGTCACCTCAACACCAACCACATAACACGTATTTCAGGGATTCATACCCTTAGAATCAAGTTTAGAAGTGTTACTTACCTCAAACTGCACAAATCGCTACTCCAACAAGCCCTTGCCTCGCGAATCGGCCTCCGAACGACTCGAATCTAGCCACAAACAACTCAATACAATCAACATAACTATAGAAATCAATTCCATATGATAAAGCTAGGTTCTTTAACAAAACACAAAAGTCAACCCCGGGCCCACGTCTCTCAATCCAACAAAATCCGAACACTCATTCAATAACGAGTCCAACCATACAAAAATTACTCAATTCCGACATCAAATCATCAATCAAATCCCCAAATCCTACTCTCCAATCCATAGTCCAAAATTCTCCAAATTCCATCTTAAAATTATATAATCTAGGTGGAAAATTCAATGGACATTCAATATTAATTAATAAAAATAATCAAAAGTCGCTTATATTCTCCCCGAGCACCCAAAGTCCAAAAATAAAGAATTAACTCTAACCCTCGATTTTATATTCTTTCCAAGCATTTTTGCATCTGCGGACACCCCAGCCGCACCTGCGGCTCTGCTTCTACGGAATCCACTTAAGGACGTGACCAGCCGCACCTGCGGCCCAACACTCGCACCTGCAATACCGCTTTTGCGGTCCACCCATCCCTTTTGCGCGTCCGCTTCTGCGCATTCCTCTCTGCTTCTGCGATCGCGAGCCACATCTACCAAACTCTGCATCTGCGAAGACTCGTCTCATCTGCGGGATCGCATATGCGGAATACCTCCCCGCACCTGCGACCACTGCCCAACTCCTACAAAACCGCACCTGTGACCCCTGGCTCACTTTTGTGGTCGCGCACCTGCGACCGATCCTCCGCAGGTGCGATGGCACCAGACATCAGCAACATCACAAATTCTTCTAAGTTCAATTCTAGTCTGATTTCCATGTGAATCATCCCCGAGGCCTTTGGGACCCCATCCAAACATACCAACCCATCCTAAAACATCATACGAACTTAGTCGAGGCCTCAAAATCACATCAAACAATATAAAAAATACGAATCGTACCCCAATTCAAGCCTAATGAAACTAATAAATTTCCAACTTCTACAATCGATGCCGAAACCTATCAAACCAACTCCTATTGACCTCAAATTTTGCACACAAGTCATAAATGACACAATGGACCTATTCCAACTTCCGAAACCAAAATCTTAGCCCGGTAACCATATCAAACTTCTCAACTCTTCAAACTTCAACTTTTCCAACTTTCGCCAATTCAAGCCAAAATTACCTACGGGGCTATCGGAACCATCAAAACTCCATTCCGGAGTCATTTACACATAAGTCAATATCCGATCAACTCCTTCAACTTAGGCTTCCAACCTTGGGACTAAGTGTCCCATTTTATTTTGAAACATCCCTGGAACCAAGTCAACCACCCCAGCAAGTTACATAACAACAAACAAACATAGAATAGGCAATAAATGGGGGAACGGGGCTATAATACTCAAAACGACCGGTCGAATTGTTATATAAACAACATTCGCCTAGACTTTTACAGCATGCAAGTACCAATATTTTAAAATTTAATTTTTTCAAACTTTTTATCAATTCTTTCATCCATCCCCAAAAGAGTAAACTTATGGCACTAAAATTCTAGTTTCACCTTTCCAAATAAGAAGAAAATCACTCTTAAACTTAAAAGAAGAACGAAAGTTAAAATAAGTTCACTCCCTCTAGGAAAACAAAAAGATATAATGAAAATTTTAAAAAATTACCCATCAATATAACATGAAAGCTGATTTTGATGGTCTTATCTTCTCCTACCAAAATCAAACTTTTATGGCACTTGATGGGGATTTTTTTATAGAAAGAACCATCTTTTGGTGACCTTCAAATGGATAAACACTAACATTAGTCTATAAAATATCATACGGCCTTCAATGCTAATGAATTAAAAAACATGATGAAACTAAAGAAGAATGACAATATTTTAATCAAAACAATGGATTCTCAAAATCATATATTTAATTTTAAAGATCTAAACATATTATTAGTCCTAAACGTGTACATATTTTACTATTGTTGTTTGCAAGGGAAAGATATTGTTTTACCAATATTAGAGAACCAATTTAACCTTATTTAAATTAAATAAGAAATCTGTCACTTTAACTTTCATAAATTGTTAGAACTTTATAACTAATTAAGGAAACTCTATTTCTTTTTGTCGTCATTATGTTAGAAAGCAATAAATTAGAATCCTTCAAGTTTTATTGTTTAAACACATAATTAACGTTAGAAATCCTATACTTAATGCAAATAAGAAAAAAATTGATAAACTAAATTTTTGTATGATTTCAAAGTCCTAAATATAAGAAAATTATTAAATGACGATGTTGTCCCAATGTAAATTTAGTTTTAAAGGGTAAAAAGGGCGAATAATATTTTACTAAGGACCTTCTTGCTTTTAATATAACAAGTCTTCAAGTATGCGTGTTGCGCCTGTACCAATATTAAGAAGTATAAATTTTTTAAAAATTACATAAATATCAATTAAAACAGCATATAGATCAAAGATATGACCAATAGCTCCTATAGTGCAAATTCTATTGTAGGAGTATTAATTTTAGAGTTGAGTTAAGGAGTATAAAATTTAAATAAAAATTACATTACATAAATATAGGTTTGAGTTTGAGTTTGCTCACCAATAAATTCACACCAAAAAGTTAGGTATTCTTTTATAATGCGGCCAACAACTACACTTCGATTTCCTTCAAAAGCCTTCTAAGAGATACTAGGGATTATCAGTAAATTCAGTGTACTTCCCAAATTTGAAACTATGGATGTTAAAGTTCTTTCCAAGGAAAACATCAAACCCTCTGTACCAACTCCTCAGCACCTAAGGAACTACAAAATCTCCTTCCTAGATCAGCTTGCTCCATCTTCTTACGTCCCAGTCATTCTCTTTTACAATAATGCCAACGTTGTTAATGACCACTTGAATAAAGAAAATACCTTGGCTTCAGATCTCCTTAAGAAATCTCTTGCTGAAACCCTAAGTTATTACTATCCTCTTGCTGGTAGATTCAAAGACTTAAACTCTATTGAGTGCAATGACGATGGAGTTCTATATATGGAAGCTCAAGCAAACTTCCATCTCTCTATGTTTCTTGAAAATCCTGATATTCCATTCCTTAACAAGTTCCTTCCATGCAAAGGAAACTGCCTAGAACAGAGTTGTCAACCTCTCCTTGCTGTACAAACCTCCACATTTGAATGCGGTGGAAGAGCAATTGGAGTTTGCATGCTTCACAAGGTTGACTTTTGCATAGTTTGTACTACTCCCTCGGTTTCAATTTATGTGACACACTTTCCTTATTAATTTGTTCCAAAAAAATGACACATTTCTATATTTGCAAAAAAATCAACTTCAAACTTTCTATCTAACTCATTTACTCTCGATGAGAAGTTTTTATAGTCGCACGAATTGAAAGCTCCTTTTACCCTTTAACCTTTTAAGACCACAAATTTTAAAAGTCTTTTTTTTTAAAATTCCATGTCAAGTCAAACTACGTCACATAAATAAAATAGAGGGAGCAAATATATGAAGATTGTAGTGGGTTTGTCTCACATCGAAAGTCAAAAATGACTTAGAATTTTTAGTTTTTATTTAAAACTTGAATTGAATTTAGGTTTAAATTTAAACGAACATGTTTGTTGATGAAAAAAATGAATGTTCTGAATAGCCTTCTTTCAACTCTATAAATTCGTGCTTTCTTGTGACTTTTTTTAATTTGATTTTCTACTAACAGGTTGTAGATGCTTCTGCGATGAGTTCTTTCTTGAAAACATGGGCCAAGCTTACCCATGGTGAAGGTGATAAAACACTGGATCCAGACTTCACCTCAGCAATCTCTCTATTCCCTCCAATAGAATCATTACCAATTAAGTTCATAAGGAATTTCGAGAACTTTTATTTCCAAGGCTCAAAATCGCCAATGAGAAGGTTCTTGTTCGACTCCAAAGCCATAAAAGCTCTCAAAGCTAACACATCTAGCCAAAGTGTTCCTTTTCCATCTAAGATTGAAGCATTGACAGCTTTTCTTTGCAAACGGATTGCAGCAGCCTCTAAATTCCTTACGGATGCACCAAAGACTTTAGTGATCACACATGTTGCAAATTTAAGGCCTCGCGTTGAGCCACCTTTGCCCCAAAACTCTTTTGGAAACCTTCTTTGGATAGCATTTGCCTTTTATGACCCTTTAGATGCTAGCATAGAGTTGCCTGATTTGGCAATAATGCTAAGGGAGGTGTTTGCCCAATTAACCGCTGAGAACATTAAAGGTATATACTTTTGAACTACGTGATCATTTCATCTGAAAGTGTAATTTTTTATCAGAGAAAGAGCATATTTTCATTTACTTAATTATGTTTTCAGCATTATATATATATATATATATATATATATATATATATAGAGAGAGAGAGAGAGAGACGGATGTAGCATATTAGCTACGGGTTCAACTGAACCCATAACTTTCGACGCGGAGTAAAAATTTGTATGTAAAAATTTATTAAAATTGCAAAAATAGTAGATATGAACCCATAACTTTAAAAATATAATGGGTTCAATGTTAAAAATTTTAAAATTGAACCCACAAGATTTAAATCTTAGATCCGCCTCTGTATATATATATATATAATGCTGAAAACATAATTAAGTAAATGAAAATATGCTCTTCAACAGATATATATATATATATATATATATATATATATATATATATATTTAATTTACTTAATTATGTCTTCAACAGATATAGACAACGAGTCTACATTCACGACCCTTAACGAGTGGCTTGAAAGTGTGTCAACAAATGAGAACATAAAGATTTTTAGATTCACAAGCTGGTGCAATATGGGAATATATGATGTTAATTATGGTTGGGGAAAGCCTGTTTGGGTTGCTCATATGGGGGATTTGGATGCTGCTAATATTCGATCCAAACATCAGTTTGTCTTTTTAGAAAGTGCATGCAAAGAGGGTATAGAGTTGTGGATTGCATCTGATGATGAAGAGATTAGGGTTGTGGAAAAGGATCCAGAGTTTCTCGCATATGCCAAGCCAAATCCAAGTATTTGCACGAACTAATTAAATAGCTCATTTGGAGAAAGGTTCAAAGAATTTATCAACTTTCTACAAATTTGTCTTGGAAGTGATAGAGAAATTTTCTGCATCTTTCTAATTTGGCTGGCACAAACGTTCTCTCTCCATTGTATGTATTCTTGCATTTTTCATTGTCTAGTGTGTGCCAAGTTTTTCAATGTGTAATAGATTGAGGTGTTTCAAATGAAGTAAGCATTTCATTTAACCAGGCCCAAATCCTTATTTTAGTACTGTTGCTGGTATCTTTACTTAATAGTAGCGTCCTATTAAATACCTATAATAATATAGTAAAAGTAAAAATAATTCATCGCCTAGGAAGTGAGTGAATTCGGAACATTTATATTCCATCCGTTTCGGCTCATCCCGCTGGCAATAAGAGGCGGAGTTAGCGTGTGGTTTCGGCCGAACTCAGTCACTTTTTCTTAAACACTATATTTATATTAAGAAATTTATTAAATATGTACAAATATTTAATTGTGAACACAGTAACTAAGACAATCTATGGGTTACGAGGCAAATTCAGAACCCATAAACTTTAAATTCTAGCTTCGCCTCTACTGGCTATAATATAATTTGCATGAAAAAAAAAAAGAACAAGTTAAACTAGGGCGCTCTGATCAAGCTTATTTTAAAAAAGATTTAAGTTGTACGCATGACAGTATAATTAATGACTCTGTTACATAATCAGTGTAATTTAATATGTTATAACAAGTTATTAATTATTTATTCAAGAATATTAATTAATACTATTAAATTAGAGTTATCTGCAATTATCTTTGAATTAACTTTATTGTATAAATATTTATTATACCATTGTTGCTTAGAAATTAAACTCATTCACAAAAGGGTGAAAGAAATTTATGATCAACTTCATACAGCACTCCTTAATCCTCCTACATATGGTCGGACTGACACACTAAAAAGTTGCAATAATACTATTAGTGCGAGCTAGAATTTGCCAAATCCATGCGTCCTGTGAAGTCCTTAATTCTTAATCGAGAGTACTGCAAGTATAACGTACCTTCTTTGGTTACGTAAGGTAAGCATTGAAAACTGGTGTGACCAAATTTTTCGATTTGAATTTTAGAATTTCAATTATTCTGTTCAATTTTGGATTTTTGTTAAAAACAGTCGAATTGCCACTACAACATTATGTATTTACAGCTACAAAATATATTGCAGCTAAATATAAAAAATTCCGTGGCTAAACATTTTAGCCACAATAATTTTTTCCGTAGCAAGAAGTAGCTAGCGTAACTAAAAGTTAGCTACATACTTTACATGGTTCGTGGCTAAGGACTAATATTTATTGCTACGAATATTTTTGGTATTGTAGCAATATTAACAGAACTTTTTTTGCCACAAAATATATACTTATAGCAAAAACTCTTATTCTTTTGCCACGACAAATAAACTTTGTAGCAGTCTTTATGTTGTAGCCACAAGGTGTTTTATCGTGGCAAAAGAATTAATTTGTTTGCTACGAAAATTCATATATTGTGGCTATTTTTATACCTGTCTCGTGGCAATTGTTCTTTTATTTAGCTACGAGTTCAAAAATTTATAGCTATAATTGAAGTATTAGCCACAAACATTTTGGTATGTAGCTAAGAATTCATTCTTTTTGCCATAAAATATATAGAATTAAAGCTATCGTTTAATCATTTGCTACGGAAAGTGAAAAAATTAACCATCAATTATATATATGTGTAGCCCCAAATTCTAAATTTTTATTGCTATAATTGAAGAATTTGCCACAAATAATTGGTCACAAGAATTTTATCCTGCAGCTAAAATTCAAATATTTTAGATTACAAAATAGATACATATAAGAATTGTTACAATGTAGCTAAGAATTAAAAAAATTTACATTCCACAATAGGTTTCAAGTTGCACATAATTGTAAATTTCAAAAAATGAACGATACGTAAGTCTTCTACAACACCATCTTGCTTGAGACACAAAGTAGCATCGTCTTCGCCTTTCTCTCTTCCCTAAGTAGCACCGACTACTGCACCTTAGCTTTAGTCTTAACTTGTCATTGCTGCTCTAACTTCACAAATCTGCCTGTCAACGAATAAAGTATTTTAACACCTCAAAGCAAAAAAAATAACTGATCACATATGCAAGAGGTAGCCACTACATTGCTTCAAAAATTAATGAAGCTAAAGACATATTGCTTGCAAAGACTAAGAAGAATCTTAACCGAGTCTCATTGATGCTTTCTAAGTTACAAATCACTTTGTAATTGGAGGCGGATCATGCTGTCTGGCACTAGACTAAAATAGGGCAGATTATTAAATTGCTGAATAATTCGCAAAATTAAAACCAAAAATTCATGTCAAGTAGGTATGAGAAAATTCACAAACGTAATATATAAAGATACGGGCTTACCTATTCTGCTCTAGAATAAATAAGCTATGGGGTTCTCTCTCACTCTTCTTCTCTGTCGTTCTCGCATTTTTTAGTGTAACCATGGTTGAAGAAAGAATTGGGAAAGTGGGGAAGGGGATGTGGGGGTGGGATTGGCGGCCGAAGAGATCAGAATGTAGTTTAGGTTTTGGTGATTTTGCTTTGGGCCAATTGCAATTGCTGTTTGTCATTCTTTTACTTGTTGTTATATACTTATGTAATATAATTTTGCTTTCTTTTATTTTTAAATTAATACATCTTTATTCAGTAAATGCAAAGAAATGTAAGTGCTAACAGTTATAAGTAAGAACACTACCTACGAAAATACAAAAAGAATAAATATATAATTTATGTTAAGTAACATAGAAAAAATAAATTATTTGCATAAAATAAAGATATTCTAAATTAATTTTTTCTTTAAAGTTTCTTGCATACTATATGATATTGTTAGTAGTTTGTTATATACTCCTATTTTTATTATATTAGATTCGTATTTTAGTGTTTAATTAGATTTATAAAAACAATTATGCTTATTCAAATTGAATATAATTAGTGATCAATCTAAATAATTACAAGCACAAAGTTACTGTATAATTACATATTTTTTTAAATTATATTAGAAAATCACAAGTACTACTTAGTTTGATATGAATTATTATATACTAATTAATTTTTTATAAACTCATTTATCAAGCAATATTAAATTCTCAATTTTTTGAAAGACAAGATCCTCTTTCTGTATACGAATTATATTAAATTCTTAATTCTTTGATTCAGTAATATAAATAATTTATTGTAAAATGAAGTTAGTAAAGATTATAATTGTTTAAATTTGATATAATTAGTCGTGCACATAATTGTGGGATATAATTCCATTTTTTTAATTATAATTGAAACTTATATAGTCAGACTTATTTATAATAACATCCTTATACAATAATCACTCACTATAAAAGTCAAGTTTTTCTCATAATCGATTTTTATGTTATGTTATAATACGTATCCTCTATAACGATGTTTCACTATAGCAACAAAAAAATATCAGAACAAAATTTGACTGTACGTAAAACTTGTTTAATAATAATTATAATATAATCAATTTTTCTATGGACTTGGATGTCAACCATATTAAACTCTTAATGCTTAGTGTAACTATATATAGTAAAATTAAATACGTATATCCCCTATAATATGAAAATTCTACGGTTACACTTCCTCTGAGGTATATCCATAACTAAATGTATATTAAAATATACTTATTAAAAAATTAAATTTTTAAATAAAATGTTCTAAGTATTATTTTTATAAAATTTAATAGAGAAGATAAATATTTTTGTTGAAAATTTTTATTCACGTGTGTGATTAAATATAAATTGCTTGATAGGATATGCAACTATTAGTGAAAACTTTCTTAAATTTTAAACATGTAAGTTATCTGTATTTTTAATTAATTATAAAATTCTTATTACATATGAATAACTCAATTTTATTTTAGTTTGTTTATTTATTGAACCGCTGAAAAATTATCTTAAATTTGTTGTATGCTATTTTATTTGTGTAGGATTTTCATTATATAAGAGGCTTACATATTTTTAGAGAGAAAAAAAAGAATTGTATCATTATAGTTAAAGACTTTTGGAAGATAAAACTATTTTTTTCAAATATATAACAATTCTAGTTATATAATTAAGTATTTTGGGTTCATTTCATGTTTAAGAGTTAAGAAAGATGCAGATTTCATAAAATATTTATTATTCTTTTTAATCAACTGCATGAATAAAGATTTTCAACAAAAATGTTTATCCTCTTTTTAAAATTTTAAAAATATAAGTACATGAATAATGCTATAATTGTAATTTAT
Source organism: Nicotiana tomentosiformis (assembly GCF_000390325.3). Taxonomy (NCBI): domain Eukaryota; kingdom Viridiplantae; phylum Streptophyta; class Magnoliopsida; order Solanales; family Solanaceae; genus Nicotiana; species Nicotiana tomentosiformis. The sequence continues at coordinate 76,743,844 of NC_090817.1, read as the reverse complement.
TATTTAATAGTTTTATTTTAATAAACGTAGTTATACATTTACCTCATAGAGGGTGTAAGTGTAAGCTTTGTATAATATAGGGGAAGTAAGTTTGATTTTAAAATACAACAAATGTATCTAAAAATTGATTGATATTATAATGATTAAACCTAAAAATTAAAATGAATAATAAAGTTAGCGATAGAAGTTTCGTTTCTAGATCTTCTGCTATATGTTAGTTCAAAAACTAGCAACAAATTTCATTTTTCGTTGCAAACCCCTAGCTATTTTACTATACTTTTTATCAGTTTAATTTTTATTCTGTTTAAATTCTATTTTAAGATTGAAGATGCTTTTCATTTTAATCTTTCTTATTTAGAAGTTAATTAATTCTTCAAGTTATATACATTGTTGCTTTTCCAAATTTCTTTATGAAATTATTTTTTCATAACTGCATATAATTTTTAGACTAACTCTTGTCATGACTTTCATAGTCGAAGTAAAAGAATTCTTCCACAAATTTTTTTTGCAGCTAATTTATTATATTTTACATATTATTACTGCAATAATAACATCAAATGTATGACAATATATATAGTTATGGTCAATTATGAAAGGTAATTGTCTACTATTCATTTTGTCATGACAAATAATTGGAACTATTAAGCTAACTATTTGTATCGTTTTTTTTTTTAACTTGAAGCAAAAATATCAATTAGCTACAAGATTGTGTTTTAACTAATTTAATGTGACTAAAATGTTATTATTCCCACACGAAGTTTCGAGTCGTTGCAAAAACTTATGAATAGCTATAAAATTTTACCACAACAATAAATATATAGCTATATCATTTATGACAAATAATAGCTATATCATTTATGACAAATAATTGTAGTTATTAAGCCGACTATTGCCACGATTTATTTAAAAATTGAAGCAAAATTGTGGCTATATCATATCAAAATATTTGTGGCTATATTATTTTGTCATGACAAATAATCGTAGCTATTAAGCCAACTATTGCCACAATATTTTATAACTTGAAGCAAAATATTTATTTAGCTACAACAATTTGTTTCAAAAACATTATTGTGGCTAAAAGTATACTATTGCTACAGTAACTTTTTAACTAGTGACAAAAACTTATGATTAGCTATGAAATTTTACTGTAGCAATAAGTTTATAGCTGTTTAGGTAGTTATTGCCACAAAAATTAGTAATTATAGCAAAAATAATGAATTAGCTTTGTAAATTTAGTTTTGCGGCTAAGAAATTTTAAGAATTTATAAATAGCCACGAAATTCTAATTTTTGTAGCTATTATTGAGTAATAGCTACGAAATTTAGGTTTGTAGCTTAGATTTCGTAGCTACAGATACATTTTGTTGTAGCGTGCCTAACTGCTCATCATGGTCTAGTTACTGTTCAGGACTTAAATGGTTTAGTACTAGGTCAAACATGGAAGCTGGGAATTTATGGTAATGTCATTTATTGCGCTTGTGCTGCCGAATGAAAAAAAAAGAAAAAGATGGTAAGTCATTTATTACATCTACTGCATTCCAATTTTGACCTACAGAACACCACGATATTAGATTACAAGCCAAACAAATTCATGGAATGCAAGGTTTAAGGCACATATATGGGTAAAATATGCTATGTTACGTGGCCGCCCAAAAGAGGGACACATGAAACCTAAGAAGGGGAATAGTCAAAATCGAAGGCAACGGTCCAGTCTGTCACCGGAAAGAATAACACTCATAAGGATGCAATAAATACTCTTTGCCCAATATCATTTAATAGAGAATATTTTACAGCATTAAGTATGTTGCCCGTTACAAGAAATTTGGCATTTATACTCACCGTTACATCTTCATCAATGACCCTCATAATTGACATTAAAGAATGGCACGATCCTAGAACCTTATTTCCTAAACGTAGCTATAAATAGTGAGCTCTGTTAGCATTATAAGGATACGAATTTTCAGGCAAACTAATACTACAATCTACTCAAAGCTCTAATCAATTTTACCTTCTTATTTTCTATTATTGTTCTTATTACTATTGCATCTGGAGGCTTCACTACCAGAGTCTTTATTTCTGTCATTTCGTCTTCCTATCAAGGCTAAGTGTTATATATTTCTTCAATTATCTTATTATTTGAGGATCAAATTAATTCACTTGTCTAGAAATTGCGTATAAATTCAATTGTACCGTTTTACCGGTAAACAGTTTGGCGCCCACTGCGGGGCCTAAACAGCCGTGCAATTAAGTTGATCCTTGCCTTTTTTACTAACGTGTTTTGATTATTTTGTCTTAGATAAAATTATAAGAAATGGCAGATAACGGTGTTAACAACACGCACAATCCCGAGGTTCGAGGGGATCAACCTCATTTCGAGGACTCAATTAGTGACACCCACAATGAGGAGAATGAAGCCACGCCGGTGCATGACAGGCAATATCCTCGACATGTACGGGAGATAACTCCTGATGATGCTAAGGAGGAACATGTCGTTGATGCGGTAAGGGTCCTACAAGAACAACAAGCGATCATTCTAAGCCACCTCACGCGACAGGATAAGGTTATGACAGAGTTAAAGAAGGCGTTGTCGGGGGCTTCGAATAATACGAATAGACGAGATCCAGTTCTTCTCTGCGCTCCCGCGAATCAAACAGCAGAGAGGGCCGACAACAACACCCTGAGGGGCAAAATTGACTCCGATGGGGCTGGGGGAGCAGCTCCGGTCCCAATAACAAAAAAGATCCCTTCAAGAATGAACTCTTACGATTTATGAAGGAAGTGAACGCCCGCATGGACCGAATCCCGGGCGCACCACCGGTGCTAAAAGGTCCGGACTCAAAGAAGTATACTCAATTTCCATACAAGCCAAGTGCGGAACCAGAATTAATCCCGAAGCAGTTTAAAATGCCTGATGTGCCAAAGTATGACGGAACTTCAGACCCTCAGGAGCATATTACTACCTATACAACAGCGGTGAAGGTAAATGATTTAGCTCCTCATGAAATTGAATCTATTTTGCTAACGAAATTTGGAGAGACTCTCACGAGGGGAGCCTTGATGTGGTATTCACTGTTACCCGAGTATTCCATAGACTCCTTTGAGATGCTCACGGACTCTTTCATCAAGCCTCATGCTGGGGCCAGAAAAGTACAGGCCCGAAAGGCCGACATATTCAGGATTGTACAAGGAGGGTTCGAGTTGCTATGAGAGTTTGTTACCCGATTCCAGAAGGAGAGAACGTTGCTCCCAGCTGTCCCGGACGAATGGGCAGCTGAAGCATTCACCAAGGGACTAAACCTGAAAAGTACAGACGCTTCCCAAAAATTGAATGAAAGCCTGCTTGAGTTTCAAGCAATGACTTCGGCGAATGTCCAACATCAGTACGAATCAAAGATAAGGATTGAAGATGATCAGGTTGGCTTTCCATCATCAACAAAAGGACGGGAAAAGAACAGAGAAAAACCAAAAGACAATTTTGACATGGACGAACGGTCTTCGAGTGGCCGATTTTTGCCCTACGAACAAACCGAAGGTCGCGGCAGAGGCTTCCGGTCAGCGGACAGGTTCGCAATCGATAGAAGAACTGATCGCAGTCGGAATAATATATCATTACATGATAAATAAGCGTTAGGGGCGCGGGATACTTCCTACCCCAAGATGTCAGAATATAATTACAACGTCAGTGTAGTGGTTTTGGTGTCAGTCATGAGAAACATAAAAGAAGCACGGTTCCCGAAACCAATGAGATCTAATCCCATCCAGAGGGATCCCAACTTGTAGTGTGAATACCACAGGAAGAATGGCCATTGGATAGGGGACTGTCGACACCTCCGGGAAAAAGTGGAAACACTATTGAAAAATGGTCATCTCAGAGAATTCTTGAGTGACCGAGCTAAGAACAATTATGGTCGTAACCGGGACAACGTGGAACCCTCGAAAGTAAAGAAAGTCCCCCACGTCAAATGATCAATATGATCTTCAGGGGGGACGAAATCATCATAGTCACGTTTTTGGCAGCAAAAAAGACAAAATTATTAATAACTCATAGCAAAAGGCTCCAGGAAGTCGCCGAAGACGATATCACTTTCACCGAGGAGGACGCAGACGCATTGCTGCTGCCGCACAATGACACACTGGTAATTTCTTTAAATGTGCTAGATTTTAAGATTAAACGTGTTATAGTAGATCTAGGAAGTTCGGCCAATATCATACAATTGAGAGTATTAAAGCAAGCTAAACTCGTCGGAATAATTATTCCGACCACAAAACCCTCGCCGGATTCAACCACGTGAGCGTGACAACCCGAGGAGAGATTTTGTTACCCATAAACGCCGAAGGAGTAATGAAAATAACTCTTTTCGAAGTGATAGATGGTGATATGGGATATAACATTATTCTGGGAAGGTCGTGGTTGCACGAAATGAAAGTTGTACCATCAACACATCATCAATTGCTGAAGTTTCCAACGCCCGAAGGAGTTAAACATATAAGGGGCGACCAACCGGCGACAAGGGAGATGAATGCAATTTTGATCTCCAGTAGTAAAGGAAAGGAACATGCGGCATAGCAATTACAGGAACCGGTGCCCACTCTCGAACTAGATGAAGTTAGACCGGGGGCAGAAACGTCGGAATTTTATCAGGTGCCGAAATATTTTTAGGTTCCACAAGAGACGGATGCAACAAAATCCAAAGCGGAAGAGCTTAATCAAGTTGCATTGTTCGAAGAATTCTTAGAAAGGAATTCCACTTGGGGATAAGACTGCATCTCGAGCTTAGGTCTGGTTTTATTAAATTTCTTAAATATAATGCCGATTGTTTTACTTGGTCGCATGTGGATATGACTGGTATCCCGACTGAGGTATCCGTACACAAGTTAAGTTTGGATCCCAACGTACCTCCGGTAAGACAAAAGAAATGCCCTATTGCTGAAGCTAGGAATAAATTTATCAAGGAAGAGATAACTTGCTTAATATCGGTTCGATCCGAGAGGTAAAGTATCTAGACTAGCTAGCTAATGTAGTAGTAATTCCTAAGAAGAACAATAAATTTTACGTGTGTGTAGATTATAAAGATTTGAATAAGGCGTGCTCGAAAGACTCGTTCCCACTCCCAAACATCGATCAAATGATTGATTCTATGGCCGGGCATGAGTTAATGATTTTTCTCGATGCTTATTCCAGGTACAATCAAATTAAGATGAACCCGGAGGATTAAGAAAAGACTTCGTTTATAACGAATTTTGGTACATATTGCTATAATGCGATGCCCTTCGGGATGAAAAATGCCGGAGCCACTTATCAACAGCTAGTGAATAAGATGTTTGAAAAATAAATAGGAAAACTATGGAAGTTTATATAGATGATATGCTTGTTAAGTCTTTAAATGCAGGTGATCACCTTAAACATCTTCAAGAAACTTTTGACATCCTAAGGAAGCATAATATGAAACTTAACCCCGAGAAATGCGCGTTCAGGGTCAGCTCTGGTAAGTTTCTGGGATTTCCGGTATCGCAAAGAGGAATTGAGGTAAACTCCGATAAGATCAAAGCCATCGAAGATATCCTGGACCAACAATCAAGCGTGAAGGAAGTCCAAAGGCTCATGGGGAGATTGGCATCTTTGAGCAGGTTCATTTTTCGGTCATCAGAAAAATGTCGCTGTTTCTTCGCACTGCTCAAAAAGAAAAATAATTTTGAATGGACCCCGAAGTACCAGTAGGCTTTGAGAGATTTGAAAAGGTATTTGTCAAGCCCTCCATTACTTTCGAAACCAAAAGAAGGTAAACAGTACCGGCATATAGCCTAAACATGATCTCTAACATGAATCATAACTCAATTTCTCTAACACATGGAGAAAACATGAATAATAGTAAGATTAGATGACTACACAGTTCCACAGAATCAACTGAGTCACAATTACTATGGTGCACGCTCACACGCCCGTTACCTAACATGCGCGTCACCTCAACACCAACCATATAACACATATTTCAGGAATTCATACCCTTAAAACTAAGTTTAGAAGTGTTACTTACCTCAAACCGCACAAATCTCTACTCCAACAAGCTCTTGCCTCGCGAATCGGCCTCCGAACGACTCGAATCTAGCCACAAACAACTCAATACAATCGATACAACTATAGGAATCAATTCCATATGATAAAGCTAGGTTCTTTAACAAAAGACAAAAGTCAACCCAAAAGGTCAACTTCGGGCCCACGTCTCGCAATCCAACATAATTCGAACACCCATTCAATAACGAGTTCAACCATACCAAAATTACTCAATTCTGACATCAAATCATCAATCAAATCCCCAAATCCTACTCTCCAATCCCTAGTCCAAAATTCCGCAAATTCCGTCTTAAAATTATATAATCTAGGTGGAAAATTCAATGGGCATTCAATATTAATGAATAAAAATAATCAAAAATAGCTTATATTCTGTCCGAGCTCCCAAAGTCCAAAAATAAAGAAATAACTCTAACCCTAGATTTTATATTATTCCCATGCATTTTCACATCTGTCGACACCCCAGTCGCACTTGCGGCTCCGTTTTTGCAGAGAAAGGTCCGCTTCTGCAGAATCCACTTAAGGACGCGAAAAGCAGCACCTACGGACGAACACTCGCACCTGCAATACCGTTTCTGCGGTCCACCCTTCGCTTTTGCGTGTCCGCTTCTGCGCATTCCTCTATGCTTCTGCGATCGCGAGCCACCTCTACCAAACTCCACATCTACGAAGACTCGTCTCATCTGCGGGCTCGCATATGTGGAATACCTCCTCGCACTTGCGACCACTGCCCAACTCCTACTAGACCGCACCTGTGACCCCTGGCTCACTTTTGTGGTCGCGCACCTGCGACCGATCCTCCGCAGGTGCGATGGCACCAGACATCAGCAACATCACAAATTCTTCTAAGTTCAATTCTAGTCTGATTTCCATGTGAATCATCCCCGAGGCCTCCGAGACCCCATCCAAACTTACCAACCCATCCTAAAACATCATACGAACTTAGTCGAGGCCTGAAAATCACATCAAACAATATCAAAAATACGAATCGTACCCCAATTCAAGCCTAATGAAACTAATAAATTTTCAACTTCTACAATCGATGCCGAAACCTATCAAACCAACTCCGATTGACCTCAAATTGTGCACACGAGTCATAAATGACACAATGGACCTATTCCAACTTTCGAAACAAAAATCTTAGCCCGATAACCATAAAGTCAATTTTCGGTCAAACTTCTCAACTCTCCAAACTTCAACTTTTCCAATTTTCGCCAATTCAAGCCAAAATTATCTACGGAGCTATCGGAACCATGAAAACTCCATTTCGGAGTCATTTACACATAAGTCAACATCCTATCAACTCTTTCAACTTAGGCTTCCAACCTTGGGACTAATTATCCCACTTCATTCCGAAACATCCCTGGAACCAAGCCAACCACCCCAGTAAGTTACATAACAAGAAACAAATATAGAACAAGCAATAAATGGGGGAACGGGGCTATAATACTCAAAACGACCGGCCGAATTGTTATATAAACAACCCTCGCCTAGACTTTTACAGCATGTAGGTACCAATATTTTAAAATTTAATTTTTTCAAACTTTTTATCATTTCTTTCGTCCACCCCCAAAAGAGTAAACTTATGGCACTAAAATTCTAGTTTCATCTTTCCAAATAAGAAGAAAATCACTCTTAAACTTAAAAGCAGAACGGAAGTTAAAATAAGTTCACTCCCTCTGGAAAACAAAAAGATATAATGAAAATTTAAAAAAATTACCCATCAATATAACATAAAAGCTGATTTTGATGGTCTTATCTTCTCCTGCCAAAATCAAACTTTTATGGCATTTGATGGGGATTCTTTTATAAAAAGAATCTTTTTTTGGTGACCTTCAAGAAATATATAGGAAATAATGGATAAACACTAAAATATCATACGGTCTTCAATACCAATGAATTAAAAAACATGATGAAACTAAAGAAGAATGACAATATATTAATCAAAACAATGGATTCTCAAATTCATATATTTAATTTTAAAAATCTAAACATATTATTAGTCCTAAACGTGTACATATTTTACTATTGTTATTTGCAAGGGAAAGATATTGTTTTACCAATATTAGAGAACCAATTTAACCTTATTTAAATTAAATAAGAAATCTGTCACTTTAACTTTCATAAATTGTTAGAACTTTATAACTAATTAAGGAAACTCTTTCTTTTTGTCGTCATTATGTTAGAAAGCAATAAATTAGAATCCTTCAAGTTTTATTGTTTAAACACATAATTAACGTTAGAAATCCTATACTTAATGCAAATAAGAAAATATTTGATAAACTAAATTTTTGTATGATTTCAAAGTCCTAAATATAAGAAAAATTATTAAATGACAATGTTATCCCAATATAAATTTAGTTTTAAGGTGTAAAAAAGGCGAATGATATTTTATTTATAAGGACATTTCATGTGCTTTACTATAACTAGTCTTAGAGTATGCGTGTTGCGCCATCGGATAGGGGACTGTCGACACCTCCGGGAAAAAGTGGAAACACTATTGAAAAATGGTCATCTCAGAGAATTCTTGAGTGACCGAGCTAAGAACAATTATGGTCGTAACCGGGACAACGTGGAACCCTCGAAAGTAAAGAAAGTCCCCCACGTCAAATGATCAATATGATCTTCAGGGGGGACGAAATCAACATAGTCACGTTTTTGGCAGCAAAAAAGACAAAATTATTAATAACTCATAGCAAAAGGCTCCAGGAAGTCGCCGAAGACGATATCACTTTCACCGAGGAGGACGCAGACGCATTGCTGCTGCCGCACAATGACACACTGGTAATTTCTTTAAATGTGCTAGATTTTAAGATTAAACGTGTTATAGTAGATCTAGGAAGTTCGGCCAATATCATACAATTGAGAGTATTAGAGCAAGCTAAACTCGTTGGAATAATTATTCCGACCACAAAACCCTCGCCGGATTCAACCACGTGAGCGTGACAACCCGAGGAGAGATTTTGTTACCCATAAACGCCGAAGGAGTAATGAAAATAACTCTTTTCGAAGTGATAGATGGTGATATGGGATATAACATTATTCTGGGAAGGTCGTGGTTGCACGAAATGAAAGTTGTACCATCAACACATCATCAATTGCTGAAGTTTCCAACGCCCGAAGGAGTTAAACATATAAGGGGCGACCAACCGGCGATAAGGGAGATGAATGCAATTTTGATCTCCAGTAGTAAAGGAAAGGAACATGCGGCATAGCAATTACAGGAACCGGTGCCCACTCCCGAACTAGATGAAGTTAGACCGGGGGCAGAAACGTCGGAATTTTATCAGGTGCCGAAATATTTTTAGGTTCCACAAGAGACGGATGCAACAAAATCCACAGCGGAAGAGCTTAATCAAGTTGCATTGTTCGAAGAATTCTTAGAAAGGAAATTCCACTTGGGGATAAGACTGCATCTCGAGCTTAGGTCTGGTTTTATTAAATTTCTTAAATATAATGCCGATTGTTTTACTTGGTCGCATGTGGATATGACTGGTATCCCGACTGAGGTATCCGTACACAAGTTAAGTTTGGATCCCAACGTACCTCCGGTAAGACAAAAGAAATGCCCTATTGCTGAAGCTAGGAATAAATTTATCAAGGAAGAGATAACTTGCTTAATATCGGTTCGATCCGAGAGGTAAAGTATCTAGACTAGCTAGCTAATGTAGTAGTAATTCCTAAGAAGAACAATAAATTTTACGTGTGTGTAGATTATAAAGATTTGAATAAGGCGTGCCCGAAAGACTCGTTCCCACTCCCAAACATCGATCAAATGATTGATTCTATGGCCGGGCATGAGTTAATGAGTTTTCTCGATGCTTATTCCAGGTACAATTAAATTAAGATGAACCCGGAGGATTAGGAAAAGACTTCGTTTATAACGAATTTTGGTACATATTGCTATAATGCGATGCCCTTCGGGATGAAAAATGCCGGAGCCACTTATCAACAGCTAGTGAATAAGATGTTTGAAAAATAAATAGGAAAACTATGGAAGTTTATATAGACGATATGCTTGTTAAGTCTTTAAATGCAGGTGATCACCTTAAACATCTTCAAGAAACTTTTGACATCCTAAGGAAGCATAATATGAAACTTAACCCCGAGAAATGCGCGTTCAGGGTCAGCTCTGGTAAGTTTCTGGGATTTCCGGTATCGCAAAGAGGAATTGAGGTAAACTCCGATAAGATCAAAGCCATCGAAGATATCCTGGACCAACAATCAAGCGTGAAGGAAGTCCAAAGGCTCATGGGGAGATTGGCATCTTTGAGCAGGTTCATTTTTCGGTCATCAGAAAAATGTCGCTGTTTCTTCGCACTGCTCAAAAAGAAAAATAATTTCGAATGGACCCCGAAGTACCAGTAGGCTTTGAGAGATTTGAAAAGGTATTTGTCAAGCCCTCCGTTACTTTCGAAACCAAAAGAAGGTAAACAGTACCGGCATATAGTCTAAACATGATCTCTAACATGAATCATAACTCAATTTCTCTAACACATGGAGAAAACATGAATAATAGTAAGATTAGATGACTACACAGTTCCACAGAATCAACTGAGTCACAATTACTATGGTGCACGCTCACACGCCCATTACCTAACATGCGCGTCACCTCAACACCAACCATATAACACATATTTCAGGAATTCATACCCTTAAAACCAAGTTTAGAAGTGTTACTTACCTCAAACCGCACAAATCTCTACTCCAACAAGCTCTTGCCTCGCGAATCGGCCTCCGAACGACTCGAATCTAGCCACAAACAACTCAATACAATCGATACAACTATAGGAATCAATTTCATATGATAAAGCTAGGTTCTTTAACAAAAGACAAAAGTCAACCCAAAAGGTCAACTTCGGGCCCACGTCTCGCAATCCAACATAATTCGAACACCCATTCAATAACGAGTTCAACCATACCAAAATTACTCAATTCTGACATCAAATCATCAATCAAATCCCCAAATCCTACTCTCCAATCCCTAGTCCAAAATTCCCCAAATTTCGTCTTAAAATTATATAATCTAGGTGGAAAATTCAATGGGCATTCAATATTAATGAATAAAAATAATCAAAAGTAGCTTATATTCTGTCCGAGCTCCTAAAGTCCAAAAATAAAGAAATAACTCTAACCCTAGATTTTATATTATTCCCATGCATTTTCACATCTGTCGACACCCCAGTCGCACTTGCGGCTCCGTTTTTGCAGAGAAAGGTCCGCTTCTGCAGAATCCACTTAAGGACGCGAAAAGCAGCACCTACGGACGAACACTCGCACCTGCAATACCGTTTCTGCGGTCCACCCATCCCTTTTGCGCGTCCGCTTCTGCGCATTCCTCTCTGCTTCTGCGATCGCGAGCCACATCTACCAAACTCTGCATCTGCGAAGACTCGTCTCATCTGCGGGATCGCATATGCGGAATACCTCCCCGCACCTGCGACCACTGCCCAACTCCTACAAAACCGCACCTGTGACCCCTGGCTCACTTTTGTGGTCGCGCACCTGCGACCGATCCTCCGCAGGTGCGATGGCACCAGACATCAGCAACATCACAAATTCTTCTAAGTTCAATTCTAGTCTGATTTCCATGTGAATCATCCCCGAGGCCTTTGGGACCCCATCCAAACATACCAACCCATCCTAAAACATCATACGAACTTAGTCGAGGCCTCAAAATCACATCAAACAATATAAAAAATACGAATCGTACCCCAATTCAAGCCTAATGAAACTAATGAATTTCCAACTTCTACAATCGATGCCGAAACCTATCAAACCAACTCCTATTGACCTCAAATTTTGCACACAAGTCATAAATGACACAATGGACCTATTCCAACTTCCGAAACCAAAATCTTAGCCCGGTAACCATATCAAACTTCTCAACTCTTCAAACTTCAACTTTTTCAACTTTCGCCAATTCAAGCCAAAATTACCTACGGGGCTATCGGAACCATCAAAACTCCATTCCGGAGTCATTTACACATAAGTCAATATCCGATCAACTCCTTCAACTTAGGCTTCCAACCTTGGGACTAAGTGTCCCATTTTATTTTGAAACATCCCTGGAACCAAGCCAACCACCCCAGCAAGTTACATAACAACAAACAAACATAGAATAGGCAATAAATGGGGGAACGGGGCTATAATACTCAAAACGACCGGTCGAATTGTTATATAAACAACATTCGCCTAGACTTTTACAGCATGCAAGTACCAATATTTTAAAATTTAATTTTTTCAAACTTTTTATCAATTCTTTCATCCATCCCCAAAAGAGTAAACTTATGGCACTAAAATTCTAGTTTCACCTTTCCAAATAAGAAGAAAATCACTCTTAAACTTAAAAGAAGAACGAAAGTTAAAATAAGTTCACTCCCTCTAGGAAAACAAAAAGATATAATGAAAATTTTAAAAAATTACCCATCAATATAACATGAAAGCTGATTTTGATGGTCTTATCTTCTCCTACCAAAATCAAACTTTTATGGCACTTGATGGGGATTTTTTTATAGAAAGAACCATCTTTTGGTGACCTTCAAATGGATAAACACTAACATTAGTCTATAAAATATCATACGGCCTTCAATGCTAATGAATTAAAAAACATGATGAAACTAAAGAAGAATGACAATATTTTAATCAAAACAATGGATTCTCAAAATCATATATTTAATTTTAAAGATCTAAACATATTATTAGTCCTAAACGTGTACATATTTTACTATTGTTGTTTGCAAGGGAAAGATATTGTTTTACCAATATTAGAGAACCAATTTAACCTTATTTAAATTAAATAAGAAATCTGTCACTTTAACTTTCATAAATTGTTAGAACTTTATAACTAATTAAGGAAACTCTATTTCTTTTTGTCGTCATTATGTTAGAAAGCAATAAATTAGAATCCTTCAAGTTTTATTGTTTAAACACATAATTAACGTTAGAAATCCTATACTTAATGCAAATAAGAAAAAAATTGATAAACTAAATTTTTGTATGATTTCAAAGTCCTAAATATAAGAAAATTATTAAATGACGATGTTGTCCCAATGTAAATTTAGTTTTAAAGGGTAAAAAGGGCGAATAATATTTTACTAAGGACCTTCTTGCTTTTAATATAACAAGTCTTCAAGTATGCGTGTTGCGCCTGTACCAATATTAAGAAGTATAAATTTTTTAAAAATTACATAAATATCAATTAAAACAGCATATAGATCAAAGATATGACCAATAGCTCCTATAGTGCAAATTCTATTGTAGGAGTATTAATTTTAGAGTTGAGTTAAGGAGTATAAAATTTAAATAAAAATTACATTACATAAATATAGGTTTGAGTTTGAGTTTGCTCACCAATAAATTCACACCAAAAAGTTAGGTATTCTTTTATAATGCGGCCAACAACTACACTTCGATTTCCTTCAAAAGCCTTCTAAGAGATACTAGGGATTATCAGTAAATTCAGTGTACTTCCCAAATTTGAAACTATGGATGTTAAAGTTCTTTCCAAGGAAAACATCAAACCCTCTGTACCAACTCCTCAGCACCTAAGGAACTACAAAATCTCCTTCCTAGATCAGCTTGCTCCATCTTCTTACGTCCCAGTCATTCTCTTTTACAATAATGCCAACGTTGTTAATGACCACTTGAATAAAGAAAATACCTTGGCTTCAGATCTCCTTAAGAAATCTCTTGCTGAAACCCTAAGTTATTACTATCCTCTTGCTGGTAGATTCAAAGACTTAAACTCTATTGAGTGCAATGACGATGGAGTTCTATATATGGAAGCTCAAGCAAACTTCCATCTCTCTATGTTTCTTGAAAATCCTGATATTCCATTCCTTAACAAGTTCCTTCCATGCAAAGGAAACTGCCTAGAACAGAGTTGTCAACCTCTCCTTGCTGTACAAACCTCCACATTTGAATGCGGTGGAAGAGCAATTGGAGTTTGCATGCTTCACAAGGTTGACTTTTGCATAGTTTGTACTACTCCCTCGGTTTCAATTTATGTGACACACTTTCCTTATTAATTTGTTCCAAAAAAATGACACATTTCTATATTTGCAAAAAAATCAACTTCAAACTTTCTATCTAACTCATTTACTCTCGATGAGAAGTTTTTATAGTCGCACGAATTGAAAGCTCCTTTTACCCTTTAACCTTTTAAGACCACAAATTTTAAAAGTCTTTTTTTTTAAAATTCCATGTCAAGTCAAACTACGTCACATAAATAAAATAGAGGGAGCAAATATATGAAGATTGTAGTGGGTTTGTCTCACATCGAAAGTCAAAAATGACTTAGAATTTTTAGTTTTTATTTAAAACTTGAATTGAATTTAGGTTTAAATTTAAACGAACATGTTTGTTGATGAAAAAAATGAATGTTCTGAATAGCCTTCTTTCAACTCTATAAATTCGTGCTTTCTTGTGACTTTTTTTAATTTGATTTTCTACTAACAGGTTGTAGATGCTTCTGCGATGAGTTCTTTCTTGAAAACATGGGCCAAGCTTACCCATGGTGAAGGTGATAAAACACTGGATCCAGACTTCACCTCAGCAATCTCTCTATTCCCTCCAATAGAATCATTACCAATTAAGTTCATAAGGAATTTCGAGAACTTTTATTTCCAAGGCTCAAAATCGCCAATGAGAAGGTTCTTGTTCGACTCCAAAGCCATAAAAGCTCTCAAAGCTAACACATCTAGCCAAAGTGTTCCTTTTCCATCTAAGATTGAAGCATTGACAGCTTTTCTTTGCAAACGGATTGCAGCAGCCTCTAAATTCCTTACGGATGCACCAAAGACTTTAGTGATCACACATGTTGCAAATTTAAGGCCTCGCGTTGAGCCACCTTTGCCCCAAAACTCTTTTGGAAACCTTCTTTGGATAGCATTTGCCTTTTATGACCCTTTAGATGCTAGCATAGAGTTGCCTGATTTGGCAATAATGCTAAGGGAGGTGTTTGCCCAATTAACCGCTGAGAACATTAAAGGTATATACTTTTGAACTACGTGATCATTTCATCTGAAAGTGTAATTTTTTATCAGAGAAAGAGCATATTTTCATTTACTTAATTATGTTTTCAGCATTATATATATATATATATATATATATATATATATATATAGAGAGAGAGAGAGAGAGACGGATGTAGCATATTAGCTACGGGTTCAACTGAACCCATAACTTTCGACGCGGAGTAAAAATTTGTATGTAAAAATTTATTAAAATTGCAAAAATAGTAGATATGAACCCATAACTTTAAAAATATAATGGGTTCAATGTTAAAAATTTTAAAATTGAACCCACAAGATTTAAATCTTAGATCCGCCTCTGTATATATATATATATAATGCTGAAAACATAATTAAGTAAATGAAAATATGCTCTTCAACAGATATATATATATATATATATATATATATATATTTAATTTACTTAATTATGTCTTCAACAGATATAGACAACGAGTCTACATTCACGACCCTTAACGAGTGGCTTGAAAGTGTGTCAACAAATGAGAACATAAAGATTTTTAGATTCACAAGCTGGTGCAATATGGGAATATATGATGTTAATTATGGTTGGGGAAAGCCTGTTTGGGTTGCTCATATGGGGGATTTGGATGCTGCTAATATTCGATCCAAACATCAGTTTGTCTTTTTAGAAAGTGCATGCAAAGAGGGTATAGAGTTGTGGATTGCATCTGATGATGAAGAGATTAGGGTTGTGGAAAAGGATCCAGAGTTTCTCGCATATGCCAAGCCAAATCCAAGTATTTGCACGAACTAATTAAATAGCTCATTTGGAGAAAGGTTCAAAGAATTTATCAACTTTCTACAAATTTGTCTTGGAAGTGATAGAGAAATTTTCTGCATCTTTCTAATTTGGCTGGCACAAACGTTCTCTCTCCATTGTATGTATTCTTGCATTTTTCATTGTCTAGTGTGTGCCAAGTTTTTCAATGTGTAATAGATTGAGGTGTTTCAAATGAAGTAAGCATTTCATTTAACCAGGCCCAAATCCTTATTTTAGTACTGTTGCTGGTATCTTTACTTAATAGTAGCGTCCTATTAAATACCTATAATAATATAGTAAAAGTAAAAATAATTCATCGCCTAGGAAGTGAGTGAATTCGGAACATTTATATTCCATCCGTTTCGGCTCATCCCGCTGGCAATAAGAGGCGGAGTTAGCGTGTGGTTTCGGCCGAACTCAGTCACTTTTTCTTAAACACTATATTTATATTAAGAAATTTATTAAATATGTACAAATATTTAATTGTGAACACAGTAACTAAGACAATCTATGGGTTACGAGGCAAATTCAGAACCCATAAACTTTAAATTCTAGCTTCGCCTCTACTGGCTATAATATAATTTGCATGAAAAAAAAAAAGAACAAGTTAAACTAGGGCGCTCTGATCAAGCTTATTTTAAAAAAGATTTAAGTTGTACGCATGACAGTATAATTAATGACTCTGTTACATAATCAGTGTAATTTAATATGTTATAACAAGTTATTAATTATTTATTCAAGAATATTAATTAATACTATTAAATTAGAGTTATCTGCAATTATCTTTGAATTAACTTTATTGTATAAATATTTATTATACCATTGTTGCTTAGAAATTAAACTCATTCACAAAAGGGTGAAAGAAATTTATGATCAACTTCATACAGCACTCCTTAATCCTCCTACATATGGTCGGACTGACACACTAAAAAGTTGCAATAATACTATTAGTGCGAGCTAGAATTTGCCAAATCCATGCGTCCTGTGAAGTCCTTAATTCTTAATCGAGAGTACTGCAAGTATAACGTACCTTCTTTGGTTACGTAAGGTAAGCATTGAAAACTGGTGTGACCAAATTTTTCGATTTGAATTTTAGAATTTCAATTATTCTGTTCAATTTTGGATTTTTGTTAAAAACAGTCGAATTGCCACTACAACATTATGTATTTACAGCTACAAAATATATTGCAGCTAAATATAAAAAATTCCGTGGCTAAACATTTTAGCCACAATAATTTTTTCCGTAGCAAGAAGTAGCTAGCGTAACTAAAAGTTAGCTACATACTTTACATGGTTCGTGGCTAAGGACTAATATTTATTGCTACGAATATTTTTGGTATTGTAGCAATATTAACAGAACTTTTTTTGCCACAAAATATATACTTATAGCAAAAACTCTTATTCTTTTGCCACGACAAATAAACTTTGTAGCAGTCTTTATGTTGTAGCCACAAGGTGTTTTATCGTGGCAAAAGAATTAATTTGTTTGCTACGAAAATTCATATATTGTGGCTATTTTTATACCTGTCTCGTGGCAATTGTTCTTTTATTTAGCTACGAGTTCAAAAATTTATAGCTATAATTGAAGTATTAGCCACAAACATTTTGGTATGTAGCTAAGAATTCATTCTTTTTGCCATAAAATATATAGAATTAAAGCTATCGTTTAATCATTTGCTACGGAAAGTGAAAAAATTAACCATCAATTATATATATGTGTAGCCCCAAATTCTAAATTTTTATTGCTATAATTGAAGAATTTGCCACAAATAATTGGTCACAAGAATTTTATCCTGCAGCTAAAATTCAAATATTTTAGATTACAAAATAGATACATATAAGAATTGTTACAATGTAGCTAAGAATTAAAAAAATTTACATTCCACAATAGGTTTCAAGTTGCACATAATTGTAAATTTCAAAAAATGAACGATACGTAAGTCTTCTACAACACCATCTTGCTTGAGACACAAAGTAGCATCGTCTTCGCCTTTCTCTCTTCCCTAAGTAGCACCGACTACTGCACCTTAGCTTTAGTCTTAACTTGTCATTGCTGCTCTAACTTCACAAATCTGCCTGTCAACGAATAAAGTATTTTAACACCTCAAAGCAAAAAAAATAACTGATCACATATGCAAGAGGTAGCCACTACATTGCTTCAAAAATTAATGAAGCTAAAGACATATTGCTTGCAAAGACTAAGAAGAATCTTAACCGAGTCTCATTGATGCTTTCTAAGTTACAAATCACTTTGTAATTGGAGGCGGATCATGCTGTCTGGCACTAGACTAAAATAGGGCAGATTATTAAATTGCTGAATAATTCGCAAAATTAAAACCAAAAATTCATGTCAAGTAGGTATGAGAAAATTCACAAACGTAAAATATAAAGATACGGGCTTACCTATTCTGCTCTAGAATAAATAAGCTATGGGGTTCTCTCTCACTCTTCTTCTCTGTCGTTCTCGCATTTTTTAGTGTAACCATGGTTGAAGAAAGAATTGGGAAAGTGGGGAAGGGGATGTGGGGGTGGGATTGGCGGCCGAAGAGATCAGAATGTAGTTTAGGTTTTGGTGATTTTGCTTTGGGCCAATTGCAATTGCTGTTTGTCATTCTTTTACTTGTTGTTATATACTTATGTAATATAATTTTGCTTTCTTTTATTTTTAAATTAATACATCTTTATTCAGTAAATGCAAAGAAATGTAAGTGCTAACAGTTATAAGTAAGAACACTACCTACGAAAATACAAAAAGAATAAATATATAATTTATGTTAAGTAACATAGAAAAAATAAATTATTTGCATAAAATAAAGATATTCTAAATTAATTTTTTCTTTAAAGTTTCTTGCATACTATATGATATTGTTAGTAGTTTGTTATATACTCCTATTTTTATTATATTAGATTCGTATTTTAGTGTTTAATTAGATTTATAAAAACAATTATGCTTATTCAAATTGAATATAATTAGTGATCAATCTAAATAATTACAAGCACAAAGTTACTGTATAATTACATATTTTTTTAAATTATATTAGAAAATCACAAGTACTACTTAGTTTGATATGAATTATTATATACTAATTAATTTTTTATAAACTCATTTATCAAGCAATATTAAATTCTCAATTTTTTGAAAGACAAGATCCTCTTTCTGTATACGAATTATATTAAATTCTTAATTCTTTGATTCAGTAATATAAATAATTTATTGTAAAATGAAGTTAGTAAAGATTATAATTGTTTAAATTTGATATAATTAGTCATGCACATAATTGTGGGATATAATTCCATTTTTTTTAATTATAATTGAAACTTATATAGTCAGACTTATTTATAATAACATCCTTATACAATAATCACTCACTATAAAAGTCAAATTTTTCTCATAATCGATTTTTATGTTATGTTATAATACGTATCCTCTATAACGATGTTTCACTATAGCAACAAAAAAATATCAGAACAAAATTTGACTGTACGTAAAACTTGTTTAATAATAATTATAATATAATCAATTTTTCTATGGACTTGGATGTCAACCATATTAAACTCTTAATGCTTAGTGTAACTATATATAGTAAAATTAAATACGTATATCCCCTATAATATGAAAATTCTACGGTTACACTTCCTCTGAGGTATATCCATAACTAAATGTATATTAAAATATACTTATTAAAAAATTAAATTTTTAAATAAAATGTTCTAAGTATTATTTTTATAAAATTTAATAGAGAAGATAAATATTTTTGTTGAAAATTTTTATTCACGTGTGTGATTAAATATAAATTGCTTGATAGGATATGCAACTATTAGTGAAAACTTTCTTAAATTTTAAACATGTAAGTTATCTGTATTTTTAATTAATTATAAAATTCTTATTACATATGAATAACTCAATTTTATTTTAGTTTGTTTATTTATTGAACCGCTGAAAAATTATCTTAAATTTGTTGTATGCTATTTTATTTGTGTAGGATTTTCATTATATAAGAGGCTTACATATTTTTAGAGAGAAAAAAAAGAATTGTATCATTATAGTTAAAGACTTTTGGAAGATAAAACTATTTTTTTCAAATATATAACAATTCTAGTTATATAATTAAGTATTTTGGGTTCATTTCATGTTTAAGAGTTAAGAAAGATGCAGATTTCATAAAATATTTATTATTCTTTTTAATCAACTGCATGAATAAAGATTTTCAACAAAAATGTTTATCCTCTTTTTAAAATTTTAAAAATATAAGTACATGAATAATGCTATAATTGTAATTTATTATTTAATAGTTTTATTTTAATAAACGTAGTTATACATTTACCTCATAGAGGGTGTAAGTGTAAGCTTTTTATAATATAGGGGAAGTAAGTTTGATTTTAAAATACAACAAATGTATCTAAAAATTGATTGATATTATAATGATTAAACCTAAAAATTAAAATGAATAATAAAGTTAGCGATAGAAGTTTCGTTTCTAGATCTTCTGCTATATGTTAGTTCAAAAACTAGCAACAAATTTCATTTTTCGTTGCAAACCCCTAGCTATTTTACTATACTTTTTATCAGTTTAATTTTTATTCTGTTTAAATTCTATTTTAAGATTGAAGATGCTTTTCATTTTACTCTTTCTTATTTAGAAGTTAATTAATTCTTCAAGTTATATACATTGTTGCTTTTCCAAATTTCTTTATGAAATTATTTTTTCATAACTGCATATAATTTTTAGACTAACTCTTGTCATGACTTTCATAGTCGAAGTAAAAGAATTCTTCCACAAATTTTTTTTGCAGCTAATTTATTATATTTAACATATTATTACTGCAATAATAACATCAAATGTATGACAATATATATAGTTATGGTCAATTATGAAAGGTAATTGTCTACTATTCATTTTGTCATGACAAATAATTGGAACTATTAAGCTAACTATTTGTATCGTTTTTTTTTTTAACTTGAAGCAAAAATATCAATTAGCTACAAGATTGTGTTTTAACTAATTTAATGTGACTAAAATGTTATTATTCCCACACGAAGTTTCGAGTCGTTGCAAAAACTTATGAATAGCTATAAAATTTTACCACAACAATAAATATATAGCTATATCATTTATGACAAATAATAGCTATATCATTTATGACAAATAATTGTAGTTATTAAGCCGACTATTGCCACGATTTATTTAAAAATTGAAGCAAAATTGTGGCTATATCATATCAAAATATTTGTGGCTATATTATTTTGTCATGACAAATAATCGTAGCTATTAAGCCAACTATTGCCACAATATTTTATAACTTGAAGCAAAATATTTATTTAGCTACAACAATTTGTTTCAAAAACATTATTGTGGCTAAAAGTATACTATTGCTACAGTAACTTTTTAACTAGTGACAAAAACTTATGATTAGCTATGAAATTTTACTGTAGCAATAAGTTTATAGCTGTTTAGGTAGTTATTGTCACAAAAATTAGTAATTATAGCAAAAATTATGAATTAGCTTTGTAAATTTAGTTTTGCGGCTAAGAAATTTTAAGAATTTATAAATAGCCACGAAATTCTAATTTTTGTAGCTATTATTGAGTAATAGCTACAAAATTTAGGTTTGTAGCTTAGATTTCGTAGCTACAGATACATTTTGTTGTAGCGTGCCTAACTGCTCATCATGGTCTAGTTACTGTTCAGGACTTAAATGGTTTAGTACTAGGTCAAACATGGAAGCTGGGAATTTATGGTAATGTCATTTATTGCGCTTGTGCTGCCGAATGAAAAAAAAAGAAAAAGATGGTAAGTCATTTATTACATCTACTGCATTCCAATTTTGACCTACAGAACACCACGATATTAGATTACAAGCCAAACAAATTCATGGAATGCAAGGTTTAAGGCACATATATGGGTAAAATATGCTATGTTACGTGGCCGCCCAAAAGAGGGACACATGAAACCTAAGAAGGGGAATAGTCAAAATCGAAGGCAACGGTCCAGTCTGTCACCGAAAAGAATAACACTCATAAGGATGCAATAAATACTCTTTGCCCAATATCATTTAATAGAGAATATTTCACAGCATTAAGTATGTTGCCCGTTACAAGAAATTTGGCATTTATACTCACCGTTACATCTTCATCAATGACCCTCATAATTGACATTAAAGAATGGCACGATCCTAGAACCTTATTTCCTAAACGTAGCTATAAATAGTGAGCTCTGTTAGCATTATAAGGATACGAATTTTCAGGCAAACTAATACTACAATCTACTCAAAGCTCTAATCAATTTTACCTTCTTATTTTCTATTATTGTTCTTATTACTATTGCATCTGGATGCTTCACTACCAGAGTCTTTATTTCTGTCATTTCGTCTTCCTATCAAGGCTAAGTGTTATATATTTCTTCAATTATCTTATTATTTGAGGATCAAATTAATTCACTTGTCTAGAAATCGCGTATAAATTCAATTGTACCGTTTTACTGGTAAACAGTTTGGCGCCCACCGCGGGGCCTAGACAGCCGTGCAATTAAGTTGATCCTTGCCTTTTTTACTAACGTGTTTTGATTATTTTGTCTTAGATAAAATTATAAGAAATGGCAGATAACGGTGTTAACAACACGCACAATCCCGAGGTTCGAGGGGATCAACCTCATTTCGAGGACTCAATTAGTGACACCCACAATGAGAAGAATGAAGCCACGCCGGTGCATGACAGGCAATATCCTCGACATGTACGGGAGATAACTCCTGATGATGCTAAGGAGGAACATGTTGTTGATGCGGTAAGGGTCCTACAAGAACAACAAGCGATCATTCTAAGCCACCTCACGCGACAGGATAAGGTTATGACAGAGTTAAAGAAGGCGTTGTCGGGGGCTTCGAATAATACGAATAGACGAGATCCAGTTCTTCTCTGCGCTCCCGCGAATCAAACAGCGCAGAGGGCCGACAACAACACCCTGAGGGGCAAAATTGACTCCGATGGGGCTGGGGGAGCAGCTCCGGTCCCAATAACAAAAAAGATCCCTTCAAGAATGAACTCTTACGATTTATGAAGGAAGTGAACGCCCGCATGGACCGAATCCCGGGCGCACCACCGGTGCTGAAAGGTCCGGACTCAAAGAAGTATACTCAATTTCCATACAAGCCAAGTGCGGAACCAGAATTAATCCCGAAGCAGTTTAAAATGCCTGATGTGCCAAAGTATGACGGAACTTCAGACCCTCAGGAGCATATTACTACCTATACAACAGCGGTGAAGGTAAATGATTTAGCTCCTCATGAAATTGAATCTATTTTGCTAACGAAATTTGGAGAGACTCTCACGAGGGGAGCCTTGATGTGGTATTCACTGTTACCCGAGTATTCCATAGACTCCTTTGAGATGCTCACAGACTCTTTCATCAAGCCTCATGCTGGGGCCAGAAAAGTAGAGGCCCGAAAGGCCGACATATTCAGGATTGTACAAGGAGGGTTCGAGTTGCTATGAGAGTTTGTTACCCAATTCCAGAAGGAGAGAACGTTGCTCCCAGCTGTCCCGGACGAATGGGCAGCTGAAGCATTCACCAAGGGACTAAATCTGAAAAGTACAGACGCTTCCCAAAAATTGAATGAAAGCCTGCTTGAGTTTCAAGCAATGACTTCGGCGAATGTCCAACATCAGTACGAATCAAAGATAAGGATTGAAGATGATGAGGTTGGCTTTCCATCATCAACAAAAGGACGGGAAAAGAACAGAGAAAAACCAAAAGACAATTTCGACATGGACGAACGGTCTTCGAGTGGCCGATTTTTGCCCTACGAACAAATCGAAGGTCGCGGCAGAGGCTTCCGGTCAGCGGACAGGTTCGCAATCGATAGAAGAACTGATCGCAGTCGGAATAATATATCATTACATGATAAATAAGCGTTAGGGGCGCGGGATACTTCCTACCCCAAGATGTCAGAATATAATTACAACGTCAGTGTAGTGGTTTTGGTGTCAGTCATGAGAAACATAAAAGAAGCACGGTTCCCGAAACCAATGAGATCTAATCCCATCCAGAGGGATCCCAACTTGTAGTGTGAATACCACAGGAAGAATGGCCATCGGATAGGGGACTGTCGACACCTCCGGGAAAAAGTGGAAACACTATTGAAAAATGGTCATCTCAGAGAATTCTTGAGTGACCGAGCTAAGAACAATTATGGTCGTAACCGGGACAACGTGGAACCCTCGAAAGTAAAGAAAGTCCCCCACGTCAAATGATCAATATGATCTTCAGGGGGGACGAAATCAACATAGTCACGTTTTTGGCAGCAAAAAAGACAAAATTATTAATAACTCATAGCAAAAGGCTCCAGGAAGTCGCCGAAGACGATATCACTTTCACCGAGGAGGACGCAGACGCATTGCTGCTGCCGCACAATGACACACTGGTAATTTCTTTAAATGTGCTAGATTTTAAGATTAAACGTGTTATAGTAGATCTAGGAAGTTCGGCCAATATCATACAATTGAGAGTATTAGAGCAAGCTAAACTCGTCGGAATAATTATTCCGACCACAAAACCCTCGCCGGATTCAACCACGTGAGCGTGACAACCCGAGGAGAGATTTTGTTACCCATAAACGCCGAAGGAGTAATGAAAATAACTCTTTTCGAAGTGATAGATGGTGATATGGGATATAACATTATTCTGGGAAGGTCGTGGTTGCACGAAATGAAAGTTGTACCATCAACACATCATCAATTGCTGAAGTTTCCAACGCCCGAAGGAGTTAAACATATAAGGGGCGACCAACCGGCGACAAGGGAGATGAATGCAATTTTGATCTCCAGTAGTAAAGGAAAGGAACATGCGGCATAGCAATTACAGGAACCGGTGCCCACTCCCGAACTAGATGAAGTTAGACCGGGGGCAGAAACGTCGGAATTTTATCAGGTGCCAAAATATTTTTAGGTTCCATAAGAGACGGATGCAACAAAATCCACAGCGGAAGAGCTTAATCAAGTTGCATTGTTCGAAGAATTCTTAGAAAGGAAATTCCACTTGGGGATAAGACTGCATCTCGAGCTTAGGTCTGGTTTTATTAAATTTCTTAAATATAATGCCGATTGTTTTACTTGGTCGCATGTGGATATGACTGGTATCCCGACTGAGGTATCCGTACACAAGTTAAGTTTGGATCCCAACGTACCTCCGGTAAGACAAAAGAAATGCCCTATTGCTGAAGCTAGGAATAAATTTATCAAGGAAGAGATAACTTGCTTAATATCGGTTCGATCCGAGAGGTAAAGTATCTAGACTAGCTAGCTAATGTAGTAGTAATTCCTAAGAAGAACAATAAATTTTACGTGTGTGTAGATTATAAAGATTTGAATAAGGCGTGCCCGAAAGACTCGTTCCCACTCCCAAACATCGATCAAATGATTGATTCTATGGCCGGGCATGAGTTAATGAGTTTTCTCGATGCTTATTCCAGGTACAATCAAATTAAGATGAACCCGGAGGATTAGGAAAAGACTTCGTTTATAACGAATTTTGGTACATATTGCTATAATGCGATGCCCTTCGGGATGAAAAATGCCGGAGCCACTTATCAACAGCTAGTGAATAAGATGTTTGAAAAATAAATAGGAAAACTATGGAAGTTTATATAGACGATATGCTTGTTAAGTCTTTAAATGCAGGTGATCACCTTAAACATCTTCAAGAAACTTTTGACATCCTAAGGAAGCATAATATGAAACTTAACCCCGAGAAATGCGCGTTCAGGGTCAGCTCTGGTAAGTTTCTGGGATTTCCGGTATCGCAAAGAGGAATTGAGGTAAACTCCGATAAGATCAAAGCCATCGAAGATATCCTGGACCAACAATCAAGCGTGAAGGAAGTCCAAAGGCTCATGGGGAGATTGGCATCTTTGAGCAGGTTCATTTTTCGGTCATCAGAAAAATGTCGCTGTTTCTTCGCACTGCTCAAAAAGAAAAATAATTTCGAATGGACCCCGAAGTACCAGTAGGCTTTGAGAGATTTGAAAAGGTATTTGTCAAGCCCTCCGTTACTTTCGAAACCAAAAGAAGGTAAACAGTACCGGCATATAGCCTAAACATGATCTCTAACATGAATCATAACTCAATTTCTCTAACACATGGAGAAAACATGAATAATAGTAAGATTAGATGACTACACAGTTCCACAGAATCAACTGAGTCACAATTACTATGGTGCACGCTCACACGCCCGTTACCTAACATGCGCGTCACCTCAACACCAACCATATAACACATATTTCAGGAATTCATACCCTTAAAACCAAGTTTAGAAGTGTTACTTACCTCAAACCGCACAAATCTCTACTCCAACAAGCTCTTGCCTCGCGAATCGGCCTCCGAACGACTCGAATCTAGCCACAAACAACTCAATACAATCGATACAACTATAGGAATCAATTCCATATGATAAAGCTAGGTTCTTTAACAAAAGACAAAAGTCAACCCAAAATGTCAACTTCGGGCCCACGTCTCGCAATCCAACATAATTCGAACACCCATTCAATAACGAGTTCAACCATACCAAAATTACTCAATTCTGACATCAAATCATCAATCAAATCCCCAAATCCTACTCTCCAATCCCTAGTCCAAAATTCCCCAAATTCCGTCTTAAAATTATATAATCTAGGTGAAAAATTCAATGGACATTCAATATTAATGAATAAAAATAATCAAAAGTAGCTTATATTCTGTCCGAGCTCCCAAAGTCCAAAAATAAAGAAATAACTCTAACCCTAGATTTTATATTATTCCCATGCATTTTCACATCTGTCGACACCCCAGTCGCACTTGCGGCTCCGTTTTTGCAGAGAAAGGTCCGCTTCTGCAGAATCCACTTAAGGACGCGAAAAGCAGCACCTACGGACGAACACTCGCACCTGCAATACCGTTTCTGCGGTCCACCCTTCGCTTTTGCGTGTCCGCTTCTGCGCATTCCTCTATGCTTCTGCGATCGCGAGCCACCTCTACCAAACTCCACATCTACGAAGACTCGTCTCATCTGCGGGCTCGCATATGTGGAATACCTCCTCGCACTTGCGACCACTGCCCAACTCCTACTAGACCGCACCTGTGACCCCTGGCTCACTTTTGTGGTCGCGCACCTGCGACCGATCCTCCGCAGGTGCGATGGCACCAGACATCAGCAACATCACAAATTCTTCTTAGTTCAATTCTAGTCTGATTTCCATGTGAATCATCCCCGAGGCCTCCGGGACCCCATCCAAACTTACCAACCCATCCTAAAACATCATACGAACTTAGTCGAGGCCTGAAAATCACATCAAACAATATCAAAAATACGAATCGTACCCCAATTCAAGCCTAATGAAACTAATAAATTTTCAACTTCTACAATCGATGCCGAAACCTATCAAACCAACTCCGATTGACCTCAAATTTTGCACACGAGTCATAAATGACACAATGGACCTATTCCAACTTCCGAAACTAAAATCTTAGCCCGATAACCATAAAGTCAATTTTCGGTCAAACTTCTCAACTCTCCAAACTTCAACTTTTCCAATTTTCACCAATTCAAGCCAAAATTATCTACGGAGCTATCGGAACCATGAAAACTCCATTTCGGAGTCATTTACATATAAGTCAACATCCTATCAACTCTTTCAACTTAGGCTTCCAACCTTGGGACTAATTATCCCACTTCATTCCGAAACATCCCTGGAACCAAGCCAACCACCCCAGTAAGTTACATAACAAGAAACAAATATAGAACAAGCAATAAATAGGGGAACGGGGCTATAATACTCAAAACGACCGGCCGAATTGTTATATAAACAACCCTCGCCTAGACTTTTACAGCATGTAGGTACCAATATTTTAAAATTTAATTTTTTCAAACTTTTTATCATTTCTTTCGTCCACCCCCAAAAGAGTAAACTTATGGCACTAAAATTCTAGTTTCATCTTTCCAAATAAGAAGAAAATCACTCTTAAACTTAAAAGCAGAACGGAAGTTAAAATAAGTTCACTCCCTCTGGAAAACAAAAAGATATAATGAAAATTTAAAAAAATTACCCATCAATATAACATAAAAGCTGATTTTGATGGTCTTATCTTCTCCTGCCAAAATCAAACTTTTATGGCATTTGATGGGGATTCTTTTATAAAAAGAACCTTTTTTTGGTGACCTTCAAGAAATATATAGGAAATAATGGATAAACACTAAAATATCATACGGTCTTCAATACCAATGAATTAAAAAACATGATGAAACTAAAGAAGAATGACAATATATTAATCAAAACAATGGATTCTCAAATTCATATATTTAATTTTAAAAATCTAAACATATTATTAGTCCTAAACGTGTACATATTTTACTATTGTTATTTGCAAGGGAAAGATATTGTTTTACCAATATTAGAGAACCAATTTAACCTTATTTAAATTAAATAAGAAATCTGTCACTTTAACTTTCATAAATTGTTAGAACTTTATAACTAATTAAGGAAACTCTTTCTTTTTGTCGTCATTATGTTAGAAAGCAATAAATTAGAATCCTTCAAGTTTTATTGTTTAAACACATAATTAACGTTAGAAATCCTATACTTAATGCAAATAAGAAAATATTTGATAAACTAAATTTTTGTATGATTTCAAAGTCCTAAATATAAGAAAAATTATTAAATGACAATGTTATCCCAATATAAATTTAGTTTTAAGGGGTAAAAAAGGCGAATGATATTTTATTTATAAGGACATTTCATGTGCTTTACTATAACTAGTCTTAGAGTATGCGTGTTGCGCCTGTACAAATATTAAGAAGTATAAATTTTTTAAAAATTACATAAATATTAATTAAAACAGTATATAGATCAAAGATATGACCAATAGCTCCTATAGTGCAAATTCTATTGTAGGAGTATTAATTTTAGAGTTGAGGTAAGGAGTATAAAATTTAAATAAAAATTACATTACATAAATATAGGTTTGAGTTTGAGTTTGCTCACCAATAAATTCACACCAAAAAGTTAGGTATTCTTTAATAATGCGGCCAACAACTACACTTCGATTTCCTTCAAAGGCCTTCTAAGAGATACTAGGGATTATCAGTAAATTCAGTGTACTTCCCAAATTTGAAACTATGGATGTTAAAGTTCTTTCCAAGGAAAACATCAAACCCTCTGTACCAACTCCTCAGCACCTAAGGAACTACAAAATCTCCTTCCTAGATCAGCTTGCTCCATCTTCTTACGTCCCAGTCATTCTCTTTTACAATAATGCCAACGTTGTTAATGACCACTTGAATAAAGAAAATACCTTGGCTTCAGATCTCCTTAAGAAATCTCTTGCTGAAACCCTAAGTTATTACTATCCTCTTGCTGGTAGATTCAAAGACTTAAACTCTATTGAGTGCAATGACGATGGAGTTCTATATATGGAAGCTCAAGCAAACTTCCATCTCTCTATGTTTCTTGAAAATCCTGATATTCCATTCCTTAACAAGTTCCTTCCATGCAAAGGAAACTGCCTAGAACAGAGTTGTCAACCTCTCCTTGCTGTACAAACCTCCACATTTGAATGCGGTGGAAGAGCAATTGGAGTTTGCATGCTTCACAAGGTTGACTTTTGCATAGTTTGTACTACTCCCTCCGTTTCAATTTATGTGACACACTTTCCTTATTAATTTGTTCCAAAAAAATGACACATTTCTATATTTGCAAAAAAATCAACTTCAAACTTTCTATCTAACTCATTTACTCTCGATGAGAAGTTTTTATAGTCGCACGAATTGAAAGCTCCTTTTACCCTTTAACCTTTTAAGACCACAAATTTTAAAAGTCTTTTTTTTTAAAACTCCATGTCAAGTCAAACTACGTCACATAAATAAAATAGAGGGAGCAAATATATGAAGATTGTAGTGGGTTTGTCTCACATCGAAAGTCAAAAATGACTTAGAATTTTTAGTTTTTATTTAAAACTTGAATTGAATTTAGGTTTAAATTTAAACGAACATGTTTGTTGATGAAAAAAATGAATGTTCTGAATAGCCTTCTTTCAACTCTATAAATTCGTGCTTTCTTGTGACTTTTTTTAATTTGATTTTCTACTAACAGGTTGTAGATGCTTCTGCGATGAGTTCTTTCTTGAAAACATGGGCCAAGCTTACCCATGGTGAAGGTGATAAAACACTGGATCCAGACTTCACCTCAGCAATCTCTCTATTCCCTCCAATAGAATCATTACCAATTAAGTTCATAAGGAATTTCGAGAACTTTTATTTCCAAGGCTCAAAATCGCCAATGAGAAGGTTCTTGTTCGACTCCAAAGCCATAAAAGCTCTCAAAGCTAACACATCTAGCCAAAGTGTTCCTTTTCCATCTAAGATTGAAGCATTGACAGCTTTTCTTTGCAAACGGATTGCAGCAGCCTCTAAATTCCTTACGGATGCACCAAAGACTTTAGTGATCACACATGTTGCAAATTTAAGGCCTCGCGTTGAGCCACCTTTGCCCCAAAACTCTTTTGGAAACCTTCTTTGGATAGCATTTGCCTTTTATGACCCTTTAGATGCTAGCATAGAGTTGCCTGATTTGGCAATAATGCTAAGGGAGGTGTTTGCCCAATTAACCGCTGAGAACATTAAAGGTATATACTTTTGAACTACGTGATCATTTCATCTGAAAGTGTAATTTTTTATCAGAAAAAGAGCATATTTTCATTTACTTAATTATGTTTTCAACATTATATATATATATATATATATATATATATATATATAGAGAGAGAGAGAGAGAGAGAGACGGATGTAGCATATTAGTTACGGGTTCAACTGAACCCATAACTTTCGACGCGGAGTAAAAATTTGTATGTAAAAATTTATTAAAATTGCAAAAATAGTAGATATGAACCCATAACTTTAAAAATATAATGGGTTCAATGTTAAAAATTTTAAAATTGAACCCACAAGATTTAAATCTTGGATCCGCCTCTGTATATATATATATAATGCTGAAAACATAATTAAGTAAATGAAAATATGCTCTTCAACAGATATATATATATATATATATATATATATATATATATATATATATATATATATATATATATATATATATATATATTTAATTTACTTAATTATGTCTTCAACAGATATAGACAACGAGTCTACATTCACGACCCTCAACGAGTGGCTTGAAAGTGTGTCAACAAATGAGAACATAAAGATTTTTAGATTCACAAGCTGGTGCAATATGGGAATATATGATGTTAATTATGGTTGGGGAAAGCCTGTTTGGGTTGCTCATATGGGGGATTTGGATGCTGCTAATATTCGATCCAAACATCAGTTTGTCTTTTTAGAAAGTGCATGCAAAGAGGGTATAGAGTTGTGGATTGCATCTGATGATGAAGAGATTAGGGTTGTGGAAAAGGATCCAGAGTTTCTCGCATATGCCAAGCCAAATCCAAGTATTTGCACGAACTAATTAAATAGCTCATTTGGAGAAAGGTCCAAAGAATTTATTAACTTTCTACAAAATTTGTCTTGGAAGTGATAGAGAAATGTTATGCATCTTTCTAATTTGGCTGGCACAAACGTTCTCTCTCCATTGTATGTTTTCTTGCATTTTTCATTGTCTAGTGTGTGCCGAGTTTTTCAATACGTAATAGATTCAGGTGTTTCAAATGAAGTAAGCATTTCATTTAACCAGGCCCAAAATCCTTATTTTAGTACTGTTGCTGGTTTCTTTACTTAGTTGTAGCGTCCTATTAAATACCTATAATATAGTAAAAGTAAAAATAATTCATCGCCTAGGAAGTGAGTGAATTCGGAACATTTATATTACATCCGTCTCGGCTCATCCTGCTGGCAATAATATAATTTGCATGAAAAAAAATAAAATAAGAACAAGTTAAACTAGCGCGCTCTAATCAAGCTTATTTTAAAAAGGATTTAAGTTGTACGCATGATAGTGTAATTAATGACTCTGTTATATGATCAGTGTAATTTAATATGTTATAACAAGTTATTAATTATTTATTCAAGAATATTAATTAATACTATTAAATTAGAGTTATGTGCAATTTCCGACCGAATCAATCGTAATAATATAAATAAAAATAAATATTTATTTAAAATTAAATAATAAAAACATATAATTTCCGACCGAATCAGTCGGAAATTAATAATTAAAAAATAAATAATTTCTGACGGAATCCGTCGAAAACTCTTAAAAATTAATTAATTTTTTCGTCATTTCCGACCAATTCGGTCAGAAATTTGGGTATTTTTGAAAAATAACTGGACAGCTGTCCGACCGTTTCTGTCCGAATTTTCTGTAAAACTTGGCAGAATACTGCTCAATTTTGAGCTACACCACCTGTCAAAAAATTACAATACAATAACGCCAATAACCAATCAACAAATATCAACAAATATAACATCTAAACCAACAAATTCAACCATTAATACAATATAAACCAACAAATCCATTAAACCTAATAAGTTTGGGCATAAAAACATCTAAATAGTAGCCCACATTCAAGTTTAAAAACAAAACATAAACTTGTCTCTCACAATCAAGTTTACTAATCAACCGAAACCATACATCTAAACTACTACAAATCAGATTCAGTTTGTTCATCTTCATCATCAAATAGATCATGCCCATGTTTTCTCATGAATTTCTGCATCTTAACAAATGTTCCGAATTGTGAGTCCAACTGTTGCTTCAAATCACGAATTTTTTTTCTCATATCTTCCATTTGTTCTTGATTTTGAGAAGAAGAAGAATTGGGTAAGAGTGGGTTTGGATGACCTGTAGGTCGACATACTCCAAGTCCGTAGACTCTACTTTTGTTTACTCCACCCGCTGCCTCTGTCTACAATGAAGCCATATCATCAGGTGTTGGTTGAGTTCAAGGAGGCTGAGTTTGTTGTCAATCTTCTACCCTTTTATGATAATCTTCCTAAAATGAAAATATAATTATTATGTAAACAATCTAATATGAATAAACCATAAATAATTATGAAGTTAGTATTTTACATATGCGTATGACGCACGCGTCTGCGCCCAGTGTTCTCTTGTACCGTCCTTCTTCTTTTTCTCATGCGCCTCCTCGAAGACCTCAGCGTGACTCACATCTCACCCTCTTTCCTTTTCCTTCATAGGAAAAAGTATGAGTTAGACATTACAGTCATAAAATTCTATATGTAAAACTAAGAAAAAATTTATAACTAATTACCAATCTTAGTTTATGAGCTGCAAAACTAATCGAACCTCCTATGTGCAACGAGCCACCTTTACTGGAAGCACGGTTTGCCTTTTCTTGTTCACTATTCTTCTTCCATTCATCGGTATACCATTTCGCAAGAAGTTTATCCCAAACATCTTCTCTTAACTACTCTGGCATTTTACCAGCATTCCGACCAGTGAACATAGTATCTTTAATCCGCTTAGCAGCTTTCTTCTCGAAAATATTATTTAGTTAATTTTGATGTTGAGGATGCCATGTACACTTTGTCTGAAATATAAAAAAAGTAACATTAGATGAAGACGATAATTATTAAATAAATGTAATCAATTTTTATCCTAAATTGATTCCACATTTTCTCTCTGATGTTGTACGGTATCTGTCTCCAAGAATTTCACGGCAAATGATAAAATGGCTTCATAGAATCCACAACCAAATGTGTAGACTAAAAGGATGGCAAAAACCTGCATAAAGTTAACATATATAACTAATAACCATCTTAAAGTTTCAAAAGTTTTAATTATAAATAAATCTTCCATAATATTAACATATTTAAAAGTACATTCAAAACTTAAAAAATAGTATAAGAACTTTCTTACCCATCCTCGTAGGGGACGATTATCAATCGATTATAACTATCATATTGTACTTCCCCTCCAAGATTCTGCATGCGTCTACTAGATGGTGTAGAAGCAACACTATATGTAACTGGGCGAGAGCCTTCAATATCTAACATAGATATATTGGTAATGGATGATGATAATGGAGTGGAAGATGGTGGAGCAACAAAAGACGAACCATCATGCTGACTACCATAAAAATTCGGGGATGCAGCAGTTGGTGAGCCACCATGCTGACTACCATAAAAGCTCGGGGTTGCAGCAGCTGGTGAGCCAGTATGCTGACTACCATGAACGCTCGAGGGTGCAACAACTAGTGAGCCACCATGCTGACTACCATGAAAGCTCATTGAAGAAAATAATATACAAGGTGTGGGTACAAAGTTAAAAGCAATATTATTTTGACTTCCTTTGGCAGGCATAGAATAATACTGAACTAAATTATTAGATGGAGGGCAATGAAGTCAACTGAGAAGGATGTGGAAGAGGATGGCAAGGAAGAGGAGGACTCATATTTGGCATACTTGAGGTAGTTGGAACAGATTATTTTTTCTTCTTAGATTTCATCTTTTCCTTCCCCTTAGATGCCATATCTGTAATATAATCATAATAAAATAAAAAATAAAAAATACAACAAGTGATAGTAAATATCAAAATAATTATTCTACAAATTAAACGACTAAAGAAATAAATAAACAAACTAAGAAGTCATAAAAATATAAAATAATTTTACAACATAATAGATAATTAAAGGAATAACATAAAAACCCCAACATGTCATAAAAAACATACAAAAATTCTTCAAATATATTAAATGATTGAAGGAAGAACAACATAAAAAAGAATAACAAGTCAATCCCCATCGCTATCTTGATAGTAATCATCTAAGTCTTCATCATCATCTGTTTTACTTTCATCTAGTAATTCTTCCTCATCACTTGGTTCATGTTCAACACCTCTATCTTCGTCCTCATTTGGTCCAAGGACAGAAGGATCAAATTCTTCATATATCCATTCATTATGCTGCAATTCATCTGCTAATTTATCATCCACTATTGATTCAACACTTGAAATATCATTCTGGTACGCCACATCTAATGCATCTTCGACTTCCACTCTACCCACGGGCTTTGTTTTCAAAACTACCCGTCATGCAGACTTATTCTTCCTTAAAGGAAAAGGAGCATAATACACTTGTGTTCACCTTTTGTGTAATGATAAAGGGATCTTAATTCTAACTATTTTGTACTGAGCGTGCAATTTTGTACCTCTACTCGGTGTTGGATCATACCATTTACATCGAAAGAGTACCAACTTGTTTTTCCGGCCGGCCTACAGTATACTCCAGTTCCAAAATCTCTTGAAGTAAACCATAATAATTAATATCTCCATCACCTTTCACCCATACCCCACTATTGTTGGTTTTCTTTCCATTAGACCATTCTTCTGTATGAAACTTATACCCATTGACCAAGTATTTAGACATCATTCTGACTCTAGGATCAGGTCCCCAAGCTATATCACGTAAAAATGGGTCATTAATGCCATTAGCTGGATCATGAACCTATATATATAATTAAATATAATTTAGAATTTTAAAAATACATATAATTAATTTACATATAATAAGAATCATGTTAAATAATAAGTAATACTTATAAATTCTTTAGACCACTCTGAAAATATGGGATAAACAACATCTTGCCCATATGTACCAATAAAGTAACTGTCATTATTACTTTCATTAATTAAATCAGTGGTAGATCTAATAAAAAAATATGTAATATATACAAATATGTACTTACCTATAATAAGGTTGGACCTCAGGGCAATTCAACAATACATGTGTTGTAGCTGACTTTAGCTCCATCTCAGACAACCTTCGCTTTGGATAATTTTTTGGACCTCCTTTACCTGATTGATTAAAAATAGAAAATAGTGGTGCATTTCATGTTCAAAATAGTATGAACAGAAATAAGATGTTTCTTTAGCCACATATGCCTCGCATATCGAACCCTCAATTCTTGATCTATTTTTTACCGTTCGTTTACATTTGCCAATAGTCCTACATAGTGTTATTTTTAGACGAAACAATCTTTAAAGCAAATACAAAAGGTAAATGATTAAATGGAATTACCTCTCGAAGGGATACATCCATCTACATTGAACTGGCCCTCCAAGTCGTGTCTCTTGTGCAAGGTGAATTGGAAGATGTTCCATTACATCCAAAACAACCAAGAGGGGAAATTTTTGCCAGCTTGTTTAAAGTTAAGATAATGTTACTCTCTATATTAATTAGGTTCTCCACCCTCAATGTTCTAGAACACAAATCCTTAAAAAATCAACTTATCTCTGTAATCGGTTTCCATATTCGATCAGGCAATGTATTGAATGCAATATGCATCAACGTTTTCATGAAAATATGAAAATTGTGGCTTTTCATTAACACCAACTTCCATTCTTTCATGTCAACACACATGGATAAATTTTATGCGTACCCATCAGGCATCCTCAAATTGTTAATCCAACTACAAATCTCTCTTCTCTCGTCCGAGGTGAACATGTAACTAGCTTTGGGCTTCTGAATCTTGTTGTTAAAGTATGTTAGAGACAACTCACTCCGCCTACAATATTTCTTTAGGTCCATCCTGACCTTCAAGTTATCTTTGGTCTTGTTAGTAACATCCATAACAGTATTAAACAAGTTGCCAAAATAATTCTTCTCGATATGCATGATGTCTAGATTATGCCGAAGAAGATTGTGCTTCCAATAAGGCAACTCTCAAAATATGCTTTGTTTGGTCCAGATATGTGTGACACCATAACCTGGTATCTTATATGGTGGAGACTCTGTTACTTTAGGCAGATCCCTTACTCTGTTCCAAATTTTTTCTGAACACAAGCAAGCCGGTGACTCCTCAAAATCAGTTCGGTTCTTCATAAATGCACTTGTATTTCACCTAAATTCATGATTCATTAGCAAGAATCTATGATGGTAGTCGAACCATGTATTTTTACCTCAATGTTTCAAAGTAAATGCTTTGTGTCTTCCATACAACAAGGGCAAGCTAACTTTCCAGCAGTCGACCACACGGGCAACATTTCATAAGGAGAAAAATTATTTATAGTCCACATCAAAGCAACATGCAATCTGAAGTTTTGTTTAGTTGATATGTCATATGTTTCCCCCCTTGATGCCATAATAATTATAACTCATCAATCAAAGGCTACAAGTATACATCAATAAAACGTTTTGGATTGCGTGGACCTGGAACAATACAAGTTAGGAACATGTATGGACTTGTCATGCATAACTCGGGCGGAAGTCAATGTTACTATGATTAAGTTCATTCATAAGCCCAATAATAGAATTCATGTCCGCTTGGGAAATAGAACTATCTGATTTAATACTTAGAAATCTAACCGCAACAGACAACTTGGAATGCATCGAGCTTTCATACAATAGATGACTAGCTTCCTCTAACTGTTCATAGAAACGCTTAGCCTCATCATTTGGTTAGGATTGAACCCCAGGAAACATTCCAAAAGCACCCCTCATTATTTCATTGTATCGAGAATTTTCAACATTATGCTCCGCAATGAGGCTACCGTCCCTATCAAAAGAATTATGAAAGTTAACATCATCTAAACTAGCATGATTCTCCCCGTGAACAGTCCATAAATAATAATTTTCTAACAAACCCTTTCTTGTAGAGATGAACTTTAACTTCGTCTGTTTTCAATAACTTAACACACTTATATTTCACACAATGGCACCTATCCTTCCACCAATAAGAAAATCATCAAGTGTTTGAGCCTTAGCAATAAATTCAGCAACCCCTTCAATAAATTCATCCCTCAACCCCGCACGATTAGGATGATTTCTATTATATATCCATCTACGATGCACAAATTCCATCTACACAAATAGAAATATAGAAATGAGATATTTAAAATAATTTGATTTATTTAAACTGGTTACAGAGTTATACTATTTCAAAGGTTCCTTTTAGATATATACGTATCATTGTGTCAAAGCACTTTAATTAATATATTTTATTTTTTAAATTAATATATTTTAACACTCGAAATCTCACATTAATCCCTATTCTAAATAATATAAGTCTTTAACTATAATAATTAAATTTTAATAACTTCTTAAATGTTCATATAATCCAAATTAACTAGTGATTTCTCAAATTTACAAATTAATCTTAATGTTGAAATTAAAAAAATTTAAATATAATATCATTATAATAATAAAACTAACAAGCAACAATGAACCTAGTACAACAAGCTTTACACCAAAGCTTTAAACTATAACTAGTTAATATAATTAAAATCAATAAACTATAAAGTTAATATATCAAACCAATAATCCATGTAGAACTTTTTATTTATTTCTAGATTAATAACCCACAATTTTGAATTGCAGTCTTTTAATTCTTCAAATTCTTAACAATCTTCTTTTTTATATTCCAGTATACTCATATATAGCCCTCCATCCCTTTGGCTTAATTACCGTTGGAAGTGAAAGTGAAATTTTGTTTTCCTTGTTGTTTTCTCAATTACTTTATGCCAACATGTCACCTTTTATATTTCGAAAATAAGTTAATCAATTGCTAAAATTAGATTTAGGATTTCTTAACATATTCTTGTTTAACCCAAAATTGAGTGACTATTTATGACATTATTTTTTTGGACAAATTAGACAATCTAATTTACATAATAATGGTGACAAAAGAATTTCTCAAAACAAAATCCCTATAGGAACAACAAATATTCTTCTCTCTTTTTGTTTTATATTAAGTATCATTCAAAAACTAAAATCCCTAAAATTTCAACTATACCTAATTCAACTAGCTAGGATGTTCATATATAGAAAATCTAATAAGCCTACAACAACTAAAAATACTACAAATTTAACAATAAAAATAAGATATATATGTCAACGAAGTACTTTCCTCGACGGAAACAATGCTAGTGAAAAAATGTGTTGTTTTCGTCGCGGAACCACTGCTGAAAACAAAAACTAAAGTTAAAACAATTAAGGGGAAAAGAGAGGAGGAAGGAGAGGGATAAGGGTGGAGGAAACGAGAGAGAGAGAGAGAGAGAGAGAGAGAGAGAGAGAGAGAGAGAGAGAGAGAGAGAGAGAGAGAGAGAGAGAGAGAGAGAGAATACATTACCTATAATAAGGAGTATGGTGAGGAAGGACGAGAGGGAGAGAGAAGGAGGATGAGAGGGAGGAAGAAAAGATATGTTTCTGTTTTGGGGGAACGGGGGTCGGGTAGGGTTTTAAAAAAATATTCTGACTGATTCGGTCGTAATTGTCATTTTAATTATTATTTTTTTTTAAAAAAACTACCAACTGAATCAGTCAGAATTAAAATCAAACTGGTTTTTACGCCAAAATTAGTGACCGATTTGGTCGTAAATATGGTCGAAAATATTTTTTAAAAATATAATTGATGTGTTTTTTAAAATTTCGACGGATTCCGTCGGAAATTTATGACAATTTGTTTCCGCCGAAAATATCAGTCGAAATTTTATGATTTTCTAGTAGTGAGAACACCAACATATTAGATTGCAAGTCAAACAAATTAATGGAATGCAAGGTTTAAGGCACATGTATAGGGTAAAATATGCTATGCTATGTAGCTGCCCAAAAGAGGGACACGTGGAACCTAAGACGGGGGATAGCCAACACCGAAGCCAACGGTCCCGTCTA
The DNA here is from genome assembly GCF_000390325.3 of Nicotiana tomentosiformis. Taxonomy (NCBI): domain Eukaryota; kingdom Viridiplantae; phylum Streptophyta; class Magnoliopsida; order Solanales; family Solanaceae; genus Nicotiana; species Nicotiana tomentosiformis. The sequence continues at coordinate 76,704,372 of NC_090817.1, read as the reverse complement.
TCACCGGAAATAATAACGCTCATAAGGATGTAATAAATACTTTTCGCCCGATAGCATTTAATGGAGAATATTCCACAACAATAAGTATGTTGCCCGTTACAAGGAATTTGGAATTTATTTTCACCGTTACATCTTCATCAATTGCCCTCATAATTGACATTAAAGAAGGGCACGGTCCTAGAACCTCATTTCCTAGATCTAGATATAAATAGTGAGCCCTGTTATTATTGTAAGAACACTAATTTTCTGGAAAACTAATACTACAATCTACTCAAAGCCCTAATCAATTTTACCTTCTTATTTTCTGTTCTTGTTCTTATTACTATTGCGCCCGGAGGCTTCACTGCCAGAGTCTTTATTTCTGTCATTTTGTCTTCCAATCAAGGCTAAGTGTTATATATTTTTTCAATTATCTTGTTATTTCCAGATCGAATTAATTCACTTGTCTAGAAACGACGTATAAATTCAACTGTACCATTTTATGAGTAAATAGTTTGGCGCCCACCGCGGGGCCTAGACAGCCATGCAATTAAGTTGATCCTTGCCTTTTTTACTAACGTGTTTTAATTATTTTGTCTTAGAAGAAATCATAAGAAATGGTAGATAACGGTGTTAACAACATACATAATCCCGAGGTTCGAGGGGATCAACCTCATTTCGAGGACTCAATCAGTGACACCTGATGATGCTGAGGAGGAACATGACGTTGACGCGGTAAGGGTCCTACAAGAACAACATGCGATCATTCTAGTCCACCTCACGCGTCAGGATAAAGCTATGATGGAGTTAAAGCAGGCGTTGTTGGGGGTTCGTATAATGCAGATAGACGAGCTCCGGTTCCTCGCAGCACTCCCACGAATCAAACATCACAAAGGTTCGACAACAACACCCCGAGGGGCGAAGTTGGCTCTGATGGGGCTGGGGGGAGCATATTCTACCCCAATAACAAAAACGATCCCTTCAAGAATGAACTCTTACGGTTTATGAGGGAAGTGAATGCCCGCATGGATAAAATCCTGGGCGCACCACCGGTGCTGAAAGGTCCATACTCAAAAACGTATACTCAATTGCCATACAAGTCAAGCGTGGCACCAGAATTAATCCCAAAGCGGTTTAAAATGACTGATGTGCCAAAGTACGACGAAACTTAAGACCCTCAGGAGCATATTACCACTTATGAAACGGTGATGAAGGGAAATGGTTTAGCTCCTCATGAAATTGAATTTGTTTTGCTGAAGAAATTTGGAGAGACTCTCACGAGGGGAGCCTTGATGTGGTATTCACTATTACCCGAGCATTCCATTGACTCTTTTAAGATGCTCGCAGACTCTTTCATCAAGGCTCATGACGGGGTCTGAAAAGTACATGCTTGAAAGGATGACATATTCAGGATTGTACAAGGAGAGTTCGAGTTGCTACGAGAGTTCGTTACCCGATTCTAGAAAGAGAGAATGTTTCTCCCGGATGAATGGGTGGCTGAAGCATTCACCAAGAGACCGAATTCGAGAAGTTCAGACGCTTCCCGAAAATTAATGGAAAGCCTGCTTGAGTTTCAAGCAATGACTTAGGCGGATGTCCACAACCGGTATGAATCAAAGATAAGGATTGAAGATGATCAGGTTGACTTTCCATCGTCGTCAAAAGGACAAGAAAATAATAGAGAAAAATCAAAAGTTGATTTCGACACGGACGGACGGTCTTCGAAGGGCCGGTTTTTGCCTTACGAACGGACCGAAGGCTGAGGATGAGGCTTCCGGTCAGCATACAAGTTCGCCATCGATAGAAGGACTGATCGCGGTCGGAACAATAGATCATTGCAGGATAAAGAAGAGTCAGGGGTACAGGATCCTTCTTACCCTAAGCTGTCAGAATACAATTTCAATGTTAGTGTAATGGGGTTGATGTCAGCCATGAGAAACATCAAAGAAGCACGGTTCCCAAAACAAATGAGATCTGATCCCAGCCAGAGGGATCCCAACTTGTGGTGTGAATACCACAGGATAAATGGCCACTGGACAGGGGACTGCCGACACCTCCAGGAAAAAGTGGCAACATTGTTGAAGAATGGTCATCTAAAAAACTTTTGAGTGACCAAGCTAAGAACAATTATGGTCGTAATCGGGACAACGCGGAACCCTCAAAATCAAGAGAAGATCCCCCGCGACAAACAATCAACATGATCTTCGGGGGGAACGAGATCAACAGAGTCACCTTTTTGGCATCAATAAAGAAAAAAGAATCAATAACTCATAGTAAAAAGCTTCGGGAAGTCACTAAAAACGATATCACTTTCACGGAGGAGGACGCATACGTATTGTTGTTGCCACACAATGATGCACTGGTAATTTCTTTAAATGTTCTAGAATTTAAGATTAAACGTGTTCTAGTGGATCCAGGAAGTTCGGCCAATATCATACAATGGAGAGTATTGGAGCAAGCTAAACTCACCGAATAATTATTCTGGCCACAAAACTCCTCGTCGGATTCAACCTCGCGAGCGTGATAACCCGAGGAGAGATTTTGTTACCCACAAATGCCAAAGGAATAATGAAAACAACTCTTTTCAAAGTGGTAGATGGTGAAATGGGATATAACATTATTCTGGGAAGGTCGTGGCTGCACGAAATGAAAGTTGTACCATCAATATATCATCAATTGTTGAAGTTTCCAACGCCCGAATGAGTTAAAAAGATAAGGGGTGACCAACTGGCGGCAAGGGAGATGAATGCAATTTCGATCTCCAGTATCAAAGGAAAGGAAAACACAGTATAGCAATTACAGGAACCGGCGCCCGCTCTCGAACTAGATGAAGTTAGTCCGGGCAGAAACGTCGGAATTTTATCAGGTGCCGAGATATTTCCAGGCTCTAGAAGAGACAGATGCAACTAAATCCGTAGCGGAAGAGCTTAAGAAAGTTGCGTTGTTCAAAGAATTCTTAGAAAGAAAATTCCACTTGGGGACAGGACTGCATCCCGAGCTCAGGTCTGGCATTATTAAATTTCTTAAATCTAATGATGATTGTTTTGCATGGAAACATACGGATATGACTGGTATCCCGACAGAGGTAGTCGTACATAAGTTAAGTTTGGATCCCAACGTACCTCCGGTAAGACAAAAGAAATGCCCTATTGTTGAAGCCGGGAATAAATTCATCAAGAAAGAGGTAACTCACTTACTTAATATTGGTTCGATCACAGAGGTAAAGTATTCAGACTGGCTAGGTAATATAGTAGTAGTTCCTAAGAAGAATAATAAATTTTACATGCGTGTAGATTATAAAGATTTGAATAAGGCATCCTCGAAAGACTTGTTCCCACTGCCAAACATCGATAAAATGATTGATGCTACGGCCGCGCATGAGTTAATGAGTTTCCTCGATGCTTATTTCAGGTACAATCAAATTAAGATGAACCCGGAGGATCAGGAAAAGACTTTGTTTATAACAAATTTCGGTACATAATTCTATAATGTGATGCCTTTCGGGTTGAAAAATGTTGAAGCCACTTATCAACGGCTCTTGAATAATATGTTTGAAAATCAAATAGGAAAAACTCTGGAAGTTTATATAGACAATATGCTCGTTAACACTTTAAATTCAAGTGATCACCTTAAACATGTGCAAGACACTTTTGACATCCTAAGGAAGTATAATCTGAAACGTAACCCCGACAAATTCGCATTCGGGGTCAGCTCTAGTAAGTTTTTGGGATTTTTGGTATCGCAAATGAGAATTGAGGTAAACCACAATAAGATCAAGGCCATTGAAGACATCCTAGACCAACTGTCAAGCGTAAAGGAAGTCCAAAGGCTCACGGGGAAATTAGCAGCTTTGATCAGGTTCATTTCCCGAGCATTAGACAAAATGTCATCACTTCTTCGCACTGCTCAAAAAGAAAAATAACTTCGAATTGACCCCGGAGTGCCAGCAGGATTTGAGAGATTTGAAAAGGTATCCGTTGCTTTCGAAACCAAAAGAAGGTGAAATGTTGTTAGTGTACCTCGCGGTCTCGGAAGTTGCAGTAAGTGCAGTTTTAGTCCGTGAGGACAAAGGTACGCAATCTCCCAATTATTACGTTAGTAAAATTTTAACAGGAGCAGAAAATCGCTACCCCCATTTGGAGAAACTGGCCTTAGGTCTTGTAGTCGTCGCTCGGAAGCTGAGACCCTACTTCCAATATCACCCGATAGCCGTGGTGACCACTTTTCCTTTGCGGAACATCCTTCACAAACCTGAGATCTTGGGTAGATTAGCCAAATGGGCCGTCAAAATGAGTGAGTTCGATATAGAATATAAACCATGGACTGCAATTAAGTCACAAGTCCACGAAGGAATATTCGGCAATCATTCGGGCACAGATTTCTTAGTGTTGATATTAGTAAGGGCGGGATATTATTGGCCCCACATGGAACAAGATGCCAAAGACTTCATACGAAAGTGTGATAAAAGCCAACATTATGCACCACTGGTACATCAACCGGCAGAACCATTGCATTCGGTTCTGTCCCTATGGTCGTTCATGAAATGGGGGATGGACATTGTCAGGTCATTGTCGCCGGCCTCCAGAAAGGTAAGATTTCTTTTGATTTTGACTGACTATTTTTCTATGTGGGTGAAAACAAGTCCTTATTAGAAGATCGGCAAGCACGAAGTGGTAGATTTCTTGTGGGAAAATATAATTTGCAGGTTCGGAATACCAAAAGAGATATCATGCGATAATGGGCCATAATTTATCGGTGCAAAAATCATAAAGTTCCTCGAAGATTTAAAAATAAAGAGGATCACATCTTCACCCTACCATCCGAGCGTAAATGGTCAAGCGGAGTCAACGAATAAAGTGATTATACAAAACCTCAAGAAAAGGTTGGAAGCGGCTAAAGGTAATTGGCCCGAGGGATTACCCGGAGTTTTATGGGCATACCGAACAACAGGTAAATCGAGCATAGGAGAAACTCCCTTTTTCCATATGTACGGGGCAGGAGCTTTAATCCCGGTGGAAGTAGGGGAACCCACCTTGAGATATTTCCAAGCAGATGAAGAAGCAAACAATGAAGCAATGTTAGTCAACTTGAAGCTACTCGATAAGCGCAGGGACTTGGCGTATGCAAGAATGGCAGCCCAAAAGCAGAGAATGGAGCGATATTATAATCGAAGATCCAACCTCCGTTATTTTAAAGTAGGAGACTTGGTCCTAAGGAAAGTAACTCAAAGCACCAGGGAGCTCAACGCATGGAAGCTAGGTCCAACATGGGAAGGCCCCTACGGGGTTTCAGCTGTCACCAGGAAAGGTTCATATGAATTAGAAAACCAAGATGGAGAAAAATTGCCCAGCAACTGGAACGTGGCACACCTCAAAAGATATTATTACTAATGAACATCACCTGAACTAAAAGTATGTGCTGTACTCTTTTTCCCTTTGTCCTGTTTTTGTCCCAATTGGGTTTTTCTAGCAAGGTTTTTAACGAGGCAACAACAAAAAGCATACTACGAAGAAAGCTCCAACAGTAGCAATAAGACCTTTAATCTTTTTCCCTATAGAAAAATTCCCACCGGGAGGCTATGTTTGCTATCGAGCAAAGGTTACCCGACCGTTCACAAGTATAAACTACTAAAGGGTTGTTAGATAGTCCTTCGCTCGATAGTATGAATTTCTGAGGGGAAGTAAAGTGTGTTACCGAATTAAGGATTATCTAGCAATTCATTAGTTGGATCCTCGAAGGTACAAGGCTTCCAGTGTTCCAATTCGCATTCTTAACATTTGAACACTGAGGGGGAACGATATGTGGATACGACAACAATGACTGCCACGTCAACCGAAAAGCGAAAACTGGAAACATAGTTGTATCATCGGGACCAGGGACTAGCCTTATAGAAACAAATAGTACAAGTTAGTCACAAGTAATGGCAATTTCCTTTTTCAGCATAACAAATGCTTATGTACGTTTTGAAAATAGAAGGAATAAAATGAAGTCCTTTTGTTTTTATGTTACTTCTTATCTGAACGATGAATTAACTTTGTCATTTGAAAGTTAAAAAAGTACTTCAAATGCTAGTGCCGTAATGAACTTGAGACGTCCTCTTCAAGAGCACCGTAAACTCTTATAAAATCCCTCATGTTGAAGGGTTGATTTCAGAAGAACTCATGCCCGGAATCAAAATGCTTTCGGGAAAAACTTGCATAAATGTTCAAACGAAGGAAAGACTCAAACAATACTTGAGCAAAAAGATGTTTTTATTTACATACAAGAATTGGAAAAAGAAAATAAAAGCTAAATTGCAGCATCTCCGGAATCCGGAGGAAGAGAAGTGTTCGCGCCCCCAGGGGAAGTGGATAGATCCGCTGATGGCTCAACATTTTGGCCTTCGCCAGTTCGGACTTCAACATCTTCGTCTTCCCCTTTATCTTCAGTTCCTGAAGTTTCGGAACCGGAACCGGAAGCAGTAGGCTATGCCAGGAGATCATTTTTAGCAGCCAACTCAAGCTCACGGGCCTTAGCAATTTCAGCATCAAAGTAAATGATACCAGTTTTGGCCTCTTCCAAGGTTTTTTCTCCTCAAGCTGTACATAGCATAAGTTTTCTCAACGACGAGGGAAGCCATTCGGCACTTAAGTTCTTCTTTGAGTTGGGTTACCTCGGCAGAAAGGCATTCCCAGGTGGATCTAACTGATCTGAGGCTAACATCAAGGTCGTGAACAGTTGAACCAATGAGTCTATTATGCTCGATGGTTTTCCTAAACTTCTCCTCAAGTTGGGAATGTTTCGCCCCCGCAACAGCAAGCTCTTCAGTTTTGAGTTCAAGGCTGCCTCTAAGTTAGTCAATCTTTCAGCGGTAGCCTCACGATCGGATGAAGCAAGACCGACGGTATGATATTTAATCCATTTGGCCTTAGCCTCTTCAAATTGAACCCTCAGTGGGGCAATCGCTTGGCTAAGGGTCTCCACTTCTTGCCCGCTTTGCTGTAAACGAGCCTCCAATACAACGGTCTTAGTAGTTTTGGCTTCTAGTTTTGAAAGACGAGCGATACCTTGCTCCCGCTCTGCCAAAAGTTGATCCCGTGCGGAGGTAATTACTTTATTCTCACGAATCAACCTCTGAAGGCCCTCAGAAGCAAGAAATTTGGGTTACAAAGAAAAAAAGGCAAAACTCATGATATGTTCAGGAACAAATAGTATAAATAACAAATAAAGAAAGGAATGTACCATTGCGGAATTGTGCATGGCGTTGTTCAACAAACACTCTCTCAAGAGTGCCTGAATCTTTAACCAATCTTTCTCTGAAGACAAAGGCTTCAGATAATTAGCAAGCTCCACCTGCTGGGATAGCAAGTTGCATCTAGTAGAGACCAAAAGAGTAACAATTCCTCCTCCTTTGTGAATATTCGGAAGGGGAAGCATAATTTTGCCCCAAATTCCCATGAACTGGGGACTAGGGAAAAGGAACACCTTCTTCGTGGTCAGGTGCGACCGGTGGAGATGATATAGCAGTTGTTGGTGTTGGTGAAGATGGTGATGAAGCTGACGGAGTTAAAGAGTGAGAAGCAGCTGCAGCAAACGCAGTGTTGGTTGTTGGTTGCTCATCAGCCGAGGACGGAAGGTACTCGGTACTTAGCCCCAAAATACCGGGCGCGATAACTGGGACACGGAAGCGGGACTTGTCATTTTCCACCATATCATATTCACCCCATAGCACCGAGACATCGTCCTCAAATGGTGTAACTAACTCGATAGGTTGAGCATTCTGTTGAGTTGATGAGGATAGTCGCCTTCTAAGTAGATAAGCTTCCCCATCATTATATTCTCCATCATCGTCGATCATCAGTGTCTATGACTATCTCGGGATGAGGGCTAGTCACAATAACTACCGGAGATGACTCCGGGGCAATAGACTTTTCCATCTTATTCTTTTCCTCAGCCGCAGAGTAGCGTCTTCTTTTTGGTTGTTTGTCCTCCGGTCGAGGACTCTATAAAGAAACACTAATGCCCGAAGCAGGCTCGGAGACACCTATTCGAGTAAGTGCCTCCTGAAGTAACTTCACTGCATCAGTAGGATTAGCCAAAATGTACTCCTTGGGGACAACAACAAAGCACGCGGGTAAAACTGATTTCAGAGAAAAGATAGAAGGGGTCAATCAATTTCTTCACATAAAAACCTGAATCAAGGTTAGTCTGAGTTACCATTATTTTTGGCCTTCCACCCGTATTTAAGGGCTAGTTCTTTCCAAATGCGGGTTTTAGGCGTAGTGGAATCCAAGATCTTATGGACCTACTGGTCCAAGCCTTCAACCATCGGTGGGACCAATCGAGTTGCTAAAACAGGCGAAAGATGGAGGATCAATATGGGTATAGAAGAATACCTAACAAAAGAAATATTAAAGAAGGAGATTACGAGTTCGTTTCCATGCTTTTGAAAAGGATGAAGTCATTGCTGGAATGATGCTATTGGTGATAATTGCAACAAACCATTCCATCCACCCACGGTCGTTGTCATCATCCATGCTAGATAACAGAGCATGGTGGCCACATTTGCTTAAATTTATCATTCCCCCACGGAAGATGTTGGGGGAATAAAGATTCATCACATGAGATAAAGATATCTCCTCTACCGTCTCTCGGCACAAACGTCAAAGATAGGCAATCATCCTCCACACAGAAGAACTTACTTGTACCAAACATACCTGATAGCGGAGGCAAAACTCTGCAATAACGGAGTCAAGATCTCCACTCAAAGAGAATGCACCCAAAGTAAATGGATACGTGTAAACATATGTAAAACCCTCCTTGGAAAGGGTCACTCATTCCGATAGATAAGGAGCAACAATATCCAAATCATGGCAGCAGCAGTTTTCCTTCACAACTAGAATACTGGAAGAACGGATGGAAGAAGGATATCTGCCAACAACCCATGTGCGAGGGAGAGCCGAAAGGAATTTTTCTTCGAAGTCTTTTATTGTAACAAGACTTTTAGGAATGATGGAATCCACCGTTGGAGGAGCAGCATCCTCAGCTTTGTTCTTGCCCTTTGAAGAGCTAACATTCTTTGAAGAAGAAGCCATTTGGATGAAAGAAATGTTTTTTTGTTTGAAGGGATTTAAAGAAAGGTTTATTAATAGCAAGAAAGGTTTTAGAAAACTTGGAAAATTATGGAGTATAAGGGGAGAAGGTTGATGCGTATAACTAAATATTTAGGCGGCTAAATTCATGGCCATGATTACCATGATAATCGGCAAACGTTGTGTTGAATCGTGGGATGACGCGTGTTTGGGTCATTAAATGCGGAGAGACGTGCATCTAATCAACTGTCAGAAGCCTTCAGAGGGGATCATAGTAATTCCCGTCAAAAGAGTGTTTCTACCAACTTCCCGGTGACACAAACTAATGTCACCGAAAAGCATGGAGACTATCTGTATAGGGTAAAATATGCTATGCTACGTAGCCGCCCAAAAGAGGGATACGTGGAACCTAAGACGGGGGATAGCCAAAACCGAAGGCAACGGTCCCGTCTATCACCGAAAAGAATAACGCACATATGGATGCAATAAATACTCTTCGTATTTTTCAATTATTTCTCAAATGTTTTGCCTTTCTATTCTTCTTCTTTCAAGTGTAAGCTCATTGATTTGCGCACGTTAGGTGACCTTTCTAACCTGCGCATCCACTGGAAATGGGGAGTAGAGGACGGGCAAAGAGGAACACCAGTAAAACACCAGTAGTAGAGAAGAAACTTACTGATATCATATTGCTGGAATTAGGAAAACAAACAGCTAAAGCCAAAGAGAAGATGCAAGATGAGGAAGAAGACAGCGAGGGTGACCCTAATTGGCCAGATCTGAGTGATTCTAGGGTTAAATTGGCTACTCTGGTAAGATCAACTGTCAAGGATTCAAAAAGATCACCAATTCAAATAGGTGAGGTGACCACTAGCAAAACAAAACCCAATGGAATAGTGCATGTAGGCCCAGTAGCAGAGCAACAAGTTGCAGAGAGAAAAGAACAGAGGAGTACACAAGATAAAGTTGTTGAGAAAGCTGGAGAAGGCGGAAAATCCTGGGTAGGATTATTTTAGGAGAATAAACTTGTTGCAAAAGGGATGAACTTATCATACATCCCTCCGGTGATACAAGATGGAGAAATAGTAGTTCAATTGCTAAAAGAAGACCTTGAAGGGGAAAACTAGAAGTGGAATAAGAGTTGTGATACTATATGTGGTGGGAAATACTCCGACCATTAGGGAAATTGAAAGATTCATAGAAAGCTAGTGGAGCAGGGTTAAAAAACCAAAGGTACTTTTCCAAAAGGATGGCTACTTTGTGATTTTGTTCTCTAGCAGCGAAGAGATGGAAGATGTACTAATGAATGGACCATATAAAATCAGTAGTAGGACTATTATCATGAGGCCATGGACAGAAACCTTTGACTTCAATGAAGATATACTAAAAACTATTCCACTATGGGTTAAATTCCCTAATTTACCTCTGAATTATTAGAGTAAACAAACTTTGAGTAAAATTGGAAGTGGCTTAGGCAAACCGCTATATGTAGATACATGTACTACAATTACAGAGAGGATTACCTATGCTAGAATTCTGATTGAAATGGACATCACCAAGCCCTTACCTCAGAAGATCAAACTGCACGATCCTAAGGGTAAGGTGTTGGAGCAGATAATGCACTATGATTGGAAGCCTCAGTACTGTCAAACTTGTTGTCAGTTGGGTCATTCATGCAGAGATCAAAAGAAACAGAAGCTCCAGGGTGAATTACAAAAAGGTGTTACTATGAAACTGAAGCAAGAATGGAGAGCGGTGAGGAAACTGGACCCTGCAATAGATAAAATTGATACACAAGGAAGATTCCTTGAACAAATGGAGAGTGCATGCAGTGAACAAGTGATCCAACAAGAGCCAAATGAGAACTGACAACTTGCTAGAGGAAAGTTTGCCTCAACTAAAAATCTGGCAACTGCAAAGGAGAATGAAGTTGATACTGGGAATGCTTTCAAGGCCCTAGTGGACACAACATAAAAGATAGTACAAATGTCTGAGGCTCGCAATACTAGAGGACAGCAGAACAAGTGTGATAGAGGAGGTACCCTACAACAATCCAACTTATGTTGATGAACATTGTAACTTGGAATGTGAGAGGCCTGAATAAAGTTTGCTAAAAAGATTTTGTAAGGAGAATAAGGTAGTACTAATAGCTATTATAGAAAATAGAGTCAAAAAGGAAAATGCACCAAGAATAATGAAAACCCATGAACAACTAGAAGTGGGTAGATAATTATGAAGATGCATTAGGAGGAAGTATATGGATAGCATGGGATCAAATTCAAGTGACATTCTCTTTGATCAAAACCAATGAACAATTCATACGGGGACAAGTCAGTTCAAACCAGCATAGTTCCAATTTTAATTTTGTACAGTATATGGCAAGCATACTATTCAAGATAGGAAGAGGTTATGGAAGTACATGAAGATACTACTAAATGGTATAAGTGGACCAAGTCTGGTAATAGGTGATTTTAACACCATTTTATCTAATGAAGATAGAATATAGGGGAATACAGTTCAGGAAAGTGAAGTTAGAGACTTCAAAAACTTTATTCTTGATAGTGGTCTTGAGGAGCTAAAGACGGTGGGAAGAAAATTCACATGGACAAACAATCATATACACAGTAGGATTGATACAATCCTGGTGAGCTATGAATAAATGCAAAAATGGACACATGACAGGGGTTGTTATGAATCCCGGTTTCTCTGATCACAACCCAATAAGTGTAGGATTTGATTATATCTTTGTGCAAGGAAGTAGGAATTTCAAATTCCTCAATTGCCTGGCAATCCATGAGGAGTTTGACAAAGTAATGCAGCAATGTTGGAGGCAGAAGAGTAGAGGCACATGTATGAAGAATATATGGAGGAAGCTTAGAATATTGAAAGGACATCTAAAACAGCTGAATAAACAAGAGTTTAGTGGAGTAGCAAAAAAGAATCAGACAGCAAGGTACAAGTTAAACATCATACAGAACAAGATTCACATTTCTGATGGTGACTCAGAGGCAACCCAACAGGAAAGACTAGCAAAAATAGAATTGGAGAAATGGATGATCATTGAGGAGAGTGTGTGAAAACAAAAATCCAAAGTGCAATGGCTCAAATTGGGAGACTCAAACTCAACATACTTCCATGCCTGTATGAAAAAACAGATAGGCAAGGAACCACATTGGCAAGTTGACTAGTAGTGAAGGGAAAATATTGAACCATCCTTATGAAGTTGATAAGGAGATCCTGAGTTTTTACAAAGGACTACTTGGGTCAGCTGCAACTCAATTACCAGTTGTCCTGCTAGACATTATGCAGAATGGTTACACCTTAAGTCATAGCCAAAAATTGCAGCTCATCAAACTAATCACAAGGGAGGAAATAAAACAAGATATGATGGATATTGAGAATAATAAAGCATCGGAGTGTTAGGAATACAATGCTTTGTTTTTTAAAAAAACATGGCCAATCTTGGGAGAGGAAGTCACTGATACAGTGTTGGAGTTCTTTCATAATGCTGAAATGTGCAAGTCCATCAACTGCACAACCATCACCTTGATTCCAAAAGTGAAGAATCCAGCCAATATCAAGGAGTCTAGGACAATTTCTTGTTGCACAGTCCTTTATAAGATTATCTCTAAAATTCTAACATCTAGATTCCAGGGAGTCATGCATGATATAATTGACAACTATCAAATAACCTTTGTACCTGGGAGATTAATTAAATATAATATAATTATGAGCCATGAGCTAATTAAAGGGTATGAGAGGAAGAATATATCCCCAAGATGCATGTTCAAAATTGATATGCAAAAGGCTTATGATTTTGTTGAATGGGTTTCCATTGAGCAAGTGATGAAGCTGATGAGATTTCCTAAGATATTTGTCAAATGGATAATGGCATGTTGGTGTTCAGTCTCATATTCAGTACTTATTAATGGCAAGCCAACAATACCCTTTGATGCAAAGAAAGGACTAAGGCAGGGAGATCTCCTATCCCCGTATCTATTTGTAATGGCTATGGAATACTTGAGTAGGTTACTAAAGCCTTTGAAGGAGAGCAAGAACTTCAAATTTTATCCTAAATGTGCAAAGGTCAATCTGGTATAGCTGGGATTTGCTGATGAAATGTTATTATATTGTAAAGGAGATCTTTAGTCTGTAAGTATACTTTACAACTAGTTCCAAATCTTTTCTGCAGCCTCGGGTTTAGTAGCAAATCCAAACAAAAACAATGTCTACTTTGGTGGAGTTAGTTATCAGGTGCAGAAACAAATGATGGAGCTACTTGGATACTCTAAAGGTCATCTACCCTTTAGATATCTGAGAGTTCCCCTTAGCACAAAGCGACTAACAATTGTTCAATGTGAACCACTGATCGACAAGATGCTAGGAAGAGTTCAGAACTGGACTACTAAGTTCCTATCCTATGCAGGAAAAGTTATGTTAGTGAAAAGTATTTTATTTGTTGTCCAAACTTTCTGGGATCAAGTGTTCATCTTACCAAAGAAAATAATACAGTTCATTGAGGCTATATGTAGAAGATTTCTATAGGCAAGGGTTGCTGAACCTACTAAAAATCACTAATTGATTTGGAAAAGCTTTGTGCTCCTAAGGTAGCAGGGGGCCTTAACATCATTGATGTTGAGATGTGGAATAAAGCAGCAATTTGTAAGCTCTTATGGAACATCTTCACAAAGAAGGAGAAATTATGGGTGATATGGGTACATTTGTACTACATTAAAGACAAAACTAAATGGGGCACAGAATCAAACAATGCTTCCTGGATCATGCAGAAAATATTCAAGGCTAAATACTACTTTGTGGCTATTGGATACATTGAAAAAGATATTTCTTATATGGAAAGATTCTCAATTTGACAAATCTATAAGGATATGCAAAGTAAATTCCATAAGGTGACATAGAGAAACCTAGTATGTAATAATTAGGGATTGTCTAAGTAGACCTTTATCATGAGATTAGAATTGCTCAATAGGCTTGCTAAAAAAGACAGATTGACTAAATGGGGTATCACTCCAGATCAACTATGCCACTTATGTGAAAAGGAGAATGAAACAGCGCAGCATCTTTTCTTTGAGTGTGAAGTCACTGGAAGCATATGGCAGTAACTGCTTTACTGGCAAGGAATACAGAGAGTGAAGAAAAAGTGGCAAGAAGAGATCCAAATGATAGAGCAGTTTGTGAAAGGCAAGAGTGTTGGGGCTGCAGTATGTAGAATGACCTTTGCAGCAGCGGTTTATCATGTCTGGTAAGAAAGAAATTGTGTCTTGTTCCAGAAGAAGAAGAGATCAGCCAAAGCCATAACTCGACTGATCATTCAGGAAATCCATGTGAGGGCTAGTTGTTTTCCTAGGCTAATGAGAACAATGAAATATATGAATTGGTACCCAAAAATGGCCTAGGTAGAATGGAAGGAGTACAGTTAAATGGTAGTCAGTATTAGGTAACTTCAAGTTGGGTCTTCATGTCCAGTTGAACCTATGCTTAGAGAAAGTACTGTTATATGCTAGTTTGTACATAATAATACTTGGTAAATAAAATCTTTACTTAAAAAAAATACTCTTCGCCCGGTAGCATACAATGGAGAATATTCCACAGCATTAAGTACGTTTTCCGTCATAAGAAATTTGGCATTTATGCTCACCGTTACATCTTCATCAATGGCCCTCATAATTGACATTAAAGAAGGGCACTATCCTAGGACCTCTTTTCCTAGACGTAGCTATAAATAATGATCTATGTTATCATTGTAAGGACACGAATTTTCTAGCAAACTAATATTACAATTTACTCAAAGCTCTAATCAATTTTACCTTCTTATTTTTTGTTCTTGTTCTTATTACTATTGTTCCCTAAGGCTTCGCTACCATAGTCTTTATTTCTGCCATTTCGTCTTCCTATCAAGGGTAAGTGTTATATATTTCTTCAATTATCTTATTATTTCAGGGATCAAATTAATTCACTTATCTAGAAACCACGTATAAATTCAATTGTACTATTTTACGTGTAAAGAACACATAGATTTACATGTCTAAATCATTAAAATGGTTAAATTAAGGGTCGGGCACTGCCTGCCTCCTCTTTCTCCTTCTTTTTTAATAATGTTGATGTTTGATCAGTTTGTGCAAACCTCGATTATTACATCAAATACTTGTTATTTCCCATTAACAAAGCTATGAGATAAACGTAACCACCAAAACATAAATATATGAGGGAAAAGTTGCCTACCATTTTTTATCTGTATTTTAGAATATAAACTTGATATTCCATGATTTTGCCGAATAATGCTCCTGTAAAGAGTGTGAGACTCTATTATTGTTTGACAACAGTGACATAGCCAAGAATTCTGTCAAGGGTGTTCAACTTTAAACAAGCCAATAATTGTTTTGTCAATGAATGGTGTAACAATATTTTTAGGTCAAACTACGCAACATTTAACTAAATAAAATAAAAAACTTTTAATAGAATGTGATGACTCGATAGGCTATTTTGAGTATTAGCCCTTAATTCTACATTTTGAGACCTCCGTTAGCTACTTTTGATATTTCTTGGTTTACGTGTGTGGTCTGTGTCACTTTTTGAAAAGCTTTTATGCGAATATTTGAAAACAAACATGATTTTTGGCTTTAAAAACAACTTGAATTGACGACGGTCAATATTTTGTGAAAATGATCTCGGATCAGTTTTTTAACGATTTCGGTAGGTCCTTATCATGATTTTAGAATCGGGCGTATGCCCTGAATTGAATTGGAGGTCCCTAAATTGATTTGACTTATTTTGCCGAAAACTAGTATTTTGAAAGTTTGAAATATTTACTGAGTTTGACTGTAAGTTGACTTCTAAGCTAACGGGTTTGAATTTTGATGTTGAAACTTGAAATGGGTCCGTATAGCTATTTTAAATATGTCTGTAAAATTTGGTGCAATTCGGAATTGATTTGACATGATTCGGACACTTAGATGTGATTCTGGTGTTCTTGAGCTTTATTTTGAAATTCCATTCGTTTTGAGGATTGATTTGTAGATTTAGATGTTATTTTGGTGATTTTATTACACGAGCAAGTTTGTACGATGTTATTACACTTGTGTGCATGGTTGGTTTGGAGCCCGAGGAGCTCGGGTGAGTTTCAGATGAGTTTTTCTAGTGTGAAGATTGCTGGTGCAATACTAGCTCTAGTGTTTGCTGCAGATCTCGTATTTGCAAGGTCTGGCTCGCAATTGTGAGCCTCACGTTTGCGAACAAGAGTCTCATTTGCGAGCAGGTCCTGGGATTGGGTAACCTCGTATTTGCGAGGAAATGGTTTGCAATTGCGAACAACTCAGGATTGCATTGTGATCACTTGGTTGCATTTACGATGCCCGGCAAAACAGTATTCCTTCGCAATTGGGAGGATGCTGGTCACATTTGCGAAGGTGGGAACTTCGTATTTGCGATCCTTGTCTCACATTTGTGGTGTTCGCAATTGCTAACATGACTTCGCAATTGCAACACCTGCAGCTGGGTAAAAGAGGAAAAAAATGGGACTTAGCTTATTTTATACCATTTCTCAATCCTAAACACTCTAGAGACTATTTTTCAAGAGACTTGTCACGACCCAATTTCACCTAAAGGTCATGATGACGTCCAACACTACAGCTAGGCAAGCTAATTTAATAAATTAAACATATAGCAATCATTCTTTAATAATTTTCTAGATAATTTATTATTTTTCTAGCAATATTAATGAAAGTAGAAAAGGTACTGATTGATTTGAATCCAAGGAAAATAATACAAATCCAAATTCAACCAGTGTATGTGCCAAGACTTGGTGTCACGAGTGTATGAACATCTAGTAAGTTATACAAAACTCCAAATACTGTCTAAAATAAAAAAGACAGAATGCAAATACAAGAAGAGGTACTGGTAGCTGTAGAACGGTTAAGAAAGACAGCTCACCACTACGCCTCTGGATAACGTGGTTGTGCGATAATAGGTCCTCCACAAGTGTCTGTCTCAGATCCTGCACAAAAAGTGCAGCAAGTGTAGCATGAGTACGTAAGCAACGTGTACCCAGTAAGTGTCAAGTCTAATCTCGAATAGGTAGAGACAAGAGGTCGACTTTGATACTCACTAAGGGGTCAATAAGAATAATTAAAATAAAAATAAAATATTTAAATCAACATGATTCATAGAATTTACGATAATTTTTATTTAACCAACAGAAATAAATAAATTCCTTCAAATGCAATAAATTCCAATCTATTAATTAAATTCACAAGTTGTCATTAAAACATCAAAGTATCGTGTAATTATTATTATTATTAGGCATGATTTCTGTCGAGGTCGTACGGCCCATTCCAGAGTGTCGTGTACACTGCCGAGGTACGTACAGCGCGATCCATAGATGCATTTATACTGCCGAGGTGTTCGGCCCGCTCCACAAGAAAGGAGGGTATTTTCTTATGTACCTACAGAATGAGAGTGTATTTATTATATGATTAATTCGAGAGGATGAACAATTCCTTTTAAAAATTAATTAATTTAAACAGAAAATTTAAGTATATGAGATTCCCTTCTTTTACTATATTTTCCTAACAATTCACAATATATTTCAAATAATTTAATTAAATAAAGAATAAAATTTGCATACATAATTCATGCTTTGAGCCCGAAACTACCTGTACTTAGCATAGATAGTAGCTACGTACGGACTCTCGTCACCTCGTGCGTACGTAGCCCCCACAATTAGTAACAATTATTAATTTAATCACCTATGGGGTAATTTCTCCCTCATAAGATTAAACAAGAGACTTACCTTGTCTTGCTCCAATTTAATTTTCTAGTAGACCCTTTCCTCAATTATCCAACTCTGAATGGCTCGAATCTAACCAAAAATAATTCGATACAGTCACCAAAAATTATAGAATCAATTTCATAAGAAAATACTACATTTTCAATAAAAATCCGAAATTAACTAAACATTCGTCCATTGGGCCCACGTCTCGAAATCTGGCAAAAGTTACGAAATCTGACAACTCATTCAATTACGAGTCTAACCATACCAGTTTCACTCAAATCCGACTCAGAATCGACACCGAAATCTCAAAAATTCGTTTCTATGAGATTTCTAAAATTTTTCAAAATTTCAATCTCAAAACACTAATTAAATGGTGAAAACAATGATATATTCGTATATATTGACCAAATCCGAGTTAGAATCACTTACCCTAATGTCTTTCCTTGAAAATCTATCAAACATCGCCTCTGCTCAAGCTCTAATTTGTCAAAAATGGAGAATGGGATGAAGTCCCCTCCTTTATAGTTCTTCCCAGGCAGCCCTCGGTCCTGCCTCGGTCATGGCCTCGATCGTGGCTTCGATCATGGCCCTTGAGCCTGGTCCTTCAATCATGACCCTCGAGCTTGGGCCTTCGATCGTGACCCTCGAGCCCTGCCTTCGATCATGACCCTCGAGCATGGGTCTTCGATCATGACTCTCGATCATGGGCCTTTGATCATGACTCTCGATCATGGCCTCGATCTTGGGTCTCGATCCTAGGCTCGACCATGACTTCGATTTCAGCCCCGAATTTCCAGCAGAAAAGAAAAATTGCAACAACTGTTTTAAGTCCAACTTTTGATCCGTTAACCATCTGAAACTCACCCGAGGCCCTTGGGACCTCAGCCAAATATATCAGCAAGTCCTAAAACATTATACGAACTTATTTGAAACCTCAAATCACATAAAACGACGCTAAAACCACGAATCATGCTCCAATTCAAGCTTAATGAAACATAAAATTTCCAACTTCTACATTCGATGTCGAAACCTATTAAATCAAGTCCGATTGACCTCAAATTTTGCACACAAGTCATAAATGACTTAACGGAGCTATGAAAATTTTCAGAACTATATTCTGACTCCGATATCAAAAATTAACTCCACGGTCAAACTTCCAAACTTAAATTCATATTTTAGCCATTTCAAGCCTAATTTAACTACGGACTTCCAAATAAAAAATCAAACACGCTCCTAAGTCCAAAATCACCATGCGGAGCTCTTAGAATCATCAAAATTCTTTTCCGGGGTCATTTTCTAAAAATGTTGACCGAAATCAAACTTAGCATTTTAAGGCCAACTTAAGGAACCAAGTGTTCTGATTTCAACCCCGAACACTTCCAAATCCTGAATCCACCATCCCTGCAAGTCATAAATTAATGAAAGCACATAAAACGAGTTTTATTTAGGGGAACGGGATTCTAAAAGTCAAAATGACCGGTTGGGTCATTACATTCTCCACCTCTTAAACAAACGTTTGTCCTTGAACGAGCTTAGAATTGTACCTGGAGTGCTGAATAAGTGTGGATATCTGGTCTGCATGTTTTCCTCGGCCTCCCAAGTCGCTTCTTCGACTGGTTGGCCTCTCCACTGAACGTTTACTGCAGAAATCCTCTTGGACCTCAACTGGCAAACCTGTTTATCAACAATGGCAACCGGTTCTTCTTCATAGCCCAAACTATTATCTAGCTGAACTGTGCTGAAGTCTAACACATGTGATAGGTCGGTATGTTACATCCGAAACATAGATACATGGAAAACTGGATGAACTCTTGATAGACTGTGAGGCAAAGCAAGCTCGTAAGCAATCTCCCTAACTCGTCTCAACACCTCAAATGGGCCTATAAACCTTGGGCTCAACTTCCCCTTTTCCCCAAATCTAATGATTCCCTTCATCGGCGAAACTTTCAGGAGAACTTTTTCACCCACCATAAACGATAAATCATGCATTTTTTGATCTGCGTATGAAAGGCTGTACTGAGCTCTACACGGGTCCCCAATTTACTCTGTACTTCTCTCTAGAAATGTGAAGTAAACTGAGGGCCTCTATCTGATATGATGGAAATTGGCACACCGTGCAACCGAACTATCTCCTGAATATAAATCTAGGCTAACCTCTCTGAAGTATATGTAGTGACAAACGGAATAAAGTGTGCCGACTTGGTCCACCTATCAACAATCACCCAAACTACATCAAACTTCCACAAGGTCCACGACAACCCAACTACAAAGTCCATAGTAATGCATTCCCATTTCTACTATGGTATAGTCATCTACTAAAGTAGGCCACCTGGCCTCTGGTGCTCATATTTAACTTGCTCGCAATTTAGACACCTATCTACATAGTTAACTATGTCCTTTTTCATTCGTCGCCACCAAAAATGCTGCCTCAGGTCACGGTACATCTTCGTATCACTTGGGTGAATAGAATACCGAAAACTGTGTGCTTCTTCTAGGATCGTTTTCCTCAGTACATCCATATTAGGAACACATAGACGATCCTGGAGTCGCAGAATACCATCCGCGCCAATAGCAACTTCCTTGGCACCACCCCATAGTATCGTTTCTCGAAGAACCATTAAGTGTGGATCATCATACTAGAGAGCCTTGATCTGCTCAAAAAGTGAAGACTGGGCCACAACACAATGCAAGAACTCGGCTGGGCTCTGAAATATCCAGTCGCACAAATCTGTTAGCCAAGGACTGAATATCCAAAGCTAATGGCCTCTCCTCTACTGAAATGAAAGCCAAACTAGCCATACTCTCCGCTTTCCTACTCAAGCGTCTGCAACCACGTTTGATATTCTCGGATGATACATGATAGTAATATCATATTCTTTTAGTGACTCAAGTCATCTGCATTGCCTCAAATTTAGGTATCTATGCTTGAACAAATGCTGCAAACTACGATGATCAGTTTAAACTTCACAAGACACCCCATAAAGATAATGCCTCCAAATCTTAAGAGAGTGAACAATCGCAGCTAACTCCAAATCATGCGCCGGATAATTCTTCTCATGGGGCTTCAGCTGACGTCAAGAATATGCAATAACTCGCCCTTCCTGCATCGATACACAACCCAAGCCAACACGTGAAGCGTCACAATATACTATATACATTCCTGAACCGGAAGGCAACGCTAACACTGGTGTTGTAGTTAATACTGTCTTGAGCTTCTGAAAGCTCACTTCACAATCATCGGATCATCAGAACGGAGTACCCTTCTGGATTAATTTGGTCAAAGATGCTGCAATAGATGAAAATCCCTCCATGAACCGACGATAATAACCTGCTAAACTTAGGAAACTCCTGATCTCAGTCGCCGAAGTGGGACGATGCCAATTCTGAACTGCTTCAATATATTTGGGATCAACCTTAATACCCTTGCCCAATACAATATTCCCCAAAAATGCTACAGACTCTAGCCAGAATTCACATTAGGAGAACTTAGCATATAGCTTTTGTTCCCGCAACGTCTGAAGTACCACTCTCATATGTTGCTCGTGTTCCTTGTTGCGCGAGTAAATCAAAACATCATCAATGAAGAGAATGACAAACGAATCAATATATGGTCTGAATACCCTATTCATCCAATCCATAAATGTTGTCGGGGCGTTAGTTAAATCGAATGACATCACCAGAAACTCATAATGACCATATCTAGTCCGAAAAGCAGTCTTCAGAACATCCGAATCCCGAATCTTCAACTGATGGTACCCCGACCTCAAGTCGATCTTAGAGAACACCCTAGCACCCTGCAACTGGTCAAAAAGATCATCAATATGCGACAACGAGTACTTGTTCTTAATAGTGACTTTGTTCAATTGAAGATAATCAATACACATTCGCATCGTTCCATCCTTCTTCTTCACAAATAATATCGGTGCACCCCAAGGCGATACACTCGGTCTGACGAACCCTTTGGCTAGCAACTCCTCAAGCTATTCTTTCAACTCCTTCAATTCTTTTGGAGCCATGCGATACAGTGGGATAGATATAGGCTAGGTATCCGGAGCCAAATCAATATAGAAATTAATATCACGATCAGGTTGAATGCCTGGAAGATCAGAAGGAAATACATCGGAGAACTCCCAAACTACAGGCACTGAATCAATAGTCGGAGTCTCTACATTAGTATCCCAAACATAGGATATATAAGCTAAACAACCCTTCTCAACCATGTGTTGAGCCTTCATAAAAGAAATAACTCGATTAGATGCACTAACAGACGAACCTTTCCACTCCAACCTAGGAAATTCTGGAATAGCCAAGGTAACAATCTTGGCATGGCAATCTAGGATTTCATGATATGGAAATAACCAGTCCATGCCCAGGATGATTTCAAAGTTGGTCATCTCAAGCAATAGGAGATCTGCTCTAGTTTCATTACCACAGAATGTAATAATACAGGATCGGAAGATCCGATTCACAACAACAGAATCACCCACGGGAGTGGACACATAAACATGAGTACTCAAGGACTCATGAGAAACACCCAGGAAATGAGCAAATAGAGATGACACATAGGAATATGTAGACCCTGGATCAAATAATACGGAGGCATCTTTGCCACAAACAGAAATAATACCTGTAATCATGGCATCTGTGGCCTCTGCATCTGGTCTGGCCGAAAAATCATAGAACCGAGATGGAGCGCCAATTGGCTGACCTCCACCTCTAGGACGACCCCTACCCACCTGTCCTTCACCTCTTGGTGGTCAAACGACTGGTGGAGCAACTGGTGCGGTAATCATAGGCAGCTGACCCTGCTGCACTGGTCTACCCCGAAGCCTGGGGTAGAATCTCTGCATGTGACTAGGATCCCCGCACTCGTAACAACTCTTCGGTGCAATGGGCTGTTGACTAAGAATCTGGTCCTGGTGACCTGAATACCCACTGGAAGAACCGTAAATAGCTGGTGGGCGATAAGAACTCTCTAGTATAGCACTGAAATAAGTCGCGTTGGAGCACCCCGAGGAGGCGGTGGTGCTGGATATGGGGGTCTGCTGGACTGCCATCTCACGAACTGACCTCTGCCCCTAGAAGGAGCACCTCTGAACTCTCCAGAATATCTAAACCGCTTATCTCTCATAATCTGCTCTCGGCTATGCTGACGCACACCCTCAATCCTCCGTTCTATCTCCACGACTAGCTCATAAGAAGTACCCATCTCAACCTCTCGAGCCATAGTGGCCTGAATGCCAGTATGTAAACCCGCAAAAAACCTCCGCACTCTTTCCGCCTCAGTAGGGAGTATCATAAGTGCATAGCGAGATAACTCAGAGAACCTCGCCTCGTAATCGGTCACTGACATCTGACCCTGCTGGAGCTGCTCAAACTAAAACCGCAACTCTTCCATCTGGGAGGGTGGAATATACCTGTCCAAGAAAATACGGGTGAATCTGTCCCAAGTCATGGGAGGAGAATCTGTTGGTCTGCCAAGAAGATAAGACTTCCACCATCTACGGGCCTTGCCCTCTAGCTGAAAAGTAGCAAAGTCTATCCCATGAGACTCCAATATTCTCATTTTGTGCAGTCTGTCCCTACACCGATCAATTAAGTCCTGGGGATCCTTATGTCGCTCACCCCCAAAGACGGGAGGATGTAGTATAGTCCATCTGTCCAATAGAGTCTGTTGATCAGCGGTTGCAGCTGGCCTGGGCTCAGGTGTCGCTGCTGCCACTGGTATACAGCAGCTGCCTGCCCATGAGCCTGTGCGGTAGGGGTCTGTGCTCCCCTGTCCCGCCTGAGATGTGGCTGGGTCTGCCGGAAATAAACTGGCCTGAGTCATAGTGTCTATAAACCGCAGCATACAACCCATGACATCCTAGAATCCCGGTGCAGATGCGAAATCCACCGGAGCTGGTTCTGCCACAGGCACCTCACCCTATACCTCAATGATGGGATCCTCTGCTGGACCCACTGGCGGCCTAATTGGAAGAGTCTTGGGACGTCCTCGTCCCCTACCACAGGCTGGAGTCCTCCCTCAGCCTCTGCCTCTGCCTCTAAAAACTGGGGGAGTAACTCTTCCCTGGTCTGGAGCCTCGTTAGAGTGCGTTCTCGCCATCTGTGAGAGAATAAGAGAAAGATATTTAGTACTACATAAATCGCACGATGGAATATGAAGAAAGATAGTTTCCTAACATCATATTGCCTCTCGATAATAAGTACAGATATCTCTGTATCGATCCGCAAGACTTTATTAGGTCTGCTCATAACTTGTGAGACATACGTGAACCTAGTGCTCTGATACCATGTTGTCACGATCCAATTTCACCTAAAGGTCGTGATAGCACCCAACACTACAGCTAGGCAAGCCAAACTAATAAATTAAACATATACCAATCATTCTTTAATAATTTTCTAGATAATTTATTCTTTTTCCTAGCAATATTAATGAAAGTGGAAAAGGTACTGATTAATTTGAATCCAAGGAAAATAATACAAATCCAAATTCTACCAGTGTATGTGCCAAGACCTAGTGTCACAAGTATATGAGCATCTAGTAAGTTATACAAAACTCCAAATACTGTCTGAAATAAAATAGACATAGTGCAAATACAAGAAGAAGCATGGGTAGCTGCAAAACGGCTCAGAAAGACAGCCCACCACTACGCCTCTGGATAACGTGGGTGTGCGATAATAGGTCCTCCACTAGTGCATGTCTCAGATCCTGCACAAAAAGTGCAGCAAGTGTAGTATGAGTACGTAAGCAACGTGTACCCAGTAAGTATCAAGCCTAATCTCGAAGAGGTAGAGACGAGAGGTCGACTTTGACACTCACTAAGGGGTCAATAATAATAATTGAAATAAAAATAGAATATATAAATCAACATGATTCATAGAATTTACGATAATTCTCATTTAACCAACAGAAATAAATAAATTCTATCAAATGCAACAAATTCCAATCTATTAATTAAATTCACAAGCTACCAATAAAACATCAAGGTATCGTATAATTATTATTTTTATTAAGCACGATTTCTGCCGCGGTCGTACGGCCCCTTCCAAAGTATCTTGTACACTGTCGAGGGACGTGCGGCGCGATCCATAGATGTATCTATACTGCCAAGGTGTTCAGCCCGCTCCACAAGAAAGGAGGACATTTTCTTATGTACCTTCGGAATGAGAGTGTATTTATTATAAGATTAATTCGAGAGGATGAACATTCCTTTTAACAATTAATTAATTTAAACAGAAAATTTAAGTGTATGAGATTCCCTTCTTTTAATATCTTTCCATAACAATTAACAATATATTTCAAATAATTTAATTAAATAAAGAATACAATTTACACACATAATTCATGCTTTGATTCCTAAACTACCCGGACTTAGCATAGATAGTAGCTACGTACGGACTTTCGTCACCTCGTGCGTACAAAGCCCCCACAATTAGCAATAATTATTAATTTAATCACCTATGGGATAATTTTTCCCTCACAAGATTAGGCAAGAGACTTACCTCGTCTTGCTTCAATTTAATCTACTAGTAGACCCTTTCCTCAATTATCCAACTCTGAATGGCTCGAATCTAACCAAAAATAATTCGATACAGTCACCAAAAATTATAGAATCAATTTCATAAGAAAATACTACATTTTCAATAAAAATCCTAAATTAATTAAAAATTCGTTCGTGTGGCCCACATCTCGAATTCGGGGAAAGTTACAAAATCCGACAACTCATTCAATTACGAGTCTAACCATACCAGTTTCACTCAAATCCAACTCAGAATCGATACCGAAATTTCAAAATTTCGTTTCTATGAGATTACTAAATTTTTTTAAAATTTCAATCTCAAAACACTAATTAAATGGTGAAAAAAATGATATATTCGTGTATATTGACCAAATCCGAGTTAGAATCACTTACCCCAATGTCTTTCTTTGAAAATCTATCAAACATCGCCTCTGCTCAAACTCCAATTTGTCAAAAATGGAGAATGGGACGAAGTCCCCTCCTTTATAGTTCTGCCTAGGCAGCCCTCGGTCCTGCTTCGGTCATGGCCTCGACCGTGGCTTCGATCATGGCCCTCGAGCCTGGGCCTTCGATCGTGACCCTCGAGCTTGGGCCGTGACCCTCGAGCCCTGCCTTCGATCATGACCCTCGAGTATGGGCCTTCGATCATGACCCTCGATCATGGGCCTTCGATCATGACCCTCGAGTATGGCCTCGATCTTGGGTCTCGATCCTAAGCTCGACCATGACTTCGATTTCAGCCCCGAATTTTCAGCATAAAAGAAAAAATGCAGCAATTGTTTTAAGTCCAACTTTTAATCCATTAACCATCTGAAACTCACCCGAGGCCCTCGGGACATCACCCAAATATACCAACAAATCCTAAAATATCATACGAACTTATTTGAAACCTTAAATAATATAAAATGACGCTAAAACCACGAATCATGCTGCAATTCTAGCTTAATGAAACTTAAAATTTTCAACTTCTACATTCGATGTCGAAACCTATCAAATCAAGTCTGATTGACCTCAAATTTTGTACACAAGTCATAAATGACATAACAGAGCTAGAAAAATTTTCAGAAGTGGATTCCGACTCCGATATCAAAATGTCAACTCCCCAGTCAAACTTCCAAACTTAAATTCATATTTTAGCCATTTCAAGCCTAATTTAACTACGAACTTTTAAATAAAATTTCGAACACGCTCCTATGTCCAAAATCACCATACAAAGCTGTTGGAATTATCAAAATTCTTTTCTGGGGTCATTTTCTAAAAAAATTGACCGAAGTCAAACTTAGCATTTTAAGGCCAACTTAAGGAACCAAGTGTTCCGATTTCAATCCGAACACTTTCAAATCCCGAACCCACCATCCCCGCAAGTCATAAATTAATGAAAGTACATACAAGGAGTTTTATTTAGGGGAACAAGGTTCTAAAAGTCAAATAACCGATTGGGTTATTACAAGACTTTTCTTCCCAAATTCATTGGTTAGTGACTTTAATCCATTTCCTTTCAATTACCATTACATTTTATGAGATTCAACATCAAATTTAAGATTTTCATGGTTGAAATTAGGGATTTGGGTAGAATTGAGAGTTTTTGTAAAATTGAGATTTAGACCTCGAATTGAGGTCGGATTTTTAAACAAATCACATCAACGGGCTCAGGGTTAAATGGGTAATCGGGTTTTGGTTCTAACTCGAGTTTTGGCCAAGTGGGCCCACGATTGACCTTTGTTGACTTTTTTCAAAAATAATCAAAATTGAACCTCTTTCATTTGTGGGTAGTTTCTAAAGTTTATTTTGAATTATTTGGTCAATAATTTGCTAGATTTGGTTTGTTTAAAGGCTTATTCAAAAGGCAATGTCATGGTTAATTAATTGCTTGAGTTGCGGAGGGAGGTAATGTCAGTGTTGGGTCTAACCTTGATTTGAAAGAATTTGGAAACCTTGAATTACGCGTTATATGAATTATATGGGAAACAAAATATATGCGAGGTGACAAGTATATATACGCCGTTATGATACTTGCTTCCACGTTTTCATTACTTTATGATATATCTTGTTTCATGCCTTAATCGCAACATGATTTATTGACTTCTATGCCATAATGGTTACTTGTCATTTAGCTATTCTTGTATTAAATTGTCCATCCATGATTCCATGCTTGTTTGCTACTTGTCTCTACTTGCTTTACTTGCATATCTAAATTGTCATATCTCTTACTTGCCTTATAGTTTTATAATATTTGTTGTTTTCTGGAATGTGGTTTCACTTGTACAAGTTGTCTAATTGATAGATACCGATGAATTGGTAAGGTTGAGACAATCGAGTTGTTAGAGATTCTTTGATTATTATGTGATTCTCCATTGCCTCGTACACTTACTCTCTTAACGTAGAAATTCTTGTAAATTTTGGTTGTTGAATTGCTATTGTTGATTGAAATTATTTGGGGAGCGGGTTGCACGCCGCAACGAAAATGGAAAGGTCATGAATTGAAATGGAGAATAAGGACGGATTATGATATTGACAGATGATGATTTGGTGGGATCAGGTTGCGCTCCGCAATGGATTGTATATGTTGTAATTGTTTGTGACTTTTGGATCTGCCTCGATATTTTGAGATTAGTTTATGAGACTTGGGCTTTCTAGTAGTTGGATTTCGAGTTTGTTTTTATGATTTAACGTATTTACTTCCATTTCCTACCTTTCATATTATAATTAATACTAGTTCCTTTGCAAGTGTGTTGTACGTGTATTCTCATTTCTTACATAATATATACATACATTCAAAAAATATTTGACTTAGCTGTAAACTACAACAAATATCAACATTGTGGCCTAACCATAAGAACCTTGATAAATAAAGTCAAAAGACATACTCTCCGACCAATTCTATCTTGATATGTTCTTCTAGTCATCACGCTATCAAGTAAACTTCGGTAATATCTCATTTTGAAATTTGAATGCTCCAGTAGACAATGCAACAAGAAGCACTCTTTGATCTACTTTATTTTTTTTTATCTTAGACCATAACAATATCAATTGTGCCTCAGTATAATTGTCTTCTCAAGGTTGATTGCTCTTTTCTAAAATATTCTAGCCTTGCTTTTACTATTTTAATGTACATGCCCATGCACAGAATCTTCAGCTACATCATATACACCGATAAGTAATATTTATACATCATTAAGTGTTAAGAATTCAAATGTGATTGGTGATTATGCAAGGTTGAATTGCATAATGCATCCTTTTAATATACTAATATATAAATTCGGTAATCAAGATAAAATAAAGAAAAAGGGTCCAAATGTACCCATGTACTATTCAAAATTACTTGATGTCTTATGTTAATAAGATCTTAGAGCTTGATATCTTCCTCGGATGACCATGGCCCTTTTTCACATTAACATTATCACAACAATGAGCTCTTCTTTCTCTTTCCATTTTACTAAATAGAACTTAGATAAATGGAACTGAAATTTAATAATGAAACATTTATAAGATGCGGGAACAAATTAAGATATGACTTAAATAAAGAGAAGGAGTAGAAATAACTGATACATTCATCAAAATGATATACTTTATTGTTGCGTTGTCTCTCTAGTTTCCTGAAAAGGTAGAGATGTAGTAAAAATATATTACCACAATTTGTAGCAAGTAATATTGCCAATATGTAACTTAAAATTGCAATAAAATAAAGGAATGCAGTAGAACGACGACTTATATATATATATAGGATCTTGTTCGCCAGAGCAAGAAGCAGATAATAGGACAGTTATAAAAGTAAAATAGAACTCTATAGCTGCAATCGGACTCAAAATTTTAAATAGAATAAAGGCGCATAGACTACAACATGAGCAAAGTACAAAAACGATTCTATCATAATAGCCGCAAAACTTTAAGAATAATACAAACCAAATAATTCATAAAAAACATGCATATTTTCGTGATAACGAATAAAAAAAAGTTATTCACTCTTCAACATATCAATGCCATGCGTAATAGGATTATTCTATGCTAAGAGTAGATGCTATAAATATCTGAAATAATATCATAAAACATGATTCTTGGTAGTTCTTAGTCACATGGTTTAAAATTCAAATACTTCTTAAGACTAAAATTGTGATGTTGTAATGGAAATTGAAATTCTTTTGTATATATTCTTATTGTATGTTCCTACGTGCTTATTTGTGCGTGTTTGTTTCTATTTTTGTTCTTCAGGATTTTAGACTAATTTGCTTTGTGTTTGGTAATGGATGAAGGGGCCACTTAAGCTTGTCTGTAGGGAGACGAAAATCAGTTTTTGTTTAGCCATTTATTGTACGCCTTAGATGTCATTAGTTATTTCTCAAATATTATTTTGGGCTCTTAAAATACACTTAGTTTTCTGGAAAATTTTCTTTAAAGTCTACTAAGAATTTAGTCAAACTTTGGCCTTTCTTGAAAATTTTCTTTGTTGAAGTCATATCGACAAATTACATCCATAACATCTAGAAAACGATAGATCACTACAGAGAACTATATTAATCTAAGGGCATTAAAACTTTGAAACTCAATTAAACTCTAACCAAGACTAAAAGATTCACTCAAAATTATAAGTAATATTTTTCTTCTTGAGGTCTAGCTGTTCTAGGCACCCTTCCTAAAAGGTGTGTCTGGAACTCTAGATGCTCGTAGTTTGTAGTAAGTTTTCGTTTGTTATGATAATATTCACAGCCTATTGTCAAAAAAAACTTAGTTAAATAACAAACTCAATTAAGGTGCGCATATCAGAAAATTAGTAGACAAAGCAACATGAGAAGTCTGTACATATATGAGGGTTTTCCGATGTGTAAATAGTGTTATTCCCGCAAATATTGCTGTATTTGTAAATAATAATTCTGCAAAATATAAGTTAGCATAATGAAACAGTAATTAATTCGAGCCCACTGAATTCACAGTGTTTCCTTAAGGAATTTAATCCCCTCCTAGTACCCAAGGTAATTGATTATTTCCTCCCAGGATAGAACTAATCACACACTGGTGTAGCGGTACTTCAAACCCCAGTGTTTCAGCGAACACAAAGTTCGGTAGCAAATCACACTTACAATTGCTTTGTTTGAAGTTAAAACAATGCAGAACGAAGGAGTAGAAACTCAGAAAATCGTATGGAAATGCTGAGAGGAAGCAGTGCAATGTATAGCCAAATATGTTGAGCGATTTTCAGTTTTTTTCTTGTGCGTTGTGTGTTGAGTGTCTTTCTTCAACATCTGCTGCACATATATATAGCAGCCAGTGTTGAAGAAGACCAAACGTCCACCCTCCATGATGGAGCAAGCATTAGCTTGTTTGTGGAGCAAGCACATTCATGTTTGTGGAGCAAGCACATTCATGGTGGGAAGAGCATTAGGCGGCTGCCAAATGGTCAATACACGGAATGAAAAATATCCGTTATAAATCGATCATTTGACCGAAGCCGAAGCCGAAGCCGAAGCCGAAGCCGAGCCGAGCGAGCGACGACGACGACGGCGCGAGGCTTGCTTTCTTCTTAACTCTTTAAGAGCTACAAGAAGAGCAATTATATATATACCCACCAAAAATCTCTTCCTCTTCCAATATGGGACAATGTCTCATTGTCAAGAGAGGAAAACTTAAACTTTTACTCAAAAATTTTATTTTCCCTCCATTTTCCATTCACCCTCATTTTAAGACTATTTCATCTTAAAAAATAAAAAACTCAACAATCCCCCACATGAATGGGGAATGGCTATATCACGGAAGTATGCATGAAAAAACTATGTAATTTGCAAGCAAGGATTAATCGCATCTGGATAAGTAGGTTTCCCTTTGAACTTTCCGTAGTAAACTTATTTCGGATATACTCGGTCAATCGGTAGATTTGATATCTTTGAACCGTCGATCTTTGGTGTATACCTAGACAACCATAAGTCACACAATTAACCCTTAACCGTCTTTGGTTCTCATTGTTGTGTTCGTTTCAGCCATGAACACCGCCTGATTTCATAAGTGCGTAGAGAACTGGCCTTACAAAGTTCTCCTTGAAGCGGCTAACACTTTACACTTACATAGGTGATTCCTAAACGTGTCATCCTGTAGATACACTATTTGATATACCCCGTATCAAATTTAGAAATCATTAAAAAGCCTTAATGCTTTATCCTTGGTACTGAACATTGTCTCATCACGAGAACGGACTAAAATTTTATTTGACAATGTTGAACCGTCATTAATGACTTTGTTTGATCTCCTTGAACCTAGATCTTGGGATCTCCAGTCTTCTAGGTAGAGTTACCGCCACAATGACTTATTCTCGGCCATAGCCCCATTCCCCTTGATGATTTCTCAACTACCTCTCTAGTTAGGCCTTTTGTAAGTCGATCCGACACATTATCACTTGACTTTACATAGTCAATCGTGATAATTCCTCTAGAGAGTAATTGCCTAACGGTTTTATGTCTTCGTCGTATATGACGAGATTTACCGTTATACATAACGCTCCCAGCCCTTCCAATTGCTGCTTGACTATCACAATGTATGCATATTGGTGCCAACGGTTTGGGCCAAAATGGAATGTCTTCCAAGAAATTCCGGAGCCATTCAGCTTCTTCACCGGCTTTATCTAAGGCTATGAATTCAGCCTCCATTGTAGAGCGGGCAATACATGTTTGTTTGGACGACTTCCAAGATACCGCTCCTCCACCAATAGTGAATACATATCCACTCGTGGACTTAGAATCAGTTGAACCGGTGATCCAATTTGCATCACAGTATCCCTCAATCACCGCAGGGAAATTACTGTAGTGCAATTCAAAGTTCTGGGTATGTTCTAAATATCCCAAAACTCGTTTCATTGCCATCCAATGAGATTGGCCTGGATTGCTCGTATATCGACTCAGTTTACTTATAGCACAAGCTATATCTGGTCGTGTACAATTCATGATATACATTAAGCATCCCAACACACGAGCATAATCCAATTGTGATATGCTTTGGCCTTTGTTCTTTGCTAATGCAAGATTCACGTCAATTGGAGTCTTTGCAACTTTAAAGCCCAAGTGCTTGAATTTTTCAAGTACTGTCTTAATATAATGAGATTGTGACAATGCCAGACCTTGAGGAGTCTTATGGATCTTAATTCCCAGAATTAAATCAGCAACTCCCAAGTCTTTCATATCAAACTTGCTATTGAGCATACGCTTAGTAGCATTTATGTTGGCAATGTCATTACTCATTATCAGCATATCATCCACATATAGGCAAACAATGACTATGTGATTTGGAACATTTTTAATGTACACACATTTATCACATTCATTTATCTTAAAATTATTTGACAACATTGTTTGGTCAAATTTCACATGCCATTGTTTGGGTGCTTGTTTTAGTCCGTAAAGAGACTTAACAAGTCTACATACCTTCTTTTCTTTACCTGGAACCACAAACCCTTCAGGTTGTTCCATGTAAATTTCTTCCTCTAAC
Organism: Nicotiana tomentosiformis; assembly: GCF_000390325.3. Lineage (NCBI taxonomy): Eukaryota > Viridiplantae > Streptophyta > Magnoliopsida > Solanales > Solanaceae > Nicotiana > Nicotiana tomentosiformis. Next base: position 76,671,547 of record NC_090817.1, on the reverse strand, counting down.
TCTCAATTTAAGAAGGCCGTCTTAACATCCATTTGATGAATTTTAAGACCATACACTGCAGCTAATGCTACTAACATTCGTATGGACGCAATTCTTGTAACTGGAGAGTATGTATCAAAGTAGTCTAGACCTTCTCGTTGTCTATACCTTTTGACTACGAGCCTTGCCTTGAATTTATCAATAGTGCCATCATCTTTGATTTTTCTCTTAAAAATTCATTTAGAACCCAAAGGTTTATTTCCAGGAGGAAGATCAACCAATTCCCATGTATGGTTGTTCAATATGGATTTTATTTCACTATTGACTGCCTCTTTCCAAAACAATAATTCCGAAGAAGTCATAGCTTCTTTAAATGTTTGAGGCTCATTCTCCAATTGGTGAAGTCACAAAATCTGGTCCAAATAAAGTAGACGTTCTTTGACGTTTACTACGTCTTGGATCCTCCTGATTACATGTACTTTCTTTTGTTTCTTCCCGAGGTCGTTTAGATCCTTCACCAAACGACTCACATTCCTTTTTATACGGATATATATTTTCAAAAAACTCAGCATTATTTGATTCTATAACCGTATTATTATGAATGTCGGGATTTTCTGATTTATGAACCAGAAATCGATATGCTTTACTATTTGTCGCATATCCTATGAAAACACAATCAACGGTTTTCGGTCCTATCTTTACCCTTTTGGGTTTAGGAACTTGCACTTTTGCCAAACACCCCCACACTTTAAAATAATTCAAGTTGGGCTTCCTTCCTTTCCATTTTTCATATGGAATGGATTGTGTTTTGCTATGGGGCACTCGATTTAATATTCGATTAGCCGTAAGAATGGCTTCCCCCACAAGTTCTGTGGCAAACCAGAACTTATCAACAACGTGTTCATCATCTCCTTTAATGTGCGATTCTTTCTTTCCGCAATCCTATTAGATTGGGGCGTGTAAGGGGCTGTTGTTTGATGAATAATTCCATATTCTAAACATATTTCTTCAAAAGGAGATTCATATTCACCACCCCTATCACTTCTTATCATTTTTACTTTCTTGTTAAGTTGCATTTCAACTTCATTTTTGTATTGCATGAATGCGTCTATTGCTTCATCTTTACTATTCAGTAAGTAAACATAGCAATATCGAGTACCATCGTCAATAAAAGTTATGAAATACTTCTTTCCACCGCATGATGGTATTGACTTCATGTCACAAATATCTGTGTGAATTAAGTCTAAAGGATTTGAATTCCTTTCAACTGACTTATAAGGATGTTTAACATACTTAGATTCCACACATGTTTGACATTTTGATTTTTCGCATTCAAACTTGGGCAGTACTTCCAAGTTAATCATTTTCCGCAAGGTTTTATAATTGACATGACCCAAACGTACATGCCATAAATCATTTGACTCAAGTAAGTAAGAAGAAGCTGAAATATTATTATTATTTTCAACAACCATTACATTTAGGTTGAAAAGGCCCTCGGTGAGGTAACCTTTTCCCACAAATATTTCATTCTTACTAATTACAACCTTGTTGGATACAAAAACGCACTTAAAACCGTGCTTAACAAGAAGTCCAGTAGAGACTAAATTCTTTCTCATTTCGGGAACATGAAGGACATTGTTCAAAGTCATGACCTTGCCAGAAGTCATTTTTAGAAATACCTTCCCATATCCTTCAACTTTTGCTGTTGAAGCATTTCCCATATAAACTGTCTCTCCGGGTTCAGCAAGAGCATAGGTAGCAAAAGCCTCTCTAACTGCACAAACATGGCGAGTGGCTCCTGAATCAAACCACCACAGTTTAGGATTTCCCACCAAGTTACATTCAGAGAGCATGGCACACAAGTTATCAACATCATCATGGTTTACTACCATGTTTGCTTGACCCCTTTTCTTGTCTTTCTTCGGAGCACGACACTCCGTAGATTTGTGTCCGGTTTTCCCACAGTTGTAGCAGTTTCCACTGAACCGCTTCTTGCTTGGGTTGTATTTCGGACCAGAAGCCTTCTTCCTCTTTTTGTTAGCTTCAACAATATTTGCTCCCATTATTGTTGAATTTCCACGGCCTCTCCTTTCAGCAGCTTTATTGTCCTCTTCGATTCTCAACCGAACAATGAGATCTTCAAGGGACATTTCCTTTCGTTTGTGTTTCAAATAATTTTTGAAGTCCTTCCACAACGGAGGCAACTTCTCAATCATTGCTGCTACTTGGAATGCTTCGTTGATTACAAGACCTTCAGCAAGTAGATCATGATTGTATTGATTTAATGAAGCATTAAAGTACTACATCATCAACCGGCTAACTTCTGCTAATGTAATCAAAATATTATTTATTGAAGGTTTTTTTCAAGGATAAAATAATAACTCAAATTTTAAAGGATATTATCGTACTTTAACTTTGAAAGTAAGATGTTCTTACTTTTAGTATAATATGATATGATGATTGTGTATAGATTATTGTAAGTGACCCGTCTTAGCCTCGTCACTATTTTGGGATTGTATTTGGATTACGTCGTTTATTAGTTTATCATCATGTTTCAAACTATTCAGTTTCATTGTTATCATTTAATTTGAATTGTTAAAAATGGCTAATAATTATAGCTAACTTTGGTTTGCTTAGCAAGTGAAATGTTAGGCGTCATCAGGGTCCCGAGGATGGGAAATTCGGGTCGTAACAACTTGGTATCAGAGCATTAGGTTGCCTAGATCTCACGACTCATGAGCAAGCTTGGTAGAGTCTGGAGCATTAGGTTGGCTATAAGGCTTTAGAAAAATTTTACTTCTTTCTCTATCGTGCAGTTTATTTTCATTATTGAAGTTTGAACTATTCTGCTCTTGTTCTCTCGTAGATGGTGAGAACTCGCACAGTATTTACAGCCGGACAGAAGCCAGAGCCCCATGTTGCAGCCACTACCAAGGGTAGGGGCCGAGGCAGAGTCCTGCTAATTGAGCACAACTACCTGGGGCAAAATTGAACTAATAAAGTGACAGACAAGTTAGCTTAATCTGGAAGCAGTTAGCACGAAACTTCAATTATGTAAACTTTTTTTTTTGTAGTTCTTCCTTCGTTTGTCTAAGAGGTTTTAGAGATAGACATATTAGTAAGTAGTAACTATGTATTCTAGAACTGTCACGGCATGTAATATTATTACTAGTTACTAGTTAATAAATAAAAAAACGTTACTCCATGATTGGATAAACCGATTGACCAACTACAAAAAAAAGGAGCGACAGTGTGAACAAATTGTTCAATTTGGGTAAATTTCTCTCTAAAGTGGCTTTATTCTACTTTTACTGCCAACGATATATAATCATTCTTGTTCATTGATATTGGAGGTCTTCCCCAGCAATGAACCTTTTTATAGATGGATGGTGGGAGCAACAAACAACTCATATTTAACAGCATTGACTTATCTTTTCATGGATGTCAATAAATAAAGTAATTTGATTTCGCTAGTTTGAATGTCTTCTTAAATTACTGTCACAATCCAAAACCCGGAGTCGTGATGGCATGTAGTCCGTAGGACTAGATAAGCCTAACACATAGAGAGTTATCAATAGATTTAAACCAATCAATTATTAAACATGATCCGAAAAATTCTATAACAAGCCAACAATCCAAAGAAGATATACAACATCCCAAAACCGATAGTACAAGTAATAAGCCTTTCTAGAGTAAGGAAGATTATCAAATACATCACTATTTAGAATAGAAATAAACAGTAACAATGTAAAACTCCGGAAGGTGACTTCGAGACTTGCGAATGCAATGGCAGGTATACCTTAAAGTCTCCGTTGTAACTCACAACCAGCAAACTAAGGTCCAACGCGCTCCGAGATACCTGGATCTGCATAAAAATGTGCAGCAAGCGTAGCATGAGTATATCACAGCAGTACCCAGTAAGTATCAAGACTAACCTCGGTAGAGTAGTGACGAGGAACAGTCAAGACACCTACTAGACATAATAACTTGTACAAGTATGAATATAAAACTAACAGGAAACAATATCAATATAAAGCTAAACATGGTAAGAATGATAATACAATACTTGGAATAAAAACGAGAAGCAACAATTTACAACAAGGAGCAAACAGGAAATAAGGCCGTAAAGTAAGCAGAATACAGTTAAAGTCCAGTGAAACCAAGTAAGGAAAAACAAGTAGCAACCCAATAAACAATTGCTTTTACACAAGGTTTATACAAGAATTACCCTGAGATGCCACACCTCGTAATCATAAATTACGGGTCCAAAATCAAGAACCCTAATCACTTAGCATCTTGTGCCCACATTACCAATCACAACCGCACGGACAACTCACGTTCTACATGGATAACTCATGAGCCAATACCATTAATACCTCATATCTGCACGAATAACTCACATGCTAACAGTAACAATATCTCATATCCCACGGACAATTCACGTGCCAATAATAATAATATCTCATATTCGCATGGATAACTAGCGTTCCAACAGTACAACTCATGCACATAAGGCAGGTATATAAGATTACATGTAAATGATCAATAAACATCAAGGTTCATACTTCTAGACTAATATTGACTTAATATTGTGTATTATGGCTTGCGTGCATGGTCGAAATTGATTTTTGAATATTTCAGGATGAAATTGGATGAGTGGTTCTCACGTTAGAAGCTTAAGTTGAGAATGTTGACCGAGGTTTGAATTTTATAAAAATAACCCTGGAATGGTATTTTAATGGCTCAAATAGATTCGTATCGTGATTTTGGACTTGGTCATTTGCCCGGAATCGAATTCAGAGGTCCGTAGGTTGATTGGTGTTGTTTTGTCGAAAGTTGACAATTTAAAGGCTTGAAGTTTTAATAAGTTTGATCGTAGGTTGACTTCATAGCAATCATGTTTGGATTTCTGCTTCGAGTTTAGGAATAGGTCCATTTTGTCATTTGAAACTTGTCCGCAAAGTTTGGCTTCATTCCGAGATGATTTGATAGGAATCGGACGTGCGGTTGTGTTATTAGATATTCTTGAGTTTCATGTTGATTTCATGTGTTTTGGAGGTCTGATTCATGGTTTCGGATATTATTTTGATGATTTGATCGTGCGAGCAAGTTCATGTTATGTTTTTAGACTTGTGTTTATGTTTGGTTTGGAGCTCCGAGGGCTCGGGTGAGTTTCAGATACGTTTCGGAGAGTTCATAGAAGGTTCATATTTTTGTTGGTGCTCTGATCTCGCATTTGCGAGAAATATGTCGCATTTTCTACTATCGCATTTGCGGGATTCCTCTTCGCATTAGTGAAGTGCACTGTGGCCTGAAGAGTTTGCATTTGCGATACTGGCCTAGGCTGGGCATTGGTCGCATTTGCAATCATTTGGATCGCTTTTGCGATAGTCCACAATTCGCATTTGCGAACAAATCGTCGCATTTGCAATGACAACAGGGATGGGAGGGGTTTCACTTTTGTGATAATTTCCTCGAATTTTTCGCATTTGCGACACTAGCGACTGGACATAAAAGCTGAGGGGCGGGATTTTGGTCTAATTTTCACATTTTGAAACTCTAGACTCGGTAAGAGGCGATTTTGGAGAGGAATTTTCACCTACAATCTTTGGGTAAGTGATTTTGATCGATTTCCAACTATTTTATATGATTATATGTTAGATTTAACATCAAAATTATGAGAATCAAAGTGAAATTTTGAGAAACTTTATCTATGTTTTGAAAAATGAGAATTTGAGTTTTGAGAGTTGAATTGGACTCGGATTTTTAAATAAAACAAATATATAGACTCATAGGGTTATGAGTACTCAGAATCTACCCTTGGACCCAGGTTTTGACTGGGCGGACCCGGGGTTAACTTTTGAGAAACTTTGCAAATATCATAGCTTTATTTATTAGAATTGATTTCTCTTGCATTATTTGACGTTGTTGAGTCCATTTTGGTTAGATTTGAGCCGAGCGGAGGTGAATTGTAAAGAAAAAGCTATTTTAAAGTATTGATTGAGAGATTTTGAGGAAGTATCTTGCCTAACGTTGTGTAGGGAAACTACCCCATAGGGATTGGTTAGTTTACACTATTTGAACTACGTGAAAGACGTGTACCGAGGTGACGATTGTGTACACGGCTTATATGTGGACATTTGACCATTTTAGACTCTTATGTTTCTTATGCACATTAAAATGAAGTTTCTTTAACATGTTATATCCTCCATTGCTAAATTTACCCTTACATTCTTTAATTGGAGTTGATTGGTTCATGTTCTACTTTTTTTATTGTCAAATATACTCTTATATGCTTTAATTGAAGTTGTTGCCCCTTTTATTGCCATGTTATCTCTTCCATTGTTGTCTTATCCTTATTTGAAGTCATTATTACATGTCATCTCATCTATTGTTGATTTATGCTTAATTGAAGTCATTGTTACATGTTATATCCTCCATTGTGATTTATCCTTACTTGAAATCGTTGTTACATGTTATCTCTCTTATTTTTGAGTTATTCCTTTTTGAAATCATTGTTACATGTTATCTCTTCCATTATTGACTTATTCTTATTTGATATTGTCGTTACACATTATCTCTCTCATTGTTGAGTTATTATTATTTGAAGCCATTATTACTTGTTTTGTCTTTCATTGAGAGCTCGATCTTCCGTTTCATTGTGTTTATATAATTCTTGTGTTGATTTATTTGTCGTACTCCCATGTTATTATTGTTGTTGTTGTTGTACTCAATATTGTTGAGCCGAGGTCTATGTATGGTTTTGGTATTGGAATTATTTTTAAGGAAATGTTGTGGCATATGAGCACATGTGGCGCAATTGTTTATATTGTGTTGTTATGTTTTTTGCACACGTGGTATTGTTAAGAGGATTATCAAAGTGTTTGCACATGAGTTGTCCGCACTATTGTTATTATTGATATTTGCACATGAGGCGTGACAAGGCAGGCTATATATATGGGTTTGCATATGTGGAGAGACAAGATAGGAATATTATTATGAGTGTGTGGCGAGACAATGCAGGCATTTACTTTATTAATGCACACGCGGTGAGACAAGGGGCTATGTCGGGGATGATTTGTGATAAATTGTGATGGCCTGGGGCCATTGTTATTGATGACATCTGTGTAGTGATGTGCCTACCTTGTGTGAGTCATGCATATTATGATTTTTTGTGTTGTTTCCCATGTGCCATTCATTGTATTTGTTCTTACTTGTTGACTCGAGCTGTGATAGAACACTTGTACAATCATACACCGTAATTATTCACCCATACCAGTCCAAAAAGGTGAACCTTGATGTTTATTGATCATTTACATGTATTCTTGTATACATGCCTTCTGTGCGTGAGTTGTACTGTTAGCATGTGAGTTGTTCGTACGGATATTAGACATTGTTATTATTATCACGTGAGTTGTCACGGCAGATATGAGATACTATTACTTCTAGTACGTGAGTTGTCCGTGCGGATATTGGATGTTGTTACTCTCTTAGTGTGTGAGTTGTCCGTGAAGATATGAGGTATTAATATTAATGGCACGTGAGTTGTCCGTGCAACATGTGAGTTATCCATGCGGTTGTGATTTGTAAGGGCACGAGATGTCAAGTGGAGGACATAACATGGTAGAGCAACTTCCATTTAGTGTGCATAAGAATCCTAAGAGTCTAAACCAGTTAAATTTCTACATATAAGGCCGTGTACATACTCATCACCTTGAGTACATGTCTTTCACGTGGTTCAAATAGTGCAAACAAACCAATCCCTATGGGGTAGTTCCCCAACACAAAGTTAGTCAAGATACTTACCTCAAAACCCCTCAATCAATACTTTAAAATAGCGTTTCCTTTACAATTCACCTCCACTCTGCTCAAATCTAACCAAAATCGACTTAAAACATCAAATAATGCAAGAGAAGACAATTCCAATAAATAAAGATATGATCTTTGCACAATACCTCAAAAGTCAACCCCGGGCTTTCTCGGTCAAAACACGGGTCCAAGTATAGATTCTGACAATCCATTACCCCACGAGTATATATATGTTTTGTTTCAAAATCCGAATCCAATTCGACTCTTAAAACTCTCATTCTTATTTTTCAATATTTTGACAAATGCTCTTCAAATTACACTTTGATTCTCAAAAATTTGATATTAATCTCATATATAATCATGAAAAATAGTTGAAAATTGATCAAAATCACTTACCCAATAATTGTAAATGAAAATCCCTCTTCAAAATCGCCTCCTACCGAGTCTAGGGTTCAAAGATATGTAAATGAGACTAAAATCCCGTCCCTCAGCTCTTATGTCCAGTCGCAGGTGTCACAAATGCAACCTGGGATTCGCAAATGCGAATCCCGCAAATGCGAAGAATGGTCCGCAAAAGCGAAACCCTCACAGTTCTACTGACGTTGCAAATGCGACGTTTTGTTCGCAAATGCGAACTGTGGACATATCGCAAAAGCGATCAAATTGATCGCAAATGTGACTCAGCCTAGCACAAGCCCCCATCGCAAAAGCAAACTTTCGTTTACAAATGCGAACCTGACAGACTCTAGATTAAATAGCAAATGTGATTCCCTCCTTCTCAATTGCGATGCCGCAAATGCGATTTTTGTCTCGCATTTGGGAGACCTGAGGCATCTGTGCAAAAACCAGCAATGCTAGAATTCTTCCAAATACTCCAAAACTCACCCGAGCCTTCAGGGTTCTAAGACAAACATCAATACAAGTCTAAAAACATAACATGAACTCGCTCGCACGATCAAACCATCAAAATAACATTCGAAATCATGAATCAGACCTCCAAAACACACGAAATCAACATGAAACTAAAGAACTTCTAAAAACACAACCGTGCGTTCGATTCCTATCAAATCAACTCAGAATAATGCCAAACTTTGCGGACAAGTTCCAAATGACAAAGCGGACCTATTCAAAATCCCAAAACTAAAATCCGAATCGGGTAGCCATAAAGTAGACCTATGGTCAAACTTATCAAAATTCTAAGTCTTTAAATTGCCAACTTTCGGCAAAATAACACAAATCAACCTACGGACCTCCGAATTTGATTCGGGGGATATGCCCAAATCCAAAATCATAATACGAACCTATCGAATCCATCAAAATACCATTCTGTGGTAGGTTTTACAAAATTCAAAGCTCGGTCAATATTTTTAACGTATGCTTCTAAAGTGAGAATCACTAATCTAAAAACATCCCACAATATTTGAAAATCAAATATGACCATGTACGCAGGTCTTAATACACAATATGAAGCCACTCAAGACCTCGAACTACTGAATGAAACCTTAAGGCTCAAAACGACCGATCGGGTCGTTACAATTACTAAAGAACTTGGTTCTTTACCTTACTCTTTAGGCATAAACAAAATAAACGGTAAAAACAAAGAGAACAATTTTTATGAGGAAAATCACCCGGTTCAAAGGTGAAAAAAGCATGACCTACCACGTGGGATTTTAACTTCAACTTCACTAAAACAAATGAGCTAATATAAATCAATACTCACACAATTCTTCTACTTCAACTATTTGACTTACAAGTTACTCTAACTTGCAAACTCAAACAGTTACTTCAACTCACAAATTATGTATGACACCTTGATTACAACTCGATTTTCTAATACACATTCACCAACTGACTCAAGAAGAACACTAATACCAGTAATCGACTTGAGTGTTGAAATTGTAGTTCAATATTTGACGCGCAAAAGGATGATATCCTCAGTCCATTAGGAAAGTATTTATCTTTACTGGGCTTTGCGATCTTTCAGGAGTCTCATGCATAGTCAACTTCTCATATGATAGGATTCCTATAGTTCCAAGGATTCCACTAATCTTGTGACTCTTGTCTATCACTTATGCGAGCATATCTTCTTGGACAATGGCCCTTATCATATTAATAACCTTCTTCCAACAATCTCGGACTAGAGTAACTTTGTGAAAAAGTTACTGCCTTGTAAGAACATTCAACAGTGACTTTGAGGACATGGTTCTTAGAGTACTTCATCAGCTACCTTGAGGACCTGGTTCTTAGTGTATATTCTCTGGATACACTTTGTTAATAATCAAAACTCCAATACTCAAGAAATTCCCTTTTTTATGATGACAAACGTTGTGTGCATAAACTAGGTAATCATCTCATCACAACAACAACAACAACAACAACACACCAACACAATGTGACCCACTTCAGAGCAAGTATATCATGTGTAACGACCCGAAAGGTCATTTGGAGGATATGCTACTGCTTGTGTCATAGATTTCAGGGGTTCTTGGGATCAGTTTCTGCCGCTTGTAGAGTTTGCCTGCAACAACAACTACTAATAGAGCATTCAGATGGATCTGTATCATGCTTTGTATAGGAGATAGTATCGGTCTCCGGTGGGTTGGTTTGAGCTGGGGGAGGCTATTGGGTACTGACTTGGTTCATGATGCTTTGGACAAGGTTAAGTTAATTCAGGATCGGCTTCACACGGAGAAGTCTAGACGTTGATCGGAAGGTTAGTGATGTTTCTTACTTGGTGGGAGAGAAGGTATTACTTATATTTTCACCCATGAAGGGAGTTATGAGGTTCGGGAAGAAGGGAAAGTTGAGCCCTAGGTATATTGGGCATTTTGAGGTGCTTGAGAGGGTTAGGGAGATGGCTTACAAGCTTACATTATTGCCTAGTCTGTCGAGTGTTCACCCAGTATTTCATGTTACCATGCTCCAGAAGTATGTTGGCGATTCGTCTCATGTTTTGGACTTCAGCACGGTTTGGTTGGATGGTGATTTGACTTATGATGTGGATCTGGTGGCCTTTTTGGATCGGCAGGTTCGAAAGTTGAGGTCAAAGAACACAACTTCAATGAAGGTGCAGTGGAGAGTTTAGCCAGTCAAGGAGGCTACTTGGGAGACCGAGCAGGAGATGCGGAGCAGATATCCATGCCTATTTGAGACTTCAGGTATGATTCTAGACCCATTCGAGGATGAATACTTGTTTAAGAGGGTGAGTATGTAACGACCTGGTCGGTCGTTTTGAGTGTTCTAGCCTCGTTCCCCCATTTACTGCTTATTCTATGCTCAATTATTGTTATGTGACTTTTTGGGGTGGTTGGTTTTGTTCCGGGGATGTTTCGTAATGAATTGGGACACTTACTCCCAAGGTTGGAAGAATTGGGACATTTACTGCTTCTGGTTTCCTTATTTGCGATCGCGAAGAGTATTTTGGACAGCTGGGATTTTTGTGCAATGCGATCGCGTGAGGGTGTTTTGATCACTGAACTTTGGAAGGCAATGCATCGCGAACGCGTGAAGGGGGTGACGTCCGCAAAGAAGGAAAAGAGGAGACTGGGGTTCACGCGAGTTGTTCTTCGCGATCACGCGAAGAGGTTCACGATCGCGTAGGTCTGGGATTCTGTGAGTCGCGTTCGCGTGGGATTATTCGCGTTCATGAAGAGTAAATTTTGGCAGCTTATGGTTTTGTATTTCTCGATCACAAAGCATTTCCCGCGATTGCGATGAAGGGGCATCTGGACAGAATATAATAATTCAAAACGAGGGTTTGAGTTATATTTCATAATTTGATTTTGGGAGCTCGGATTGAGGCGATTCTTAAAGGGATTTTCGAGGGATTGATTTGGGTAAGTGATTCCAACTCAGCTTTGGTTAATATACATGAATATAACATTGTTTTAATCGTTTAATTAGTATTTTGGGTTGGAAAAATTGGGAAAAATTATAGAAACTTCATAGGCTTAAATTTGAAGATTTGAAGGTAACGTTGTAATCGGAATTGAGTAATTTATGTATGGTTGGACTCGTGATTGAATGGGTGTTTAGATTTTATTACATTTTTCAAATTTCGAGACGTGGGCCTGGGGTTGACTTTTAAAGTTGACTTTTTGACCTTAGTTAAAGATCGTAACTTTATTAATTGGAATCAATTTTTATATCTTTTGTTGATAGAATTACATTATCTTTGGCTAGATTAGATCCTTCCAGAGGTCGATACACGTGGGAAGGGCTTGCTAGCAGGGTGATTTGATTTGCTTGAGGTAAGTATCTTATTTAAACTCGGTCGAGGCACTAGTTGCCTGAATTGTTGTGATAGTTACTAGCTATTGGGTGCGCACATGCGTGGGGGTGAACCCATGTGCGGGCACTGGGATTATTTATTCATGTTCGGGTTGTGCTCGGGCTCTTAGAAGCCTAGAATTGACTGTTAAGCTTTAACCTATGATATTTTTCATATTTTTAACAGTTTGTGTGATCTATTTGAGCCATGATGAGGCTACATAGAGGTTTAATCCCTGAACGAACTTGATAAATGCTTTTCAGTGATGAAATTCCCGATTTTAGCTACGATATCACACTTTGCACATGCCTACACGTTAGCATATTATTCATACCAGTCCAGGATCATGAGAATTGTTATTCATTCATCACATACATGTATACTTGTTCAATTTCTCTTGTATGATATGTTTGGACTGTAGGCCTATGACCATACCCGATAGATTGTGTTATTAGCACGTGAGTTGTTCGTGCAGTACGTGAGTTGTCTGCGCGGGTTCTATTATTAGCACGTGAGTTGTTCGTGCAACACGTGAGTTGTCCGTGCAGCGTGTGGATATGAATCCCTCCCCCTAGGGTCACCCTCTCTTATTTCTCTCTTGATGGTGTACACGTGGTTATTGAGAATACTGATAAGTGGTTTGGAACGGATATGGAAAGTTGAGATAATCCGGCCACTGTTGTGTGGATTTTGCATTTCCTTGTTCATTTATCTGATTTAACTGCTTATCACCTCTACATGCCATGATACTGTCTGAGCAGAGTGTTTGAGAAACTATACACATGCACACACGGATGTTTTCTCATGAAACTTGATGAGTTAATTTTCAATATTGTTCTGTGCCGGTTTAAAAGACAGAACTACACAGGTGATAGTTAGTATCATAAATAATTTATGCTTCTTTTACCTTGCCGTATTTATTTACGATACATATTGAGTACATTGGGTCGGTTGTACTCATACTATACTTTGTACTTCGTGTGCAGATCCAGGTACTTCTGGACAAGGAGGTTGCTAGTGTTGGAGCTTATTTAGTTTGGAGACTATCGAGGTAGTTGCCTTGGCGTCCGCAGACCTTGACTCTCCTCCTTTTTATTTTAGTTTCATTTATAATGTTCTACCTTCCTAGACGGTGTTTCCGCAGTCAGACCATGTTATTATATAGATACTCGTGTACTCAGTGACACCCAGATTTTGGGGAATTCTACATTGAGTTGTGATGTATTCTTCCAGTTTTTATGAGATTTTATTTAGTTAAGCCTATTTCAGTATGTTTTAAATTAAAGATGCATGTTATTTGTGAGTTGTCGGCATGCCTAGTATCGCGATAGGCGCAATCATGGCACATGTGATTTTGGGTCGTGACAAGTTGGTATGAGAGTCTAGGTTTCCATAGGTCTCATGAGTCATGATCAAGTTTAGTAGAGTCTTACGGATCGGTACAAAGACGTCTGTACTTATCTTCGTGAGGCTGCCGAACCATTAGAAAAATGTCACTTTCTTGTGTTCTTGTCGTGCGAATTTGTTGATTCCGAAAACTAAACTTCTGTTTTTCTATTCTATGATAGATGATGAGGACATGTGCTACCAGATAGGGAGGACGGCAATCAGTACCACCAGATAAGGCCACGAGAGGCCAGGGCCACGGTAGAGGCCGAGGTGCAGCTCGTACAGCAGCTAGAGCAGTAGTTGTAGATCCACCAGTTGCTCTAGTTCAGGAGCAGATTCTAGATGTAGTTGAGCCGGTGGGACCAGTTCAGGCACCAGCTATGCCCATTGTGATCCCAGGCCATCAGGAGGCTCTAGCCCAAATATTGATTGTATGCACTAGCCTTGCTCAGGCGGTTTCAGTTTAGGCCGCACCAGCCACTTCTCAGGCCGAGGGAGGGACGCAGACTCCCACCGCCCGTACTCTAGAGAAGGTGGTGCAGGGACTTCAGACACCAGGGGTATTACTAGCCCAATCGGTTATAGTTGCTCAGGCCTAGGTGGGTCCCATTATGAGTGATGAGGAGAAGAAGAGATTAGAGAGGTTTGGGCGGCTCAAGACTCCAACATTCGGTTGGGCTGAGTCAGAGGATTCTCAAAACTTCTTGGATAGGTGCCAGCGGATTCTTCATATGACGGGTATCCTGGAGACTAGTGGGGTCTCATTTACTACGTTTCAGCTGACGGGGAAGCCTTCATATGGTGGGAGGCCTATGAGCAGAGCAGGCCAGTCGGTGTTGCACCACTTTCATGGCACGAGTTCTCCGTTCTCTTCTTGGAGAAGTTTATGCTACTGACTCGTAGGAAGAAGTTGTGTAGGCAGTTTGAGCAGCTACGCCAGGAGGGTATGTCTGTGATCCAGTGCGGGATGAGATTTTCAAAGTTGGTTCCTCACGTGATCCTTTTGGTTTCCATAGAGAGGGAGAGGGTTAGGAGGTTCATTGATGGCCTCAGCTATGGGTTGTGTTTTGTTGTGACTTGGGAGAATACATAATGTGCTAGATTCGACGAGGTGGTTTATATTGCTCGATGGCTAGAGTTGGACTGTAGTCAGGAGAGGGAGGCCAAGAGGCCTCGTGGTTCAGGTGGTTTCAACGGTGTTTATTCTGGGGGTCAGTCCCACCATAGCAGGGTTCGTCCATACAGGCCCTTTCAGATGGCTCATCTGGTTCATCGTGGTGCATCAACTAGCCATGGTTCACACAGTGCCCATTTGGGTCAGTCATCATTTAGTGCATTACCAGCACAGAGTTCTTACCATGCTTCATTTTCTTAGACTTCTATAGGAAGTTCCTCGGGTTATCAGGAGCAACAGCTCCGTTAGAGGAGGAGTTGTTTTGAGTGCAAAGACTTGAGTCATCTCAAGAAGGATTGCCCTAGACTATTGAGTAGGGTTCCACAACAGAGTTCTCGGCCGATAATACCAGCACCAGTAGCTATGCCACCCATTCAGCCAGCTCTGGGTGGGGCTCAGGCAGCTAGGGGTCGCCCTAGAGGGGGAGGCCGATTAGGTGGTGGTTAGGCACAATTCTGTGCTATTCCTGCCAGGCCTGAGGCCATTACTTCAGATGTAGTGATCACATATATTGTTTCAGTATGCCATAGAGATGCTTCCATATTATTCGACCTTGGATCCATTTATTCCTATGTATCATCCTATTTTACTCGTTATTTGGATTTGTCCCATGAGTCCTTAGTTTCACTTACTCATATATCTACGTCGGTGGGTGATACCATTGTTGTGGACCATGTGTATTGGTCGTGCGTGGTGACCATTGGAGTATTTGAGACTAGGGTTGATCTCTTATTACTTAGCATGGTTGATTTCGACGTGATTTTGGGTATGGATTGGTTGTCTCCGTGTCATGCAATTCTGGATTGTCACACTAAGATAGTGACATTGGTGATGTCGGTTTTGCCAAGGATCGAATGGAGAGGTTCTATGGATTATGTTCCCAGCAGGGTGATTTCATATTTGAAGGCCCAACGGATGGTTGGGAAAAGGTGTTTGTCATATTTGGCCTTTGTGAGAGATGTTGGTGCTGATACTCCTACTATTGATTCTGTTCCAGTAGTGCGAAAATTTCGAAATGTGTTTCCTGCAGACCTGACGGGCATTCCACCCGACATGGATACTAATTTTGGTATTGACTTGGTGTCGGGCACTCGTCCCATTTCTATTCCTCTTAATCATATGGCACCAATAGAGTTGAAGAAATTGAAAGAGCAGCTTCATGAGCTTCTTGATAAGGGGTTTATTAGTCCTAGTGTGTCGCCTTGGGGTACACCAATTCTATTTGTGAAGAAGAATGATGGTACTATGCAGATGTGCATCGACTATAGGCAGTTGAACAAAGCTACAATTAAGAACAAGTATCCTTTGTCAGGCATTGATGATTTATTTGACCAGCTTCAGGGAGCGAGGATGTTCTCTAAGATTGATTTTAGGTCTGGGTATCACCAATTGATGGTTCGGGACTCGGATATTATGAAGACGACATTCAGGACCAGTCATATGTTGATTCGTTTGCCATAGTATTTATTGATGATATCCTGGTGTACTCACGTAGCCAAGAGTAGTATGCACAACATTTGAGGATTGTACTTCAGAGGTTGAGGGAGGAGAAGCTTTATGCCAAGTTCTCCAAGTGTGAGTTTTGGCTCAGTTTGGTGGCGTTCTTGGGGCACGTGGTGTCCAATAAGGTGATTAAGGTGGATCCAAAGAAGATAGAGGTGGTTCAGAGTTGGCCAGACCGTCTTCAGCTACTGAGTTTTGGAGTTTTCTCATCTTGGCCGGATATTATCATCGCTTCATGGAGGGCTTCTCATCTATTGCAGCGCCTTTGACTAGGTTGACCTAGAAGGGTGCTCCATTTAGGTGGTCGGATGAGTGTGAGGAGAGCTTTCAGAAGATCAAGACTGACTTGACCACAACTCCGACTCTACTTTGCCTTCAGCATCAAGCTCTTATACAGTGTACTGTGATGCTTCTCAGATTGGTATTGGGTGTGTCTTGATACAGGAGGGTAGAGTGATTGCTTATGCTTTACGCCAGTTGAAGCCCCATGAGAAGAACTACCATGTTCATGATTTAGAGTTGGCAGTCATAGTTCATGCATTGAAGATTTGGAGGCATTATCTCTACGGCGTGTCTTGTGAGGTATTTATGGATCATTGGAGTCTCCAGCACTTATTCAAACAAAAGAATCTAAATTTAAGGCAAAGGAGATGGTTGGAGCTGCTAAAGGACTATGGTATTACCATTATGTATCATCCTGGGAAGGCCAATGTGGTGGCCAATGCCTTGAGTAGAAAGGTGGTGAGTATGGGTAGCCTTGGATTTATTCCTGTTTGTGAGAGACCACTTGCATCAGATGTTCAGGCCTTGGCCAATCAGTTTGTGAGGTTAGATATTTCGGAGCCCAGTCAGGTTCTAGCTTGTGTGGTTTCTCGGTCTTCCTTATATCATTGCATCAGAGAGCGTCAGTATGATGACCCTCATTTGCTTGTCCTTAAGAACATTGTTCAGCATGGTGATGCCAATGTAGATGGGCTACGTGAGTTGATTCTTGAGGAGGCCCACTATTCGCGGTATTCCATTTATCTAGGTTCCACAAAGATGTATCAGGACTTGAGGCAGCACTATTAGTGGAGGAGGATGAAGAAAGATATAGTGTGGTTTGTAGCTCGGTGCCTAAATTGTCAACATGTGAAGTACGAGCATCAGAGATCGGGCGGATTGCTTTAGAGTCTTGAGATTTCGTAGTGGAAATGGGAGTGTATCACGATGGATTTTGTAGTTGGGCTCCCACGGACTTCGAGCAAGTTTGATGCTATTTGGGTGATTGTGGATTGGTTGACCAAGTCTGCACATTTCATTCCAGTTCGGACTACCTATTGTTCAGAGCAGTTGGTTGAGTTCTACATCCGCGAGAATGTTCGCCTTCACAGTGTGCCAATGTCCATCATTTCTAATTGGGGAACATAATTTACATCGCAGTTTTGGAGAACAGTACAGCGAGAGTTAGGCACGCAGGTTGAGTTGAGTACTGCATTACACTCTCAGATGGATGGTCAGTCCATGCGCACTATTCAGATGTTGGAGGATATGCTACACACTTGTGTCATGGATATCGGGGGTTCTTGGGATCAGTTTCTCCCACTTGCAAAGTTTTCCTACAACAACAGTAACCAATCGAGCACTCAGATGGATCCGTATGAGACTTTGTATGGGAGACGGTTTCGGTCTCCGATGGGTTGGTTTGATCCAGGGGAGGCTAGGCTATTGAGTAATGACTTGGTTCAGGATGCTTATTATATTTTTCATATTTGTAACAGTTTATGTGATCTATTTGAGCCATGCTGAGGCTACATAGAGGTTTAATCCCTGAACGAACTTGATAAATGCTTTTCGGTGATGAAATTCCTGATTTGAGCTATGATAGCATACTTTGCACATGCCTACACGTTTGCATGTTATTTATACCAGTCCGGGAGCATGAGAATTGTTATTCATTCATCACATACATGTATACTTGTTTAATTGCTCCTGTATAATATGTTTGGACTGTATGCCTATAACCATATCTGATGGATTATGTTATTAGCACGTGAGTTATCCGTGCGGATCCATATAGTGATGTTATTGGCACGTGAGTTGTCCGTGTAGCACGTGAGTTATCCGTGCGGGTTCTATTATTAGCACGTGAGTTGTCCCTGCAGCACGTGAGTTGTCCGTGTTGCGTGTGGATACAGATCCATCCCCCTAGGGTTACCCTCTCATGTTTCTCTCCTGATGGCGTACGCACGGTTATTGAGAATACTGATCAGTGATTGGAACGGATATGGAAAGTTGAGAAAATCCGGCCAGTGTTATGTGGATTTTGCATCTCCTTGATCATTTATCTGATTTAACTGCTTATCACCTCTACATTCCATGATATTGTCTGAGCAAAGTATTTGAGAAATTGTACACATGCACATACGGATATTTTCTCACAAAACTTGATGTGTTAATTTTCAATATTGTTCTGTGTCGGTTTAAAAGACAGAACTACACATGTGATAGCTAGTATCATTAATAATTTATGCTTCTTTTACCTTGCCATGTTTATTTACGATACTTATTGAATATATTGGATCGGTTGTACTCATACTACACTCTGCACTTCGTGTGCAGATCCAGGTACTTCCGAGCATGGAGGTTGCTAGTGTTGGAGCTTATTCAGTTCGGGGACTATCGAGGTAGCTGCCTTGGCATCCGCGGATCTTGACTCTCCTCATTTTTCTTTTAGTTTCATTTATACTGTTCTACCTTCCTAGACAGTCTGCAGTCAAACCATGTTATTGTATAGATGCTCATTATTCAGTGACACCCGGATTTTGGAAAATTTTGTATTGTGTTACAGTGTTTTCTTCCAGTTATTATGAGATTTTATTTGCTTAATCCTATTTCAGTATGTTTTAAATTAAATATGCTTGTTATTTGTGAGTTGTCGGTTTGCCTAGTATCGCGATAGGCGCCATCATGGCACATGTGATTTTGGGTCGTGACATCAAGCACCCCCCCCCCCCAACAGTATCTTCCCCCTTTTGGCATCATAAAAACAAAAAAAAACTTTTAGACAGTCCAAGCTCAGTTAATGCAAGATTCATGACCATCGAGGCTACAACACAAGCACAAGAAATATTAATACAAATAAACTATGATAATAATAAAAACTATGTGAGAAGCAGGTGAACAACATAAGAGAGTTTATTAGGTAGTGCCAAATTAAGCCCGGGGCCTTGAACTAAAACATTAGAACAAATTAAACAGAAATATCCTGCAACCTACTCAGAAATAGAATAACACAAAAAAATGCACCACTAGTTTAACAAAATAGACTAGAGACAAGGGATAAAGGACCAGGATCAGGGGTGAGAAGAAAATGGGGTCAACGCTTTCATAAGAGTGGCAATCTGTTGGGCATGGACCTCTCTGTCTTTTCTGAGCTCCTCCCTAAGTTGCTTGATTTCCTTTCACAGCTCATCATTGTTTTTTTTAAGCTTAGAATTCTCCTCTAGAGCCAATTCCAACCTTTTAGAGAGCTCAGTTGCCCTACTGCTACCAGGTAAAATGGCATAACTTGTTGGCCATCTAGCCTTGATCTCCTCATAACCACACCACTCGAGTGTAATAGCATCCATAACGTCATCATGATTTCCAAACTTCAAGTCAGGCAAGGCAAAGTTGAGCTTGTTAAATAGCTCAGTTAGAATGAAGCCATAAGGCACATAATGCTTAGGCTTGGAGGTGTCTGCAGCCCTTGCTATGTGTTAAATCATCAGGCTAGGAAGGTTTATGGCTCAACCTATATCTAGCAGTTCCATGATAGTCATGTCAAGCAGGGTTGCCTCATGCCTCCTCTCAGATCTCTACATAATGCATGAGTTCACAAAGCAAAACAACAGTTTGTGAAAAGGAGTCATGTCACTCATGTACACCTTCTAGGGAACTTCCAGCTCAAACTTTCGGGAACATTTCCTGGTAACTACAATGTCTATGTCCACATCATTGTCTATAGTCGGCTACTTCTTCTTCAGATAGTTATGAAATCCTAGAGAAGGAATGTTTAGTAGCAGCCCAATCTCTTCAGCATCAAACTCCATATCAAGTTCTCCTACAAAACTCTTACCACTTTTCCATCAAATTGGATGTTTGCATAAAACTCAACTACATCAGGCACACACACAGGGGGAAAGGTCTTAACAAACATATGTCTACATCCCTGTAGATCAAACTTTTCAACCAACTAGGCCATACCATGCTCATCTGTATTTGAAAGTATCTTCCCATTCAATACTTTTCTATTCTTGAATTCAGTCAGCCCATCAATCACGGCAGGTATATCTCTCTTCTTCTTTCCTTTGATGTCCTTCTTAGAGTGGGCAGGTGCCTTGGTGAGTTTAACAACAGTCTTTTTCATTGGTGGTTTCTTGTCCTGCATAGAAGGACCACCTCTTCATCTAACTAAACTGCAGGTTCAGCAACATGAGTTTGCTTTCTTGTTTTCTTGGCACCCCTAGATTCCTTGATCATCTATTCATCAACAACTTTTATTTTTCTCCTGCTGAGAGGAGTCCTAGCAGGAGGAGCCGCTTACTTTCTTGCCTGGAGAACTGGTTTTGTAGATCTCACAGGGGCCTTCCTGCCCTTTTTCCCTACCTCTGATATTGGTAAATCATCCTCAACCTCCCCATCTCCAGTAAAAAGAGTTAACGAAGGCCTAGATTCTTCAATCATTTCCTCTCCACGAACTTCTTCTAAAGGGGTCGAGACTATGTTTCCAATAGCCATAGAGCCTTCAGATTCCCCACTAGTATTTTCCTCCTCACTCCCAGGTTTAGTACCCTCCCTTTAACTTTCTTTTTCATCTTCAAAACCCTCACTCTCAAAGTCACATTCTCCATCACTTTATTTTTCTTCTTATGCAGAATTTCTCACTTATTCACTTAGTTGTTCTTCTATCGCACTCTCTTTTTCCTCACCTAATTCCCCCTCATTCTTACTCTTCTTCTCATTAGTACTATGAGCCATTTTCTGAACCTGGTGTTCCTTATGACATGCTCTTTCTCCTCCCTCCCCATGAACTTCCTCATTATCCTCATCCTCAGTCCAACTGTAAGAAGTACCATCAGAAGCCTCTTTATTCTCTGTTTCTTTCTCCCCTTTCCCCTCAAGCATAGGTATATTATCAATGATGTCCACAATTTTCTCCTAAGTTACAATCTCAGTTTCTATAGTAGTATCCTCTATATGTGGTTTGTCACTCATGAGTGCAACAATTTCCAACTGGGCAACCTCAATAGCAGAAATAAAAACACCAAGTTTTGATGGAGGTGATGTTACTTGATCAGCTGTGACAAATATAGATTCCCCCTGAGCCACAACTTCCTTAACTATTGGTTCCCCCTTAGCAGGCTTACGAATCACCACCTTGTCACTCTTAATTGATTTCCTTGAAGTAGCCTTGATCTTAGTAGGTTTGGAGGTAATTTGGGGAACAGATACAGGTACATGGGTAGTTGGTTTTGGGGATGAAAGTCCAGTAGAGGTAGAAATTGCAGGTGCAACAGTTGTAGGAGATGATAGTATAGGTATAGTTAAGGGTGTGGGTGGAGATGCAACGGTGCTGGTGCTGATTCACTAGTTGGTTTTGCACTTTTCTAGGTTTGGGTTTCATAAATTTTGGGTTTTGCTTTAGTCTTAGATGAAGATTTTGCCTTCGAGGGAGTTTGGCTTGACTTTGTCATGGTAATGAGAGAACGAGAGATTTTCTTTGGTTCTTGCTTAGAGTTTGAGAGGAATAGTGAGGTATGATAGATATATGATGAGAGGATTTGAAATAGGGTAGTCCTGATTTGACTAGAAGAGAGTACGTAACAAATTTGAGTTCTAACGGGACTCTAACTAGGGGTGTTTATCGGGCGGATATTTACGTTAATGATTTGGCTTATCGATTATCGGTTTATAAATATAGTAATCCGCTAGCCATCCAATAAGATATCAGGCGGATTGGTATCAGATTAGTTATTATCGGGCGGTTATCGGGCGATTTTCGGTTAAATCAAATAAACAATAAAAACGAAGTTGAGAATTAAAGATAAGGGAAGATTTATAAAGCATCACATCTGCTCATATGTATGTATAGATTACCTATCCAGTTGATTGATACTGTGCCAAGTCTGTTTGTCATGCATTTGTGTTTTATGTCAAAAAATCCTAGTAGTTTAGCTTGACCTTGATTTCCCACTTGAGCTAACAAAATTTAGGGCGATTTGCACTCGGATTCTTCAATTTACCTTAAGAAATTTTTTCTGCTTCTAACGTATCTAATCACTTAAATACCATTTTCATAGGAAAATCAGAAAAATACAATCATACATACGAGATTGGAAGAAATTTTAATTAGGGATTTAGGTGATAGGGAAGAGAAAAGATTGTTGCGGGTTGAATTGAGATTCGATAAATTAGGGATTTAGAGTTTTAAATATTAATTCATATACATATGGGTAAAAGTACAAATATAAAACTTCTTAACGGGTTAACAGTTTATCCGATTAGGAAATTGAGTAATCCGTCCCCAAATCGTTAATCCGTTAATAATAAAATTTCAATCCGTTCACCAACCATTAACCCGATAACCCGATACCAATAAGCCAGTAAGCTATTTTTGCGGTTCGGTTAACGGTTACGGTTCGGTTTTAAATGGTCCTAACTCTAACAACAGTTACTTTTGACTGCTGGACTTTTAGAAGTAATTAGACTCTAATTGCTCTAGGATTCTCCCTTGATCCTTGAATTTGAGAACAAATAGGAGTGATGCAACAGGATTAGAGAGTCTAAGAGTAGTAGTAATTTTAGGTATTAAGTTTCAATGATTTTAAGACAAGATGGCATGTACATGAGTCCAAGAACCAACTCCTTAGTCATTTTTGCAATAAGGCTTCAGCATAGTAGGTTAGTATCATAATACATAGTCATCAGCTAGACTTTCTAGGCGAGTGTGTGTGCTTATGACAAGCACGAGACTGAATCAAGCATTTTATACTCAGCTATCTATATCTAATGACTTCTTTTCTAGCCAATCATTGGGTTCTATATAGCTGGAGGTGTTAACTAATCCCAGTTCTAGTCTATTTCTTTCAAAGTGGTCCCTACTCATTGTCTTAATGAAAATTTCAGTAATTTGATCTTCAATTTTACAGAAATTTATTGAGATGGTTCCCTTTTCAACATTATCTGTGAGAAAGTGATGTCTGATATCGATGTGATTGGTTCTCTTATGCTTACAAGGATTTTTAGCAATATTTATGGCACTGGTATTGTCACAGAAAATAGGAATACAATCAACAAAAATACCATAATCCCTTAGCTGTTGTCTTATCCATAGTAATTGAGCACAACAAGATGTTGCTGCCACATATTCTGCTTCAGTTGTAGATAAAGTCACTCAGTTTTGCTTCTTTGTTCCCCAAGACACCAGGAAAGAACCAAGAAAATGTGATGTTCCTGAAATGCTTTTCCTGTCAACATGAAATCCTGCATAGTCTGCATCAGCATAACCAACTAGATCAAAGTTGTATCTTATATGATATCATAAACACAAATCAGGAGTCCCTTTAAGATATCTTAGTATTCTTTTGACCATTTTTAAATGAGATTCTTTGGGATTTTCTTGAAATCTTGCACACGGTCCCACACTGAACACGATATCGGGCCTTCTTGCTGTGAGATACAGCAGTGATCCAATCATTCCTCTATACAACTTTTGTTCCACACTTTTCCATTCTTCATCAAGATCCAGCTTGGTTGAAATGGCAATGGGAGTATCAATTGACTTAGAAGAGTCCATGTTGAATTTTTTTCAACAGTTCTTTAATGTACTTTTGCTGATGGATCATGGTTCTAGTAGGTGTTTTCTTGATTTGCAGCCCTAAAAAAAATTCAAGTCACCGATCATGCTCATTTCAAACTCATTACCCATCATTTTAGCAAATTCCTTGCACATTGCTTCATTAGTAGCCCAAAGATAATATCATCCATATATACTTGCACAATCATAAGATTTTATCCTTTGTTCCTCAGAAACAATGTCTTTCCCACCTTTCCTCTTACAAAGTTATTGGTTAAGAGGAATTTCGAAATACTCTCATACCAGGCTCTTGGAGCACGTTTCAATCTAGACAATTTCTTGTCTAACTTGAACACATAGTCAAGGAATTCTTCACTCTCAAATCCATGAGGTTGTTTAACAAATACCTTCTCATTCAGGTAACCATTCAAGAATGCACTCTTCACATTCATCAGATATAGAGTGAATTCCATGTGCGCAGCAAAAATAATAAGCATTCTTATAGCTTTCATTCTGGCTACAGGAGAAAATGTCTCATCATAGTCAATGCCTTCTTCTTGATTTTACCCCTGAACCACCAGTATGTCATTGTTCCTTGTAATATTTCCTTGCTCATCCAGTTTGTTTCTGAACACCCATCCGGTACGTATAACAGTTCTGTTCTTGGGTATTTGCACCAGGTGCCAGACCTTGCTTCTCTCAAACTGGTTTAGCTCCTCTTGTGTGGCTATAATCCAATCTGGGTCCTTTAGGGCTTCCTTTATGATTTTAGGCTCAACCTGTGAGAGGAATGTTGTGAGTGCACATAGGTTTCTCAGAGATGACCTGGTTTGCACTACAGCATTAGGATCAGAGATGTTGTTCTCAAGGGGGTGTGATCTTTGATGTTTCCATGGCCTAACTTGCATACCCAGAGATGGTTCAGGTAGGGAGTGACCTAAAGGACCAGGGTCAGTAATTTCAGCATCACCTATCTGAGTATCAGTCAATGTAATTCTCTCTTCTTCCTGTTCTTCCCGATCACTCTCATCTCCCTCAGGATTCCCTGATCCCCCTTTAGATTGTTGTTCAGATTCTCTAGAAGTTCCTTCATCGGTGATCCCTATATCATAGTCTTCATCCTGTAAGCCTTTCTCGGCCATGTTAGATTCATCAAAAATAACAAGAACATTTTTTTTCAACACACATAGTTCTTTTATTAAATACTTTGTAAGCTTTTCTATGTGGTGAGTAGCCAAGGAAAACTCCCTCATCACTTATGTCATCAAACTTACCTAGAACTTTTTTGCCATTGTTGTGCACAAAACATTTGCACCCAAAATCTCTTAGGTGAGTGATGTTGGGCTTTCTTTCTCGAAGTACCTCATAGGGAGTCTTCTCAAGAATGGGTCTGACCATGCATTTGTTTAACAAGTAACAGGCAGTATTGACTGCCTCAGCCCAAAAGATCTTAGGTAGTCCACTGGAAATTAGCATCCAGTCTTCTAGAGATCTATTATTTCTTTCCACAACACCATTTTAATGTGGAGTTCTAGGTGCGGAGAAGTTGTGATCAATGCCATGAGTGCTACCGAGCTCGAGGAATTTAGAGTTTTCAAACTCAGTCCCATAGTTAGTTCTTATACTAGAAACAACACTTCCAGTTTTTGTTGAATCATTCTGACAAACACACAAAAAACATCAAAAGTTTCATCCTTAGATGCCAGAAACAATGTTCATGTGTACCTAGAGAAATCATCAACAATGAAAAATACATACTTCTTGCCTCCCCTGCTCTTCACTCTCATTGGTCCACATAGGTCCATGTGAAGATGTTCCAGGGGTTTTGAAGTAGTGACAACCTTCTTAGATTTAAAAGATAACTTTATACGCTTGCCTCTCACACAAGCATCACATACTTTGTCTGATGTGAACTCAACTTTTAGTAGTCCAAGGACCAGGTCCTTTGCTTCCAACTTGCTGAGTTGAGATAGACTGGCATGTCACAGTCTTCTATACCATAATAGTGGGTTATTTTCCACTACACTTAAGCATGTATGATCACTCTGAGGAAGAGACATAATAGATATCTTGTCGACATTGTTATGTCTATTACCTTCCAAAACAATTTCATCAGTATCCAGCTTAGTGACAATGCATATTTTAAAATTAAACTTTATCTTATTGCCTTTATCACACATTTGAGAAATGCTAGAAGAATATGTTTAAGACCAACTGCACAGTACTCATCTTCTATAGCATGAGAGAGTGACTTACCAACCTTACCAATACCTGTTATTTGTCCCATTTTCAAATGACACACTCCCTCCTTGGAAGGCTATCAATGAGAGGAAGTTTTTCTTTTCACCAGTCATATGTCCTAAGCATCCACTGTCTAGATACCAGTATTGTTTGTTTCCTCTCACTTTAGCCTGCACCAGAAATCACAAGTTAGTCTTGGGAACCCAGACAAGCTTGGGTCCCTTTTTGTTTGAAAAAGGATAAATCAAATCTCTCATTGCCCAGAAGAGATGAGTGTTAACAATTTTTTTCTTGTTGACCTTAGTACACTTAGTTTGGACAAAGTAATTGACTGCGGGTTCTTTTTCCTTCTCCATATGTTTAAATAGCCCAAAGGTGTTCTTAAATTGAGCATGAATTAAAGCAGGGTAAGTATCTTCTAAGTGTTCTACCTTCCCATAGCGAGTGCACATATCTCTTAAGTGTCCTACATTCCCACAGTGAGTGCACATCTTATTATTAAAAATTCTTACATACTTGGGATCAAACCTGGGTGCAAGTTTTCTATAGACAATTCTTGATTTGTTAGTGCTGCAATTTTCATTTAGCCAATTTAGTGCATCTGAGGATCTATGTCACTTGCTTAGCCTAGATAGTTCATATTTTGCCTTTTCAAGATTTTCTTGCAATACTTTATTCATACTGTCAACATCACAAAGACTATTTTTAAGCTCTTTTAATTCCTTTTCAAGATTGTCTTGCAGATCACTCAGTATTACCTTGCCATGTGCATCAGGTTGCTGCTCATTTTTAGAAGTGAGTTCACGAACTTGGTTCTTAATATCTTTGACATGTCCTTCAAGATCAGCTTTGTCAAATTCAAGTGTTTTGAGGTCAAGCTTAACACATGAAATGTTGCTTATTAACTGATCATTTCCAGCACTCAACCTATCTATCTCACTCATCATAGTCACTATTATGGCCATTAGCTATTTTTTCGACATAGCATGGATATTTTAGAAATACTTACCTGGTTTGTTTCATCTTCAGCCTCTGAGTCGCTCATGGCCATCATCCCTATCATTTCATCTTATGTTTGGCTTTCTTCAATTGCCATTAGAGCAACTTTAATATTTTTATTTCCAAAATCAGCCTCCAATGTCCTCCATATATCATGAGCAGAGATGCAAGATGACACCTTGTAGAGAACACTCCTTGGTAAATTTGTATAGAGCAGATCATTTGCCTTAGCATTTTTCTGGATCATCTGACGATCTTCAGCATCATAATCCTCCTCTCTCTTGATACTTTTGTTTCCTTCACTATCCACTTTGGTAGGGGAAAATGGTCCATGAATGACAATTATCCATAGGTCAAAATCAGTGGCCTGAAGGAACGTTTCCATACGTATCTTCCATTCATCATATTGGTGTCCATCAAACAGGGGAGGTCTTACAATGTGCATTCCTAGTTGTACCAGAGGTTCAGTCTTAACCGCCTTATGTGCATCTGTCACTGCGTAAAGACTTATAGCCTCATCCTCCTTTTCTTCCTCTTTATCACTTCCATTATCCTAATATACTGCTAGAAAGGCTTGTTTCATGGCCTCAGTGAATCCTTTTCCTAGGATTTTACCTTTATTTAGGCCTCTCTTTTCATTTTTTCCCTTTTCTCCTTTTCAGCTCTTTCTTTTTTTCATTCAATCTCCCACATGGGACAGCCTTTGATCATGTGATCCAACTTGTTGCACTTATGACATTTATCATATGAAGATTTATCAATCTGCTTAGATTTTCCATTATTTTCTCTCTTAGATGCATTCTTGGAATTCTTCATGAACTTTTTGAAGTTAGCATACATTGTTAGGTCGAGTTCATCATTGTTAGATTCATCTTCTTCGGATGCCTTAAGAACCAAGGCCTTATCTCTCTTTGGTTCCTCCTTGCACAATTCCACCTTTCTCATCTCATGGGTCTTTAAGTTTCCAATGTGAAATCTTATCCAACTCCTCTGCTTCCTGGATGGCTATGACCTTTGATTCCCATGAAGCTGGGAGAATCCTTAGAACTTTGCTAACCAATTCTTCAGAAGTGAATACCTTTCCAAATAATTTCAGTTTATTTGTTATTATAGTAAACCTAGTCATCATCTCCTGGATGGGTTCAGACTCCTTCATAGAGAAGAGCTCATAATTCCACATAAGCAGCTCAAGCCTTGATATCTTCACTTGATTTGTTCCTTCATGAGCCGTTTGAAGTGCATCCCACATCTCTTTTGCATTAGAGCATGCAATATTATGTTGTACTCATCAAGATCAAGTCCACGGATGAGGATCTTCTTAGCCTTTGCATTCTTCTATATCATTTTGAAATCTGCTGCCACGAATTCAGAGGGGTCTTTGGGAACAGTTTTCATTTTGCCCATTTTGTTTGTTGGGAGTTAGTGTTCCTCGATTCACTATTTTCCATAGTTCATAGTCTTCGGCCGTTAAGAAATTCTCCATTCTTTCCTTCCACCAACTGTAGTATTTTCCGTTGAACATAGGTGGTCTAGTAGTTGAATGTCCTTCGTTAATTTCAGGTGGGGCACTCATTTTTCTCCCAGTGTCTCTCTAGGTGTTAACCACGTGTGTGAGAGCCCGCTCTAATACCAATTGTTAGTTTGAGTGCCTTCCTAAATTACTAAAGAATTTGATTCTTTACCTTACTTCTTAGGCGTAAACGAAATAAACAGTAAAAACAAATACAACAATTTTTACGTAGAAAATCACTCGGCTCAAAGGTGCAAAAATCACGACCTACCACGTAGGATTTTAAATTAAACTTCACTAAAATAAATGAGCCAAATGTATCTATTACAAGACCTGTAAATCAATACCACACAGTTTTCCTACTTCAACTATTTGACTTACAAGTTACTCTAACTTGAAAACTCAAACAATTACTTCAACTTACGGATTATGTATGACACTTTGATTACAATTTGATTTCCTAATACACATTCACTAACTGACTCAAGAAGAACACTAAGAGTAGTAATCGACTTGAGTGTTGAAAATATAGTTCCACAGTTGACGTGCAAAAGGAAGATGTCCTCAGTCCATCAGGAAAGTATTTAAGTTTACTGGGCTCCGAGATCCTTTAGGAATCCTATGCATAGTCAACTTCTTATTTGATTCAACTCCTACAGTTCTTAGGATTCAACAAATCTTGTGACTCTTGTCTATCACTTATGCAAGAATATCTTCTTGGACAACATCCCTTATTATATTAACAACCTTCTTCCAATAATCTCGGACTAGAGTAACTTGGTGAAAAAGTTAATGTCTTGTAAGAACCTTCAACAACGACCTTGAGGACCTGGTTCTTAGAGTACTTCATCAGCTACCATGAGGACCTGGTTCTTTGCGCACATTCTCTGGACACACTTTGTTAATCATCAAAACCCCAATACTCATTTTATTTTGATATTGTTCAAAAATAAATTCCTTGTTATAATTTCGTGTAGAAGGACTATTTTACGAAAGGAAACAAAAAAGTTCTGTAAATATTTAGTTAGTAAGAAGTTGAATGGTTTCTTGTTAGTGTTAAGTGTTTGTCCTGATTTTCTTACTATATTTGATTTTCCTATCTCTTGAAAGAAAGAGCAACATATTTATCATAATTGGGTTTTTCTTCTTTTAGAAGAAAATTATAAATCTCTCATATTTGGCTAGTCTTTTTTCTTGGAGGAAAATGTTTTGGACTTCTATAAATTGAGGATGCTTCATTCTCATTAAGCAGTATCCACAATGTAGTCATATGGGGTTTGAGAGTCTTGTTTAGGGGGAGAATTTCAGGACAAGTGTTAGATTGTCACTTGTGTTTGTTCTCTCGATAATTTGTACTCTTTTTTTTTATAGTGGATTGTCCATCTCCGTCTGTGAACATAGGTCAATTGACCGAACTACGTTAAATATTTGTGTCTCTTTTGGTATATTTCTCTTTTGCTATCTGATTTATCGTCATTCAAGATTTGTTTTACTAGCTTCCACATGCAGAGGTGGATCCAGAATTTAAACTCTATGGATTTAATATTTAAGATTTTTAATATTGAACTCATTATTATTTTAAAGTTATGGGTTCATATCTACATTTTTTGTAATTTTAGTGGATTTTTACATTTAAATTTATGCTTCACATCGAAAGTTATGGGTTCAATTGAACCTATCCGCATAACACTTGATTATTTTGATCCTAACAGTTAGACCTAACTAATACAACTCACAAATAGGCCATAGCCCGTGCTAATGCATAAAGTTGAATCATTGTGTCTAAAATTCAAGAAAATGTCTATTTAATCCCACAAGACATAACCTATAGGCACGACAAGACTTGATTAGTATTCATTTTACCTATCGTTGTTTACTTTATTTTCTTAGTTACCAATATAGGTATTATGTTAGATAGTTACATGTTGTTGTATGTCACTTTATCTTGATGGTATAGAAAAGTTTTATGCTTAACAGTGCACATGAAGTTAAACTCAGTCCAACAATGTGTTGAAATCTTCTAGTGAATACGTCATTTATAAATGGAAATGGGGCTGAAAATTATGTGGAATTTGTGAAATCAACTCTACCCTTGCCCGAACAGAAAAATAAAAGCTGCACAAAACTCATGCCACATATAGTGCATAGAAAAAAGTCAAAGGATTCTTTTATTGGTAAACATGATGAGAAAAGAATAAGATTCAATCAATCCATGTCTTTACTCTTATATAAGCATCTCATACTTCTTTCCTTATTCCTTAATATCTACAGCTGAAAATAACAAAGAAGCACAACATTAATTACTAGCAGACATGGAGGAGACGGACAAAGGAGCAACTAAAAATGTAAGTAAACACAGAGGAATCAGAGCCATGCCCTTTGTCATAGGTATATATTTTTTACAAAAACTTGGTCATTAGTGACAGTGTCGTAGTTGTTCCTGTTTTGAATCGCATGCTAAACTGCAGGGAATGAGACATTTGAGAAGCTAGGAACAGTTGGAAGCTCGTCAAATCTCTTGGTTTATCTAACCAGTATTTTTCATTTGAAGAGTATAACAGCTACTAATATTATCAACATCTTCAATGGAACTTGCAACTTTGGCACCTTGCTTGGAGCTTTTCTTTCTGATACTTACTTTGGCCGTTACAACACCCTTGGATTTGCCTCAGTGTCTTCTTTCTTGGTATAATCTCCTTCTCATATAACATGAAAAACAAGAAATACTCACGTTGGAAAAAATTGAGACTAAGAGTGTGTTAGGTACGACGGAAGTTATAAGGAAAATGACTTCCGTCGATAAGTGAGTGAAGTTAGTTTCCTATTTTAGTAGAAATTATTTTCCTTGAGAATAGATTTTTGGAAACCAAACACAAGAAAACGACTTCCTCATGGAAAATATTTGTATAGAAAATGACTTTCATCAAACCAAACACACACCAACTTAACCATTGTTTAAAAGTCCTTCTAACTACCAGATTTTATCTTTGTTTGCCACTTACAGGGAATGCTTGTTCTGACCTTAACAGCAGCAGTCTCAAAGTTACATCCACCTGAATGTGGAAAAGATGCACCATGTGTTGGTCCAACAGCAGGGCAAATGACATTTTTACTAGGCGGATTCGGTT
Organism: Nicotiana tomentosiformis; assembly: GCF_000390325.3. NCBI lineage: Eukaryota > Viridiplantae > Streptophyta > Magnoliopsida > Solanales > Solanaceae > Nicotiana > Nicotiana tomentosiformis. Next base: position 76,639,726 of record NC_090817.1, on the reverse strand, counting down.
TACTAGTTATCGGTGCTTCAGGCATAAGGCCATGTAATTTGGCATTTGGAGCAGATCAATTTGATCCCAAAACGGAATCAGGAAGAAGAGGAATCAGCAGTTTCTTCAATTGGTACTACTTTACCTACACATTTGCTGTGATGGTGTCACTGACTGTCATTGTGTATGTTCAATCAAGTATCAGTTGGTCACTTGGATTGGCCATTCCTACAACTATGATGTTCCTTTCTTGCGCACTTTTCTTTGTGGGCACTAAAATTTATGTCAGGATTGTGCCAAAAGGTAGTCCTTTGTCAAGTGTGGCACAGGTTTTAATGGCTGCATTCAAGAAGAGGCAATTGCAGCTGCCACAACAACCTCGTTTCTCACTCTTCAACTACATGCCTTCTAATTCCTTGAATTCTATGCTTCCTTACACTGATCAGTTCCGGTAATTCCTCTTCCCATCATCGAAGTACTTAGCCTGTTTAGCAAAATATTCTTGGAAACTAGAACTAGAAGTGCTTATTTATTTCGAAAAAGAAATAAATACTTATTTTAAGTGTTTGGCCAAGCTTCTCGAAAAAAACACATACTAGTGGTTTTGCATATTACTCACTCCGTTCACTTTTACTTGTCCACTATGCTAAAAATATATTTTTCATTTTTACTTGTCCACAATACTAAAAAATTTTTTTTTTTTTTTTTAACCTTATCATTAACTACTCATTCTCCAAATTATTTTCCAAGACTTTTGAGAATGCTATTATTATTATGCGTAAAAATGTAAATTACATACTTCATTTATTTTTCTTAACGAAAATGCAAAGTCAAAAGTGAACGGAAGTAGTAGTAGCAGAAGTTGTTTTATACTGTTGAAAAGAAGCCGGAAAAAGTAGTTTCCTCTTCCTCTTAGATACCATTGTCAAAATTTTGTATTCACTAAATTACAAAAAATAAACTCATGTATTGTGGACATAAGGAGATTCTGAAAATTTGGTCAAACAGACTGTAAGTTGCAAGTCAACAGTCAACAGAAATAGTTGAGTAACTAAAACGGTTTATGATTCAGATTCTTGAGTAAAGCAGCAGTAATAACCCAAGAAGACCTGATAAACTCAGTAGATGGATCAGCAGTCAACCCCTGGAGACTTTGCAGCATTCAGCAAGTGGAAGAAGTAAAATGCTTATTGAGAGTAATCCCAATATGGGTTGCTGGAACTATCTATTATGTCTCTGTTGTCCAATCACAAAACTATGTTATATTCCAAGCCATTCAAACTGATAGTCAACTTGGCCACATCAATTTCCACATCCCACCAGCATCTTTCATTGTTATTTCCATGCTGAGTATAACCATTTGGCTACCTATCTACGATCGCGTTTTACTTCCATGGCTTCGGAAACTCACAGGTATCGATAGCTAGTGGGGCGAGTATAGCCTTAACCCGCCTTGCCCTGCCCTGCTTAGACTCTTTCCGCTTTCAACCCGCCCCCTTATTTTTCCAAGCTTTTCATTATTTATCTTTTTATAGGGAAAGAAGATGGAATTACCCTTCTTCAGAAAATGGGAATTGGAATATTTCATTCTATCATCACAATGATCATATCAGGAATTGTTGAAGACAAAAGAAGAACCCTGGCAATGACTAGGCAAAAGTTAGAGATGACTCAGGGTAAAGGCGCAATTTCATCCATGTCAGGACTATGGTTAATACCTCAGATGGCATTATCAGGTAAGCGTGTTTTACAACTTTATTCATATTTGAACTTCAGTTCGAAATATAAAATTTGAAGTTGAAAAACTGGTTCGAGTATTATAAGTGAAATGATGGTTTTCAGTCGTAGAAATTCAACTTTTTTTCCAAATGATATTCCAACGCAATTTAACTTTCAAATACTCGTCTTTTCCAACTTTAACCAAATATTGCCCAAACTGATACAGGTCTTTCCGAGGCATTTACATTAATCAGCGAGAACGAGTTCTTCTACAAACAATGCCCAGAAAACATGAGGAGCATAGCAGCATCTTTCTTCTTTGTTGGATTGGCAGGGTCGAGTTATTTGAGCAGTTTCTTGTCATCAGTTGTTCATAAGTCATCAAATTGGTTGGCTGAAGATCTTAACAAGGGAAGATTAGACTGCTTTTATTACCTCATTGCAGCACTAGAGATTCTGAATTTGGGATATTTTCTTGTATGTGCAAAATGGTACAAGTACAAAGGTGGGGGAAGTGACAACCAATCGAATGAGCCAAAAGAATAATCTGAGTTTTGACAACAAATCGAGTGAGACCAACAAATTACATTGTAATGTAATTTTCACTCAGCAGAAATAGAGTATAGCAAGTTGTGGCTACATTGCTGCAGTAAGCAGTCTAAAACTAGAGGCTTGGCCATTATAGTAGTAGTTGCTTTGCTCGTGATTTAATTCTTTCATAGGACCCAAAATAAAACGTAAAACAAGAAAGATGAAAATTATTTATACCAAATAGAAAATTATTAATGGAAATTTAATCTTAATTATTGAACTGTTGCTGACTGCTAGATTTGGACTGACTGGTACACAATCACATGCAGTAAATCCTTCAAAATCTGATGTAGGGAACACAGTAGAAGAATGCATTGACTTATGACCACCACAAAATATGTAATGAATGTATATAAGAAGGAAGATAGTATTGAGGACCTCACTATATATATATATATTATTTATTTATTATTTATTTTTTTTTAATTTATGCTTTGCTCATGATATAATTCTTTCGTAGGACCCAAAATAAAACGTAAAACAAGAAATATCTATACCATATGGAAAATTATTAATGGAATTTTAATAACTGTTGCTGACGGCTAGATTTGGACTTATTGGTACACGATCACATTTCAAAATCTGATGTAGGGCATACAGTATAAGAATGCGTTGACTTATGACCACCACAAAATATGTAATGAATGTATATAAGGAAGATAGTATTGAGGACCTCACTATATATATATATATATATATATATATATATATATATATATATATATATTATTATTATTATTTTTATTTTTTATTTTTAAAAATTTAGAAATGGGAGTTGAGAAGGACGAACAATGGTAAACCTGTAATTTCAACGTTTATTTGGGGCAAATTAGTAAATACAATTATACCTATCCTTTATATACGTTTTCTTCGTTCATATCCATAGATTCCAGAATCCTGGAGCTCAATTCTCTCTCTCATTCAGACATCATTTTGTTTCCATTGCTTCTCTGCTTCTGGCCTTCGTAACTGGTCATCATATTCAAATTTCTCTCATTTGGTTCGAGTTTGTCTTGTGTTATTGTATTTGTTGGCTTTATATATTTTTATGAGTTTGAGATTCTAAGGGCATACCTATTTCTGTTGAATAAAAGTTTACAGATTAAAAAAAAACCATGACATAACTGAAAGTAAAGAGGGGAGGGGTGAATGTACGCCTATTAAGAAATTGGTCGACTGCGGTATAGGCTTACTCGACTGATACGGAGAGAGCCTGCACAAAACAGTTAGTCCTTTCGATTTAAACAAGTATAAATCATAACAAACATTACATAATATAGTATGAGAGCGATAAGGTAAATGACACCAGAAATTTTTATATTGGTTCGGAACCAATGTGGTATCCTAATCTAGTCTCCTTAGGTTGCAAGGAGGTTATCTCTTTGAGCTCTTTGTAATTTGAGCTTGTACAGCCTTTGTGGTTTTCATACCTCACCACCAACGTTTACAAGGTTGGTTTTCACTCGCTCACCAACAACGAACAAGGGTTGGTTTTGACATGCTCACCAACAACGTATAAGAGTTGGTTTTCACTCGCTCACCAACAATGACACTTTGGTTTTCACTCGTTAACCAAAGAAACGAACAATGACACAACCTCTCAGTATTTTTCCCTTTCTCTATATCTTTTATGACACTTGTAAACTTAAGAATACAGTGCTTGTTTAAGAAGTAGAAAGAGTAGGAAAATTATCTGCGAAGCTGGTACTTTTCTTTTTCCCGAGCTGCTCCTATTTATAGTGCCTTCGATTTTGACCGTTGCTAATAGAAAATCTGGATCCCTTTGAATATTCCTTTAAGCTTTGTCAGTAAGATCCTTTTTGCCTTATTGTATGGATATCTTCGTTATTGAAGATCTTCAATTAATTCAAGTTTATTGACTTCAATTGCATCCCAAAAGATTTGAATGGCATAGGAATCATATTGATGGAGTCTAAAATATATTTTGCCATAACTGAACTTCCTTGATTCCTTATTTAAAGCCATACTTAGATCTTTTTGACATCTTTCCATGTACTCACGTTGGAGATAGTAAATGATTATTATTTCCTTCTTTGACTCACAACAGATTCTTTTCCCTACTAAATGTGGGATTTCTTTTATTTGTTGCCTTGATAACTTCTATGTATGGATCTTCTTTTTCCTTAGTTATGAGATCTTAGATTGACCCTTCCTTTAATAGACTTGTGTAAGAATCTTCTTGGTCTTCAAATTATTTCCCTCAGATAGTAAATAATTTTCCTTGAGCAAATAATTTTCCTTGAACAAAGATATTTCTTTGATAGCCTTGAACTCTATAGTATCGATCCTTGTATATTTTCTTTCTATTTGAGCACCCAAAGTATATTCTTCAACATCTCATATTTCCATAACTCTTGTCGCCTTTCCTTGTCGATAACTCATAAGATTAGTCTTCTAGCTGTAGCTCCTCGTTATGGAATAATCTTGGATGATCCTTCTTTATTCTTTGATGAACTTGGACCTTTTCATGTGCACTACATGAATTTGGCATTCTCTTAATTTAAGTGTAATTTTCTTTCCTTCAGAGAGTAGGTACTAGAAAGTTTTCCAAGTCTTCTTTGGCCTTGCTATTAATTTCCTCCATATTGTATATATGGTGATGCCTTGTATCACTAGTAGATATTCTCCATCCTTTTGATAGTCACAATATTCCTTGATCAATGTAGCAAATTTCCTTATTGAAATATTCCATGTTATCTCCTTCAATCTTCTGATTTCTTTCTTTTTATTTTTCTTGTACCAATCTTCTAAAGATCTTCTATAATTTTTTTCCATATCTCCTTTGATATATTTTGAAACTTTCTTCCAGCAAGGTAAATCATCTCAATAAATCTCAATAATATCCTCTATAAAAGAGTGTGCATTGTTGATATTTCCTTCCTCAGCTTGTAGTAAATCAACCATTATTCTTCCATCTGTTTTCCATAATAAACTTGTACCAATAAAATAAATTTATCACAAGTAAATATTCTTTTATTAAACTTTATGTTGGTTTGGTATCATCAAAATTAGTGTATGAAACTTTGGGGCTAACAATCTCCCCCTTTTTTATGATGGCAAACCATTAAGTACAAAACATGAAAATTTAATCAAAGAATATCAAATGAAACGCATTAAAGAGATAGTTAAGATAAACTAGTTATTTCCCTGAAGTTATCTCTTCAATGTATGAATGCTGGAACAAGTAAAGGCTCCCCCTCACTTTATGCGTTCCTCAGTTATGCTCCCCCTATCTTCATGCATCTTATCTTTAATATTTGCAAGAAAGGCTTTGTACCATCTATTCTCTCCCCCTTTTGTCATCATCAAAAGGGTGTATAACGACCAGATCGGTCGTTTTGAGAGTGCTAGCCCTGATCCCCTATTTATTGCTCCATCTATCTCATTTTGTAGTTATTTGACTTGACTGGGTGCTTGGTGTCGGGTTCGAAAGAGTTTCAGAGTGGAATGGGACACATAGTCCCTAAATTGAAAGTTAAAGTCATAGTCGTCGACCGTAGTTTGAATTCTATGGAGACGACTCCGGAATAGAGTTTTAATGGATCCAATAGCTCCGTATGGTGATTTTGGTCTTAGGAGCATGTTCGGATGTTGATTTGGAGGTCCGTAGGTCATTGCGGCGTTAATTGGCGAAAGTTGGATAATTGAAAGATTTTGGAAGGTTTGATCGGGAGTGGACTTTTTGATATCAGGGTCGGATTCCGATTCCGAAAGTTAGAGTAGGTCCGTAATATCAATTATGACTTGTGTGCAAAATTTGAGGTCAATCGGACTTGATTTGATAGGTTTCGGCATCGGTGGTGGAAGTTAGAAGTTCAAAAGTTCATTAGGCTTGAATCGATGCGCAATTCATATTTTTGATGTTGTTTGATGTGATTTGAGGCCTCGACTAAGTTCATATCGTATTTTAGGAGTTGTTAGTATAATTGGTGGAGGTCCCGTAGGCCTCGGGGGCGATACGGATCGATATCGGATCATTTTTGGACTTATGCAATTGCTGAAGCTCCCAGCTTCTGGTGTCATCGCACCTGCGGTGCGATTGGCCGCAGGTGCGGTAAGGGTTCCGCAGAAGCGGCTTTGCTTCTGCGGTGGGGAAATGCGGAGGAGCGAGTGGGGTCGTAGGTGCGACATGTTTTGTCGTAGGTACGGCCGTTTGCTCGCAGAAGCGGACTCAGTGGACGTAAGTGAAGTCCGCACCTGCAATGAAAATTTTGTAGGTGCGGAGCCACAGATGCGGTTGTTGGTTCGCAGATTCGAAATCGCTGGGCAAAAAAGGCCTAAGTTCGAGGGTTTGATTTTATTATCCATTTTTGGACCTAGAGATCTCAAATTGAGGCGAAATTTTGAGGGATTTTCAAAGGAAGCATTTGGATAAGGATTCTTGACTCATTTTTTTATTAATTCCCACGAATCTATTGTTGTTTTCATCATTAAATTAGTATTTTTAGTTGAAAAATTGGGGAAAATTGGGGATTTGAAAGGCGATTTGAGGTTGGATTTGAGTAATTCTTGTATGGTTGGACTCTATATCGATTGGGTGTTCGGATTTTATGATTTTGGTCTGGTTTCGAGATGTGGGCCCGGGTCGACTTTTTGGAGCAATTTTTCAATTCTTTTCTAAAGTCGTAATTTCATTATTTAAATTAGTTTTCTATAGTTATATTTATAGCATGAAATTATTTTGGCTAGATTCGAGCCGATCAGAGTTGGAAAATCGAGGGAAAGGCCTTCTTATTGATTAATTGAGCAAGGTTTGAGGTAAGTGGCTTGTCTAACCTTGTGTGGGGGAAATTCCCCATTAAGATTTGGTATTGTTGTGACAATTTGTGATATATGAGGGAAGTATACGCGAGGTGACGAGTGCGTACACGAGGTAAATGTTGAAATTCCAGTTTTATCTAAGTAGTTCCCTTTTTATGCCTTAACTAAGTTACTTTTGCATGTATAGTCATCGTGTTTAGCCTAATTTCACCTGTCTACTTGTCTTATCTCTTATTTGCAACTTGTACTACATGCTTAGTAGAATTGCCTGCTTTCTTCATTCCATATTCCTTATTTAACTGTGGAATTCTTTACTTGAAATTTCTATCCTTGAAATATCGTTGTTTCAGTTGTTATGTTTTGGTTTCCGTGATTATTGTTGAGATGATTGTTTGGTTGTTGCACGAGGTTTCTGTCGTCCGGTTATTATTATTGTACGAGATTTCTGTCGTGCGGTTGTTATTGTTTGCACGAGGTTTGTGTCGTACTGTTATGATTATTGATACGCATGCAGTGGTATAAGGTCTGGGTATTGAAATGCATGCGGTAAGATAAGGTGGGATTGATACGCGTGGCTAGTAGGAAAACTACTAGAAGTCATGCGGTGTGATAAGGTTGGGTAAAACGCGGGATACTATTTCGAGAAAATAATTTTCAAAACAAAATATAAAGGATCCTGCAGTGATATAAGGAAAGATTGTGATATATTTACTTTTAGGACTACGAAGCGGTACCTCTGGAGTGCCCCTATTGATTTCCTCTATTTGTTGTATTGGTTGTTGTTGTCTTTCCTTAACTTGTAAGACTTTTGTTTTCCTTTCATGTTGTATTCGTTTTCTTTGATTCCGTGTTATAACCTTCAGTAAATTCTTATTGTTTCACTTCTCTATCATTTCATTATATTATTTTATCTTCTGACTTGTTTCTTATTATTTCCAGTAGGGCCTGACCTGACCTCGTCTTTACTCTACCGAGGTTAGGCTTGGCACTTACTGGTTACTATTGTGGTGTACTCATACTACGCTTCTGCACATCATTTTTTGCAGATCCAGGTACTGCATACTAGATCAGGTACTAGAGAGCTAGTCCGTACGTGGAGACTTCAAGGTACATCTGCCAGAGTCCGCAGATCTCGGAGTCCCACTCTGTCTTTATTATGTTGTTTCCTTATCCTCATTAGACTTTGATGTATAGGAATATTTAGTATTTCTCTTTAGAGCTTATGACTTATATCTATTGGGGTTTAGGAGTTGTTATACTTGAGTTATAGATTTTATTTATTACCGTTGTTGACGTTTGAGTTTTAGCTTAATATTTCAGTTATTCCACATAATTGTTATGCTTACCTATTCTTAGAGACTAGGTGTCGTCACGACATCATACGGAGGGAAATTGGGGTTGTGACAAGTTGGTATCAGAGCACTAGGTTCATAGGTGTTATGAGTCACAAGAAGGTTTAGTAGAGTCTCACAGATCGGTACGGAGACGTCTGTGCTTCTCTTCGGGAGGTTATGAAACTGTTAGGAAAAGTTTCACTTCTTTGATTCCTTATCGTGCGAAATTTTTGACATCGGATTCTAAATTTTTGTCTTTGTTTTCTCTCATAAACGGTGAGGACACGTACAGCTGGATTAGATGACCAGACACTCGCGCCACCCTGCTAAAGCCGCGAGAGATTGGGGCAGGGGTAGAGGCCGAGGACGTCCACGTGGAGCAGTCAGAGCACCCGCACGAGCTGCTATAGAGGAGCCACCAATAGCTCTTGTTGGAGGGCAGGCACCTGAGACGCCTGTTACTGCACCAGCCTTATAAGAGACTCTCGCCCAGTTTCTGAGCATGTTCAGCACTTTGGCTCAGGCAGGGTTGATACCACTTGCTCCTGTCACATCTCAGCCCGGGGAAGGAGCACATACTCCCACCGCCCATACCCTAAAGCAGCGGGTCCAAGTCGACCAGGTTCCATAGGTCATACCAATGCAGCCGGTAGTCCCAGTTCAACCTGAGGTTAGGGCAGCAGTTTCTGTGGAGGAGCAGCTCAGGCTCGAGAGGTACGGGAAGTACCACCCTCCTACTTTCAGTGGCTTGGCGTCAAAGGATGCCCAGGATTTTCTTAAGGATTGCCACTGTATCATACACACAGTCTAGTGGGATTTCTTTCACTACGTTCCAACTTAGAGGAGCGGCCTATCAGTGATGGCGAGCATATGAGTTGGGTAGTCCGGCTGAGGCAGCTTCACTCACTTGGACTCAGTTCTCAGATATGTTCTTGAGGGAGTATGCTCCCCAGAGTCTCAGAGATGTATGGCGCGCAAAGTTTGTGTAATTGCGTCAGGGTTCTATGACTGTGTCGGAGTATGCGGTCCGATTCAGTGATTTTGCAAGGCATGCACCAGCCTTGTTGCTATTGTTCGAGAGAGGGTTCATCGATTTATCGAGGGGCTAAACCCCAGTATCAGATTTAGCATGGCCGGAGAGTTAGAGATGGACATCGCATACCAGCAGGTAGTGGGGATTGCTAGGAGATTGGAGGGTATGCTGACTCGGGATAGAGATGAGAGGGATGCCAAGAGGTCTCGAGAGTCTGGAACATACAGTGGTACCCGTGCCCCAGTTCCAGCTCGTCATGGTAGGGGCTATGTGAGTCGCATTGTTCATTCAGCACTTCTAGCTTCCAGCGGTATTCTGGACACTCCTAGGCCTTAGGCTCCTTATTATGCACCGCCATTGTCTAGTGCACCTCCTGCATGGGGTGCTTTCAGCGGTCAGTCCAACCGACCAGGCCCGAGCCAGCCACAATAGTCACGTCCTCCAAGAGCTTGTTTTCAGTGTGGTGACACTCGTCATGTGGTGAGGGATTGCCCCAGACTCAGGAGGGGTGCACCTCCACATATTACTTAGGCTCCACGTATCCCACCGGGTCCTCAGTCTTCTCTGTCCATGGTCGTCTCACCAGTTGCCACCCCACCTGCACAACCAGCTAGAGGTGGAGGTCACACAGGTAGAGGTCGCCCTAGAGGGGGAGGCCAGGCCAGATACAATGCTCTTTCTGCTAGGACAGAGGCAGTTGCATCTGACTCTGTCATCATAGGTATTGTTCTGGTATGTCATAGAGATGCATCAGTCTTATTTGATCCAGGCTCCACTTATTCCTATGTGTCATCCTATTTTGCTCTGTATTTGGGTGTATCCCGCGATTCTTTGAGTTCTCATGTCTAAGTGTCTACACCCGTGGGAGATTCTATTATTGTTGACCATGTGTATCGGTCGTGTTTGGTTGTTCTTAGTGGTTTTGAGACCAGAGCTGATTTATTGTTGCTCAATATGGTGGATTTCGATGTTATCTTGGCATGGACTGGTTGTGGCCCTATCATGCTATTCTTGATTGTCACACCAAGATGGTGACGTTGGCTATGCCAGGTCTACTGTGGCTAGAGTGAAGAGGTACTTTAGATTATGTTCCTAGCAGGATTGTCTCATTTCTAAAGGCTCGGCGGATGATTGATAAGGGGTGCGGTGCGTATATGGCATATGTGAGGGGTGTTAGTGTTGATACTCCTTCCACCAAGTCAGTTCCGGTAGTGAGGGATTATCTAGACGTATATCCGAGCATGCCGCCCGAAAGGGATATCGACTTTGATATTGATTTGGTACCGGGCACTCAGCCAATTTCTATTCCACCCTATCGTATGGCCCCAGCAGAGTTGAAAGAGTTAAAGGAACAGTTGCAAGAGTTGCTCGATAAGGGCTTCATTCGGCCCAGTGTGTCGCCTTGGAGTGCTCCAGTCTTATTTGTAAAGAAGAAGGATAGTTCTATGCGAATGTGTATTGAATATCGCCAGTTGAACAAGGTTATAGTGAAGAGCAGGTATCCATTGCCACGTATTGATGACCTACTTGATCAGCTTCAGGGTGCCAGAGTGTTCTCTAATACTACTAGAAAATGGCTATTTTTCGACTGCCAAAACGGTCGAAATGCGGTTAGAAAATGCTAATTTCTAACTACATTCAGACCGAAAAATCGTAGTTGCAAAATAGCTGGTCTGAAATAGTTTGCGACTAAATCAATCCGTAATTTGGGACTAAAGCGGTCGCAAAGTCAAAATAATAAAACAACTAATAAATGTCGCCAACTTTCTGACTGACGCGGTCGCAATTGATTTAAATTAAATTTTAATTTTATTTTAAATTTCTCACTACTTCGATCGCAAACGGGACATATAATTATAATTTTCTTTATTCTTTCTCACCGGAATGGTCGCAAATAATATAAAGTATTTTTATTTTATTTGGGTTTTTCAACTACTTTGGTCACAAAATTAATTTAATATTATTTATTTATTTATATTTTCCATTACTGCAGTCGCAAACCTAATTTAATATTATTTTTTATTTAATTTTTCCACTACTGCAATCATAAATGTCCTGAATCTGGAAAACTTTAAGACACCTTGTGACTACCCTCATCGGAAAACTGGAATATTTTGACAAATTTTAGTTGTTTTAAAGCACCACAACCGGCCAATTCAAATATACAGCAACTACACAATTAATCCACCATGCCAACCAATCAATCCACCATCCCAACCAATCAATCCACTATTCCAACCAACTAACCCACTATTTTAACTAATCAAATCCATAAAATGCAAACAATTATAGAAAACATAAATATTTGTAACTAAAACATCCAAACACAAGTTAAACATTCAAGCACCATTCAATCTAGTTTAAAACTTACAATCATAGTCAAGCGTGTAAATATTATCAAGTCTAAACATCCAACCAGAATAAATTAATGTCTCAAATATCACAACCACAACAAACTAAAACTCATTATCCCTACCATCTTCTCCATTCAAAGAATCAAATTGACGCATGATCATAAGTTTCTCCACTAGACTCTGCAATCTGTTAAAATTTGCGCGATCTTCTTTCCGTTCCTCCTTCAACTCTTCAACTTCTATTCGTAATTCTTCTACCTCTTCATGATTCTGTGAATAACTCGCATCACCAGACAACAATATCGTAGAACGACCTACTGAATGTTGTGATCCAAGACCGTAGGTTCTATCTTTCTTTGCGCCACCAACCATTTGCGTCCTTATTGAAGCTATATCATTGAGTGATACTTGGGTTGAGCTACCATCCTCGGAATAGGGCTAACTTTGACGTCATTCCTCAAAACATTTTTGATAGGCTTCCTGAAATTTAAATGTTAAGCATTAAATTATGTAATATTGGAAGTTGGCGCATTGAAGGTTTTCAAGTTCTTTAAGTTTGATTTGGGGTAGCTTTTGGTGTTATCGAGGTCCGTTTGGGATTCCGAGCCTGAGAATAGTTCTGTATGGTGATTTATGACTTGTACCTAAAACTTGGTGTCATTCCGAGTAGTTTAAGTATGATTCGGCACGTTCGGAGTAAATTGGAAGAACTTGAAGTTCATAAGTTGATTTGATTTGGTTTGGGGTGCGATTCTTAGTTTTGAAGTTGTTTACGTGTTTCGAGGGTTTAAACGAATATGTTTTATGTTTACGAACTTGTTGGTAAGTTTCGACGAGGCCCCGGGGGCCTCGGGTGCTATTCGGATGATGTGCGGAACAAGGTTGAACTTGGAATCGTAGTAGAAACAGCAGTAGTTTTGGTGCATTCGCACCTACGAGGAGCTAGCTGTAGGTGCAAGCCAATGAGCACAGGAGCGGCTGGGAGTAGAATAGCCAGTGTCCATAGAAGCGGAGCTTCTTCCGCAGAAGCGGACTCACTTCTGCGATGAGGGGATCGCAGGCGTGGAGGGAGGCAGCATGGCAAGGTCGCAGGTGCGCGAGACGAGCCACAGAAGTGGGCTCGCAGGTGCGGGGGTTTTTCGCAAGTGCGCCCAGTGCTAGGTCATGCGTGTTCCGTAGAAGCGGACAACTGCCCGCAGAAGCGGCGAAACTGCCGCAGGTGCGGAATCGCTGGAGGCAGTGAGGTTCATTTAATGCGAACTTAGGCTCTTTTTCCCCATTTTTCACTTAGAGATGTCGACTTTGGAGCTCTTGGAGAGGGGTTTTGCGTCTATCATCATGAGGTAAGTAATTCCTATGTAATGTGAGTTCAATACGCGGATTTTGGGTAGATTCTTAACATGTAAATTGTAGAAATCATGGGTTTAGTTGAAAAAATTACACTTTGATAAAAATGAGACTTAACCACGAAAATGCTTATGGGATTTGCTAGAAATCATATAGTTGAGTTCGTGAGGTTATGAGTAACATTTATCTTTGAAAATTTCTAGAATTCGGGCACGTGGGCCCGGGGGTGAATTTTAAGAATCTTCCAATTTGGGTTGGGTAATCACTCTAATAGCTAAATTATGAACTTGTGAGTATATATTGATTAATTTATATAATATTTGGCTAGCTTCGGATTGTTCGGCACCAAGTTGAGGCCTTGGAGTGAATTTGTGGGCCAGAAAGTAAGCTACAAGACGAGGTAAGTCTCTTGCCGAACCTTGTAAGAGGAAATTTACCCATAGGTGCTTTAAATTACTATTTGCTTCTAATTGCGGAGGTTACGTACGTACGAGGTGATGAGAGTTCATGCGTAGCTACAAATCATGCTCAAGTCCGGGTAGTTTTAGGACCCAATCATGAAATACTTGTATTGTTGCACTTTAATTGATAATTTAAGTGCTTAAATTATATTGAACCTTGATAAAGAATTCGTAAAGATCAAATTTCACTTACTTTGAGTTTTGGCGGATTACTTGACCGTTAATAGAAATTGTGTTTTTCTTGTGTATTAGTCTTGTGATAGTTTTTAAATCGGATGTTCTTAGAGTATTTTCTCTTCTTGTGGAGCGGGCCGAACGCCTCGACAGTATAATATATGCATCTATGGTTCATGTCGGTCGACCCTCGACAGTGTACACATTATTCTGGATCGGGCTATACAACCTAGGCATAAATTGTGCGTGATAAAGCTCAAAGTCCGATTACACTTGATATTATTTTTATGACTTGAGAAATTATAATTTACTTGATGGCCCATAATTGAAGTTAGTAAGTGTCAATGGAGATTTTAAATTGACTTTTAGTTAAAGAATCACTTTTTTACTGTTTGTTATAGTGTTATTATTATTATTATTATTGATGTATTCCATGCCGATTTAGAATTTCCGTATTTTATTTATTGACCCATAGTAAGTGTCGATATCGACCCCTCGTCACTATTTCTTCGAGGTTAGACTGGATACTTACTGGGTACATATTGTTTATGTACTCATGCTACACTTCTGCACCAATCATGCAGGACCTGAGGCAGGTGCATCTGGCTGTCATTCAGGAGCACACCCCCGTTACCCCGAGGCATAGTGGTGAGCTGGTCTCTGAGTCCGTTCTGCAGCACCCGCAGTCTCTCTTTTTTATTTACGTTCTGCCTATCTTACTTCAAATAGTAGCATAGGTGTTTTATATATTCTACTAGTTGCTCATACACTTGTGACACCGGATTTTGGGAACATTCTAGTAGACACTTTACGGTTTGAGTATTCATTTCACTATATCTACTCTCTCATTAGTTTATGCTTTACCTTATTATAATTTCTCGCTATTCATTTACTTAACAAATAAAAATAAACTACTTTGAAATTATTAAAAAGGAACAAATACATGACTAGTTCACCATTGGCTTGCCTAGCGGTGACGTTGGGTGCCATCGCGGCCTAAAGGGGAAATTGGGTAGTGACAACTTGGTATCAGATCACTAGGTTCACGTAAGTCTCATAAGTCATGAGCAGGCCTAATAGAGTCTTGCGTATCAGTGCGGAGACGTCCGTACTTATCTTCGAGAGGCTATAGGGTGTGAGGAAATTACTCTTTCTGCATCTCCTATCGTGCAGTTGATGTTGTGATAAGTATCTTTCTCTTATTCTCTCACAAATGGTGAGAACGTGCGCAGAAGATGTACCCGACCGTGGAGGAGTTGCTCCCCCTGTTGCCAGAGGCCGATGCAGAGGCCGAGGGAGGGCTCCAGCCCGTGTTAGAGGACGAGGGCATCCTAGAGTTGCTCTAGTTGTTCCACCAGTGGGTCCAGTGGAGGATCTTGTTATTGAGGAGCAGGGCGAGGTGCCTACAGCGGAGCCGGCCCCAATGGATTTCATGTCCGCACCAGGATTCTAGGAGGTCATGGGGCGTATGCTGCAATTCATGGATTCTATGACGCATGCTGATTTATTTCCAGCAGACCCAGCCACATCTCAGGTGGGAAGGATAGCACAGACCCCTACCGCTTTGGCTCCAGGGCATGCAGCTACCGTATATCAGACCCCGGGCGCACTACCCGTGGGTGGAGCTCAACCAGTTACAGCAGTTATACCAGAGCCCAGACCAGCTGCGGCCAGTAAGCCGGAGAAGCTATTGGATAGATTGACCAAGCTACATCCTCCTACCTTTGGAGGTGAGCAACATGAGGACCCCCAGGACTTTATTGATCGTTGCAGGGATAGACTGCACAACATGAGGATATTGGAGTCCCATGGGGTGGACTTTACCACCTTTCAGCTCGAGGGCAGGGCCCATAGATGTTGGCAATCCTATTATTTTAGCAGACCAGCAGGTTCTCCTCCCTTGACTTGGAACCAGTTCACATGTCTCTTTCTGGAGAGATATATTCCACCCTCTCAGAGGGAAGAGTTGCGGGGTCAGTTCGAGCGACTCCAGTAGGGTCAGATGTCTGTGACCGACTATGAGGCGAGATTCTCTGAGTTGTCTCGCCATGCACTTATGATACTCCCCACCGATGCAGAGAGACTACGGAGGTTTATTGTGGGTTTGCACTATGGTATCCAGGTCACTATGGCCCGAGAGGTTGATATAGGGACTCCTTATGAGCAGGTTGTGGAGATAGCTTGGAGGATCGAGGGTATTCGTCAGCAAGGCCGAGAGCAGACACCGGGGGACAAGCGGTTTCAATATTTTGGAGGGTTCAGTGGTGCTCCATCTGGGAGCTGAGGTCAGTTTGTGAGGGGTCAGTCTAGCAAGCCCACATATCCTACAACGTCTCCTTCTCGGGGTGCTCTAGTGCGTCCGTATTTTAGTGCCATTCCTGAGAGCTCCTACCGTCCACCGGCTATTCAGGGTTCCTCCAGTGGGAGTTAAGGTCCTCAGAGTCAGACTCAGGGTCAATCATCTTCCGTACCAAGAGGTTATTTCGAGTGCGGGGATCTTGGTCATGTGAGGAGATTCTGCCCCAGGCTTCAGGGCAAGGCAGTACAACAGGGTCATCAGCCTAAGAATTTGATCACATTTATTTCGTACAAAACTTTCTTCCCAAAAAGGGTATAACATAATTAAGTCAAAAAAAAGAATCATTAACACATGAGGGTTCTGACACGTTATGCAACTTGGGAATCAATTTATTAGTTTGAATATCCCACCTCGATAGTGTTTCAAGTTTGAACTACACACGATGGAGTCTTGTAAGAATACGGGAATTCCGATACTAGAAGAAGAGTTTAGCGTTTATACCTGAAATTCGCCCCTTAATAATACTACGATGGTCCACCACACTAAACAACTTCAGTCTACAATAATGCAACACAATTGTACCAATATTAGTAAGATTTCTATACTTTAAGTCATTTAGACTTTTTATCAAACATCTAATATGCATATCTTTCTCCAACCTCCTTCATTGGAATTTCTTCACCTAACAACCACCTTTCATACCAATGATTCACCTCACAATAGTCTCTAGGCCATCCATAACTTCCATTAGCACATTCATGCCCAACAATTCACTCCCAACTCATAAATCTTATCAATTAATTCATGTTACAATCTCTACAATACCAACACAACCTAGGTCAGGCACTTATGGCTTCCAATCACCATCCCATAAGTCATAACACATATTTCATACATAAATCATCACCATAGATTAGATAGAGATGGTAGACATACCTCTTATAGTGAAACTCTTGAGAATCCCAACTTATAGTGTTCTTGACCAATTTGGGGGTTTGAATAGAAATCTATGGATCTTCAAGATTAATCCTTGTTAATATAAGTGTTTATGAGTAGTAATCAACTCAAAATACTCCAAAAACATTACCTTGGTTCATGGGAGGGAAGTATAGGACGGATTCCCCTTGTTAGAGCAAGCCCTAGTTCAAAGAAATGACTTAGCCCCTCTATATCCCCGACCTTGTGATATTTATAGGGCTCTTATGTGCATGGCCGCGCACACAAGGCAGAAACACCTCTTCTGTGCGCGGCCGTGCATCTAGGCGTGCATATGGCATAGGTCCGGTAAAATGGCCATAACTTTCTGTATACATATCCAAATGACAAATGGTTTGATGCGTTGGAAACTAGACTCAAAGGGCTTTAATTTTATATGTATATCACCACCTAAGTATTTATAGTTTGGTAGTTTCTTGCATTTGAAATCGGATCTTGTGCGGATTTATTTAAAACTTTAGCCCACTGCATAGCTCCCAACTTGGCTTAGTTATAGGGATATCCTTAGACAATAACAACATCCAATACACCTCCTACACTTAATATCATGATAATATAAGTTGTTCCAGTCGTTACCCTCTTGTGGAAGGCAAGACGACACTCAAGCGTCTTGTGAGTGTGCTTTATGGCCTTGGACTAATAAGAAATTTGAGGGGCCTCACACGTGGTCACATGCATAACAACACAATTCGCCTAGCATGGTCAAAGGCATAACAACACAATCCTCTCGGCATGGTCCCATGCATAACAACACAATCTGCCTGGCATGGTCACAGGCACAACAACACAATCCACCCGGCGTGATCATAGGCATAACAACACAATCCGCCCGGCGTGGTCATAGGCACCCATTCCAATCATATCATACAAGAGAAAATAAACAAGAATACATGTATGTAAAAAATGAATAGCAAATCGCATGCTCCTGGACTGGTATAAATGACATGCTAAAGTGTAGGCATGTGCAAAGTGTGTTATCATAGCTCATATCGGCAATTTTATCATAGAGTATCACTTATCAAGTTCATTCGGAGATTTAGCCTCTATATAGTCTCAAACATGACTCAAATAGATCACATAAATATCACAAAGGTGAGAAACATCATAGCTTAAAGCTTAACAATCAAATCTAGGCATATTATAGCCTAAGCACAACCCGAGCATGGATAAATACCCCTGGTGTTAGCATATGGGCTCAAACCCCACATATGTGCGCACCCAATAGCATGTAGCTATCATAATAATTCAGGCAATTAGTGCCTCAACTAAGTTTAGATAAGATACTTGCCTCAAGCAACCCAAATCACTCTACTAGCAAGCCCTTCCTGTGTGTATCAATCTCCGGGAGGCTTGAATCTAACCAAAATAACGTAATACTATCAATAAAAGCTATAGGAATTTATTCTAAATGATAAAGCTAAGATCTTTAACCAAAATCAAAAAGTCAACCCAAAAGTGAACCCCCATACTGTCACGACCCAAACCGTTGGGCCGCGACGGGCAACCGGTGTCTTACTCAACCGAGTACCAACGTAATGTATCTTTCTTATTACATCATCATATACACGTGACATACGGGCCTAACAGGCCAACATGATCATTAATAACTCAAAACATAGGCCGACAAGGCCGTACAATCTTTCATATACATGACATCTGTCTACAAGCTTCTAAGAATATATAATTGTCATAAAGGTCAGGACAGAGCCCCGCCATACCAAACAATACACATCTAAATTATACTGACCAAACAAGCAACTCCGGAGCAAATGGAGTACACCGACATCTTCCGCTGAGCTGATCGCCTACTTGGAGGACTCTCGACCTGTCTATCGAGACCTGCGGGCATAAAATGCAGCATCCCCAGGTAAAAGGGACGTCAGTACAAATAATGCACCGAATATATAAGGAATGAAAATCAGTAAATAATAGACATGAGAGAAACATGGATCAATATGCCTTTCGGATAAACTTTATCAAATACGTATTTTTCTTGAGACCCATGAACAGAAGATATAATAATAATTCACATGGGGAATCAATAATATAGACAGCCCTAGTACTTCTATGAATAGAGTCATTTATGAAAATTATGCGTTTACTCGTTTCATTTGTATCATTTGGATCATGCCAAAAAGAAAGAAGGGATAGCCTTAACATACCTGAGTCGATTCTCTTAGCAATCCCTCTAACACACATTAACTGCGACAAAACACGTGACGATAAGATCGGAGTAGGAAAAAATTCGTATGAAATTATGTTGTAGCAAATCCCGTTGCTATCGTCTACTCTTGTATGAATTTCGTGGCTTCTTGTTGGTTGTCTTGGACATACTTTTGTATATGTTTGCTGAAGAAATCACGTTTTCATCTACTCCTTGTAAAGAATACACATGAATTCTTTCTTTGATCAATCCATACTTTACTTTGTAGATAATGAGATCTTTGATAATCTCATGTGAATTCATTAATGAAGTAAGGATAAAGAGATTCCAAGATAAAGAAGTCTTTAAAAAAATGGTGAGATCCATCCGTTCTTATCTTAGCAAGCTTACGTCCAAAGACTTGAGTTTCCAAATGATTCTTTGAGTTTCAAATGCATTCTTTAAAAGTCTTGGTTTGTAGGTCCATTTTTACTTTAATGCTTAGCAAGACTTCTTGTCCCCAAATTGTGACACCAACGTAGCATACATATTAGTCATAGATTACTTTAGTTGTCATGGTCCCACGTGGACAAGACAATTCTTACACTTATCCACTTAAATTAATAATTAACCAATTATCTCAATTTACTTAAAATACTACTCACTTTTAACACACTTTATATACCTTACTATCACGGCCATATGGTACCTTGTATGGTACTAGTCCATAAATACCGGGTATTTTAGCTCGAGCCGTATTTTACCTCAAAATGACAAACTTCGACGAAATTCATTTTCTTCGATTCGGTCACTTGTTTGAAATAGCGTAGTACTTATAATCCCAAAATAAATCTCATTCCCGAACTTACGTCGATTAACTTACAATGAAACTTCAACGTACAAAAATGTGGGATGTAACATCTCATTTCCGAGATTTTATTAATTTATTTATGGCGTACTTTCACGTACGAAAATATGGGGTGTAACATCATTCCCCCCTTTGGAACATTCGTCCTCGAATGTTGACTGATGCACTTATCATTCTCATAACGCATAGCTCTTGCGAATTTTTAGTACTCCTCTTGCCATCTAGGCGACTGTACTGTGAATGAATCCTTAAAGCCAGGGCATTCCCCCTTTAAGCCTCTTTATCACACCATGACTTGTGGTCAGAATCTTCCCAATTTTGTAACTGTTGCTACCTTTTATCATGCAGCATGTACGACTCTGACTTTGTAAGTACGCCTATGCGATCTTCTCTTCTTTTCCTCTAGCTTTTAGCCAATCTTTAGGCCTCACTTTGTGAACATATACAGAGCTTGATAAGATGTCCCCTGGGCATCTATAGGTGTATTGAAGTTCTTCGATCGGTACTTTGTCGTACTTATGAATGTTGCCATATCTCATTTAGTACTTTGTAACTTGTATCCATCCATTGTTGATTTACCTCAACGTTGATCTATACTCTACCACTGATATCTTGAAACTTCTTACGTAAAACATTGTCACTAGGGCTTACGTTGCATCGAGTAATATTCGAAGTGATTTTCCTGATCCACTTAGCGGTGATACTGTACTTCAATAACCGTA
This sequence comes from Nicotiana tomentosiformis, assembly GCF_000390325.3. Lineage (NCBI taxonomy): Eukaryota > Viridiplantae > Streptophyta > Magnoliopsida > Solanales > Solanaceae > Nicotiana > Nicotiana tomentosiformis. The sequence goes on along the minus strand of NC_090817.1, from coordinate 76,618,924 downwards.
CTTTATAGCATCCCAATGTGACTCACTTACGTGGGTATTTTAATCCTGTACAATTCATGATATCCCTTCAAATCATCACTCAATCTAAGGTCCAAACGTCATCCTTTATCTATCACAATCACACCTTTACTCTACTATCAGGGCATTATTTCATCTCTTTTAAATTCTACTAGTCTTAGACTCATTTGAATTTTGTTCAGGCTGTGCTGAGCTTTCCATAACTTAGAGAAACCATCAGCTCTCTTGTTTTCATGGGCTTAATCGTGAGGACTTATCCATTCTCATCCCCTTCTCACTCGCTCTTTCTTACCCTTACTCCTGTCTTCCTAAAACCTTGTCGCTTTACCATACTTTAGCCTGCGACCTATACATATCTATTTATACTACTCGCAACCTTCCTTCAACTTGCTTGCACCACAGATTTCCTTGTGTTATTTTAGAACATCAAGCGAGACATCACATCATCTCTAACTCTTATTTACTCTCTTAACTAGATCTCTCGGTACTTAGAAACCATAGGCTAGAAGACATGCCGCTGGCGATGCCGCTATCATTCCTGGATACTGAATCCCTGTGCTTTTAGCCTTCTATCCGAAGTATGTACTATCCACAACCTTCTGTATTTGAGTATCTCGTACGTTGTTTACCTTTACCTTACTTACCTTAAAATCTCGCATCACATTTTCTATCTCTTTCATGACTTCCCTTCTACATAGGTATAATTCATGTCCACAGCTTGAAACTCTATTATAATACTTGCACCTCTGGTGCATACACAATTCAGTGGGAGCTTCATACTTCTTATGAAGCTGGTACTTCTTCTAACTAGCTTTATCATAAATCCATTATAGATTATGGCTAATGTACTATCTCTCTTATACCTCTGATATCTAAGAATAATCCTGCAATGTTCTCAATCACGAGGTATATGATTTTTTGGGTCCAATAATCATATTCCTGATTTACTTCGTTGATGTAACTCTTTTGTTTTCTCCTCCTTCTGATCAGCCTTTATGTAGGCTTAAGCTATCTCTTGATCTGCGGCTCATGGAATTAGTTATTACTTTAGCCTTTCATGGGTGCTATGGCATATCCATGATACAATCTTCTGATAATTCAATCCTTTGTCTATGCCCTAGGCTCAATTCTTTCTTTTTAACTTATACCGGAGTCTTCTACGACTGTATGATTATCAACATACAAGTTGCATGTATAAAAACTCTGAACTCTTAAGTGCGTTCATAACGTAACTAACTCTCGATTATCAATCGAATGATTCTTTCTGTTCCTTCTTGGCTTTATTTAAATGTAAGCAATTACTTTTCCTGGTCTTCCTGCCCCCTTGTTGCGTGTATACTTAGCTTACCTTAGTGCCAACACATATTGAATTCCATATAACTCATGTGATCTTGAATATCACTTCTGATTTTTTCTTCTTGTTCATTAGCCATGGTAGGTGCCACTTTCTTATGGAGTGCATACAATATTGTTGTGAGACTGTTGTTACAAGACCATTTCCTCTTTAGGTTATTGTGCTTAGGCTGAAGCCTTCTTCCGTATTCCCTCAGCTAGTCTTTCGTTTTAGTACTTAAGGAGGACCCTATGACTCTTGTAAAGCTACGAGCTTATTACATCGTATACTCGACGGATCTTTTGATATCCTTCCTTGCCTATAATTATCCGTAGTTATTTACCTCTATGACCTTATGCTTGTAGGGCTGCTTCTGAATTGAAGTCTTGACTGTCTTCCTAGTGAAACTATCTTTTATTTCCATAACATTCATACGGTACCTTTAACTACCCCGACTCCTATCTGAATATTTCTCAAGTATTACAATGTCATATCTGCGAGACTGAATTCCCCATGTTGGGGTTCACTATGTTTATCTTGCACGATCTGTTGATTTGTCTGTATCCTCTTGTCTAGCCATAACTAGGCTCTTCCTGAATTAACTACTAACTACTCGTTGGCTCATTCTCATATCAATATTCTGTGTAATCTTTCGTGGGTCATTTCCTTTATCTTAACTTACGTCCCGCACTGGCTCCTTATCTATCAACAACATCTCAGGCAGGAACCCTTACCTCCTCTCCTTGACATCGTGTTTGCATAATGTTCTGGAATCATAGCATATCTATAGGATTTGAATAAGTGCAATCTTATCCCTTTTCTCATTCTTATCACATTTTTCCTTTATTAATCCATAGTTACTAGAACCACTTAATTCTGAATTAATGCTACATCACTCCATATTCTCCCCTTTAAGGGAGTACTAGGAGTTGGAGCCACGAGGATCTACCTATAGATATTTTACCTCTTCATCTTTAGTGTCTTTTCAAATCATCGATGACCCTTACTCGCCTTGCAGCAATCTTTCTGTATCAAGGATAATAAGATTCCTTATTCGCGAGGGTGACACTTAGCATAACTGGCACATACAGTCCCTTAAGCTTAACTTTGCTCACACTACTTGCTTTAGGGAAGCGTCTTCCTGAATGACCATTCTCTGAATTTCTCATGAACCTTCTTCTGTTGTCCACTCTATTATCACCGGAATGAAATCTGAAATTCTCATGATGCTGACTATTATCCAATCTCTCAGTCCCTAATTCATGTTTAGTTTATCTTTTTCACCAGCCCATACTGATTTCTATTGTTCTGGGGTCTAACGTTTCCTTCCGGTAGTCGCGTTGGAGTCACGAATTTATTTCTTGAAATGAGGATATGACTTTATGGCCTATACTCTTTTGTTGTCTCAAGGCCTGTCTCCTCTCGTCTTTTCCTTTAATTGACTATAGACTCTGTAATACTGTCATCGTTTTTACTACCATTGTCGTCCATCTATCATATCTTACTCATAATGCTTCATTAACTCTTTTCTTATTTCCCGCTAACATTCATGTCTATCACTTTATTCTGAAAACTCAAACAAGACATTCTTTTGCTTTTAGCTCCCCCTTGCTCCATCCAGTGGCTCTTCGGGTTGCTTAACATTCTTGCTCTACTAGGGACGCGAGCCACACTAAGGTAATATTTATCCCTTCCAGGCTTTCCGTGCCTATATTCTGATTTTTTTTTCATGCTAATATTCACATCTAATTGTAATATTCTAGAGTGCACCATATGGGTGCTTCACAAGGAGATCTATTAGCACCTTTGTAATATTTTTTGGAAATGTCAACTAACACAAATAATCCATTTACCATTTTGGGTTACTCTAACCCCAGCCGGATCCTAATATCCTATCCCTTTTCTTAAACTACACATGTTAGCCCCCAATAGGGTATAACTGAGATGGGTGTGGCCAATTCTACATACATCTGTTACTGTTAAAGGTATGTCACAATGCTTATATTTTTCTGCCGGAGTTGAAAATACCGATAATCTTCATTAACTGGGTACCTCGTACCCTTCTCATCTTGCTCCTTTTACTTGTTGAAGCTTGTATCTATCTTTTGAATCTCTCATTGCCTTTCACCATAGAGGTGGATAGATATTTTTGTCTTAAGGCTTCTTATCAAGAAGCTTACACGTAAGGTACACACATGTTCTGCTAAAGACCTCACATTTATCCATCATAGGAATGATGCAAACTCGAGTTCCTCTAACTCAATTCTTCCACATCCGCATTCAATCTCTTACCAACTGGAGATATCATCATATTACAGATAAAATAAAAGCTAGGAGTTTGAATTCTTATAAATGATCTCTACCATATGATCTAGAGTAAGAAGAAAGAGTGACAGTCCTAAATGCCCTGTAGTCTCCTGCTTATAAGTGTGGTGCACGACACACCCATAAATAAGACTCTACTAGACATGGGTTGTAGACTCCCTAGGACAGAACTGCTCTGATACTACTTTTGTCACGACCCAAACAATGGGTCGCGACGGACACCCGGCGCCTTACTCAACCGAGTACCAATGTAATGTATCTTTCTTATTACATCATCATATACACGTGATATACGGGCCTAATAGGCCAACATGATCATTAATAACTCAAAACATAGGCCGACAAGGCCGTACAATCCTTTATATACATGACATCTGTCTACAAGCCTCTAAGAATATATAATTGTCATAAAGGTCGAGACAGAGCCCCGCCATACCAAACAGTACACATCTAAATCATACTGATCAAACAAGCAACTCCGGAGCAAATGGAGTGCACCGACATCTTCCGCTGAGCTGATAGCCTACTTGGAGGACTTTCGACCTGTCTATCGAGACCTGCGGGCATGCAACACAGCGTCCCCGGGTAAAAGGGACGTCAGTACAAATAATGTACCGAGTATGTAAGGAATGAAAACTAGTAAATAATAGACATGAGAGAAACATGGAGTAAAAGACTCGACATGTACGTCTGCATAGCTCTGTGAATCATTTTATTTTTTATAATGTCATGCATATGCGTATAAATGTCATACCATGCATAGGTATATGTGTTCATAACATCATCAAGCCTCTGAGGGCATCCCATCATATCATTTAGGCCACTATGGGCAAATCATTAACGTATACCAGCTGATCAGGTGGTGGTGCGTATATAATGCCATAACCTTTTCCCATATCCCATATCCCATATACATATAATATACGCGTATATAACGTCATCTGGTCATGGTTCAATGTACATGTATAAATGCATGAAATGTATAAGAAATACGTTAATAAAATTTCTCGGTATGTCATAAGATCAATATGCCTTTTGGATAAACTTTATCAAATACGTATTTTTCTGATACCCATGAACAGAAGATATAATAATAATTCACATGGGGAATCAATAATATAGACACCCCTAGTACTTCTATGAATAGAGTCATTTATGAAAATTGTACGTTTACTCGTTTGGTTTGTATCATTTGGATCATGCCAAAAAGAAAGAAGGGATAGCCTTAACATACCTGAGTCGATTCTCTTAGCAATCCCTCCAACATACGTTAACTGCGACAAAACATGTGACGGCAAGATCGGAGTAAGGAAAAATTCGTATGAAATTTTATTGTAGAAAATCACGTTGTTATCATCTACTCTTGTATGAATTTTGTGGTTTCTTGTTGCTTGTCTTGGACATACTTTTGTAAATGTTTGCTGAAGAAATCACGTTTCCATCTACTCCTTGTAAATAATTCACATGAATTCAAGAATTCACATGAATTATTTCTTTGATAAATCCATACGTTACTTTGTAGATAATGAGATCTTTGATAATCTCATGTGAATTCCTTAATGAAGTAAGGATAAAGAGATTCCAAGATAAAGAAGTCTTTAAAAAAAATGGTGAGCTCAATCCGTTCTTATCTTAGCAAGCTTAAGTCCAAAGACTTGAGTTTCCAAATGATTCTTTGAGTTTCAAATGCATTCTTTAAAAGTCTTGGTTGGTAGGTCCATTTATACTTTAATGCTTAGCAAGACTTCTTGTCCCTAAATTGTGACACCAACATAGCATACATATTAGTCATAGATTACTTTAGTTGTCATGGTCCCACGTGGACAAGACAATTCTTATACTTACCCACTTAAATTAATAATTAACCAATTATCTCAATTTATTTAAAATACTACTCATTTTTAACATACTTTATACACCTTACTATCACGGCCATGTGGTACTTTGTATGGTACCAGTCCATAAATATTGGGTATTTTAGCTCGGGTCGTATTTTACCTCAAAATGGCAAACTTTGACGAAATTCATTTTCTTCGATTCGCTTACCCTCTCACCTTCACGAATTAACTTATCACTTATTTGAAATAGCGTAGTACTTATAATCCCAAAATAAATCTCATTCCCGAACTTACGTCGATTAACTTACGATGAAACTTCAACGTACAAAAATGCGGGATGTAACATCTCATTTCCGAGATTTCATTAATTTATTTATGGCGTACTTTCACGTACGAAAATATGGGGTGTAACATCTGCCCCCGCCTCGGAACCAGTCAAAATTTATAAATTCTGAACACCCATTCAATAATGAGTCCAACCATACCAAAATCATCCAATTCTAGCCACAAATCGACCCTCAAAACCTCAAATCTCACTTTCCAACAACATAGTCCAAAAATCCTCAAATTCTAACTTACATTCATGAGAAATAGGTGTAATAATCAAAGGGTATTCAATAATAATGGACAAAGTGATTACAAATCACTTACCTCTTCAATCTAGGTGAAAACCTCTCCAAAAGTCACCTTAGTCCGCACTCCAAACTTCCCGAAATGAAAGAAAACTCAAACCCTCGACTTTTATCCTTCTGCCGAGCGATCCCGCTTCTGCGGCTAGAAGGTCGCTTCTACGGGCCGCATCTGCGGTAAAATATGTGCACATGATCAAGCCCCCTATGTCCCGCCCCTTCACTTCTACGGAATGTCTCCCGCATCTGCGCATGTGTGCATGCGAAGGAAATCCTGCACCTGCAGTCCAGCCCGCTCATGCACTTCCCTTCATCGCAGAAGCGACCTCGCTTCTGCGGAGTTGAACCTCGCATATACGATCCAACTGCACCCATCCAATTCTTCATCTGCGCTCATAAGGCTACACTTGCAGAGCCACATTTGCGGCCACTCCCATTGTAGGTGCGAACGCACCAGAACTTAAGCATACCAGAAAATTCCTTAAGTCCATAATTCGGTCCAATTTCAATCTGAATCAAAACCCGAAGCCCCCAGGACCCCGACCAAACATACCTACAAGTCCTAAATCACATTTTGAACTTAGTCAAAGCCTCAAACCATCCCAAACAACAACAAAAACATGAATCACACCTCAATTCAAGCCTATTGAAACTAGTGAATTTCCAACTTCTAAAATCGATGTTGAAACTAATCAAACCAACTCTGATTGACCTCCAATTTTTCACACAAGTCATAAACGACACAACGGACCTACTCCAACTCCCGGAACTAATTTTTGAGCCCGCTATCAACAAATTCAACCCTCGGTCAAACTTCTCAACCTTCCAAACATTTAACTTTTCCAACTTTCGTCAATTCAAGCCAAAATGGCTTGTGGGCCTTCAAATCCAAATACGTACATACGCTTAAGTCCAAATCACCATACGGAGCTATCAGAACCATCAAAACTCCATTACGGAGCCATTTACTCATAGGTCAACATCCGGTCAACTCTTTCAACTTAAGCTTTCAACCTTGACTAAGTGTCCTAACTCATTTCAAACATCCCCGGAACCTAACCAACCACCCCGGAAAGTCACGTAACCACAAGTGAATAGAGAATAATTAATAAACATGGGAATGAGGCTACAATATGCAAGACGACCGGTCGGGTCATCACATGCTGGCATTCCGGAGTCCCCGAAGAATCATTTTTCTTTTTCAAAAGTTAAAAGGAATAATGACAATTTTTCGATGACCTTGCTATGAATCTGCTAAGGGCCGCTAGCCTTCCGATCAACCTTTGCACTTCCTTCACACTTGTCAATTGGATAGGGATATCCTCTATAGTCTTAATCTTGTCGGGGTTCACTTCGATTCCTCTTTGAGAAACCAAGAAGCCAAGAAACTTCCCGGACTCAACTCCAAAATCGCATTTTTTAGGGTTGAGCTTCATGTTGTACTTTCTCAAATTATCCAATGCCTCTTGTAAATGAGTCAAATGACTTCCTGCACTAAGAAACTTAACCAACATGTCAAACTTTGTGATGAAAGAAGTTTTTTCTTGATCCTCCGGGTGCATCCTAATTTGATTATATCTAGAATACGCATCAAGAAAACTCATCAATTCAAGTCCGATTGTAGCATCGATTATTTGGTCAATGTTCGACAATGGAAAAGAATCTTTAGGGCGTACCTTATTTAAATCTTTATAATCTATACACATTCTAAACCTATTATTCTTTTAAGGAACAACCACTACGTTAGCTAGCCAATCAGGATAATTCACCTCTCGAATTGAACCTATATTTAGTAACCGGGTTACCTCCTCTTTAACAAACATGTTCCTGATCTCAGCTATCGGCCGTTTCTTTTGTTTTACCGGCGGAAAATTAGGGTCCAAGCATAACTTGAGGATAGCCACATCTAATGGAATACCTGTCATATCAGAATGAGACAATGTAAAGCAATCGAAGTTAGATTTTTAAAACTCAATAATTTTAAGCATGAGTTCGGGACTTAATCTCGTTCCTAGGTAAACATTTTTATTCAGGAAATCCGCAAACAAAACGATTTGTTCCAGTTCCTCTGCGGTCGATTTTGTAGCATCTGCTTCTTCTGGCACCTCAAAGGATCTAGTCACCTAATAAAAATCTGATGTCTCCTCTTCCCCATCACCTTCAACCGGAATAGAAGCGGGCACCGGTTCCTGTAGTTGTTATTTGCTTGTTCCTTCCACCTTGCTACTGGATAAATTTATTGCATTCATTTCCCTTGGTGCATGTTGATCACCTCTGATCTGCTCAATCCCCTCCGATGTTGGAAACTTCAACAATTGATGATAAGTCGATGGCACAATCTTCATTTCATGAATCCATGGCCTGCCAAGGATTATGTTATATCTCATATCGTCATCTACCACCTCGAACAAAGTGGCCTTCGTTACGCATTTGACATGTTTGGGTAGTAAAATCTCCCCTCACATTGTTACACTTGTTAGGTTGAACCCGAGCAGAAGCTTTGCTGCCGGAACTATGTTCCCGGTTAACGTTTCTTGTTCCAAAACTATGAACTTGATGATATTGGCTGAACTACCTGGATCAACCAATACACGTTTAATTTTAAAATCTAAAATATTAAGTGATATTACCATAGCGTTGTTGTGTGATATGAGAAGGCCATTAGCATCTTCTTTCGTGAAGGTAATTTTATAATCTTTTGATGTTTCTCGGACTCTCTTGCCATGAGTTACAGATATTTTCATCGTCTTTACTGCCGAAAATGTCACCCCATTTACTTCAATGTAACAACCTGACTTGTCATTTTAAGAATTTACACCTCTTTCATTGACTTAAGGTCTCAAGTAGCCTCACAATATGTATTATGACCTACATGTGTAGTCGAGTTTGATTTACGGATGATTTGGAGAGATTTGGGACATTTAGTCCCTAAGATGGAAGCTTAAGTCTTAGGATTTTTACTGCAGTTGAAACTGTGTGAAGATGACTCCGGAATAGAGTTCAGTCAGTTCCGTTAGCTCTGTTGAGTGATTTTGGACTTGGGAGCATGTCTGGAGTGTGAATCTGAGGTCTGTAGCCAATTTAAGCTTGAAATGGCGAAAGTCGAATTTTTGGAAAGTTTGACCGAGGGGTTGACTTTTCGATATCAGAGTCGTAAATGCAATTCCGAGAGTTGGAACAGCTCCGTTATGTTATTTGGGGCTTGCCCGCAAAATTTGATGTCATTCCGGGTTAATTTGATAGGTTTCGGCACGAGTTTTAGAAGTTGGAAGTTTTTGAAGTTCATAAGTTCGATTCGTGGTGCAATTTGTATTTTCGGCATTATTTGATGTGATTTGAAACTTAAAGCGAGTCCGTGATAGGTTATAGAACTTGTTGGTACGTTTAGACGGGGTCCCGGGGGCCTTGGGTATGTTTCGGGTGGGCTACGGGCCATTTCCTTCTATTTTGAACTGCTGTTTTCTGTCATCCGGTTTCCTTCTTCGCGAACGCGAAGAGGAATTTGAGGGACTGATGGTTTGGTCTTCGCAAACGCGAAGTTATGGATGCGAACGTGAACGCGAAGAAGGGGCAATGCAAGCCTTCGCGAACGCAGCCCAGGCAACGCAAACGCGAAGAAGAAAGGAAGATTGGGGCCTGGGTGTTTGGGATAAGTGATTCATATCCAGTTTTGATTAATTTCCATGATTATGTCTTTGAATCCATCATTTAATTCGGATTTAATGGAGGAAAAATAAAGATTTTTGTAAAATCTTCCAAAAACAAAAATTTAAGATTTGGAAGTCGAGTTGTTATTGGAAGGTTCCGAGAAGCGGGTCCCGCATTGACTTTTGTTGGCTTTTGGGAATAAATTTTTAATTCGACGTATTATTATCCGGAATTATTTTTGATGAATTTTAATGGAGTTATACAATTAATTTGGATAGATTTGAGCTGTCCGAAGGTCAATTCAAGCAAGAAGGCTATTTTGGAATATCGGCTTAACTTCAAAAAGGTAAGTGTCTTGCTTAACCTCGAGTGGGGGAAATACCCCTTAGGCATTGAGTATTATGTGCAAATTGTGTAATTGAAAACCATGTACGTGAGGTGACGAGTACGTACTTGGTTTATATGTGCAGATTTCATTGATTAAAATCCTTATACGCCCTTATGTATTAAGTTGGAAATTATTGGCTCTTATTAAATCCTCTATTTGTCATGCTTAGATCCTTGTTTGTTGAAATTGGTTTTATATGATTATTTGGTGTGATTGCACCTTGAATTTATGTGAAATATTATTTTGTTGAGTTGTTCACTCCCGGATATTTTGTTAAGATTTTGTATACGTTACGGTCGAGCCATGGGCTCCTTATTGTGGAAAATAATATATTGTCGATTTCTGTGGCAAGTTGTTATATTTGGGCACTTGATGTGCAATTTGTGATATGTTGTAAGATTTGAGCATTTGATGTGCAATTTGTGATATGTTGTAAGATTTGAGCATTTGATGTGCAATCTGTGATAAGTTGTAAGATTTAAGCACTTGATGTGCAATTTATAAAATGTTGTAATAATTGGGCACTTGAGGTGCAAGTTGTATTATGTTGTAATATTTGGGCACTTGAGGTGCAAGTTGTATTATGCTGTGATATTTGGGCACTTGAGGTGCGATTTGTGAAATATTGTGATATTGATACGCATGCGATGAGATAAGGGTGGCTTGAAATGCGTGGCTAGTAGGGAAACTACTAGAAGTCATGCGGTGATATAAGGTCAGGGTGTTGAAACGCATGAGGTGAGATAAGGGTGGCTTGAAACGTGTGGCTAGTAGAGGAACTACTAGAAGTCATGTGGTGTGATAAGGGTGGCTTAAAAATGCAGGATGCTATTTAGGGAAAAATGATTTCTTTAAAATTAAATGTGAAGGCTCCCGCGGTGATATAAGAAAATGAGATATTGTGAATTTATTTATGAGTTGGGACCACAAGGCGGTACCTCGGGAGTGCCATTTTGTTGATATTCTCTATGGTTGCACTTGCCTTTGGTTACTTTATTTTTTTCAAAATTTGTAAATTCTTGTGTTTTCCGTGATGTATTATTTCACCTAATATTAAGTGTTTTTGTATTTCTTGAGGTATTGTGTTGACCTCGACTTTTTCGTATGAGACTTTGAGGATTTGTATTTTTGGGTTGTATTTGTTTTGATGATTGAGTTGTTTTAAATAAAAGAAATATTCTAATATGTTTTAATTTAATAAATGTTTATATCCAAATCAGTAGTTGATCTGATATTTTATTTTATTTGAAATGTTATTTTATCCACCCAAATGATTCTAAAATAAATTCATTCATTTATTGATTTCTTACTTGATTTAAAGATTTTAACCTTACTTTATTGAAAAATAAATTGATCATGTGAATCTTATATACATTGAGTATATTGGCACGTGAGTTGTCCGTGCAGTTGAGATATGAATTGAGGGCACGAGGTACCGGGGAAATATGATAATTTAATTATGGACACGAGGTGCCGTGGAAACATGAAAAATGGGCTCAGACTCGTGTTTACGAAAAATATGAAACTGGGCTGAAACCTGTATTTTTATGATTTTGAAATGAGGTATCACATGGTGACTTTTAATTGAAAGAATTATATTCAAAATATTTATTTGGAAGGATTTTTATTCAAAAGAATTATATGAAAAATATTTATTTAAGGAAATTATATTTGAAGATATTTATTGAAAGAATTTTATATTTGAAAAATAATTATTTGAGAAACTTATATTTGAAAGAGAGTTATGTGGAAGAATTATATGTGAAAGACATTTATTTGAAAGACTTGATTTAATTGGGTGTACTTGTGTTTATTAATTGTTCAGTGATATTAATGGTATTCTTGTTGTCTGCTGTGTATATCAATGATTGTTCCATGTTGTCCTATTGTTATTTGTTTCCTATTATTTTGTATATTATATTACACAGGTTATTAGACTAGTGAGTGTCTTGACTGTACCTCGTCTCTACTTCATTGAAGTTAGTCTTGATACTTACTGGGTACCGACCGTGGCGTACTCATACTATACTTCTGCAAATTTTTGTGCAGAGCCAGGTATTGAAGATAACGAACTTGAGAAGAGTTAAAGCGGGATCGTAAGAATTCAAGGTAGAGCTGCTTGGTCGTCGCAGTCCCTTGGAGTCTTTTCTTTTCATTGTACTGTTAACTTGTAATCAAACAGTATTGTATATTCGGTCCTCATGATCATTCTATGTATTCAGTTAGAGTTTGTGGCTCAGTACTACTAGTCTTGGGAGGTTGTATATTGTAATTATTTCCGCTGTTAGTTTCAAAAAAAAATAGATTCAAAATGTAATTAAAATAGGCTTACCTAGTCTTAGAGACTAGGTGCCATCACGACGCCTGTGGTGGGATTTTGGGTCGTGACAAGTTGGTATCAGAGCTCTAGGTTCATAGGTTCTATGAGTCATGAACGTGTCTAGTAGAGTCTTGCGGATCGGTACGGAGATGTTTGTACTTATCTTCGAGAGGCTACAGAACTGTTAGGAAATTTCCACTTCTTTCATTCATGTCGTGCGGAATTTGTTGAATTTGGAATTTGAGCCTTTGTATCTCTATTCTCTCACAGATGGTGAGGACACGTGCTACCGGGTTAGTTGAGCAGGCATCCGCTCATACTGCTAGGGCTGCAAGAGGCCGGGCCGAGATACAGGCCGAGATACAGGCCGAGATAGAGGTCGAGGAAGGGCACGTGCTGCGACTAGAACACCTGTCAGAAACAACAGTTGAGGAGCCACCAATAGCTCCAGTTGGGGGATAGGTACCAGAAGCACCTGTTGTTACCCCAGAACTTCAGGAGACTTTAGCACAGTTCCTAAGTATGTTTGGTACATTAACTCAGGCGGGATTGATCCCTGTTGCACCAAACATTCCGCAGATTGGGGGAGTAGCCCAGACTCCTACCACAACTCCAGAGCAACAGTTTCACGTTGGTCACGTTCCGGGTGTAGTACCGGTACAACCTGTTATTCTGGTTTGGCCTGAGGTCAGGCCCAAGGCATCAGAAGAAGAACAAAAGAGACTTGAAAGGTTTAAGAGGTATAGTCCACCTACTTTCAGTGGCACAGCTACAGAGGATGCCCAAGAATTTCTAGAAAATTGTCACTATATTCTCCGCACCATGGGTATTATTGAGGTGAGCGGAGTTGCTTTTACTACATTTCAATTGTCAGGCGCAGCGTATCGGTGGTTTCAAATATATGAAGAAGGTAGACCAGCCGTTGCCACACCACCAACTTGGGCTCAATTTTCGGAAATGTTCTTGAAAGAGTTTGTTCCCTAGACTCTCAGAGATGCGTGGCGTGCAGAGTTTGAACGGTTGCGTCAGGGCACTATGACAGTGTCAGAATATGCTATCATGTTCAGTGAGTCAGCCCGTCATGCACCTATCTTGGTTTCTACAATCAAAGAGCGGACCCGCAGATTCATTGAGGGGCTCGAATATGATATTAAAATATGTATGGCTCGAGAGTTGCAAACTGATACTCCATTTCAACAAGTAGTGGAGATTGCAAGGAAGATTGAGGGTATTTTAGGCGAGGAAAGGGAGTCTAAGGAGGCCAAAAGGTCTCGAAGATTTGGAGGGTTCAGTGGATTTTACTCTTCAGTTAGAACTCATTATAATGGAGGCTCGAGCAGTCGGTCAGCTCAGTCCGCACATTAGATTACTCGGAGTGCTCCAGTTTACAATGCACCACTGACACGAGATTCTTACAGTAGTTGTTCCACTTATCCGGCACAGACTCAGTACGAGCAGTCGCGACCTCAGAGGGGTTGTTATGAGTGTGGTGATACTAGGCATATCATGAGAGATTGTCCCAGACTTGGGAGGGATGGATTTCATCAGAACACTCCAACTACAAGCTTTATTCCAGTTGATACTCCACGTGCACAGTCAGCTAGAGGTGGAGGACAAGCGGGTAGCGGGCGCCTAAGAGGTGGAGGCTTGACCCATTAGTATAATCTCTATGTTTTGGCTGAGGCCAATACACGAGATGATGTTGTTACAGGTACGATCCTGATTTTATTATAAAAGGAAAATTTCCTTAATTTGATTCGGTTCTGAATATTGAGGTGAGTCCTCCTATTATGCTCCACTTATGGGTGAGCTTCGTAAATTTGTGAACCACTTATATGTTTATCCCTTTTGGGAGATTTGAAGGTGTAAGCCTATGTCTGTCATTTATTTTTGGTACACCATTGAGGGCTATAAGCCCAAAAGTAATTTTTATTATTCATTACAGTGGGTTTAATATGTTTCGGAATAATTGATTCCAATTTTTATAAATTATATGCCCTATCGGTATGAGGGTTCATTATGTGTTGTGAAAACTGTTTATGAAATATATTGAAAAGAAGAAAGAAAGGAAAAAAAATTTGAAATTTCAGTTGGCACAATGTGCAAAATACTTGTGATTCGAAGTTGAGGACGAGATCCTCGTATTTTTATATGGTGTGAAATATTTAAACCGGGTTGCAAGCCACGATGGAAGTTGTATAAGGACGAGGTCCTTGTGGTGAAATGTTTATGAGTTTAAAATTCTCCCTTGTGAAATTTAATTTGTGCAATAATATTAATAGGGAGTCATGCCTGTTAGGCTTATTTGATAATTCTTGTATATTTTCTGTTCATATTCAACCATTTTCGTGATGTAAATATTGAGTTTTAGCCTATGAGGTGAGTACCCAGGTGACATTAAATGTGACTCATTAATCTGAGTAAGCAATCATGAGGTCTTCATGCCTCACATTCTGTTGTAAGTGTTGTGAAAAATTCGAATTGAGGTGGTGGTTAGTATGAGATTAATTGATGATTTCGGAATTAATTATGAACAGCTTTTAAGACCAGAGATGTGGTGATGAGCATACATATAATGTGCTTCATGTCCTGATATCATTATGATAAGGCAATGCTGAGATTAATGTTATTGATATATACCATATGGTATTATGTTGGGTTGTGGATATGTTGTTAGGAGTTGTTTGGGTGTTACTCTGGCAGGTGGATAGGCCCAATTATAGGGGAGACTCTGCCGAAATGTCTGAAAAATTTGGGAGTTAGTAAAATTTGGGGGATTGAGATTTGCAAAAGAAGAGATAAATTATGTTATGTGTTTGAGAGCAAATGATCCTAAGCGGGGAATAATGTAGCACCCTAGAGAAAGTTTTGAATTACTTCAACACTATTGAGAAAATTGATATGTGCATAGGCACGAGTTGCTATAGCTAGTTGAGACTAATATTGTGCGTTGTTGTGAGAAATCAGGCCTTTTGAAAATATTGGAGCGTAGGAAAATGACCTTAAAGTTTTCAAGTATGGACAAAAGAAATAATATCAAATGAGATGATGTTGTCATGCTTATGCGGTAGCGTGAAATCAACCGTGAGTATATGTGAAAAAGTAAAATCATCAATTTGGTAACCTCAGAATAATTCTTAGCACGTTCGAGGATGAACGTTTGTTTAATAGGTGGAGAATGTAACGACCCGACTTGTCGTTTTAAGAATTTACGTACCGTTCAGTGACTTAAGGTCTCGAGCAGCCTCACAATATGTATTATGACCCGCGTGTATAGTCGAGTTTGATTTACGGATGATTCGGAGAGATTTAGGACACTTAGTCTCTGAGATGGAAGCTTAAGTCTTAGGATTTTTACCGTAGTCGGAATTGTGTGAAGACGACTCCGGAATAGAGTTATGTCAGTTTCGTAAGCTTTGTTGGGTGATTTTGAACTTAGGAGCGTGTCCGGACTGTGAATCTGAGGTCTGTAGCCAATTTAAGTTTGAAATGGTGAAAGTCGAATTTGTGGGAAGTTTGACTGGGGGGTTGACTTTTTGATATCGGGGTCGGAATGCGATTCCGAGAGTTGGAACAGCTCTGTTATGTTATTTGGGGCTTGCCTGCAAAATTTGACGTCATTCCAGGTTGGTTTGATAGGTTTCGGCACGAGTTTTAGAAAATGGAAATTTTTGAAGTTCATAAGTTCGATTCGTGGTGCGATTTGTATTTTCGAAGTTATTTGATGTGATTTGAAACCTCGAGCGAGTCCGTGATAGGTTATGAAACTTTTTGGTATGTTTAGACGGGGTCCCGGGGGCTTCGGGTGTGTTTCGGATGGGCTACGGGCCATTTCCTTCTACTTTTGAACTGCAGTTTTCTGTCATCTGGTTTCCTTCTTCGCGAACGCGAAGAGAAATTTGAGGGACTGATGGTTTAGCCTTCGCGAACGCGAAGATTTGGACGCTAACGCGAAGAAAGAGCAGGGCAAGCCTTCGCGAACGCGGCCCAGGCAATGCGAACACGAAGAAGAAAGGAAGATTGGGGCCTAGGGTCGTTTGGCCTTCGCAAACGCGACGATGAGTTCGCGAACGCGAAGAGGAAAAAATGGGGCAGAAACAGTAGGCCTTCGCGAACGCGATGAAGGATTTGAGGCAATTGAGTTTTGGCCTTCACGAACGCAAAGCAATGGTCGCGAAGGCGAAGAAGGCCTATCTGGGCAGTATTAAAAGTCCCAAAACCAAGGGTTTGAGTTCATAACTCAAAATCAAATTTGGAGTTCGGTAGATGGCGATTTTTGGAGAGATTCTTGTGTGGGTGTTTGGGGTAAGTGATTCTTATCCAATTTTGATTAATTTCCATGATTATGTCTTTGAATCCATCATTTAATTCGGATTTAATGGAGGAAAAATCAAGATTTTTGTAAAATCATCCAAAAACGAAAATTTAAGATTTGGAAGTCGAGTTGTTATTGGAATTCGATAAAATTGGTATGGTTGAACTCGTATCGGAATGGGTATTCGTATTTCGTGAATATTATGTAGGGTTCCGAGAAGCGAGTCTCGCGTTGACTTTTGTTGGCTTTTTGGAATAAATATTTAAGTCGACGTATTATTATCCGGAATTGTTTTCAATGAATTATAATGGAGTTATACAATTAATTTGGATAGATTTGAGCTGTCCGGAGGTCAATTCAAGCAAGAAGGCTATTTTGAAATATCGGCCTAACTTCAAAAATGTAAGTGTCTTGCTTAACCTCGAGTGGGGAAAATACCCCTTAGGCATTGAGTATTATGTGCAAATTGTGTAATTGAAATCCATGTACGCGAGGTGACGAGTACGTACTTGGTGTATATGTGCAGATTTCAATGATTAAAATCCTTATGCGCCCTTATGTATTAAGTTGGAAATTATTGGCTCTTATTAATTCCTCTATTTGTCATGCCTAGATCCTTGTTTGTTGAAATTGGTTTTATATGATTATTTGGTGTAATTGCCACCTTGAATTTATGTGAAATATTATTTTGTTGAGTTGTTCACTCCCGTATATTTTGTTAAGATTTTGTGCACATTAGGGTCGAGCCATAGGCTCCTTATTGTGGAAAATAATGTATTGTCGATTTCTGTGGCAAGTTGTTATATTTGGGCACTTGATGTGCAATTTGTGATATGTTGTAAGATTTGAGCATTTGATGTGCAATTTATGATATGTTGTAAGATTTGAGCATTTGATGTGCAATCTATGATAAGTTGTAAGATTTGAGCACTTGATGTGCAATTTATGAAATGTTGTAATAATTGGGCACTTGAGGTGCAAGTTGTATTATGTTGTAATATTGGGCACTTGAGGTGCAAGTTGTATTATGTTGTGATATTTGGGCACTTGAGGTGCGATTTGTAAAATATTGTGATATTGATACGCATGCGGTGAGATAAGGGTGGCTTGAAACGCGTGGCTAGTAGGGGAACTACTAGAAGTCATGCGGTGATATAAGGTCAGGGTGTTGAAAAGTATGCGGTGAGATAAGGGTGGCTTGAAACGCGTGGCTAGTAGGGGAACTACTAGAAGTCATGCGGTGGGATAAGGATGGCTTAAAAACGCGGGATGCTATTTCGGAAAAAATAATTTCTTTAAAATTAAATGTGAAGGCCGCGGTGATATAAGGAAATGAGATATTGTGAATTTAATTATGAGTGGGGATAACGAGGCGGTACCTCGGGGGTGCCCTTTTGTTGATATTCTCTATGGTTGCACTTGCCTTTGGTTACTTTATTTTTTTCGAAATTTGTAAATTCTTGTGTTTTCCGTGATGTATTATTTCATCTAATATTAAGTGTTTTTGTATTTCTTGAGGTATTGTGTTGACCTCGACTTTTTCGTACAAGACTTTGAGGATTTGTATTTTTGGGTTGTAGTTGTTTTGATGATTGAGTTGTTTTAAATAAAAGAAATATTCTAATATGTTTTAATTTAATAAATTTTTATATCCAAATCAGTAGTTGATCTCATATTTCATTTTATTTGAAATGTTATTTTCTCCACCCAAATGATTCTAAAATAAATTCATTCATTTATTGATTTCTTACTTGATTTAAAGATTTTAGCCTTACTTTATTGAAAAATAAATTGATCATATGAATCTTATTTACATTGAGGATATTGGCACGTGAGTTGTCCGTGCAGTTGTGATATGAATTGAGAGCATGAGGTGCTGGAAAAATATGATAATTTAATTATGGGCACGAGGTGTCGTGGAAACATGAAAAATGGCTGACACTCGTGTTTAAAGAGAGTTATGTGGAAGAATTATATGTGAAAGACATTTATTTGAAGGACTTGATTTAATTGGGTGTACTTGTGTTTATTAATTGTTGAGTGATATTGATGGTATTCTTGTTGTGTGCTGTGCATATCAATGGTTGTTCCATGTTGTCATATTATTTTTTGTTTCCTATTATTTTGTATATTATATTGTACAGGTTATTAGACTAGTGAGTGTCTTAACTGTACCTCGTCTCTACTCCATTGAAGTTAGTCTTGATACTTACTGGGTACCGACCGTGGCGTACTCATACTACACTTCTGCATATTTTTGTGCAGAGCCAGGTATTGAAGATAACGAACTTGAGAAGAGTTAAAGAGGGATCGTAAGGATTCAAGGTAGAGCTGCTTGGTCGTCGCAGTCCCTTGGAATCTTTTCTTTTCATTGTATTGTTAACTTGTAATCAAACAGTATTGTATATTTGGTCCTCGTGATCATTCTATGTATTCAGTTAGAGTTCGTGACTCAGTACTACCAGTTTACGAGATTGTATATTGTAATTATTTTCGCTGTTAGATTCAAAAAAAAAAATAGCTTCAAAATGTAAATGAAATCGGCTTACCTAGTCTTAAAGACTAGGTGCCATCACGACGCATGTGGTGGGATTTTGGGTCGTGACATTCAACCCTGGAAAAAATTATGTTAATTGTTAGACGAGGTGACCCTTCTGCTGGTTTAGTTGGTTCTGTAACATCTCGATTCCTCCCATAATTGTTCTTAGCCTGGTCACTTAGAAATTCTCTAAGATGACCATTCTTCAATAATGCTGCAACTTCTTCACGAATATGTCGGCAGTCCCCAGTCATGTGATCATGCGTTCCGTGGAATTCGCACCATAGATTAGGATCCTTTTGACTAGGATCTGACCGAATTGATTTTAAAAATATTGCCTCCTTGATGTTTCTCATAGCTGAAACCAATTCTACCAAGCTAATATTGAAGTTGTAATCGGATGGTCGGGGATATGTTGAATCCCGGGACCTTGATGGTTCTTTGTCCTGCAAAGCTCTGTTATTCTGACCATGATCTGCCATTCTATCCGATATAAACCTGTTTGATGATTGAAAACTTTTATTTCCATGCTCATCAGCTCTTTCATAATACCGCAAATGACTCCTAAAAGATCTCCGGACTGCATTGAATTCAATTTTGAACTTTCCCTGATTTCGATCACGATTGCGACCTTTGGAAGACACCGAAGAACTCAATTGATCATCTTCAATTCTAATTTTTTATTCATAATAATTATGGACATCTACCCATGTGGTTGCCTAAAACTCCAACAAACTTTTCTTCAATTTCCTGGAGGCATCGGAACGTAAAGAATTAATACATTTGGTGAATGCTTCAGCTTCCCACACATCCGGTACCGTCGGCAGCAGCATCCTCTCCTTTTGAAATCGGATTACGAACTCTCATAATAATTTAGATTCCCCTTGAGCAATTTTGAATATATCCGCTTTCCTAGCTTGGACTTTTCTTTCCCTAGCTTGAGCCTTAAAAAAAGAATCTGCAAGCATTTCAAAAGAGTCAATCGAGTGCTAAGGTAAGAGAGAGAGTACCATGTTAAAGCACCCTTTGTAAGGGTTTCACCGTATTTTTCAGCATGATATATTTGATTTTATGTGGGGCCAAATCATTTTCCTTCACAGCTGTAGTGTAAGTTGTGATATGCTCTTGTGAATCCAAAGTTCCATCATACTTTGGAATATCGGGCATCTTGAATCTTTTTGGGGTCGTACTTGGTTTGAACAGCAATTGTGTATACTTCTTTGAATCTGGCCCCTTCAATACCGGTGGTACCCCCGGGATCTGATCTTGGGGGTGGAATTCTTTAGCATTTTGATCCATCCGATCATTCATTTTCCTCATGAATCTCATGAGCTCGGTTTTAAATGGATCATTTGTGTTGTTGTCGTTCCCGAATCCACTACCTGCACCACCTTATTCATTTTTGTTAAACCCAAATTCCTCCCTCTAAGCGACGTTACTCGTTCTCTGCGTTGTTTGATTTGCAGGCACACTGGGAGGGACTCGAACTCCTTTATTGAATTACTAGAAGCAACCAAAAGTGCTTGCTTCAGCTCTGTCATTATCTGGTCTTGTCTTGAAAGATGATTCATGATTTCCCTTTGTTGTGCTCTCAAAAATTTTACCGTTTGAACAACAGGTTCATCGTCCATCTTATCAGGAGTTGGACTTCTCACTTGCCGAGGATTTTGTTCTTCGCAAACTGGAGTTGTCTCATCTCCTTCCTAGCAAGTTTCACTGATTGAATCATCACGCTGGAACATATCCTCACGCTCATTGTTTTTTCCAACATTGAACTAGTTGTTTACATCGTTAGCTGCCATATCTGATTTTTCTTTGACTAAAAAAAGCGTCAAAATGCATTAGTAACAGATGAATGGATCAAAGTAGTAACACAATTTTCTATTCCTATGGTGGGCACCAAACTATTTACCCGTAAAACGGTACAGTTGAATTTAAAATATGATTTATAGACACAGGAATTAATTTGATTCAAGAATATAAAATAACTAAAAACGTATATAAATTGATTAAACAAACTTTACGAAAACATAAGCCTGACTGTGGAATGAGCTTCTCTGAAAGAAATAATAAGGACAATATGTAGAATTAAAAAAGAGAATATTGTTAATAGAATTAGAGTAGGTTTTGCCTTTTTTGCATACAGATGTTTTTTCTTTATAGTGAATACAAATTCTTCTATTTATAACTCAATTCAGGGAGACAAGACCCCTAAATCAAGCTCTTCTTTAATATGAATAAAACTCCCACTGATGGTTGCATAACGGCTGAGTTTAAACGCAAAGATTCTTTGTAACGACTACTCATTGAATGTTGTCTTTTCCGACCAAGATCTTCCTTTCAGATTTATAGCCCCTGGTTCCAGTGTCTTCGGAACTCACTCAGCACCGGTCACACATTTGTAACCGGTGCCATCTATTTTCTGACTCAACTCTTATTTGACTTTACTGCCACATATCAATTGTATGAGTATCCACTTGTTATTTGTCAAATTCACCATACATTCAGCAAGGAAGTGAACACCAGGGCGGAAAGAGTAAGCAATGTGAGACAAAAAATTTACTAAGAAACTTGCTTCTCGATGAGCATGAGAGACCAAAGTTTGATCAAATGAGCATATGGCGTGAGCAATACTGTGAATAAGACAAGAACATGATGGATTGAGAGCACACTTCTGCTTAATCATGCCGACAACCACTTATTATCACATTCCACTAGCAAGCGCTTGATACCTATGGAGAAAGCCAAATTGATACGTTATTTGCTCCGAGCTGATTCATCCATTTTCTTGTGCAATTCATGCTCTTCATCATTGTGACTCTTGGGCCTGTCCTGTAAAAGATAGAAATAAGTTGCAAAAGAAGTCTGATTAGGGTGACATATCTTTAATATGTGTAGCCAACGACAATTTTAGGATATATCTTCTGCGATCGTTCTATAGAAAACTTACTTGTTCAGACATCAGTTGTTTATATAGCTTCTGCTCCAAATCCCATGGCCTCAATCGTGAGATTAATTAGCTTCTGAAATAATATCATCAACTATATATATCAGGAATCGCTCTATAAAGGCCATTAAAAACAACTCCATTGCATCTTTCCAGATGAGCTAACAACTAACCCCGGAGAGGGTATTCCAAGGAACCCAAAAACATAATCATCTATTTTAAGGTTATCAAGGATCCAGGCAGCTAGAGATAAATAAATCTTATTAAAGAACCACGACTGAAAATGATGGGGAATAACATTATGCTAAATCTGCAATGCTGGATAACAATCCTGCAATAAATGGAGGCCTGACTCTGAATTACTTGGCGAGGCAACCAAATGCCTATAATTTCTTTACGATGTTGGTCATGACACCATTGTTCTAGATTAACCAAAAAAATATTTTAACCCTTTGAGAACCAGGTCATTGCCAAATAACTTTCCACGAAAACCTCAAAGAATTCTCACTACTCCTTATATTAACAAAGTAGATATGTTGTACGTAGAGGTGAAATCAGATCTAGCGTATATATGTTGATTGTTTTACATATTATATACATGGTTCGAACCGTAAAGTGATCGGCTAGATATTATGATGAGTACAACAGTAGATTTATGAACCCCGAAGTCCAATAAAGGAACATATCACCTTAAGTGGGGAGTACCCTGAAAAGAATAGTGGGCTCAACTAAGGGTAGCAAACGGACGGATCACATATGGGCAGATCAAAAATGGGTAATGCAAAAAATGGATAAAATATCTAACCCGAACATATTTAATACGGATAGAAAATGGATTAACCGGCGAATAATATGGATATCTATATTATCCATGAATTCTTGAATATGATCACTTCTAGGAGAATTCCTAATCTTCCAAACTTGAGAAACCTCAAATTTGAGTCTTTACAGTAGTAAACGTTAAACGTATTGATTATTCAATTTTTAAGTGGATAACATAGTTTTTATCTATATTTGACCCATTTTTAAAAAGTTCATTATCCAACCTATTGTTTAGTGGATAATATGGATGGATAACTATTTCTTTTGACCATTTTACCACCACTAGGTTCAACTATAGGGATAGTGATAAATGTCAATCAAAACATAAAATGTTTAACAATGCATGGGGATATTGTATTGGATAAAATGGATTAGCTACAGGTGGATGAATGATGAGATGACACGTGAAACTGGATACATGTAAGAGATGAGTCAGCGGAAGGACTGGTACCGGTTACAAGTATGTAATCGATACTGGGTAAGTCCCGAGGATGAGCGAAACCGAGGACAAAACTTTAAAGGGAATACATCGGTTGGGACAACATTTAATGAGAAGCCGTTACAAGGAATCTTTGTATTAATGACCAACCGTTATGCAACTATCAATAGAAGTTTTATTCTCATTCAAGAAGATCTTGATTTGAGGATCTTGTCACCCTGAATATAGCTATAAATAGGAGAATTTGTATCCATTATAGCACATGCAATATTCTGTACACAAAAGCTAAAATCAGTTCTTATTCTATTGCTATCTTTACTTTATTGTTCTTGTTACTTCTATAGGAGAATCTAAACTCATAGCCAGACTTGTATTTCCTTTAAGATATTTTTATAATCTTATTCCTGTTCTTATTTATTTTATATTTCTGAATCAAATTAATTTACGTGTCTATAAACTACGTTACAAATTCAACTGTATTATTTTACGGGTAAACAGTTTGGCGCCCACCGTGGGGCATAGATAATTGTGTAATTTATTTGATCCATTCATCTGTTACTAACAAAGTTTGATTCTTTTCTATTAGCAAAAGAAAATTCATATATGACTGTTAAGTGTTAACTATGTGAACAATTCTTATAATGTTGGAGCACACAACGAACATGAGAATGTGTTTAACGTGATGATTCAAATAGTGAAACTCACAATGAAGGAGATGAAACAACTCCAGTTCGCGAAGGTCAAAATCCTCGGCATGTGAAAAGTCCAACTCATGATGATGCGAATGAAGAACACGTTGTTGAAACGGTCAAAATCTTGAGAGAGCAACAAAGGAAAATTATGAATCACATCTCAAGACAAGACCGGGTGATCATAGAATTAAAGCAAGCGCTTTCAGTTGCTTCCAATAACTCTAATGGAGGAGTTCAGATTCCTCACAGTGTCCCTGCAAATCAAACAGTTCAAAGAACCGGTAACGACGCTTAAGGGAGGAGTACAGTTTTAACGAGGCATGTGGTATAGGTAGTGGATCCGGGAACGACCACAACGCTAATGATCCTTTTCAAAACCGAGCGCATGATACATGAGGCAGATGAATGGGCCAAAATACTAAAGAATTACATGCTCGGATGGATCAGATCCCGGGAGCACCACCTGTGCTAAAGGGAAAAGATTCCAGAAAGTATACACAGTTGTCGTTCAAACCAAGTGCAACCCCAGATTTGATTCCAAAAAGATATAAGATGCCGAATATTCCAAAATATGATGGGACTTTGGATCCACAGGATCATATCACGACTTACACTATGGCTGTAAAGGGAAATAACGTTGCCTCGCACGAGATCGAATCCATTTTGTTAAAATAATTTGGCGAAGCCATAACGAAAAGTGCTTCAACTTGGAATTCTCTTTTACGTGAGCATTCCATTGATTCTTTTGAAAAGCTTGCAGATTCTTTTATTAAAGCTCATGTTGGGACAAGAAAAGTCCAATCTAGGAAGGCGGTTATATTCAAATTGCCCAAGGATAATCCAAACTCTTACGAGATTTCGTGATCCAGTTTCAGGAGGAACGGATGTTGTTGCCGGCAATACCAGACGAGTAGGCAGCTAAAGCATTTACAAAAGGTCCCAATCCATTGAGTTTCGATGCCTCCAGAAAGTTGAAGGATATCTCGTTAGAATTAAGGCAACCACATGGGCAGATGTCCACAATCGCTACAAGTCAAAGATTAGAATAGAAGATGATCAACTAAGTTCCTCGGTGTGTTCCAAAGGACGTAATCGTGATCGGAATAAGGAAAGGTTTAAAGCTGATGTTGATGTAGATCGGAGATCTTCCAGAGGTTGATTTCAGCCTTATAAAAGGGCCGATGGTTTTAGGAAATAAAGGTTTTCAATCATTGAATATGTTTGATGCCGATAGAAGAGTGGATCTTGGTCGGAGTAGCAGAGCTTTACAGGAGAAAGAAAAATCAGGGTCCCGAGATTCAGCGTACCCTTGTTTATCCGACTACATCTTTAACATCAGTTTAGAAGAGTTGGTGTAGTCTATGAGAAACATTATGGAGGCTAGGTTTCCGAAACCAATTCGATCATATCCTAGTCAGAGAGATACTAATTTATGGTGTGAATTCCATGGAACACATGGTCACGGGACTAGGGACTGTCGGCACCTACATGAAGAAGTTGCAGCATTGTTGAAGAATGGTCACCTTAGAGAATTTCTAAGTGATAAGGCCAAAAGTAATTATGGGAAAAGTCGAGACGCTGGGGAGCCAGCTAAACCGGCTGAAGGGTCACCTCGCATGACGATTAACATGATTTTTGGTGGCGACAAAATAAATGGGGTGACATTCTCAACAGCAAAGAAGATGAAGATATCAGTAACTTATGGCAAGAGGATCCGAGAAGCTTTAGAAGATGATGACATCACTTTCACGGGAGAGAATGCTGATGGACTTGTTCTACCGCACAACGATGTTCTGATAATATCTTTTAATAATTTAGATTTTAAAATTAAATGTGGGTTGGTTTATCTATATAGTTGAACCAAATCATACAATGGAGAGTTTTAGAGTAAGAAAAGTTCACCAGAAATATAGTTCCGGCAACAAAGCTTCTGGCCGGGTTCAACTTAATAAGTGTAACAACCCGGGGAGAGATTCTACTGCCCACACATATCGAAGGTATAACGAAGACCACTTTGGTCGAAGTGGTAGATGGTGACATAGGATAGAATGAGATCCTTGAAAGGCCTTGAATACATGAAATAAAGGTTGTGCCATCAACTTATCATCAATTGCTAAAATTTCCCAAACCGGAGGGAGTCAAGCAGATCAGAGGAGATCAACCGGGTGCAAGAGAGATGAATGCAGTTACCTTGTCCAGTAGCAAGGGAAAAGAAATTAAAAAAATATCAACTACAGGAGTCGGTGTCCTCTACCACCCCGATTGAAGATAATGGAGAAGATGAGTCATTGGAATTTTATCAAGTACCGAGGTCTTTTCAGGTACCGGAGGAAACATATGCGACCAAATCAATTGTTGAAGAGCTCGAACAAGTGGCCTTGTTCACGGAGTTTATAGAAAGGAAATTCCATTTAGGAATGGGATTGAGTCACGAACTCAGATTAAAAATTATAGATTTTCTAAAAGCTAACGTCGATTATTTTGCATGGTCACATTAAGATATGAAAGGTATTCCATTGGAACTGGTTGTCCACAAGCAAAGTTTGGATCCTAAATTTCCACTGTTAAGACAGAAGAAACGACTGATAGCAGAGGTCAGAAACAGGTTTGTTAAAGAAGAGGTAACCCGGTTGCAGAATATAGGTTCAATTCGAGAGGTAAATTACCCCAATTGGCTAGCTAACATAGTAGTAGTACCTTACAAGAATAGTAAATTTAGAATGTGTGTAGATTATAAAGATTTGAATAATGCATGCCGTAAGGACTCTTTCCCATTGCCAAATATTGATCAAATAATCGATGCTACGGTCGGTCATAAGTTAATGAGCTTTCTTGATGCGTATTTCGGGTATAATCAAATTAGGATGCACCCGAAAGATCAAGAAAAACCCACTTTTATCACAAATTTTGGCACATACCGCTATAACATGATGTCATTCGGGCTGGAGCCACTTAGTAGAGGCTCGTTAATAAAATATTTGAACAGCAAATTTGTAAAATAATGGAGGTGTATATTGCTGATATGTTGGCCAAGTGTATTAGTGCAGGTGATCATTTGACTCGACTAAAAGAGACGTTTGGCATTCTAAGCAAGTACAATATGAAGCTCAATCCTGAAAAATGCACTTTCGGAGTTGGTTCTGGAATGTTCTTGGGGCTTCTAGTCTCTCAAATAGGAATCTAAGTAAACACCGATAAGATCAAAGCCATCGAGAATATTACGGATCAATTAACAACTGTGAAGGAGATGCAAAGGTTGACCGAAAGGTTGGCAGCCCTAAATATAACGATCTAATCGGTCATTTTGAGATCTAGTATATCGTTCGGTGATTTGAGGCCTTGAGTAGCTTCACTTCAGGTATTATGACATGTACATGTGGTCGGAATTGAATTTCGGAAGTTCGGAGTTGATTTGGAAAGAAAATTCTAAATTCTAAAGCTTTAAGTTGGAAGAATTGACCAAGGTTTGACTTTTGAGTAAATAATCACGGAATCGGGATATGAAGGTTCCAATAGGTTCGTATGACGATTTCGTACTTGGGCGTATGTTCGGGTTGAGTATCGGGTGGTCCGGAAGCATTTCGGCACTTATTGTAGAAAGTTGGTATTTTGAAAGTTTAAGAATTTCTCAAGTTTGGTTTGAAGTGGAATTTGGTGCTATTGATGCACGTTTAGGGTTCCGAGACTTGGAATAGGTTCGTATCATGATTTATGAATTGTACGCGAAGTTTGGCGTCATTCCGGAATATTTTGATAGGATTCGGACGCGTTCGTCGAAGTTTGGAGGTTTAAAGTTTAAAAAAGGATTTTGGTCTTCGATTCGTAAGATTTAATGTTGTTGATGTGATTTTAGGCCTCGATTAGGTTCCCCATGTATTTTGGGACATATTGGTATGTTCGAGCGGGGTCCCGGAGGACCCGGGTTTGAATCGAATTGAAATCGAATCAGTGTTAGATTTAGGTGATTACTGGAGCTGTTGAAGATCTAGTGTCATCACACCTGCAGAGGGTTTGGGCGCAGATGCGGACATGCAGGGGCGAGGGAGGTCATCGCAAAATCGAAGAAGGCCAGCCAGGGAAAGGGTCGCAGGTTCAGAGTTTGGGCACGCAGATGTGCATCCGCAGGAGCGGAGAAGACGCCGCAGATGCGGAATCTGGACCTTTGCTATAGGACTGCAGGTGCGGTCGTGCGCCGCAGACGCGGGCTCGCAGGAGTAGTCAGTGTTCCGCAGAAGCGTGACTGCAGGAGCGGATTTTGTCCGCAGAAGCGAATTTGCCTTTGCTTAGAGGGGACCGCACCTGCAATGGATTTTTTCATAAGTGCGGCTACTTTTCCGCAGGTGCGAAAATATCGTTGGGCAGAATTGTTTTAAGAACGGGATTTGGCTCACCTTCTTTCATTTTTCACTTGGATTGGCTGAATTTGGGGAGCTATTTTGAGGGGATTTTCATCAAGCAACATGAGGTAAGTGATTCCCACTTATTGCAAGTTAAATACTTGGATTATAAATAGATTTTAACATGAAAATTTATGGAAAATAGTATAAATTGTGGGATTTTGGTAGAAAACTTAGAATTTGGTATTTTTGGATTTTAACCACGAAATTGGACATGAAATTAGGAATAAATTATATAATTGAGTTTGTAGTGTTATGGGTAATGTTAATCTTCAAGAAATTTCAGAATCTCGGCACGTGGGCCCGAGGGTTTGACTTTGTTGACTTTTCGAGCGGAGTGAAAATCATTATAAATTGTTAAATTATACGCATTGGAGTATATTTTGATGGAGTTGTACATTATTTGACTAGTTTCGGATCATCTGGCTTTGAATTGAAGAGTTAGAGAGGCGTTGCGGCCAGTTATGCAACTTCGGAGCGAGGTAAGTCTCATGTCTAACTTTGTGAGGGGGAAACTACCCCCTAGGTGATTTAATTGTTATGTGCTATTAGTTGTGGGTACTACGTACACACGAGGTGATGAGAGTTCGTACGTAGCTAAAGCATATTTATGTCCAGGTAGACTTAGGACGTTACCATGTAATATATGAAATATTTGAATACATTCTACTTGCTTAATTAATTGAAATTATAATTGAACTTGATTTAGAAATATATGCATATATATTAGGCCGCGCTTTATTACCTTGAGTTTTTGGCAAGTTATTTGAGAAACGGTAAATTTTATACTCACCTTGTGTTCATATACTGTATCGTAAGCTCGTGTCTCGTAATTCGATAATTCATTTCCTTTCTTGTGGAGCGGGTCGAACGCCTCGATAGGATTATGTACCTCACTCTCATGGGAGCGGGGCGTTCGCCTCGGCAGTATATTAGATGCATCTATGGTTCGTGTCGCTCGACCCTCTGCAGTGTACATGTTATGATGGGATCGAGCCGATCGCCTCGGTAGTATCATATTCTTTCTGAGATTTGGTCGTACGACCTCGGTATAATCGTGCATTATATCGCTAGCAGTCCGAATATTCGCGAGATTTTCCTTCCACTTATGCCTTGAATTTTATATGGAAATTCTTATCAGTTTTTTATTGGCACTTGATAATTCTGGGTTGTAGAGATAGAATACGAGATTGAGAAATTGATATTGTTTAAAGAAATTTTGGAAGATTGGATTAGTTATAGATTTAAATTACTACTATTGTTGTACTCTTATCTGTTTATGATTTACCATATTGATTTATTGGACAACTAGTAAGTGTCTATGTCGACCCCTCGCCACTACTTCTTCGGGGTTAGGCTAGATACTTACTAAGTACGTGTTGATTTACTCATGCTGCACTTCTGCACTAAATGTGCAGGATCTGACAGGTTCATTTGATGATCATTTTGGCGCGTAGGCGCAGCTGTTGAGAAGACTTCATGTGAGTTGCATTCCAGGCTACGCATCGCAGTCCACAGAGTCTCCATCGTACTATTTATTTTATCCTATCTTATTTACATTCTAGACAGATGTTGTATTATTATTGTACTCCTTAGTAAAATATCATGCACTTGTGACACTGGGTTTTGGGGTACCTACTAGTGTTCATTATTGTAGTACGCGTAATTATTATCATTTCACCTTGTAATATATACCTTATATGGAAATTTGGAAAAATAAAATCACGGGTTTTCTACGAGTACTAGATTTTACACTACTTATTCAATGAGATTCATGATTTTGAAAGTAACAAAATGAGTAACTAAGTTTATTAATCACCATTCGCTTGCCTTACGGCGGCGTTAAGCGCCATCACGACCTATAGTGAATTTTGGGTCGTGACAGCTTGGTATCAGAGCTCTAGATTCACTTGGGTCTCACGAGTCATGAGCAAGTCTAGTAGAGTCTTGAGGATCGCTACGGAGACGTATGTACTTATCTTTGAGAGGCTACACGGCTGTTAGGAGCACTTCCCTTCTTAATTCCTCTTCGTGCGATTTGATTCCATTAGAGCTTATGCCTTCATTTCCTTCCTACTCAATCTTATGCGACGTGGAGAGCTTGTTATCAATTGGAAATTGAGGAGTTATAGTGGTACTGCACACGTGGTGCAGGATATTTCTCTTTGCATATTCGGGTAGGCTATTATCGTCGCCTTGTGGAAGGGTATTCTATCATTTCAGCCCAGTATCTGTATTTCAAATAGTTTCGAGGCTATGCACAGATTACTATGATGTTCATGCATTGTTATCACACAGTATTGGTGTAACTGTAGGGTGCTTTTTTATGTGTCGAGGCATTAAATGACTCGAAAGGAGGATTTCTCAGTGCATGGTTTAGAGGTTCGGCATTTAATTCCAGCGGAGGAAAGGCAATCGGACTATGGATGTTCAGGCTTTGGTTAATAGGGTAACAAAACTTGATATTTTCGAGCGTGGTGGAATTCTCATTTGTGGTGTCGTCGTCCTTGTTTGAACGCATTAAGTTTCGTTAGTGTTATGGTCTTCTTTGATTTGCCTTTGGGGCAGGGTGTTGTGAAATGGTGCCTGAGAAGCGGTTGTCAGAGATGGCGATGTGTAGCGGTTTCAGAATCGAGTTGGTGTTTCCAATGCTGATGGCTCGAGAAAGATGATCTTCAGGGAGGCTTAGAGTTGGTAGCAATTTATTAGTTCTGGTGCTACATGTATGGATTTGATTTGAGGCAACATTTGGGCAGCGAAAGATGAGGAAGGACATGGCGGGAGGTGTCTCGCAATGGTTGAATTACTAGCAGGTCAACTATAAAAAGTAGAGGTCGAGAAGTTGCTTAAAGGAGATGGTTTAACCAAAGTGAGAGTGGCAGAGTAGCATATGGATTTTGTGGTAGGATAGCCACATGCCTTGAGAAAAGTTTAAAGAGATTTGGGAATCGTGGTGGGAAGCGACTAGGTCTACGGATTTTATTTGAGATGGAAGCTACTGCACTGAAGAAGATTGAGTATGGCAAAGAGGAGTTTGCTTGAAATGAAGAGGTGTGTGAAAACCTGATTACCAGTTTTGGACGCAACGTGACTTCGAGTTTGGAACGTATTATCTGACTTTCAGTTGATGTCAATGGGGAGAGGAACAGACTTGTACAACTGGTGGACGAGCATGGGCTCATGAGGGTTTACTGAATGCGTAGTAGTTTTACCCAGTGCAGCGTCGATGGAAGATGTCGGCATGGAATTCGACAGGTAGGTTATCTCCGGTGAGCAGGTTAGCGGTTGCGTGATGTTGATGAAGCTTCTACGAAGAATTCTACTTGCTACCCGGTAAGAGGTCGAATACGTGATTGTGGCCGATGATTCGGAATGTTCATGAAACGTTTAACAAAAAGATTTCGAGAACTTTGTCGGGTTAAAGGTGCGAGATCATGGTAATTGAGAAGGAGGAATCTTTGCGGGTTCTAGGTTTATGTAATTGTAGCTTAAAGCTAAGTGGGAGAGTCCCACCGTCTACGATTGGATCGCGTGGTTGTCTTCTTATGTGGTTTCTGGTTATCGGTGCATTGGTGGATAATTTATGACTAAGAAAAGAGAACATCAGAGGTAATTCGAGCAAAGAACTTGATGAATGTGTGTTATACTTCACCTTATCGATTCATGTGCAATTTTGGGAAGACTCATAGTTTATGCTTCTTGTAGATGTGATGTACAAGAAAAAGAATTAATCTGGTTGCTTCCTTGGGAGTGTTCATGTGCTAATAGAGCGATGGAGTTTGATTATATTTGGGACAAGGTCAGAATGGGTGACTTTCAATAGTGGTTCCAACGAGTTCAAGGATGTAAGCGCGGTGTCTAAGGATTTTGGGTTCGTTGTGTGGCTGAAGACCGGGATTTTGCAGCGGAGTATGAAGAATACTTGGGAAATTTTCTATGTTATCATCGGGCTTGCGAGGCAGTATTGGAAAAATGGAAGAAACAGTTTCGGATTCGCGGAAGGTCCTTCAGAATGGATGTACCAGTTGGAGATGTTATTGTAAATATGAGGAGGGTATGAGATGGTTCATGGGTATCGAGACGATGTGGTCTCGTGACTCGGGTCACTCGGAATGAGTATTGATCGAGTTCGTTATATTTGTTAATGGAGCTATTATTATTTCTAAGGTAGGTCAAGAGTAAATTGGAGGAAGTTAATTCGGTTGGTAATGGTTTGAATCAGCGTGATTGAGGCAATGATCAATTCCTTCGGCGTGTTAAGCTATACATGTGATTTGTGGCGGTACGTGCGGTCTATAGTGTCACTTGAGAACGGTGTCCTATGTAAGAGGCTTTGTGTACTGATTTGCGGATTCTCGATTTGCTTTATAGCATTAGCACAGTTGGTGGTATGGAGGTGCATACTTTGCTACCTGGTGCGGAAGGTCGTGGGAGCGTATCCCACGGGGAAATTTGTATAAGTGTGGCATATTAGTCACTTAATTGTTAAGGATTGAAACCAAGTGTGGAGATTGTTTATACTATTATTAATGTTAGAGTTTATTCCTGTAAGGCGCTCTATTCCTTAGGTTGTGAACTGTGGGAGTTTGTTCCGGATTGGGACGGTTGCTCGTGTGTGTCATGAATAGGGCCATTGTGGATCCTCAAAAGGTTATTGGCCCAGTATGGCATGATAAGAATCGGCTTGAGGTCCGTTGGTGGGTCTAATGTTAATGTGTGCTTTACGTCAGGTTGGACGCGTTCATTCGGCATAACATTGGTTACAAAGGAATCTTCGGGCGTTGGATGTTAATCCCATCGTCATCTATTCCATGTAACACTCTATTGTACCTGGTGGGATGTGAGGTGGCTTGATTATTCACACATGTGTTGTGGTCCCGTGTAGTTTGTGGTGTTATATGAGCGAGATGGCTCTGGAGCTGCAGGTTATTTATTGCACATTAGTCGTGCTTAGGTTTTGTAGCGTATGGCGCTATCCGTCTCCCCAGGGATTATATTACACCTTAACTTTTGTTTGAAGTGGACTTTGGTGCTATTTATGTCCGTTTGGAGTTCCAAGCCTTGGAATAGGTTCGTATCGTGATTTATGACTTGTACGCAAAGTTTGGCGTCATTCCGGAATGTTTTGATAGGATTCGGATGCATTCGTCGAAGTATGGAGGTTTGAAAGTTTAAAGAAAGGTTTTGGTCGTCGATTCATAAGATTTGATGTTGTTGATGTGATTTTATGCCTCGAATAGGTTCGCCATGTGTTTTGGGACTTATTGGTATGTTCGGGCGGGGTCCCGTGGGCCCCAGGTTTGAATCGGATTGAAATCGGATCAATGTTGGATTTAGGTGATTGTTGGAGTTGCTGAAGTTCTGGTGTCATCGCACCTGCGGAGGGTTTGGCCGCAGGTGCGAGCACGCAGGGGCGAGGGAGGTCATCGCAAAAGCAAAGAAGGCCAGCCTAGGAAAGGGTCGGAGGTGCAAAGTTTGGGCGCGCAGATGCGCATCCTTAGGAGCGGAGAAGACGCCGCAGATGCGGAATCTGGGCCTTTGCTCTAGGACCGCAGGTGCGGTCGTGCATCGCAGACGCTGGCTCGCAGGAGTGGTCAGTGCTCCGCAAAAGCGTGACTGCAGGAGCGGATTTTGTCCGCACAAGCGGATTTGCCTTTGCTTAGAGGGGACTGCACCTGCGATGGATTTTTCCGTAGGTGCGACTACTATTCCGCAAGTGCGAAAATATTGCTAGGCAGAATTATTTTAAGAACGGGATTTGGCTCACCTTCTTTAATTTTTTACTTGGGTTAGCTGAAGTTAGGGAGCTATTTTGAGGGGATTTTCATCAAGCAATACGAGGTAAGTGATTCCCACCTATTACAAGTTAAATACTTGGATTATAAATAGATTTTAACATGGAAATTTATGGAAATTAGTAGAAATTATGGGATTTTGGAAGAAAACTTAGAATTTGGTATTTTTTATTTTGACCACGAAATTAGACATGGAATGAGGAATAAATTATATAATTGAGTTCGTGGTGTTATGGGCAATGTTAATCTTCAAGAATTTTCAGAATCTCGGCACGTGGGCTTGAGGGTTTGACTTTGTTGACTTTTTGAGCGGAGTGAGAATCATTATAAATTGTTAAATTATACGCATTGGAGTATATTTTGATGGAGTTGTACATTATTTGACTAGTTTCGGATCGTCTGGCTTTGAATTGAAGAGTTAGAGAGGCGTTGTGGCTGGTTATGGAACTTCGGAGTGAGGTAAGTCTCATGTTTAACTTTGTAAGGGGGAAACTATCCCCTAGGTGATATAATTGTTATGTGCTATTAGTTGTGGGTGCTAGGTACGCACGAGGTGACGAGAGTCCGTACGTCGATAAAGCATGTTTATGTCCAGATAGACTTAGGACTTTACCATGGAATATTTGAAATATTTGAATTCATTCTGCTAGCTTAATTAATTAAAATTATAATTGAACTTGATTTAGAAATATATACATATATATTAGGCCGCGCTTTATTACCTTGAGTTGTTGGCAAGTTATTTGAGAAACGGTAAAGGTTATACTCACCTTGTGTTCATATACTATATCGTATGCTCATGTCTCGTAATTCGATAATTCATTTCCTTTCTTGTGCAGCGGGTCGAATGCCTCAGCAGGATTATGTACCTGACTCTCATGGGAGCGGGTCGTTCGCCTCGGCAGTATAATAGATGCATCTATGGTTCATGCCGCTCGACCCTCGGTAGTGTACACGTTATGATGGGATCGGGCCGATCACCTCGGCAGTATGATATTCTTTCTGAGATCTAGCCATACGATCTCGGCATAATCGTGCGCTATAACGCTAGCAGTCCGAATATTCACGAGATTTTCCTTCCACTTATGCCTTGCATTTTATATGGAAATTCTTATCCGTTTGTTATTGGCACTTGATATTTCTGAGCTGTCGAGATAGAATACGAGATTGAGAAATTGATATTGTTAAAACAAATTTTGGAAGATTCGGTTAGTTACAGATTTACCTCACTACTATTGTTGTACTCTTATTTGTTTATGATTTACCATATTGATTTATTGGACCACTAGTAAGTGTCGATGTCGACCCCTCGCCACTACTTCTCTAGGGTTAGGCTAGATACTTACTGGGTACGCGTTGATTTACTTACTCACGCTGCACTTCTACACTAAATATGCAGGATCTGACAGGTTCATTTGATGATCATCTTGGCGCGTAGGTGCAGCTGTTGAGGAGACTTCATGTGAGCTGCATTGCAAGCTACGCATCGCACTCCACAAAGTCTCCACCGTACTATTTATTTTATCCTGTCTTATTTATATTCTAGATAGATGTTGTATTATTATTGTACTCCTTAGTAAAAGATCATGCACTTGTGACACCGGATTTTGGGATTACCTACTAGGTGTTCATTATTGTAGTTCGCGTAATTATTATCATTTCACCTTGTAATCTATAACTTATACGAAAATTGGAAAAATAAAATTGCGGGTTTTCTACGAGTACTAGATTTTACACTACTTATTCAATGGGATTCATGATTTCGAAAGTAATAAAAAGAGTAACTAAGTTGATTAATCACCGTTGGCTTGCCTTACGGCAGCGTTAGGTGCCATCATGACCTATAGTGGATTTTGGGTCGTGACACTAAGCAGGTTTATATCAATATCCTCCGAGAAATGCCATAATTTCTTCTCATATTTAAAAATGAAGAATTATTTTATGTGGACTCCAGAATGTCAGCAAACATTGAAAGACTTGAAAAAGTACATGTCTAGTCCACCACTATTGTCAAAGCCGATAGAAGGTGAGCAGTTGTTAATTTATTTAGCGGTTTCAGAAGTAACGGTAAGTGTTGTTCTGATCCGAGAGGAGGAAGGTACGTAATTTTCTATTTATTATGATAGTAAAATTTTATCGGGAGCGGAGACACGTTATCCGCACCTTGAAAAGTTGGCCTTATCTCTCGTAGTTGCCTCTCGAAAGCTTAGGCCTTATTTTCAATGTCAACCCACAGCAATTGTGACAACTTTTCCCTTGAGGAATTTCCTTCATAAGCCTGAATTATCGGGTAGATTAGCTAAATGGACAGTCGAAGTTAGTCAATTCGACATTAAATATAAACCTAGGACTGTGATTAAGTCACAAGTTTTAGCCGACTTCGTGGCTGATTTAGTACGGGAATGATGCATTTAGCTGCTAAAGAAGCAGTTTTGGTATCGAGAACAGTCTTCGATGTTTGGACGTTGTTTACAGATGGAGCTTCCAACGTAAAAGGGTTCGGTCTCGAGATAGTAGTAATCACTCCTTCGGGGGGAACCTTGATACAGGCCATTAGAAGTGCACCGCTAACTAATAATGAATCCGAGTACGAGGCTTTGGTTGCAGGACTTGAATTAGCTCGGGGACTAGACTCTGATATAATTGAAATAAAGTGCGACTCCCAACTGGTAGTAAACCAGGTTTATGGAATTTTCGAAACCAAGAAGGAACGCATGCAGCAATACTTAAATAAGGTTCAAGTATTGTTTTCCGGTTTAGAGAATGGTCGATCATCCACATTCCAAGAGAAGAAAACGTGGAGGAAGACGCTTTGGCCAGTTTAGGGTCATCCACGGAAATGAAAGGAACCAATTCTGGTGCGGTTGTTCAATTGTTGCATTCGGTGTTGGACGTGGATGGTTATTTTGAATTTAACTCAACCAACCTGATTTGGGATTGGAGAAATTAGTTTATAGAGTATTTTAAGGTATGGCAAATTTTCTGAAGATCCAAAAACATCTCGGGCACATCGGGGGACTTTCCAAGGACCATTGGCTTGATGTTTAGGGACATCGGAGACTGACTATGTGAAGAGATAAGTTCACGAAGGACTGTGCGGGAACCACTCCGGTGCAGACACATTGGTTCTCAAATTGATTAGGGTTGATTACTATTGGCTCCGGATGGAGCAAGACGCGAAGGCATTTGTACAAAAATATGATAAATGTCACCGTCATTCACAGTTAGTACATCAACCGGCTGAACTTTTTCATTCGGTGGTGTCACCATGGCCTCTCATGAAATAGGGGGTGGACATAGTTGGTCCCTTACCACAAGGTCCCGGGCAGGTAAAATTTTTTTTGGTTTTGACTGACTATTAGATTAAATGGGTTGAAGCAGGTGCTTATAAAAATAATGGAGAGCGAGAAATGATTGATTTCATATGGGATCACATCATCTGTCGGTTTGGAGCACCAAAAGAAATTGCTTGTAATAATGGGCTGCAATTTATAGGTTCCAAAGTCACAATGTTTTTGGAAGGATTAAAGATCAAACGAATTACATATTCTTTGTTCCATCAAAGTGCTAACTGACAAGTAGAGTCGACAAACAAGATAATAATTTAAAATCTCAAAAAGAAGTTAGAAGATGCTAAAGGAAATTGGCCAGATGAGCTACCGGTTGTGTTATTGGCATATCGAACAATGGCGAAATCGAGCACTAGTGAAACTCTATTTTTACTTGAATACGGTGCAGAAGCTTTGATCCCGGTGGAGATTGGAGAACCGACCATAAGGTATTCTCAGAAAAATGAGGAGACGAATAATGAAGCAATGTTGATTAAGTTGGATTTGCTCGAAGAACACCAAAATATGGCGTATGTAAGAATGGTGGCACAAAAATAAAGAATGAAAAGATATTACAATCGCAGAGCAAATCTTTGATATTTCAAAGTCAGAGACTTGGTTTTGAGAAACGTAACTCAAAACACTCGAGAAGTTAATGCCGGAAATCTGGGACCAATATGGGAAGGACCTTATCGGGTTTTAGCTATAACCGGTAAAGGTTCATATCAATTGGAGAATCAAGAAGGAATTAAATTCCCAAGCAATTGGAACGTTACTCACCTCAAAAGGTATTACTGCTAAAGATCCTTGTTAATTCTGAAAGTATGTGCTGCACTCTTTTTTCGTTCGACTAGTTTTTGTCCCAATTGGGTTTTTCTGACAAGGTTTTTAATGAGGCAGAAATGCAAAGCATACTACGAGAAAGTATCATCAACGATAACAAGATCTCCAGTGTTTGAATTCTCATAGTTAGCATCCAAACACTTGGGGGAACTATTACATAGCATAGCACTAAAAGTATCACGAAGACCGGGGACCGTTAGAATCGGGAGAGAAATAATTTTATCAGGATCGGGGACTGCATGATCAGCCCTGTAGAAATAAGTTGCACAAAGTTAGCCACATGTATTGGCAGCTTTATTTACTTAAGCAAATTAATGTTTATGTAAATGTACTTTTGAGAACGGAAAGAATAAATCAAAGTTCTTTTTGTTTTTATCTTATTTCTTGTCCAAATGATAAGTTAATTTAGTTTTTATTTGTAAGTTAATTAAACTTCAAATACTTGTACCAGAATGAATAGGAGACGTCCACTTCAAGAGCACCATAAATATAAAGACCCTCTCTTATGAAACTCTCATAGTCAAAGGGTAGATTCCGAACAGTATGAATGCTCAGAATTAAAGTTATCGGATGTAAAAAGAATTTTTGAGCTTTATCTGATAAATAAAAAGAATATTTTTTGTACAAGATTTAAGCAAAATATTTCTTTCATTACATGAAATGCGAAACTCTATAAAGAAGTTTTGGCATAATTACAAAGGAAAAGTAAAATACATCAATTATTTTTGTTGCCAGAGTCCGAATGGAGAGATGAATCTTCGGTTTCCTTTTCAGGGGAAGGTTGTTCCGCAATCGATTCTAGGCCTTCATTCTTATCTTCTTCTTCTTCAGCTTTCTCTTCGATTCCCGAATACGCGGAGCTAGTGTTCGAAGAATCTGAAGCATGGGATGAGGAGGGAGATTCTCAAGAGCGGTTGTCTCCAATCCACGAGCCTTGGCAATGCAATCATCAATGTTTGCAATGCCTTTTTGGCCTCCTCCAAAGTCTTACTCCTCATGTGATAAATTGCATAGGTTTTCTTGCGGAGAAAAGAATCTTCTTGATCTTTGAGTTTAGCTCAGACTTTCTCGATTTTGGATTGATGTTTATCATTTTTAGCTTTTTACAGTGTTGATCCTGGAATCAAGTTCAGTATTGGTTGTCGCATGAAGCTGGTTCTGCTTCATTACCCTTCTGAGCCTTTCTTCCATTTTGGCTCCCTTCTCATCGGCGGCAGTATCCTCTTCGGTTTTCGTACGCAAGCCTGCTTCCAGGTTATTGATTTGTTCCATGAAGGCGGACTCATGCTCGGTCGTGGCAGTGAATGCATCATGTAGTTCAGCCCATTTGGCATTTGCCTCCTAAAAATCTTCATGTAATTGAGTGGTTTCTTGACTGTGGGCTATTATATCTTACTCGGATTGCTCTAATCGAGCCTCGGGCTCGCCCATTTGAGAAAATTTTACTTCCAACACCGAGAGGCGCTCGGCAAGCTGGTTTCTTTCGGCAACGAGTTATTTTTGTTTCGTATTAAGCTCTTCTTTGTCCAAAATTAACTTTTGCAGGCCCTCGGAAGCAAGGAAGTTAGCCTAAAAAGGTTAAAGCTATGGTTATAAAGTCAAAGTCTGACAAATAAAAATGGAAGAGAAGAAGGTTAGATTGATACCTGAGCCGAATAATGCATGTTTTTATTTATCAGACGCTCAGCAGAAAGAGAATTTATATTTTTCCAATCTAAGGCCAGCAGCATCAGGTAGCTGGCGACCTCCACCGGCTTGGAAAATAGGTGGCACTCATTCGAAACTAAGAGAATGACACTCTGTTTTCCATTAGGGCTTGGATCGGGTGTCGAGTAAGTGTTCCCTAAATTTTCATGGTCAGATGACCGTGGGGAAGGAATGTCTTCTATCTGTTCAGACGGGGTCGGAGGAGAGGTAGCAGTTGGTGTAGAAGAAGATGTGGTTGCAGTTGGCTAAGAAGTTGATTGCGGAGGAATGTCAGGGGTAGAACTACTCTGACCGGAAGCAGCAATGGGGATTCGAAAATGAGATGCAGCGTTTTCAGTTAATCCCATTTCCGTGAAGAGTCCTTGAACTTCTTCCGGTTATGGTGTTTGAAGTTATCCCGATTGAGCATCCAGTTGAGTTGATGAAGATCTTTTTCTTCTTGAAGAGGGGCCTCTTTATCATCAGCTCCTTCATCATCAACGACCATTGTGGTCGGTCCGGTTGGAATCTCTTTTGTTGTAGCCTTTTCCCGAGTCACAACTGTGTAGGTACATTTTCTCTTTGGTTTCTTGTCCTTGGGCTGGGGACTCTAGGAAGAGGCGCCTTCACCGAAAGCAAGAGCGACTTCACGAGCCTTCTTTCGATTGAGGAAATCTTGTAATTGTTGTTGGGCTTTCTCTGGGTCATCGGAAACCTCAATGGTAGGGCAAACAGAAGATCCTTTCGGAAGGCCTATGTATTACGAAAAATGGTTAATAGATTCTAAGTCATGTTGAAAGCTTGAAATAAAAAAAGGGAGAACTTTTACTTACCATGGTGTTTGCCTTTCTACCCAAATCTGGGGCCATTTCTTTTCACCTTTGAGAATCCAGTGTGGAAATATCTAGAATTTTACCTATCTATTGGGCAAGATTTTTAACCGATGGTGGTTCCCAATGAGTAGCTGGAGTAAGAAAAATAAAAGTTAGCAAAGAAGGAAATTCTTTTTAATGTGATAAGGAAAAGATATCTGTAGACTTACGAGTAAAATTCCAAGATTCAAGAATGGCAGGTGCTATTGTCGGGAGAATGTCCCTCGTAGCAATAACGACGAATCGTTCCATCCATCCACGGTCGTTATCATCATCAACGCTGGTAAGGATGGCATAGTGGCCATGTTTGATGAGCTTTAGCACACCTCCACGAAAGATATTTGCAGAGTAGAGGTTGATCAAGTGTGCGAGAGTTAGGATTTTCCTGGTCACGGTGCATAGCTTTTGTAGGCAAGCCACCGAACGACATACTGATGGGCCTACTTGAGCCAAGCAAATTTGGTAACGTTGGCAGAATTCTAAAATTATAGGGTCAGTTTCTTTACTCAATTTCAAAGTAAAAGGGTATATATAAACATATATAAACCCCGATTTACTAAAGGTGAATATTTCCACCTCATTGGGGGCCAATTTCTGTCACTGTTGGGTTTGATAGTTTTCTTTTGGATTTGAAGGTCTAACTGGGTGTTAAGTTGAAGAGGTATGATGATATTAATGGTAGGAGGTTCAAATTCGATATCGACTTCTTTTGTTTTGTTCTTCTTAGGGCCACCACCGAAGAGAAGGCCAGAGTTTTCAAGGGCAGAAATAACATAAGGCATGATGGTAGAAAATATGAGTAGGAAAGTTTTACTGAGAAGAATGGGAATTTACAGTAGGGTTCTAAGGAGATTCGAAGAAGAAGAGTTTGTAAAACTAATGAGTAGCGGAGAAGCTTATAGACGGCAAAATTCATGGTCATGATTACCTTGAAAACTGGCGAAAATATTTGCCAAATCACGGGGTAACATGTGTTGGGGTCATTAAATGTGAAGAGACATGCGTCATTTTAAGTGTCAGAAACCACTCAGAAACTTACCCGCTAAGGTAAGAAGCTTTATCTACTTCCTGGTAACATTAAAGTATTGTCACAAAAAAGTAGGGGTATTGG
Organism: Nicotiana tomentosiformis; assembly: GCF_000390325.3. Classification (NCBI taxonomy): domain Eukaryota; kingdom Viridiplantae; phylum Streptophyta; class Magnoliopsida; order Solanales; family Solanaceae; genus Nicotiana; species Nicotiana tomentosiformis. Next base: position 76,576,638 of record NC_090817.1, on the reverse strand, counting down.
GTAAAATTGATTAGCGACTGGTGGATGAATGACGAGATGACACGTGAAACTGGATACATGTAAGAGATGAGTCAGTGGAAGGACTATGTAACCGGTACTGGGTAAGTCCCGAGGATAAGCGAAACCGAAGACAAAGATTTGAACGGAATACATCTTTTGCAAAAGACAGCATTTAATGAGAAGTTGTTACAAGGAATCTATGTATTAATGACCAATTGTTATGCAGCTATCAATAGGGGTTTTATCAATAAGAGAATTTGTATCCATTGTAGCACATGAAATATTCTGTACACAAAAGCTAAAATCAGTTCTTATTCTATTGTTATCTTTACTTTATTGTTCTTGTTACTGCTATCGGAGAAGCTAAGCTCATAGCCAGGCTTGTATTTCCTTTAAGATATTTTTATAATCTTATTCATGTTCTTATTTATTTCATATTTCTGGATTAAATTAATTCACGTGTCTATAAACCACGTTACAAATTCAACTGTACTTATTTACAGGTAAACAGACAGTATGTTTCTTCTAGTTTTCAGTTCCTTCTTTTCATATGTATTTACCAATTTCAGTTGTTTTATAAATAATTAAAAAAAATCCTTAATTTGAAGCCACATAAGCTGAGCAAGGAAAGAAATTAAGTGCGACTTGATAAATTAGAAAAATATATAGTTAATTAATATGTGTTTTTATTCTTATTTGTGATTCTTAAAATTAAATAATCTAATATGGTGAAAACATTTGGTTCGAATAAGTTTGTCCTCAGGACACAATGACACAAACCCTCTCTTCATTTGATGATTGCCTAACGATCAAATTTCTTGAAAATGATCTTTCATCTTCAAAATCACTCAACTTTTCTTCGCCCTTCCTATCAACGTGGGTTTAATTCCCAATGTGGTCCCTTATTGGATGCCAGCAATTATTTTATTTTAAATTGCTATTTAATTTGAACTCTCCGTCTCAATTATGCGGAGGTATTTAATTGGGTACGGAGTTCAAGAATAAAAAAAAATTAAAATTTATTGTCTAAAATAAGCTGTATCTATTTCTGTGGCTATAAATTCTCTCGTTAAGGAGAAAATAAAAAATTTAAAATTAAATTATTATTATTATTAAATATATAAATGTATTTTTTGGAACGGACTAAAAAAAAAAAGGAGTATCACGTCAATTGGACGGAGGGAGTACCATTTACTTTATTGTTAGCACTCCTAATGTGTGGATCAAACTGTTAGCTTCTGGTGGGACTGTATCTATGATGGAGAAACTATGAAAGATCAGTTCAAGGCTAAAACATCACCCAAAAACATCAGTTCAAGGCAACCTGATCACTATGTTTATCTGGTCAATGATTGATCGTTGATATTTTTGCAAAATGTACCAATGCTTTTAGTAATAGTTTCTGACTTCTTTAACTAATAATAGGGCAATTTGTGGGAAGTTATGTTTTTGTATCAAGCCTTTAGTATAAGGATGAATATTGCAACTTTTGGTATAGTTGAGGATGTTTTTTGTTCACCGTGGTAGTACAAGTATGTCGCCTAAGTTTGGAATATGGTTGGATGTTTTTGGCCAAAAACTCGTTCTTGCAACTAAAGTAATTGATAAGAAAACTAAGGGAAATTTATGACATTATACTTGCAAACAACTTCCTCATTCTCTTAACTTAATACAGATTTTTCTGCAAGTGACGTATAAAGTTCACAAAGGGCAAAAAAATTTAGAAACAAGCAAACCCTTCAGTAATGAAAAGAGAAAAACTATATTTTAGTTTACTTCTTTGGGGAAAAAATGACCGAAGCAATGAGAAAGCAGCAGTTCCTCCATTCAAGGTAGGGGTGTCAAACGGGCCGGGTTGACCCGGTTTCGGACCGGACCAATTGGTTGGGGGCCAGGCAGGGCTGGGTTGGGACGGGGAACAGTTTGTGCCGGGTAGGATAGAGGTACCAGTTAACCGGACCGGTCAGAACCGGTACTGTCAAGTCAAGTTCGAACCGGTTAACCGTACCGGCCCGGACCGGTTCAACGGCTATTTCAAAAAAAAAAATTATTTTAATAATAGTTTACCGTTGGCAACGGTCAGCTGCCATTTTGACTGTTGTCCAACGGCTATTTTGCAAGAATAACCCTTTTTGGGATTTTTTTCAAAAATAATACTTTTAGTATTTACTAATTTAGCCATTTGAAAAACTATAAATATATCCCCCTCTTCTTCATTTTTTCACTCATCTCTCAATTCTCAAACCCAAATTCTCAATTGTCATTCTCTCATTCTTCACCTAAATTGCAATCAACTATTTGGCTCTCATTTCTTTTTGGAATTGTATTTATGGTATTATTTGAAGTTTTAACTTTGAACAATTGACGTTTCTTCGTGGTAGCATCGGAGTTGCGAAATTGAATTACAAGACTTCAAAAATCATCAAGTGTTCAATTTATTATGGAATTCGGTGCACTCGTTCCAACTCTTTCTCTTATTTAATATTTTATTTGTATATTTAATTTTTATTAGTAGTTAAATCTTCACAATATATTTAATGCTACAAAAAGAGTTTGTAATAAGGTTGCTAATGGGGTAATCGAAAAAATTGAAAAGGAGGTACTACTTCAACTTCTAGTAGTAATTTAAATGACTTTACACATGTTTCTGAAACATCACCTCATAATAATATAGATTATGAACAATTACAGGAAGATTTCGGTATAGAAGATAATGAATTAGAAATTGAAGATGAGACACCACTTACACCTAGTAGTGTTGGAGTTTGTAGCAGGGGTGGTGGTCGTGGTACTAGTAGTAGATCACATGTGGCCCCGACTAGTAATCAGAGAAGGAGAAGTAAAGTTTGGAAATATTTTGAGGAAATAGAGAATTCTGATAGAGTTAAAGGCAAAATTTGTAAAGATAATTTTAAACAATGGACTGAAGGAAGTTTAGGGGGGACTCGGACACTTAGTAGATATATGAGAATTAATCATCCTATAGAATGGGGCACTGATTTAGATGAAAATCAGGGAACTCTAAACCCTAGTACTGGAGGACTTATGAAATATGATAAAATGAAGGATCGTGGGGCGTTAGCAAAAATGATTGCTTTGGGTTGTCTACCTTTTTATTTTGCTTCTTCATCATATCTTATTATGTATATTCAAAGGATATATAATCCTTTATTTAAAGGTATCCCTAGAAGTACTTGTAGATCTGTTATCTTTAGACTTCATGGACAATATCATACATACATACGTTATTTGTTTGACCACCTTCCTTGTAGAGTTTCTCTAACTTCTGATATTGGCCATGTTGTTAATAGAAATGATTATTTGACAATTACATGTCATTGGATAGATGATAATTATTATATGCAAAAACGTATTATCGCTTTTAAATATGATAAAAATCAAAGTCATACTGGTATTTTTATAAGTACTACTATTTGCGAAGTTGTTGCATTTTACAATCTTAATAAAAAAGTTTTGTGTGTGTCTTTTGATAATGCTTCTAACAATCATGTCGCTATTTCAATATTAAGACTGCATTTGAAACCACTACTTGACGAAATTTTTCATGTTTGGTGTGCATGTCATGTTTATAATTTAATTGTTAAAAGTGGCATTGATTTATTTTCGACTGAGATTACTCATGTTAGAAGAGCAGTTGGTGTTATTCAAGAAAATAATAGACAATCTAGAATTAGGGAATTTAAGACTAAGTGTACCGAACATAACCTTAACCCCAGATTCATGGCAGATGAAATTGTTACTAGATGGAATTATACATACTTATTTTTAAAATATTGCTACAAATATAGATTGCCGATAACTGAAGTTGATACGCATTGTACTGATCCAAACCGTATGCTAACAACTAATACTTGGGAGGCCATTAATAATGTTAAATTTTTACATAAATTTTATACAGCTGCTGTTGAGTTTTCTGGAGCATATTACCCTACTGTTACTATGACTTTAGTACATATAATTGAAATTTGTTTTCTACTCTCTGAATTTAAGAAGAAAGAAAAATATAAGGATGTTGTTGAAAAAATACAAGCAAAATTCAAAAAAATATTTCTTTCCAATTCCTCATATTTACTTAATTGGTGTTGTTTTAAATCATTCTATTAAGATGTCTAATTGTCACCAATTAATCAATGATTTATATACTTATATGGATATTGGACCAACTGAAACTCCAGATACATATTGTTGTATGAACAAGCTAAATGATTATTTACAACAATTATATAATTATTATGCAAATATAATTGATGATGATGCTAGTAATGTAGGCAATATTAATCTCACAATGCATTGTACTACTTCTACTGCATCCGCTACTATGGATGAAGATGAAGGCATTGATGGTTATAATATTTGGTCTACATTTCCTTCCACTCAAACCAGTAGCAGGAACATTGATGAACTTCAATTCTACTTACAAAAACAAACAGAGCCTCGCACAAAGGAATTTTCACCGTTGGGATGGTGGCATGAGAACGAAAAGCAATTTCCTGCTCTTTCCGCTATCGCTCGGGACGTGCTAAATGTGCTAATTTCAACTGTTGCATCAGATGGTGCATTTAGTTAAGCAAGACAACAACTAGGAGACACTCGTCACTCATTGGGAAGCAATGCTTTAGAAGTTTTAGTATGTTTCAGAAATTGGATTAGATCAGAACGAAAAAATCAGGGACGTGAAGCTGTTGATAAACCAGAAGACGAGAAACTTGGAGATATATTAACACACGGTAACCCATCTGAATTTAACACTCCAAAAGATGGCCAAGAAGTTCATATTGATGATGAAGAACTTAACCTTTGAAGTTCTTGATTTATATTTAATAATCCAAATTTGAATTTACTCTTTTTTCTTTAATTTAATTATTGTAAAATATAAACTTTAATTTGCAAGTTTGAATTAAAAAAAGAACTTGCAAATTATAAGTTAAATTTTTTTTCATCTTCATCGTATTATCTTAAATTCTTAATGAAATATTCAAATATAAGGCTTTTAAAGCCTTAGAAATTTATTCTCTTTTTATAAGATTATTTTTATGTTTTACATTTTTATTTTACCTTAATATAAATTAAGATAGTTATATAAAATACACAAATATAAATAAATAAATAAAACCAGCCCGGCCCAGCCCCTTGACACCCATTCAAGGGGAGGTTTAAAGGAATTCCCTCAACTAAATTGCAAGACATCTTTAATCAATTAATTAAGGCAGACCAGTACAAAAATTAGATGCTGCTAAACCATGAAATAGAGAACTTCTAAAGAATATAGATAATGAATGTTGTTATAGCTTAATATTCATTCTGGTCAAATTGGCACATCTCATGGAGCCGAGACTTGAAAGCAGGAAAAGCAAAACCAACTTAAAGAATATATATCAAATATATGAGGCACTTTTTAAGTGTCAAAGATGTTGCTACTATGAACTTGTCTCTTCCACAGGTAACTCACAATCATATCCTCATTATGTCTTCACTCCTATCACCACTCACCGGTTAAATCACACTTGTCGAATATACTCTCCCTTCAAACAGTGTATGATTGCTGAATTGTCTCTATGTCAAGACCCTTCAACTTCACCACTGATTCGACATGACCTTTCAGTGTGTGTAGCTCACGTTGCCTGCAATGAACAATGTAGCTGTGAGGTTCCAGAAGTCATGCAAACTCAAAATGTGTTTAGCAGAAGAAAACTAAAGAGTAGAGATGAAACAAAGCAAGCACTGCCGATGTGTTGATGTAGCATGGCCATATGAGTAAAGGGAGAAGAGTGAAATTCCCACGTATGCAAAGCTCAACTTCATATTGGACTATCATTGTTAGACATATAAATGGGAATATATTAATCCACTATGCTTCTGTTGCCAAACGACACACTCAGAGTCTCTTACCTAGCAATTTCAGCCCTCCTCTTTGCTTCCTCAGCCAACTGGTTAAGCTCATTGAAATTGGTAGCTTCACTAAACAATTTGGTGTCAGGAACTTGCAGCCCATGAAGAGTCCTTTGTGCGTGGGCCCATTGAAGCTCACGTTGTTCTTTTCCAAAATCCTTCTTCCTCGTGAAAGCGATCTGCAATACCATGAAAAACCATCATATACCATTGGACAATAATAGCATGATGACCAAGAATATATATATCATACTGCATAACGCATACCCTTTGCTCAAGAACAAGATCCCAGGCCCTTCCACTGAGAGCATATCTGATCAAGAACTTGATAATATCAAGCGGGAAGTAGAATACTAAATTGTATAGCCAGATCACTCCAGCCCAACCCCAGCCAATTCCTTCAATGGCAGCAAAAGCCCAACTTGCATAAACAGCAATCAAGGTGGCAACCTGTTCACGGTTTAGTAACCAAACATTTTAGATAATAGATGAAGCTGGGAAACTTTTGCCAGAATGAATGAGAGATGGCTCACCAATTGGGCAATCAGAAAAGCAACCACAAGCAACAAACCAGGACGCTCAACAAACGACCAACTTCGAGATCTTGTGACAAATATCAGGGCCTGACTGATAGTGCTCACTTGAAGGTAAATTGCTGATGCAAGTTTCCTGAAGTCATCAGTTGCTGTCTTCTGAAGTGTTGATACCCCAAATACTCGCTGAAAATTGACCAAACTCGGTGAGATTACAAACTAAGAACAGTATATAACTAACACCAACTTCAACATCTAACACTCCAAACAGCAATTACAACACATCGTTTAGTTTCATATACAGATAGTAAGGGTAACAAGACGATTATCAAAGTTCTGTAGCACAGGTAAGATTAAGGGTCTGAATCATTTTTCGTAGGTAACAATGTCCAGTGTGTGTGGACAGCATTCTTTCATTAGTTCCATTATATATATATACATACAGGTACATCTCAGACCCCCCTGCATCCTTTTTATTAATATTGTGGCCATGTTCATTGTCAAGTTAAAGTCAATACAAAAGGACAGTTGCACGGTTATAACCTCCCCCCCCCCCCCCCTCTTCCCCTCTTCCACAAATCCTGCCCCAGAAAGAGGGGGAAAAAAAGAGAAAAGAAGCAATCAAATAGGGAACAGTAGTCAACTATTGGGAAGGCTTACAGTCAATCCATTCGAGATAACTGAACAATGATTATGATAAAATACAGGACACGCATATGCTCACCGGGAAGAAATCGGTTTCATATGCTGCCCAAAAGAAAATGACTGTCATCATTGCCAAGTAGCCACCAAGAACAACCCCAGTAGTGAAAATCTCAGCCAGCTTCCAACTATCAGGCAGAGGAGATGGTTTGACCCTATCCTTTGATATGGTCATAATGGTACCTGAGATTATAAACACTTAGAAGTTAGACGTAGAGAAGACTTAGTGTAAAGACAAAGGAACAAACTAGAATACTGTGTGGCACAAGATACTAAACCTTATAGGAGAGCTATTGATGGAATAAAAATCAGAAACGGATTTCCTACATTTGATTGATTGCCTCGTATTCCTATTTCTTTTTGGTGCACCCATGGTTTCCCATTTGTTTAGAAGATAGGGTGTTTTCTGTAAATAATCATCGTTTTGTAGGTTCTCTACTTTTTGGTATACAGCATCTATGCAAGCGTGTCCCCAAAAATAGCAAAATTAGTATTACCTAGTCACTGAAAAAGGATGAGACCTTAGGATACTAAACCTTGTCCTACACATGAAACTTGAAAGACAGGATAACGACTAGTAACAATTTTTTAAAATCTCCCTTATCCTCTTCTTTTGAGTTTTGATAATAAGGTAATGACAAATCTACTGCATCATCTAATTTTACCACAAAGGTGTTTGACCGTGACATTTACCAGTTAGAATTTCAAATGAAAGATTGCACAACTACAATAAAACGCCTCAGTCACAAACTTATGAATCCACTATACCCATTCCCCTCTATTTTTGCAAGTTTCATTTTAATACGCTCAATAATTTGAGACAAATTAACGGTTCTCTTAAGATGACATATTGCAAAAACTTAATACCATCTATATTACTATAAGCGAAAAGGACCAACCGTCATTGAGGATTGCAATGATAAGCACCATGAAAGGTGGAAAGTCAAACTTCCAGATAAGGGCCAGAAGCATAAAGCCGAGCTGTGACATTAAATAGGAGGAGGTCAAAATATCATATAAGAATCATAAAGATAAGAGGAGAAAAGAAGCAGCAGCCAAGCATAACTTACCACAATACGGATTGTGATGGAAACAGCATATATCTGCCAAGCCAAAAAAAAGAGAGAAATATGTTATCAATATCGTACATCAGAGACAGGTTGTAAGTGCATTAAGCTCATTTAGGACTACAATCATGGCACCACGATCAAAATAACAGATGCTAAGATACTGCAGAAAATCAGGATGTACAAGGATCCAAATATTACTCCTCTTAGAGAACTAACAAAACAGAAATATACCGTGTAGTTTTTCATCCTTTGAAAGATTGCTCGACTAGTCAAAACAGCACTAATGATGACACTGAGACCAGGTTCAGTAAGAACAATGTCAGAAGCACTACGAGCAGCATCTGTGGCATCATCAACAGCTATACCAATATCTGCCTTCTTTAAAGCAGGAGCATCATTGACTCCATCACCAGTCATTCCACAGATATGCTTCCTAGCTTGCAAGCGCTTTACTATCTCATATTTGTGCTCTAAAGAAATGAGCAAGACATGTTATCAACATATTATCTGATAAACAAGTACCTTAGGGAATACAGGAATTAAAGAAGCAAAAGAATTTTCTGAAAAATACATACCAGGGAAAACTCCAGCAAAACCATCAGCCTTCTCTATCAATTCATCAATTGGTAAAGAAGCAATTGATTCATCCTTAGTCTGTCCTAACAGAGCAGATGAAGGATACATATTTGTTCCCATTCCCAAGCGGCGCCCTGTTTCTTTTCCTATAGCCAGTTGATCCCCTGCCAAGACAGACATCAAGCAATTTAAGTAGCACATACGTCAAAACTTTGATCTAGAAAAAAATGCACGACTAGTAAGACACCTGTCCAATTACTTATGAGATTTTTATATCCAAAAGCAATATCATCTTGGAAAATACAAGTTGATCGAAAAAACACAAGCAGGCGACATAAACTAATGGTCTTAAAATTCAATTATCAAAAGGGCAGCCCGGTGCACTAAGCTCCCGCTATGCGCGGGTCTGGGGAAGGGCCGGACCACAAGGGTCTATTTATTGTACGCAGCCTTACCCTGCATTTCTGCAAGAGGTTGTTTTCACGGCTTGAACTCGTGACCTCCTGGTCACATGGAGACAACTTTACCAGTTACGCCAAGGCTCCCCTTCAAGGTCTTAAAATTCAATTATGAATGCCCAAAATCCTAATTGACAAAACAAATGAAATGCCAAGGGACAAGCATAGACACCACTCTTCAAGCAGCAATAAGACCAGGTTGTGCTTCTAAACTGAACCATAATTCAGACAAACTATCATACTGTCCTCATAACAAAAATAAAAAAGAAATGGCACAGCCCAATTAAGATATTGGAATGAATCAAAAGTAGTCTTTAATCCAACAAGCTTACAGAATACCCCGAGAATTAGTAGCAGAGTGCATTACCATTTCAAGTTGGTGACAATCTTTGGAAACCTAATTTCATTGAATAAATATTTTTCCTTTAACTGTCTTTTACCAAGTTGCCAATATAGCATGCAGTCAATTCGCTAATGATATTTCAACACATTGAACATGGTTGCCTAAAATCAGAATACCTGTGATCATTTTAACATTCACTCCAAGATTCAAAGCCCTCCTTATAGTCTCAGCACTGTCGTGTCTTGGTGGATCAAACAAAGGCAGCAGACCAATGAACTGCCATGGTCCTCCAGTACTCTCCTTCCTTCCCTCTGGAACTTCCTGCACAGAAAATTAAGGTGTGCGGGATCAAACAAATTAAGCCTTTTCTTTTTTCTTTTCCTTTTTTTTTTCTTATCACAATAATTGGACTTGGAGATAAAGGTAAGTGATCCCTCCTCTCCACTATAAAAGTAATAGGTTATATGCCTAAGCTGCCAAGATAACTGATTTATTCAATGGTTAAAGATTCAATTTATTTATAACGTGATGAGTACCACAGATGATAAAAGAAAAGCAAAATACCTGGTATGCCACACCAAGTGAGCGCAAGCCCCTCTCAGCAAACTTATCGATTACCGAATGAACTCTGCGTTCTATGTCTGACTTGTTGTGTGCAAGATTTAGGATCTAAAACCATATTGCAGCTGTTGATTAGGAAATGGAAACATAGAAGGTAAAAAGCAGCAAAGAAGGACTACTTAGATGATAACTCATACCTGCTCTGGTGCACCTTTGCTGACCCTGTGCATTTTTCCTTCACCATCAAGATAAGTAAGTGCTGTTCGCTTGTCAGTTGGATTGAAAGGAAGGAAGTGTATTTCACGAATGCCAGCACGTGCCTGCATTGTTGAAAGCATTAGAACAGCTTTCCAGCTAGAATGGATGCACTGATCACATAGTCATGCTATTCTAAAGTTACCTCCTTTGGATCAGACAGCATCCCAACAATAGCAGTATCAATAGCATCCTGGTTCTCTGTTCGAGACGCTCGAGCTGCCATCAGAACAACAGTATCTGCATCGACACCTTTGGCAAAAACCTGAACATTTAATAGGAACAAACAAAAGAAAATCAGAGTCTGCTAGTGCAATAAGGGATTGGACTGAACTCTCCTTATTTTATTTTTTTTATTATACATAGGAATTGGACTGAAATCTGATTCTCACCTCAACAAGGTTTTTGTCAACAGTAAGCTTGTTTAGTGTTAGGGTCCCTGTTTTGTCACTACAAAGCACATCCATGCCAGCCATCTCCTCTATAGCAGTCATTCTTTTCGTAATAGCACCCTGCATAGTTAAAATGGTGAAGTACGAAATCACATATCAGAACTTCTGAACTACGACAACTCACAATTGAAGACATGCTGAAACACTATAACCTCAAGATAACAATGCTAACTAACAAACCTGTTGAGCAAGGCGATGAGAACCAATTGCCATTGTGACTGAAAGGACTGTTGGCATGGCAATTGGAATTCCACCAATGAGAAGGACAAGAAGATTGTCAATCCCAGGACGATATTTGCGGTGTTGAATGGGGTACATTACAATAATCTCTATTATCATCCCCACTGCAATAGAACAGATGCAAAAATTTCCAATAGCAGTCAAAACCTGATAGAAGACATCAGCAACATTGTAGAACGTGAGATTCAGAAGAATGAGACTATCAACTAACATTCTAAGCAATTAATTAAGACAGTACAAGTTCTATTCACCTTCTGGAAGTGTCCCACTTGGTTTGTACTGTCAACAAGGTGGGCGGCCTTCCCAAAAAAGGTATGAACCCCAGTAGCAATGACGACAGCTTCTATCTCTCCCTGTTTACAGGTGGAACCAGAGTAGACACCATCTCCAGGACCTTTTGTTACAGGAAGAGATTCACCAGTCAAAGCAGACTGCAAGTAACAGATAATTTCAGTCGCGCAGTTAAAGACAAAATATTGAATCCTGAGAGCAACCACTCATCAAATCATAAAAACTTAATCACCTGGTCAATTTTCAGCGGATCACCTTCAAGCAGACGAGCATCTGCAGGAACAATATCTCCCAATTTAATACTGATTATGTCCCCAGGAACAAGAATAGCAGCATCTTGTTCATCCCATTTTCCATCTCGAAGAACCTGCATATCGACAAGAGCAAGCAATCAGGACGACTTCCAACATTTCTTTCAACCCCATACTTCCATCAAAGTTAAGTATGTAAGTTAAAAACTTTCACATGCTGTCTAACTGAAAGTTGAATAACAGATTATGGCTGGTGAGTGTAGAACCTTGGCTTTAGGAGCGAGCCGAGCCATGAGAGCAGCTGCTGCATTTCCAGCATTGTTCTCCTCAATAAAACTAATTGTCGAGTTAATCACAAGCAACGTAATGATACCCACAAAATCCTGCCAATCCGGAGGCTTTCCCTGCAAAAATTCAACATATGTTAAGTCAAAAGAACCAGTAAAATATTAAATAGAACGGTAAATCATAATGCGGGTGCGGGGTGCTTACTCCTCCATTTGCAAGAGCAATAGCCATAATAGCAGCAGCTTCCATAACCCATGATAGAGGGTTCCACATAAACCCCAGAAATTTCAAGAATTTGCTCTCCTATAACACCATCAAAGAGTAATCTTCAACAATCATAACAGTCCAGCTTTGTAAGGAAATGAACCTTTTTAGTAAAAAAAACAAACACTACATTCTTCCAATCTAGTTCAAGTAGTCATTTAATGTTTAGCCCAAAAGATACAAATTCAAAGCTCAAACAAGAAGACAGCTGAAAATACTACTAAAAGAGAAGAGATAAAAGAGTATATTTTTTGCAAAAAAGAGTAATTAATCATCACCTTTTTCTCCTCAAGTTTGTTGTAACCAAAAATAGCCAACCTTTCTTGGGCAGCAGGACCGCTAAGACCCTCTTTTGTACATCTCAAATTCTCAAAAACTTCTTCAATGGGTATGTTCTCCTACAATCACAACACACACAAACAAAATAATAAAAGAAAAACCATTAAAATCACCAACAAAAATCAGCAAAAACACTGAATTATGTTTGTATAGTGTCAGATCCATTACCAAATCGACAGTCTCCTTTAAGACAGCATCTAACACCTCAGGCTTCTCCCCCATACTTGCTTCAATTTACTCTCCCTAGTCAAGATTCAAAAGACAGTTTTTAGTATCAAGAATCTAATTTTTAAGGAATCAAAAAAGCAGGAAAAAAAGATAAGTGTGTTGAGTTAGGAAGAAAAATACCAACCAAAGAAAGATAGGATTTTTGGGGTACGGAAAATAGGATTGGTTAAGTAGCCCACCAAATCCACAAAAAGAGTGTGGAAGAGTAATAATAATAATACTAACACTGTTGCTAGCCTCTTGTCTTATTTATTACAATAGCCTCCCTCAAGAAATACTTATATTGCTAAAGTTCCTTCTAACTTTAACCCTTCATACATATTTTTATTTCAATTTTACATTTACTTTTCAATATTTGAAAAAGTAAAATAGTTTTTTCCCAGAAAGAAGGTCTATTTATACTGATAATTAATATCTTCTATTGTCTCAAAATGGAAGTCGAAGTTCAAAATACAAGGATAAATATTAAAATTAAACTAGTATATAATTTTCTTTTAATTTTAATTTTAATTTTTTTTAAAACATATAGTATATAATAATACATAAAAATACTAATCATTCTTGTGTATTAGTTTGCAAAACTTTAAAACTTAAAATATTAAGAAACTTTGGAAATATTATAGTAAAATAATAATAATAATAATAATAATAATAATAATAATAATAATAATAATAATAATAAGGCTATCTTTATTTTGAAAGCAGTTGTAAATTAAATGAATGCTGTGCCTGCACATGCTCGTGTTTCCCCCGCCCCCCAACACATTCTTCTATTCTCTCTTGAATTAATAGTAATTAAACTTTCATGGTTTTATTTGTAAATAAGAAGAAAAGTAAAGAAAGATTTTCTTGTGCAAAAAGTATTTTATTTTTGTAATTAGAAGTACAGTCAACTTCCCAATGCACGTTTCTTAGTGGTACTCGACTTATTTGACGGATAGCTGGTCACAGGCAACCAACTATTATGTTAATCCTGATTGTAATTAAAAAAATTCAATAAAAGAGATTAAAATAATAATAATATTTTTTTATTGGATCTTTCAAATTTTCTTACGTTATTTTAAAATGATTTTGTTGTGGACTGATATGTTTATACAAACACGCTTAAGGCACATTCGTTCAACGAGCAGACCTAGTCAATTTCTTTTCACCTTCCTAGCAAATTTCTTGTTACTCAGAGTGCACACGTGTCATGAATTATACTTAAATTACATTAAAAAAAATTGCTAGTTTAATACATAAGCATAGTAATATAATCATTTTGTTTACGCGGACAAGTTTAAGTAATATAAAAAGTTATGTGGATTTCAGCTATGTAGTGCTAGGTGTCTTTTACGGGAACCTGATGTTAGTCTCTATCTCCCTCTCTCTGTGTTTTACATTATGTATAAAAACTATTATAATATTATCAGTATATTTAATTTATTATAATATGTTAATTTATTTTCGAAATTAGCATATTAAATTTATTATATGCTAGCTTAAATTGACGATGTAAAATTTTGCTTATATTATTAGTGTACAAAACTTAAATTATGTGTAAAAAGATTGTACGTGTATTAAAAAAAAGTTACATGTATATGTGTTGTATAGGTAAAATTGATTTATATTAAATGATCGAATAATTGTGTGACACGTGGAACCGGAGGCAAATGGAAGATGAATCAAGTAAGAACTGAGAGCGAGGACAACAGCTAAAGTTGGTATAGAGTAGATCCCAAAGGGAGCATAATCAACGGAAGCAAAACGAATGTCTATCACCATATTACATTTAATGAAGCCTTAATATAAAATGAGGAGTCGTTGTAACGAATTTTGGCATTCATGACATGCCGTTACACCTTCATCAATGGCCCCCTTTATTGTCATTTAATAGGGGCTTGATCTTAGGATCTTGTTTTCTATGTATAGCTATAAATAGTAGTTTCAACAGTTATTGTAGGGATACGAAATCTCTAGCAAAACTTATGATATATTTTATTCTCAAGCTAAATAATATAACTTTACTTTCTGTCTGATATTGCTCTTACTATTGTCCTCGAAAGCGTTGCTCCCGAAGCCAGGCTTATTATTTCCTTTGATTCTAACGCTAAGTCCTATTTTTAATTTAATTTGTTTATCATTTTGGATGAAATCAGTTTGCTTGTCTATAGACCATGCAACAAATTCAATTGTAGTATTTTACGGGTAAACAATTTGGCGCCCACCCTGGGCTTAGACATCTGCATAATTGAGTTGATCCTTGCATCTATTACTAAATCGTTTGATTCTTTGTTTCATAACAAAAAATCGAAAAAATGACAGCTAATGATCTCAACATCGCACACAATGTTGAGGCGCACGAAAATCTACCTCAACAGGAGAATTCAATCAGTGACACTCGCAACGAGGGGGCGTAGCAACCCCGGTCCATGGCGGACAATATCCCCGACATGTGCGGGAAAGACTCCTGATGACGTTGAGGACGAGCACGGTGCAAAAACGGTAAGGATCTTGAGAGAGCAGTAAAAGGCTATCATGGGCCATCTCTCAAGGCAGGATCAGGTCATGACAGAACTAAAGCACGCGTTATCACGCGCTTCCAACAATGCAAACATAAGAGGCCCAGACTCCCTCCCCCCTGGTGCTCCTACAAATCAAATGGCTCAAATAGTTGATAATAACACCCTAAGGGGTGAGGTCGGCTTCGACGGAGCCGGGGGAACTGGTAGTGGATCCGGTAATGACAACGACAATGATCCCTTCAAAACTGAACTCATGAGGTTTATGAGGGAAATGAACGAACGGATGGAGCAGGACGTGAAGGAATTCCACGCCCGAATGGATCAAATTCCGGGTACACCACCAGTTTTGAAGGGTCCAGATTCGAAGAAGTATACAAACCGAGCACAAACACCAGAATTGATTCCGAAACGGTTCAAAATGCCGGACATACCAAAGTACGATGGGCCTTCAGATCCTTGGGAGCACATCACAACCTACACAACCGTAACGACCCGACCGGTCGTTTTGAGTATTACAATCTTGCTTCCCCCTTTACTACTCAAATTGTACTTTATAGTTGTTGTGTGAATTGCCGGGGTAATTGGTTCGGGTCCGGTGAGGTTTTAAAATGTATTGGAACACTTAGTTCCAAGGGTTAAAGCTTAAGTTAAAATAGTGATCGGATATCGACTTATGTGTAAACGACCTCGGAATTTAATTCTGATAATTCCAATAGCTCCGTATGGTAATTTTGAACTTAGGAGCATATGCGAAAAATTATTTGGAGGTCCGTAGTGGAATTTGGCGTGAATTGCCGAAAGTTAAATTTTTGGGAAGTTTGACCGGGGAGTTGACTTTTTGATATCGGGGTCGGAATCCGATTCTAAAAATATGAATAGGTCTGTAATATGAAATGTGACTTGTGTGTAAAATTTGAGGTCAATCGGACGTGATTTGATGTGTTTCGACATAAGTTATAGAATTTGAAGTTTCAAGGTTCAATGATTTCGGATTGAGGAGTAATTCGTCGTTTTGATGTCGTTAGGTGTGATTTGAGGCCTCGAGTAGGTCTGTGTTATGTTATGGAACTTGTTGATACAATTGGTTGAGGTCCCGGGACCTCGGGTGAGTTTTGAACGGTTAACGGAACAAATTTAAACTTAAGGAAATGCTGGAACTGCTACCTACTGGTGTGATCGCACCTGCGAAGATTTTGATCGCAGGTGCGAAGCCGCATGTGCGTGAAATAAACCGCAGAAGCGGCCAAGAGTGGGACTGGGAAGTGCTCGCAGGTGCGAGGAATCTGCCGCATCTGCGAGGCCGCAGGTGCGAAGGGGAATGCGCATCTGCGAAGCCCGCAAATGCGAGAATATCGCCGCAGATGCGAATTTTTAGAGGGCCGGCTGTTTTCCGCAGGCGCACATTCTTGTCCGCAAATGCGGATGTGCAGGTGCGAGCCCAGGCACCACAGGTGCGGAAATGCCTGGGCAGTGTTTAAAAACGAGGGTTCCGAGAATATTTCTCATTTTGGACATTTTGGAGCTCGGCTTGGGCAATTTTGTAGAGGAAATTTTCCACACAACTTGGGGTAAGTGTTCTTAACTCCCTTGTGATTATATTCCATGAATTCATCTTCATTTTGGGTGTAAGATTATTGAATCTTCAAGAGAAATAGAAGGAAATTTCTATAATATCACAAAATGAACTTTTCAAGTTTGAATATCGATTTGGAGTTGGATTTGAGTGAAATTAGTATGGTTGAACTTGTAATTGGATGGGTTGTCGCATTTTGTGAGTTTCTTCGGATTTCGAGATGTGGGTCCCACGGGTGATTTTTGGGGGCGTAATTTCGGATTTTGTAAAAATATTAGTATTTTGATATGAAATTAATTCCTATAAATTTTGTGGGTTGAATCAAATTAATTGTGACTAGACTCAAGCCGTTTGGAAGTTGATACGCACATAATGGGATTTCTGGAGCATTGTTTAGCTTGCTCGACATTGGATTCAGCTTGTTCGAGGTAAGTAACTCTTCTAATCTTGGAGTTGAGGGTATGAACACTGAATATATGTATTTTGTGAATTATTGGGAGGTGACGCACATGCTAGGTGACGGGCGTGTGGGCGTGCACTATAGAAATTGTGACATAATTGTTTATGTAGAATTTTTTAGTTAAATAATCTTGGCATTTTTCATGCGGTTTTATGTGTCAAAGAAATTGAGCTAAAAAGCATATTAAAAATCATGTTGAGGCTATGTGACAGTATTATTGGGACCCACAGAGGTCATATTGCTGTGAATTATTGTGTTAAATTGAAAATTCATACTCAGTCATATTCATTTCATTGCATATCATAACTTAGTTTTATGACTCTATTTTGATGCATAT
The DNA here is from genome assembly GCF_000390325.3 of Nicotiana tomentosiformis. NCBI lineage: Eukaryota > Viridiplantae > Streptophyta > Magnoliopsida > Solanales > Solanaceae > Nicotiana > Nicotiana tomentosiformis. The sequence goes on along the minus strand of NC_090817.1, from coordinate 76,559,003 downwards.
AAATATTTTGGGCCGAATGCCCCATTTTTACTGAAATGCCTGAGTGGCTTGATTTGTGAGGATGAGTGTGGATCGAGGCTGCTCGCCTGCAGCATACTTTATGACTGAGTGAGGCCGAAGGCCTGATTTGTGAGGATGAGTGTGGATTGGGGATGCACGCCTGCAGCATACTTTATTATTATGGCACGTGAGTTGTTCGTGCAAATTATAGCGCTTGGGCTGAAGGAGCCCCTTCGGAGTCTGTACACACCCTCAGTGAGCGTAGGTACCTACTGAGTGCGAGTGCCGAGTGCCGAGTGTTGAGTGACTGGGAGGCATGAGTGATTGTGAGGTATGCCCGAGTGGTAAGAGTGATTGTGAGGTATGCCCGAGTGGCAAGAGTGATTTTGAGGTATGTCCGAGTGGTACGAGTGACTGTGAGGTTGCCCGAGGGGCTGTATATGAGTGATGTTCTGCCCGAGGGGCTATTTATGATTTTACCACTGAATTGCATCGCATTGGGATTCACACATGACATACAGGTATAGAGATGTATTTTTTCTCATGCTGTACAACATCACATCATTCATGATTTCTCACATATTTTTGACAGATGGGCATAGTAATGCATTTATTTTTACACGGATTATCCGGAAGGAAAATGAAACATCTTATTTATTATTGACAAGATTTTGGGAGAAATTTATTATTTTCAAACTATTTACTCCCTATGTTTCAATTTATGTGAATATATTTCCTTTTTAGTCCGTGCCAAAAAGAATGACCTATTTTCTTATTTGGAAACAATTTATCTTTATGCAATGATTTATAGCCACACAAAATATATGTGCTTCATTCTACACCACAAGTTCAAAAGTCTTCTCTTTTTTCTTAAACTTTGTGCCCAGTCAAATGGGTTCACATAAATTGAAACGGAGGGAGTATATTATTGGAAACTTCGGCAAACGATTTGGGTTTTCACTGAGATATTTGAAAGGAAGAACTATAATTTTTGAAATCATTATTTGGCTGAGTATTTTATCCCTGAGTTATTTGTGATATTATTTGCTTTATGTTGTTATGGATTATTGTGGACAATTGGTTTTGGACCCGACTTGGTGGAAGCTCGTCACTACTTTCAACCTACGACTAGGTTTGTTACTTACTCAGTACATGGGGGCGGTTGTACTGATACTACACTTCTGCACATTGCATGCAGATGTTGGCTGTTGTTGTTGCTGTGCTCGATGGTTGCGGGACTTGAAGATGTACTTGCATTCCTGTTGTAGCTGTCTTTTGTCCAGGGTAGCCTTAGATTTATAAAAGCTCTGTTTATGTATTATTCAAATAGACTATGTATTTATTTCATTTCCACTTTGTATACTTTATTCTTAAAAGCTCATGATTTATACTTCTAGTTCTTGGGGGATGTATAAGATTAAGATGTTTATTCACTTAAATTACTTTAAATAATTATTATTGGAATTGGATAATTGAAAGTTGTCTTACCTAGCGGGTTGGGTTAGGTGCTATCACGATTAGTTGGATTTTGGGTCGTGACAACAACGGCAATGAAAGGAAACGACTTGGACCAGCATGAGATCGAGTCGGTTCTGCTAAAAAAATTTGGGGAAACCCCCACGATATGAGCACTGACATGGTATTCACTCCTACCCGAGCACTCGATAGATTCTTTTGAAATTCTTGCAGATTTCTTCATTAAGGCCCATACCGGGGCCAAGAAGGTCCAGGCCCGGAAGGCGGACATATTCAGAATTTCACAAGGAGAGTCTGAATTGCTGCGTGAGTTTGTGATCAGGAGGTAAAAGAAATGCACGATAGCCGAGGTCATAAACAAGTTTGTTAAGGAAGATAAAACTCGATTAATTGACACTGGTTCAATCCGGGAGGTAAAGTATCTTGAGTGTCTAGATAATGTAGTTGTAGTTCCAAAAAAGAATAACAAATTTCGAATGTGTGTAGATTACAAAGACTTGAATAAGGCATGCCCGAAAGACTCGTTCCCACTGCCAATCATTAATCAAATGATTGATGCAATGGCCAGGCACCAGTTATTGAGTTTTCTTAATGCTTATTCCGGGTACAATCAAATTAAGATGAACCCGGAGGATCAGGAAAAGACTTCGTTCATAACGAACTTTGGCACACATTGTTATAATGTGATGCCCATCGGACTGAAAAATGTTGTAGCCACTTATCATAGGCTCGTGAACAAGATGTTCGAGAAACAAATAGGTAAAACAATGGAAGTCTACATAGATGATATGTTGGTCAAATCTTTGAATGCAGGTGACCATTTAAATCACCTCCAGGAAACCTTCGATATCTTGATGAAGCATAACATGAAACTCAACCCCGAAAAATGTGTGTTCGGCGTTAGCTTCGGTAAGTTCTTAGGTTTCCTAGTTTTACAAAGGGGGATCGAGGGAAATCCCGACAAGCCAAGCCATCGAGGACATTCCGGACCAGCTGACAAGTGTAAAAGAAGTCCAAAGGCTAACTGGGAGATTAGTCACTCTAAGCATGTTCATCTCTCAATCCTCAAAAAAATTATCATCACTTCTGAATAATAATAATAATTTTGAATGGACTCTAGAATGTCAACATTCCTTAAAGGACCTGAAATGTTACCTATCAAGCCCCATGTTAGTATCAAAGCCGGGGGAAGGTGAATAACTACTAATATACTTAGCTCTCTTTGAGGTAGCGGTAAGTGTCGTTCTAGTCCGAGAGGATGAGGTACGCAATCTCCTGTCTATTATGTTTGAAAAATTTTGTCAGGAGAGAAAACTCGTTATCCCACCTCAAAAAATTAGCCTTAGCTCTCGTAGTCGCCTCTCAAAATCTTAGGCCTTATATTCAGTGCCACCCGATAGCCGTTGTGACAACATTTCCCCTATAGAATATCCTTCACAAACCTAAGTTGTCATGACGATTGGCCAAATGGGTAGTTGAAATTAGCAAATTTGATATTGAATATAAACCTAGGATTGCGATCAAATCACAAGTTTTGGCCGACTTTGTGGACGATTTCAGTTTTGGGTTGCTGCATTTGGCTGCAAAAGAAGTGGTGATGGTGTCGGAAACAACATCAGGGGTTTGGACCTTGTTCACAAATGGAGCTTTCAATGTGAAAGGGTCCGGGCTCGGGGTGGTCCTAATCACGCCTTCGGGGGAGACCCTGAGGCAGGCCATAAATATTGTTCTATTGACTAACAATGAAAACGAGTATGAGTCTTTGATTACAGGACTTGAGCTGTCCCGGGGACTTGGCTACAAGGTCATCGAAATCAAATATGATTCCCAACTGGTAGTGAACCAAGTATATGGAATTTTCTACACAAAGGAGGAGTGCATGAAATAGTGCGTGGTTAAAACTCAAACTTTGCTTTCATGATTTAGGGAGTGGTCGATCACACACATCTCGAGAGAAGAGAACGTAGAAGTAGATGCATTGGCCAATTTGGGGTCGTCCACGGAGATGAAAGGATCTGACTCCGGTACTGTCGTTCAACTTATGCACTCGGTGTTGGATGTGGACAGCTATTGTGAAGTAAACACAATCGACCCATTTTGGGACTAGAGAAATGAGTTCATCGATTACCTTCAGCATGGCAAGTTGCTCGAAGACCCGAAGGCATCCCGGGCACTACGAACCAAAACGGCTCATTACAACCTCTTGGGTGGACAGTTATATAGAAGATCATTCCAAGGCTCGTTGGCCCGATGTTTTGGAGCCTTGGAGGCAGACTACGTAATGAGAGAAGTACGTGAAGAAATTTGCGGGAACCACTGAGGCATAGATTTGTTGGTGTTAAAATTGGTTAGGGCGGAGTACTACTGGCCCCATATAGAACAAGACGCAAATGTATTCATTCAAAAATGCGACAAGTGTCAGATCCCTACACAGTTGGTTCACCAACCGGCAGAACTCTTGCATTTGGTACTATCCCCATGTCCATTCATGAAATGGGGGATGGATATAGTTGGGTCGCTGCCACCGGGTCTCGGGAAGGTAAGATTTCTTTTAATTTTAACTGATTACTTCACTAAATGGGTTGAATCAGGACCTTATCAAAAGATCGAAGAGCGCAAAGTGGTCGACTTTATGTCGGAAAACATAAAAAAATCCGGTTCGGGTTACCGAAGGAGATTATCTGCGATAACGGGCCACAGTTCATAGGCTCCAAGATCACAAAATTTCTTGAAGACCTAGAAATTAAAAGGATTACATCTTCACCATACCATCTGAACGCAAATAGGCACGCGGAATCAACCAATAAGGTGATTATAAAGAGGTTAGAAACAGCCAAAGGCAAGTGGCCCGAAGAGTTACCGGGCGTACTTTGGGCATACCGGACAACGGCAAAATCAAACACGGGGGAGACATTTTTCTCTCTCGTATATAGTGCTGAAGCTATGATCCCGATGGAAGTAGGAGAATCGACCTTGCGGTACTTCCAAACAGACGAAGAAGCAAATAATGCGGCATTGCTGGTCAAGCTGAAATTGCTTGATGAACGCAGGGACTTGGCACAAGTAAAAATGGTGGCTCAAAAGCAGAGGATCGAAAAGTACTATAACCGAAGGGACAATCTCCGTTATTTTAAAGTAGGAGACTTGGTTTTGAGTAAAGTAGCTCAAAACACTCGAATTATCAACGACGGGAAGCTAGGTCCAACATGGGAAGGCCCCTACACGGGTTTCAGCTATCACCGGTAAAGGCTCATACGAGCTGGAGAATCAAGATGGAGTCAAATTGCCTAGCAAATGGACGTGACTCACCTCAAGAGGTACTACTGCTGATGGATCCTGCCTACATTGAAAGTATGTGCTGCACTCTTTTTCTCTTCGACCAGTTTTTGTCCTAATCGGATTTTTCTGACAAGGTTTCTAACGAGGCAGCAATGGAAAGCATACCATGAAAGGAGCATCATCAGCAAAGTTAAGACCTTTAAATGACAAAGCACTAAAACAACAAACCACTGCGAGATGGGTAAATAGTCTTTTGCTCGATGGCAAATTCCTAATGGGAAGTAAAACTTGCCATCGGACCAAAGGCTATTCAACCGTTCACAAGTGTTTTTCCTTAAAGGAGCAAGACTTCTAGCGTTCCAATTCGCATACTTCGCATTCGAACGCAGGGAGAAATAGAAAATATGACAATAAGATTGTCACGAAATCCGAGACTATGAGACTCGGGAACAACAATGTCTCATCGGGACCGGGGACTGCACAACTAGCCTCATAGAAATAAGTTGTACAAGTTAGCCACATGTATTGGCAATTTTTTTTTCCAGCAAATGAATGTTTATGTACTTTGAAGATAGAAGGAATAAATGAAATCCTTTTATTTTTATCATGTTTCTTTTCCAAACGATGAATTGATTTTATCATTTGAAAGTTAGCTAAGAACTTCAAATGCTAGTGCCGGAATGAACAGGAGACGTCCTCTTCAAGAGCATCATAAATATAAGAGAGCCCTCTCTTATGAAACCCTCATAGTAAAGGGCTGGTTCCGAAAGAGTTCATGCCCGAAACCCAAAAGTTATTGAAAGAAAACACACCTAAAGCCTTATCTAATTTGACGCAAAAGGAATAAACCTTGCGCAATACATAAACAAAAGTCCTTTGTATTTATCAAACATGCCAAATGGCATAAGTACAATGATACAAAAGGAAAACAACAAAAAATGAAAAAAAAAACTAAACTCCATCGCCACTAGAACTTGGGGGAAGAGAGGCATCTACGCCCCCGGGAGAAGTAGGCGGATCTGCTGCTGAAGTAAGATTTTGGCCTTTGTCATCATTCTCTTTAAGTTCCTCCTCAGTTCCCGAAAACTGAAAACATCACTAGAAGAATCAGTTGCATCAAGCTGAGCCTGGAGGTGTTCTCGAGCAGTTAACTCTAGCGCTCGGGCCTTGGTGATCTCATCGTCAATATCTATAACGCCCGCTTTGGCCTCTTCCAGGGTTTTCCTCCTCATATGGTACATAGAGTATGTCTTTTCAAAAAAGAGGGAATCCCATTGGTACTGAATTGTTTCCTTAAACCTGTTGACCTCCTCCAAAAGGCCATCCCGCTCGGATCTTGCGACATCGAGGCTAAGATCGAGATCACGAAGCGTAGATATATGGACCCAGTTTTGCTGCATGATCTTCTTATACCTCTCTTCCATCTGGGCCCGCTTTTCCTTAGCGGCAGCAGCCTCTTCGGCTTTGGAGTTCAAGGCCGCCTCCAAATTATTCACTCATTCGGTGGAGGCAGCCTCGCGCTCGGCAGTAGCGAGCACAACATCTTGGACCTCAGCCTATTTAGCCTTAGCTTCTTGAAACTGTACATTTAGCCGAGGGGCTTCTTGACTGAGGGCCATCACTTCCTGCTCACTTGGTTGCAACCGAGCCTCTAACTCACTCGCCTCAGTAGCTTTTGCTTCCAGTACCTAGAGGCGAGCAGCAATTTGATCCCTCTCGGCCAACAGTTGATCGCGCTCGGACATAAGTCCCTCTTTGTCAAGGGTCAATCTATGAAGGCCCTGAGAAGCAAGGAAGTTGGCCTGCAAAATATATATAAAAGTTACAAACCCTGTTATAATAGGTGAATAAAAACAAACAGTGAAAGAACGAGTACGGTACCGCTGCCGTATTGTGCATGGCATTATTCAACATACACTCCCCCTGAAAGAGAGTGTATTTTCTTCTTATCTTTTTCTGAAGCCAGCGGCTTCAGATAGTCAGCAAACTCCATCGGCCTGGACAATATATGATATTCCTTTGAAATCGAGAGAGTGACACTCCTCCTCCCTCGGGGATCTGGAGAAGGGGGTGAGTAGTTGTACACCAAGTTCCCGTGGTTAAAGGACTGGGGAGGGGAGACATCCTTTTCTCGGGAGCCTACGGCCGGTGGAGGAGATGCAACAGTTGGTGGTGATGAAGGAACAACTGGTGTGGAGGGAGATGCATTTGATGGTGTTGTAGGTTGAAAAGCAGTTGTGACAGAGGCAGTGCTGATTATTGGTTGCTCACCAACCAAAGGCAGAAAAGGCCCAGTGTCCGACCTCATAGGACCAGGAGCAGCAACTGGGACCGGAAAGGGAGAATCGACATTCTCCACTAAATCCATTTCTCCCTAGAGCTCTCGGACCTCGCCTTCGGTTGGGGTTCTAAGCTCTCTAGATTGAGCATTTTGTTGAGCTGATGAAGATCGTTGTCTCCTTTGAAGGGAAGCCTCTCTATCACTAGCTTCCTCGTCATCGTCAATAACTATAGCAGTTGCGGTTGGCTCAGGCATGGCCTTCTTTATTTTTTTATTTTTATCCCCGGCAGAGGAGAACGCCGCCTTTTTGGTTACTTGTTCTCTAGCCCGAGACTCTGAGAGGAAGCACCTACACCGGAGACAGACCCGAGGGCACCGCTCCGAGTGAGAGCCTCCTACAACAACCTCGCAACATCTGCAGGATCGGCCAAAACCTCATTTTCGAGGCAAGAAACAGAACCTTACGGGAGCCCCGAATCAAACAAAAAGGTATAGTTAGAAAGTTTTCTTATGTACGTACAAATGGGAAAGTACAAAGAACCAGTTTACCGTGGTTCTTGGCCTTCCACCAGTATATGGGGGCCAACTCCTTCCACCGACGGGTCTCTAGCGTATTGATGTCCAGAATCTTCTGAACTTATTGGTCTAGGCCTTTAACCCTTGGTGATGTCCACCGAATAGATGAAATAACAGAAGAGAAAAGGTTAGCAATTACATGGAACAACCTTTTACGGAGAAAAAGATATATTTTAAACTTACGTGAACAATTCCATGATTCGGAAAAAGATAAAGTTATAGCCAGGATGATATCCCAGGTAGCAATCACGACAAACCGCTCCAATCATCCACGGTCATTGTCATCATCCATGTTGGTAAGAAAAACATGATGACCACACTTACTGAAGTTTATCACTCCCCCCACAGAAGATTTTGGGGGAGTAGAGGTTCATCATATATGATAGGGTTAGAGTCTCCCCCGTTTCCAAGCACAACCGGTGCAGACTAGCCACCGTTCGCCACATAGAAGGGCCTAATTGTGCCAAGCAGACCTGATACCGGTGGCAGAATTCCAAGATCACGGGGTCAAGTCCCCAGCTCAATGAGAATGGGCCCAAAGTGAAGGGGTACGTATAAATATACGTAAAACCCTTCTTGGTGAAAGTCACATGTTCCACCGGGTCAGGAGCGACGATATTTAGGGCATGGCAGTCACAATCCTCCTTCACAGTAGGAATACTAGAAGGGAAAATGAAAGAAGGATACCTACAAATATCCCAAGTTCAAGGGTTTGCAGAGGGAAACTTCTCTTGGAAGTCGTAGGCGGTACTCAAGTGTTTAGGTATGATGGTGCTTACCGTGGGGGGGATCAATATCAGCATCAACCTCTTTATCTTTGCTCTTCTTCGGGCCTCTACTGAAGAGAAGACCAGAGTTCTTGGAAGATTTAGAAGGAGAAGCCATAATGATAAGAAGATGATCGAGTCTTTTGAAGGATATCGGAGGGAGATGAAAGCAGAAGGAAGTTAAGTGCAAATAGAATAAGAGAGCTTATGGAGTTGTTAGAAGTGAAAGAAGTAAAATGAAGCGTAAAAGTAAAGTTATAAACGGCTAAAATCATGGTTATGATTGCTGAATCATGGGATAACATGTGTTCGGGGTATTAAATACGAGGAGACATGCGTCTTATCAAGCGTCAGAAACTGTTCAGAAGGGTGTAGAAAATTTACCACCAAGAGAGGAATCTTCACCAACTTCCCGATGACACAAAGATGTGCCACCGAAAAGCAGGGGGACTATCTGTATATGGTAAAATTGGTTTATATTAAATGATCGAATAATTGTGTGACACGTGGAACCGAAGACAAATGGAAGATGAATCAAGTAAGAACCGAGATCGAGGACAGCAACTGCAGTTTGTATCGGGTAGATCCCAAAGGGGGTATAATCAACGGAAGCAAAACGAATGTCTGTCACCAGATGACATTTAATGAAGAATATTTTCTAATATTAAATGAAGAGTCATTGTAGAGAATTTTGGCATTCATGGTCTGCCGTTACACCTTCATCAATGGCTCCATTTATTGTCATTTAATTGAGGCTTGATCATATGATCTTGTTTCCTAGGTATAGCTATAAATAGTAGTTTCAATAGCCATTGTGGGGATACGAAATCTCTAGCAAAACTTATGCTCTACTTTATTCTCAAGCTAAATAATACAATTTTACATTCTGTCTGATATTGCTCTTACTGTTGTCCTCGGAAGTGTTGCTCCCGGAGCCAGGCTTGTTATTTCCTTTGATTTTAACGCTAAGTCTTATTTTTAATTTAATTTGTTTATCATCTTGGATCAAATCAGTTCGATTGTCTATAAACGACGCAACAAATTTAACTGTACTGTTTTACAAGTAAACATATGTGTGTGTCAATATGTGTGTTTTCTTTTATGTAACTAATATATATGAAGGAATAGTATTTTTTTTCCTTCAAAAAAACAACTAATATATCATTTGATTCAAACTCATTATAAGGTTGTAATTCAAATTGTGATCTCTTGAAATGTGGTGAATGAACATAAAGTTGGTAAGTAGCTGATGATCTCTCCTTTTTCTTGCTTGTGTAGTCATATTCATGCACCCACGTCTGAGAACAATTATTGAAACCAAAAAATAATAAAAAATTGTCCAGTACACACAATTTTGACAAGGTCACATGGGATTGCAAAATTGTTACTAAAGTTGAAGGGATCACCTCTTCCCCTAATCAATCAGGACGTGATAATCACTTATTGCATGCTCTCTCCACTATAAACAAAAAAAGCCAGCCATTTGGCAATCAAAGGTTCGCTTAAACCAATTAAACAAATAAATATGATTACTGTTTCCTAATTATATAATTGGCAAATCATTGAGAAATTCAATAATTTGTTGTAAGTTTTATTTTTATTTTTATTTGTTAGTACTCCATGTGTTTACTAGTCGTATGGTAATTGGCATAGTGCCAAAGTCGGCCAATTTAACTTAACTTTTCATATTAAGAAAAGCCTAAATTGACAGCTTTACAATCAACAAATCTTTGTTACAATTTTGCTTTTTTGGGTAGAATAGTAGATACGTTGGAATCAGTTTTAACATGTCTTTTCCAAAGATTGCTTTAATTTCCCTATTAAAATTTGTCATAATGATTTCTTCTTTTTTTCCTCCTTTTTGTTTATTGATGAAGCTGGCTGGCCATGTTACAAACATTGTACTTTTTGTTAATAACATGGCTCAGTTGATAACAAGTTTATGATCATTAAGCCATCTCTTAGTAGGGTCCAAGGAAAATGTCAAATAATTAACTTAAATAACTCAAACTTTATCGCTTAAACTAAAAATAGCCGATGAATATATAAAATTCATGTATAATATATGAGTAACCGTATACAATCTATGTCAATTGATCAAAAAAGGTAAAAGATGAATCTACCTAACTATTTGTGCAAGAAGACATCTATAAAAGAATTTCAAGTCAGTTAATATAAATGTCAATTAATCTAAAACATTTTGGCAGTAAATGCAAACTTAATATAAATGAGTATTTCTTTCAAGTTGTTTAATCATCATATGTAGTTCAAGCAAAAAATAATGGATGTGCCAACGTATATGTTACTAACTGAAAAAGGAAATGTTCACACCAATCGGTGTTTATAACAAAACAACATTAATTTATCATAACTAGGTAATAATGAGATAAAATATATGTAAATCAATCATGGTTAAGTTAAAATTGTATATTTATATCAGAGACGGATCCAGCATTTGGAGATTCCGGTGGCACACTGTCCAAATACGATAAAGGTTGACTTTGGTTAGGATTATTCATCTTTTCGATCCATATAGACAAATCGATCGAATATGCAGGTTTGTTTAGTTATATTCTTTTTTAGATATTAGACTAAAGATTCCTAAGCAATCTTTTTCTTGTAGGAATAGAAGCCTTATTCTCTAAAATTTTGAGAAAGATCTTAAGTTAGAAAATCTGAACCTGTATAAATCATCTACAATTGTTACTTCAATATATTCATACTCCATTGTATATTATGTATTTTTGCGGATATATAGTTGAAAAAGAATCAAGGATCGTAGCCTTAACCTACACTACTAAAAAAAACTGAAATTAGCGATAGAAATATTCTGTAGCTAAACTTCAAAATTCGTTGCTAATCTTATTTAGCGATGGATTAGCAACAAATTATTAAAAAATTCTATTAGCGACGGATTCATTACGAACTTCGTAGCTAAATCCAATTTTTTTTGTAGTGCTAGTCATTTGCACTTAGGGTGGATTTTGGTGAAAGATCAAATTAACCCTTTAAATTTTAAAATACACTATAATCTACATTCATCATTTTTTTTAAAAAATAAAAAATTATATTTACGATTAAAACATATTTTTATTAGTATTCATGTAATTTTTAAATTTATCAATATGAGGTATACGCGCAACGGGTGTATCCATAAATTAAAACTTAAATAAATGGAAAGAAAAAGGTCTAGAACTAATTAAACCCCCCCAAAAAAAGCAAACTAGGATTAATAAAGAATAGCAAATCAAGAAAAACTAAAGTAAAAGAAAAAAGAAAAAAAAGAAGAATAGAACTAAAGTAAAGTACACACTTGTTGCAGCAAGCAAAAGAGAGAAGTGGTGTAATAGGCACGTTTCGAACTGCTGTCTCTTGGTAGGAAGTTCCTGCCCTTGCCAGTGGCACCTCGCTCTATTTTGTTACTGCGGGTGGCAGGCTTTATATTTAGAAGTCTTATACATATATACATACATATACAAAGTTTCAACCGAGGCATCGGGGTGGCGTGATACCTCAGCCCTTCTACATAGATCCGCCCCTGTCTATATATTCATTAGTTTAATATGATATAAATATCAAATATGAGTAAATCTTTTTGTTGTGTACATATAAATAGTTCTTCGAACTATAAATATTAATTTATTTAGGATGAGATCGATTTTATGGTTTGTCACTCTTTTAGTATATATATCGATCTTTTTCACAAGTGATCTGTAAAATATAGTGATGCAGTAAATCAATATAAAATTTGATTATTACTCTTTGTCATACTTATAGTATACATTACTTAAAGGTAGAAAAGTTGGGCATGAAAGTTGCAAAAAGTTAAGAGTGATGAAATGACTTTACTTTTCCTCCATATTCAGCTTTGTTTCGTCCCCACTTTCCATATTTCTGTGCTTTCTTTACTCTTAACTTTTCCTCTTTTCTACTTTCTCTACTTTCCCTACCCTTATCTATAAGTGACTTTCTGGCACCTATTCCAGTCATACATTACCTACTCACTAATAAGTATATGGAGTACTATATATTTATGTGTTTGTATAGTAGATTCCACATTTGGACCCAATTCCCTTGATATAGTTTGTCATGATCAATGCAATATAGGGATGAAATAGTATTTTACTTAATGACCATCAATTAGTTAAGTTTTGGTGTATGCATGTTAGTGAAAAGGCCTAAACTGACTCCTTTGCTAAACAAACTATTTTAATTTTACCTTCCGTTATATTCATGAGCTATTCATACTTTTGCATTTAGCAAATTTTCTTATATTTGTCCTGACTTTACTTGTCAAAATACTTCAAAAATAAAGTTTAAATTTACCCATTTACCTTTCACTATTGTTTAAAGCTATTCCCCATTATACTTAAGCGTGGAGCTTCATTAGAGTACTAATATAGAAAATAAGACGATTTGCTAATGGTAAGAGTATTAACCGTCTAAATCAAGAACTAAAAATAAGATATTTCGTAAGAAGAGGACTTTTGACCATTTTTTTCTTTTTATTTATCTGTGTTTAGGTCTACAACGAGTTTTCTTTTTTAAACATCCAGATCTGATTCTCTTCTTTTTTTAAACAGAAAAGATATTAAATGACAACAAACCCTATAATAAGTCTTCTAAGTTGCCAGCCGTGTATGCAGAGGACAAAATTTGCGTCGGCCATTCGGCCTGATTAAACGGTTTAGAAGACAAATGTTTAATTATTCTACTTTAATTATGCGTACCTTTCCGACATGCTCCGGGGAATTGAAGAGTGGTCAAATAGAATGAGTGGAAACCAAGTAAATGTTTAGTCGGGAAATTGCAAAAATACAGACCAATAAAGGTTCAAAATTTTCAATTTATGGCGCGAAACATACTCTAAAGTCACGATTCATGCCCTTATCATTAGTGAAATCGTTTTACTTTAACGGAGCTCAAGCGCAAACTAGATGTACTCCGCATGTTCAAAAATGTACAATTTTATCCTTTTATTTTTTATTATGGTTTATACTTCGATTGGTGGGTCTATGACACGATTTGCTAACTATAAGGGGTCGTTTGGTAGGATGTATTTGAGAAAATAATGTATGCATTAGTTTTTGGTATTACTAATACCTTATTTGGTATATTTTTTCAACCTATGTATTATTAATGCAATTATTAGTTATACAACATATTTGGTATTATCCTATGTATAACTAATACATAGCAAACCATGGTATTAACAATACCAAGGCTATTAGAGGTCATTTGGTAGAGTGCATTAGAAAAAATAATGTGTGCATTAACTTTGTGTATTTTGTAATACCTTGTTTAATGCGTTTTTTCAACCTATGTATAATTAATACAAGCATTAATGACACATCTTATTTGGTATTATCTTATGTATAGTTAATACATAGCAAACTATGGTATTAGCAATACCAAGGTTATCAATAAATGCATAAACATAGTTAAAGATATAATTGCCCCTCAAATCCCTAATAATCTATTCCAAATACTATCTCTCATATTTTAAATATTTTTATATTGTGATATTTTAACTAATTTTTCCCCTTTAGTATTAATCAAAATATTATCATATTTAATGCTAAATTTGATTTTGAATTCGTTCAAATAAAAACTGAAGTTTTCTTTATTTGTTAAAAACCCACCTATTTTTTTAATAATCTGGTATTTTGTATTATATATCATAGTCATTAAAAAAAATTCTCTTTTAACTTCAATATTTCAATTAGTTTTCTCTTTTAGTTTTGTTCTCCAGTACAAAAGGTTGTCTTTAGAGAGTAAAGAATGTGGAGGGTAATAAAATTGTTGCAATAAAATTAATGTCCAAAGTTAAAGAATTTGGAGGGTATTTTTGTAAACAATAACCAATTCTTTTAGAAATTATGCAATGCTTTACTACACCAAAATTAAACAGTTGATAAGAAATAATCTCAGCATAACTATCACAGCTTTACAAATACCAGCATTACTAATACATCATATTTAGCATTATTTTTATACCTCCTACCAAACGACCCCTTAATGCATAGATTAGCATAGTTAAAGATAATATTATCCTTAAATTCCCTTAAAACTAAAGAATATGGAGGGCATTTTTCTAAACAATTAATTTTCTTAAAAATTATACAACGCATTTAATTTTTAATACACCACACCAAACAGTGGATAAGAAATAATCTCTGCATAACTAATGCTTGCACTACCCATGTATTACTAATCTCTGTATTACTAATATACCTTATTTATCACTATTCTTATATACCCTACCAAACGACTATGAATAACATCAATGCATAACTAATAATAAATTAAAATATTTCTTATAGTAGAGGAGTATTTTGGACTATTATTTCCTTATTATACAATAAATGGTACTAGAAGGCAGGCTATGTTTAGGCATGCTTGAAAACAAGTGATGAAAATCATTTGGTCCCATAGTTTGGTTCGAAATGTCAAATTTTCTGCCTTCTTCCTCTTTTACTTCCGGGAATAAAGTTTGAGGAACGCCATTAAAAAGTGTAATCGGTAATGGATAAATAAAATCTCTCCACCCTCAATTAGATATGTTTGATTTCGCGTTTTGAGAATAAAAAAATTTTTGGTAGGCAGTGTTTCCCTTTTAATGAGTCATATGCGAGCAAATCCAGATTAGTAAGGCTAGTATAAATTTAGATACCGGACCAATAAAGCAAAAAAAAAAAAAAATTGATAAAGAAAATTCTCGTTTTTCGTCATTTTTGATTGATTGACCAGCCTGGGATTTTGTAAAGATTAAAGATTGCATTGTCATACACGTTTATGTTATTCTAAGTAGTCAGTTTGCTCACCTAACTTCGGTTTTATAAATACTAAAATGATCATAAACATAAAACTATTAAATGTTATTTTGATGTTTCATATGTAAGACATGGCCGGTTGGAACATAGGAATTATATACTATTGGGTATTTAATTGTCTAATCAAGGCTTCAAACCCTTAAATTTTTGTTTGTTCTATAAATAATAATAATAATAACAAAAACAACAACTAACATATTCTGTTTGCCTTAAAGAAAAAGCATATTCTGTTTGTATGGATTTGTCATTACCCAATTCCCATCATAGGCTATGATGACGCCCAATTATACCATTAGGCAAGACAACAATTTAATCAATACTATAATTGGCGGTTCATAATATATTTTGAAACAAAGGTGAAATAATTAAGCGAAATCGCTCTGTTCGTTTTTTCTAATAGAAAATACTAACATAATCTTCAAAATTTGAATATGATCAAAATGCAACACTAAAAGCCGTAACAGAAATACATCCACGATTAATAGTCTAAATTTCTAAAATTCTGTATCACAAGTGCATAAGCATCTACTAGAATATACAATACTACTACAACAACTATCTAGAATAGAAATTAGACATAATGCAATAATGAATAGCAACGCGAATTCTGTGTGTTGTGGGTCGTAACATGGAATACAGTTCACCACAAAGTCTCCTCAGCAGTTGCATCTACGCGCATGTGTGACCATCAAATGTACCTTCTCAGTACCTGCACAATTAGTGTAGAAATGCAGTATGAGTACGTAAATCAATGCGTACCTAGTAAGTATCTAGCCTAACCTCGAAGAAGTACTGACGAGGGGTCGGCATCGACATTTATTAGTGGTCCAATTATCAAATACAATAAACATAGACATGTATGAAGAATAGCAAGTAAAAACAACGAAGCATATGTATGTGTATAACATGATCCTCAACAAAAGAGTAAATACTAAGTCCTCAAATACTGGATACTATCTCAAAGGGAATACATAATGATCAATACCAAATAAATATCACATCTCAAACTAGAAAAACTCATAGGTACACTGACTCCTTATCGAATATTTCGCACGATTCTGCAAAGGTCATTCAGCCCGATCCCATAAGGGTGATGGTACAATATCATGTCGTGGCGTAGGCCCGGATCTCATAAGAATATGTTACATGATACTACCGAGTCGAACGGCCCGATCCCATAAGAATATATTACATGACACTGCCGAGATGAACATCCCAATCCCATAAGAATATCTTATATAACACTGCCGAGGCGAACAACCCGATCCCATAAAAGTACTGTTGACGCGTTCATCCTGATCCCATAAGAATATGAAACTTTGATGAGTCACTAGCCCTAGTCATGAATATACGTGTGAATTATGAAATTCAAGAAAATTTTCGGACGAATAGGCACAACGAGAAAGAAATTCGTAAAAGGAAGTATAATTTCCATGACTAATCAAGTAGCCCGTCAAGTATCTAAAATAGCAAGTCTGATACTCTATGCAATTCTAGTCTCAGGTTAAAATATAAATTAAGGCATTTAAATAGGCAAGGATAACTCAAGTAATATAGTTAAAACATGGCGTGAGTCTAAGTTTACCCGCACATGATCAAGAATCTAGCATACGCACAGACACTGTAACGACCCCAATCTTCCTCCGTAGTATATCGTGATAGCACCTAGTCTCTAAGACTAGGTAAGCCTAATATACATGAAGAATTTAACGAAAATAATAATAAAACTTCTAATTTAAAATAATAACTATCATAAAAAAGGCACCGCAATACAACTGAACATAACACCCAAAAATCTGGTGATACCGAGTCACAAGCTCTACATGAGTATGCTGAAACATCCCTATACAACAATATCTATAAAAGAAAAATGGAATAGAAACTAGATAGAGGGTGACTCCGAAGCCTGCAAACGCCGGCAGGTATACCTTGAAGTCTCTGATCCAAGCTCGACTCACTAATGCCTAGGCTGGTATGAAGTAACTAGATCTGCACAAAATGATGTGCAGAAATATAGTATGAGTACACCACAACGGTACCCAGTAAGTATCAAGCCTAACTTTGATAGAGTAGTGACGAGGTCAAGTCAAGATACCTACTAAAATGAATAAAGAAACTGAACAGGTATAGTACAGTATAATAATGGAAACAATGGAAATGATATACAGAAGAAATATAATAAGAATAGCAACACTGAAATTAAGGCAATTAAGACATCACGGAAGAAAACACATAATAAGAATGCCAAGGAAACGATGCAAATAAAATACAAGTGATGTAAATGAAGGTATCAATAAGAATCACTACCGAGGTACCGCCTCGTAGTCTCATTTCACAAATCAATTCACAGTCTTTCCTTATACCACCTGTCACGGCCCGAATTTTCCTCCATAGGTTGTCCTGATGGCACTTAGTCTCTAAAACTAGGTAAGCCTAATAATTTACGGAATAACTGAATAATAATCTGAACTCAAATCTTAACACATGATATATAAATAGAAACTGCGATTTAAATAATTACAACTCCCAAAATCCAGTAGAAATAAGTCACAAACTTTTAAGAGAAAATAGTAAGTGTCTCTATACATCAGAGTCTAAAGAGAATAAGGAAAACGAACATGATAAGGATAGAGGGGACTCCGAGATCTGCAGATGCTGGCAGATATACCTTGAAATCTCCACGTACAGTCCAACTCACTGATATCTTATCTGGTAGGAAGAACCTGGATCTGCACAAAAAGATGTACATAAGTGTAGTATGAGTACACCACAACGGTACCCAGTAAATGCCATGCCTAACCTCGATAGAGTAGTGACGAGGTCAGGTCGGGGCCCTACTGAAATAAAAGGAAATAAGGGAGAAAATATAATAATACAATGAAGTGGCTGAGACATGAACAACGAGAAATTACAGAAAAGTAACAACACATCAAATAGAGGCAAACAACAGTGGCACTCCCGAGGTACCGCCTCGTAGTCCCAAATGTAAATACACAACAAGGGGAGGATCTCCCGAAGTACCACCTCGTAGTCCCAAAAGTAAATATGCACAACAGGTAGATCTTCTCCCGAGGTACCGCCTCTTAGTCCCAAAAGTAAATATGCAACTCATAAATTATGGAACAACGAATTTACGACAAGGAATCCTACAGTTAAAGGCCGAATACAATAATCAGGGAAACAAAAAATTCAACTAAGCATGTTGCACGAATTTTAAGTAAAGGTTAAGACATGTAGACATGCGATACTATGCTAACATGACAGCTACACATGCTAAGGTAACTCTATTAAGGAATATAAAAGAAGACTACTCAGCAAGAACCAAACTTTCCATATTTAGCCCGTATTCGCACTCGTCACCTCGCGTACACGGCGTTCACATATCACAAATTGTTACAACAGTACCAAATTCTAAGGGAATTTTCCCCCATACAAGGTTAGACAAGTCATTTACCTCAAATCTCGCTCAATCATTCGATAAGGGTGCCTTTCCTCGATTTTCCGACACCGATCGGTTCGAATCTAGCCAAAATAATTACATAATATAAATATAACTACAAGGAACTAATTTAAATAATAAAACTACGATTTTAGCAAATAATTGAAAAATTATGCCAAAAAACGACCCGGGCCCACATCTCGGAATTGGGTAAAAGTCACAAAATACGAACATGCATTTGACCACGAGTCCAACCATACCAATTTTAACAAAATCCGACACCAAGCCGCCACTCAAATCCCCAAATTAAACGATCCAAATACCTAGCCTCAAACTCCCAAATTTCACCTTAAATACACATAAACTAGGTGGGAAAATCAATGGGGAAACAAGATTATTGATCAAAAATGGGTACAAGAGACTTACCTCAGGAAATCCCTCGAAGATGCTCTCAAAAATCGACAAAATCCGAGCTCAAAATGTTTAAAATGAAGAAATATCGCGAACCCTTGTATTTAAGTGTTTTGCCAGAACATCCGCTTCTGCGGAAACTTAACCGTATCTGCGGTCTCGCAGATGCGAGGTCCTCCCCGCTTCTATGGCTTCGATCGCTTATGCGGACAAGAGGTCCGCTTATGCGGCCTCGCTTCTGCGGTCGCTTCTTCGCTTCTGCGACACTGGCTGCCCTTCCTTCACTCCATGTCTGCGGAGCCTCGCTCCCACCTGGGGGCTCGCAGATGCGGAAGCCTTCACGCACCTACGACACAGCCCCAGGCCAAGCCCCAAATCTGCTTCTGTGCCTTACCAGCCTCACCTGCGGCAGCGCACCTACGAGAATAGTTCCACATGTGCGATTGCACCAGAAGGCAGAAAAATTCCAGCTTTGCTCTAAGTCCGATTTCGATCCGTTAACCATCCGAAACTCACCCGAGGCCTCCGGGACCTCGACCAAATATACCAACTAGTCCTACAATATCATACGAACTTAGGCAAGCTTATAAATCACATCAAACAACGCTAAAAATAGCCCTTCTCACCAGACTCGACGGCCAGACTCGACGGCCAGATACGCATCACACCCCTTCTCAACCATTCGATGAGCCTTAAGAAATGAGACAACCCTACTAGGAACATGATCTAAGGTACCTCTTCGCTCTAGCCGCGGTAGACCTGGCATAGCCAACATTACCGTCTTGGCGTGACAATCAAGGATAGCGTGATAGGGCGACAACCATTCCATGCCAAAAATAATATCGAAATCCACCATACTGAGCAATAATAAATCAGCTCTGGTCTCAAAACCACTAAGAACAATCAAACATGACTGATACTGTCACGACCCAAAATCTAACAATGGTCGTGATGACGCCTATCGTATTACAAGGCAAGCTTATTTCCCAAAATATTACTACTAAACCGATTATAAGAATTTAATAAAGCATTTCAACATTTAAATTTCTCACAAACTAATTCAACTTTAAATATAATTTTAGAAATACGGAAACGAGCTCCAAATATCAGGATGTCACTAAGTCATGAGCATCTAAATCTATGAACTAAGAAATGAAATAGTCTAACTGTCAATACAATCCAAAAGAAGAAATGATAAAAGGAGTGACAAGGTCCTGCGGACGCTAACAGCTACCTTGCAATCTCCACAGATAGCCGACCTAAACTCAACGATCGCCGTGCTGTAACTCACCTAAATCTGCACATAAAGTGTAGGTTGTAGCATGAGTACAACCACCTCAGCAAGTAACACAAATAACTAAGGAACTGGGCAATAGTGACGAGCTAAGTAAAACAATCCAATTATTTATTTTTCACAATTTAAAATATAACAAAAATATACAGGTAAATTTCATAACTCAGCAAATGCCACAAAGAAGTTTAATAGATAAATGCAGCAACAACACAAATAAATATAACCTCACAACAGTGCCACTCCATCACTCATCACTCGCACTCAGCACTCAATACTCAAAACACTCAACACTCTGCGCTCACTGGGGTGTGTACAGACTCCAGAGGGGCTCCCAAAGCCCAAGCGCTTAGCACGGACAACTCACGTGTCATCATATCAATACCTGGATCCGCACGGTCAACTCACATGCTACGCGGACAACTCACGTGCTATGGTATCAATACTTGGACCCGCACGGTCAACTCACGTGCTACGCGGACAACTCACGCGCTATGGTATCAATACTTGGACCCGCACGGTCAACTCACGTGCTACGCGGACAACTCACGCGCTATGGTATTAATATCCTCGCAACCAGGCCTTCGGCCTCACTCAATCATGTACCTCACTAGCCTCATCATCACCAACAAATAAGGGAACACAACCCACATCAAGTATCACCGCATATTAGCAAATAATAGAGACTGAGGTAAACATGTACAATAATTTCTATGACTGAGTACAAATAATGTGAGCATGAATAAAGCCTAAGCATGATCTATAACATGAAGGCAAACAAGTTCAACAACAAATAAACACATAACCACAGATAATAGCCATTAGGTCTCACAGCCTCACGGGACGGACCAAGTCTCAATCCCTCGCGGTGCACACCCACACGCTCGTTACCTAGCGTGGGTATCACTTCCAAACCATCGCGTGGTGTCAAATCTTCGGGTTTATACCCTCAAAGCCAGAGTTAAAACTGTTACTTACCTTAACAGCGTAAAGATCCTACTCTGGGATGCCCTCGTCTCTGGATTCGGTCTCCAAATACTCTGAATCTATTCACAATCAGTACAATGCCATCAATATACGCTAATGGAATAAATTCCACAAGAAAAACTATCAAATTATGCCAAAAATCCGAAACCGACTAAAATCCGACCCCTGGGCCTACGTCTCGAAATCAGTCAAAAATTGCAGAATAATAAACCTTGACCTCTCCCGAGTCTAACAATACCAAATTCATCAAAATCTAACATCGTTTGGTCCTTCAAATCCTTAAATTACTCTCCAAAAATTCCAAGCCCTAACCCCTCATTTTCACTAATTACCATGATTAAATAACGGAAAATCACCATATATACAAGTATTATGGCTCAAGTAACTTACCTAAATGAAACCCGTTGATTCCCTCTTCAAATCTCTCCCAAAAGCTCCAAAACCGGATAGAAATGGTGAAGAATGCACCACAATTTGCGAAGTGTGATATATAGGATCTTCCCCAGGGATTCCGCACCTGCGGACCCTTACTCGCACCTGCGGACTCGCATCTGCGGTCCCAGGTGCGCATCTACAAAAGTCACTTAGACGCCAAGCTTCGCACTTGCGGGCTCGCATGTGCGATCCTCTCTTCCGCACCTGCGCTCAATGCCAGGCCTCCATTTTCTGCATCTGCGATATTCCATACGCACCTGCGATCATTGCACCTGCGGCTCACCATCCTTAGGTGCAGCCACACCAGTAGCCTTACACCAGCAACTTCCAACTGCATTGTCCAACTTCCAAACTCCTCGATACCCATCCGAAATCATCCCGAGCCCCTCGGAACCTCAACCAAAAATACCAACAAGTCATATATCAACATACCAACTTAGTCGAACCTTCGAATCACTCAAAACAACATCAAATCATCAAATTACCCTCGGATTCAAGCCTAAGAACTTCAAAATTTCCAAATTCGGCAACCGATGCCGAAACCAACCAAACCACACCCGAAAGACCTCAAATTTTGCACACACATCATAAATGACATACGAACCTACTCCAACTTCTGAAATTCCATTCCGACCCCGATATCAAATTTTCCACTGCCGACCGAAATCGCCAAATTTCCAATTTCATCAATTCAAGCCTAATTCTATCACGGACCTCCAAATCACATTTCGGACGCACTCCTAAGTCCAAAATCACCTAACGGAGCTAACAGAACCATCAGAATTCAAATTCGAGGTCCTTTACATATAGATCCATATCCAGTCCACTTTTCTAACGTAAAATTTTAAATTATGAGATTAAGTGTCTCATTTCACTTCGAGTTCCTTCCGTACCCGAACCAACTAACCCGATAAGTCATAAATCAATTGCAAGACATACATTATGCAGTAAATGGGGGGGAACGGGGTTATAATATTCAAAACGACTGACCGGGTCGTTACAGATACACACAGTCAACAATAATAGAATCACTCACGGATATATACACATAGACATGTGAACTCAGAGAATCACAAGATACACCCAAATATGAAGCAAAATAAGATGACACATAGGAATAAGTGGATCCTGGATCAAATAAGACTGATGCATCTCTATGATAGACCAGAACAATACCTGTGATAACAGAATCTGATACAATTGCCTCTTTCCTAGAAGGAAGGGCATAATATCTGGCCTGGCCTCCCCCTCTAGGGCGACCTTTACCTGTCCGATCTCCACCTCTAGTTGGCTGTGCAGGTGGGGTGGTAGTTGGTGTTGTAACTATAGCCTGAGGACCTGGTGGAGTACGCGGTGCCTGAGAAATCTGTGGAGGTGTACCTCTCCTAAATCTGGGGCAATCCCTCACCATATGGCGAGTGTCACCACACTCAAAACTAGCTCGAGGAGGACATGGCTGCTACGACTGGATCGGGCCTGATCGACTGGACTGACCACTGAAAGCACCCCGCACAGGAGGTATGCTAGACACTAGCGGTGTATAATAGGGATCCTGGGGGCTAGGAGTGGTCGTAGCACCACTGGCGGCTGGAAGTGCTAAATGAATAGGGCGACCCATGTAACACCTGCCCTGACAAGCTACAGTTGGGGCACGAGTACCACTATAAGTGCCAGCATACCTCCAACCTCCTAGAAATCCCTACTACCTGCTGGTCCGCCATATCCATCTCCAACTCTCGGGCCATGTTGAATATGTTACTGGGGCTGAGCCCCCCAATAAATCGACGAACCTGCTCCCGGAAAATAGCAACCAAGGCTGGTACATGCCTAACCAAATCACTGAATCAGAATGCATACTCTGACACGGTCATAAAACCCTGGCGCAACTGCTCAAACTCTGCGCACCATGCATCTCTGAGACTCTGGGAACATACTCCCTCAAGAACATATCTGAGAACTAAGTCCAAGTGAGTGAAGTTGCCTCGGCCGGACTGCCCAATTCATATGCTCGCCACCACTGGTAAGCCGCTCCTCTAAGCTAGAACGTAGTGAAAAAAACCCCACTAGTCTCCGCAACACCCATAGTACGGAGGATACGGTGGCACTCCTTAAGAAAACCCTGGGCATCCTCTGACGCCAAGCAACTGAAAGTAGGAGGGTGGTACTTCTTGTATCTCTCGAGCCTGAGCTACACCGCCTCAAAAACTATTGCCCTAACCTCGGGCTGAACTGGAGCTACCGAATGCATCGGTATGATCTCTCTGGAACCTGGTCGACCTGGACCCGCTGCTTTGGGGTAACAGCAACAGGAGTCTGTGCTCCTCCCCCGGCCTGAGATGTTACAGGAGCAAGTGGTATCAATCCTGCCTAAGCCAATATGCTGAACATGCTCAGAAACTGGTCTAGAGTCTCCTGGAGGGCTGGTGCAGTAACATGCGTCTTAGGTGCCTGCCCTCCTACTGGAGCTACTGGTGGCTCCTCTTTAACAGATCGTGCGGGTGCTCTGGCTATACCACGTAGACGTCCTCGGCCTCTAACTCAACCTCTCGCGACTCTAGCAGGGGTCACGAGTGTTTGGTCATCTGATCTAGCTGTACGTGTCCTCACCATCTGTGGGAGAATAGAAAGACATAAATTTAGAATCCGAAGTCAAAATCTCGCTAGATAAAGATTCAAAGAAGTGACGCTTTTCCTAACAGTTCCATAGCTTCCCGAAGATAAGTACAGACGTCTCCGTATCGATCCGCGAGACTATACTAAAGCTTCTTGTGACTCATAACACATATGAACCTAGTGCTCTGATACTAACTTGTCACGACCCCAATTTTCCTCTGTAGGATGTCGTGATGGCACCTAGTCTATAAGACTAAGTAAGCCTAACAATTTGCGAAATAACTAAATAATAATCTGAACTCAATTCTCAACACATGATATATAAATAGAAACTGCGATTTAAATAATTACAACTCCCAAAACCCGTTAGAAATAAGTCACAAGCTTCTAAGAGAAAATAGTAAGTGTCTCTATATATCAGAGTCTAAAGAGAATAAGGAAAACAAAATAATAAGGATAGAGGGGGACTCCGAGGTCTGCTGACGCTGGAAGATATACCTTGAAGTCTCCACGTATAGTGCAACTCACTGTATCTGGTCTGGTATGAAGAACCTGGATCTGCACAAAAAGATGTGCAAAATTATAGTATGAATACACTACAACGATACCCAGTAAGTGCCAAGCCTAACCTCGATAAAGTAGTGACGAGGTCAGGTCGGGGCCTTACTGGAATAAAAGGAAATGAGGAAGAAAATATAATAATACAATGAAGTGACTGAGACATGAACAACGAGAAATTACAGAAAAGTAATAGCACAACAAATAGAGGTAAACAACAGGGGCGCTCCCGAGGTACCGTCTCGTAGTCCCAAATGTAAATACACAACTTGGGGAGATCTCTCGAGGTGCCGCCTCGCAGTCCCAAAAGTAAATATGTAACAGGGGGATCTCCCGAGGTACCGCCTCGTAGTCCCAAAAGTAAGTATGCAAAATAGGAGGATCTCCCGAGGTACCGCCTCGTAGTCCCAAAAGTAAATATGCACAACATGGGGATCTCTCGAGGTACTGCCTCATAGTCCCAAAAGTAAATATGCAATTCATAAATTATGGAACAATGAATTTACGACAAGGAATCCTACATTTAAAGACTGAATATAATAATTAAGAAAATAGAAAATTCAACTAAGCATATTGCACGAATTTCAAGTAAAGGTTAAGACACGCAGGCATGCGATACTAGGTTAACATGACAGCTACATATGCTAAGGCAACTCAGTTAAGGAATATGAAAGAAGACTACTCAGTAAGAACCAGAATTTTTACATTTAGCCCGTGTACGCACTCGTCACCTCACGTACACGACGCTCACATATCACAAATTGTTACAACAGTACCAAATTCTAAGGAGCTTTTCCCCCACACAAGGTTAGACAAGTCACTTACCTCAAATCTCGCTCAATCAATCGATAAGGATGCCTTTCCCTCGATTTTTCGACTCCGATCGGCTAGAATCTAGCCAACAAAAATTACGTACTATAAATATAACTACAAGGAACTAATTTAAATAATAAAACTACGACTTTAGCAAAGAATTAAAAAATTATTCCAAAAAGTCGACTCGGGCCCACGTCTCAGAATCGGGTAAAAGTCACAAAATACGAACACCCATTCGACCACGAGTCCAACCAAACTAATTTTACCAAAATCCGACACCAAGTCGCCACTCAAATCCCCAAATTAAACTCTCCGAATCCCTAGCCTCAAACTCCCAAATTCCATATTAAATATACACAAACTAGGTGGCAAGATTAATGGAAAAACAAGATTATTGATCAAAAATGAGTACAAGAGACTTACCTCAATAAATTTCTCAAAAATGCTATCAAAAATCGCCAAGACCCGAGCTCAAATGTTTAAAATGAAGCAAAATCGCGAAACCTTGTATTTAAGTGTTCTACTAGAACTTCCGCTCCTGCAAAAACTTAACCACATCTGCGGTCTCGCAAATGCGAGGTCCTCCCCACTTCTGCGGTTTCTATCGCTTCTGTGGACAAGAGGTCTGCTTCTGCGGCCTCATTTTTGCGGTCGCTTCTACGCTTCTGCGACACTGGCTGCCCTTCCTTCACTCCGTATCTACGGAGCCTCGCTCGCACCTACGGGCTCGCAGATGCGGAAGCCTTCACGCACCTACGACACAACCCCAAGCTAAGCCCCAAATCCGCTTCTGCGCCTTACCAGCCGCACCTGCGGCAGCGCATCTGCGAGAATAGTTCCGCAGGTGCGATTGCACCAGAAGGCAGAAAAAACCCAGCTTTGCTCTAAGTCTGATTTCGATCTGTTAACCATCCGAAACTCACCCGAGGCCCCCGAGACCTCGACCAAATATACCAACCAGTCCTACAACATCATACGAACTTAGTAGAGCTTATAAATTACATCAAACAACGCTAAAAATATGAATTACACATCGATTCAAGCCTAATGAACTTTAAAACTTCAAACTTCTACATCTAACGCCGAAACCTATCAAATCAAGTCCGATTGACCTCAAATTTTTCACACAAGTCATAATTAAAATTATGGACCTACTCCAACTTCCAGAATCAAAATCCGACCTCGATATCAAAAAGTCCACTCCCGGTCAAACTTCCCAAAAATCATCCAATTATTCAACTTTCACCAATTGACGCTAAAATAACCTACGGACCTCTAATGCAACATCCAAACACGCTCCCAAGACCAAAATCACTCTACGGGGCTATTAGAACCGCCAGAACTCTATTCTGAGGTCGTCTTCATATAGTTCTAACTACGACCCATTTCTAGAACCTAAACTCCCAAATTTAGGGACTATATGTCCCATTTCACTCCAAAACCAAAAATAAATCCTCCTGGCAAGTTACGTAACCACAAAATGAAATAGAGGGAGCAATGAATAGGGGTTCAGGGTTAATACTCTCAAAATGACCAGCCGGGTCATTACACCACCGCAGGAGCCTTGCATTTAGTTTTGAAAATCATTTTTCCGAAATAGCTACCCGCATTTTAGCCAACCTTATCACACCACGTGGCTTCAAGTAGTTCCCCTACTAGCAACACGCATATCAAGCCCACCTTATCTCACCACATATGTATCAACCCCAATCCTTAAACCACCGCATGCGTATTAATATCACAACATATCACAAATCACACCTCAAGTGCCCAAAACCACAACTTGTCAAAGAAGTTAACAACAATGATGTTTTCACAATAGTTAGCCCATGGCTCAACCACAATATGTACAAGAATCTCAAAAATATCAACCGAAAGTGAATATCTCAATAAGAATGGTATTTCAACAAATTTATAACTTTGCCTCAATGTGAATCACAGCCTTTATAACTCCAACACTATAATTCAACAATAAGATATTCCAAGAAAATAATAATTTCAAGTAAGGTAACTCAACAAGTAAATAATTAACAAGGAAATGAGAGAATAATAACTTCAACTAAGCATGTAAGGGCAAATAACAAATAAGAGATGAGACAAGTATTTACAATGTCAAGTAAATCACGTAAGGATAGATTAACGATGATGAAGATAACATGTTATGACAATTTAATTAAAGGCATGAAAAGAATCTACATAACTTTAACCGGTCAATTACCATATTTATCCCGTGTACCCACTCGTCACCTTGCGTACATGGCCTTCACGTACCACAAATAACATAAAACAACACCAATCCTAAGGGGTAATTCCCCCATACAAAGTTAGGCAAGACACTTACCTCAAAACATGCTAACTCAATCCACTAGTAAGCCTTTTCCGCAATTATCCAACTCCGAACGGCTCGAATCTAGCCAAAATAACTTTATACCATAAATACAAATCATAGGAAACTATTCCGAATAATAAAGTTACAATCCTTAAAGAAAATCTAAAAGTCAACTCAAAAAGTCAACCCCGGGTCCCGCGTCTCGGAACCCGATAAACTTACAAAATCCGAACACCCATTCAATAACGAGTCCAATCATACTAAAAATTACTCAAATCTGACCTCCAATCAATTTCAAATCCTCAAAATACGGTCTATGAAGTTTTCACAATTTTCCCAACTTTTCTAACCCAAAATACTAATTAAATGGCAAAAACAATGATGGGTTCATGTAAAATAATCAAATCCGAGTTAGAACCAATTATCCCAATCAATCCCTTAAAACTCTCTCTTAAACTCGCCACTAACTGAGATCTTTAAGTCAAAAGATGAAGAATGAGATAAAACCCTTGTTTTGAAAATTTAACACAGCTGCCCCGTTATCCTCTTTCGCGATCACAGATAAACCCTCACGATCGCGGAGAACAAATCTTCCCAGTTCAAAATAAAACAGTACGCGATTGCGAGACTACAGTCGTGAATGCGATGGCAGAACCTCCCAAAGCTACGCGATCGCGGACAATACCACGCGAATGCGAAGAACAATGCGAGCCTCAGCACCGACTCTCCTTCCTTATACGCGAATATGGTCACATCCATGCGTTCGCGATGCACAAGCTCCTCAACCTTCGCATTCGTACCCCTGTCTTCGCGAACGCGAAGAGAAAAATCCCAGCAGTCCCTAAGGACTCTACGCGATCGCAGGAGAATCTTCGCGAACGCGTAGAAGGAAACCAGAATAGGAAACAACAACAGTCCTCTTTCAAGAGCAAATGGCCCGAACTCAATCCGAAATACGCCTGGGGCCTCCGCGACCCCATCTGAACATACCAACAAGTCCTAATATATGATATGAACTCGCTTGAAGCCTCAAATCATATCAAAAAATACTAAAATCATAAATCGCACATCGATTTAAGCCTAAATGAACTTCTAACTTCTAAAACTAATGTCGAAACATACCAAACCAACTCTAATTGACCTCACAATTTGCACACAAGTCATAATTGACACAACAGATCTATTCCAACTTCCAGAACTGAAATCTGGACCCGATATCAATAAAGTCAACGTCCGGTCAAACTTCTCAACCTTCCAAACCTTCAACTTTTTAACTTTTGCCAATTCAAGCCGAAACTATCTACGGACCTCAAAATCAATATTCGGGCATGCTCCTAAATCCAAAATCACCATACGGAGCTATCAAAGCCGTTAATACTTCATTTCGGAGTCGTCTACACAAAATTCAAACTCCGATTAACTCTTTCAACTTAAGGACTAAGTATCCCATTTCACTCCGAAACTCACCCGAACTAAAACCAAATACCCCGGCAAGTAACATAACCACAATACAATATAGAGGAGGCAATAAATAGGGGAATATGGGTAAAATACTCAAAACGTTACAGACACTCGTCAACTCATACGTTCATAGCTCCCATAACACGTAGTACACAACAAATATAGCACATACGGGGTAAATTCCCTCTTACAAAGTTAGACATGAGACTTACCTCGCTCTGAAATCCGATAACCGTCTCCAACACCTCTTTAACACCTCAAATCAATGCCAAACGATTCGAAACTAGAAGAACCTGCAAACCAATCAAAAATACCCAAAGACTCGTAGTGTAACAATTAAAAAAAATTTCCAACTCAGCATGAAAAGTCAGCAAAGTCAATCTCGAGCTCGCGCGTCCGGATTCCAAAAATTATCAAAAATAATTATTACCTATAACTTACATAATCTATATCCAGTAAATGATCCAACTTCATCCATGAATTGAGCCTCAAATCAAGGATTTATCATTTCTCAACTTTGGGCTCAAAACCTCAATTTCTACAATTCAAATACAGATAAAAATAATACCCAACGGAAATAATCATAGTAAACATCAAAATAAAGGTTATATATTTACCCTCTTGTTGAGACGAGAACACCGCCGCAAAAATCACCTCAAACGGAGCTCTAGAACTCAAGATATGCTCAAAATACTAAAATGTTCAGTTTGCCAATTTAAAATACCGCCCACGTAATTCTTGTTCATCAACTTCGCGGGACACCATCGCATTCGCGAAGAGTATTTTTTCGTGACTACCGGTCAGCCCACAATTCCTTCTTCCCGTTCGCGAAGAACAAAAGTTCGTACCATAAATCAACAATCTTTCCCGATACGGAAATGGGCATAACTCTCTCATACGACCTAAGAATTCGACGATTCTTCTTGATATGGTTCTGTAATTACGATACAGATCTAATGGTTCAATCTAATTACAAAACAAAGGCCATTCTCTCAATATGGTACCCTTTATGCCAAAAAAAAAATGACGTTGAAACATCAAATAAGAGCGCGACACAATCCAAACCCATTTGAAACTCATCAGAATCTAACCAAAATTTGCGGACAAGTCCAAAATTATCATACAAATATGTTAAAACTTTTAATTCATGAATCCGAACTCGTTAAGTCCACTATTTGACTGTGGTCAACTTATTTTCTTAAACTTAACTAGTGTGCAACTTAAGTATCCGAATCACTTTTAAACATTCCAGATCACGACCAAACTTCACACACAAGTCCCAATCAACTAAATGAACCTATCCAAGGTCCCGAAACACCACCCGGAGTCCGATAGCATCGAAGTCCACTCCAAGTCAACTTAGCAAATTTAAAAACCTTCAAAATGCAAACTTCTCGACAGTAAGCGCCAAATCGCTTCCGGACCACCCGATTCTCAACCCGAACATACGCCTACTCCGAAATCACCTTACGAACCTATAGGAACCTTCAAACCATGATTCCGAGATTGTTTACTCAAAAGTCAAACCTTGGTCAACTCTTCCAACTTAAAGCTTCCGAATTGAGAAGTATTCTTCCAAATCAACTCTGAACTTCTCGAAAATCAAAACCGACTATACGAGCAACTCATAATACATAAAGTGAAGCGCTACTCAAGGTCTCAAACCGCCGAACGAAATGCAGAGCTCAAAACGACCGATCAGGTCGTTATAGAATTACTCTGAAAGGTTTTGCCCTATTCAAATTAACCGAGAGTAAACAAATTGTGAAAAAGAGTTGAGCAGAAACAATGTTAGTATATAAATTTTCTTAATATAGATATTTGGTTATTATGGTAATTAAATCATTATCATATAAAAATACTGATGTAACTCTCTTAATGACCAAAGCCAGTAATACTTTTTATCTAATCAAAATAATTATACACTGGATGAGTAAAATATTTTGATATGCTAATCACATTTCATAAAGAAGAGTAAACTATTTCATTTTTATTTCGGAAGTAGTAAACTGTATTGAAGGTATAAAATTGTTGAATTTCAGTATGTCGTGTTTATATTTGAAATCAAAGCTTAGACACATTGGAAATAATTAGAATTTTAAGTTAATATAGGACCAAGTGGGGTAAAATATTTATTGTTTGATTTTTTCAAGGGATTTAGAAACTAAATTAAAGTTGGGTGGGGGTAGGACTGGACAGAACTAAGAATTTTCAACCGCAAGAAAACTTCCAAAAAGAAAAACTAATTTGATGTACTTTCTATGATGTTAGTTAGGTCCATATTTTAGTCCATGCAAATTGAGTTAGGGATCTAGAATTTAATATGTTCATGGGTTCTTATAGTAATTTTAAAT
Source organism: Nicotiana tomentosiformis (assembly GCF_000390325.3). Classification (NCBI taxonomy): domain Eukaryota; kingdom Viridiplantae; phylum Streptophyta; class Magnoliopsida; order Solanales; family Solanaceae; genus Nicotiana; species Nicotiana tomentosiformis. The sequence goes on along the minus strand of NC_090817.1, from coordinate 76,527,097 downwards.
TGATACATGAAATAATAACTAGGTTTACAATAAAATATTTTAAATACTTAATGGATTTTTTTAATACATATACAAAAATATACAAAATCAATTGAGTTCACATGAACTCATTACCACCACTATATAGATCCGCCCTTGCTAATAAGTAGGTATTTAAGAGCTTTTTTTTTTTCCGCACAGTTTTCTTTCTTAACCATTCTCAAACAACATGGTTATACAATTTGAAGCATCAACCTTAATTGGGTAAATTTCTCAAGAAAACGACATCACATGGTTTTATTTTTGACAAGTCTTTTGTGAGCTTACGTGAAATATTGTACATCTCTTTGAGTTCCAAAAGTGAATAGAAAAGAAGGTTAAGTTGGTACGCTAAATGGGGTTAAAAAGATAAAAAGAAAATATATAGCGTTGGTTTTCAATATAAGTTGAAATGTTTTTCTAGACTATCTGATCAATTAAAAAGTCAATTACAAGTAATTTCACATAGGAATTACAGATCGAATAGTGTTACAATTGAAAAAAGCAACCGAATAGTGTAAGAAAATTCTTATACCCTCGATGCATGTAAGTAAAAACTCTTTAACAATATACGACTCAAAGGAACAGTTAGCTCAGCTGCCATAATAAAATGATTAAAGTATTATTGGAATATCTGTCACCATGCATTATCACGAAAAGCAACTCAAAAAAAAAATTGCCAATAATTACAGAGCTTGATGCTGAGACACTGATACATTAGATTCTTCTTTACATGAGATTTGGATTTCCTCTTTGATACACAGTGATCTCATCCACTTGGCCTCGCCTTTGTCTTTTTTCCTATCCTATACTATAGATGCGAATTGCGATACATAGTAGATAACTACAATAATTACACTGAAGTTTTGAGACCAACACCAAGTGTTTTTTTTTTAATTAAATTACTCATTTGAATTCAGAGATGCTTATTTTTTCCCCTTTTGAAAGAGAGAAACGTTAAGAACCTGTAATGTGCAGAAATGTTCTCCGGATATATGTTTGCCACTTACGGATCCAAAATTTTCACTAAGTGATGTCAAAACATAAAAAGTTAAACACACAAAGAAGCTAAGGGGATTTAATATATATACGCTTAGTATTAGAGTCGTATTACATTAGTGCCCCTCGATTTTTACATTCACTTGCACGCATCTGCGAGGAATCAAAAATCAAATAAGCAGAAAGACATTTAGGATTTTAAGACATAGTAGATACGTATAATATCCTGCATATTCCCTTATTCTTTTGTGATTGCTAAGTTGCTATGTCAAGACCACATATATTATCCCTTCCAACGGATAAGTCAACTTGTGTTAAGAAGATGAAGCCTTAAGCTTTATGGACCGTGATTTTAAAAGCTAGATCATGAAATAGGATTATTCAAAATCATATAAGGAGAGAACGTCTCTTTTTCAATCAACGTGAGACACTTAACACACCTCCTTCACCATCGACCGCCACACAAAAAGTAAATTAACTTTGAGTTCAACTCAATCTCGATAGTTAGCGTATGAGTCGAGATTGTCCAAAATCATATAATAAGATAATAGTTCTTCTCCCTACTATTGTGAATGATAGATTGCTCCATCGTACCATGGGGATCAATGTCAAACCGTCAACCACTTTTAATATGCTTTTTTTTCTTTTTTCTTTGTGTAGTTAATGAAGTGGGTACAGGACAGGAAGGAAATTAGATAAAAGAAAAGGATTGGAAAGGAAAGTGAATTAAATTCAAGAGTACCCCAGGATAGCCAAAACTTAAATATCCAAAAAAGAAGATAAAAAAGGAGGGCCTCTGACCAAATTTTTGTGTGAAAGAATGGGATATGGACTGTAAGATGAAAGGAAAGGCAAGAAAGAAGGCTAACAGTGGTTGTGGTAGAGTGACAAGTATTCTTTACGTAACTAGAGTTCTCAAGTTTAAACTTTAAGTATGAAATCGTCTTTTCTAAGAAAGCATTTTACCTCCCAACGTGTGATTTCTCGTACAAATCCAAATTTAATCGGGTTTCAACGAAAAAAAAAAAAAAAAGACTACAAAGAAGATATAGGACATGTGATGTGGCACATGTACCTAATCAATTGACAAACCTATTTGGCTGACTTTTTGCCATAACCAAAGGCCATAATTCAAACACCAAACTTCAAAACCACATCACATGACGTTGTCCCATTCCACAAAACAAAGGTACCATCCGTACTAAACCGTAACACCTCATACGTCAATTATGAATCCCCCATATGTTATACTATAGGAGAATCCTCAATAACATATATGGTCAAAAAGATTAACTTAACTGTTTCTTGATTGGAACTTTCTCAAGTTTTTTACAAGTAACAAAAATTTGTTTTTATTCTTGATGTTTACACTCAGACAGTAGTTGAGATAGAATTGAGATGCCTAGCACTAGCAGTTTTCATCTTTTGATTTTGAGTGGAATGAATCATTCTGCAGACCATCAAGTTACTTAATTGTTGGTCTTAATTAATTAGTGAATAGTGATGGCTGACTTTCATATCATCTGTGGACTGTGAACAGACTACAAAGCATTTCAATTCAATCATGCAAGTGGACTATGCTTTGTCACTTTTATCGTATATATGAATCTCTCGAGATATATGGCCAGCTCTTTTTATTCACTTGTTACTTAGTGACCCATTATTCGGCGGATAAATGATAAATCACATGCAGAGCTCAAAGAATCTAAAGCTCCTACATTTTCAACTAGGAAAGAATTCAAGTATATCAAAATGTTTATGTAAAACTTTATCACTTAATTAAGAAACAATCTAAAATTTATACGAGTAATATAACGCATATGGATTCGTAATGAAGAAAAAGTAAAATTAGTGCATATATATATATATAACTTAAACTCTTCTGAAAAGAAAACTACGATCAACCTAACCCAGTGGGTGCCGAAGCACCCATTGTCTAGGAGTCCGAAATTATATACTCCATTTTACATGAAATTCTAGGAAATTTGCTATATAATGACAATGAGCACCCACAAGCAAAACTTGGGGCTGGGTGCTTTGGTTTTGAGAGAGGGTTAAGGTCACTCTTAGATCTATGTCAGGCAATTCAAACTCGACCGAAGCACTTTTATTCACTATCCTTTCTTCTTTTTTGGGGAAAAGGTTGGTAAGGGGTGGGGGGTTAATACTTAATAAGTGAAATGATTATATTTAAATGAACAATTCAGTCAAAGATTTGAAGAGGAACTATATCGTCGATGTTAAAACTTCTCTTCTTCTTTTTTTGGATATAAAGACATAAAATTTTGCTCATTAAAACTAATCTTGCACTATGATTTTGATTCTTAAAATTTGCAATTAAACTTATTCTAAACTGAAAATGCACTATTTATTTTCCTTCCTTGGGTATCATAGAATTTGTAATTTTATGATTCATAAAAGAATGAGTAATTATTTTCTAAGCGAATGCACATGAGGGTTATTTTCAATAAAGTGGGTGTGACCAGTAACAGAGTCAGAAATTTTACTAAGAGATGTCAAAATATTAAAAAATAAACATATGAGTATGCTTTCATTGTCCAAAAATAACCTTTTGTTTCTTTTGTACTGATAATATTAATTAAAATTTTTTCGTTTTAAGTTTTATATTTTGTGTTTACCAAAATTAAAGGCAGTCGAGCACCCATTAGATTAAAATTATGGATCCGCCAATAATGGGGAGAGAAAAAACTGGGGTGTTTGGGTTGGAGGATATATCCACATGGATTGGAGGCCACTCACAGCTATGGAACATGGAGATTGAAATTATTGCTTGGAATCAGAAACACATGGTATTGCTTTTAATTTCTCAACAGTATGTCTACAATTTATTAGAGCTGAGCTAGCCTACAACTATTCAATCATTTATTGCTTCATATATAACTCGAATGAGTGGTTCTACTTTCCAAACGACCCACAAACTAGGATGATCTCGTTCTAGGTAGAATATAATCAATAATACTTGTAAATGATGGACTAACAAAGTGAGCTAAACAGGCATAAGTCTGTCTTATCGATCTAGTGAAAGATTCAAGATTGTAAATCAATGAATACAGAGTGTCCTGCTACATTCAATACACTTGTGCGATAATGCAAATCATGACTGGGTATAAAATAAGAAATTTTTAGTTTTGAAGTCGAGTCAAATAAACACTCACGCACACACACACATGTAGCAAAAACCATTAACTTGCCTTATTAGCTATTCCAGGTTACTTCATATAGCAAAAAAGAGGATAACTTGCCTCATTTTGAATAAAACCCTTCCAAACTTCCACGTTGCCTAAATAGTTTACCACTTTCCGTGTACGTCCAAAGATATAGCGATAATATAGTTCAGCTTTCTGTAATATGTGAAGTAACTCCAAAGAAAAAAAGTGAACCAACTCTTAACCAGTTATCTGTCCACTTTCGCGGTCCAAATATGCCCTTGTACTATACGAAATTGAGCACATTTGCCCTTCGTTAATACTTTAGCTCAAATATGGCCTTACCGTCACATAATTGGTCCATATATGCCCTTAGAGTTACACAGTTGGCCCATATATGCCCTTTTCGAAACGGAATTTACCCAAACTAATTAACTCTTTTGTTAATTGTATTAAAGTGTATTACAAATACTATTTTCTTTTTATTAGTACTTTTTTCTTCACCTTTCTCTTTTCTTTCTTCTTTTTTCTTTTCTTCTCTTTTTTTTCCTTTTTCTTTCTCCATTGTCTATTTCCTCCATTACTGATGTCTTCTCCATTTTCGTCGCCAATTTCACTTGATAAAACTCATGAATTCCAATTACTAAGAAAATTCTCCCATAAGGTAATCAAGTTCCAATTTCACTAGCCTTCCAAATAAACGAAATTAAATTGTTCCAAAAAATATGGTTTAAACTTTAAAATAATAAAAACACCTCAACCTTTAACTATACTCAAAAGACCAAAATATTTAAATTGTTTCTAGAAAGATAATTTAATGATTAAAAACCTAGAGTTCAAGTTGTAGTGTTATAAATTTGAGTTGTTAGTCTTTTTTCATCTTTTTTCTTAACTATGTAAATTAGGGGTGTACATGGAACGAGTTGGTTCGGTTTTTATCAAAACCAAACCAAACCAATTATATCGATTTGGATTGTTCGCATTTTGTCAGATTTTTCGGGTTTTTTGTTACATAAATATTATTTCAATCTTATTTTGTTAAATTTGTTAGAACTAAATATATGTTCAGTAAAAATTTAAAAATTGACAAACATATGATTTATTAAAATATTCTTATTCGAGAATTTTCTTAGTAATTAAAATTCATGAGTTTTGTCAAATGAAATTGGTGACGAAAATAGAGAAGACATCAGTAATGGAGGAAATCGGATAAGGGAGAAAGAAAAAGGAAAAAAAAAGAGAAGAAAAGAAAAAAGAAGAAACAAAAGAGATAGGTAAAGAAAACAAGTACTAATAAAAAGGAAATAGTGTTTGTAATATACTTTAATACAATTAATAAAAGAGCTAATTAGTTTGGGTGAATTCCGTTTCGAAAAGGGCATATATGGACCAACTGTGTAACTCTAAGGGCATATATGGACCAACTATGTGACGATAATGGCATATTTGAGCTAAAGTATTAACGAAGGACAAATGTGCTCAATTTCGTATAGTACAAGGGCATATTTGGACCTTTTCCATTTTTCCTTTTTGCCATACACTGATACACAAACTTGCTTGAAATTTACACCAGGTAACTCATTATCCTATATTCAAGGAGCAACTTATACCTAGGATTACCAATTAATCAGAGTTAAGTAACATTATTGAGGTAAAACTATACATTAATTAACCATGATTAATTGATATAAGTGTATGTAAATGACACATGTCATTTGTGTGTGGATAACTTATTTTTACTGTTAACAGGTTCCCCTATATGTCCCGTACTTGAGAGTAGACAGGTACAAGATGAAAACATGACTTGCCATTACTCATAAGCATCAACTCATCACCTTCTGAACACCACGATGACTTCTGGACAATGCACGACCAGCAAAGCTGTAAGGACACATTGCAATCCTTCCTTGTTTATCAGCTATAATCTGGGATAAAAACTGCAATCACACAGAATTATAGGCACTTCTTTAACTCAACACCATCAGGACCAGGACCATCTCACTAAACATCACAAAAGATGTATACATCCACCCTTCTTTACCTTGTACCAGTATAACTTTAGACCCAATCTAACAGCTCCTCAGTTGCCTGATCCGTGTGGAAAAAACTAGCAAGTGTTCTAATGAGGTTGCATCAAGTTGTGGAGAAGGATAATAGCACGCCCAGAAAAGATAAAAACAAATTAACCAAGAAATTTGTACTGCTTAAAAAACTATGTTATAGCTTAATTAGAGATGCCTGTAAGAAAAGAAACCAACAAAGAGGGAGAGAACGAAAAGAACCAAAGGATTTTCTAAAGGAGAAAAGTAGAATTGTTGCTCAATGTCAAAATATAACGGATGTAATCAGCGTTGAATCCAATAAATGCAAGATCCTAGTGCATTTGCTTCTTGATCAGACCTAAAATCACAAGCAACAGAACAAAAGAGCTTGCATTAACGTCATCTATATTCTTTCGAGCAAATAATGATATGAAGGGGCAGGTCCGAACCAATGAAAAACCAATCCTTCCACCACCCAAAGTCCAAAAAAATTCCATTTTGCCCTAAATATTCAAACTATTAGACCTTGCTAGTATTCACAGTTCCATTTCAAGCATGTCCTATATTTACATCCAGCATCTGCACTATCTACCTGTGTTCATACAGTCACCCCCTGGCAATCTGAATACCTGTGTTCATACAGTCACCCCCTGGCAATCTGAATACCTGTGTTCAATATGGTCACCCCAGGCAATCAGAACCAAAAGACTCATGAAGATCCTCCAAGAACTCTCCTGAGATCCGATTTCTGTGCTTCTGTGAGCCTTGTTGGATACTTAACATCCATCTTGATTCTCAGATTTCCTTTTCTCCGAGGATCTTTTGAAATTGGCATCCCTTCATTTGGGACAACTACCTCATGCCCGGGTTTGACAATGTCAGTCAATGGGATAATGAGATTTCTCCCATCCAGTGTCGTAAGCTCCAGCGTTCTTCCAGTGAGAGCTTCAAGAAGTGAAATCTCTTGATTGACAATAAGGTCATTCCCATCCCTTGCATAGACATGATGAGGTTTTTCCTCGATAACGAAAACCAGATCGGCGGGAATAATACCAGGTTCCTGATTTCCCTTTTCAGGAAAAGTTACCTTGGTTCCCTTCTTCCACCCAGGCTTTATCTCGATGGTCAATATCTCCTCTAGAGTCCGCAGCTTCCTGCAATAGAACAATATACATATCACAACAAAGTAACTAACATTGATGAACATCGTATGAAATTACAGAATGTATCATCAAAAATTCATCACATAACGTCTCTATAGATCCAAAAGATATAAAATCCATGAAACTACAAATACAAACACAGGATTCATACAAACATCTCATGTCTAAAAGCAGAGGATGGTGAATCACAGAACTTATGTTCCAACAGGGGAAGTTCATTTCTCTATGGAGTGACATCATTACTCTACACACAAAGAACGTCAGCTAATAATCAAAGTTTTAGATACCCAACCGAGATCATTAGTACTTAATGAAGAATTTGCATTCATACCACAGAGAAATCCAAAGCAACATAGACCATTTCATATATTCACATACTTCCTATCTCAAAAGTTTCTCCAGCTAATCTCAACCAAAAGATCATCAAGAACAACTGAAAGGCGGAGACATACCGGATGACCACAAAAGAATAACGATAGAAAATGTTCAAACTGAACAGAGCTACCTAACAAGATTATGAGTGATGATACTGACAGTTTAAGAACCATTTCACTATTACTGTAAGATGGAAGAGTGCATCAGGCAAAGTTATAGAGAATAGTTATGAGGTTTTGAAACAAATTTATTTATTCAAATAAGATAGGATTTAGGGGTCGAAAGGAATCTGCTCGAAGTCTACGAACTGCACATATTTAAGTATTTAAAAAAGAGCAATAGTACTTAGCGGAAAAATCATGACTCGTAAAATTTATAATTGCAAACAAAGATGTATATCATATCTAACTATAAAAAGGAGCAGAAGACCATATCGGTCCATTAACACAACAAAATTAAGCCAAAAAGTTTCAAAAGTATTGGGATCTTACAAAAATGTCAAAATTTAGACTGCTCAGTTCTGTAAACAGTTCTAAAGCATCCAAGAGATTTTCTAATGTTTTTACGAAATTTTCTTTATACAAACTGCCGATGATGACAGCCACTGCAAAACAGTTCCATGTGTGTTCATAAAGAGAGAGTTCGACTAAGAGAAATCCAAAGAAGAACAGATGAAGACAGATAGAGAATGTGTGTGTATGAAAATTATAAACAAAAAGTGAAATGCGAACAATGAAATTTAGAAAATAAAATACTTTCACAGAGATGTTGCAAATAATGAGATCTCTCTCTCGTGGGTCGTAACCACAAGAAACCCAACATGCCTCTGATTCTGAACAAGATCAAAGAAAGAACAAAATCACAAGTTGACAGAGTTTCCAAAGGCGAAAAGCATAGAAAAGCACCAAAGTCTGCTGGGACTTCAAGAGCAAAATATAATCAAAGCATAGGGTATAGTCAAGAAATGGGCCAACAAAGAAAAACCAAAAATATATATATGTAATTACTTGGACAAAAGTATTGACAGAAGCTATGAATAGTTTTCTTATAGTAGTGAAGTACTTCTTATTCCTACTATCATTCACTATATTTTGTTAAATAGGAGTATATCAGTTTGCCAAATGCCTGCTTAAAAACAGAGCTCATGGGTGACGAGGCACATGTTTATAACCTTGGTGGTAGAACTAAAGCACCACCTAAACGAGACGAAAAGGGATTCATCTACATTCAACTGAACCTATAACGACACTGCAAATTGAGGTATAATGGAAACAAGATACCCTAATTTGCTTTGCAGGATTGGTCTCAAACTCTCAATAAATGTGTGATCATCTCCGAATTATGTGAATAGTGAATGTATTTGAGGAAAGTGATATTTTTCTTATAAAGATGAGGAAAGTAACATATTATCTCACTCCAAAATTGGGTCAAGGACTAAAGTTCTTCCACTTGCTGCAAAGTATTTTTTGGGGTTAAGTTATGGAGGCGTGTGTGACAGAACGCTAGAGGTGAACTCTTTTTTTTAATAACCTTGGTGTCCAGGCCAGCTTGTGCACACCTCGACTAATTCCACGGGCTACCTGCTACTTCCTACCATTAGTTGAGGTGCGCACTAAGGTACATCAGGGCTTTAAGCACAAAGCGCAAATAAACAATGGGCTTTAACGAAGAAAAGCGCAAGTGGGAAAAAGTACAAAAATGTATGTGTAGTCCAAGACTAATAATTATAAGCATGAATAACAAATATATGGATAAAGAAATTGAATTTTTTTTTACAATAAAGTGAAATATTAATTTTTAGGTTTACCCCTTCAGGATTACGCTCATTGGCAAAGAAAAGTATGCCTTAGAGCCGTGATGACAACACTGAAGCGCCTGCTAAGCGAGGCAAAACACTCAATATGTTTTGAGCCTCGCTATAGGGCTTAAGCGCGCCTTTGGCAACACTAGTCCGTGAGACGGACAATAAGAAGTTAAGCATCGAGCATGAAAAAGTAGTAGCTAATCACTTCGGGTATCTATACTAGACAAATGTAAGGCCAGGAAAGCTCAAAGATGATGATTACATAGGAGCGAATCTAGCGAACTTGAGGGACACCAGGTTTGTCATTTTCAGTGTCTAGCCATTCATTTATAAGAATGGTTGTATCAGTTACTTTTACTGAAAAAATATAAGGAATCTACGACCAATTTGCCAATCACACCTTTCAACCCTTCCGTAAGCAGCTTTAAGCGGATCACATAGAAACATCTCACGGGAACAACCAACAAGACTAATAGGCATGTAATTTGCAAGCTCCTTTGTCTCGCTTTACTTAGGAACCAAAGCACTATAGGATGCATTGAAACTCCTTCCAAGATGCTCATGCATATGCAAGTGATTTATAACAAGAATTGGTTCCAATTCAACCACTGACCAAGATTTCAAATAGAAACCCATTGAATAACCATTGTTATCAGGAGCTTTGTTTGCAACACAGCAACAGTCTTTAATCACTCTCGAAAACTCTTCTACATGGCCTAAACAGTAACAACGGAATTGGAGGCTTGCTACTTGTCGAAGTATAGAACCCTAAAATGTGTGATTCTAAACTCCTTTTTTTTAATTCTAAACTCCTCTTTCAACCCGTGGATACATTGAAACTCCTTCCAAGATGCTCAACCATATGCAAGTGATTTATAGCAAGAATTGGTTCCGATTCAACCACTGACCAAGATTTACAATAGAAACCCATTGAATAACCACTTATATCAGGAGCTTTGTTCGCAACAGTCTTTAATCACTCTCGGAACTTTTCTACATGGCCTAAACAGTAACAACGGAATTGGAGGCTTGCTACTTGTCGAAGTATAGAACCCTAAAATGTGTGATTCTAAACTCCTCTTTCAACCCATGGCTAGTCAAAAGGCTGGTGAGCTGCTTTTTGATGTATCCCAGTGGGCCATGTCATGAGAATTGAGAGCAACATGAGAGAGGAATTGAAGAATTAACTGGAGAGCTGGGCCAAATTTAAAGCCAAGCCCATGGAATAAGTATGGAATGAATTATGGGCTATGGCATGAAACTCAAAAGATTCAGAATTTGAATCTTTTGAATGAAACACGCGTCGAGCCAATTTACTTTTTTGTATTGCTTTGCATCTGCTTGATGCCCAGTAATGAATTACTTTACTTCATAAAAAATAATGCAACATGTGTCGAGCCTACACGCCACCGTCTGATTGGATCGTATAACCTCTCATTACCCAAGCTTTTCTTTGGCTCAAGTAAAAATGTTACATCATCAGCATCGGAACGGGTTTCTAAGCTAATGTGAGCAACAAATTCAAATCGGGGATAAATGTTGATTCACCCTAATCAGTGTAGTCAGTATTTTCTCGCCAACTTTAATCTCAACATTTATGAATTTCTTGATGTGGCGATTAGATATGCAACTTAGCCCATTTCAAGAGTTCCATATCCTTGATGTGGGAACTAATGGAAGAGGTTAAAAGACGAGAGGTGGATAGGAATGGTGACTAAATAAATCTAGTTGCGACATACTTTTTGCTCTGACTTGGGAAGTGGACCTGCTTTCTAAACTCTTTTTCTTTTGTCCTTTTCTCGGCAAGCATTTAATCCGATGATGTTTTATTACCTCTTTAATGATGGTGAACAGAACCTTTTTTATTTCCGGTGTTAAGTCCTTTGAGTTATTAGAGATCAGTGATGAGGGTAATAAATGGTTCTCTTTAATAGAACGCGGCAGGAGTTTCTCAAGCTACATCAAAATAGATGAAGAAAATTTGCGATGGGTATGTGACGCTCTAAAACAAACCTCACAGGCGCAAGGAAATCGATGCAAGAGATGGGGGAGGAAAGTACAAGTTTACACCTATCAAATGTATCGCCTTGTGGTGCACCTATGTTATTTGTGAAGAAGAAAGATGGGACTATGTAGATATATATTGACTATCGCCAATTGAACAAAGTTACCATTTAGAACAAGTACCTGTTGCCGTGTATTGATAATTTGTTTGACCAGTTGCAGGGTGCCAGAGTGTTCTCAAAGATCGACTTGAGATCGAGGTACCATCAGTTGAAGATTCGGGATTCGAATGTTCTGAAGACTGCTTTCCGGACTAGATATGGCCATTATGAGTTTCTGGTAATGTCCTTTGGTTTGACTAACTCCCCGTCAGCATTTATGGATTTGATGAACAAGGTATTCAGGTCATTTATTAATTTATTTGTCATTGTCTTCATTGATGATATTTTGATCTACTCGCGCAGTAAGGAGGAGCACGAGCATCATATGAGAGTGGTGCTTCAGATGTTGCGGGAACAAAAGCAATATGCTAAGTTCTCCAAGTGTGAGTTTATTCCAGAAGGAGGCTTCAACTGGGGATGGGGAGATATAGCACACAAAATCTTCCGATTCTTAGGCAATGGCACCAGCTCAAAATTCAATCTTTATGTCCAAGACACCAAATCCTTTATGGATGCTGCAAAGATTCCACAATGGCAGGACAGGGCACCCAAAGCAACTAAAGTGGTTCACCAACAATATCAGCTTTGAAACACAACTTGTTTCTCTTTGACTTTCCATCGAGGCATGAAGCTTCCAGAATCTTAGCAGGCGAGTGGTTCTGGAACGGGAGGAAGTTGTCACTAGAATGGTGGTCTCCAACAGGCAGTTCAGAGTCGACGAACAAGGGTTCAGAACAGTGTTGGGTCAAGGCTTTTGATATACCGATACATGCATGGACTATAAACACATTTCGGAATATTGGGGATTTATGTAGGGGTTATATCAACATTGACGAAGATACTAGGAACAGATCCCACCTTCAATGGGCTAGGATTTGCATCAAGGCTTCTAATAGGATTTCGCCGGCGACGATAGAGCTTGAAATTGGTGACTTATGAAATCTCAATAATTGATAATGTACATGTGAAACCCAAGTCGGTCGGAAATCTAATTTCTCACGGCATGAAGATCAACGCAGCAATTGTGAAGTCAAATCCCTCGATTGAAGCAATTTTGTCAGAGGTCCCATCCTCCAGCAAACACGTGCCCAACCACGTGGGTAACTTTAATTCAAAAATTGGCACAAGTGGAAGATCTGTGACTAAGCAGCCCCACATGAAAGTAAAGGAAAACTCGAACCCGGCCCATGTATTGGAAAGAAATTATTATCAGTCTAAAGGCCCAAGAAAGAAGGCCCAAAACTGGAGAAATAAGGGGAAGGGAGTACGAAAGTCAGAATGGAGGGCTGTTGGGCCCATTTTAGCTCCACAAAAGAATTTTATTAATGCCCCAAGTTTGCAAGTTAATAATATTCAGTATGAGAAAAGTGAGGCGCTAAATATCCTCCCCAACAAGGTTCAAGAGTCAGACCCAGCTCTTTCAAATGAATCCACGTATTTCAGTGGTTTTGAAGCAGATGATGAAGCAGAGCCTTTCTTCCATTCCTTACTCCGATGTCGGACCTGAGTCTGGTGAGCCGTTCTGACACTGATATTTCATCCCACTCTCATATCTCTCTTCCATGGTACGAAGAAGGAACTAGTTCTCAAATGGTTCAAAGGCCAACTGTGATAGAGACATCGAAATGGTCCAAGCTAGTAATGGTGAAGGCTTGCAAAGCTTTTGGGATTAATGTGGCCGGGTTTGAGCATGAACTGCTGGACATGATTCTTAGAATGGAAGAAATGAGGCAAATTCAGCTTCAACAGCAGAAGGCAACATGCAAGAAGAACAAGAAAAGTAAAGACAAGCAGAGGGCTGAATTGGATAAATTGATTTGCGTTATCAATTATGATGGGAAGAATTCCGAAATAGGGGTAGGTTTCACAAATCTTTTTCTGAATGAAGTTAAAAATCCTATCTTGGAATGTGAACGGGCTGAACAATTTCAATAAAAGGGACATCATTAGATCACTAGTTCGTAAATGGAAGGTTGACATTTTATGCATGCAAGAGACCAAATTACAAGAATGGAATGCAACACTTATTCACCATATTTGGGGCAACCGCTGGGCAGCCTGGGTAGAGCTAAAAGCATCTGGTACTAGAGGGGGCATCATAATATTATGGGATAAAAGACAATGGAAGTGTGTTTATTCTTAGTGTGGGTCTTACTCTCTCTCATGTATGTTGGAAGGTTTGCATCAGAGAGAAGGGAAATGTGGCATGAACTAGCAGCAAACAGGGGGTTATGGAGTGAACAGTGGGTTATAGGAGGTGATTTCAACACATGCATATATGAAAGCGAAAGACTCAATTGCACAAGAAGATCCAGAGCGATGTAGGTCTTTTCAGAGACCATCCAAGATTTAGACGTAATAGACCTTCCATTGCGGGGGGCCTCATTCACCTAGTTGAGAAGAGAGAATGATATTCAGGCCTCACGAATTTATAGATTCCTGATCTCCCAGGAGTGGAATGAATGTTTTAATGCAGTAAAGCAACTTGCACTCCCGAGGGTCATTTCTGATCAAAGGCCAATTCTTCTGGAAAGTGGAGATTGGGAAGCTACCTCTTCCTATTTCAAGTTTGAGAACATGTGGTTGAAATCAGAAAGTTTTTTAGACAAAGTCAAGGAATGGTGGCAGGGGTACTTGTTCAATGGAAGCCCAAACTTCATCCTGATGCAGAAACTTAAAAGCCTAAAGAAGGGCATCACAATCTGGAATAAGGAAGCGTTTGGTAAAGTGGAAGAGAGGAAAACAAGAGCTTTAGAGGAGTTGCTCATTCTGGAACAGGCCACTGAGAATAGGCCCTTATCACAAGAAGAAAGGTTGCAGATGTTCAACTTAAAATTGGAGAAAAATATTTGTAGAGAATTGCTAACTCTCATAGAAGGAACAACTGTATTGACAAGCTAAAAGTCGGGGCTGAGATTATAGAAGACAAAGAACTGATCAAAGGGGAAATTAGACTTCTATCAGAATCTCTACACTGAACAGAAAAATTGGAGACCAACTGCAGCTTTTGATGGGTTGTCCTGCATCACTGAAGAGGAGGTGTTGTCCACCATCCAGTCATGTGCTCCTGACAAAGCTCCAGGACCGGATGGCTATACAATGGCCTTTTTTCAGAAAGCCCGGGATGTTATCAGGGATGATGTTATGGGTGCCATATCCCGTTTTCATCAAAATTACCACCTTGTCAGATCCTGCAATGCTTCTTTTATAGCGTTGGTACCCAAGAAAAAAGGAGCCATTGAGCTCAGAGATTACAGACCAATTAGCCTCATTGGTAGTGTATATAAGATTGTGGCAAAGCTTCTAGCTAGAAGACTCCAGCAAGTGATTGGCAACTTGGTCTCCAACCACCAAAATGCTTTCATTCAAAACAGATAAATCATTGATGCATCCCTCATTGCCAATGAAGTCCTAGACTGGAAACTTAAGAGTGGGGAAGCCGGCATTCTATGCAAGTTGGACATTGAAAAAGCTTTTGACCAATTGAGTTGGTCATACCTTATATCTATGCTAAGAAAGATGGGATTCGGGGATAGGTGGATAAGGTAGATAAAATATAGTATCCCCACAGTCAAATTCTCAGTTCTGGTTAACAGGTCCCCAGTGGGAAGGGCCGGGGCATCAGGCAGGGTGACCCTCTCGCGCCGTTCCTCTTCATCCTTACCATGGAAGGATTTAGCAAAATGATTGACAAGCCAAATCAATTACAATGGCTGAAGGGTTTTGATGTAGGCGGGGTTCCTGGAAATTCAATTTCTATCTCACATCTACTCTATGCAGATGATATGTTGATTTTTTGTGGCGCAAAGTCATCCCAAGTGCAATACTTAAATCTCACCCTCTTAATTTTTGAGGCACTATCTGGTCTCCATATCAACATGCTAAAAAGTGTAGTTTACCCGGTTAATGCAGTTCCTAACCTAAGGGAGTTAGGCAGATATACTAGGTTGCAACATTTGCTCACTACCTGCTACTTACCTGGGGTTGCCTCTAGGTGCAAAGTTCAAATCAACTGAAGCTTGGAATGGGGTCATTGAGAAGTTCGAAAAAAGGCTCGCTTCCTGGCAGAGGCAGTATCTTTCCATGGGTGGTAGGCTGACCCTTATAAATAGTGTCCTAGATAGCATCCCCACCTACTACATGTCACTCTTTCCTATTCCCTGTAAAGTGCTAAAACAGCTTGATAAGTTGAGAAGAGATTTCCTTTGGGAGGGTAACAGCACTACACCGAAGTTTCACCTTGTCAAATGGGCCAAAGTGACAAAACCTAAATCTCAAGGAGGTTTAGGAATTAGAGACCTTGCTGCTCACAACAAAAGCTTGTTAATGAAATGGGTATGGAGGTATAGCCAAAACAATCAAGATTTGTGGAAAAAGATAGTTAGGGCCAAGCATGGTACTCTAAATCTCTGGTGCACTAAAGTATCTAGAGCCTCTCATGGTGTTGGTCCTTGGAAAAACATTAGCAGGAATGAATTCTCTCTCTAAAAATACCTCTTTCAGAGTGGGTAATGGAAACAATATCAAATTTTGGAAGGATACATGGCTTGGTAACTCGGTGTTAATGAATGAATATCCCAATCTTTTCAGACTAAACAGGGACAAAGACTCCACCATCTCAGAATACAGAGAAAATAGCAGCTGGAACCCTTTTATTCAGAAGGAATGTCAACGACTGGGAACTTGAAGAACTACTGACTCTACTTGCAAGATTGGAGGAGTGCACGTTGGATACACAGTCAGCGGATAGATTAAAATGGGGGAACTCAAAGAAAGGAATTTATTCAGTGAAGGCAGGTTATATTCACCTCCATGCTCAAAATGATTTGATCAACAATTGGCCATGGAAATTGATCTGGAGAACTAAACTTCCAACGAAAGTCATATGCTTCACTTGGATAGCAATTCGGGAAGCATGTTTAACTAAGGATAATCTCATCAAAAGAAGCTTTCAGATTCCAAACAGATGCTATATCTGTAGGCAAGCTGCAGAAACCACCAACCACCTTCTTTTGCACTGTTCAGTTGTCTATGACATTTGGTGTATGTTCTACTCTATTTTTGGGCTAAGTTGGGTCATGCCACAAAGTACCAAAGAGGCGGTTGAAGTTTGGAGCTCCTGGAAAGTTGGCAAATCCATCAAGAAGATCTGGAACATGATACCAGCATGCATTTTTTGGGTAGTATGGACAGAAAGGAATCGTAGATGTTTTGATGGTTTATTAACTTCAAATCATGCACGCAAGGCTAAATGTTTTTTGTTACTCTTTAGTTGGTGCAAACTCTCCCCCGTAAATTCCCTTGAGCTTTTTTTGGATTTTGTTAGCTCCCTGGAACTATAGTTAGCCTATTCTGGAGCTAACACTCATCTTTTGTACTTATCATCTTGCATCTTCTCGATGCCATTAATGAATCTTATTACTTCATCAAAAAAGGGAGGTGGATAAGAACTCCCAGAAGTCTGACCCATGTTTATTGGGGCTTCCTATCAACTTGATTCTTCAGTTACTAATCTCTGAGTTTGATTTCGTTAGCTTCAGTGATAGATGGATGTTCAAACCAGTGTTGTTAAAGGCGCGCTTAAGCCCTGAAACGAGGCTCAAAACATGTTGAGTGCTTTGCCTCACTTTGTGGGCGCTTCAGTGTTGTATCAAGGCTCTAAACCATACTTTTCCTTGCCAATGAGTGTAATCCTGAAAAGACGACATTAAAGAATTGATACTTCACTTTATCATAATTTTTTTCCAATTTCTTTGTCCATATATTTGTTATTCATGCTTATAATTATTGGTGTTAGACTACATATACATATTTTTACTCTTTCTCTAGTTGCGCCTTTTTTCATTAAAGCTCACGCTTTATTTGCGCTTTGCGATTAAAGCCCCAACGGACCTTGGAGCTTTTTTTGTGCTTTTCACCTTTGATAACACTGGTTCAAACAAAAAGAATTATTATTGAGTTAGAAGACTTGTGCAGAGCATTTCCGAGAATGTTGGACCCATGAGAAATCTTAAAAGAAGAAGGGGGTTAGGGTATCATGTGACCGACATGGACCTCTTAATAAGATAAGGAAATCCACTCCAAAGATAAGGGAACATTCTTCAATCAACAACACATTAAATACATGTTGGCACCCTTTCTTAAAGCAACATCTCAGCATGCCCTTGCAATAATTTCACAACTTCAAATAGCTTCTGCAAGGAAAGGTTGGGCTGGAGGGGGGTTTATTGGGAGGGTTCCTTTTGTATGTACCTCCCAAATTGATTGCGGGAAGAGGTAAGTTTTATTGATCCGAAATATCTTTTGTTCCTTTCTTTCCATAAAGTCCACCATACATCCTCCAAATTTACTTTGTGATATTGAGAGAGAAGTTCATTGAGACTTAAGATAAGGAAGTTCCTCCTCTGTCTCTAATACATAACAATACTGACATATCTATCGGTACCTGTTAAAGCTTTAGAATGAGAGATAGCCATATAACTGATCCTTTACTCCATCTATTGCTGACTTACTCTGGTCTATTGGATGCTAGTAGAGGATTTGGCAAAACCAGAACCATCATGGCCCTATAAGCATACTACTAAAACTCAAAGCTTTCTTTCAATACACTCACACCATATGTCCTTTTTTCTCGGCTTTTTTTTTATCTAGAAAATTGTATGACCAACTATGAAGAGATTTTTCCTTTCCATGATTTGAATGAACTTCAGCTTTGGAGGGACTACTTCTATCGTCTTCCTAACGTAGATATAAATTACTCGTTCATCATCAAAAACAACAGTTGCTAAAAAAGGATAGAAACATATGAGATAGGGGGCAAAATGGGATCGCATGGTTGGCTTTGAAGGAATAGTGGAGGATGGTTAAGAGGTTGCACCTAGGAAGGAAGAGAAAGAGGAGGAGAACTTCTCAGTGGTTCAGGTGTATTTTGAAGTTAGCACAGAACTGTTGAACTACTAGAGAGAGAAGACTGCATCTCTGCAGAGAAGGGGTTTTGCAATATGTAGCAGATGTTTCCTTTGTGGAAGATCAAAGGAATCTACTAATTGCCTACTACTGCATTGTGAAAGCAGTTGGCAGATTTAGACTTTGTTTTTCAATGTCTTTGGTATTCGATGGATAACTCCAGAAGATGAGAAAGGCTTACTCAAATGCTGGAAAGTTCAGAAGACTGGCGGCAGTTTTGAGAAGATTTGGAAGACAGTTCCATTATGCATCAACAACAACAACAACCCAGTAAAATCCCACAAGTGGGGTCTCGGGAGGGTAGTGTGTACGCCGACCTTACTCCTACCCCAAAGGAGTAGAGAGGTTGCTTCCGAAAGACCCTCGGCTCAAGAAGACGAAAAAGACGAGAAGAGAAGTGAAGGGACAATATATTAGTACCATCAAACAGAAACCAAAGAAATAATATTAGCATCATAAAATCTAGAGAATAGTTGAAATGCAATAACAAAAGCAGAAAATAAGCTTGATGCTATGAAAACGTAAGGATAGGGAGAACACAACATAAACCCCTAGCGGTCTAAGACCACCCCTATCGAACTAGCCTCACCCCTGGACTCGACTACGTCCTAACCTACGACCCTAATGCTCGACCTCCACACCTTCAGTTCCATTATGCATCATGTGGACTATTTGGCTCGAAAGGAATAAAAGATGTTTTGAGGGGGCCTTAAAAACGATGTTTTGAGGGGGAAAAGCAACATGTAACTTTTGTAAGAAACTGATGTATATAAAACCAGTGGCGAAGCTAGGAATTTTTACACGGGTATTCAAATTTGAAAGAAGTGAAAAAAAATTCCCGACAAAGGGTGTTCAATATGTGTTATATACTTCTAAAACGTAATATTTTACCTATATACACAGTGTATTTTCGACGAAGGGTGGTTAACTGACCACCCTTGTGACCATGTGGCTTCGCCACTGTATAAAACCTATATATGTGGTGCAAAGAAACCAGGCTAGAAGATATGAATCAACTTTTTGAGTTCCTGGACTCTTTGAGGCTAGTGCTGAGATAGAGCCTTTGTAACTTTGTTGTTGTATGCTGCAGTACCCTCTTGTTACTTGCATTAATAAAATTACCTTACTTTCTCAACAAAAAGAAAAATTTCATGATTGAGAGGAGCAAAGAGTGACAACAATGGTTCAAAGGCTGGAAGAACGGGATATCACACGTGATGAAGAAGACATATTAGTTTGGAAAATAACCAGATAAGGAAGAGTATGTGAAATCCTACGACAATCTGTAGATTAGCACATACGAATTAACCAGTGGGTTTGGAGAATGATTTGGATATCAAAAGCCATCCTAAAGTAGCTTGCCTCAGAATGTAACTGCAAGAGATGCATGTCTGACGAGTCTGACCTTCAAAAAAGTGCATACATGGTATCCAACAGGCATTACTTGTTTGAAAATGCTCCAAAATTCCCCGATCATTTTTCATGCACTGCAGCTACATATGGTAGATATGGTGTCTGGAGTCCACTCCGCAACTTCTTTAAAGCACAGCTGGTTATGCCCAAAACTGTGAAGGAGAAATTCTGAGGCTTGGAAAGACAGTTAGAAGTATCACAGAGTATTCACAATTCCTGTGTTATATCCGGAACACTTGGTTGTAGAGAAACAGAATATGCTTTGAAACAAAACAGCAATTGAGAAATGTATATAATTTTGACATTATGTTGGATTTCATAGTCTTAGTATGCTGAATCCGTTGCTGTTTTACATTGTTATGTGCACCTGCGTGATGCTATGACTGATGATACAAAGATTACTTTTCCCAAAAAGAAAGGAAGGGGGGAGGAAAGTAAGATAAGAAAACCTTAATCTATAGGTACCAAACTTTTGGTGCTTAAATGGCTAGAGTATTTTATATTCATGCACTTATAGTTAATTCTAGACCTAAGCATCACTGCTTGGAAGTGAACCTTTTCTTGACCTAAGAATCATTCTTGGAACCTCCCAGATAACACACACATTCTATTGCAAGTTCCACATTTGGTGCTAAACACACCAATTTCCAACTAACAACTTCAGAAGATACAACCAATCATCTTCTTAACTCAACTCAAACAAGGCAGTTATGTTTCCTAAGCAAGTACATGCTCCACTGTATAAAGATAGGAATGTATAAAGATAGGAATGCACTATGAATCTGACATTTTTATCCCGCATTCAAAAAGGTACTTAATCTCACCAATGCACATCAACACCTCCAGATAATAACCAACAAATTAGGCATGAAAAAGAAACTTCAGCGTACAATTATGCACACACAAATCTCATTTAACTATAAAAATGTTGTTTTGAAGTTGTAACAGCAGAAAAATCTAATCTTGCAATTAAAAGAAGGAAAATAACCTAAAATTTTTATAATTAAACATACCCGGAAGCATCTAGAACAGTCCTAGAAATCTTCATTTTTTTCTTAGCCCCTTTATACAAATCCTCCAAACTACACAACAACGCATTCTCCACCGGCGCCGCCTTTCTCAACGCTCCACCGGTGCCAGAGGTCCCAGCTCCAGCACCGGAAAATTCGGCACCACCATTCGTCGTACTCCTAAAAAACGCATCCCTAGACTTCCTCGACCGCCCATTATTCTCCGACGACGAGGACCCGAACAATTCCGCATAAATATCATCAGCGTCTCGAGGATTAAAGCGGAATGTAGGGTTAGGATGGGGATTTCGCATGTTGTGGGGTCCACCTCGCGGAGGTGGTGGGACTTGACCTGATTTCAACGCCTCCTCGCCGTAGAGATCGTAGATCTGACGCTTTTGTGGGTCGCTTAGAACGTCGTAAGCTTCGGAGATTTGCTTGAATTTTGCCTCTGCTTCGTACTTGTTGGTGCCGAGGTTCTTGTCGGGGTGCCAGATCATCGCCAACCGGCGGTACGCTTTACGCAAATCTTCTTCACTGGCATTGCGATTAACTTTGAGTATGTTATAGTAATCGACCCCCATTTTTTTGGAAGCTAGGTTCTAGGTGGGATTATAGAACCGTACACACAGAAAATGATGAATTGGAATTTGGAAGTGAGTTTTGGAATTGTGAAGACGTGTTGATGGGTAAAGGTAAAAGAGAGATGGAATTTCTGGCTCGTCTTTGCTAATACCATTGCGGGTGTGAATTGATGGCCCCATGTTCTGAAAAATGGGTTCTAGTGGCGACCCACCCTAATTTTTTTTTTGTTTTTTTTTATTTTTTTTTTTTTATGATTGACACAGTTAACCACAAAAATAAAATTATTTACCCTTACTTACTCATTTATTTTTCTACCTATTAAATTAATTATATTTCTTACCCATAATAATTTTTGCGGGGAATTTTCTCTTTTTTCTCCAATTCTTTTTTATTTCTATGCTTATTTTATTTTTTTCCTTTTTTTTTCTCATTTTCTTCTTTTTTTTTTCTTTTTTCTCATTTTCTTCTTCTTCTTTTTTTCTTTTTTTCTTTTTTATCTTTTTCTATTCATTTATTTTTTCCAAATTATATTATTGTTATTTATACCATAACTTATTTCACACTCAATTTTAGCTCCTTCTTTATTTTTATTTTTATTTTTTAGTTTTAGTTTTTGTTCCTTTTCTAATTCCATTTAACTCCCTTTTTCTTTTATTTTCTTTATTTCTTGTTCCTTTTCTAATTTCATTTAAGTTTTTTTAATATTCTAATTTTATTATTTTTGTTTTTATACAATAAGAAAAAATGATAATAAAATATTGAAAAATGCAATAAAAGTATAAGTAGCAAAAAAGACTTGTAGTACAAAATGATACCAATATGGTATATATGTATACCAACAGAGTATATGATTGTTCTAGAATATTACTACAACTATCTACGACTATACTACTGTACCAAAATATTAAAGGATGCAATAAAAGTATGAAAAAATGACATGCTCGCATGCACTAAATATTCGCAAAGCAACTTGTTCATTCTGTATACTAACATGGTATATAGTTGTATGGGGTCGTTCCAACAATTGCCTATTATTATAAAAAAAAATCATTACATAATACACATATTCTATGTCCATCAGCACACACAAAAATCCAGCACTGCAAATCATGTTCATATAAATAATTTCAGAATATAATTCACTTAAATATGCATCTAAAATAACCAAAAAAATATTCAAACTACCATATGATACCAATATGGCATATAACTATACCAACATGGTATACGGTTTTACTTGTTAATTTCCGACAACTATAGGACTATACTACTATTATATAACACACATGCATAGAGAGAAAAATAAAAAAAACAGTGTACCACATATTAATATAATAAAGTATTTCAAAATATTGTACTATATTACTATTATTAAAAGAAAATCAAATAGTGTACCAATTAAATGTAGCTAATACAACCAAAAAATGATTCAACTAGCATATGATACTAATATAGTACATAGCTATACTAATAGGGTATATAGTTGTACGAGGTCGTTCCAACAACTGCATATAACTATATAAATTATTACATAATACACAAAATCTATATCCATAGGTACAAGAAAATCCAACACAACAAAACATGATCATATAAAATATTTCATAATAGAATTTACTTTAAAATGCAGCTAAAACAACCAAAAACTATTCCAACTACCATATGATACCAATATGGCATATAATTATACCAATAGGGTATACAGTTCTACTAATTAATTCCAGGCAACTATATATGACTATACTACTATTACATAATACACATGGATAAAGAAAAAAATCAAAAAATAGTGTACCACATATTAATATAATAATGTATTTCAAGATATTGTACTATAATACTATTATATAAAACAAACGCATAAAGAAAAAATTAAAATGATTACATAATACACATGCATAAAGAAAAATTAAAAAAAATCAAGATACTATACTATTCTACTATTATTTAAAAAAATCAAATAGTGAACTAATTAAATGTATCTAATACAACCAAAAAATATTCCAACTAACATATGATACCAATATAGTATATAGCTATACCAATAGGGTATACAATTATACGCAGAGAGTTAAAAAAATATTTTTTTAATTTAATTATTAAACTGAAATAATATCAGTAAATTATATACTATTAAATTATATATTATATACTAAAATACTATACAATATATCAAAATAATATCTTGTGTTATTCATTCAACATTATACTATTATGGTATATTGTATACTATTACATTATATTGTTGTAGTATATTGCATATTATTATAGTATACCGTTACAGTATATTATATACTATAACAGTATATCGTTGCAGTGCATCTATATACTCCTACAATATATTATATACCGTAGCGGTATACTGTTGGGTAACTGTATTCTTCTATTTTTAGCAGAAAAAATCAATCTCAATCACCTCAAATCAGCTCCAAATGCGATCAAATTTCAGTATAAACTTCCAGAAGGTACTATAAGCAATATTTAATAACACCCACTTTGGATTAAATAAGAAATCTTTAAAATAAAAATTTTAAATTCAATAGCTTCAAGCCCAACAGTGGTGGATATTCAAATACACACAAAAATTCAGATCTGTGAAGCTTACTCGATGGTACTATAAGCAATATTTCATAGCATCCACTTCGAATCAAACAATAAATGTTCAAAATAAAATTTCAAATTCATAGGCTTCAAGCTCAACAATGGTGGGTCTTCATACACACAAAAATTAGATCTGGGAAGTTTAATATATTAAGTAATCGTATGTGCTACTTAAAATAAAGAAAGATCAAATTATTTAGTTATCAAATTGTAATAGCTACTAATTAAGTTTGCAAAAAATGAAGCTAGATGTCTTAATATTTTGTACTTCAAATGCGAAGGCGAATATGTACCGCACATGAGCGAAGGTAGTTTATTGGATTATTGAATTGATTTAATACTTTTTTCACAAAGAGAAAGCTAGGGAGTTTTATTAAAAGGGAAAATACATTGTTTGGTATGTTGAGTAAAACAAATTCAAGGAAAAAAGAGGAATGGGTAGCCGGGAAATAGATTTGGATCAAATAGGTAAAAATTATAAATAATTTTTAAATGGGCAAAAACGGGTAATTAGTTTGTGCCTTATATGTAGGTTGCGTAGTTTCCTCTTGTTTTTTTGGCTTTTTTTTTTTTTTGTAATGAGAGTCCAACAATAGAGAATCAGGGCGTTTGGTACAGAGGAAAATGCTTTCCTAGAAAATATTTTTGAGTGGTTTTATTTTCTCTTGTTTGGTTGAATGGAAAAAAAAAATCGAAAAATATTTTCTAGTGTTTGGTTAGAGGTAGAAAATATTTTTAAAAAAAATATTTTTTTATGCTACTCTCCTCACCCTCTTTCCCCAAGTCTCAATATTTCCTTTCTCCCCCTCCCCCTTCTCAAATATCTAATGTTTTAAGGACTCTATTTTCTTCAACAATTTAATTATTCTTCTAAAAATTCATACAAACCCAAATGAACTAATGTACTGCTTTACATTTTTACGCAAAATAACGTTGAAATTTTTGTTCAATAAATATAAAGAAAATACTATATTTTGGTTGAAAAAGAATGTCACGACCCAAAATTCTTGAAAGGTCGTGATGGCACCGGACACTACTGTCAAGCAAGCCAACACCAATAATTAATAAATTCTCATTTTTAATATTCTTGAAATCATAGTTTTCCCCTCAATTAAATAGTAGAAGATGGAGTTTACAAAATATATAATAATATCTTTAAAAATTCCAATACAGTGTAACCCATAATCATCCCAGAACCCGGTGTCACAAGTGCATGAGCCTTTTCTAGAAATTTAAAATAAAATACAATAACTGTCCGGAATATAATTTGGACAGGAAAGAAATACAATACTCTGAAGGATACTCTGTTGGTTGCGGTGCGTCGTATAGAATACAATTCACCTAAGTCCCCGCCATAATCGCGCCTTTGCGTCCACAAGGCCGCTAAATATATGTGTACTTGCATAAAATGTGCAGCAAGTATAGTATGAGTACGTAAATCAACGCGTACCCAGTAAGTATCCTGCCTAACCCCGAAGAAGTAGTAACGAGGGGTCGACTTCGACACTTACTATGGGCTATAAATAGGGTATCAATGATATAATTAAGTATGGATTATATGAACGGTTGCAAGCTCAATATTTTGAAGTAAGTAAGTAGTTCTGTTATAATTAAGGATTCTCCAAATTTATTTTCATCTTTTAACAATTTATATCTCCGGCCAGTGAAGCCATATCAATTGTCATAAATTTCAGGGCAAGTAATACAAGCATGCGCAAATCATGCCGGGGTCGTACGGCCCGATCCAACAAGTATTTAAAATGTGTACTACCAGAGGGTCGAATGACGCGAACCATAAATGCATCTATTTAATCTAACAAGGCATTCAGCCCGTTCCACAAAAAATAACACATTCAAATAATCAATCAAGAATTCATCAAGGGGAAATTATCAAAGGAAAAACGCAATTTCTCTTTTAAAAGTCAAGAAAACGATGTCTAGCCTTTTAGAAATTTATTAACAAAGTTCGATATAATTTAAGCATTTTAAATTGACAACAAGATTGCAAATATTACAAGTAAAGCATGCTTTAGGGTCCTAGACTATCCGAACTTAAGCATAATAGTAGCTACGCACGAACTCTCATCACCTCGTGCATACGTAGCCCCCAGAAATAGGAGCACACATTAATTTATTTCACCTATGGGGTAAATTCCCTCTTACAAGGTTAGAAATGAGACTTACGTCGTTCCGAAATTCCATAACCGGCTCCAAAGCCTCCCTAACACCTCAAACTGATATCCGTTGCTCCAAAACTAGTCAAATAAGTTGCAACCCAATCAAAATATACTCTTATACTCATATTTAATCAATTTATTACAATTTTCAACTCCGCTTGAAAAGTCGATAAAATTACCCTCGGGTCCACGTGCCCGGATTCCAAAAGTTTTCGAATATTAACTTTTCCCATAACATCACAGACTAAAATATATAATTTATTCTCAATTCCATGTCCAAAATTCGTGGTAAAAGTCCAAAAATATAATTTTCTAGGGTTTTCTTCAAAACCCAAAATTTCTACAAATTTTTATGCCTAAATCCATGTATAAACCTTGTATGTAACTCACAACTAGTAGAAATCACTTACCTTGTGCTTGATTATGAAATCCCCTCTTCAAAAGATCCAAAAATCGCCCAAGCCGTGTGAAAATGAGTGAAATGAACTCAAACCCCGCTTAAAAGCATTCTGCCCAGCCCTGTCCTTCGCACCTGCGGTCAAGTAGCCGCATCTGCGAGAAACCTTCTGCTTCTGCGCCTGCTTCCGCTTCTACGAGGCACTTTCTGCTTCTGCGCTTACGCAGATGCGGCCAAAAGTTCCGCACCTGCGATTCTTCACCTGGCCAGCCTGCTCCACACCTGCGACTCTAATGTCGCTTCTGTGCCCTCCGCACCTGCGGTCAAAACCTCGCAGGTGCGGGTACACCATATATTAGCTGCCTCAACTCTTCTTCAAATTCCAAATTCGATCTGTTAACCATCTGAAATCCATATGAGGCCCTCGGGACCTCAACCAAATATACTAACACGTCCCAAAATACGTTACGAACTTAGTCGAGCCTTCAAATCATATCAAACAATGTCGAATTCATGAATCGCACCTCATTTCAAGCTTAATGAAATTTAGAATTTTAACTTTTACATTCGATGCCGAAACCTATCAAATCACGTCCGATTGACCTCAAATTTTGTACACAAGTCATAATTGACATTACGGACCTATTCCAACTTCCAGAATCGGAATCCGATCCGATATCAAAAAGTTCACTCCCGGTCAAACCTCTCAAAATTATCTAAATTTCCAACTTTTGCCAAATGACCCCAAAATGACCTACGGACCTCCAAATCCACTCTCGGACGCGCTCCCAACACTAGAATTACCATACAGAGCTATTCCCAGGCTCGGAATCCCAAGCGGACATTGATAACATTGAAATGTACTTCAACCCAAATTTATGTAATTCTTCCAAAATGCTAACTTTCACAATAGGTGCTGAAATGCTCCCGGGGCATCCAAAACTCAATCCGAACATACGCCCAAGTCCGAAATCATCATACGAACCTGTTGGAACCTTCAAATCCTGATTCCGAGGCCGTTTACTCAAAAATCCAACCTTAGTCAATTCTTCCAACTTAAAGCTTCCGAAATGAGAATTTTTTTTCCAAATCAACTTTGAACTCCCTGAATCACAATTCCGACTACGCATACAAGTCATAATACTTGAAGTGAAGTTGCTCATGGCCTCAAACTGTTGAATGACGTGCTAGAGCTCAAAACAACCGGTCGGGTCGTTACATTCTCTCTTACTTAAACATAGGTTCGTCCTTGAATGTGCTAAGAATTACGTTGGAGTTGTCCGAAATCACTGATTAACACCTCGTGCACCTATCCGTGCTATCACAATTCAGTTGAGCATATTAGCTCTAGTTATTATGAACATTTTCCCTTTTCCCTAGCCAAATAGGCCTTAAAGCCCAATTCTAACATCCGGAATCCCTTGCCAAGCATATTTCCGTCATATTAACACTGTATCAACCTCTATGCGACACATCAATACATGACTGCATACATTTTCTGAATCCACACTATGCACTGCTTAACTCACATGACCATAATAACATCCCCTGATAATAATAGCCAAAATTTCACGAATTCGATGCTCACACTGCACCTCATGGCATATATAAGTCTTGCTCCAACTCTTGCAATATCGCCACAATGGAAGAGATATGTAGAAATTCATAACCAACTGCCGAGTCATCAAACCATTGAATCTCCCCTCTTGACTAGAATCATCACCTCATTATGAACCAAATAATGGTATTTGCTCTTTAATAGACTGCATATAATCCGATCGCACTGATCCCAGATCCAATAATCTCGTCTATAGCAGTATAAGTTGCTCAAGCAATAAGCCACCCCAGACACGATCAAAGGTTTCATGTGATGCCACAATGTGTCAACAAACCACCAACTCGAATGTGATATATAAAGAAAACGAACTCTGGAAAGGACTACTCAACCCACGTAACTAACTAGACAACCGGAAAGGTGTTACGAACCTTCCTCGGAAAATGGAAAACAAAACACACGAAAAAAGATATAGGGGACTGTACTCAACATCACACTGTTGCGGCGCGCAAACAGATCCGAACATAAAATCTATATAAGGAGATACTTATCGAGCTAGAATGCTCATTATTACAAAATAACTGAATATCGGATACAAGCACGCTAAGAGCATAATACCATCCCTGGGAGGACCGACAACGCCATACACTACAAAACTCAAGCACAACTAAAGTGCGATATATGATATGAATCTCGAGAGCTATCCTGCTCACATAACACTATCACTATGCGGAACCTCAATACACATGAAATTAATGAGACGTTTCACAACTCACATGGCACAATATAGTATTACATGAAATAGTCGTCGACGAAACGACGTCCAACGTCCGAATACTCCTCCATAAGGAGCACTATGCTGAAATGAACACATCTAGTTTGATACAGAGCCATATTCATATTTAAATCATTTCATGGACCTCAAGCCGATTCTGATCGCACTGTACCGGGCTAATAATCTTTCAAGGGTCCATAATAACCCATTTTCCCCATAACACATAAGAACAACCATCATAACTGGGACAAGCTTCCACGGTCCACCACCAGACTAACCGAGCGTCCTCCAGACACGAATTCCCACTTAGCGATATTACCACAATATTCATACTTGGTTTTCATTCCTCAATCAATCAAGTGACTACACATCACACATATATAATCTTCCCATGGGGGGTAGTGTGTACGCAGTTCTTACTCCTACCTCGAGGGGGGTAGAGAGTTTGTTTCCGATAGACCTCCGCTCAAGAAGACGAAAAGATATAATATATCAGTACCATCAATAAAACCATAGAAAACATAACAGCATCACAAGATCCAGAAAATAGATGAAAAGCAAAACAATAATCAGTAGATAAAGCCCGACACTAAGAGAAATGAAAGAGTGGTGTGGACATACTTTTTCTACATCATGAAAAGAAATTACTCCCTCCGTTTCAATTTATGTGAACCTATTTCCTTTTTAGTGTGTGCAAAAAAGAATGACCTCTTTCGTTATTTGAAAACAATTTACCTTGATGCAATGATTTATAGCCACACAAAATATATGTGCCTCACTTTACACCACAAGTTTAAAAGTCTTATCTCTTTTCTTAAATTCCGTGCCGAGTCAAATGGGTTCACATAAATTACAACGGAGGGAGTACTTTTTTTGTTGAAATGTAAGAAAATACTTTTTTCACATCATGAAAAGAATTACTTTTTTTTGTTGAAATGAAAGAAAATACTTTTTCTACATTATGAAAAGAAAATACTCATTTTATTTAAATGAAAGAAAATACTTTTTCTACATCATGAAAAGATAGTACTTTTTTTGTTAAAATAACAAAAAATAATATTTTTTTTATCATGAAAATAATATACTCATTTGTTGAAATGAAAAAAAAAATCTATCTATAACATAAAAAGAAAATACTACTAATAATATTTTTATTTAGGGTGGGGTGGGAGTGGAGGCTAGGGTGGGATGGGGTGGGGTGGGTAGGTGTGGGTGTGGGTGTGGGTTGGTGGGAAAGGTTTAAAAAGAGTTTTGAAAAATATTTTCTATTCTCTTGATAGGGAAACACTTTCCTCCAATTGGACGAGAATGAGTTCATAAAGAAAACGTTTTTCAAAATATTTAAACCAATCAAACATGAAAAAATTGGACATTTTTCCTTCGTACCAAAGTACCAAACACGCCCTCAATGTCTTTTGTTTTCTTTGTTGTATAGAAGAATATTTACGCATTACTGGTTCAACATAATCTTTCACAATTTAAACAGTACAAATGATTCTAAAAGATATTTGTATTTTATTTTGAATTTTTATGTATACAAATAAAAGTCTGACACAAAACTAAATAAGAAGAATTTGTAATAAAGCATTGAAGTACACATTAATAAGGAAAATATTAACACGAAAATTGGATATAAATCCATTTTGAGATGAAAATTAAACCTAAAATTTCTTAATCCAACACATTCCCTAAATGTCTTTATTAATTTTTTTTTCTTTGTTGGAGATAGGTATTTATAATATTTAAACACCACTATAGACCTAATAGATGCAAAATTTAAATTTTATAGTACACACTAGTAAGGAAATTGGATATCAATTTATTTCGCAATGAAAATTGAACCAACAATATTTTAATTCAGTACATTTATCGTGATTTTGGTAACTTCGAGACCTCTTTCTTTACACTAAGTTGAATTAGTCGAAGAAAAGAAAACGAGCATATAAAAAGAATTTATATCACTTAACATATTCGACATTATTGTTTCTCGATGTTTAAATTTAATAAACCTGACATTCATCCTAGAGGAGGACCTTAGTTCAATTAGTTTGGAGGAAGCGTCTTAAGAGGCTTAGGCCTCATTTGTTTGCACTTAATGGAAGTATGAATCTTAATCATTCATATCTCAGATGTTAAGTGCGTTTGTTTTTAAAGTCTGAATCTTAATTATTCAAATCTTAATCATTAAGTGTGTTTGTTTTTTACTTTACAACCACTTAATGGGTCTAAATAGGTCTGTATGATTAAGATCTATAACAAAGACTTAATTTCATTAAGATGATATCATCCATATTCATTATTAACTGCCGCCACTGCCAACCATTATCAACTACCACTATGTCGTTGCCACCACCACCACACCACCATCATCATTAATCATAGCCGCCACCATTATCGACTATCACCACCCACCATCTCCACCACTGCCGCCACCATCATTCTCAACCACAATCAACACTCATTCACCTCAACTACCACAACTAACTACCCCGTCACCATCAACAACCACAGCCGGCACTGCCCATCATTATAACCTACCAACACCCACTACCACATTCCTCAATCACAACTATCACCACCCACCACCACCACCCTCAATCATAATACCATTACCAATCATCACTAGCTACTACCCTGAACCATCACCATCAACAAGAACTACCACCAACCACCGCCTCTAGTCGGCATTCACCCGTTAGCCATCACAACTAACAACTATCATATTTTTAAAAAAACTATATATTTTAGTGATAGAATATTAGATTAATTAGTATTTTATTTGAATTTTATGTTTATTAATTGCAAATAAAGATAAATCTTATACATTCAAATGTTAAGAATCAAACAATCTTAATCATTTAGTATTCAGATCTTAATACACATCTTAATATTCAATTGTGTATTCAGATTCAAATATCTTAATCTCAATACTGTCACGACCCAAAATTTCACCACAAGAGTCGTGATGGCACCTAGTCTCTAAGACTGGATAAGCCGATTTCAATTACATTTCGAAGCCAATTTATTATTATTATTATTATTATTATTTATTTATAGAATCTGAATTTAATAGATAATCAAAACCAACAATGGAACAAATATGAATATAACAACCTCCCAAGGCTGGTAGTACTGAGTCACGAACTCTAACTGAATACATGAAATGATCTCAAGGATCGAATACTCAATACTGTTTGATTAATAATTAATAGTACAATAACATGAAAAGACTCCAAGGGGTTTTGACGACCAAGCAGCTCTACTTTGAATCCTTGTGATCACACTCTAACTCTGCCCGAGTCCGATACCTCCAATACCTGGCTCTGCATAAAAATATGCAGAAGTGTAGCATGAGTACACCACGGTCGGTACCCAGTAAGTATCAAGACTAACCTCAATGGAGTAGGGATGAGGTACAGTCAAGACACTCACTAGTCAAATAACCTGTGCAATATAGCAGTATACAATAGTACTGGAAAACAACTAGCAATAATAACAACAAACTCAACCAGTGATATAACAATAAGGCAACAAGAACATCATAATTATTGCTCAAGCGAATAAGGAATACAAGTACAATCAATAAGTCAAGTCCTTCAAATATAAATCCTTCACATATTATTCTTTAAGATAAATATCTTTCAAATATACTTCTTTTGAATAATTATATTTCGAATATACTTCTTTCAAATAAATATATTTTCAAGTAAAAGTCACCATGTGATACCTCATTTCACAATCATAAAAATTACGGGTCTCAGCCCACTTTCATATTTTTTATGGCACCTCGTGCCCATATTTCTATCACCATCACACGGACAACTCACGTGTCAATAATAAAATCATCATATTTTTCCCCGGCATCTCATGCCCATATTATTTTCATAACTGCACGGACAACTCACGTGCCAAAATATCAATATATATAAGATCCGTAGGATCAATTTATTTTCAATAAAGTAATGTTAAAATCTTTAAATCAGGTAAGATATCAACAAAAAGATAAGTTTATTTTAGAAATCGTTTGAGTAAGGAACAATGACATTTCCATTTAAAATAAAGCATCAGATAAACTATTGATTTGAAATTTTTTTTATTAAATTAAACATACTAGAAATTTTCTTTTATTTAAAACAACTCAATCATAAAAAATAAGTACAACCTAAAAATATAAATCTTCAAAGTCTCGTACGAAAAAGTCAAGGTAAACACAATACATCAAGAAATACAAAACACTAATATTAAGTCAAATAATACATCATAGAAAACACAAGAATTTATAAATTACGGAAAAACAAAATAACCAAAGGCATGTGTAGCCATAGAGAAATATCAACAAAAGGGTATTCCCGAGGTACCGCCTCGTAGTCCCAAATCATAAAAAAATTCACAATCTTTCCTTATATCACCGCGGGAGCCTTCATATATTATTCTTTAAAAATTATTTTTTTCGAAATAGCATCCCGCGTTTTAGCCACCCTTATCATACCGCATGACTTCTAGTAGTTCCCCTACTAGCCACGCGTTTCAAGCCACCATTATCTCACTACATGCGTTTCAACACCCTGACCTTATATCACTGCATGACTTTTAGTAGTTCCCCTACTAGCCACGCGTTTCAAGCCACCCTTATCTCATCGCATGCGTATCAATATCACAATATTTCACAAATCGCACCTCAAGTGCCCAAATATCACAGCATAATACCACTTGTACCTCAAGTGCTTACATAATACAACTTATCACAAATTGCACATCAAGTGCTCAAATCTTGCAACATTTCACAAATTGCGCATCAAGTGCTCAAATCTTACAACATATAACAAATTGCACATCAAGTGCTCAAATCTTACAACATATTATTTTTTTACAATAAGGAGCCACGACTCGATCACAATGTGCACAACATCTTAACAAAAATATTCGGGAGTGAACACGTCAACCGAATAATATTTCATAATTTGGCACTTTGCCTCAATATGATTCACGGCCTTTATAATTCAATACCAAATTTTCAACAACGTGAACTGAAAAGTAATTCATCCAGGAATAACACCTCTTTTAAATCACAATTTCAGAAAATAAATAGATTTATTCATCTTATTAACTAGATTTTCCATTTAAACTATATGTAGGTAAAATCAATAATGAAAGTATTTTCCATAAAAATGGCAACTCAAACAAACACAGAGTCCACATAAAAGTCAAGTGGCAATCACACCAAATTATCATATAAAAACAACCTCGGCAAACAAGGAACGAGGCATGGCAATAAGGGATTTAATAAGTTACAACAATTTTCCAACTTAATACTTAAGGGCGTCTACGAATTTCAACCGATATAATTTACTCATATAAACCAAGTACATACTCGTCACCTCGCGTACATGGTTTTCAATTACACAATTTTCACAAAAGACTCAATGCCTAAGGGGTAATTCCTCCACTCGAGGTTTGGCAAGATACTAACCTTATTGAAGTTATACTGATATTCCAAAATTGCCTTCTCGCTTGAATTGACCTCCGAATAGCTCAAATCTATCCAATTCAATTGTATAACTTCATTAAAATTCACCGGAAATAATTTCGGATAATAAAACGTCAACTTAAAAATTTATTCTAAAAAGTCAACAAAAGTCAACGCGGGGCTCGCCTCTCGGAACCCGACAAAATTTTTATGAAATCCGAACACCCATTCCGATACGAGTTCAACCATACCAATTTTATCGAATTCAATTACAAATCGACCTCCAAATTTTAAATTTAAACCAAGAGGGTTTTCACAATCTTTTCAACTAAATTCACAGATTAAATGTTAAAAACAACCATGGATTCGAGTAATTTAACCAATATTGAGTTAAGAACACTTACCCCGTTGTTTTCCTTGAAAAACTCTCGAAAATTGCCTTTTTTCGAGCTCCAATCCGTCAAAAAAGGAAAATAGGACGAAGTCCCATTTTCAGAACTTAAACTCACTACCCAGTGATTTCTTCTACGCGATCGCGAACTTCATCCCGCGGTCGCGAAGCACAATTTCAACACTGCCAAAATTAACTCTACGCGATCGTGAAGCACTGACTCTGCTACCATATGCGATCGCGAACCTTCTCACGCGATCGCGAAGCATTAAGCGCGTTTCCCTAGCTCCCCCCTCCGTTCATCTTCACGAACGCGGCCTTAGCCATGCGTTCACATGACATAGTTCGCCCAACCTACGCGATCGCGAACTTACCCACGCGATCGCATAAAACAAATTTTTTGTTGCCCAATTAAGCCTACGCGATCGCAATCCCATTCACACGATCCCGTAGAACAAAGTCTCCTCTGCCCAAATTACTTTACGCGATCGCAGGCGGACTTACACGATCGCGTATAAGGAAAATCAGAAGAAAATGCCAGCAGCTATAAGCTATTTTCTAAAGGCCAAAAATGATCCGTTAGCCATCCGAAACTCACCCGAGCCCCTCGGACCTCAACCAAATATACCAACAGGTCCTAAAATATCATACGGACTTAGTCGAATTCTCAAATCATCTAAAACAACATCAAAACGATGAATCGCACCCCAAATCAAAATCTATGAACTTGAACTTTTAAATTTTATATCTTGTGCCGAAATACATCAAATCAATCCGGAATGACTTCAAATTTTGCACACAATTCATAATTGACATAACGAAGCTATTCAAATCTCCAGAATCAGATTCTGACCCCGATATCAAAAAGTCAATCCCTCAGTCAAACTTCCCAAAAAATCATCTTTCGCCATTTCAAGCCAAATTCCTCTACAGACCTCCAAATACTTTTCCGGACATGCTCCTAAGTCCAAAATCACCATACAGAGTTATTGACATAATCAAAATTCTATTCCAGAGTCGTTTACTCAAAAGTCAACTCTCCGGTCAACACTTTCCATTTAAGCTTCTAAATAAGAATTGTTCTTTTAATTAAATTCAGAATTTTCCGAAAATCAAACTCGACCACACCCGGAGGGTCATAATACTTATTACGAAGCTTCTCGAGCCCTTAAGTGACTGAACGAGGCGTAAATTCTTTAAACGACCGACCGAGTCATTACATTCTCACCTCTTAAACAAACGTTCGTCCTCAAACGTGCTAAGAATTATTCTGAGGTTACCAAATCAATGATTTTACTTTTACACATATACTCACGGTTGATCCCACATTACCGCATTAGAAATAAGCCCGACAACACCATCTCATTTGAGATTATTTCTTTTATCCATATTTGTAAACTTTAAAACTAATTTCTTACACTCCAAACATTTTCAAAAGGCATGATTTTCACAACAACGCAAGGTATTAGTCTCAACTGGCTATAGCAACTCGTGCCTACACACACAAAAACTTTCTTGATAGTGCTGAAGTACTTCAAATTTTTTTTACGCCACTTGGGCAGTCACCTCGTAGGCTAAAACTCAATAATTATAACACAAATTTGGCAAATTATGCACAGAGAAATTCATACAAAAATTTTCAAATAAGCCTAACATGCATGACTCCCTATATGTACTATAATACAATTTAATTTCACAAAGGGAGAATTTAAACTCATAAATATTTCACCACAATGACCTTGTCCTTATATAACTTCTACTGCGGCTTGTAGCCCCGTTTAAATATTTCACATCAAATAAAAATGCGAGGATCTCGTCCTCAACTCCAATTCACAAGTATTTTGCACATTGTGCCAACTGAAATTTCAATTTCCTTTCTTTCTTCTTTTCAATAAATTTCGTAAACATTTTTCATAACACATAATGAACCCTCATACCGGTAGGGCATATAATTCATAAAATTGAAATTAATTATTCCGAAATCACATCAAAACCCATCGTATTGAGTATTAAAAAGTCACGTTTGGACTTATAGCCCTCGATGGTATACAAAAATAAAAATGATAGACACGGGCTAACAACATCAAACCTCCTAATAGGGATACACATGTAAGTGGTTCACAAAATTACGAAGCTTACCCATAAGCGGAGTATAATAGGAGGACTCACCTCAAGATTAAGATCCGAATCAAATTAAAGGAAAAATATCCTTTTTATAACAAATCAGGATCATACTTGTAACGACACCATCTGGTGTATCTGCCTCAGCCAAATCATAGCGTTTATAACAACAGTTGAAATGTAGTAAAGGCAACTCCGTTCATTTCCACCATACCCATGGTGCGGAGAATACAATGAAAATTTCCTAGAATCCTTGGGCATCCTCTGTAGCTGTGCCACTGAAAGTAGGTGGACTATACCTCTTAAACCTTTCAAGTCTCTTTTGTTCTTCTTCTGATGCCCCTGGCCTGACCTCAGGCTGAACCGGAATAACAGGTTGTATCGGTACTACACCCTAAACCTGACCAATGTGAACCTGTTCCTCTGGAGTCGTGGTAGGAGTCTGAGCTACTCCCCCAATCTGCGAAATATTTGGTGCAACAGAGATCAATCCCGCTTGAGTTAATGTACCAAACATACTCAGGAACTGTGCTAAAGTCTCCTGAAGTCCGGGGGTAACAACAGGTGCTTCTGGTATCTGTCCCCCAACTGGAGCTACTGGCGGCTCCTCAACTGTTGCTCTGATAGGTGCTCCAGTCGCATCATGTGCCCTTCCTCGACCTCTACCTCAGCCTCCACCTCGACCCCGGCCTCTTGCAGCCATAGTAGTATGTGCGGATGCCTGTTCAACTAATCCGGTAGCACGTGTCCTCACCATCTGTGAGAGAATAGAGATACAAAGGCTCAAATTCCGCACGATAAGAATGAAAGAAGTGGAAATTTCCTAACAATTTTA
This sequence comes from Nicotiana tomentosiformis, assembly GCF_000390325.3. Taxonomy (NCBI): domain Eukaryota; kingdom Viridiplantae; phylum Streptophyta; class Magnoliopsida; order Solanales; family Solanaceae; genus Nicotiana; species Nicotiana tomentosiformis. The sequence continues at coordinate 76,489,071 of NC_090817.1, read as the reverse complement.
TAGCCTCTCGAAGGTAAGTACAGACGTCTTCGTACCAATCCACAAGACTCTAATAGACTCGTTTGTGACTCGTAGAACCTATGAACCTAGGGCTCTGATACTAACTTGTCACGACCCAAAATCCCACCACAGGCGTCGTGATGGCACCTAGTCTCTAAGACTAGGTAAGCCAATTTCCATTACATTTCTAAGCCATTTTTATTTTTATTTTTTATTTTTTTATAGAATCTGAATTTAATAGATAATCAAAACCAACAGCGGAACAAATATGAATATAACAACCTCCCAAGACTGGTAGTACTGAGTCACGAACTCTAACTGAATACATGAAATGATCTCAAGGATCAAATACTCAATACTGTTTGATTAATAATTAATAGTACAATAAAATGAAAAGACTCCAAGGGGCTGCGACGACCAAGCAGCTCTACCTTGAATCCTTGTGATCATACTCTAACTCTGCCCGAGTCCGATACCTCCAATACCTGGCTCTGCATAAAAATATGCAGAAGTGTAGCATGAGTACACCATGGTCGGTACCCAGTAAGTATCAAGACTAACCTCAATGGAGTAGTGATGAGGTACAGTCAAGACACTCACTAGTCAAATAACCTGTGCAATATAGCAGTATACAATAGTACTGGAAAACAACTAGCAATAATAATAACAAAGTCAACCAGTGATATAACAACAAGGCAACAAGAACATCATAATTATTGCTCAAGCGAATAAGGAATACAAGTACAATCAATAAGTCAAGTCCTTCAAATATAAATCCTTCACATATTATTCTTTAAGATAAATATCTTTCAAATATACTTCTTTTGAATAATTATCTTTCGAATATACTTCTTTCAAATAAATATATTTTCAAGTAAAAGTCACCATGTGATACCTCATTTCACAATCATAAAAATTACGGGTCTCAGCCCACTTTCATATTTTTTATGGCACCTCGTGCCCATATTTCTATCACCATCACACAGACAACTCACGTGTCAATAATAAAATCATCATATTTTTCCCCGGCACCTCATGCCCATATTATTTTCATAACTGTACGGACAACTCACGTGCCAAAATATCAATGTATATAAGATCCGCAGGTTCAATTTATTTTCAATAAAGTAAGGTTAAAATCTTTAAATCAGGTAAGATATCAACAAAAAGATAACTTTATTTTAGAAATCGTTTGAGTAAGGAACAATGACATTTCCATTTAAAATAAAGCATCAGATAAACTACTGATTTGGAATTTTTTTTATTAAATTAAACATACTAGAAATTTTCTTTTATTTAAAACAATTCAATCATAAAAAACAAGTACAACCCAAAAATACAAACCTCAAAGTCTCGTACGAAAAAGTCAAGGTAAACACAATACATCAAGAAATACAAAACACTTAATTTTAAGTCAAATAATACATCACGGAAAACACAAGAATTTATAAATTACGAAAAAATAAAATAACCAAAGGCATGTACAGCCATAGAGAAATATCAACAAAAGGGTACTCCCGAGGTACCGCCTCGTAGTCCCAAATCATAAAAAAATTCACAATCTTTCCTTATATCACTGCGGGAGCCTTCATATATTATTCTTTAAAAATTATTTTTTTCGAAATAGCATCCCGCGTTTTAGATACCCTTATCACACCGCATGACTTCTAGTAGTTCCCCTACTAGCCACGCATTTCAAGCCACTATTATCTCACTACATGCGTTTCAACACCCTGACCTTATATCACTGCATGACTTTTAGTAGTTTCCCTACTAGCCATGCGTTTCAAGCCACCCTTATCTCACTGCATGCGTATCTATATCACAATATTTCACAAATCGCACCTCAAGTGCTAAAATATCACAGCATAATACCACTTGCACCTCAAGTGCTCACATATCACAACTTATCACAAATTGCACATCAATTGCTCAAATCTTGCAACATATCACAAATTGTACATCAAGTGCTCAAATCTTACAACATATCATAAATTGCACATCAAGTGCTCAAATATTACAACATATCATAAATTGTACATCAAGTGCTCAAATCTTACAACACATTATTTTTTCACAATAAGGAGCCACGACTCGATCATAATGTTCACAACATCTTAACAAAATATTCGGGAGTGAACAACTCAACCGAATAATATTTCACAATTTGGCACTTTGCCTCAATATGATTCACAGCCTTGATAATTCAATACCAAATTTTCAACAACGTGAATTGAAAAGTAATTCATCCAAGAACAATACCTGTTTTACATCACAACTTCAGAAAATAAATAGATTTATTCATCTTATTAACTAGATTTTCCATTTAAATTATCTGTAGGTAAAATCAATAATGAAAGTATTTTTCATAAAAATGGCAACTCAAACAAACACAGAGTTTACATAAAAGTCAAGTGGCAATCACACCAAATTATCATATAAAAACAACCTCGGCAAACAAGGAACGAGGCATGACAATAAGGGTTTCAATAAGTTACAACAATTTTCCAACTTAATATTTAAGGGCGTCTACAAATCTCAACCGATATAATTTACACATATAAACCAAGTACGTACTCGTCACCTCACGTACATGGTTTTCAATTACACAATTTTCACATAAGCCTCAATGCCTAAGGGGTAATTCCTCCACTCGAGGTTATGCAAGATACTTACCTTATTGAAATTATGCCGATATTCCAAAATCGCTTTCTCGCTTGAATTGACCTCCGGACAGCTCAAATCTATCCAATTCAATTGTATAACTTCATTAAAATTCATCGAAAATAATTCCGGATAATAAAACGTCGACTTAATAATTTATTCTAAAAAGTCAACAAAAGTCAACGCGGGGCCCATCTCTCGGAACCCGATAAAATTTTTATGAAATCTGAACACCCATTCCGATACGAGTTCAACCATACCAATTTGATCGAATTCCAATAACAAATCGACTTCCAAATCTTAAATTTAAACCAAGAGGTTTTTCACAATTTTTCCAACTAAATTCACCGATTAACTGTTAAAAACAACTATGGATTCGGGTAATTTAATCAATATTGAGTTAAGAACACTTAACTCGTTGTTTTCCTTGAAAAACTCCCGAAAATTGCCTCTTCCCGAGCTCCAATCCGTCAAAAATAAAAAATAGGACGAAGTTCTATTTTCAGAACTTAAATTCACTGCCTAGTGATTTCTTCTATGCGATCGCGAACTTCCTCCCGCGATCGCGAAGCACAATTTCAACACTGCCAAAATTAACTCTACGCGATCGTAGAAATCCTATGCGATTACGATGCACTAATTCCGCTACCCTACGCGATCGCAAACCTTCTCACGCGATCGCGAACCTTCTCACGCGAACTTTCTCACGCGATCGCGAAGCATTAAGCGCATTTTCCCAGCTCCCCCCTCCGTTCCTCTTCGCGAACACGGCCTTAGCCACGCGTTCACATGACATAGCTCGCCCAACCTACGCGTTTGCGGACTTGCCCAAGCGATCGCATAGAACAAATTTTTCTGTTGCCCAATTAAGCCTACGCGATCGCAATCCCATTCACGCGATCGCGTAGAACAAAGTCTCCTTTGCCCAAATTACTCTACGCGATCGCAGACGGACTTACGCCATCGCGTATAAGGAAAATCAGAAGAAAATTCCAGCAGCTATCAGCTATTTTCCAAAGGCGAAAAATGATCTGTTAGTCGTCCGAAACTCACCCGAGCCCCTTGGGACCTCAACCAAATATACCAACAGGTCCTAAAACATCATACGAACTTAGCCGAATTCTCAAATCACCTCAAACAACATCAAAATGACGAATCACACCCCAAATCAAAATCTATGAATTTGAACTTTCAAATTCTATATCTTGTACCGAAATACATCAAATCAATCCGAAATGACTTCAAATTTTGGACACAAGTCATAATTGACATAACGAAACTATTCAAATCTCCAGAATCAGATTCCGTCACCGATATCAAAAAGTCAACCCCCGGTCAAACTTCCCAAAAATTCATCTTTCGTCATTTCAAGCCAAATTCCTCTACAGACCTCCAAATAATTTTTCGGTCAACTCTTTCCATTTAATCTTCTAAATAAGAATTGTTCTTTTAATTAAATTGCGAATCATCCGAAAATCAAACTCGACCACACCCGCGGGTCATAATACTTATTACGAAGCTGCTCGAGCCCTTAAGTCACTGAACGGGGCGTAAATTCTTAAAACGACCGATCTGATCGTTACAAATACACATCTTGATATTTAGATATGTATTCAGATTTAGACATCTTAATATTAAAAAAAACAAATGAGGCCTTAGACTAAGTTTAATCTCACGTTTTTCCTCTTGAACGTCAACTTGAATATTCAGGATAAGATTTCTTGTACAAGTTTGTTTCTTCTTCATGTCGTGTTTCTTTCTCTAGATTAAACTTTTTCTGAATATTAATTAGTAGGTTCTTTCGTATTTGTTGGATTGACTAATTATATTCTTTATATGAGTTTTTTAGTTGGATTTTACTGCACTTTCTTTGGGACTGACTGACCATCAGTGACGACAAGGATTCGACATATATTAAATACTTGAATTTATGTTATTCTAATTTGATAACTATCAGTTATTCTTTCTTAATATACTATGCATATTTGTTTGTTTCCACTACTGTATTACAATAGTATCAACTAATCATTGTCACTCACATGAGATTATTGTAATTGCTTGTTGACTACTCTATGTGAAAAAAGTGTGCTTTACTTATTTATTTAACATACCGAGAAATCTACAAATATTATGCTAATTAACATGTTTTGAGAGATCATTATATAAATTTACATCAATATTCACACGAGGAAATTCTTTTTAGAAAAAATTCATACTCAATGTTTGTATCAAATTACTGAATACATAATATGTGCTTTTACATTTCTATCACTTGATCAAGTTCAACTAATATGTACTTTAACTTAAATTTTCGCTGGAGTGTGTTGAATTTATTTGTTTGTGTAAACATCGAATATTGATTGCTTATGCGTTTTGGAAATTATTGTCTACTAATTGATTAGATGAAATAAATAATTATTTTTCCTAGTTGATAATATAAACATCATTTGTGAAGCTTTTAAGTGTGAGTTCGTAATTTTTATGGACTTAATCGGTACGTTAAAAATAAATATTTTCCCGCATTTTATGTTATCGATCATATCAAACATTTTAATCTTATCCGTTACGAATTAAAGTAAAATTACATATCATTTAATCATGATTAACCAATAATATGTGTATGAAAGATATGTGTTCGGTATTCATTAGTTTTGTGACGACCCGACTTGTCGTTTTAGGAATTTAAGCCCCGTTTTGGTGGCATAAGGCCCTGAGCAGCTTCGTATTATGTGTATTGACTTGCGTGCGTGGTTGAATTCAGCTACCGGATGATTCAGAGTGATTTGAGACACTTGGTCCCTAAAAACAAAAGCTTAAGTCTTAGGATTTTGACCGTAGTCGGAACTGCATGAAGACGACTCCGGAATGAAGTTTCGTCGGTTCCGTTAGCTCCATTGGGTGATTTTGGACATAGGAGCGTGTCCGAACTGTGAATCTGAGGTCTCTAGCTAATTTAGGTTTTAAATGGCGAAAGTCGAATTTTTGGAGATTTGGACCGAAAGTGGACTTTTTGATATCGGGGTCGGAATGCGATTCCGAGAGTGGAACAGCTCCATTATGTCATTTGGGACTTGCCCGCAAAATTTGAAGTCATTGCGGGTTGGTTTGATAGGTTCCGGCATAAGTTTTCAAAGTTGGATGTTTTGGAAGTTCATAAGTTCGATTCATGGTGCGATTCGTAGTTTCGACGTTGTTTGATGTGATTTGAGACCTCGAGTGAGTCCGTGTTAGGTTATGGAACTTGTTGGTAAATTTGAACGGGGTCCCGGGGGCCTCGGGTGAGTTTCGGATGGGCTACGAGTCATTTCACCATATTTTGAAATGTTGTTTCTGTCTTCTGGTGTTCTTCTTCGCGAACGCGAAGAGTATCTCGCGTTCGCGAAGTGTTACTACTGACCACCCCATATTTCTTCTTTGCGTTCACGTTCAACCTCTCGCGTTCGCGAAGGTTTCCCTTTTCCTCCATCGTGTTCGCGATTAGCCACTCGCGTTCGCGAAGCTCTTCATGGCACCTCATATTTCTTATTCGCGTTCGACGTCTCGCGTTCGCGTAGGTTCCATCCCTTGTTCTTCGCGTTCGTACTCCTTCCCTCGCGTTCACGAAGGGTTTTTCTGGACAGCCTTACCTTCCTTCTTCGAGAACGCGAGCCTTTCTCCGCGTTCGCGATGCTTTCAGACCTGGGCAGAGGGTTAGGCCATTTTTATCACATTTTGACTTGTAGAGCTCCGTTTTGAGCGATTCCTTGTGGGTGTTTCAAGTAAATCGATTGGGTAAGTATTCTTCACCTAGAATCTATTTATTTTCATGATTCTATCTTCATTTTTATCATTTAAATTATGTTTTGAGTTGAGGAAAATGGTGGTTTTTGAAGAAAAGTTTCAAAATGAAAAATCACAATTTGAGGGACGAAATGGTATCGGAATTCGATAAAATTGGTATGGTTGAACTCGTATCGGAGTTGTTCGGATTTCATGAAAATTATGTCGAGTTCCGAGAGGCGGGCCCCACGTTGACATTTGTTGACTTTTTGGAATAAATTTTTTTAAGTCGACGTATTATTATCCGACATTATTTTCGATGAATTTTAATGAAGTTATACAATTAATTTGGATAGATTTGAGCTGTCGGAGGTCAATTCAAACAAGAAGGTTATTTTAGAATATCGGCCTAACTTCAAAAAGGTAAATGTCTTGCTTAACCTCAAGTGGGGAAATTACCCCTTAGGCATCAAGTCTTATGTGCTATTTGTGAAATGTGAAAAGCCGTGTACGTGAGGTGACGAGTATGTACTCGGGCTTATATGTGCAAATTTTATTGGTTAAAGTTTTAGGCATTCTTATGTATTAAATTAGATAATTGTTGACATTAGTAAATCCTTGAATTATTACGCCTCGTTCCTCATTTGTCAAGTTTGTATTTTATATAATAATTTGGTGTTATTGTCACTTGGATTTTATGTGAATTTCGTGTGTTTGTTGATTTGATATTTTTCTTGGAATTAAATTCATGATGGAATCCTTATCTGAAATATTTATTAAATAAGCTTAAATTGAGGAGTTAATATAATTATCAAGAATTTGGATTAACGAAGGCGTTGCCCTATATTGAGTATTTTTCATCTCTGTTGATTGTTTTGAGGTTTATTATATGTTGTGTGGAGCCTTGGGCTATTTGTTGAGAAATTTATTGATTCTGCTACATACTTGGAATTTGGTTGTTGACAATAGAAAATTGTGATATGAATTATTGTATTTTGTTGTGGTTTAGATACTCTTCTTGATGTTATTTATCTTTCCTACCTTGCTTGTAAATGATATACATATGCTTGGTAAGGAAGAGTGTAAAGCACGAAGGGTGATGCCGTGCTATTTGAGAGTGTAAAGCACGAAGGGTGATGCCGTGCCATTTGAGAGTGTAAAGCACGAAGGGTGATGCCGTGCAATTGAGAGTGTAAAGCACGAAGGGTAATACCGTGCTATTTCATTTATATTATCAAGTGAGGATGAGAGTAAAAGCACGAATGGTGATGCCGTGTAATTATTTTTATATTATCATATATTCATGGCACGAAGGGTGTTTCCGTACACGCGAGGACGGGGGACATACATTATATTGTGATATCGTTTTGTTGTGTATACATTCATGCTTTTATCTTGAGATGTTATTGTGCACCTATGCTTTCTATGTGACTTGTAGTCGTTGTTGCTTTCTGTGTGCCTCCGCTTTATTTTCTTTTATTGTTATTGGTATTTCTCCCACCTAGTTGGTACTGTTATATGTATGCACGATGAGAAAGATGTAAATGCACGAAGGGTGTTGCCGTGCTAATTGAGCTGATCTACGTGTATATATATATATATATATATATATATATATATATATATATATATATATATATATATATATATATATATATATATGGGTGAGGATGAGACAAGAGCACGAAGGTATTATCGTGTCATTTGAGGTAATATGTTGAAGATATTTCTCACACCAAGAAAGTTAAATGAAGTGTCACATGGTGACTTTTATTTGAAAGAATTATATTAGAAGCATATTTATTTGAAAGAATTACATTAGAAGAATATTTATTTGAAAGAATTATATTAGAAGCATATTTATTTGAAAGAATTACATTAGAAGAATATTTATTTGAAAGAATTATATTAGAAGCATATTTAATTGAAGAATATTTATTTGAAAGAATTATATTAGAAGCATATTTATTTGAAAGAATTATATTAGAAGAATATTTATTTGGAAGGATTATATTAGAGAGATATTTACTTGAAAGAAGTATATTTGAAAGATATTTACCTGAAAGAATTACATTCGAAAGATATTTATTTGAAAGAATTTTAATGGAAGGATATTTATTTGAAGGAAATATATTCGAAATATATTTATGGAAGAGAATTATATTCTAGAGACTTTATTGAAAAACTTAAAGATAAAAGATGTATATTGAAAGGACTTGGTTAATTGATTGTACCTGTGTTTATTATTCGTTTGAGTAATGTTTATGGTGTTCATGTTGCCTTGCTGTTTAAATCACGTTGATTGGTGTTGCTATTACTGCTATTTGTTTTCTATCAATTTTTATATCATATTGCACAGGTTATTAGACTAATGAGTGTCTTGACTGTACCCCATCTCTACTCCACTGAGGTTGGTCTTGATACTTACTAGGTACCGACCGTGGTGTACTCATACTACACTTCTGCAAATTTTTGTGCAGAGCCAGGTATTGGGGATATAGGACTCAGACAAAGTTAGAGTGGGATCGCAAGAATTCAAGGTAGAGCTGCTTGGTCGTCGTAGTTCCTTGGAGTTTTTCCATTTTATTTTACTGTTATTTATTATTCAAACAGTGTTGATTATTCGATCCTTGAGATCATTTCATGTATTCAGTTAGAGATCGTGACTCAGTACTATCAGTCTTGGGAGGTTGTTATACTCATATTTGTTTCGCTATTGGTTTTGATTACCTATTTAATTCAAACAAAAAAAAAATCTTAGAAATGTAATGGAAATCGCTGTTGGTGCAAATAATCGGATGCAAATAAGTTGTTAGATAAAAACTTACATGTACACCTCCAATAGATGCGTTCTGCGTGACATGTGGACAAGCTTTTTTCATATAATCATAATTAATTAATATATATTTTTACTTATTAGATTAAGTAACAATGATACTTTGATATAAGTTAATGTAAAAATTCGATGTGGACTAAATTTTTACCAGAATTTAGAGGTTAGGAAAAGAAACCAAATACCAAGTCAGATCAAGGTGGCACTACTTCAAGAAACATTTCAATGAAGCCTTTCACGAGGAGTCAAGCTAAGGACTTTCGATTCAAGTTTTATGGATGAAAATAAAATCTTTGAAAGGCTCCAACATGGAAAGCTCAAATATTTTTAATGTATTAAATACTTTACCCCTTTAGTCTTATAATTTTAATTAGGGGGCAATTATATCTTTCTACTACTTTTACAGCTTGTTTGGATAATTGTTATCAATTGTATTGTATTGTTACTTTAAATACGATGTTTGTTTTGATTGTTACTTAAATTTTATTGTATCGTATCATTAAATCCGCCGTAACGTAACGATGAAATATGCCACTTTATGTAACGACCGATTTGGTGTGGTCGCGTCGTTACCTTGTCTTTTTCTCTCATCTCACCCTTCATTATTATTAAATAATTTTATTTTATCATTCACCCTACCTTTTTATATAATAACTTTACCCATTATCATAATTTTTTTTAATAATATTGCAAGTTTATTCTTTATACTGTTGGTGCGTGATATCATGAAAAAACGGCAAACGATACAATCTATCCAAATATTGTATTCATCAAATAATACAATAAAATACAATACAATACAATACGATACATTATGAAACGATATGTGACAACCATCCTTAGTATAAATAAATAAGAAGTTAGGGTTTTATATCTAGTTTATGACGTATGAAGAATTGTATCTCTTTAGAGAGCTTGGAAACCCTTTGCTGCATTTCAATATTTTGTCCTAAGATTTGCAAGTAGGTTACTATCTTCTCGAGGATTCTGATATATTAGGTGTACTTAATTTTTTAATTAAATGGTATTTTGGTTAATTTTATCCATTACATCATTTAATTATTTAAATTTAATTGTGTCTTTCTTTAATTTCTATCTTTCTATTTCCATCTTCTTGCTATGTTATTGTTTCACATTAGTGATGAAGGCTTTAAATACAAAAGTTTCCATTGCAAAGAAATGGAGCAAGATTATTAGTAATCGAAGCACAAGTTAAAATCATAAACGAGTGACACACCATTTATTCTTGAAATACTTTTCCCGAAAACGGCAATGCACAATTTCAGCTCATGAATATGTAAGAGCTTAAAGCACATTGGAAATACGTACAAAGCATATCATTAGTTAAAACAATCATATTTGGGCATGACTTAAGGACATAAGCTTTTAGGCAAATCTATTTTCGCAGTCAATTTAGAACAGTTGAATCAAGGCTCATTTCATAACTCTTCTCACATCATTTCATTTCATTTGAACCATTGGCCACAAGTATAACTTTCATTCTTGGCACGGTGGCCACCCTTTATATCTCCAACTCGCTTCTTTCACTTTCAAGAATCTTTATAGATTATCAACAATATGTGCATTTGAAATCAAGGCCTTAAGTATATATATATATATATATATATATATATATATATATATATATATATATATATATATATATATATATATATATGAACAATAGGAGTTTTAGGCACATTAAGTATTCATTCCAAGTTATGCATAATGGGCATTCATTTGAACATGAATTGATGTTATAATGCTTTAACACATAAACCATACTTGAACACATTCCCGAAGGAGATCGTGAATAGATAGCAGTAATTCGAACACGATTTGAGTACATTCATCTAGACATATATACGAATTTGGATTTGAAGTTTTCTAGATTTATTTGTCTCTAATTATCGAAAGTTGAAAATTGAAAGGTTTGCAAAGTTCATACGTTTGATCGGGGGATGACCTTGATGATATCAGATTCAAATTCTGGTTCCGGGAGTTAGAATAGGTCCATTTAGTCACTTGAAGCTTGTGTGCAAAGCTTGGATTAATTCCGTATTAGTTAGGCTTGAATTGGATGTTTGAATTGAAGTTGGAAGCTCATAAACTTAAAAGAGTGATCTTGATCGACAATTCGTGGTTTTGATATTAATTCTAGTGTTTTGAGACTTTTGATAGGTTTGGGGAAGGTATTAGGACTTGTTGGTGTGATTGAACGGGGTCCTGGGGCCTCGGGTGTGTTTCGAACCATTTTGATCTTGTTGGCAGTTCTGTTGCTAGTGTTTTCGGACCTGCGAAGTTTTGTCCGCAGGTGTGAGTCTGCAGAAGCGGACAATTGGCCGCATAAGCGAAGTATGACTAGGGGCTACAGAGTCCGGAGATGCGGAAGGATCTGCATAGAAGAAATGTCGCTTTTATCATGTATTGCGCGCAGAAGCAGATATTGGAGCGCATGTGCAATGATCGGGGGCTTAAGTGAGCTTACAGAACCGAGCATTTTTTCGCATAAGCGACAATTTTGTCCGCAAAAGCGAAAATTGCTGGGCAGATTAAAATTCCGAGTGTTTGGTCTATTTTTCATCATTTGGAGTATTGGAGCTCAATTAGAGGCCACATTTGGGAAGTTTTTCACCACACTTACTTGATTTTTGATATTAAATCTCGTTTCCCCATGGATTATTATACATAGACTATGTGATTTAAAGGAGAAATTTGGAGGTTTTGGCTATGGTATTGGTGAGAAAAAATTTGGAGATTTAGGGGCCGATTTGAAGTCGGATTTGGATAAAACTTGTATATTTGGACTCGTATTGGAATGAGTATTTGGATTCCGCTTCCGGGGTGCGAGTCCGGGTTTACTTTTTGGTTGACTTGGTGTATTTGTATAGAGATCGAAGCTTTATTATTTGGGATTGTTTCTTAAGGCCTTATTTAATGTTATTGAGTTGTTTTGGCTAGATTCGAGTCGTTTGGAGGTTGATTCGCATGGGAAGGTATTTTTAGAGTATTGATTTGGCTTGCTTGAGGTAAGTATCTTACCTAAACTTGGTATGAGGCACTAGATGCTTGAATTATTGATGATGGCTACATGCCAAGGGTGACACACATATGGGGGATGAGCATGTATGCGTGCACCAAATTTTATCCATGCTCGGAGTAGTGCTTAGATTATGTTATGCCTTGAATTGATTTCTAAGCTTTATGTTATTATACTTCATATGTTTGTACCCCTTTGTGAGCTACTTGAATTATGTTAGAGATCGTGTTTAGTATAATCTCCTATTCAAACATGTTAAATAATATTGTTTGGCATAATCGCCTAATCGTAGCTTGGGTAGCACACTTCGCACATACACACACCTTAGCATGTCACTTTTATCAGTCCATGAGCTTGTGATTTGATATTCATTGCTCGTATACATGTATTTTTGTATATGCCTTTTGTGAAATATGGAGTGGTTGGTAGCACGTGAGCGGTCCATACGGATTTTAGCTATAGTAAGCGCGTGAGTGGTCTGTACAGTTGATATATGGCACGTGAGTTATCTGTGCAGTGTTTGGATAATAATCCATCCCCCTAGGCTCACTGTAATGACTCGACCGGTCGTTTCGAGTATTTGCACTTTGCTCGGTAGTTTGAGGGCATGAGTAGCTCCGTATGATGTATTATGACTTATGTGAATCGTCGGTTTTGGTTTTCAGGTTATTCGGAATCGATTTGAAAGAATGAATTTCATGATTTAAGCTTTAAGTTAGAAGAGTTGACCAAGTTTAACTTTTGTGAATTTGACCCCAGAATGGAGTTTTGATGGTTCCGTTAGGTCCGGATGGTAATTTTGGACTCGGGCGTATGCTCGGATTTACATTTGGATATTTCTAGAAAGATTCAACACTAATTGGCGAAAGTTGAAAATTTAAAGGTTTGGAAAGTTTATAAGTTTGACCGAGAATTGACTTTGTGGATATTGGGTTCGGATTGTGGTTCTGGGAATTTGAATAGTTTCGTTATGTCATTTGAGACTTGTGTGCAAAATTTGAGTTCATTCTGAGTTGATTTGATATGTTGCGGCAAAAGTTTTGAAAGTTGAAAGTTCAAAGTTCATTTAAGTTTGATTTGAGGTGCGATTCGTCGTTTTGGTATTGTTATGCGTGATTTGAGGCCTCGAGTAGGTTCGCGTTGCGTTATTGGACTAGTTGGTATATTCGGGCGGGGCCCCGAGTGGCTCAGAAGAGTTTCAGATGAAGTTCAGATCGTTTGGATCAATTTTTGGCTAAGGCAGCTGGTGGCAGGATCTGGTGTGATCGCATCTGCGGCTGGTTTGTGCAGGCGCGATGGTCGCAGAAGCGACAAAGGAGCCGCAGAAGCGAGGTGAGATCTTGGTGAGAATTAGGTTTTCTTGGACTTGGTTCTTTCCCAGTGAGTTTTTCTTTTGAACCAAGCATTTTTCTTTCTTTCCTTCTGTTTGTAATATATATATATATATATATATATATATACATAAAAAAAATAGAGAGAACTTGAAGCAAAGAGAATTCACTACTTGAAAAGCTGTATTTTTTTAGAGTCACCTAAGTTGTTCTTGAACCTCCTTTCTGAGCTCATGTTTGTACATTGACGGTGAAACAGAGTGACTTGTAAATCCCATGTATATTGTGTGGGGAGTTTTTGTTGTGCATTTCTGTGTATGCATGTCAGTCTAGAACTTGCCCTGCCTGTTATTTGAGGCGAAATCTTAGGAAGTTTTGATCCTTAGAGTGATATTAGGCATTCTTTGATATAAACCACTTGTGCCTAAATTAGCCTACCAAATGAATGAATATCCCTAGCATCCTAATTTGTGCCTATTAATATTTTCTTTGGCAACCCATGTTACAAGCCATGTCCATTTTGCATTAATCTATCTTGTTAACCCATCTTCTCCTTAACTACTTTAGGTTGTGTGATTGGGCAGAAGTTGTGGTTATGAGAAAATATTATGTACTTGGAAACTCAAAGTTGCACCAAAGAATGAAAGTTAAGTCCCTTGATACTCCCTTTTTGAAGATCCATTATTAAAAAAGAAGATATATTTGGGAAAAGTAAGAGGGAGACAAAAGAAAATAATAAGTTTATACTTCGGCGCTTGAGCTGCGGAAAAACAAAAAAATGTGGAAAGTGTCTACAGAGAAAAGAGTGGGAAACGTAGAAGTTAGTGATGCTTAAAGTGGTTAGGGGAAGATTTAGTCACTATATAACCAAAAGTGTCCATACCTTACCCCCAAGCCAATATTACAAGCTTTGAAAAGTCTTACTTGACTATGGATTGAGACTCCTACATTAGTGGATAGTGACAGAATGGGCAAGCTTATTACATGTGTTGCATGTGAAATTCCTTGATGAGTGCGAGTGTTTTGTTTTATATGCCCTAGTGCTTGTGAATTGTTACTATAGATGTGTGTTTTGGGGGCATTTCTTTATTTGTGGGCTACAATGGGATTTGTAAGGAGTAAAGTTTCGAGTTTCAATAGATGAATCTGAGCAAAAAAAAGGTGTTCACTCTTGTGGTTGATATCTCTCAATAATTGCTTGACATGGAGTTTGAATGAGCTTGAATGCTTCTTTGTGATTTGTCTGTGATATCATGTGTTTGCTCGAGGACAAGCAAAAGTCTAAGTATGAGGTGGTGATAATATGCTAGAATTACATGTAATTGGATATATTTTACCCCTACTTTGGTGTGTTTTTAGGTATTTTGAATGTTGAAAGATGACCAATCGAGCTTAATTGTTGAAGTTTGTTATGTAGGAAGCCAAGAGTAAAGAATAAAGGTGATTTGAGCAAAAATGAAGCTAAAAGGCAATTTTTAAAGAAAAAAAATCGGACCAGGCAGTGAAGTAACTTTGAAAAGCACAGAAAAATCTGGAAAACACAAACAGGCCCTGTGCGAAGCACAACTATAGCACAAGGGCAAATTTGTATGCGTTTTATCTTGAGGGGCAACTTAGTCAATTGGCTTAGGGACGTGATATAAAAGTTTTCAACCCTAATTGCAGCCACACACTTGACTTGAGAAGGTAAGAAATACCATTGTTGAAGCAAAATTGAGCCCGAAAGATGCTCAAGTTCATTCAAGAAGACGAATCGAAGAGTTTCTCTATACTTTTCTATCTTTATTTCTATGAATATTGGTTTGACAATGGTTTATGTATTTTTGAGTAGTGTTATGAGTAGATAAACTCTTTAATATAAGGTTTGATGGAACTTATTGGAAGATAATTTTCTACTGTATTTAATATAGATTTGCCTTTGAATTTTCTCTACTTGTTCAACTATATTTTCATTGTTGTTAATTGAAGAGCTTTCAATTAACTGTGCCTATTTAGTGTGTATATTGCTCGAGAGAGAGTACACATTTAGGTAGTTGTTAAACAATACCACTCCTAACGTAGTTGAGAGATCGATGCAGAGGGTTTAAAGGCGGGATTAGAGATAACGAAGCATTGGTGCGATCGTAGTGAGCGGCAAATTAGTGCCAGCTAGCGTAGTTCGAGAGAATATGTCTAGTAAATTGTAGTAGTTGCTCGAGAGAGATCTACGACAATCAAAGTACTCATGATTGGTAGAGAATAGTTAGGCAAATTCATAGAAAACATAGTGGGAAAGATTTCGACAATAGGGGAAATTATAACCTTAGACTCTTCCAAATCTTGTCTACTATATTTGCTTTGCTCGTTATAAATTACTGTATTTTTAATTACTTTGATTTAGTTAGTAAACTCTCAAATGGTTATATAATATTTCTGAAGGTTGATTACTTGAATTCGTATAAAACTATTGGTTGTAATTAACACGTTATTTCCATGTGGGATTCGACTCCGGACTTGTAAACCAGATTATATTTATAACGACTGCTTAGTCCTTTTAGGAGGCATAGTTGAGCGTGATCAAAGCCCCTCTAATCTCTTTCTTTTTTATTAAGCCATGACCTCCATTAATCTCTTCTAGAACTACTATTTTTCTATCTCATTCCTAAAATCCTCCTTTCTTACTTCTTTTGAATTCATTTTTCCTATCCTAAATTTGGTGTTGGTCATAATTAGGAGTGGCAAACGGGCGGTTCGAATATGATTCGGGTCGGAAACAGGTAATGAAAAAACGGATAAATTATCCGACCCGATCCATATTTAATACTGATAAAAAATCGGTTAACCAACAGAACCATATTATCCATGACTTTTTGAATATGATCACTTTTGGGAGAACTCCTAGTCTCCCAAACTTGAGGAACCCCCAATTTGAGGCTTTACAAATGTAAAAGTTAAACTCATTGGTTATCCATTGGTTACCTATTGGTTACCTATTGGTTATCCATATTTGACCCGTTTTTAAAAAGTTCATTATCCAACTTATTTTTTAGTGGATAATATGGGTGGTTAATTATTTTCTTTTAACCATTTTGCCACCACTAGTCATAATTGCATGGTTGGTAGAAGAAAAAGCCAAGAAAGAAAATTATGGTTTCAACTAATTTGGAAACGGGACGTGAAGCCTCTCACTATATGGTATATTTGTTTAGTTATAATATTTTTTATTGCTTAGTGGCTAATATGACGTAAAAGTTGTAGAAAGATTCTGAAATGCTGTGAAGTTACTATTTTTTATTTTAAAATGATGTGAATTAAATTACTATTTTTTATTTTTGAAGTGTATCTTTTAATCAATTTATTAAATGTGCTGCTTAATAGTTGTTGTACTTGGAAATTTGCATTCGATTTCTAAATGATGAAAACAATAGGAGCAAGATTTTTGTAAAATTCATTTAGCAACCTTTAGCTTCCCTTAATATTTTTCGTCTCTTAAACATCCACGGAAACACAATAAGTAACTGAAAAAATGACCAAAGCGGCAAGTACGTTCCTCTTCGTGTTGCAGGAGAGTTTAAATGCAATCGATTTAATATCCTATTCCAATCTCTAATAAAATTTATAATTAGAACTATTATGAATTATATAACTGATTCTGCTCTTTGATAAGTTTTCCATATAAATTGAGTATTTAACTTCACCTCTCAAATTGAGAGAACTGCTCTTTGAGAACTCTTTAATTATGAAACTAAAAAAGAAGTTGCCAATGCTTATTTGCTTTGATTTGCTTTTCTGTCTGATTTTTTCGTATGTAATTTTTGGTTATGCATTCAACTTTTATTTTCTTTATATCAGCTAAATAGTAGAAAGAATTGTTTAACCGTGCGAAGTGCGGGTTAATTAACTAGTATTAATAATAATTGAGCTCTCCACCCATCTTGTTACGACTTTGTTCGAGTAATTTACAACGAGCAACTATTTTTAATTCATCTTTCCGAATTTGATTTCCATTTGATAATTTGTTTTTTATGAAGTTGAGTTTTGCATTTGGCAAATTTGGATTGTCAAATGCAATAGTGTGCAGTTGCACTCAATGTCTGATCCCTTGAGAAAAAAATTATCGAAATAACTATATGAGTTTCAGCTAAATGCGCAAATATAAATAATTAATGTTACCCTAATTAGAATTTAATCTGTACTTTTAAACTTATAATACAAGTTATAAATTTGGTGGTTTAAACTTATAATACAAGTTATCAATTCAGGCATATGTATCACGACCCAAAATCCCACCAAAGGTCGTGATAGCGCCTAACCCGCTCGCTAGACAAGCCAACACAATAACAATCACAATTATAAAGCAGATTTATCAAATCTTAAATAAATTTCATAATATAATAAGAAACAATAATAATCTCAAATTGGTAAGATAGATAAAATATCTGAGACAAGGTCTATACGATCACAACTATCTATATAGCCCAAAACCCGGATATCACAAGCATCTAACAAGAGTATGTAAGCCAACAGAATAATACTGTTTGTCTGAAATAGATAGAAAGACATGATAGATAGATAGATAGATAGATAGATAGATAGGGAAGAGGACACCATGTGCTGCGAATCGAGCAAGTAGAGCAGCTAACCACGAAATCTCCTCAAAATCACCTACTGCATCGGGTGAATGCCACTAAAATCGGCCTCAGAACCTGCACAAAAATGTGCACAAGCATAGCATAAGTATAAAATACGGTACTCAATAAGTATTAAGTCTAGCCTCGAAAAAGTAGTGGCAATGGGTTGACATCAAGTCTAGCAGTCCAATATTCAGATGAAAGTGTAAATCAAATATATAATAGAGCAGGCTATCATCAAACGGATATGAAAGCTTAAACAGAGATTATACGAAATTTAGATATGCCTTCACAGATATCAGAGATCATATAAGATAGCAACAATTCAATCCTTGAATAAGACCTAATACATATCAACCAAACTGGAATAAATCCACCACATGAGCCAACACGACAACAACTGTCTATGTTGATACTCAATTTTGTACTCATATTTTATAAAATATTCCATATACTTTCAAAATATCATTTTGCACCATTACCCATTTTATAGGGGGTCGTATAAGTATTTTTATAAGTTTTAAAGCTTTAAAATTAATTTTTCTTATATTTAAATTGTTCAAATATTTGTTGATTGTCCCTTCAAATTATTTTTGGGTGACTTAATCATCCAAATTTACTATTTTCTTACCCACATGTATTTTATAATATTTTATCCTATTTTTACATAATTACATTTGCGTTTTTACCTATTGTCTACATTAGTTGCAATAATAGCCTATATTCTATAAATAATTGCGTTTATTATATTAATTATGCCAAAATAGCATTCTATATTTTTATAATGCCGAGTTATTATTTTTTAAGCATTTTATTTTATAAATAATATTTTTTTATTATTTATTAGATGTTTTTATAATTTTGTTTTAATTAATTTTAGGTATTTTAAAAGCTGGCCCAGATCATGCCATTTTTCGGATCTAATTGGCAGCCCAAACACCCCGCCTTAGCCCAATAATTCCCCAACCCAAACCAAATGATCCTCTTTTAAATGACCCGGTCGTGACCCGTTTAAACGACCCGCCCCACCCCCTTTTATTCTTGGCCATTGATTTCAAATGATCAACGGCCTATAAAGCACCCCTCTTTTAATTAACCAACCCTCCCCCCCTGAATCCCTACCATTTCTATTAATCTGTCGCCTCTAAACTCTCCTAACCTTCCTCCTGTCTCTGCAAAACCTAGCCGACCTGGGAGATCCTCCATCGCCCCTTCCTTATACGCGTTTATATGCGGATTCTACTTACCATCTTTGTTCATCTCGCTCAATTATGGTTACTTTCGTTACCAATTCACTTATGGCAAGGCCGATTCTTTTAGATACGGTTTCGACCTTGTGGATCTGGGTACGATTATGGCTCTACACGCTCAGAAAGAGGATATCTCCTCTTGATTATGGCATATTTCCGTCGATCCCTCAGTGATCAGGGCTTGTGGACGATTTTCCCTAAATCTGTTTTCAACTAAGGTTTGCCTGGTTCTTCTGCTAATCCGATTCTAAATTGATTTTTCATGCTATTCTTTCCTTTATTATGTTTGATTAATTATTTTTTCTTGTTTGTTCCTTTAAGTTTACTACTATATAAACCCCTTCCCAATCCCCCTAAAACGGACCTTCAACTACTATTACTCTCTCACTCACTTACTCTGGTATTCTCTGAAACTATTGATTCTTGGTTGGCTGAAAGCCAAGGCCACCAAAATTAATTCATTAACCTCCTCTAGTGCAAGCACTGCTCGGAGCCCATTTCGAGGCTCTTGTAAACTCTGAAGCACTGAAGATTTGGGGTTTCATTATTTCTCCTTCAATCGCTGCTATTTTTGAGATTTTATGTTTCTCACTCTTTGTTCTTTTTTTTGCAATTGGTTAGTGCTCTCTACCCTCGCAATTCTACTTTCTTCTGTTTGTGTTTATGTTATGTGCACCAGTTCTATTTGGATTTCTACGAGTTAATATGGTTTTGATACTATGCTACTTCGTATACAATCCTGCTCGGTTTAATGCCATTCTGCAGTTTCAATAGCCTCAACCCTGTTCAAGTCCTAATTTTAACTCATGCATAGTTAACTAAGTCGATTCCTAATGTTTTCCTGGTTCGTTTAAATGTGATTGATGTCTGTTGCACCTTATTTTGGATTATTGTACTAAAAACTCTTAGGAAACTAATGCTTGCCCATAATTGGTCGCATGTGTTCTTCCTCCTTCATGCTAAGTCATTCATGTACAGCTCCCTGACTTTCCTGGAGTTAATCCATGATCATGTGAATTCTGCGTGCCAATATTGTCTTAACTCTTAGAAAAACATGTTTCTCTGCTATTTGTAAACCTCAATATTGTGTTATTGTTGCATGATTTATGGTGTTGTTCTATAGAACCCTACCTGCTAGAGTTAAGTTTACTTGAGTTTAATGCTTTAGGACAATCTTGGATGCATATAATTGAACTTGTCATGAGTAGTCGACCTACCGAATCTCTGACCTCTTAAGAATTAGGTAAATTTGTGTTAATTGATTAGTTACACCCATTGAACTATGCTCACAACCTAATTTACCCTGATTTTTCATGCTAAGTCTTTCTTGAAAAGACTGTCTTTTCAGAATTAATCCTTGTCCATATTCCACCTTAGGTTTTCTTATGCTAAGTCTTTCATGATTGGAACTAGGTGAATACTTGCTAATTATCTTGTCACACCCATTGAACTGTATTATCAGATTGGTCTGTTTTGGACCTTCATGATAGGGATCTCTGTTTGACTATAAGATCAGCTTCAACCATGTCTTGCCTTAGATCTTCCTGATAAGTCTTCTATGTATGAACTTCTATTGAACCAGAATTAGTTAGAACCATGTCCATCTTGAACCATTGTTTGTTGAAATCTCTATGAGAATCTTTAACCAAATTGTTCTGTTCTTGAGCTTCTTTTATCTCTTAGATATCATTTGTTTAACAGTACGATTTCTTTATTAGCTGTAACACCGAGCATCTAATGTGCATGTGTCTATTGGGTTGTTACTTATGTTGTTTGTATTCCTGCTAGTTGCTAGTTAGTGGGTAAGCAAGATAATTGCCTTCATGTTTGGGCCTGGTTTATTGGGCTATGTGTATTGTTGGATCTAAGCATTGGATTCAGGTGTACTTTAATCGTTCTTTGTGAGCCTGTGGATTTGGGCATGTTGGGTATGCGAAGAGTAAGGCTGGTGAAGGCCCAGAAAGCATCACTGGTTATTTTGTACTTATGCTGGACCTGTAATTATTGTATTTGGGCCTGTAATTGCTATATTAAGCCTGTAACTGTTTTATTTGGGCATGCATTATTTTATTTGGGCTTGTAATGATCTGTAATAACGAATAATGGAGAATTAGTGACAGTGGGGGGGGGAGGGAGGGGAGAGGTAGGATACTTTAATTCTTGCATGAGAGAGTAGAAAATATGCCTATTAGATCTAAATGCTTTATTTGCTACTTGCTCAACATGCCCTATTTCTATGTATTGTTAGATAGCATGGCTATAGGATCTCGTTTGAGTAATCAAGAATTGCTCACATTGATACCTCTTGTAATTATGTGGCTTACCTACAGGATTAATGAAATAGGCATGCGTTTAAAACAACTTCATTGCCCAAATAAGGAATCATGCATATAGGATTTCAATGTGGTTAATTGAAATTCATGCTACTAATATTCTCATCATACTGCTGCCTTAGATAACATGTCTGTAGGAATAAAATGAAACAACCGTATGTTCTCAATTACTTTGCTGCCCGGATATTATTGTCTAGATACCATGCCTATAGTACTTCTCTATTCATTTAGAAATCATGTCTATAGGATCAAAGACAAATAACTATGCGCTTTCAATGATCTCAAAGTCCAGTCATAAGTCGCCTAGAGATCACGCCTATAGGGTTTTAATAAACCATCTATTAAAATTAACAGTTTGTATGATCCTATGTTAACTCTTGAATCGATCGACCACATAGAAATCATGCATATAGGTCTTGCGCTATTCAATATACTCCGATTTCAAATCTGCCTACCTACAACCATTCACTTAATAATCTGGAACACTGTTAGCATAAACCTATAATTGTTTGCATGCATTTGTGTCTATGTGAGGAGGTCAATTTGAGCCATTAACTGTCAACTGTGTGCAGTCCTAATTTTTTTGATTGTGCGCCTAGTTTTATCTTTTTTGAGCATCCTAAGTAAAGTCTAGAACTACCAAAGTAGTAGGTCCAATCTCCTGGATCATAGGCATGTGACGGATAAGAAACACATAGGACGCATTTTAGAATTGAACTAGAACGCCTTTAGGTAAACAACTTTAAGATAGTAATTGGGTAAGCAGGAGATCATAGTCTATGCCCGCTGAATAATATGAGCAACCCTTACCCTTAAAGGAGTTGTGAAATATTATTTATATTGCACGGTGTGATCTTTTAGGCTAAAAAACTTAGGGACCCCCCCTCCCCACATACACACAATTATTGTTTGTACATTTGTGTGAACGTAGATTAAAATAGGCCATATCTTGTAATCTTCCAGATCGTATCCATTGTTTTTTAATGTCTAATCCGCTTTCTTTTCCTATGTGCAAGTTGTTTTGTCTTGTAAATTTAGATCCCTTACTCTTCTTTAACTTATATGATCACATAGGATAATTATAGTTCGATAGTCCCACATAGCATAAAATTTGGTCGGGACCCATAAATGTGGACCTCGAAGAGTATCTAACCCCTTCTCTTTGAGGTAATTTGAGCCATCACTCGATCTTTGGTGACGTAGACTAGTCAAACAGAGTTATTTGCGAATATGTGCCCTAACGCACCTCAAAAATCATTAGGTGGCGACTCTTCTCTTTTAACACCTATTTAAAAGAGTTATCACATGTCGAAACCTGCTTTCGCGAGAAAACGGGGTGCGACAGTCTATATAGACCAAAACCTAGATATCACAACCATCACAAGCATCTAACAATAGTGTATAAGTCAACGGAATAATACTGTACATATGTCTAAAGATATAGGGAGGAGGACTCTATGTGATGCGAATCGGGCAAGTAGAGCAGCTCACCCTGAAGTCTCCTCAAAATCACCTACTACGTCGGGTGAATACCATTAACACCATCCTCAGAACCTGCACAAAAATATACAGAAGCGTAGCATGAGTATAAAATACGGTACTCAGTAAGTATCAAGTCTAGCCTCGAAGAAGTAGTGATAAGATGTCGACATTGACTCTAACAGTTCAATAATAAGATGAAAGTGTAATCAAATATATAAATCATCAAACGAATATTAAAGCTTAAACAGAGATTATACAGGATTTAGGCATGCTTTTGCGGATATCAGAGATCACATAAGATATCAACAGCTCAATCCTCGAATAAGACCTAATAATTATTAACCAAACTGGAATAAATCCACCCCATGAGCCAAATATGAATAAATATGCATGCTCAGTATCCCACTCTCAACACCTCACAGTACAAATCCATGTGCCTGACACATGCCACGTGTTTAATAAACACCAAAAGAATTACAAGTGTCTGCGCTCACAGGTCCAAGGTAACATGGGTAATCATCTGACTTCAGAGGGATGGATCCATATCCAAGCGTTGATCATTAATCAATCTTTGCGGCGTGTAACTCGTTTCAATCATAATACCATCAACAATCGATAATCAATATTCGATCAAGTGCCCATAATGCGAATCTCATTAATTTGCCTCAATAAAAACTCTCCACTCATGAATATAGAAAGAAAATAAAATAATAAAAGGGTACAAGACATGAAAATAACAAGAATGTGGATAGAAGCTCATATGGCTAAAGGATGACTATGGCTAACCATATAATTCAATTTATCACAATGGCTCAATAACCTATTTAACATGCTTCTAGCTTAATCATATTATTATTATGAGCTAATCAGGCCATAGAAATCATCAAAATCATGGAGCTAACAAGGCAAGTATATGACTATGAATTATAATAAACCCAACATAACAAAGTAACCCTCATGTCAAATCAACAAGTCATAACCCTAAGCATGCTCCAAAATCATGAATACAAACCATCACGTAGTTATAGAATCAATTTGAACATGGATAGTAACTTCATATAATTCAATAAAGCACAATTCAAATCAACAAATACTGGATATGGTCCAAAACCTAGCTACACATATACGCTCGTCACCTCGCATATACGTGGTTCTTAAATCATGAATCAAGTAGCAATTATATCATATGTGGGATGAATTCCCTATTACAAGGATAGACAAGAGACTTACTCCGTGCGACAACTTCAAAGAAAGAAAAAATTGCCTAAATATCCAAACTCAACTCCAAACGATCCAAATCTAGTAAAAAAATAACTCAATAACATCACCAAACAATAAAGTTTCGATCTTGACACAAATCAAAAACTCAATAAAACTCAACAAAACTCAACTCGGGCCCATAAGGTCAAAATTCGAGTCAAGGGGTAGATTCCGATTACCCATAATCTCACGAGTCCAAATATATGATTAAATTTCAAATCCAAGCCAAAATCGACCTTCAAATTCCGAAATTACACACTCTTGAGCTGTAGACAGAAACCCAAATTTTTCTTTAATAATCCATATTTTAGGTGTAGAAATCCAAGGAGAATTAAGATATAAAGTCAAATTCAAGTAAAAATTTCTTACCTCTAAAGTAGTAGTGAATTTGCTCTACAATATCTCCATCTCTCGAAGTCCAGGGTTCAAAATATAAGTGAATGGGAAAAATCTTGAAATTATAACACGTAATGTTCTGCCCAGTTATACACATCGCGATCATGACACACCCTTCGCGATCGCGAAGGCTAAAATGACCGCCCAACTGCTTTGATTCTTCGCGAACGCGAAGACACCCTAGCCTTGCTCCACGAACGCGAAGGCATTCCTTCCGCCAGACATTACCCCTTGCGAAGAAAATCCTCCTGCCAGCTCCCCCTTCTTCGCGATCATGAGACAAGCTCCGCGATCGCGAAGCACTGCTACACATCAGAAAAGCAGCAATCCAAAACCAAGAAGGAATGATCTGAAACCATTCGAAAACATACTCGGGCCCTCGGGACCATATCCAGTTACACTAGTAAGTCCAAATACCTTATCCGAACTTGTCTGAATGCTCAAAACACCATGACTAACATAAAAACCAAGAATCGACGATTAAAACACATGTTAAGCTTCTCTTAAGTTCATAAAATTCCAAACTTCTAACCAAGCGTCCGATTCAAGCCTAACTAATTCGGATTACATCCAAACTTTGCACACAAGTCCCAAATAACAAAATGAACATATTTCAACTTCCAGAACAATAATTCGAATCAGATAACTTCAAAGTCAACCCTCGGTAAAACTAAGGAACACTCCAAACCTCTAAATTTCCAACTTTCGGCAAATCCCAAACATCATAGGAACCTTCAAATATAAATCCAAACATACGCCCAAGTCTAAGATCTCGGAACACTGAAATTCAGTTAAATACTCAAAACAACCTTTCAGGTCGTCACATTCTCCACCTCTAAAATAAATGTTCGTCCTCGAACTGACATAGAAAAGCACATGGTCTGGTAAAAAGGTGGGGGTATCTACTCCGCATATCAGACTCAGGCTCCCAAGTAGCCTCCTCAATCGACTGGTCTCTCCATTGCACTTTCACATAACAAAAACTCTTAGATCTCAACTTACGAACCTGCCGATCTAGAATAGCTACCAACTCTTCCTCACAGGTCAGATTTTCATCAAGTTGCATTTTGTTGAAGTCCAAAACATGCAATTTATCCTCGTGGTGCTTCCAAAGTATGGAAATGTGAAATATCGGATGCACCCCACCTAGGCTAGGAGGCAATGCAAGCCTATAAACAACCTCTCCAACTCTCTCCAAGATCCCAAACGGACCAATAACCTCGGGCTCAACTTGCCTTTCTTCCCAAACCGCATCACGCCCTTCATAGGCGACACTCGGAGAAGAACCTTCTCACCCACCATCTAAGCCACATCTTGAACCATTCGGTCTGCATAACTCTTCTACCTGGACTGAGCTGTACGAAGTCATTCCTGAATTACCTTAACCTTTTCCATAGCATCACGAACCAAATCAGTGCCCAACAATCTAGCCCCTCCGGGCTCAAACCAACTAATCGATGAATGACATCGCCTCCCATATAAGTCCTCATACGGAGCAATCTGGATGCTCGACTGATAGCTGTTGTTGTAGGCCAACTCTGTTAGAGGTACAAACTGGTCCCACTGACCCCCAAAATCCATAGAGCATGCCCACAACATATCCTCCAATATCTGAATAGTACTCTCGGACTGTCTGTCCGTCAGAGGATAAAATACGGTACTCAGCTCGACCCGCATTCCCAACTCATGTTGCACGACTCTCCAAAAGTGTGATGTGAACTGCGTGCCTCAGTCAGATTTGACATAAATAGACACATCGTGTAGGCGGTTAATCTCCCAGATGTAAATCTGAGCCAACCGCTCTGAAGAATAGGAAGTCATCATCAAAATGAAGTGTGAGACTTAGTCAACCAGTCCACAATAACCTAGACTGCATCAAATCTCTTCAATGTTCATGGTAAGCCTACCACAAAATTCATTGTGATGTGCTTCCACTTCCACTTCCACTTCGGTATATCCAATCTCTGAGTCAGTCCACCTGATTTTCGATGCTCGTACTTCACTTGTTGATAGTTCAAGCACTGAGAGACATAAGCAACAATATCTTTCTTTATTCTCCACCACCAATAGTATTGTTTCAAGTCACGGTACTTCTTCATGACACTTGGATGAATGGAATAGCGCGAACTGTGAGCCTCATCAAGGAACAACTCTCTCAATCCATCAACATTTGGAACATAAATCCGGCCTTGAAGCAGTATAACACCATCATCCCCAATCACAACCTCCTTGGCACCACCTCGCTGCATCGTGTCCCTCACCAACAACAAGTGAGGATCATTAAACTGGCGAGCCTTTATGCACTCCAACAACGATGACTGTGCCACAATACAAGCAAGAACCCAGATAGGCACTGAAACACCCAATCTCACAAACTGATTGGCCAAATTCTGAACATCTATAGCTAGTGGCTTTTCCACTGCCGGTAAATATGCCAACCTACCCATGCTCTCAGCCTTTCTACTTAATGCATCGACCACTACATTGGCCTTCCCTAGATGATATAATATGGTGATATTATAGTCTTTCAACAACTCTAACCATCTCCGCAACCACAAATTAAGGTCCTTCTGTTTGAATAGGTGCTGGAAACTCCGATGGTCGGTATGGACCTCACATGGAACACCGTACAGTTGGTGCCTCCAAATCTTCATTGCGTGAACAATGGTTGCTAACTCTAGATCATGCACATGGTGATTCTTCTCATGAACCTTCAACTACCGAGACACGTAGGCAATCACCCTACCGCCCTGATGCATTACAATACATAGTATAAGATCCCAAACCTGTAGGGAATACCAACACTAGGTTGTAAGCAATGCAGACTTGCGCTTCTGAAAGTGCACCTCACACTCGTCAGACCATCTGAAAGGAGCACCCTTTTGGGCTAATCTAGTTAAATGAAATGCGATGGATGAAAAACCCTCCACGAAACGACGATAATAACCTGCCAAATCCAAGAAGATCCAAATATCTATAGCCGATGATGGTTTAGGCCAGCTCTGAACTTCCTCAATTTTCTTTGGATCTACCTTGATCCCCTCACTAGACACCATGTGGCCCGAGAATGCCATTGAATCAAGCCAAAACTCACATTTGAAGAATTTAGCATATAACTTCTTCTCCCTCAAAGTCTGGAGTACAATCCTCAAATACTGCTCATGATCCTCCCGGCTGCAAGAGTACACCAATATATAATCAATGAACATGATGACGAAGGAATCAAGATATGGATGGAAAATGTTGTTCATCAAGTGCATAAAGGTTGCTGGGGCATTGGTCAGCCCAAAAGACATCACCAGAAACTCATATTGATTATAGCGGGTCCTGAAAGCCGTCTTCGGAATGTCTAAAGCCCAGATCTTCAATTGATGATATCCCGATCTCAGGTCAATCTTCGAGAATACCTTAGCACCCTAAAGATGATCAAACAAATCATTAATACGCGGTAGTATTTGCTCTTGATTGTAACCTTGTTCAGCTACCTGTAGTCAATACACATCCTCATAGTGTCATCTTTCTTCTTTACAAATAGAACTAGAGTACCCCAAGGCGAAACACTCAGTCTGATGAAACCCTTATCAAGCAACTCCTAAAGTTGTTCCTTTAATTCCTTTAACTCCATTGGTGCCATGCGATATGGTAGAATAGAGATGGGCTGAGTGCCCGGCACTAAGTCAATACCAAAATCAATGTCCCGATCGGGTGGCATGCCTGGTTGGTCTGTGTAGAACACATATGGAAAGTCTCTCACTATTGGAACTGACTCCATGGTAGGAGTATCAGCACTAATATCCCTCACAAAGTCTAAGTATGCCGCGCACCCCTTCTCTACCATTCGTTGCACCTTTAGAAAAGACACCATACTACTGGGAACATAACCCAATAAACCTCTCTACTCCAGCCTCGGCAATCCCGGCATGGCCAACGTCACGGTCTTAATGTGATAATCCAGAATAGCGTGATATGGTGACAACTAATCCATGCCCAAAATAACATCAAAGTCTACCATACTGAGTAAAAGAAGGTCTACCCTAGTCTCATAACCCCTGATAGAGACCACACACGAACAATAAACAAGGTCTACCATAATAGAATCCCTAACATGCATAGATACATAAATAGGAGCACTTAAAGAATCACGAGACATATCCAAATATGGAGCAAAATAGGATGACACATACGAATAAATAGAACCCGGATCAAATAAAACTGATGCATCTCTTTGGAAAATCGGAACAATACCTGTGATGACCGCATTAGATGACTCTTTCTCAGATCTAGCTGGAAATGCATAGAAATGGGGCTGAGCCCCACCAATCTGACCTCCACTTCTCAGATAGCATTTCCCTGGCTAACCTCTACCTCTAATGGCCTGACCACCACCTGGGCTGACTGACCCCCACCTCTAGATGGCTGAGCGGACAGTACCTCATGATATGATATGTACCTCCACACTCAAAGCACTCTCTCGGCTGGCGTGGATGCTAAATCTGGGATTGACCTTGACGGTCCGAATAACCACTGTGATAGCTCTAAATCGATGGTGTACTAATAGGAGATGAAGGTGCACTGTAGGCTAGCTGCTCAGGACGAGACCCATAAGAACCATGACTTCCCGAACCACTGTGTGATGCCTGAAGTGATGACTGAACCAACCTGATAGGATGGCTTCTACCAAAGGAACCCGGCCTCCAGATGAGGCACCACTGAAACCACCGAAATGACGAGGCCTCTTCTCAGAGATTGTCTCTCTGCCCTGACCATGAACCCTCTCGATCTATCTTGCAATCTCTACAACTTGAGTGAAAGAAATATCATCCTCAATATCTCTAGCCATATGTAACCTGATACCATAAGTAAGGCCATCTATTAATCTCCTCACACTCTCCCTCTCAGTAGGGATCAAGACAACTGCATGGTGTGATAAATCCACAAATCTGGTCTCGTACTGGGTAACAGTCATGCTACCCTACTGATGCACTCAAACTAGCTGCAATAGTCCTCTATCAAAGTAAAAAGGATGAACTTCTCCAAGAATATCTGTGAGAACTGATCCTAAGTAAGTGGAGGTGAACCTGCCGGTCTGTCCCGAACATACTCCTGCCACCACTTCTTGGCGGAGCTATGCATCTGAAACACTGCGAAGTCAAGTCCATTAGAGTCCATTATACCCATGTTGTGCAATACCTCATGGCAACGGTCTAAGAAATCTTGTGGGTCCTCAGAAGGTGTACCACCTAATCGAATAGGAAATAACTTGGTGAACTTGTCCAGTCTCTTCAGCCCCTAGGACGACATAACGGGTCCCTCCCCGGACTATGTAGCAATAATAGACTGAACTACTCCAACTGGTGGCACTGCTGGAGTCTGATATTCATGAGCCATTTACTTGGGAGTGTGAGTAGCGGGAGTTTGGACTCCTCCCCAAGCCTAAGAGACGGGTGGTGTTATAGGAAATACACTAGCATGGGCCACACTCTTCATAAGGCCCACCAAGTAGACTAAAGCATCCTGAAGTACTGGGGTAGCAATGAACCCCTCTAGGACCTGAGCTGGTCCTACTAGCATTGTTTGAACAGAGATATCCTCCTCCTGCTCGATCTGAGGCTCTGCAATAGGTGTTGTTGCACTTGCTCTAGGTTAAGCTCTACCTCTTGCCCTACCTCGGCCCTGACCCTTACCCCTAGTAGTGGCTGCAACTTGGGGCTCCAGCTCCTGATCGGCCGTGGATGTTGTGTGAGTCATTACCATCTGCAAGAGAATAAGAATATAATGATTCAAATTCAATGATATAGAATAAAGTTGCACGATAGAGAAAGAAAGAAGTAAAATTTTCTAAAGCCTTATAACCTCTAGAAGATAAGTACGAATGTCTCTGTACCGATCCTCCAGACTCTACTAAGATTGCTTATGACTCGTGAGACCTAGGTAATCTAGTGCTCTGATACCAACTTGTCACAACCCGGAATCCCAATCACGGGGCCGTGATGACGCCTAACATCCACTTGCTAGGCAAGCCAACATTAACTACACATTATTCGTTTTTAACAATTTTAAAAGCAATTTAATAATAAACAAAGCTCTAGAACTGTAAAATAAATATAATAATTCCAAATACGCCGTCTAGTCAAATCCCAGAATCTGGTGTCACAAGTACACGAGCTACTAAAATAAAACACTACAACCAAGGTCTGAAATAACAGTGCAAGAAATAAGAAGGGGACTTCAGGGTCTGTGAATATCGTGCAACTCTACCTCAAGTCTCCGTGTGAAGATAGTCTGAGTGAGCCTCCACTAACCGCGGCTGGGACCAACACCAGAATCTACACAAGAAGTGCAGAAGTATAGTATGAGTACAACCGATCCCGTGTACTCCGTAAGTGCCGAGCCTAACCTCGATGAAGTAGTGTCGAGGATATAACAAGGCACTCACTATAAACATGTACGAGTATAAATGAAATAATAGCAGAATAGAGAAAATAAGAATTAACATGAAAACCGGAACAAAAAGTACATAATAGAGGGTCCCAGAATGATATCTATGCTCAATTTTCTCAATACAACACGGATACAAAACCAACAGTTAAGAACAGTCAATAAGTCTTCTCCATTGCAGCGCGCAACCCGATCCACAAATATATATACAAATATCATTGCGGCGTGAAACCCGATCCCAAACAACATATAAATATCCATTACGACGTGCAACCGATCCAAAACAATAATACCAGCATCTGTTGTGGTATGCAACCCGATCCCATACAATAATACCAATCTATTGCGGTGCACAACCCGATCCTAATAAATAACAATAACAACAACCCAGTGGAATCCCACAAGTAGGGTCTGGGGAGGGTAATGTGTACGCAGACCTTACCCCTACCTTGGGGAGGTAGAAAAGTTATTTCTGAAAGACTCTCGGCTCGAAAGGAATAATAGGAGCAAGTAAATAACAACAACAAGGCCAGAAAAATGATACCAGCAATGTATGAACCGAGAAAAAAACAAATGGAAGAAAGCAATAGCAATAGCAACAAGTAGTAAGACAAAAGGTTACTAGCAAACCAAAGCAGAAGATAGTACTAAAAACAACCCTAATACTAGCAATCTAAGAATCTAAGGCAATGCACTAGTCAACTAGCCCTAATAAACCTAGAACATATCAGAAAAATACACCACTACCTATTACCCTTCTACCCTAATCTTCGACCTCCATATCCTCCTGTCAAGGGCCATGTCCTCGGTAAGCTGAAGTCGTGCCATGTCCTGCCTAATAACCTCTCCCTAATATTTCTTAGGCCGCCCTCTACCTCTTCTCCTACCTGCCAGCGCCAGTCGTTCAACATACTCACTAGGGCATCTGGGATTCTCTTTCTCACATGCCCGAACTATCTAAGCCTCGCTTCATGCATCTTTTCCTCCATAGGGGCCACACTCACTTTCTCCCGAATATTCTCATTCCTAATCTTATCCAACCTAGTGTGCTCGTACATCCATCGTAACATCCTCATTTCAGCTACAATCATCTTCTGGATATGGGAGTTCTTGACTTACCAGCATTATGCCCCATACAACATAGTCGGTCTAACCACCGCCTTGTAGAACTGACCTTTAAGTTTCGATGGCACATTCTTGTCACACAGGATGCCAGATGTTAAACTCCATTTCATCCACCCCGCCCCTATACAGTGTATGACGTCCTCGTCGATCCCCCCGTCCCCTTGGATAACTGACCCGAGATACTTGAAACTTCCTCTCCTGGGGATGACTTGTGAATCAAGCCTCATGTCTATATCCGCTCCCCCCGTCACGTCGCTGAACTTGCACTCTAAGGGCTCCGTCTTAGTCCTACTCAACTTGAAACCCTTAGACTTTAAGGTCTGTCTCCAAACATCTAACTTTTCGTTGACACCACCTCGCGTCTCATCAATCAGTAATATGTCGTCAGCGAATAACATACACCATCGCACCTCTCCTTAAATATAACATATCAACGTATCCATCGCCAAAGAAAATAAGAACGGGCTGAGCGCAAATTCTTGGTGTAACCCCATCCCACCCGGAAAATGTTTCGAGTCTCCTCCCACAGTCCTCACCCGAGTCTTAACTCCATCATACATGTCCTTAATCACTCTAATATATGCTACATGGGCACCTATAGCCTCCAAGAATCTCCAAAGGACCTCCCTAGGGACCTTGTCGTACGCTTTATCTAGGTCAGTAAACACCATATGCAAAACTTTCTTCCATCCCTGTACTGTTCCACAAACCTCCTAAAAGATGGATGGCTTCCGTAGTTGAATGTCCCGACATGAAACCGAACTGGTTCTCAAAAATAGACACCGTCCTTCTAACCCTCGCTTCTACCACCCTCTCCGTAACATTCATAGTGTTACTAAACAACTTGATATCCCTATAAGTGTTGCAATTTTAGATATCACCTTTGTTCTTGTACAACGGGATCATCGTACTCCACTTCCACTCCTCGGACATCTTCTTCATCCTAAAAATAGCATTAAATTACCAAAAAATTAGTATGGTACAAATAACCGGTTGAACCGAACTATTGACACCCCTAGAGTTCAAAGGGAATTAAAGGGGATTTTATTTACAAGATATGGTGATGAAGCCATATCACAAGTGTGTGTGCTGTTAGAGGAAAAATAGAGAGTGGTCAAAGTCTCTCTCTAAAGTAATTGTCGCGTGCGTCATCTAGTCTACTATACAAATAAACTTTAAATAGATTTTAATTTTTTTTACGTCGGTGTCACTGCAGGAATGCATCAACACCATGGTTAGTGCGGATTGGAGGATAATTTATTAGTTCTAGGATTGCAGTTGTTCATGAATACTGACGTTTAATAATTATTTTTTATTAATATGAATTACTATTCTTGGTTATTTTTTAACCCTGTGCATAATTACTTAATTGTGTGGCCAACAGTTAAGTTTTATTTGCTATCTATATTATGCTTAGGAAAGTTGTGCTTAAATTATAGAAGAATTAAAGAGAGCATATTTTAGAACTCATGTCTCGAGGAATGATTTCACGATTAGAATATAAATTTAGTGAGCAATGCCAAATCTTTCTATGGATTACTTCAAAGCGTTAGCTTCAAGGTTTCACGCATTAATTTTGATGATAACAAACCAACACAATTATTAATGAAAGAATATTAACTTGTGGTAAACTTATTTTTGTACATGTTTGTTCAAGGAAGAAGATGCTGGTAAAGTTCCAAACAAATATGGGAAAGAAGATAT
This sequence comes from Nicotiana tomentosiformis, assembly GCF_000390325.3. Taxonomy (NCBI): domain Eukaryota; kingdom Viridiplantae; phylum Streptophyta; class Magnoliopsida; order Solanales; family Solanaceae; genus Nicotiana; species Nicotiana tomentosiformis. Next base: position 76,454,846 of record NC_090817.1, on the reverse strand, counting down.
CATGTGATGAATTTATGAGCGAAAATATAATCAAGAAAGATTATTTTCAGAGATTTAATCTCCAAGCGTCATAGAAGGAATAATATTTGAAAGTCAAATTTCAAATATTGAATGATTGCCTACAATATGAGAAGAGGACTCTATGAAAATTATGGAAGGAAAGTTTTCAATATCTTGAAAGGAAGGTTAATAAAATCCTAGAGAAGATCTATTATTTTGTGGAAGGAAAATACTATACGGAAGAGATACTATAAGTTCAAGGAAGAATACATTTTCTATGAAAAGAAAATATATTATAGGTGTAGCACGATCTATTATAGAAAGAGATTATTTCTCAAGATCAAAAATGGAATTCAATAAAAGATCATCATTTATGTATGTAGTACAGATCCGCTGAAGTGTTAAGAAGCAAAGGAAATTGCTCAAGAATAATAAGGGACATTCACCACAATGTTTAGACAAAAAAGAAGCTGCTGGAGATTTCATTTCAGCCATGACAAGGAAACAAATCAAGGAATATCTCTTTTCCATCTGTCAAGATACAAAGGAGTGTGAATTTATCCAAATCGAAGTTATCCAATGATTAAGATATCATGATGAGTTGCTAGGAAGTATTGGAAAATAGAATTCAGAAATATTATCTATATAAGGTATGGTGCACGTAGATGGTATACAAAGAAGCTGAGATTCTCGCATTTATATAAGTAGCAAAACAAGAAAAGCTATAGATTAACCGTGAAGATTTGCTATCTAATCGAGATTACAAGGAGCTATCTAAGTGTATCAGAAGCTATTAAGGAAAGATTCTTACCTACAATTATTTAAGGAAAGTCCAGCAGTGCACAAAAGAATATCTCTGTTCAAAGACTTAGTGGCCATGTATGGAAAGAGTAGACATCATGAGAAAAGACTCACAAGGAAAGGATCTCAAGCAAGACAAAGACCATATATTTTGTCCAAGCAACTCAACTTAGGATAAAAAGCCACAAATCGTACTGGTTCAAAGGAGGATCTCATGGGATGACCAAATTTATATCAAGGCAAGATATGGAAGCAAATATTTCTCCAAGCAAACATCAAGCAGCAGTCAATATCAATTATGGAAGCAAATAATTCAAGGAGTTGACATTCAGTAATCAGAGAAGATTTATTCACAAGGGTCAAGAAAAAGATATCACTCCAAGATTCAAGCAAGTAATTAGAAAACGGCTACAACGAAGATTGCAAGAATCTTCAAAAACAAGTTGAAAATGCTATAAATAGGCACGCTAACAAAGAAGAACACAATGCAATCTTCTATACAATTGTCTACTCAACTACAAGTTGTTTGTTCTACTCTTAACAAACATTGTAATTCACTTTTGGTAAATTTACTGTATACACAAAAGAGTGAAGAGAGACAGAAAAATATTGGAGAGGTAGTGTGTGTATAGGGTGAAATATGATATGACACGTGGACGTCTAAAGAGAGGACATGTGGAACCCAAGACAGGAATGACCGAAAACCGAACGCAGCCATTCCGCTTGTCACCGGAAAGAATAACGTTCATAAAGGTGTATTAAATACTCTGTGCCCGGTACCATTTAATAGGGAATATTCTGCAGTATTAAGTGTGACGGTCCGTTATAGAGAATTTAGCATTTATGTTCATCGTTACATCTTTATCAATAACCATCATAATTGACATTAAAGGAGAACATGATCCTAGGACTTCCTTCCCTAGACATAGCTATAAATAGTGAGCTCAGTTATCATTGTAAAGGACACGAATTTTCTGACTAAACTTACACTCTATTCTATACAAAGCTTTATACAATTTTACTTTCTTGCTTTTTGGTCTCATCATCGCTGTGCCCGGAAACACTGTCCCGGAATTGTCATCTTTGTTCTTTTCATCTATATTTCAAGGCTAAGTATTATATATTTCTTCAATTATTATATTATTTTAAGATCAAATTAATTCACTTGTCTAGAAACCACGTATAAATTCAACTGTACCGTTTTGCGGGTAAACAGTTTGGCGCCCATCATGGGGCCTAGACAGTCGTGCAATTAAATTGATCCTTGCTTTTTTTACTAACATGATTTGATTATTTTATCTTAGAAAAAATAATAAAAAATGGCAGATAACACTGTTAACGACAATCCTGAAATTCGAGGGGATGAGCCTCATTTCGAGGATTCAATCAGTCATACCCATAATGAGGAGAATGATGCCACGCCGGTGCATGATAGGCTGTACCCTCGACAGATTCGGGATACAACTCTCGATGATGATGATGGGGAACATGTCGTGGATGCGATCCTGCGAGAACAACATGCAATTATTCTAGGCCATCTCACGTGACAGGACCAAGTTATGACGGAACTGAAACAGGCAACATCGGGGGCTTCGAATAATGCAACAGACGAGATTCAATTGCTCCCGTTGTTTCCACAGACCAAACAATGCAGAGAGTCGATAACAACACTCCCAGGGGTGAAGGTGGCTCCGACGGAGTTGGGGGAGCAAATCTGGTCTCAACAACGAAAATGATCCATTCAAGAATGAACTTTTACGATTCATGAGGGAAGTGAACGCCCGCATGGACCAAATTCCGGGCGCGCCACCAGTATTGAAAGGTCCGAACTCAAAAAAGTATATTTAATTACCGTACAAGCCGAATGCGGCACCCGAACTAATCTTGAAGCAGTTCAAAATGCCTGAAATTATAAAGTATGATGGAACTTTAGACCCATAGGAGCATATTACTACCTACACAATGGAGGTGAATAAAATGATATAGCTCCTCACGAAATTGAATCTGTGTTGCTAAATAAATTTGGAGAAACTCTCACGAGCTCTAACGTGGTATTCATTATTACCCGAGCATTCCATAGATTCCTTCGAGATGCTCGCGAATTCTTTCATTAAGGCTCATGTAGGGGCCAAAAAAGTGCAAGCCCGAAAGGCCGACATATTCAGGATCGCACAGGGAAAGTCTGAATTATTACAAGAGTTTGTTACTCGATTCCAGAAAGAAAGAATGTTGCTCCCGACCGTCCCGGATGAATGGGCAGCTGAAGCATTCACCAAAGGATTGAATCCAAGAAGTTCAGACGCTTCCCGAAAGCTGAAGGAGAGCCTGCTTGAGTTTCAAGCAGCAAATTGGGCAGATGTACACAACCAATACAAGTCAAATATAAGGATCGAAGATGACCAGGTCGGTTCTACATCATCGGCCAAAGGACGGGAGAAAAGCAGAGAATAATCAAAGGATAACTATGACGCGGATAGACGGACTTCGAGGGGCCGGTTTTTGCCCTACGAGCGGACCGAAGGCCATGGCAGAAACTTCCAGGCAGCAAACAAGTTCATCGCTGACCGAGGGACTGATCGTGGTCGAAACAATAGATCACTCCAGGATAAGGAGACGTCAGGATCTCAGAATCCTTTTTACCCCAAGTTATCGAAATATAACTTGAATGTCAGTGTAATAGAGTTGGTGTCATCCATGAGAAACATTAAAGATGCACGATTCCCGAGACCTATGAGATACGATTCCAGCCAGAGAGATCCCAACTTATGGTGCGAGTACCATGGGATGAACGGTCACCGGACAGGGGACTGCCGACACCTCCGAGAGGAAGTGGCAACATTATTGAAGAATGGTCACCTTAGAGAATTCTTGAGTGACCGAGCTAAGAACAATTATGGTCGTAACAAAGACAATGCGGATCTTTCGAAAGCCGGAGAAGAGCCCCCACGCCAAACGATCAATATGATCTTCAGGGGGAATGAGATTAACGGGGTCACCTTTTCGGCAGCAAAGAAGATGAAAGTATCAATAACTCATAGTAAAAGACTCCGGGAAGACGATATCACTTTCACGGAGGAGGACACATATGGATTGCTGTTACTACACAACGACACACTGGTAATTTCTTTAAATGTGTTAGATTTTAAGATTAAACATGTTCTAGTGGATCCAGGAAGTTCAGCTAATATCATACAATGGAGAGTACTGGCGGCAACAAAGCTCATCGCTAGATTCAACCTTGCAAGTATGACGACCCGGGGAGAGATTTTGTTGCTCACAAACGTTGAAGGAGTAATGAAAAAAACTCTCTTCGAAGTAGTAGATGGTGACATGAGATACAACATTATCTTGGAAGGCCATGGTTACACGAAATGAAGGATGTACCATCAACATATCACCAATTGCTGAAGTTTCCAACGCCCGAAGGAATCAAGCAGATAAGAGGTGATCAACCGATAGCAAGGGAGATGAATGCAATCTCATTTTCCAGTAGCAAAGGGAAGGAACGTATGGAATAGCAATTACAGGAACCGACACCTATTCCCTAACTAGAAGAAGTTAGCTCGGAAACAGAGTTGTCAGAACAATATCAGGTGCCAAGATATTTCCAAGTTCCAGAGGAGATGGACACAATGAAGTCCACGACGGAGGAACTGGATCAAGTTGCATTGTTTGAGGAATTCCTAGAAAGAAAATTCCATTTGGGGACAAAACTGCATCCGGAGCTCAGGTCTGGTTTTATTGAATTCCTTAAATTTAATGCTGATTGTTTTGCATGGTCGCACGAGGATATGACAGGTATCCCGAAGGAAATAGCCGTGCACAAGATGAGTTTGGATCCCAACATACCTCCGGTAAGGCAGAAGAAATGCCCTATTGCCGAGGCCAGGAATAAATTCATCAAAGAAGAGGTAACCCGCTTACTTAAAATCGGTTCGGTCCGAGAGGTGAGATATCCGGACTGGCTAGCCAATGTAATAGTAGTTCCTAAGAAGAACAATAAATTTTTCATGTGCATAGACTATAAATATCTTAATTAGGCGTGCCCGAAAGACTCATTCCCACTACCAAATATCGATCAAATGATTGATACAACAGTCGGGCATGAATTGATGACTTTCGTTGATGCTTATTTCGGGTACAACCAAATTAAGATGAACCCGAAAGATCTTGAAAAAACTCCGTTTATAACGAATTTCGGTACATATTATTACAATGTAATGCCCTTCGAGTTGAAAAACATCGGAGCCACTTATCAATGGATTGTAAATAAGATATTTGAAAAGCAAATAGGAAAGACCATGGAAGTTTATACGGACGGTATGCTCGTTAAGTCTTTGAATGCAGGTGACCACCTTAAGCATTTACAAGTAATATTCGACATCCTGAGGAAGCATAACATGAAACTTAACCTCGAGAAGTACGCGTTCGGGGTCAGTTCTGGTAAGTTCCTGGGGGTTTCTTATCTTACCAAGGGGAATTAAGGTAAACCCCAACAAAATCAAGGCCATAGACGATATCCCAGATCAATTATCAAACGTAAAGGAAGTCTAAAGACTCACAGGAAGGTTAAAAGCTTTGAGCAGGTTCATTTTCCGGTCGTCGAAAAAATGCCATCGCTTCTTCACGCTGCTAAAAAAGAAAACTAATTTCGAATGGACACCGGAGTGCCAGCAAGCTTTGAGGTACCTGAAGAAGTACTTATCAAGTCCTCCATTGATATCAAAACCGAAAGAAGGTGAAACATTGCTAGTCTACCTCGCGGTTTCAGAAGTTACGGTAAGTGCGGTTTTAGTCCGGGAGGACGAAGGCACGCAATTTTCCATTTATTACGTTAGCAAAATTTTAACGAGAGAAGAAACTCACTACCCACATTTGGAAAAACTGGCCTTAGCTCTCGTAGTCGTCGCTCGGAAGCTGAGGCCCTACTTCCAGTGTCACTCGATAGTTATGGTGACTAATTTCCCTTTCCGGAACATCCTCCATAAACCCAAGCTCTCGGGAAGATTAGCTAAATGGGCCGTCATAATGAATGAGTTCGACATAGAATATAAACCAAGGACTGCAATTAAGTCACAAGTCTTGGCTGACTTCGTGGTTGATTTCTGTCCGGGACTACTGCCTCTAGCAACCAAGGAGGCAGTAATGGTGTTGGAATCGACATCGGGGGTATGGACCTTATTTATGGACGGAGCTTCCAACGTAAAGAGGTCTGGACTCAAAATAGTCTTAATCACGCCTTCAGGGGAAACCCTAAGGCAAGCCATCAGAACGATCACTTTAACTAACAATTAAGCAGAGTATGAAGCTTTGATTACAGGTCTCGAATTGGCCCGAGGACTTGATTCCAAGGTTATTAAAATTAAATGTGACTCACAGCTGGTGGTAAATCAGGTCTATGGAATCTTTGATACCAAAGAAGAACATATGCAACAATATATGGTAAAGGTTTTGGCTCTTTTGGCGCAATTCTGAGAGTGGTCAATTACTCACATCCCGAGGGAGGATAACGCAGAAGCGGATGCATTAGCAAACTTAGGATCATTGACAGAGATAAAGGGATCAGAATCCGACATGGTAGTACAACTAATGGTCTCAGTCCTAGATCAGATGGTTACTATGAGGTAAATTCGACTAGTCTGGTCTGGGACTGGAGAAATGAAATAATCAACTATCTCGAGCACGGGAAGTTTCCCGAAGACCCCAAAGCATCACGGGTGTTACACGCCAAAGTTGTACCTTATAGCTTTAAGAGTGGCCAATTGTATAGAAAAACCTTCCAAGGCCCGTAGACCCGATGCTTAGGAGCGTCAGAAGCTAATTATGTCATGAGAGAACTCCATGAAGGGAAATGCGGCAATCATTCAGGTGCAGATTCTTTGGTGCTGAAGTTGGTACGGGTAAGATATTACTGGCCTGCATGGAACAAGATGTCAAAGACTTCATAAGAAAATGTGATAAGTGGCAACGCTACGCACCACTAGTACATCAACTGACAGAACCCTTACATTTGGTTCTGTCCCCATGTCCGTTCATGAAATGAGGGGTGGTCATCGTCGGACCGCTACCACCAGCTCCCGGAAAGGTAAGGTTTCTTTTAATTTTGACTGTCTATTTTTCTAAATGGGTGGAGACAGGTCCTTATCAGAAGATCGGAGAACGCGAAGTGGTCGATTTCCTATGGGAAAATATAATTTGTAGGTTCGGAATACCAAAAGATAATGGGCCATAATTTATCGGTGCAAAAGTTACAAAATTCCTCGAAGATTTGAAGATAAAGAGGATCACATCTTCTCCTTATAATCCAAGCGCAAATGGTCAAGTGGAGTCAACAAACAACGTGATTATTCCAAACCTCAAGAAAAGGTTAGAAATGGCAAAGGGCAAATGTCCCGAAGAATTTCCCGGAATTCTATGGGCCTACCGAACAACGGCCAAGTCGAGTACATGAGAAAATCCTTTTTCCCTCGTGTACAGTGCTGAAGCCCTAATCCCGGTGGAAATAGGTGAACCCACTTTGAGTTATTTTTGGGCAGATGAAGAATCGAACAATGAAGCGATGTTAATCAACTTGGAACTGCTCGAAAAATGCAGGGACTTGGCGCATGTAAGAATAGTAGCTCAAAAGCAGAGAATGGAGCGATATTATAATCTAAGAGCCAACTTCCATTAATTCAATGTATAAGACTTGGTTATGAGGAAAGTAACCCAAAATACCCAGGAACTCAACGCGGGGAAGCTAGGTCCAACGTGGGAAGGTCCCTACTAGATTTTAGCTATCACTAGGAAAGGTTCATACGAGTTAGAGAACCAGAATGGAGACAAGTTGCCTAGTAACTGGAATGTGGCACACCTCAAAAGATATTATTGCTGATGAACGTTAATCAAGCAGAAAGTATGTGTTGCACTCTTTTCCCTTCGTTCAGTTTTTATCCCAATTGGGTTTTTTCTGGCAAGGTTTTTAATGAGGCAGCGACAAAAAGCATACTACAAAGACAACAACAATAAGACCTTTGATAGCATGGCAAACAAACAAACTTCCACTCGGGAATGATTAGATAATCTTTGGCTCGATAGCAAATTTCCACTGGGAAGTTAAGTTTGCTACCGAACGGAGGTTACCCGACCGTTCATGAGCACAAACCACTAGAGGACTGCTAGGTATTCTTTCGCTTGATAGCATGGATTCCTAAGGGGAAATAAGGTATGTTGCCAAGTGAAGGATTACCTAGCAATTCATTAGTGGAGTCTTCGAAAATACAAGACTTCGAGTGTTCCAATTCGCTTTCTTCACATTCGAACACTGGGGGGGATGATATGACAATACGACAACAATGACTGCCACGTCAACTAGGGACCAAAAATTCGAAAACTAAATGCATCATCGGGACCGGAGACTGCGCAGCCAGCCCTATAGACAAGTTGTACAAGATAGCCACAAGTAATGACAATTTCTTTTCAGCATAGCAAATGCTTATGTATTTTTTGAAATAGAAGGAATAAAATGAAATCCTTTTGTTTTTATCTTGTTTCTTGTCTGAACGATGAATAAACTTTGTTATTTGAAAGTTAAACAAGTACTTCAAATGTTAGTGCGGTAACGAACATGAGACGTCCTCTTCAAGAGCATCATAAACATAAAAGGGCCCTTTCTTATAAAAACCCTCACGTTAAAGGGTTGGTTCCGGAAGAATTTATGACCGGAATCTAAAAAATCATCGGGAAAAATATACCCAAAATTGCATATGAAAAGGACGCAAAAAGTAAACTTGCGCAAATACTTATAGAAGTCCTCACGTAAAAGGGATAATACTCGGAACCAAAGTGCTTCAAGGAAAACACATTTGAGGCTACACATAGTAAAGCGCGAACAGGAAAACGTGCGCAAAACTCTTGAGCAAATGCAAAAATTAAAGACTTGCATGGATATTCAAACGAAAGTAAGACTCAAACGATACTTGAGAAAAAGTATATCTTTATATACAAGAACGTGCCAAAATGGTAAAAGTACAAAATGAAAAAAAGAAAGGAAAAGCTAAACTGCAGCATCTCCGGAACCAGGAGCAAGAGAAGTGTCCGCTTTCTCGGGAAATATAGGTGAGTCCACCGATGCCTCAACAATTTCCCCAGTTTAGTCTTCAGCATCATCGTCTTCTGATTCTTTTTCAGCTTTCAAAAACTCAAAACCGAAACCAGAAGAACTAGGAGCATCAGACTACGCCGGGAGTCCATTCTTAGCAGCCAACTCAAGCTCTCAGGCCTAAATAATTTCGGCATTAACGTCAATGATACCAGTTTTTGCCTCTTCCAAGGTTTTTCTCCTCATGTTGTACATGGAATAAGTATTTTCAACAACGAGGGAAGCCGCTCGGTGCTTAATTTCTTCTTTGAGTTGGGTAACCTCGGTAGAAAGGCTTTCCCGGGCAGACCTAGCAGATTTGAGGCTAACGTTGAGGTCGCGGACAGTTGAACTAAAGAGCCTATTATGCTTGATAGTTTTCCTATACTTCTCTTCTAGATGAGCATGTTTTGCCCGCACAGCAGCAAGCTCTTTGATTTTGGAGTTCAAGGCTGCCTCCAAGTTAATTACTCTTTCAGTGGAGGAAGCCTCACGATCGGTTGCAACAAGAACGACATCCTGGATTTCAACCCATTTGGCCTTGGCTTCATCAAATCTAACCCTCAGCAGGCCAATATCTTGGCTAAGGGTTACCACTTCTTGCTCACTCTGCTTTAAACGAGCCTCCAAAATAACGGCCTCAACAACTTTGCTTTCCGGTTTTGAGAGGTGGAGAAAAGTTTGGTCCCATTCCACCAAAAGTTGATTCCGTTTGGAAGTAAGTTCTTCCTTTTCACGAATCAACCTTTGAAGGCCCTCAGAAGCAAGAAAGTTGGCCTATAAGACAAGAAGAAGTAAAACTTAGAATACATTCATACAAAAGTAGAAGAAGTAATGAAGGAAGAAAAGAACGTACCGCTGCGGCGTTGTGCATGGCATTGTTCAACAAGCACTCTCCCGAGAGTGCCTGAATATTTTCCCAGTCTTTTTTTGAAGCCAAAGGCTTCAGATAGTTAGCAAGATCCACTGGCCGGGATAACAAGTTGCATCCGGTGGAGACCGAAAGAGTAACGTTCCTCCTCATTTGTGGATCTTCAGAAGGGGCAGCATAAATTTGCCCCAAATTCCCATGAACTGGGGACTGTGGAAAAGGAACACCTTCTTCATGGTCAGGTGCGGCTGATGGAGGTGATGTAGCAACTGCTGGTGGAAGAGTGGATAAATATGGAAGTGATGTAGCAGTTGCTGGTATTGGTAAAGGTGGAGATGAAGTTGATGGAGTTGAAGAATGAGAAACAACTACATCAAATGCAGTGCCGGTTGTTGGATGCTCGCCAACCAAAGACGGAAAGGACCCAGTACTCAGCCCCGCAACACCGGTTATAGCAATTGGGGGCCCCAAAATGATAGTTGGCATGTTTTACCAAATCAGATTCTCCCCAAAGTGCCGAGACATCATCTTCAGTTGGTGTAACTATCTCAACAGTTCGAGCATCCTGTTGAGATGATGAGGATCTTCACCTTCTATGTAAAGAAGCTATCTCCTCAACAACTTCTTCATCATCATTAATCATCACGATGTTTATGACAGGCCCTGAAGGAGGACCAGTCGCCGTCGCCACAGGAGATGACTCGGGGGCATCAGTCTTTGCCCTCTTATTCTTTTCCCCGGCCACGGAGGAACGTCTTCTCTCTGGTTGCTTATCCTCCGACCGGGGACTCTGTAAAGAAGTGTTCGCACCTGAAACAGGCCCGGAGATACTTGTTCGAGTAAGTGCATCCTGAAGCAGCCTCGCTGCATCAGCAGGATCAGCCAAAACATCCTCTTCGGGGACTGCAACAGAGCCCGTAGGTAGACCTAATATCATGAACAAGTGAGAGGGTTCAAGCAAGTTCTTCATAATGGAATCAAGGTAAATTAAAATTACCTTGATATTTGGCTTTCCACCCGTATTTAAGGGCCAGTTCTTTCCATAAACGAGTTTCGGGCTTTATGACATCCAAAATCTTTTGAACCCACCGGTCCAAACCTTCCACCACCGGTGGGATCCATCGAGTTGCTGAAACGTGCGAAGGGTGAAGAGTTAATACGACCACAAAGGAATATCTAGTAAAAATAAATACAAAACAAAGAGCTTACGAGTGCAGTTCCAAATGTACGGAAATGATGAAGCCGTTGTCAGAATGATGTCGTTGGTGGAAACTACAATGAACTATTCCATCCACCCACGGTCGTTGTTATCATCCATGCTAGACAGCAAAGCATGGTGGCCACGCTTGCAAAGGTTTATCATTCCCCCGCGGAAGATTTTGGGGGAATACAAATTTATCATATGAGCTAAGGTTAGCTCATCTCCAGTTTCCTGGCACAAGCGTCGAAGACAGGCAACCGTCCTCCACACTGAAGGACTTATCTATGCCAAACATACTTGGTAGCGAAGGCAAAACTCCGCAATCATGGAATCAAGCTTTCCACTCAAAGAAAATGCACCTAAAGTAAAGGGATACGTGTAAAAGTATGTAAAACCTTCTTTGGGAAGGGTCACTCGCTCTGATATATCAGGAGCGATGATATCCAACTCATGGAAGTGGCAGTCTTCCTTCACAGCAGAAATACTGGAAGGACGAATGGAAGAAGGGTACTTATTAACAACCCATGTACGGGGGGTTAGCAGTAGGGAATTTCTCTTCAAGGTCCTTTGTGGTACTGAGTTTTCTTGGGATGATGAAACCCACCGTTGGAGGAATAGAGTCCTTAGTTTTATTCTTTGTAGAACTAGCACGCTTAGAGGAAGAAACCATTGAAAAAGAAGAAGGAAAAGGTTTTGTGTTTGAAGAGAACTAGAGAAAGAATGGAAAACAAATATGCAAATCAAGAGCTTGAGAAATTATGAAACGCAAAGGATAAGAATGTGGCGTGTAAGTAAAATTTTGGCGGCTAAATTCATGGCCATGATTACCTAGATAATTGACAAACGTTGTGCTGAATCATGGGATGATGCGTGTTCGGGGCATTAAATGCAGAGAGACGTGCGTTTAATCAACTGTCAAAAACTTTCAGAGGGAGTTATATTAATTCCCTCCAAAAAGGTGTTCCTACCAACTTTCTGGTAACACAAAGTTATGTCACTGGAAAGTAGGGGGACTATCTGTATATGATGAAATGATATGACACGTGGGCATCTAAATAGAGGACATGTGTTAGACAAGATAGAAAGGACCGAAGACCGAACGCAGCCAATCAGCTTGTCACCAGAAAGGATAATGTTCATAAAGGTGTGTTAAATACTCTGCGTTTGGTAGCATTTTAATAGGGAATATTCTGCAGCATTAAGAGTGACGGTCCATTATAGAGAATTTGGCATTTATGTTCACAGTTACGTCTTCATCAATGACCCTCATAATTGACATTAAAGGAGGACATGATCCTAGGAGTTCCTTCCCTAGACATAGTTATAAATAGTGAGCTCAGTTAGCATTGTAAAGGACGCGAATTTTCTGTCTAAACTTACACTCTATTCTATACAAAGCTTTATACAATTTTACTTTCTTGCTTTTTTATCTCATCATCGCTGTGTCCGAAAACACTGTCCCGGAATTGTCATCTCTGTTGTTTTCATCTATATTTCGAGGCTAAGTGTTATATATTTCTTCAATTATTATATTATTTCAGAATCAAATTAATTCACTTGTCTAGAAATCACGTATAAATTCAACTGTACCGTTTTACTGGTAATTAGTGTGTCCTGTCATTGTTCGTTTCTTTGGTGAGTAAGTGAAAACTAAAGGACCGTTGTTGGTGAGCGAGTAAAAACTAACCTTTTATATTGTTGGTATGTGTGTTAAAACCAACCCTTGTTCGTTGTTGGTGAGGAGTGAAAATCAACCTTGTAAACGTTGGTGGTGAATGTTGAAAATCACACAAGTTGTACTCAGCCCAAATTACTAAAGGCTAAAGAGATAACCTCTTTGCAACCCAAGGGGACTGGATTAGGTTACTACATTTGTTCCGAACTAGTAAAAAATTTCTGGTGTCATTTACTACATTGCTCTCATATTTTATTATATACCATTACTGTTTGTTGTGATTAGTATTTGCTTAAATCAAAGTACTAACAGTTTTGTGCATGCAGTCTCTGTATTAATCGACTAGGTCTAAAGAATAGTCGACTAGAAATTTAAAAAGACTACAATTCATCCCCCCTTGTATTTTCACAAAGTGCCTATGGTACCGGTTCATATTTGATACCCGAAGCTTATGTAGAGGCACCTACATTAGTATCCATCATCTAATAGTCTTACTCAATTATATGTTATGATTTATGCATTCTTAATAGACTCAGTTCCATTGGAACATATGTGTTGAGGTATCTTGAATGGGCGAGTAGTACTTCGGGAGAATGCTACAAGTAATTCTAGCTCGATCAATTAGCAACCATAGGTAATAAGAATAATAGAGTAATCGAAACTTAATAGGATTGATAAAATGATTATAACCCTGTATTATTCTCTCTCATTGAATTTAGTGTCTAAGCTTGCCTATTTATTATTTTAATTTCTTAGTTTATTGCTATATTTTAGTGTTAGTTAATTAATCACTCTTTCGAAAAAATCGCTTGAATTAGGGATGCTTATCGGGCGGATCGGGCGAATGATTACACTTAACGGTTTGGCTTATTTATTATCGAATTATAAATATAATAATCTGTTAGCCATCCAATAAGATAACAAACGGATTTGTATCGAATTAACGATTATCGGGTGGTTTATCGGCTAAATCAAATAGAATTCTTTTTAATAATCCTAATCTTGTGAATACCAAACGGTCACACCTGATAAAGTAACTGGACTCCCAAGTTAACATATAAGTTCCATCCCCTTTTTAGTTTACCAGGCTTGTTAACATCTGTTGTTGCATGATAGAATTTTTTAACACTTTGTAGTTTGTAGTGCACTTATTATAAGTATTTTATTTGGTTACATAACTATCCTGTTTCATGTCAGAAAAAGGAAAAGACTGAATATTTATATACAATCGGAATCCCCTACACATACAAAACTTGACTATAAACTTGAATGCATTTTCAGATTTATTTTCTGATAATACTCCTATAATTTCTGTTGATCCCATTTCTAAATAGAATTCAAAGAGGTCATGACTTTCTCTAGAAGAGATCAACTAAGTAACGAATATACACCTATTGTCATGCCTGAGGAGGTAAAATTCCACATATGGAGATGAAAGACACTTTTAGAAAAAGGAGGTAAACAAAGTAGGGATTTAGCCATTTAAGGTTTCAATAGTACTTTATATACATAAGGGTAAAAGTATAAATATAAAAAATTTAACGGGTTAGCGGTTTATCCAATAAGAAATTTGAGTAATTCGCCCCCAAACCGTTAAGCCGTTAATTATAAAATTTCAATTCGTTCATCAATCATTACCTCGATAACCCGATACCAATAAGGCAATAAGTCATCGATTCGGTTCAGTTAACGGTTACTGTCCGGTTTTAAACCGTCCTAGCTTGAATAGATAATTTAAATTAGTTTATTTAGTTAATAATTGTTAATAAGTACTTGTCACTTTATCACTTTATTATTTATCTACCATATACGCATGCGTTTGGCCCCCATACATATGCTTTAGTTTTTTATCCTTTGGGGTTAGTATGTGAAGTTCAAAATATTAATTAACTCTAATGTTGCTTATGGAAATATGACTTCATTGGACAAGAAAAAATTTAAAAAGAAACTTTATTGCGAAAATTAGAAAAAAGCAAACAATGAAAGTGCACCCAAAAGAGTAATGCAAGTACGACATCTATTTTATTTGTTGCCTTTGGAAATACGAAATGTTAAAGTGAAATTTTGTCACGCCCCCCGTTTTCTATCTTACAATGTCGTAATGACACCTAATCTCTAACACTAGGTAATCCTAACATGTGATGCTTATTACTAAAATTTAACTACTTAACTGTAATACATTAAATAATAGTTGATACAACATAACTGAGCCAACGTCAATCATACAATCTCAAAACCGGTAGTACAAGTCATAAGATTTTCTAAGAGTCACTAGAAATAACAATACATCATTGTCCTGGAATAATAGAAAATAATGGAAATAAAATATAACAGAAGGTGACTTCGGAGCCTGCGAACGTCAAGCAGGCATACCTTGAAGTCTCCAGCCGTGCAGACATAAGTCTCAAACCAACTCGATCATAAGTACCTGGATCTGCACAAAAATATGCAGAAACGTAGCATGAGTACACCACAATAGTACCCAATAAGTGTAGAGCCTAATCTCGGTAGAGTAGTGATTAGGGTAGGTCAAGATACCTACCAGACATGTAAACTTGTGCAGGATATAACTTAAAGCTAACAATGGAAAGAATATCAATGTAAGACCAACAACAAAAGGATCATAAATTTACAACCAACAGTGATAGCAACAAGAAATAAATGAGTAATAAAGAAACATATGATAACTCAATCAATCAAATCGTTCCTAATGCATAGTTTATAACAAGAATTACCTGAGGTACCACTCCTCGTGATCTCAAATCATAAGTCACAACTTTAAAATATTACGCATATGGCACCTCGTGTCCACATTTTTCCAAATCACTTTCACACGACAAAGCACACGTGCCACCATGTACATTGTATCCATGTCAAATGCTAATTAAAATGTTCAAGAGATTTATTTATATACGATAGGGCATAATAACAACCTTGAATAAAGTAGGGAATCAAATGAGAAAATGAGTTTATTTTAGAAATCCTTTGGGTGAAGAAATTAACATTGTCAAATAAAATAAAGCATCGGATAAGCTACTGAATTAAGTATAGAATTTGTTAAGTTAAAACATAATAACGATTTTTAAGTAAAGTAAAAACATAAGATAGAGTAAAAAGTTTAAGTAGAGAAATCAATTAAAGTAAAATATGACAATTATTAAGAATAATAAAGTACCGAATGAAACAACGAGTTTTAACTTAAGATAAGGTAAGCATGTTGAAGCAATACAACAATTTGAAGATAAGATAATGACTTTGCACATTAAATTCATCTTGAAATCAATTCACCAAGTAACCACGGAAGCACAAATTGACACCTTGAAGCAATACAACAATTCACGTAGGATGCATAACTCACGCAAGACATAACAACAATAGCAAGTATAACACACATAATCCGTTACGACGCGCAACCCGATCCCACCGTATCATCATTTATCAAAATCATAATCCTTCCTTATTCCACCATTATAACAATAAGTAATATCAAGTATCACATACAAACCGTTGCGGCGCGCAACCCGATCCCATCGTATCATCATTTATCTATATCACAATCCTCCCTTATTTTACCCGTTGCGGCTTGCAACCTGATCCCATCGTATCATCATTTATCAATATCACAATCCTCCCTTATTTCATCCGTTGCGGCATGCAACCCGATCTACAAGCAATTTAAATTAACAACAACAATCCAATAACTCAATTTACAAGGATTTTCTACAATCAAAAGGTATGAGTACACGATAATAAAGAAACCATCTAATAATCAAAGAAATGTAACAATTATTACAAAAAAATAACATAACAAGTAAAGCACACGACAACTAAGGGATGCAAGTAAAACAGTTAAGACAAGTAGCAAATACGCACGAAGTCACGGAAGGGACGAACAATTTAATATTTCCACAATAAATAATCCATGGCTCAATCATAATGTGTACAAAAATTTCAACAGTAACAAAATGAATAGGAATACTCAACAAGGAAAGGTAACAAGACAACAAGGAAGGCAATAACTTCAACTAAAGCATATAAGAGAAAAATAACAAGTAAGAGGTAGAACAATTACTAATGTTACAACCCAAATTCGCATACCATAGATCATGCCATAAGTTAGTCGACGTAAATCCAAGAAGAGATTATCTTTGAGATGATAAGAAGTTAATCCTATTGGTCTTAAACGATACAAGGGTGTATAAGAGTGGTTAACAAATATTAGAAATTAAACGAATCAAGGATGTTGTAACCCGTATTTTCGGGTAACACTAGAGGTGATTAACTGTCCCAAGAGGTCTTGTTTTAATGTATTTGAATCATATACTATCCGTATCATAAGTCTTGAAGTCAAGCGAGTTATGAAATAAAAGTCGATAAAAATTGTCGCAACTTAGGTTTATAATTTTACTTAAACTTTAGGTCAAATGTTACTGCATTTTTATCCCAATGTACTTGGAATTATGGGGTGATCTACCTATAAAATTGAATATCTATGAGTCTAGTTTCCAACGCATTAAACCGTTCATCGATACGATCTCAAAATAGAAAGATATTCGCATTTTTGGGAGAGTGCGCCAAACTGCTCTCTATGGGGCCCACAAAGGCGGTTTAAGACATATGGACATATATAAGATACCTCAACCCCGTTTTAAGTCATTATTTTTCAGTATATTCAGACCTTATAACCCTAAAAACAGTCTCTCAAGGTTCTCTCATGATCCAAGACCCAAACAAAGGGCAAACAACACAAATCAAATGTCAGGAATCCCGTGGCGCTAGTAAGTTTCTTGTTCTTCTTGTTGTTGCTGATTTTTGTGTTGTTCCAGCTCGTGTGGGAGGTTGTTTTAAGTGTTTTATGTTCTGTAAATACACCTTCAAGTTTTTAATATCAACCCTAGGTGATTTCAAGTCTTCTAAAGTAATTCTAGTGCCGAAAAACCCGAATTAATTGCTAGTTTCACTTCCTTGTTCTTGTGGCAGAATTGAAGGGATATTTCGTGGAAAATTAAGGTCAAATTGGAGTTGTTCTTTCTGTTTAAAGGTAAGGAACCTCTTACTCTATATATATTTAAGATTATCCAAGTTGTGGCTAAGTCGTTGAAGCTAGAACTTGTGAAATATATATATCGAAAGGCTTGGTAGTAATGTTGTTAGTTGGTGGACTGTTTTGGAGGCTCAATATGATTATTAATGATGTTGTTTGGGCTGTTTGTTGATTGTATTGACTTGTGGGAAGTCATATAAATAGGGGAGGTGCTGTCCGTTTCATCGTAAAATAGGTTGCGGTCGATACATAATAGTTACGACGCTTAAACGATAATGATAGTGTCATTTCTCTTATAGTAGACTAAGGAGTCGTGACATTTGCATAGCTTGAGGTTGGGCAGTATATACAAGGTATGTGAGGCTATCCCCTTCATTCTTTTGCACGACTCCGATTGTACATAATATAATGAACGAGCTCCCAAAGATACTCTACTCTTATAAGCTAGCAGTACTTACATTGCTGCCCTTCTTATGAAACGATTGATATTGATGTTACTTCTTTCATTCTTATATTATCAATGTTGTTGGTAGTTCCTGATTCTTGATGAAGAGTTAATCCTAATAACGTGTACGAAGGATACCGACCTTATGTCACTCCGAAAAGTTCAAAATGTGATTCCAATGAGTCCAGCATGCATCATATATATGTATCTATTTTACTCTACCGAGCCGCGCTATAGTCAGCCGGTTACGGCACCTATTGTGCAACCACTGATCAGTTGGGTTTTACCGAGCTCCACGTGATCGGGTACGATTCTACCGAGCCCTATGATGGCCGGGTATGTTTTACCGAGCCTATTATGGCCGGGTACGATATGATGATGATGATGCCCACAAAGGCGTATGTTTTAAAATTTTATGTATATATATATATATGTATGTATCATGTATTTCATGTAAGTAGCCCTCAGAGGTACCCATATGTCACAGGTTGTATATTCCTTATCCCTGTTTACATTATTGTTCTTACTTATGCTTTCCTGCCTTACATACTCAGTACTTTATTCATAATGACGTCCTTTTTATTTGTGGACGCTGCATGTCGTGCTGCAGGTCCTGATAGACGGGTAGACGCAGCTCCCCCATCACAGTAGGCTATCCGATTCAGCGGTTATTGGCGAGATCCCTTCTCCGGACTTGCCGTGGTCTTGGTATGCATTTTTGTTATAGACATTATGGGTATGTCGGGGCCCTGTTCCGGCAATGTTGTAGCACTTGTGTTCTTTTAGAGGCTCATAGATAGGTGTCGACTCATGTATGGTTTGGAATGCCTTGTCGGCTGATTTTTGTTGTATAGTCTTTCATGGCACCATGGTAGCTCGTACCTTATATATAGTTTCTTGATAGTCTTGTCGTCCCATGTTATGTATGTTCATGACATTATCTTTCATTGTTGGATGTTCATGATCCATGTCTACCATTTATATTGATCTTGTCGGCCCTTAAAGATAATAAGGAAGGTTAGATAAAATGTACATTGGTGCTCGGCAAGTATGGCCCGGGTTCTAGTCATGACCTTCCAGTTGGGTCGTGACAAACTTGGTATCAGAGCAAGTCTGTCCTAGGGGATGTCTATGAGCCGTGTCTAGTAGATTTTTGATTATGGATGTGTAGCGCGCCACATTTATAATCAGGAGGCTACGTGACATTTAGGGTTGTTACCTTCTTCCTGAATCTAGATCGTGTATAGAGTTGAGTCGTAAGTGTTCATATCTAATATTCACCTTATTTTCTTTCAGCGATGCCTTCGACTAGGAAGCAAGCGATTAGTAAACGGCTTGATACAGCTGTGGGAGAGGGTAACATTCAGGTGCCTCCAGCCAGAGCAGGCCAAAGTGAGGCTTAGAGTGAGATGCCGTCTCATACCTCTCCGTCTCCTCCAGAGGATATTAGGAGGCACCCAGTACATCCAGTTCCTCCGTCTGGCACTACAGACCACGATATGCGCAGTGCGGTGCAGTTGTTGACTAGCTTGGTAGCTGCTCAGGCTCAGAGGCAGAATACCGGTGCTGCTGATAAACCGGTTAGTGCGAGAGTTCGTGATTTTATTAATCTAGACCCTCCAGTGTTTATCGGATCAGACCCCAAGGAGGACCCACAAACATTTATTGATCAGGTTCATCGTACATTGCGGGTTATGCATGCTAGTGATGCGAAGGCAGTAGAGTTGGCTTCTTATCAGTTACGGGATTTAGCGGTTTTCTGGTATAATAGTTGGGAGGGATCTAGGGGTCCGAACGCTCCTCCAGCCGTGTGGAAGGAATTTTCTGAGGCCTTTCTTCATCACTACTTACCAGCTGAGATACGATGAGCTAGAGCTGATAAGTTCTTGAACCTTCGACAGGGTAATATGAGTGCATGAGAGTATAGTATATAGTTTGATTCTTTATCAAGGTATACTCCCCATATGGTGGCCGAGATGAGTGATAGGGTGACCACATCTGATAAATGAGTGCACAACAGCCTCCTTGGTAGAGGGCATGGATATTTCCCGTATTCAGGCTTATGCCCAGACCCTTCAGGATCATAAGTTATATGCTAAGCTCTCTAAATGTGAATTCTTGCTGAACTCAGTAGCATTCCTTGGCCATGTGATATCTGATGAGGGTATTAGTGTCGACACTCAGAAGATCAATGCAGTGAAGAATTGGACGAGGCCTACAACACCGTCAGAAGTCCGCAGCTTCCTGGGGCTAGCAGGATATTATAGGCAGTTTGTAGAAGGGTTTTCCTCTATATCAGCACCATTGACTAAGTTAACACAGAAAACTACCAAGTTCCAGTGGTCTGATGCTTGTGAACATAGTTTTCAGGAGCTAAAGAATCGATTGACATCCGCGTCGGTGCTCACTCTCCCAGAAGGAACAGAAGGTTATGTGGTATATTGTGATGCCTCAGGTATAGGTTTGGGGTGCGTATTGATGCAACGTGGGAAGGTGATTGCTTATGCATCAAGATAATTGAAGAAACATGAAAAGAATTACCCGACTCATGATTTGGAATTAGCTGCAGTAATATATGCTTTGAAGTTATGGCGGCACTACTTATACGGCGTCCATGTTGACATCTACACAGATCACAAGAGTTTACAATACATCTTCAAGCAGAAGGAGTTGAATTTGAGGCAGCGTAGGTGGCTTGAATTACTGAAAGACTACGATGTCGAGATATTGTACCATCCCGGTAAAGCTAATGTTGTGGCAGACGCTCTCAGCCGTAAGTCAATGGGAAGCTTAATACATATTGAGGCAGGTAGACAAGGGTTGACCAAAGAGCTTCACCAGCTGGCCAATATGAGAATCAGATTGTTGGACTCTGATGACGGAGGTGTTACTGTACAGAATACAGCAGAATCATCTTTGGTAGCCGAGGTAAAAGCACGGCAATATGAAGATCCTACCTTAGTAAGATTGAGAGAGGGAATTCAGCAGTGTAAGATTACAGCTTTCAAGATCGGAGGAGATGGGACACTGAGATACCAGGGCCGATTATGTGTGCCTAGTGTGGCAGGGTTGCGAGAGAAGATTATGATTGAGATTCATCAGTCCCGATATTCTATCCATCCTGGCTCGACAAAGATGTATCATGACGTTAAGGAGCAGTATTGGTGGGATAACATGAAGAAGTCTATTGCAGAATTTGTAGCCCAGTGTCCTAATTGTCAACAAGTAAAGATCGAGCATCAGAAACCTAGTGGATTGATTCAGAATATAGAGATTCCGACCTGGAAATGGGAGGTGATTAATATGGACTTCATTATTGGATTACCTCGCTCTTATCATAAGTTTGACTCCATCTGGGTGATAGTTGATCGACTTACAAAATCTGCCCATTTTCTACCAGTTAAGACAACTTACACGGCTGAAGATTATGCGAAGTTGTATATCAAGGAGATTGTTAGGCTTCATGGTGTGCCGGTATCTATTATATCAGACCGAGGAGCTCAATTTACGGCTAACTTTTGGAGGTCTTTTCAGAAGGGTTTAGGCACACAAGTAAATCTCAGCACTGCATTCCATCCGCAGACTGACGGACAGGCTGAACGTACCATCCAGACGCTTGAAGATATGCTACGAGCATGTGTTCTAGATTTCAAGGGGAATTGGGATGACCATCTGGCACTTATAGAATTTGCCTGCAATAATAGCTACCATTCCAGTATTAAAATGGCCTCGTATGAGGCACTGTACGGGAGGAGATGTAGATCACCAGTTGGATGGTTCGAAGTCGGTGAGACAGAATTATATGGGCCAGATTTGATTCACCAAGCCATTGAGAAGGTGAAATGTATACAAGAGCAATTGAGGACTGCACAAAGTAGGCAAAAGTCTTATTCTAATGTCCGACGTCGTGATCTGGAATTTGAGGTTGGTGATTGAGTTTTCCTGAAGATCTCGCCGATGAAGGGTGTTATGCGTTTTGGGAAGAAGGGTAAGTTGAGTCCGCGGTATATTGGGCCATACAAAATTCTTCGACGAATTGGACAGGTTGCTTACGAGTTAGAATTGCCATCTGAATTGGAATTTGTCCACCCGGTATTCCATGTATCTATGTTGAGGAAATGTATTGGAGACCCTTCTCGGGTCATCCCTATCAAAGATGTATAAGTTACAAAGGATCTATCATATGATGAAGTGCCAGTGGCTATATTAGATCGACAAGTCCGCAAGCTGAGAACAAAGGATGTAGCTTCCGTGAAAGTATTATGGAGGAACAAGAATATAGAAGAAATGACATGGGAAGCAGAAGAGGAGATGAAGTCTAAATACCCTTACCTATTCCAGAGTGAAGATAACGAGGATGCCGGGGGAAAGAAGGACGCATTATAAGGTGAAACGGCTCTATGAGGTAAGCAATAGCTTGTGAATACTCTTTTTTTAATACAAAATGGTGATATGCAGATAATGTACATATCCATAATGCTTTGTATAGTCTTGTAAGGCCATAGGTTAGGTTTAACTGCTTGCAAGTTTGGCTAGTGTCCATTTTATAGGGGAAACTCAGTCGGAAATCTCCGTCGGAATCCACGATGAGTTAGACACCCCATAAACCCTTACATTCGAGGACAAATGTTCCTAAGGGGGAGAGGGAGTTACAACCCAAATTCACATACCATAGATCACGCCATAAGTTAGTCGACGTAAATCCAAGAAGAGATTATCTTTGAGATGATAAGAAGTTAATCCTATTGGTCTTAAACGATACAAGGGTGTATAAGAGTGGTTAACAAGTATTAGAAGTTAAACGAATCAAGGATGTTGTAACCCGTATTTTTGGATAACACTAAAGGTGATTAACTGTCCCAAGAGGTCTTGTTTTAATGTATTTGAATCATATAATATCCGTATCATAAGTCTTGAAGTCAAGCGAGTTATGAAACAAAAGTCGATAAAGGTTGTCGCAACTTAGGTTTATAATTTTACTTAAACTTTAGGTCAAACGTTACTGCATTTTTCTCCCAATGTGCTTGGAATTATGGGGTGATCTACCTATAAAATTGAAGATCTATGAGTCTAGTTTCCAACGTATTAAACCATTTGTCGATACGATCTCGGAATAGAAAGATATTCACGTATTCGCGAGAGTGCGCCAAACTGCTCTCTATGGGGCCCACAAAGGCGGTTTAAGACATATGGACATATATAAGATACCTCAACCCCATTTTAAGTCATTATTTTTCAGTATATTCAGACTTTATAACCCTAAAATCAGTCTCTCAAGGTTCTCTCATGATCCAAGAACCAAACAAAGGGCAAACAACACAAATCAAATGTCAGGAATCCCGTGGCGCTAGTAAGTTTTTTGTTCTTCTTGTTGTTGCTGATTTTTGTGTTGTTCCAGCTCGTGTGGGAGGTTGTTTTAAGTGTTTTATGTTCTGTAAATACACCTTCAAGTTTTTAATATCAACCCTAGGTGATTTCAAGTCTTCTAAAGTAATTCTAGTGCCGAAAAACCCGAATTAATTGCTAGTTTCGCTTCCTTGTTCTTGTGGCAGAATTGAAGGGATATTTCGTGGAAAATTAAGGTCAAATTGGAGTTGTTATTTCTGTTTAAAGGTAATGAACCTCTTACTCTATATATATTTAAGATTATCCAAGTTGTGGCTAAGTCGTTGAAGCTAGAACTTGTGAAATATATATCGAAAGGCTTGGTAGTAATGTTGTTAGTTGGTGGACTGTTTTGGAGGCTCAATATGATTATTAATGATGTTGTTTGGGCTGTTTGGTGATTGTATTGACTTGTGGGAAGTCATATAAATAGGGGAGGTGTTGTCCGTTTCATCGTAAAATAGGTTGCGGTCGATACATAATAGTTACGACGCTTAAACGATAATGATAGTGTCATTTCTCTTATTGTAGACTAAGGAGTCGTGACATTTGCATAGCTTGAGGTTGGGCAGTATATACAAGGTATGTGAGGCTATCCCCTTCATTCTTTTGCACGACTCCGATTGTACATAATATAATGAACGAGCTCCCAAAGATACTCTACTCTTAGAAGCTAGCAGTACTTACATTGCTGCCCTTCTTATGAAACGATTGATATTGATGTTACTTCTTTTATTCTTATATTATCAATGTTGTTGGTAGTTCCTGATTCTTATATTCTTGATGAAGAGTTAATCCTAATAACGTGTACGAAGGATACCGACCTTATGTCACTCCGAAAGGTTCAAAATGTGATTCCAATGAGTCCAGCATGCATCATATATATGTATCTATTTTACTCTACCGAGCCGCGCTATAGTCGGCCGGGTACGGCACCTATTGTGCAACCACTGATCAGTTGGGTTTTACCGAGCTCCACGTGGCCGGGTACGATTCTACCGAGCCCTATGATGGCCGGGTACGTTTTACCGAGCCTATTATGGCCGGGTACGATATGATGATGATGATGCCCACAAAGGCATATGTTTTAAACGTTTATGTATATATATATATATGTATGTATCATGTATTTCATGTCAGTAGCCCTCAGAGGTACCCAGATGTCACAGGTTGTATATTCCCTATCACTGTTTACATTATTGTTCTTACTTATGCTATTCCTGCCTTACATACTCAGTACTTTATTCGTACTGACGTCCTTTTTATTTGTGGACGCTGCATGTCGTGCTGCAGGTCCTGATAGACGGGTAGACGCAGCTCCCCCATCACAGTAGGCTATCCGGTTCAGCGGTTATTGGCGAGATCCCTTCTCCGGACTTGCCGTGGTCTTGGTATGCATTTTTGTTATAGACATTATGGGTATGTCGGGGCCCTGTTCCGGCAATGTTGTAGCACTTATGTTCTTTTAGAGGCTCATAGACAGGTGTCGACTCATGTATGGTTTGGAATGCCTTGTCGGCTGATTTTTGTTGTATAGTCTTTCATGGCACCATGGTAGCTCGTACCTTATATATAGTTTCTTGACAGTCTTGTCGTCCCATGTTATGTATGTTCATGACATTATCTTTCATTGTTGGATGTTCATGATCCATGTCTACCATTTATATTGATCTTGTCGGCCCTTAAAGATAATAAGGAAGGTTAGATAAAATGTACGTTGGTGCTCGGCAAGTATGGCCCGGGTGCTAGTCATGACCCTCCAGTTGGGTCGTGACAAACTTGGTATCAGAGCAAGTCTGTCCTAGGGGTTGTCTATGAGCCGTGTCTAGTAGAGTTTTGATTATGGATGTGTAGCGCGCCACATTTATAATCAGGAGGCTACGTGACATCTAGGGTTGTTACCTTCTTCCTGAATCTAGATCGTGCATAGAGTTGAGTCGTAAGTGTTCATATCTAATATTCACCTTATTTTCTTTCAGCGATGCCTTCGACTAGGAAGCAAGCGATTAGTAAACGGCTTGATACAGCTGTGGGAGAGGGTAACATTCAGGTGCCTCCAGCCAGAGCAGGCCAAAGTGAGGCTCAGAGTGAGATGCCGTCTCATACCTCTCCGTCTCCTCCAGAGGATATTAGGAGGCACCCAGTACATCCAGTTCCTCCGTCTGGCACTACAGACCACGATATGCGCAGTGCGGTGCAGTTGTTGACTAGCTTGGTAGCTGCTCAGGCTCAGAGGCAGAATACCGGTGCTGCTGATAAACCGGTTAGTGCGAGAGTTCGTGATTTTATTAATCTAGACCCTCCAGTGTTTACCGGATCAGACCCCAAGGAGGACCCGCAAACATTTATTGATCAGGTTCATCGTACATTGCGGGTTATGCATGCTAGTGATACAGAGGCAGTAGAGTTGGCTTCTTATCGGTTACGGGATTTAGCGATTTTATGGTATGATAGTTGGGAGAGATCTAGGGGTCCGAACGCTCCTCCAGCCGTGTGGAAGGAATTTTCTGAGGCCTTTCTTCGTCACTACTTGCCAGCTGAGATACGACGAGCTAGAGCTGATAAGTTCTTGAACCTTCGACAGGGTAATATGAGTGTACGAGAGTATAGTATACAGTTTGATTCTTTAGCAAGGTATACTCCCCATATGGTGGCCGAGATGAGTGATAGGGTGCACCTGTTCGTGAACGGGTTGGGACCACATCTGATAAATGAGTGCACAACAGCCTCCTTGGTAGAGGGCATGGATATTTCCCGTATTCAGGCTTATGCCCAGACCCTTCAGGATCATAAGTTATATGCTAAGCTCTCTAAATGTGAATTCTTGCTGAACTCAGTAGCATTCCTTGGCCATGTGATATCTGATGAGGGTATTAGTGTCGACACTCAGAAGATCGATGCAGTGAAGAATTGGCCGAGACCTACAACACCGTCAGAAGTCCGCAGCTTCCTGGGGCTAGCAGGATATTATAGGCGGTTTGTAGAAGGGTTTTCCTCTATATCAGCACCATTGACTAAGTTAACACAGAAAACTACCAAGTTCCAGTGGTCTGATGCTTGTGAACATAGTTTTCAGGAGCTAAAGAATCGATTGACATCCGCGCCAGTGCTCACTCTCCCAGAAGGAACAGAAGGTTATGTGGTATATTGTGATGCCTCAGGTATAGGTTTGGGGTGCGTATTGATGCAACGTGGGAAGGTGATTGCTTATGCATCAAGACAATTGAAGAAGCATGAAAAGAATTACCCGACTCATGATTTGGAATTGGCTGCAGTAATATATGCTTTGAAGATATGGCGGCACTACTTATACGGCGTCCATGTTGACATCTACACAGATCACAAGAGTTTACAATACATCTTCAAGCAGAAGGAGTTGAATTTGAGGCAGCGTAGGTGGCTTGAATTACTGAAAGACTATGACGTCGAGATATTGTACCATCCCGGTAAAGCCAATGTTGTGGCAGACGCTCTCAGCCGTAAGTCAATGGGAAGCTTAATACATATTGAGGCAGGTAGACAAGGGTTGACCAAAGAGCTTCACCAGCTGGCCAATATGAGAATCAGATTGTTGGACTCTGATGACGGAGGTGTTACTGTACAGAATACAACAGAATCATCTTTGGTAGCCGAGGTAAAAGCACGGCAATATGAAGATCCTACCTTAGTAAGATTGAGAGAGGGAATTCAGCAGTGTAAGATTACAGCTTTCAAGATCGGAGGAGATGGGACACTGAGATACCAGGGCCGATTATGTGTGCCTAGTGTGGCAGGGTTGCGAGAGAAGATTATGATTGAGATTCATCAGTCCCGATATTCTATCCATCCTGGCTCGACAAAGATGTATCATGACGTTAAGGAGCAGTATTGGTGGGATAACATGAAGAAGTCTATTGCAGAATTTGTAGCCCAGTGTCCTAATTGTCAACAAGTAAAGATCGAGCATCAGAAACCCAGTGGATTGATTCAGAATATAGAGATTCCGACCTGGAAATGGGAGGTGATTAATATGGACTTCATTATTGGATTACCTCGCTCTTATCATAAGTTTGACTCCATCTGGGTGATAGTTGATCGACTTACAAAATCTGCCCATTTTCTACCAGTTAAGACAACTTACACGGCTGAAGATTATGCGAAGTTGTATATCAAGGAGATTGTTAGGCTTCATGGTGTGCCGGTATCTATTATATCAGACCGAGGAGCTCAATTTACGGCTAACTTTTGGAGGTCTTTTCAGAAGGGTTTAGGCACACAAGTAAATCTCAGCACTGCATTCCATCCGCAGACTGACGGACAGGCTGAACGTACCATCCAGATGCTTGAAGATATGCTACGAGCATGTGTTCTAGATTTCAAGGGGAATTGGGATGACCATCTGGCACTTATAGAATTTGCCTACAATAATAGCTACCATTCCAGTATTAAAATGGCCCCGTATGAGGCACTGTACGGGAGGAGATGTAGATCACCAGTTGGATGGTTCGAAGTCGGTGAGACAGAATTATATGGGCCAGATTTGATTCACCAAGCCATTGAGAAGGTGAAAGTGATACAAGAGCGACTGAGGACGGCACAAAGTAGGCAAAAGTCTTATTCCGACGTCCGACGTCGTGATCTGGAATTTGAGGTTGGTGATTGGGTTTTCCTGAAGATCTCGCCGATGAAGGGTGTTATGCGTTTTGGGAAGAAGGGTAAGTTGAGTCCGCGGTATATTGGGTCGTACAAAATTCTTCGACGAATTGGACAGGTTGCTTACGAGTTAGAATTGCCATCTGAATTGGAATTTGTCCACCCGGTATTCCATGTATCTATGTTGAGGAAATGTATTGGAGACCCTTCTCGGGTCGTCCCTATCAAAGATGTACAAGTTACAAAGGATCTATCATATGATGAAGTGCCAGTGGCTATATTAGATCGACAAGTCCGCAAGCTGAGAACAAAGGATGTAGCTTCCGTGAAAGTATTATGGAGGAACAAGAATATAGAAGAAATGACATGGGAAGCAGAAGAGGAGATGAAGTCTAAATACCCTTACCTATTCCAGAGTGAAGATAACGAGGATGCCGGGGGAAAGAAGGACGCATTATAAGGTGAAACGGCTCTATGAGGTAAGCAATAGCTTGTGAATACTCTTTTTTTTAATACAAAATGGTGATATGCAGATAATGTACATATCCATAATGCTTTGTATAGTCTTGTAAGGCCATAGGTTGGGTTTAACTGCTTGCAAGTTTGGCTAGTGTCCATTTTATAGGGAAACTCAGTCGGAAATCTCCGTCGGAATCCACGATGAGTTAGACACCCCATAAACCCTTACATTCGAGGACAAATGTTCCTAAGGGGGAGAGGGTGTTACAACCCAAATTCACATACCATAGATCACGCCATAAATTAGTCGACGTAAATCCAAGAAGAGATTATCTTTGAGATGATAAGAAGTTAATCCTATTGGTCTTAAACGATACAAGGGTGTATAAGAGTGGTTAACAAGTATTAGAAGTTAAACGAATCAAGGATGTTGTAACCCGTATTTTCGGGTAACACTAGAGGTGATTAACTGTCCCAAGAGGTCTTGTTTTAATGTATTTGAATCATATAATATCCGTATCATAAGTCTTGAAGTCAAGCGAGTTATGAAACAAAAGTCGATAAAGGTTGTCGCAACTTAGGTTTATAATTTTACTTAAACTTTAGGTCAAATGTTACTGCATTTTTCTCCCAATGTGCTTGGAATTATGGGGTGATCTACCTATAAAATTGAAGATCTATGAGTCTAGTTTCCAACGCATTAAACCGTTCATCGATACGATCTCGGAATAGAGAGATATTCGCGTTTTCGCGAGAGTGCGCCAAGCTGCTCTCTATGGGGCCCACAAAGGCGGTTTAAGACATATGGACATATATAAGATACCTCAACCCCGTTTTAAGTCATTATTTTTCAGTATATTCAGACCTTATAACCCTAAAAATAGTCTCTCAAGGTTCTCTCATGATCCAAGACCCAAACAAAGGGCAAACAACACAAATCAAATGTCGGGAATCCCGTGGCGCTAGTAAGTTTCTTATTCTTCTTGTTGTTGCTGATTTTTGTGTTGTTCCAGCTCGTGTGGGAGGTTGTTTTAAGTGTTTTATGTTCTGTAAATACACCTTCAAGTTTTTAATATCAACCCTAGGTGATTTCAAGTCTTCTAAAGTAATTCTAGTGCCGAAAAACCCGAATTAATTGCTAGTTTCGCTTCCTTGTTCTTGTGGCAGAATTGAAGGGATATTTCGTGGAAAATTAAGGTCAAATTGGAGTTGTTCTTTCTGTTTAAAGGTAAGGAACCTCTTACTCTATATATATTTAAGATTATCCAAGTTGTGGCTAAGTCGTTGAAGCTAGAACTTGTGAAATATATATCGAAAGGCTTGGTAGTAATGTTGTTAGTTGGTGGACTGTTTTGGAGGCTCAATATGATTATTAATGATGTTGTTTGGGCTGTTTGGTGATTGTATTGACTTGTGGGAAGTCATATAAATAGGGGAGGTGCTGTCCGTTTCATCGTAAAATAGGTTGCGGTCGATACATAATAGTTACGACGCTTAAACGATAATGATAGTGTCATTTCTCTTATTGTAGACTAAGGAGTCGTGACATTTGCATAGCTTGAGGTTGGGCAGTATATACAAGGTATGTGAGGCTATCCCCTTCATTCTTTTGCACGACTCCGATTGTACATAATATAATGAACGAGCTCCCAAAGATACTCTACTCTTAGAAGCTAGCAGTACTTACATTGCTGCCCTTCTTATGAAACGATTGATATTGATGTTACTTCTCTTATTCTTATATTGTCAATGTTGTTGGTAGTTCCTGATTCTTTGATGAAGAGTTAATCCTAATAACATGTACGAAGGATACCGACCTTATGTCACTCCGAAAGGTTCAAAATATGATTCCAATGAGTCCAGCATGTATCATATATATGTATCTATTTTACTCTACCGAGCCGCGCTATAGTCGGCCGGGTACGGCACCTATTGTGCAACCATTGATCAGTTGGGTTTTACCGAGCTCCACGTGGCCGGGTACGATTCTACCGAGCCCTATGATGGCCGGGTATGTTTTACCGAGCCTATTATGGCCGGGTACGATATGATGATGATGATGCCCACAAAGGCGTATGTTTTAAAATTTTATGTATATATATATATATATGTATGTATCATGTATTTCATGTCAGTAGCCCTCAGAGGTACCCATATGTCACAGGTTGTATATTCCTTATCCCTGTTTACATTATTGTTCTTACTTATGCTTTCCTGCCTTACATACTCAGTACTTTATTCGTACTGACGTCCTTTTTATTTGTGGACGTTGCATGTCGTGCTGCAGGTCCTGATAGACGGGTAGACGCAGCTCCCCCATCACAGTAGGCTATCCGGTTCAGCGGTTATTGGCGAGATCCCTTCTCCGGACTTGCCGTGGTCTTGGTATGCATTTTTGTTATAGACATTATGGGTATGTCGGGGCCCTGTTCCGGCAATGTTGTAGCACTTGTGTTCTTTTAGAGGCTCATAGACAGGTGTCGACTCATGTATGGTTTGGAATGCCTTGTCGGCTGATTTTTGTTGTATAGTCTTTCATGGCACCATGGTAGCTCGTACCTTATATATAGTTTCTTGACAGTCTTGTCGTCCCATGTTATGTATGTTCATGACATTATCTTTCATTGTTGGATGTTCATGATCCATGTCTACCATTTATATTGATCTTGTCGGCCCTTAAAGATAATAAGGAAGGTTAGATAAAATATACATTGGTGCTCGGCAAGTATGGCCCGGGTTCTAGTCATGACCTTCCAGTTGGGTCGTGACAACTAAGAACGTCAAATAGAGCATGGAAGAGTAGATTAACAATGAAAGATATCACATGTTATGACAATTCAATTAAAGGCATGGAAAGAGTCAAGATAATCTAAACCGGTCAAATACCATATATAGACCATGTACCCATTCGTCACCTTGCGTGCACGACTTTCACATAACAAGAATAACATAATTAACCCATATCTTATAAGGTATTTCCTTCACACAATGTTAGGCAAGATACTTACCTCAAATAAACTAAACTGATACTCTAAAATGACCTTCTCATGTGAAACACCATCCGGACGGCTCAAATCTAGACAAAATAACTTAATAGCATAAATAAAAATAATAGAAAATAATTCCGGATAATAACGCTTCATTCTTTAAAGAAAACAAAAAAGTTAACCCCGAGCCCCCACCTCAGAACCCGACAAAATTTACAAAATCCGAACATCCATTCCGATACGAGTCCAACCATGCTAAAATTATCCATTTTTGACATCAATTCAACTTTCAAATCCTCATTTTATAATTTTGAAAGTTTATACAAAAATTCTCATTTTCTCCCATTTAAATCACTAATTTAATGTTAAAAATAAAGATGGAATCACGAAATATAATCAAATCCGGATCAAAAATACTTATCCCTTACCAAAAAATACTTATCCCGAAATAGAGTACTTATAATCTGCCTAGGCATTTGCACATCGCGATCGCGGAAATACACATGTGATCGCGAAGAAGAAACCACAACTGTCCAAAAAATGCATTATGCGCGCAAAACAAGGGACGCGAACGCGATTAATCACTGCCTCACCTATCGCGATTGTAGACAGTTATATGCGAACGCGAAGAACAAATCCCCTGCCCCCCAACATGGTCGCCCAATACGCGTACATGATAAGACTATTCACGAACGCGAAGAAGAAACACTCTCACACACGCGATCGTAGATTAATCAATACGAACGTGAAGAAGGAAAAAATGCTCAGTCACCAAACTGCCTACGCGATCAAGGCTGAACCTTCGCGATCGCATATAAGAAACATCACACACCAGCAAATAAGCCTATTAAAATAGAAGGAAATGGCCTGTAAACCATCTGAAATACACCCGAGGCCCCCGGGACCTCGTCGAAACATACCAATAAGTTCCATAACATAATGCGGACTTGCTCGAGGCCTCAAATCACATCAAACAACATCAAAACTATGAAGCACACCACAAATCGAACTTTATGAACTTTCGACTTCTATAATTTGCGCTGAATCATATCAAATCAACCCGGAACAACGTCAAATTTTGCATGCAAGTTCCAAATGACACAACAGAGCTATACCAACTCCCGAAATCGAAATACGAACTTGATATCAACAAAGTCAACTCCCGGTCAAATCTCTCAACCTTCCATACTTCAACTTTCCAATCATTGCGAAAATGCATCAAGTCAACCTTCGGACCTCCAAATCCAAATCCGTACACACGTCTGTGATGACCCAAAAGGTCATCTTTAAATTTAATAATTATTTCTGTATTCTAAGACTTCAAAAAGCACTATTCATCATTCCTTGACTTACGTGCACAATCTGTATAATTTTTCGGAAAGCTTTTTTATGAAAAATTGATTAAAATGTGAAAAAGAGCCTTAAAACTCAACTAAGTTAACTTTGGTCAACATTTTGAGCAAATGGACTCAGATCAATATTTTGATAGTTCTAATAAGTCTGTATCGTAATTTGAGACTTGGGCGTATGCTCGAAATTTAATTTGGAGGTCCCTTGCTTGAATTATCGATAGTTGGCGAAAACTAGAAGCCTAAAGGCTTAAAGATTTCAAAGTTTGACCACAAATTTACTTTTATTGATATCGGGGTCGGATTCAAGTTCTAAAATTTTTTCATAGGTCCGTTATGTCATTTATCACTTGTGAGCAAAATTTGAGGTCATTCAGAGTTGATTTGATAGGTTCCGGCGTAGTTTGATGTAATTTGAGGTTTCTACTAAGTTCGTATGATATTTTAGAACTTGTTGGTATATATGGTTGAGGTCCTGAGGGCCTCGGGTGAGTTCAGATGGTTAATGGGTTGAATTTTAGAATTGGAACTCTGCTGGAAATTTTCTGATGCACTGTCTGGTTTCCTTCTTAACGTTCGCGATAGAGGTCTCGCGTTCGCGAAGAGGAACTGGAGGCAGGCAAAAGTTTCACTTCGCGTTCGCAAAGAGGGGACCGTGTTCGCGAAGGGGTATAGGGCAGTGTTCATCGCGAATGCGTGGGAGCGTTCGCGTTCGCGTAGAAGGGCGAGGCCTGGCCGGGCACCAGGCGATAAGGCTTCGCGTTCGCGTAGGGTAGACCGCGTTCGCGAAGGCCAAGTTTGGCAGGGCATCACATTCGCGAGACTGACCTCGCGTTCGCGAAGAAGAAATCTGGGGCAACACAAAAATGTGCTTCGCGAACGCAAGGGTGCTATCGCGTTCGCAAAGAAGAAATTCCTGGACAGCAGAACTTAAGTTCTCGAAATGGGATTTCGTCCCATTTTTCATTATTCAAGATTTTGAGCTTGGGTAAGGCGACTTTTGGGCGATTTTCACGAAAAAATATTTGGGTAAGTATTCCTTATCCTATATTGATTATATTTCATGATTCCATAGTTATTTACATCATAAATCCGTGAATTTATGGAAGAAACATCAGATTTTTATAAAAGCTTCCAAAAATATAAAATGAAGATTTGAAAGCCAATTCGATGTCGGAATTCGATAATTTTTGTATGGTTGAACTCGTATGGGAATGGGTGTTTGGATTTCATGTGTTTTTTGGGATTCGAGACGTGGGCCCCACTGTCAATTTTTTAGATGAAATTCGGATTTTAATCCGAAAAATTAGTAAATTCATATGGAATTAATTCTTGCGATTTGTATGGAGTATATTGAATTGTTTATGACTAGATTTGAGGATTTCGGACACGAATTCGCGAGGCAAAGGTTTATTGGATTCTTGAATTCAAAGCGAGGCAAGTGTCGTGGTTAACCTTGACTTGAGGGAATAGAACCCTTGATTTATTTTCTATGTGAATTTCATGTGTAATGATGTATAGGCAAGGTGACGAGTGCCTATACTTTGTCAAATTAATTGTTTGCTTAATTATTTAAACATCTTAAATTATTTTAAGACACGAATTAATTGTTATAATAATTGTTTCTCTCCTATTCCTTGTCAAATATTAATTCTTGAGTTCCTGCAATAATTGTCACATGCTTATTTGATTTATGTGTCTTTAATTGCTACTTGACATTTAGTATATTAAATATTAGACTGCCTATTTTCTCCCTGATTTTCACAATTAATTGCTACTTGTCATTGTTTATTTCATAAATAAATTATAATTATTGTATGCCTTGATTCTTAATAGTTTCTCATTGAACGTGGTATTTATTGGAGTATTTTTATTATATTTAAGAGTTGTTAAAATATATGGGGGGATCGGGTTGCATGCCGCAACGAAAATAAAAATAAATATATTGAGAGATCGGGTTGCACGCCGCAACAGAGTTATTTAAAGTTTATATTGGGCGATCGGGTTGCACGCCGCAACAGATTTATTTAAAGTTTATATTGTTGGAGCGGGTTGCACGCCGCAACGGAAATTTATTGAGGAATTATATTGTTGGGGTGGGTTGTACGCCGCAACAAAAATTGATTGAAATAATCATTGGTTATGACCGCCGAGTTGACTTCAACTGTTAAAATGAGTTACTTGATTTATTTCTATTATTGTTATTATTATTATTATTATTATTATTATTATTATTGCGTACAAGTTAATGTAAGTGACATGCCTTATCCTCGTCACTACTTCGTCGAGGTTAGGCTCGGTACTTACCAGTATATGGGGTCGGTTGTACTGATACTACACTTTGCACTTCTTGTGCAGATTTCGGAGTTGGTCCCATCGGCGTACTGTAGATTTTCCCGGATACAACTACCAGTGGAGACTTGAGGTATAACTACACATTGTTCACAGTTTTGAAGTCTCCTTCTGTCTTATCTCAGTTGTGTATTATATTTCAAACAACTTGAATTTATTTGAGACCTTTATTTGTATCATTCTAGAGGCTCGTGTACTTATGACTCCAGTTCTAGGATGGTATTTAGATATCGCGATTATTATGGAATATTCACTTTATCTCAGACTTTATTTTCGCATTTGTTTTCTTGTTATTAATTAATTTAAAGTTTTGTTAAAAATGGCTAATTATATTCTAACATTGGCTTGCCTAGCAAGTGAAATGTTAGGCACCATCACGGTCCCGAAGATGTGAATTTCGGGTCGTGACAAGTTGGTATCAGAGCACTAGGTTACATAGGTCTCACGAGTCACGAGCAAACTTAGTAGAGTCTGAAGGATCGGTACGGAGATGTCTATACTTATCTTTCGGAGGCTATGAAGTTTAGGAACAATATCACTCCTTTCTTAACTTGTCATGCGATTTTATTCTATCATCGATGATTGAACCATTCTATTCTTATTCTCTTACAGATGGCGAGGACACGTAATATATCTACCGACGGACAGGGACTAGAGCCCCCGGTGGAAACTATGGCCAGGGGTAGAGGTCGAGGTCGAGGCAGAGGTAGAGCTCAGTCTAGAGCTCGAGCAGAAATACCTGTTATAGAACTTGAGATGGATCTTTAGGAGGAGGTTCCAGTTCAGAATGTATCAGTTGGACCAGTTTAGGTCCCGGAAGGATTCATAGCTACTCTAGTGCTTCAGGACGCTCTAGTCCGTTTGGTGAGTCTTATGGAGGGCATGGCCCAGAATGGTACATTTCCAGTGGCACCAGCTATCTCACGGGCTGGGGGAGGAGCACAAACTCCCACTACTCCTGCTCCGGAGCAGATGGCTCCCCAGAATTTGGCTCCAGCAGTCCCGCCAGTTGGGATAGTTCAGCCAGTTGTTGCGGCATAGGGCAGTGATAGGCCCGCCATGTCTTCTGAGGCCTTATTGAGACTGGATAAGTTTACTAAGCTCTTTCCAGTTCACTTCAGTGGTACACCTTCTGAGGACCCACAAGATTATCTTGACTGCTGCCATGGGGTGCTGCGGAACATGGGTATAGTTGAGACCAATGGATTCGATTTTGCTGTATTTCAAATGACAGGTTCCGCCAAGATGTAACGACCCGACTTGTCGTTTTGAACATTTACGCTCCTTTCAACTATTTGAAGTCTTGAGTAGCTTCATATGATGTATTATGACCAAGTTTGAGTTTTTTTTGTATTCGACCTCGGATCGGAGTTTTGATGATTCCGTTAGGTCTAGATGGTGATTTTGGACTCGGGCGTATGCCCGAAATTTAATTTGGATATTTCTAGGATGTTTCGACGTCGTTTCTTCGAGTATAAGTGGTATCACATTAAGGAAATGAGCTCCAAATTGAGTTTTTATTAAAGCATTAGATCCATATAGAAATTACAGAGCCATAGCAAAAAGAATCATCAAATTCGGATATCGTATGAGAGAGTTATGCCCATTTCCGAGCAAAATAAAAAATATCTCTCGTCGCCAGCGCCTAGGGTAGCGTGGGGCACTAGCCCTGGCGCTGGGAGTTCTTTTAGGTACTGGAAACAGTGCCACATGCAGCGCCCCACGCCGCCTGTAGCGCCCGAAATACTATATACTTATTTCGGGGTTTATTTTTCCCCATTTATCTTGGCCGAACTTTGGGGTTTTCCTTCACTCTCTAAAGACCTCCAACTCCCCCTATCTTCAAGGCGAGTAATCCCTACTAATTTGGTATATCTTTTTATCAATTCCACCCTAAAACTAACTCAATCCTCCATAAAATACATAGATCTTCAAGTAATTTCTTCAGGAACTCAAAGGAGGGTTTTGCAAGATTTCTTCCAAAAGGTAATCCTACACCCTTAGACTCACATGTATGGATATATTATGGGAATATGTGTATGAATTAAGTATTGGAACTTATGGTATTGTGATTGGAATCCATAAGTTCCCAATTTAAATACATAACCATTGTAGGGATTGAAAGGTGATTATTTGATTGAATTTTGTTGGCTGGGTGTGGATGGATGGTCATGTATGTGATGTTGGAAGTTATGAATTATTTAAGAATGATGGTAGGATAAATTGTTGGTAAATGGTACTAGTAGTTGGATGAACTAATTCTATGGGTAAAAGATGTAGAGATTCATGCCTACTAGGTGTTTGATAAAATGCCTAAATGCACTAAACTATGGAATTTGTTACTAATATTGGTTCCATTGGATGTTGTTTTTGTAGATTGAAGTTGCTTAGTGTAGTGGATCATTGTAGTATCATTAAGGGACGAATTTGAGGTATGTTGGCTAAACTACTCTCTTAGAATTGAATTCCATGGTATTCCCGTAAGTTTCAAGTATGATTGTCTCAAGTTCCTTATTCTATGTTCCGAGTTGTTCCCAATAAATTTGATTGTCCCGAATAAGCAAATTGTCGAGAGTTATGTATTCAAAACATGTTCCGAATGTTCCTATCATGTTATGTTATCCTTTGGGAATATGTTCAAGAATGATATGTGTATTAAAATGCTATGTCTTTGAGTCGTGTTTCAAATGAATGTTATGATGCCAAATTGTGTGAGAAAATCCCCTTAATTGCTCATATGTATACCTAAAGTCTTGATTGTAAATATCTTATTGTTGATAATCTATAAAGATGGTTGGAAGTGAAATAAGTGAATTGGGGATATAAAGTGTGGCCATCGTGCCAAGAGTGAAAGTTATACTTGTGGCCAATGGTTCCAATGAAATGAGATGATGTGAGAAAGATTATGAAATGAGCTTTGATTCAACTGTTCCGAAATTGACTTCAAAAATAGAATTGCCTAAAAGCTTATGAACTCAAGTGATGCCCATATGTGGCTGTTTTAACTAATGTTATGCTTTGTAAGTAGTTTCAATGTGTTTTGCATTCTTAAATATTCGTGAGTTGAAATTGTGTATTGCCCTTTTTGGGCAAAAGCATTTCAAGAATAAATGATGTGTTACTTGTTTATGATTTTAACTTGTGCTTCGATTGCCAATCATTTTACTCCATTTCTTGGAAAATGATCCATTGTGTTTAAAGACTTCATTACTAATGAACCTAAAGTTGATATTTGTTAATATTTGTGATGATGATCCATGAAAGGGAAGAAAGGAAAGTGTGAAATATGAAATACGGACATTGTGCCATTAATGAAGAATCATATGTATGTCCAAGAGAGCCAATGGAATAATGATGTTGAAAGTGCCAATGAGGCTATATACGGTATGAAAGGTTATGAGGTAAATGCATCTATATTTTTGTTTCCTTTGTAAGAAAATCAATAATATTTTTGGGAGTATCGATAGTCACCGAGGAAGGGTAGGTTGAAATAACCTAACCCTGAAACTACATGTGCCAGTGTAGGAGTGGATTGTAATTATTCCCCTTATTTGTGATGAGATTGATATGATAAAATTATTTCCCTTAATTGGGATGAGATTATTGATAGAAAAGGATGATGTCGATCTACACGGCATTGTGGTGAGATGGCCTAGCCGATCGGGTCGTGATCGGACACCATGCCGCACATATGGTGGTGATTGTGCTGGAAATTGTAATTGAAATTGTGATTGTGGTTGATGTCTCGGATGAGTCATCCTAGCCGATTGGGTCGTGATCGGACTCCGTGCTAAAAGTACGGTGGTATTGGTATTGCAAAAGGTGTTATTTTGAACAGTGGTATATCGGTGCTAAAGATCTCCCAACCAAAAATAATATTATCTTCGTATTTTGGAAATTATTATGTTTTAACTTTGAAATTGGATATCATTGATTGTTTATTGTTGTTTCCATGGTTTTTTATTTTATGTCGGCATTCTATTTTGAAAGAGGACAGTTAGCTTTACATACTAGTACTATTCCATATGTACTAACGTCCCTTTTGCCGGGGGCGCTGCATCTTCAATGGATGCTGGTGGTTCATCAGCGGGCAGCTTTGGTTCTCATTAGTAGTCACTCTCTATTCAGCAGGTTTTAGTGAGCCCTACTCTATTCCGGGCTTTATGTCATCTGACGTTGTATTTTGTACTATGAGGTATAGCCGAGGCCTTGTTGCCGGCACTTCCATTCTTCACTTCTGTTGTACTTAGAAGCTCTGTAGACAGGTTTTGAGTGGTGTTTGATGTTGGAAGTTGAACTAGAAATGCGGGTATTTGGCAAACATGTTATTCATTATATCTATAAATTTGTAATAATTTGGAAGTTATAAATGAAGTTGCTAATGGAAATGAAATGGGAGTTGTTAATGAAATTTTTTTCAGTATTTGATTAATGGAGTACATCTCTTCTTTTTATTCATGGATGAATTTGGGTAGAAGGAAATCTAACAGGCTTGCTCAGCCGGGTTCACTCGGTTGAGCGCCGGTCGCGCTCCCCGAGTTCGAGGCGTGACAAACTTGGTATCAGAGCCTAAGGTTTTAAAGTGTCCTAGGATGTCTCGGAGCCGTGTCTAGTAGAGTCCTTATTATCGGTGTGTTGTCGACCACATCTATAATGAGAGGGCTACATGGAAATTTAGGAATTTCACATTTCTTTGATACCCCAGATCGTGCGATAGAGCTCAAGATAGGAAGCTAAATTTATTGTCATGTCTCATTTTCCATATGAGTAACCCACGGGTTTGAGGCAACAATGAGGTATTGAAAGAACCAGTTGCTAAGGTAAATGTCCTTGTTCCTATTAATGTCACCACGCCACCAGATCATGTGGTGAGAGCACCTAAGAAACGAAAGAGGGTTGTTTGTACCGATAAGCTGGAATGTTTGATCTGTAAGAAGTGCCACTTGGGGGACGTGTTGAATGACTTTTGAAATATGTTATGATTGTGGAAAGAGGGGGCACAAGATGAACAAATGCCCTAGGTTGGGTACACCTAGCCCGGTCTGCCCGATATGCGGGAGGGAACATTTTTCATCGTGTTGTGAGTATGCTCTGGAGTATGTTAGGGGTGGTAGGCTTGGGGATTTCCAAAGGCCCATAGAGAAAACTGTTACAGAGATTGTTACTCCCTTCATGAAGGCCTAGAGGAAAGATAAGAGTGATTCTTATGATTTATGCAAAAAGGGTAAATATTAGGTCGGTGGGGTGAGTTAGTTTAACAGACCTCATCCTCGTTGTGAGAAGAATAGGCGATGTCATTCGGGGGTATGTCACTATGATACCAATGTATGATATTGATGTGGAGTGGAGGGGCATCAATGAAGGTACTACCCTATCAATCTAAAATCACCAGGTAAGTCACTCCTTAGTACATCATTATGAACACACATAATTTTTCCTTGTTGTATATGTACATCCATATTGAAGAGCCTTCATAAACACGGTCTTAACAAGACGCTGCATCACAAAACATAACATGTACCTACTCTTCAAACGAGACGCATTATTCGTGAAGCCACTTTATCAGAAATTCTCTTATTTACAGCTTCTTGTGTGATTGAGCTATATAATTAATTCCTTGAATTGAGTTATAACCCTAGGCTAATACTTCCCACTTGCTTCCCTAAATTCTCAACAATGGACTATAACTGATGAATTTCTCATAGAACCTCTTGATTCGAATGGATAACATCTGCTCACTTGTGCTTATGCATGCACCGTCATAAAGTTAACCTATGTGGTATCAAATCCAATGTAAAGCAGCCTAGTGTTGAGATCCTTCTTGAGCCACTCTTTCTCTCCCCGGTGTATATGGTTCATATGCTTGGAACAATCACTTTACTCCTTTGTGAATATTATCATGAATCCTTTTCACTGTCTAGTAACATGAGAGCATATCTCAGCACCTATCATATGTGTACTTGTCAATTGAAAGGGGTCACTTGTCCGCATAATGTTTCTAGAAAATTTGAGATTTTCACAAATTCGTCATAGGAAGATCTTTTTGTTCACTCATCTCAGTATGACTTTCGTGTCCACCTAGATCATGCCTCAGTGACTAAATCACTTTGTTCCTAATATTGCAGTTGCCCATGAAGTGGCCTGGTATTGCAGATTGAGAGTTGTTATGGTAGAAACATGTCTAGCTCATAGCAAAGTGTCCATTCTTTCTAACGAATACATGATTTCACCCCAATATTAAGATGTCCTAGCTATGTGGTTTCACTCGTGAAAGGTTGAAATTAGATGCTTTCAGATTTTGGCACATATCATGAGCATATTGATTTGAAAGACAAGTTTGTCGTATCTCTAGTCCTCTCATATAGGATCAACTACTGGCAAGGGTTAAACTGTTAGAATTATAATAATCTCACAAGTGTTCAACTTCTTTTCTCAACCTCATGGGCTTGTGGCATACCTATTTCTTGTGTCAGTTAATGTTAAGAGCGTAATGCAACTTCATGTATTTTGAAACCCATATCACATTCAAGGTGCCAGAATATTCTCATTTCGAGTTAAACTAATTTTCCCTACACTCCAGGGGACAACTGGTGTCACGTACTTGGCTATTTCTCCTTGAGGCTTACTATTTCCGAACAAGGCACATGTGGAGTTAAACAATTGTTACTATCACTTTCATAACTCATCATCTTTCGAGAATAACTGACGCTAATGTTTTATCGTCCCGATCATGCCTCCCATATATAACATGTCTAAAATGACTCACTTCTTTTACATCTCCAGATCATGTACATGTTTCCACGTTTCAATGTATACTAGGAAACTATGTGCCTCATTTGTTGAATTGATGATGTCATCACAATGATTAATCATGTCAGCGCTATTGGTAGTAACCTTCATGTCTCTTAGGATATGACTTCCTGAAATACCCTTCTCGGCACGTTTATGGATTCTTGAATAATTCTAGCCAAATCTCGAACCTCGTTGTTCCTATTTATAGTAAACCTATGGGGTTTGAAGGTTCAAACATGTCAAAGAAGGAGCATCATACCATGATCAAACATATTAGGTAGGAAGCTTAATGGTCATATTCATGCTCGCACATCTTAGAATAATTGATGAAGGTTGACAAAGGTTTAGTTTGGATGTTCGCAATAGAGATTTAGAGCTGAAGAAAGTGAACAGGTTATTCTCAGGATTTTCTCCATGAAGATACTATGTGAATTGCTAATAAAGGTAAAGTATGTGTAGTCACATTAGGCCTTATGAAATCTCGAAGGAAATATGCCGAACTATGAGTAAGATGTTCCCCCATCATTGTCCTCCATGTACCCTATGTTTCATGTGTCATCTAAGGAGGTAGTGGGAAATCCTTTGTC
Source organism: Nicotiana tomentosiformis (assembly GCF_000390325.3). Taxonomy (NCBI): domain Eukaryota; kingdom Viridiplantae; phylum Streptophyta; class Magnoliopsida; order Solanales; family Solanaceae; genus Nicotiana; species Nicotiana tomentosiformis. The sequence continues at coordinate 76,412,147 of NC_090817.1, read as the reverse complement.
TATCATTCCGGTGAAAGCTAATGAAGGTGAAGTTATTGGATAATTGGCCTATGAGAGGTATATAATTTTCATCCTTGTTAGATAAGTCTGGAAGTTGAGATTGCCTCTGTCGTGTGTTGTGGCAAAGTCTTTCTGTCGAAGAGGCCACCTCGAAGGCCGAAATTGTTCTGGAAAGAAAATATTTTCGCTTGATTGTATAGCAATTGGTTTTGATTTGAAAGGTACTTTCTAGGTGTTATAATTTAAAAATGTGCAGTTCACGCCCAGACATCATTTTGATAATGCAGTGCTTGTAATGCTGAGATTAGTGTTGTTGATATATACTGTGATGCTTTGTTGAGTTATGGATATGTTGTTAGTATTGGTTTCTTGGATTCTCTGACAGGTAGATAAGCCCAATTGCAGAGGAGACTTTGCCGAAATTTCTGAAAAAATTGGGAGTTAGTCAAATTTGGGAGCTTAAGATGTGTGGAAGAAGAAACCAATTATGTTGAGTGTTAGGAGGCAGACTATACTCCTCATTCGAGGACGAATGATCTTAAGTGGGGGAAAATGTAACAACCCGAATTGTCGTTTTGAACATTTACGCTCCTATCAACTATTTGAATTCTTGAGTAGCTTCATATGATGTATAATCAAGTTTAAGTTTTTTATTAATATTCGACCTCGGATCGGAGTTTTGATGATTCCGTTAGGCCCGGCTGGTGATTTTGAACTCGGGCGTATGCCCGAAATTTAATTTGGATATTTATAGGATGTTTCGACGCCATTTATTTGAGTATAAGTGGTATCACATTATGAAAATGAGCTCCAAATTGAGTTTTTGATTAAAGCATAAGATCCGTATAGCAATTACGGAGCCATAGCAAAAAGAATCATCGAATTCGAACATCGTATGATAGAGTTATGCCCATTTTCGGGAAAAATAGAAAATATCTCTCGTCGCCAACGCCCAGGGTAGCGTGGGGCACTAGCCCTGCCGCTGGGAGTTCTTTTAGGTACTGGAAACAGCGCCATGGGCAGCGCCCTACGCCACCTGTGGCGCCCGAAACACTATATACTCATTTAGGGGTTCATTTTTTCCCATTTCTCTTGGTCGAACTTTGGGGTTTTTCTTCACTCTCTCAAGACCTCCAACTCCCCCCATCTTCAAGGCGAGTAATCCCTACTAATTTGGTGTTTCATTCCATCAATTCCACCCTAAAACTAACTCAATCATCCATAAAATACATAGATCTTCAAGTAATTTCTTCAGGAACTCAAAGGAGGGTTTTGCAAGATTTCTTCCAAAAGGTAATCCTACACCCTTAGACTTACATGTATGGATATATTATGGGAATATGTGTATGAATTAAGTATTGGAACTTATGGTATTGTGATTGGAATCCATAAGTTCCCAATTTAAATACATAACCATTGTAGAGATTGAAAGGTGATTATTTGATGGAATTTTGTTGGCTGGGTGTGGATGGATGGTCATGTATGTGATGTTGGAAGTTATGAATTATTTAAGAATGATGGTGGGATAAATTGTTGGTAAATGGTACTAGTAGTTGGATGAACTAATTCTATGGGTAAGAGATGTAGAGATTCATGCCTACTAGGTATTTGATAAAATGCCTAAATGGACTAAACTATGGAATTTGTTACTAATATTGGTTCTATTGTATGTTGTTTTTGTAGATTGAAGTTGCTTAGTGTAGTGGATCATTGTAGTATCATTAAGGGACGAATTTGAGGTATGTTGGCTAAACTACTCTCTTAGAATTGAATTCCATGGTATTCCCGTAAGTTTCAAGTATGATTGTCTCAAGTTCCTTATTATATGTTCCGAGTTGTTCCCAATAAATTCGATTGTCCCGAATAAGCAAAGTGTCGAGAGTTATGTATTCAAAACATGTTCCGAATGTTCCTATCATGTTATGTTATCCTTTGGGAATGTGTTCAAGAATGATATGTGTATTAAAATGCTATGTCTTTGAGTCGTGTTTCAAATGAAGGTTATGATGCCAAATTGTGTGAGAAAATCTCAATATGCTTAAGACTCTTAATTGCTCATATGTATACCTAAAGTCTTGATTGTAAATGTCGTATTGTTGATAATCTATAAAGATGGTTGGAAGTGAAATAAGTGAATTGGGGATATAAAGTGTGGCCATCGTGCCAAGAGTGAAAGTTATACTTGTGGCCAATGGTTCCAATGAAATGAGATGATGTGAGAAAGATTATGAAATGAGCTTTGATTCAACTGTTCCGAAATTGACTTCAAAAATAGAATTGCCTAAAAGCTTATGAACTCAAGTGATGCCCATATGTGGCTGTTTTAACTAATGCTATGCTTTGTAAGTAGTTTCAATGTGTTTTGCGTTCTTAAATATTCGTGAGTTGAAATTGTGTATTGCCCTTTTTGGGCAAAAGTATTTCAAGAATAAATGATGTGTTACTTGTTTATGATTTTAACTTGTGCTTTGATTGCCAATCATTTTACTCTATTTCTTGGAAAATAATCCATTGTGTTTACAGCCTTCATTACTAATGAACCTAAAGTTGATATTTGTTAATATTTGTGATGATGATCCATGAAAGGGAAGAAATGAAAGTGTGAAATATGAAATACCGCCATTGTGCCATGAATGAAGAATCATATGTATGGCCAAGAGAGTCAATGAAATAATAATGTTGAAAGTGCCAATGAGGATATATACGGTATGAAAGGTTATGAGGTAAATGCATCTGTATTGTTGTTTCCTTTGTAAGAAAATCAAGAATATTTTTGGGAGTATCGATAGTCACCGAGGAAGGGTAGGTTGAAATAACCTAACCCCGAAACTACACGTGCCAGTGTAGAAGTGGATTGTAATTATTCCCCTTATTTGTGATGAGATTGATATGATAAAATTATTTTCCTTAATTGGGATGAGATGATTGATAGAAAAGGATGATGTCGATCCACACGGCATTGTGGTGAGATGGCCTAGCCGATCGGGTCGTGATCGGACACCATGCCGCACACATGGTGGTGATTGTGCTGGAAATTGTAATTGAAATTGTGATTGTGGTTGATGTCTCGGATGAGTCGGCCTAGCTGATCGGGTCGTGATCGGACTCCGTGCTAAAAGTACGGTGGTATTGGTATTGCAAAAGGTGTTATTGTGAACAGTGTTATATCGGTGCTAAAGATCTCCCAACCAAAAATAATATTATCTTCGTATTTTGGAAATTATTATGTTTTAACTTTGAAATTGGATATCATTGATTGTTTTTTGTTGTTTCCATGGTTTGTTATTTTATGTCGGCATTCTATTTTGAAAGAGGACAGTTAGCTTTACATACTAGTACTATTCTATATGTACTAACGTCCCTTTTGTTGGGGGCGCTGCATCTTCAATGGATGCTGGTGGTTCATCAGCGGGGCAGCTTTGGTCCTCATTAGTAGTCACTCTCTATTCAGCAGGTTTTAGTGAGCCCTACTCTATTCCGGGCTTTATGTCATCTGACGTTGTATTTTGTACTATAAGGTATAGCCGGGGCCTTGTCGCCGGCACTTCCATTCTTCACTTCTGTTGTACTTAGAGTGTCACGACCCAAACCGATGGGCCGCGACGGGCACTCGGTACCTTACTCAACCGAGTACCAACATAACATATCTTTTCGTATTATACTATCATAGGTAAATGAGACGTAATGGTTGCCCTATGATAACTAGAATAAAACACGTAATACCAACTTATACATAAGACATACAGGCCTATAAGACCAAAATAACCACTCGTATACTGAACATAGGCCGACAAGGCCATACAATCTTTTACGTACATGATATTTGTCTACAAGCCTCTAAGAATACATAATTATCATAAAGATCGGGACAGAGCCCCGCCATACCAAACATACACGTCTAAATCATACTGACCAAACAAGCAACTACGGAGCAAATGGAGCGAACTAACACCTTCTGCTGAGTTGATAGCCTACTTGGAGGACTCTCGACCTGTCTATCGGGACCTGCGGGCATGAAACACAACGTCCCCAGGAAAAAGGGATATCAGTACAAATAATGTACCGAATATGTAAGGAATGAACATCAGTAAATAATAGACATGAGAGAAACATGGAGTAAAAGACTCAACATGTAAGTATGAATAGCTAGTGATTCATTAATATTTACAATGTCCTGCATATGCGTATAAATGTCATACCATGCTTAGGTATATGTGTTCATAACATCATCAAGCCTCTAAGGACATCCCATCATATCATCTCGGCCACTGTGGGCAAATCATCAATGTATACAAGCTGATCAGGTGGTGGTGCGTATATAACGCCATAAACTTTTCCATATCTCATATACATATAATATACGCGTATATAACGCCATCTTCTCATGGGTCAATGTACATGTATAAATGCATGAAATGCATAAGAAATACGTTAATAAGATTTCTTGGATTGTCATAAAATCAATATGCCTTTCGGATAAACTTTATCAAATACATATTTTTCTGAGACCCATGAACAGAAGATATAATAATAATTCACATGGGGAATCAATAATATAGACATCCCTAATACTTCTATGAATAGAGTCATTTATGAAAATTGTGCATTTACTCGTTTCATTTGTATCGTATGGATCATGCCAAAAAGAAAGAAGGGATAGCCTTAACATACCTGGACCGATTCTCTTGACAATATCTCTAACACACATCTTTTGCGATGAACACGTAATGACTGATCGAATTAGGAAAAAATTCATATGATATTCTTGAGAAAGATTGCACTGTACTCCCTTATAATCGCAAAAATCCCTTGCTATAACAATACGTAGTATAATTTCGTATGAAGATTTCTTGGCTGTAGATCCGTTACATTTGTAGATGTAGATACCTCCATTTTGGTGAATTTAATCATAATTTTGGATGGCTTTTCTTGCTGAAGCAAATCACGTTTTCCGTTCCATATATTTGTGAATTTGAGACTTTAATGGTTTAGCCAAGATTCCTTCTAACTTTGATTTGGGAGATTCATTAATGTTGCTGGAGTCCTTTTGATGCATAAATTCATGCATCCAACTTCTATCATTGAAAAATGTATTTGTTTACAATAGTTGGTCCAACAACATCCATGTTTGATTTATTTTGTGCCACCACCTTCTTTAGGCTTGATTAGTTGGCAATTTGTTGCCACACTTACATACCCCCATGTGTATAATTTTCCCCTTATAATTATCCAAAAATTTTCACTTAAATACTTATCCATAAATTTAATAATTAACTAATTACCCACATAATTAAGAATTATCTCAAATTACTTAAAATATAACTTATTTTTAACACACCTTATACACCTTACTATCATGGTCATGTAGTACCTTGTATGGCACTAGTCCATAATTACCGGGTATTATAGCTCGGACCGTATTTTATCCCAAAATGTCAAACTTTGACAAAATTTATTTTCTTCGATTTGCTTACCCTCTCATCTTCACGAATTTACTCGTTACTTGTTTGAAATAGCATAATGCTTATAATCTCAAAATAATTCCATTCCCGAACTTAAGTCGATTAACTTACGATGAAACTTTAACATACAAAAATGCGGGACGTAATATCTTATTTCGGAGCTTCCATCAATTTACTTATGGCGTACTTTCACGTACAAAAATATGGGGTATAATATAAAGGCTCCGTAGACAGGTTGTGGGTGGTGTTTGATGTTGGGAGTTGAACTAGAAATGCGGGTATTTGGCAATCATGTTTTTTATTATATCTATAAATTTGTAATAATTTGGAAGTTATAAATGAAGCTGCTAATGGAAATGAAATGGGAGTTGTTAATGAAAGCCTTTTCAATGTTTGATTAATGGAGTACACCTCCTCTTTATTCATGGATGAATTTGGGTAGAAGAAAATCTAACAGGCTTGCTCAGCCGGGTTCACTCGGTTGAGCGTCGGTCACTCTCTCCGAGTTCGGGGTATGACACAAGAGGTGGTGGAGAGATTATACATTGACCAGACCAGTTGGATCACCTGCATTGACCTGGGAGACGTTTTCACGACTATTTCTAGAGAAATTCCTCCCTATCACAATGAGAGAGGATTATCGCAGGAAATTTGAGCGTCTACAGCAAGGCAGTATGACTGTTACTTAGTATGAGTCCCGTTTTGTGGATTTAGCCCATCATGCTCTCTTTTTACTACCTACTGAGGGAGAGAGAGTGAGGAGGTTTATTGAGGGACGCGCTCACCCTATCAGGCTTCAGATGGCCAAGGAGACCAGAAGTGAGATTTCCTTTCAGGCGGCTGCTAATGTTAGGAGAGAGGGTAGAGGTCTGATAAGAGGCCTCGTCAGTTGGTTTCAGTAGTACCTCGTCTGGAGGAAGGGGTAATTTTGGTATGGGTCATCCTCCTAGACCGTTTCATTTAGCACTTCAGGCATCTCCTGGTGCTTCAGGGAGTCACGGTCCTATTATGCCTTACTCTGGGCAGCCAGCATTTAGTGCACATTCAACTCCTATCAGTGCACCACCACTACAGAGTCACTACAGCGGTTATCCAGCCCATTCGGGTCAGCTTCAGCAGCCACGACATCAGGATGGGTGTTATGAGTGTGGGAACATTGGTCACATCATGGGGTATTGACCTAGGTTGTTAAGTAGCGGATCTCGACAGGATTTTCGTGCAATCATACCGGCACCGATTGCTTCACCACCTGCTCAACCAGCTAGAGGTAGAGGTCAGGCTATTAGAGGTAGAGGTCAGACCGTTAGAGGTGGAGGCCAGCCAGTTAGAGGCCGTCCCAAAGACACAGTTCAGAGTGGTAGGGCCTAGCCCCAATTTTATGCTTTTCCAGCTAGGCCTGAGGCCGAGTCATCCGATGTCGTGATCACAGGTACTATTCCAGTTTGCCATAGAGATGCTTCAGTTCTATTTGATCCAGGATCTACTTATTCCTATGTGTCCTCCTATTTTGCTTCATATCTGGTTTTGCCTCATGATTCTCTAAGTGCTTCTGTGTGTGTATCTACACCAGTGGGAGACTCTGTTGTAGTAGACCATGTCCATAATTTGTGTGTGGTTACTATTGGTAGTCTTGAGACTAGTGTGGATCTTCTACTTCTTGATATGGTAGATTTTGATGTCATCTTGGGTATAGATTGGTTGTCACCTTATCATGCTATATTGGATTGTCATGCCAAGACGGTGATACTAGCCATGCCGTGGTTACCTCAGTTAGAGTGGAAAGGAACTCCTGGTCATTCTACCAGCAGGGTTATTTCTTATATAAAGGCTCGGTGTATGGTCGAGAAAGGGTGTCTAGCCTATTTGGCTTATATTCGCGATCCCAGTGCGGATGTTCCTTCTCTGGATTCAGTACCAGTTGTTCTTGAATTTCCAGAAGTATTTCCTGCAAATTTGTCGTGGATTCCACCTGACATAGATATTAACTTCTGTATTGATTTAGCTCCGGGCACTCAGTCCATTTCTATCCCACCATACCGTATGACCCTGCCAGAGTTGAAAGAATTGAATGAGCAGACGGTGCGGCACGGTGATGCCAAATAGGTTGTTGTGGGGGAAGATGGAGTTCTGCGAATGTAGGGTCCTATTTTTGTGCCTAATGTGGATGGGATTCGTGAATTAATTCTGGAGGAGGCCCACAGTTCCAGGTATTCTATTCATCCAGGTGCCGCCAAAATGTATCAAGATTTTCGGCAACATTATTGGTGGAGGAGAGTGAAGAAGGATATAGTTATATATGTAGCTCGGTGTCTAAATTGTCAGCAAGTCAAGTACGAGCATCAGAGACCTGGTGGTTTGCTTCAGAAGTTAGAAATTCCTGAGTGGAAGTGGGAGCATATCACTATGGATTTTGTTGTTGGGCTCCCACGGACTCAGATAAAATTTGACGCAGTTTGGGTTATCGTGGACAGGTTGACCAAGTCAGCACCTTTCATTCCAGTGAAGTTACCTATTCTTCAGAGCGGTTAGCTGAAATATACATTCGTGAGATTATCTACCTTCACGGTGTGCCCGTGTTTATTATTTTAGATCGAGGTACACTGTTTACCTCACACTTCTGGAGGGTTGTACAACATGAGTTAGGCACGCGGGTTGAGTTGAGTACATCATTTCATCCACAGACAGACGGACAGTCAGAGCGCACCATTCAGATATTGGAAGTTATGTTTTGCGCTTGTGTTATAGACTTTAGAGGTTCTTGGGATCAGTTCTTGCCACTTGCAGAGTTTGCTTATAATAATAGCTACCAGTCGAGCATTTATATGGATCCATATGAGGCATTATATGGAAGGCAATGTCGATCGCTAGTTGGCTGGTTTGAACCGGGAGAGGATCGGTTGTTGGGTACCGATTTGGTATTAGATACCTTGGATAAGGTCAAGGTTATTCAGGATCGACTTCGCACAGCTCAGTCTAGGAAAAATAGCTATGCCGACCGTAAAGTTTGTGATATTGCATTCATGGTTGGAGAAAGATTATTGCTCCGGGTTTCACCTATGAAAGGTGTGATGAGGTTCGAAACGAAGGGCAATTTGAGCCCTAGGTATATAGGACCCTTCAAAATTCTTAAAAGGGTGGGTGAAGTAGCCTACATGCTTACACTACCACTAGTTTATCAGCAGTTCATCCGGTGTTCCATGTGTCTATGCTCCGAAAATATCATGGCGATCCATCCCATGTACTAGATTTCAGCTCAGTCCAATTGGACAAAGATTTGACTTATGAAGAGGAACCGGTAGCTATTCTAGCCCCGGCAGGTCCGACAGTTGAGGTCTAACATTTATCCTTCAGTTTAGGTACAATGGAGAGATTAGCTGGTAAAAGTATCTACCTGGGAGTCCGAGTGAGACATGCGGAGTAAATATCCACACCTTTTCACCAGCTCAGGTTCTTTTTCTAATTCCATTCGAGGACGAACGTTTGTTTTAGAGGTGGAGAATGTGATAACCCAAAAGGTCATCTTTAAATTTAATAATTATTTTTGTGTTCTAAGATCTTGAAAAGCACTATTCATCATTCATCGACTTGCGTGCACAGTCCGTATAATTTTTCGGAAAGTTTTTATATGAAAAATTGATTAAAATGTTAAAAAGAGCCTTAAAACTCAACTGAGTTGACTTTGGTCAATATTTTGAGTAAACGGATTCAGATCAGTGTTTTGACAGTTTCGGTAGGTCTGTATCGTGATTTGGAACTTGGGCGTATGCTCGTAATTTAATTTGGAGGTCCCTAACTTGAATTATCGCCAGTTGGCGAAAACTAGAAGCCTAAAGGCTTAAAGATTTCAAAATTTGACCACAAATTGACTTTTATTGATATCGAGGTTGAATTCGAGTTCTAAAATTTTTTATTGGTCCGTTATGTTATTTATGACTTGTGTGCAAAATTTGAGGTCAATCGGACTTGATTTGATAGGTTCCGACGTCATTTGTAGAAATTGGAAGTTTCACAGTTCAGTAGGCTTGAATCTATGCGTGATTCGTGTTTTTAGTGTTGTTTGATGTAATTTGAGGTTTTGACTAAGTTCGTATAATATTTTAGACTTGGTGGTGTATTTGGTTGAGGTCCCGAGGGGCCACGGGTGAGTTTCAAATGGTTAACGGGTTGAATTTTGGACTTGGAACTCTGCTGGAATTTTTCTGATGCACTGTCTCGTTTCCTTCTTCGCGTTCGCGATAGAGGTCTCGCGTTCGCGAAGAGGAACTGGAGGCAAGCGAAATTTACTCTTCGCGTTCGTGAAGAGGGGACCGCGTTCGCGATGGGGTAGAGGGCAGTGTTCATCGCGAACGCATGGGAGCGTTCGCGTTCGCGTAGAAGGGCGAGGCCTGGCCGGGCACCGGGCGATAAGGCTTCGCGTTCGTGTAGGGTAGACCGCGTTCGCGAAGGCCAAGTTTGGCAAGGCATCGCGTTCGCGAAGAAGAAATCTGGGGCAGCACAAAATGTACTTCGCGAACGAGAGGGTGCTATTGCGTTCGCGAAGAAGAAATTCCTGGACAACAGAACTTAAGTTCTGGAAATGGGATTTCGTCCCATTTTTTATTATTCAAGATTTTGAGCTCGGGTAAGGCGATTTTTGGGTGATTTTCACTGAAAAACATTAGGGTAAGTGTTCCTTATCCTATATTGATTATATTTCATGATTCCATACTCATTTACATCATAAATCCGTGAATTTATGGAAGAAAAATTAGATTTTTATAAAATCTTCCAAAAATATAAAATGAAGATTTGAAAGCCAATCTGATGTCGGAATTCGATAATTTTTATATGGTTGAACTCGTATCGGAACGGGTGTTCGAATTTTGTGAGTTTTTTCGGGATTCGAGACGTGGGGCCCACTGTCGATTGTTTAGAAGAATTTCAGATTTTAATTCGGAAAATTAGTAAATTCATATGGAATTAATTCTTGCTATTGTATTGAGTATATTGAATTATTTATGACTAGATTTGAGGATTTCGGACACGAATTCACGAGGCAAAGGTTTATTGGATTCTTGAATTTGGTTGCAAAGCGAGGTAAGTGTCGTGGTTAACCTTGACTTGAGGGAATAGAACCCTTGAATTATTTGCTATGTGAATTTCATGTGTAACGATGTATAGGCAAGGTGACGAGTGCCTATACTTTGTCAAAATAATTGTTTGCTTAATTATTTAAACATCTTAAATTATTTTAAGACACGAATTAATTGTTATAATAATTATTTCTCTATCATTCCTTGTCAAATATTAATTCTTGAATTCCTGCAATAATTGTCACATGCTTATTTGATTTATGTGTCTTAATTGCTACTTAACATTTAGCATATTAAATATTAGACTGCCTATTTTCTCCCTGATTTCCACAATTAATTGCTACTTATCATTATTTATTTCATAAATAAATTATAATTATTATATGCTTTGATGCTTAATAGTTTCTCATTGAACGTGGTATTTATTGAAGTATTTTTATTACATTTAAGAGTTGTTAAAATATATGGAGGGATCGGGTTGCACGCCGCAATGGAAATAAAAATAAATATATTGGGGGATCGGGTTGCACCACGCAACAGAGTTATTTAAAGTTTATATTGGGGGATCGGGTTGCACGCCGCAACAGATTTATTTAAAGTTCATATTGTTAGAGCGGGTTACACGCCACAACGGAAATTGATTGAAATAATAATTGATTATGATTGCCCAGTTGACTTCAACTGTTAAAACGAGTTACCTGATTTATTTATATTATTGTTATTATTATTATTATTATTGCGTACATGTTAATGTAAGTGACCTGCCTTAGCATCGTCACTACTTCGTCGAGGTTAGGCTCGGTACTTACCAGTACATGAGGTTGGTTGTACCGATACTACACTCTGCACTTCTTGTGTAGATTTCGAAGTTGGTCCCAGCGGCGTACTGTAGATTTATCCGGATACAGCTACCAGTGGAGACTTGAGGTATAACTATACAGCGTTCGCAGTTCTGAAGTCCCCTTCTATCTTATCTCAGCTGTGTATTATATTTCAAACAGCTTGAATTTATTTCAGACCTTTATTTGTATCATTCTAGAAGCTCGTGCACTTGTAACTCCAGTTCTGGGATGGTATTTAGATATCGCGATTATTATGAAATATTCACTTTATTTCAGACTTTATTTCCGCATTTGTTTTCTTGTTATTAATTAATTTAAAATTTTGTAAAAAATGGCTAATTATATTCTAACGTTGGTTTGCCTAGCAAGTAAAATGTTAGGCGCCATCACAGTCACGAAGGTGAGAATTTCGGGTCGTGACAACGCCTAAGTCCAAAATCACCATACGGAGCTACTAGAATCATCAAAACACCATTCCGGAGTCGTCTACACAAAAGTCAAACTCCGGTCAACTCTTACCGTTTAAGCTCCTAAAGTAAGAATCGTCCTTCCAAATTACTCCCGAATCATCCGAAAATCGAACTCGGCCACACACGCATGTCATAATACATGATATGAAGCTGCTCGAGGTCTTAAGCCACCGAACGTGACGTTAATTCTAAAAACGACCGGTCGGGTCGTTACAAATTTAGATTAAATTGCTAAGAAAAAAAATTGCAAATTGAATAATACTACTCGACTAGAAAAACGAGAAAACGTATTGTAAGAATTAGAACCGCACATGTCGCAACCTCATCAAATACATGAAACTTAGATTGGTTGGCATATAAGTACATGGAGAAAAATATATCCAAAAAAGAATCAATTTCATATTTGTCGATATAACTTAATCTGTACAGAAGTTTTTAGTATTTCCTATGTGGATTTTTTTTTGTTATAATCATATTTAACAATCTCAATTTTATTTTCTTAAATGGGAAAGGCAAAAGCATCACGTATAAAAATCTTACCAGATTGTTGCATTTGTGTATTGTTTGGACCACGCGGTAAAACACGAGAAAGCGAAGACATAGGGAGATGAAGAAGTTTAGAAATAAATAAAAGAGAACAAACTTTTCACTTTTTAGTAAAACATATATTCAAGTTGTCATCACCTTGTCGAGACCTATACTATTTTTTAGATTAATTGTACAAGTTAGAAAAATTGAGTAAGAACAAGGCAATATCTCATCGTTGCCTTCATTTTGGTATTGATGTTATTGACACTATAAGTATGTTGCAAGACTAGGAATTTGGGTTATAAATTGCTTTAGCTTATAGTATAATCTTTGTGGTCGGTATGTGAATTTTCAAATATTAATCCACTCTAGTGTTGTTTATCCTTTTTTTAATCTAATGAATCTGAAGAGACACTATATGACTATAATATTATTTATAAGAAACAGATTGTAAAGCAAATACTGAAAGTGAACCCAAAGAATAATGCAAGTACGACATTGGTTGTATTTCTTGCCTTTGAGCATACCCAATCTTTAAGTGAGTGAAATTTCAATTAACTACATTACTAGTTTAAAAAAATGACCTGACTAAAGACAAATGAGAAAATCTTATTAAGAATTAAAAGAATATAGATTTTGACTTTCTCAAGTAGATGGATTTGGACTGATTCGCATAAGAATTAGAGGACAGCAAGAAAAAAAAATCAAAGAAAAGGCTAAATTGATATCGTGTGCCATCATAAAAAAATTGTAAACACAAGAAACTTAACATGTCTTTAAAACACAAAGCCTTTGAGAGTTTTAATATTTACTAGTTTTAAAATACGTGTGTTGCACATAAACCTTATCTCAATAGATATAATGCTTTTATGAAAATTATATAAATATTATATTAAAAATTATATTTGAATATAAAAAATAATGAGTATTAATACAAAATAACTAAATCAATAAAAACAAAATAACAATAGAAGTCCTCTATCATCCATTATTATATTCATCTTAAAAAGTTTTCTAGGTTTATAATTTTATCTTTTCAATTTCACATGTTATCATATTTCCTTTACAGTAAAAAAAGTCATGTACACTATCAACAATACGTCTTCGTTCTACAGAAATATATTAAATTAATAATTGGGTGTATTGGACTAAATTTGTTGTTACTAACATAATTTATATAAGTAATTCTCAAAATTACTGAGAAATCTAATAAATAAATAATTGTGTGTGTTATACTAATTATTTGTATTCACATAATTTATATAAGTAATTACCAAACTTACGATGATTAAGAAAAGAATAAATATAAGTAAAATCTCACAAAATTTTAATTCCTAATATTAGGACTTCTTGCATATTTTAAATATGTATGATTTAATAGAAATTTTAACCAGTTATACATACTAAAGAAGTCATAAAAATTGTTCGATGCACAATTTGTGGAATTACCTTATTGTGATGTGATTATTTTGTGGTATCTCCCATTAAACTTATCATAAATTGTACTTCCCGTCATTCCATAAGAATCTCAAAATTGTTATCTAACGCTCCCACCAAATCGATGGTCAAATCTTATTTTATCAAGACTTTAGAAATGCAATATATTGATATATTGTTGGGACATCTGTGGTCAGGCCCACCTTGCAGTAAATAAATCAAAACACATGAACTAAGACACAGAGAAGCCTATATAACCTTTATATAATTGCAAATATATTTTCCATTTGAATTTTTGAATTATGAATAAGCTTCATAATTCTTACCATAAAATACGTGGCACATAATTTATACATAATTTTTTTTTAATTCTCATGTAAAATATATGCATAAATCAAACTTTTGATAATTTGGTCTTACAAATGGTTATGATGCGATAAAGAGTGGTTATGCACCATTCTAGATCACAACATGATTTTTTTCAAATGTTATTTTAAACATGACAAATTTTGTTTAGTGTTATTAGGCAATATAACAACCAATAAGAAAAAGGATTCATAGAAGTAAAATCTTATTCAATTTTAAATTCCAATATTAGGAGTTCATACATCATTCAAAAAAGATATATTTAATAATTAGAATGTTAGGTTGATAACTTACTAAACTTTTCAAACCCAAGCTAATATTAATTTTACTTGAACCGGAAGATTTCAAAGCTTTATAACATACTTTTAGAACAGAATAAAATGGAATTTAACTATTTCCATAAGACTAAACTGAAAAAATAATGATAAATAATAATAAAAAATAATAAAGAATTTGAAAATTTCAAAAAAACATGGGGAAAAAAATTGAAAGAGGATTAGTAATTTGAAATAATGAACTAAATATACTGAATGTCAAGCGACAACAGATTTAAAATTTAAAGAAATTCAAAGGATAATTGGTGTCGCTATATTGCTATGGTTTAGCGGATTCAAAGATAAATAAATAAGTTAGTACTCTGTAACTTAGCACTTGCTAATGATCTCTTCCAAAATACTATGCTATATGCAAGTCTTTCCTTCCTGCAAATCTCAAATATTCAACCATTAAAAAATTAAGTGTTAAATTAAAATTTAATCCCTTCATTCATCAAATTGTATCTTATTAGAATATGATGTCGCCCCAAATTTAACAAACAAACCATTCCATACCATCAGTAGCATTATTTTCCGGACTCATCGACACATAATTGTATAGCAGTTTGTTGTTACTGGATCTTGCAGCTTGATGAGTTCGATTTCAATAGCTTTTTAAACTTTAGTTCCTTTATGAAGAACGATAATCTTAGTTAGGTAGTAGTTGATTTTATTCAATAAAATTTATAGTTGAATTCTAATATTAATAGATGTCCATCGAAGGAAGATCATTAATTGGATAACTTCAATACAAAGTTTTCCTTATTTTTAGACAGAATTTTATTTGATCTTGTAGGTGTCCAGCGAAGGAACAAATAATTGAATACAAAGTTTTCCTTATTTTTAGACATAATTTTAGTTGATCTCAAAATTCTTAATATTATAAAATAATTAAATTATAATTTTGTCTAGTATAAAAGTTATTTTTTAAGGGTAAAAAAGGCGAACGATATTTCGCTAAAGGTTTTCGTGCTTTTAATATAATATAGATATAGATATAGATATGTGAAAAATTTTCATAGTAATGTAAGTTATCTAACGACCCGTGTTCTTAAATTGAAAAGACAAAAGCATCATATTTCGATTTTTTTAGCAATCATTGCAAATCTATATAATTGGGACAATGAGCCAAAACATGAAAAGTGAAATGAAGAGTGATGAAAAAGTTTTAGACAAAGACAAAAGAAAACATACTATTTCACCTTTTTAGCAAGCAAATGCAACTTGTGATCATCTTTTGTTGCCCTTTTATTGAAAATTTGTACAATTTTTTATATATTTCGTGCTATGTTATCTCTCATAAATATATCCTACTAAAAGTAATATAAAAACTACTCATAATATTTACTGGTACGAATGCTTCAATTCATAGAAACGAATTAAATTTAGATGAAAAATAATAATCTTTCTTATACCTCTCAAACTTGAATTACTTCTCTTTAATTTCTATATTTTCATGATAATCTTACGAAAATATTCAAAATAAGCCCAAGCTTACCAATCTCTAGCCATTAATCATAGACTTATCAAAACTAGTCAAGTGCATACAAAAATTAAAATCCCATATAAATAAGGATTCTTTCTCGTCAAGAATCACATGCAAATATCTCCTTCTATATTTTTAAGCGTGATCAGCAACATTAGATGCAAGATGAAAAGGAAATTTTATGAATAAGGTAGCAAATAAGGTGATAAAACACACAAAAAAAATACATGATTCCAAAAACCTAAGCAAAAAGGAACATTTTTAATGGGTATTCAATCTTAATTTTAACCTATCCCGACAACACCATTTAAAAGAAAGCAAAGAATTAATTTTTTTTGCTACAAATAGTTAATTGGCTAGTATTAATAATATTTTATGAATTGACTAATTTTTGTATAAATTTACTTATGGGCTGACATAACATATAGTTTCTCTATTTTCATTACGTATGTTCTTAAAATGACATATGAAAATAAAGTGTTAAACAATTTTTGTCTATTTATATCACATGACTTTAGCTGAAGGGTAATACGTTTGTTATCCTTTTCGAATGACAAAATTATACTTCAAGATTTATTGTTGGGTGCTCACTGTACTCTAAAAAAGAAAAAATAAATCAAGCTACTTTTATGCAAAAGAAAAATGAAGCAAGAAGTATCAATATTTTCTTAGTATTAGTAGTATTTCTGTTTTAAAAGCTCACCTAAGTGATGATGAATTTTAGGCAAGTGGCTATATTACTGGATGAGTAAGTTCATATTAAGGGGAATTATGCTAATCTAGCAAGGTACTTTTTGTGAACTCAACTAGCCTTATGCACCAGTTCCGAAGGATACATAGAGTATTTTTGTTAGATCAGTTTTCTTTTCAATAATGATTAGTAATGATGTTCGAATTAATTAGGGTAAATATTAACTAATTTACTTGATAATTGCTATATCTCTTAATTATCATTATCCAACGATATTTACACAAATAGAAATAATTCATCTGGTATGTCTTTGTTGGAGTTTCAATCTTAGTTTCCAAACAGTCATTTTAATTTTTCAACAACAAAGTCACTCTCTTGGGAAATTTTAGTTCAACTTTTATAAGTCAACCGTGCAAATCGTTTTGAATTATCACATAAGTTAAAGTTAAATTATAAAATAATTATCTAGAATTAATATTTATTAATTAAGTAAAATAAATTAAACTGCTATAATTACTTAAACTGCATTATCCATCTATATCTATCTATAATCTATCATATATATATATATATATATATATATATATATATATATATATATATATAAAATATAATATATTAAAAACACGAAGACCCTTAACGAAATGTCGTTCCCCCTTTTCACCCTTTAAAATCGATTTTACATTGGACACAATTATAATTTAATTTACTTTCTTAATATTTGGGACTTTGAAATCTATTAAATTTTGTTTATTAAATTGTTCCATATTTGAACTATAATCCAAAGTAGTTTTCTAATATTTAGAACTTTAAAATTAACTAAAATTTCTCCTACTAAATCCTTCCTTATTGGACTTATGTAAGAATTAAAAAATCCTAATATTATTTACCTTGGCATTCTGTTATCGGTTAACTAGCCAAACATTGGAAAAATTTCTCAAGATTAGCTCTATTTTAGTACACCAATAATTATTAGAGTTCACAAATTCTATTTTCCTTTTGTTTAGATGGTTTCATTTTAGCAATAATAATATTATGCTCAAGGACAAATTAGTTTGTTCATAGATAAAAAATGAATTTACTTTTACAAACATTAAGTAAATTTTTTAACATTGAAATTGGTTAAAAAAAACCAAAAATATGATAATGAATGAAGTAACAAATCCTCATTTTATTTTACAATTAGAAGTATGAAATTACAATAGATATATTGAGCTTCTTTTTTATCCTTAAAAAATAGATTTCACATTGATAGAATTGTACTTAAATATTTCCTAATATTTTAAACTTTAAAATCAACTAAAAATTTGTATATTAATTCTATATTATTTGAACTATGTAATAGGTCCTAATATTTAAAATTTTATAATCAATTAAGATTTTACTTTATATTCTCTCAATAAACGATCTTTCACAACACTGTGGTTCCTCTTGCATGTGCCTGCTTTACTCATATAGAGTTGAGAACAAAAATGTTCTTATAAGTTAGTTAAATATCGTATATGAGATTTAATTTTTTTCTTTAATCTATTTTTTTTACAGCTCAAATATATATTTTTAATAATATTTATATAATTTTAAAATAAAAATTATACTCATTAATTAGGTACGCGCGTAATGATTGTGTGAGACTAGTTAGTATAAAAATTATATACCTATTTTTACACATAGCTTCAATTTTTCTTAAAACTTCTCCTGCTCCTTCTTTAAACCAGTTGCATTGCATTTCCATAAAGTGAAAAATCATTGGCATAAAGGTAATAAAATCTTTAAAGAAATTACATCACGAGAAAGAAAAAGAATGATAGGAGTAGTAATTATAACTACTCCAAATAAGCTGTCCTAAAAATTGCCACCTTAATTAATCTCCATTTTTTCTCCTCATCCCACTGTTACTATAGTCCATTTGTCTATATCTTCCCAAACCTACCCACCCCGCATATCTTCATTCTTCCCCCAATACCTTTGGTAGGTGTGTATTACATAGATTTAGAGAGAGAGAGAGAGAGAGAGAGAGAGGGAGAGTGACACTGTTTACTTACCTATACATACATATTATATTTATATATAATATAGAACACACTCTTCACCGCCGATCGATTGTGCTTTTCACCGGTAAGTTTCTCTATTGCTGTCTGTAGAACATATTACACATATATAATCTGTGTAATTGGAGGATTTTATATGTATATTATTGTACGTATTTAGGGGCATGAAATAAGGTATATGCCTTCGGTTAATTCGCCCTAGGAGAGATCTTCTATGGGGCACAAGAAGCGAACCGTCGCTCCTCGCTCCAAACCCTCAATTTCACCGGCGGCGGTTCCGTCTGTCTCCGACGATGGGTCGCCGCCGTCGGCGCTTGATGCTGAGCAAAAGCTAGTTTTAATAAATCCTTCAATTTCGAACGGATCGTTGAGTAAAAACGATGCCGTAGTGGTATTTGATTGTGAGAACAACGGTTCATCGTCGTCGGCCGCTTCTTATGCTTCGATTAAGCTTGAATGCGAGCGTGCCCTAACGTCCCTGAGACGCGGGAACCATACAAAAGCCCTAAGATTGATGAAGGACTTGTCCACTAAGCATGAAAGTTCGCCTTATTCGGCCTTGATTCACCGTGTCCAGGGCACAGTTTGTGTGAAGATTGCCTCTATTATTGATGATCCTAATGCGAAGCAGAGGCATTTGAGGAATGCGATTGAGAGTGCTAGGAGAGCAGTGTCGCTGTCTCCGTACTCGATTGAGTTTGCGCATTTCTATGCTAATTTGTTGTATGAAGCAGCGAATGACGGGAAGGAGTACGAGGAAGTCGTGCAGGAGTGTGAAAGAGCAATGGCAATTGAAAACCCCATTGATCCTGCGAAAGAGAGCTTACAGGAGGAGAGTCAACAGAAGATATCCCCTGCTGAAGCTCGAATATCTCATATACGCGGTGAGCTTCAAAATTTGATTCAGAAGTCAAATTTTGCTTCCATTTCTTCTTGGATGAAGAATATAGGAACTGGGGAGGAGAAATTCAGGCTAATTCCAATTAGGAGGGTCTCTGAGGACCCAATGGAATTGAGGTTGGTTCAGGCTAGAAGGCCTAATGAAATTAAGAAGGCAACTAAGACACCTGAAGAGAGGAGGAAGGAGATTGAGGTTCGGGTAGCTGCCGCTAGGCTGTTACAGCAGAAGTCAGGAACTGTCAAATCACAGAATGAGGAATATACTGGTTTGGACTCAACAGCAGGATCTGGGCAGAGAGCAGGTGAGAGGAGGAAGAGTGGAAATGCAAGGAAGACTGCTTCTTCCACGGAGAGAAGGAATTTGGTGCAATCATATTGGAATTCCATGAGTTTGGATGTGAAGAAAGAATTGTTTAGTATTAGAATTTCAGATCTTAAGGCACATTTTAGTTCATCTAAGGATCGTTTGGCTATTGAAGTGCTATCTGAGTCTCTTGCATTTGCCAAGACAAATAAAACTTGGAAGTTCTGGACATGTTGCCGCTGCAGTGAAAAATTTGCAAACTCGGAATCACACATTCATCATGTTGTGCATGATCACATGGGTGCTCTGCTGCCTAAAATGCAGTCAGTTTTGCCTCAAAGTGTGGAGAATGAGTGGGCTGAGATGCTTCTGAACTGCTCTTGGAAACCATTAGATGTTAATGCAGCAGTGGAAATACTTGATAAACAATCAAGATCTCAGGGCCATGGTTTTCTTGATGAGTCCTATGAAAGAGATGACGGGGAGGGGTCAAAGGATGACTTTTTGGAGGCTTTCTGCCATGAAGACGAGTGGGACACATCAGCTAGAAAGAAGAAATTAGGGGATAGACCCAACAGAGATATGGTTGAGAGCAGAAAAAATGATAAGATCTCAGACATTGACTTTATGGATTGTGATGGAGATGGTGGTCCGAAGATTCATTTACTTCCTGAAGGCTTGCCGCTGTCTGATGACCCTGAGCGGGTAAAGCTTCTTGAAAGAATCCATGCTGTGTTTGAGACTCTTATTAAAAATAAATATCTTGCTTCAAGTCACCTCAGCAAGGTTATGCATTTTGCAGTGGAAGAGCTTCAGGGTCTTGCTTTTGGCTCTAAGCTTCTTAACTACAATATTGATCAGAGTCCTCTGTGCATATGCTTTTTGGGTCCAGAAGAACTGAAAAAAATACTAAAATACTTGCAAGAACTTTCTCATTCTTGCGGCTTAGGGAGATATCCTGAGGGCTTAGGGAGATATCCTGAGAGAACTGGTTTTGACGAAACAAGCAATGGTTGTCATGGATTTGACGATCTAGAGAAAATAGTTTTCAGTGAGGATGACACATGTTTGTTGTTTGATAAGCAGTTCCTGCAACACAATCTTTCTCCCAGCTCGTGTCCTAATGCAGTTTCTAATGATAGACCTGCAGCAATTTTGTCTGGTAATCAGTACCAAAATGGAGTTTTAATTGATTCAGATGCATTACTGTCCTGGTTATTCACTGGTCCATCAAGTGTGGAAGCACTGGCATCATGGACACGTGCAAGAGAAGAGAAAGCTCAACAGGGTATGGAAATTCTTAGATTGCTTGAGAAGGAGTATTACGACCTACAGGGTTTGTGTGAGAGAAAATCTGAGCACCTAAGTTACGAGGAAGCACTACAGGCAGTAGAAGATCTTTGCTTAGAAGAGGGTAAAAAAAGAGAACATGAAGTAGAATTTGTCCGGCAAAGCTATGATTCTGTCTTGCGGAAGCGACGAGAGGAGCTCATAGAAAGTGACAGCGAAGTTACGATTATCAGTAGGTTTGAGTTGGATGCTATATCAAATGTTCTGAAGGAAGCAGAATCTCTCAATGTAAATCAATTCGGATTTGAGGAAACTTACGGTGGTGGAACATCTCAATTTTGTGACTTGGAGTCTGGCGAAGAGGATGACTGGAGACTGAAAGACTATCTTCATCAGGTGGACTCTAGCGTGGAAGTTGCAATACAGAGACAGAAGGAACATGTTTCCATTGAGGTTGGTGCATCAGTTACCGTCTAGTGTTCCTTTTTCAATTTTCTGTGTTGCTTTCTTGCCTTTTGAATTTAAAATTTCATGGATGCAGTTGAGCAAAATTGATGCTCGAATCATGCGGATGGTTACCGGGATGCAACAGTTGGAAGTGAAGCTTGAGCCTGCATCTGCCCAAGATTACCGGCAGATTTTAGTGCCTCTATTGAAGTCATTTATGCGGGTATCTACTGTTTTGAAGCACCTATGTTGCTCTTAGGATCATTTACTGCTGTTTGCCTTCCTATCCTCTTGTCGTTTAGCCTTTGTCTTTCTTATTCTGAATTCTGATTAGGATGATTGTTTTTTCTCATTTTTTAGGCACACTTGGAGGACCTGGCTGAGAAGGATGCAACTGAGAAGTCTGATGCTGCAAGGGATGCTTTTCTGGCTGAACTTGCTCGTGATTCTGAGAAGAGTTCAAGTGGGGGAAATGAGAAGTCTAAACATGCCCATGAAAAGACGAAGGACAAGAAAAAAAACAAAGAGTATCGAAGAGCAAAGGATTCAAAGGTTTGAGCTGTGGGTCAAACTTTTGTATCTGAAGCAGTTGTTTATGTATAATGCTGGGAGGAGGTATAACATGTTTCCTCTTTCTTGTGCAGCCTAACAGTGGTAACGAATCACATGTGCTTCACCATGAGATTGTGGAAGATGCGTATGTCTCTTTCTAAAGACCTATTTCTCCATTGACATACACTCTAGTTATGCTTCTGAGCAAACCCTCTACAACCTTTAACACTTTTCACTGGTATGTTTTGGTGCAGCTCATTTGCTGCTCCTGATGGCGATGATCAAGAGAGTGAAATTCCTCAAACTGGTAATTCCTTAAATCTACAGGAGGAGGAGTACAGACGTATGATTGAGCTTGAAGCCGAGGAAAGGAAGCTTGAAGAGACTTTAGAGTATCAAAGAAGAATTGAGAATGAGGCTAAGCTGAAGCATCTGGCCGAGCAACATAAGAAATCTGCAAGAACAATTCAAGAGAATATGGGTGCAGCTATTAATCTTGAAACTTGCCCTTATCAAAAAATGTATCCTGACACTTACTTGAATTGTTGTGATATTGATCAGAAAATCAATGAGCAATTGAAGAGTAGCGAGAAGGTTAACACTCTGATTCTAGGCTTTCTTCTGTTAGAACCTTTGACAATCTGATTTCTCATGCTGTTAAAACTAAGGCCTTGAAATGTCTTGATGTTACACCTCGACGATGCTGCTAATATTATTTATCCCTATGAAACTGATTGTAACATATGACTTTCCTTGATGCAGAACAATGTACTTCCAAACAGTTTAGAAGGTCCTTCAAAGAACTTTCCAGAAGTAATGGCGCAAAGAGATGGTATGGCTCTTGACTAGTGACTGGAATAATTTATACTTCCAAAATAATCTGTACCGCAAGGTTCCAGAGTTAGGATGATGTCATCTGAACATGCTATCATTTTTTCTCTTATTCTGGATTGTCAAACAAAGAGAGTCCAGAGGATGGTGTATTGATATCTGATAAACGATCTGCAAGAAAAGGCAGGCGCCAGAAAGGTTCGACTAAATTTAGTGAGGGGAAGTATCAATCTGGTTCTTCTGAAAGGGAAAATACTGCAGTTAGTGAATCAAGAGCTCTGGATTCTTCACATGGTGAGTATGTTTTTAGCTGCTTCTTGTTTCTGTATGGTGACTTCTCTTTTGCTTCTCCAACTTGAATGGGTGGTTGATGCTTTTGCAGTTTTCTGCTAGTCGCTGTATTTTTACCTGTAAAGGAAAGTTCGTAGTGTCAGAATCACAGATTTCCTGGTTGTTAAAAAAAGCTGGTAGTCTCAGAAAGCATTTATTGTTGTAAAATAGGAATTATGCACTTTAAAAGTCTCAGTGCACCTCTTTTTCCTTGCATTCGTTCTTTGGTTCCTTTTTACCTATAATAAAAGTGGAACATTTTGTGGTCGAATCTTTGCCAAGTTTTGTTGTTAGAGAAGGGCTGAGCAATGCCTGGCACTATATGTATATCCCTATTTACCAAAAAAATATAATCCATGTCTTGGTGCATTCAGTCTGTTGGCAGTTTCTCTGGAAATTTTTGGGTTTCATCCTCCACGCTTGCTTGAGTTTAGTCTTTGCTTTAGCATCCAGAAACTGCTAGAAACAGAGGACAGGCATGTGCAGAGGGCAGCAATACTTGATTTTTTTAAATTTCTCTGGCTTTTATTTGTGTAGGTTTGTCGCGGGCTTGTTGGTCTTCTACCTTTTAACATGCTTTAGTAGTTACTTCAGAGTTTAGGGAAAGCTTCTAGTATGTGTATAAAAATGATGATCTTTTTGGATTCAGTTAGAATTCTAGTAGTCCTTATTGACTCCTGTTTTCCAGAAAATATCCAGTAATCTAAACGTACTTATTGTGGCCCTTGAGTGACAGTTTGCCAAATGAAAATGAACAGTTGCATGCTGACGGGGTTCGAATCAATGAAGACTTAGCTCAAGATAGGGCACAATGGAAGAAAAAGATCCATATAGGTGATACTTACTAGTTGAGAATAGGTCTTATACTTGTAAAGAAATTCTACTACTATTATTATTGTTATTACTATTATAGTGTGTGTGTGTGTGTGTGTGTGTATATATATATATATATATATTAACTTCTTTTTTACTTTCACTTTTATTTTATTTTGGTATGATGGTGATATAAGATAAGCTGAAAGAAAGAAGTGAGGCTTCATATAGCCGGCCCCATTGGGACTGAGGCGTAATAGTTGTTGTTGCTGCATGTTAAAGGGGAATTCATACATGGTCGATGACTTTAACGTATGCCAGAGTGACTGCATTCAGGAAGTGTCTGTTTTATAGTTTAAATTCCTTCTTGCTTTTTTTTTAATCACCCGGTGTTTAGTTGATTGCTAAATGCGCAAATGAATGTGAGCTCAATGGCAGTGCCTATTACTTTGGAAAAAGCTTCGGGATTGTTGAAGAATGATATTCTCGTGATAACTCCGCCTGTGTCGTAGTTAGTGTCTTCTCTATAACACAGCCGGTCCCAAGCCCGGAGAAAGGAGGAGGGTCGTTTTGTTGACCCATTGACTTGAAACACAAGTAGTTTTTAAAAAAAAATATTGAAACAGAGAGTTCATTGTTCAGTTCATCAAAGATAGATTGGCTTGGTTTTATGACGGCTTCTAGGATTGGTACTTTATTGGTCGATTCACACTTATAAGCTCTCTTTTAAAGTTGGACCACATACAGTAATTGGATATTTGCAACAAACAAATCAACGTCCAAGCTATTACTGTTGGTATCAGAAACAGTGATTGGTCAACCCCGTCATCTCTTCCATTTCTTCATTGTTTCAAACTTTAGAGGAGTAAGTCATCTTGGTTACAGATGAATGATATTGTAATTGTGGCATTACTTAATCATATACTCAAGTTGGCATGTTATGCTGTTGCTAAACTGTGAGAACAAATTTAGTACCAGCTCTATGATCCTTTTGCAAAAAAAAATCTTTGGAGTCGCTTTTATAAAAGAAAAACATTTGGAGTTATTTGGGCGAAGTTGAGATCCTATCCCCTTTACTGCCCTCCTCTATAGAAATTAGAAGAAAAAGAGCCAAGCTGGTGGGTGGCAATATGTGCTGTGCCAATATTTTTCCTTTAAATTTCAACTACAAAACTGTTCTATGCTCTGCTCTGTTGAAGTGAACTAAATTCACTACCATTTAATTTCGATCTAGAAAAGAATGGTACCAGAGATAGTGGAACAAAGACATTGAGACAGCTACATGTGGAGGAGGATGATGAAGAAAGGTTCCAAGCTGACCTTAAGAGAGCTGTACGCCAAAGTCTTGGTATGTCTATTATCTTTCTTCTCCGATAACAAGCTCCCCAAGATAGTTTTAATTTTTATTAATTTAGGCTGTCTCTATTTTGTTTTATTAGTAGTCTAGGATGTCCCGTATCTGTATCAAATTCACTGCTTAAGCTTGATGATTAGAAGGACTACTTATCTACCCTTTGTTTCTCCTATCTTCTCTCAAATTGAGACCCTCTCAAATGGTTATGAATTCTGAAGGAAACTGAAAGTGACATACTAGTTTGAGTCTTGAGAAGTGGTGGTGGCGGCTTCTGTTTTTCCATTTGTCTTGAAGAGTTAACTGCTTTATATTTTCCCTCTTCTGAGTGTTCAAGTGACTTCTCCCTCGCTCTCTCTTTTTATGTCAGACGCATTCCATGCACATCAGAAATTACCCTTGAAGGCAAGTTCAGGGGCACAGAGGATGTTCTCTGAAACCGGGGATATGGGTAATGAAATAAGCGTTGGGAATGTCAATGAGATGGATGTATATGGCACTGGGCTAAAGAATGAAGTTGGAGAATACAATTGCTTTCTAAATGTCATTATACAGGTTAGCGTTTAAAAGTGCCTAGTCTTTTGGTTTATAATAAAAAATTTAACTTTGTTTATCGTGTTTCAAAATTTCTTGAATATCAAGTGTCTTCTTTTCCTCGTTTTAGTCATTGTGGCATCTAAGACAATTTCGAGATGAATTTTTGAGAAGAACATCATCAGAGCATGATCATGTTGGTGACCCATGTGTGGTATGTGCTTTATACGACATATTTACTGCTCTGAGCATGGCTTCTACTGAGATGCGAAGAGAGGCTGTTGCTCCTACTACTTTGAGAATTGCCCTCAGCAACCTTTATCCCGATAGTAATTTCTTCCAGGAGGTAAATATGAAACTCTGTTGAGCACCCTCATACATTTCTAGGAGACAGCTTCTTTGAATTCAATTAACAAAATATTGACTTACAGGCTCAAATGAATGATGCTTCTGAAGTACTGGGTGTGATATTTGACTGCCTACATCGGTCATTTATATCAACCTCAGGTCTTTCGGATACTGAATCTGCAGATAGCAGCTGTATGGGCTCTTGGGATTGCTCGAGTAGTGCTTGTATTGTGCATTCTCTTTTCGGAATGGATATTTTTGAGCGGATGAACTGCTACAATTGTGGATTGGAGTCCAGACATCTGAAGTACACATCGTTCTTTCATAATATTAATGCCAGCGCTCTCCGAACAATGAAGGCATGTTCTTTGAGGCAATTTTGTGATGGCACGTTAGTTTCCGTTCAGAAAATTAATCTTTTGAAGTTCAGCAAGACATTGTTTGGATAATGCACAGTTTGCTTTACTGTTATTGTGGGTGGGTGGGGGGGGGGGGGTCCAATTTGCTTTCTCAACAGTTTATCAAGTTTTTTGTTCTTTCTTTCAGGTTATGTGTCCAGAAAGCTCGTTTGATGAGCTTCTGAATCTTGTTGAGATGAACCATCAGTTGGCTTGCGATCCCGAGGTTGGTGGATGTGAAAAGCTTAACTATATTCATCACATTCTCTCTGCTCCGCCACATGTTTTCACAACGGGTAACTATATTTTCTGCCCCCATCCTCCATTTTGGTTGCCATGGGTGATGGACGAATCTTCGGAGAATCATATTTGTTTCTCATGTTATTTGTTTCCCCCCCATGCAGTTTTAGGTTGGCAGAATACTTGTGAGAGTGTAGATGACATAAAAGCAACGTTATCAGCTTTATCTACTGAAGTGGACATTGGCGTCCTTTATCGTGGTCTTGATCCGAAAAACAAGCATTACTTAGTTTCTGTGGTAAATGTTTGGTATTCTTTTGTCTGCTGTTCTTTTCCTTCTATGTATTTCTAGGGGCATGAAAGTATTTAAATTTCTCTGTACTAGCTCGAAACAAAATATAATCAAGTCACTGGAACTCAATATTCAAGTCCATCCATATTTCAGATACTCAATTTCCTGCTCCTATTTTGATAACTCTCACATGTTTCTTGTAAATGTTATATTGTAGTTTCAGCTCGTTTACTTGGTTCATAAAACCATTTCAATTGTTTGTTACTTTTATTTTTACCATTTCAACTAATTGATGAGTACTTTCTGTCATCTTTCATGAAGAGAAATACTTTTGTGATTGTATCTTTTTTGTACATAAAGCCTTATTTTCATGAATGATGAGTAAAAGTGACTATTTGATCAGGCCGAGTTCATTTTATTCCATTTTTCGGTATTATCTTGTTTGTTTCAAGAACATTGTCTATATTGTTCTCCAGTCTATCTCAAATATAAAGCTTCTGTTTTGGTTTGGGTATTATCTTGTTTGTTTCAAGAACATTGTCTATATGGTTCTCCAGTCTGAACTTGGGCCAGTTACAGATCTCAAATATAAAGGTTTTTCTTGGGGGTCTCCTATGCAGATATTTTCTGTACTAATCCTAATATGCATATGCTTGAGCTTTATGTTTCTTTGCTTATCTTCATCTGCATATGCTTAAGCTAAGGTATATCTTTCATGTTGCTGAGTATAAGAATTACTTTGTTGTACGAAAAAAGTAGAGTAGGAATACTTACTATGTGAGGTACTTTTGGATATTGAACCATCTTCTGTTATTTAATTCTGGTGTGGGATGTGTCTAAAGATGGATGATCTTATCGCTTGATATTTATTTCAGGTTTGCTACTATGGACAGCATTATCACTGCTTTGCTTACAGTCGTGATCGTGGACAGTGGATCATGTATGACGACAAAACCGTGAAGGTAATATTCAGTTTCTTCCCATTTTTCCTTCTTATTTTTTAATAAGATTCTGTTATTATGGATATTTTATGTACAGGTAATTGGTGGCTGGGATGATGTTCTAGTTATGTGTGAAAGAGGGCATTTGCAACCGCAGGTCCTTTTTTTCGAAGCTGTAAACTAGTCCAGCTCAGCAAATGGTACCTCTCCAATAGTCTAAAGATGATCTGGATTTTCGCTGGTTTCTTTGAAGCTGTAATCTATTTCAGCTTAGAAAATATACCTCCATATACTGCAATGAAGATGTGCCATTGGGCTTCTCCGTTCAATCGTCGAAGGCAAGATGATACTTGTGCACTAATGTTATTCAATTGACCTGCAAAGTTACAAAATCATGTGAGAAACTGTACTATACTGTCAGAAGTTTGTCTGGATGATGAGAAAGTAAAGCAATTGGCCTGCTACCAAGGAAAACTTCTTCGAATTTGTGTATTACGATGGAATTTTTCAGAGGATAGGAAAGATAAGTGTAAGTTTTGGTGCTCTTGATACCTGGTAGCATTGGAAGAGTCAAGTTTTTGCAGCATCCGGAAATTTTGGAATCCTTACAATAAGGTGGCGTGGTTGAAGAGAGAAGTACTAGCCACCAGTTACCTGGTCATGAGGAACGTATAGATGTTTGATTTTGCGTTGGCAACATAACCTGGTATTGCCAGATATTGCTTCTGTACACAGGAAATTCTAGGTAATGATCATATATCTTCCTTTTTCAATGTAAGCAAGTCTGTATAGATTGGTCTTTGGTCTTTAGTCTTTAAGTGATGCAGCCAATAGTAAGTCTTCCTTCATTTATTTTGTTTTTCCCTCTTTGAGGAAAAAAGAATTTTGGGTGCCCAGATTGTTATGGGAACTTTGTATTACGGATGTCTACGATAATTTAATGAAAGGGAAGACACTATATTTGTTCATCAAGCAAAAAAGTACCTCAGTAATTCAAACTTTCCCGTTTGACTTTTTTAAAATTCCAGCTTGAGCTTCTGGCTTTTCTTTTTGCTGATCATGGTAGATTAATAGCCTGTTTGCCCAAGTTTCTTCGAGGCTAAAAGTACTTTTTTCTTTATATTTTTAAAAAGTATTTTTTTTTCCAAAGTTGAAGTGTTTGACTAATAGCCTGTTTGGCAAGCTTCTAAAATCAGCTTATTTTGAGAAGTGTTTTCTCAAAAGCGTTTTCTTAAAAGTATTTTTGGTGAGAAACAATTTGTGTTTGACTAATTAATTTGAAAAGCACTTATGAGAAATGATTAGTGTAAAGACCAAACTTTTAAAAAGTACTTTTAAGTGTATTTTTTTTTCAAAAGTATTTTTCAAATAAGTGCTTTTGGATAGAAGTTATTTTTTTTTACTTCTTCAAAACTGCTTCTACTTAGAACACTTTTTTCTTCTTCTAAAAGCTTGACCAAACACCTTAACTATGGAAAAAAAATATTTTTTTTCAAAAAACAAAATGCTTTTGGTTTTGGAGAAGCTTGGTCAAACATGCTATAAACCTTTAGAAGAAAAAAAGTGCTATTGAGTAGAAACAAAAATAATTTTGGAGAAGCAGAAAAAAATTGTTTCTCCCCAAAAGTACTTTTCTGAAAAGCATTTTTGAGAAAAATACACTTAGAAACACTTTTCAAAAGTTTGGTCAAACATTAATTGCTGTTCAGAAGTGCTTTTCAAATTAATCAGCCAAACATAAAATGTTTCTCACCAAAAATACTTTTGAGAAAAACACTTCTTAAAATAAGGCGATTTAGAAGCTTGGCCAAACAAACTATAATTATGGGGGTTCCAGTATTTGTTTTTCTTTTCTTTAGGCAAAATACATCAAATAGACACTTTAACTTGATACATGTGTGTCTCGTAAACACTCGTGACTGACATGGCAAAATGTGTGTTTTCACTCAAATTTGAGGGCGTGAAGAGGCATAAAATTATATTTTTGCTTTAATTTTTTTTCATGTGGACCTCCCTTTCTTCATCTCCAATCTAGTCATAGCGATCATCACAATCAAGCCACAACATCAACACTACCCTCACACCACCACCAACAAGGAGATGCAATTTGTAAAAGTTATAAAACATTCATAGTAAAATTCAAATTGAAGTGAAAAATTAAGGAAGGAAGTAGAACGAATAGAAAATTAAAAAAAGATACGTTATTTGTGTAACGACCCGTCCGGTCGTTTTGAGATTTAAGGTTCTGTTCAGTGGTTCGGGTCTTGAGTAGCTTCCTATAATGTATTATGACTTGCGTGCACGCTCGGATTTGATTTCGGATGATTCGAAAAAAATTCGGAGGAGTGATTCTCACTTTAGGAGTGAAAAATATTGACCGAGGTTTGACTTTTGTTAAAACGACCCCATAGCGGTATTTTGATGGCTCCGATAGGTTCGTATTGTGATTTTGGACTTGGGCGTATGCCCAGAATCGATTTCGGAGGTCCGTAGGTTGATTTGCCGAAAGTTGGCAATTTGAAGGCTTAGAATTTTGATAAGTTTGACCGTAGGTTGACTATATAGCTATCGTGTTTGGATTTCTGTTTAGTTCATGTTCCACCCCTTTATTTCCAAATATACTCTTATATGCCTAAATTGAAATTGTTGCCTCTTTTGTTGCCATGTTACCTCTTCCGTAGTTGATTATCCTTAATTGAAGTTATTGTTATCTTCTCCTTTGATGGCTTATCCTTATTTGAAGTCATTGTTACATCTATCTCTCTTATCGTTGAGTTGTACTTATTTGGAATCATGGTTACATGCTATCTCTCTTAACGTTGGGTCATTCTTATTTGGAATCATTGTTACATGTTATCTCTCCTATTGTTGAGTTACTCCTAGTTGATATCGTTGTCACACGCTATCTCCCTCATTGTTGAGTTATTCTTGTTGAAACCACTATTACTTGTCATGTCTTTCCTTGTGAACCCGTTCTTCCGTCTCTTTGTGTTTTGAAATTCTTGTGTTGATTTACTTGTCGTATTCTTGTGATATTGTTGTTGTTGTTGTACTTAGTATTGTTGAGCTGAAGGCTATGTGTGGTTGTGGTATTGAAATTGTTTTGAGGAAATGTTGTGGCATACGGGCACATGTGGTGCGAGTTGTTATACTATGTTGTTATGTTTTGGCACACGTGATATTGTTGAGAGGATTGTCGGGGTGTAAGCACGTGAGTTATCTGTGCTATTGTTATTATTGATAATTGCACATGCGGCGTGATAAGGTGAGCTATATATATATATATATGGGTTTGCGCATGTGGCGAGACAAGGCAGAAATATTATTATGCACGTGCAGCGAGACAAGGCAGGCACTTACTTTATTATTGCGCACGTGGCGAGACAAGAAGAGCTATGTCAGGGATGATTTGTGATGACCTATGGGCATTATTATTGATGATATTTGTGTAGCGGTGTGCCTACCTTGAGTGAGTTATGCATTTAACATTTTGTTGTGTGGTTTCCTATGTACCATTCATTGTCTCTGCTCTTACTTGTTGACTCGAGTTGTGATAGAACACTTGCACAATCATACGCGTAATTAATCACTCATATCGGTTTTAAGAAGATGAATCCCGATGTTTATTGATCATTTACATGTATTCTCGTTTACTTGCCTTTTGTGTGAGAGTTGTACTATTGGCACGTGTGTTGTCCGTGCGATTATGCGTTATTATTATTGATGGCACGAGAGTTGTCCGTGCGGATATGAGATATTATCACTCTCTTAGCACGTGAGTTGTCCGTACAGATATGAGTTATTGTCACTCCCTTTGCACGTGAGTTGTCCGTACATATATGAGGTATTAATAGTATTGGCACGTGAGTTGTCCGTGCAACACGTGAGTTGTCCATGCGGTTGTGATTTGTAATGTGGGCACAAGATGCCAAGTGATTAGGGTTCGTGAATTGGGACCCGTGAATTGTGATTTATGAGGTGTGGTACCTCGGGAAAATTCTTGAATAAATCTTGTGTTAAAGTGGTTGTTGCTATTGAGTTGCTACTTGTTTTCCTTACTCAGTTTCATCAGATTTAAAATTGTATTTAGCTTACTCTACGACGTTATTATCTGTTGTGCCTTGTTGCTTCTAGTTTCCTATTGCAAGTATTGTTTTGTTATTTTTACCATGCTTAGCTTTATATTGATATTGTTCCCTGTTAGTTTCACATTCATACTTGTACATGATATTAAGACTAGTAGGTATCTTGACTGTCCCTCGTCACTTCTCCACCGAGGTTATTCTTAATACTTATTGGGTACCGCTGTGGTGTACTCATGCTATGCTTTCTGCACATTTATGTGCAGATCCAGGTACTTCGGAGTTTGTTGATCATTAGCTAGTTGATCAGGCATTGTTGTGGAGACTCAAGGTAAACCTGCCATTGCGTTCGTAGGCCTTGGAGTCACCTTCTGAAGTTATTTGTACAGTTTATTTCTATTCTAGAATAATTGTACTTAAAAATTTCCTAATGAACTCAATAGAGCTTTTGATTTGTACTACCTATTTTGGGATATTGTATTGTACTTGAGATTGTTGGCTTATTATAGAAATTTCTGTTTGACGCTTCATAGTTAATTGGTTAAAATGAGTTATTAATGCTACAAGTGTTAGGCTTACCTAGTCGTAGAGACTAGGTGCTATCACGATATCCCACTGAGGGAAATTGGGGTCGTACTAAAGTTGGTATCAGAGCTCTAGGTTCATAGGTGCTACGAGTCATAAGCGAGTTTAGTAGAGTCTTGCGGATCGGTACAGAGACGTTTGTACTTATCTTTGAGAGTCTACGAAACTATTAGGAAACTTCATTTCTTTCATTCCTATCATGCGAGTTTATTGATTTTGGAGTTTGAGCCTTTGTCATTCTATTCTCTCACACATGGTGAGAACACGAGCTGTAGTTATTGATGACGCTGCCCCCAGAGCCGGTGTTGCTAGGGGTCGACGAAGAGGCCGAGGCCGAGGAGGAGCACGTGCTGCAGATAGAGAGCCCGCCATAGCAGCTGAGGAGCCACCAGTAGCTTCGATTGGGGGACAGGCACCGGAGGCGCATGTTGCTACCCTGGGACTTCAGGAGACTTTAGCACAGTTCCTGAGCATGTTTGGTACATTAGCTCAGGCGGGATTGATTCCAGTTGCACCAACTACTTCACAGACCGGGGGAGGAGCTTAGACTCCCGTCGCCCATACTCCAGAGCAGCGAGTGCACGTTGGTTAGGTTCCAGGTGTCATGGAAGCACAATCTGTTATTCCGGTTCAGCCTGAGGTCAGGCCAACAACATCTGAGGAGGAGCAACTTAGACTTGAGAGGTTTAAGAAGTATCACCCTCCTACTTTCAGTGGTTTGGCTTCAGAGGATGCACATGGTTTTTTAGAGGAGTGCCACCGTATTCTCCGCACCATGGGTATTGTGGAGACGAGTGGGGTAGCTTTTACTACATTCCAGCTGTCACGAGAAGCATATCAATGTCGTGTTTACGAGGAGGGTAGCCCAACCGATGCAACTTCACTTTCATGGACTCAGTTTTCAGAGATGTTTTTGAGAGAGTTTGTTCCCCAGGTATTTCGGGATGCATGGCGCGTGAAGTTCGAGCAGCTGCGCCGGGGTACTATGTCAGTGTCAGAGTATGCTGTTAGATTTAGTGATTTGTCCAGGCATGCATCTGCCTTGGTTTCTACGGTTAGAGAGCGAGTCCACAAGTTCATTGAGGGGCTCAGTTATGGTATCCGATTCAGCATGTCTAGGGAGTTGGAGACGGATGTTCCGTTTCAGCAGGTGGTAGAGATTGCTCGTCAATTAGAGGGCATGCGAGGCTAGGAGAGAGATAGGGCAGGGAGGCTAAGAGGCCTCATGGACCGGGAGGATCTACTGATCCCTATTTTGGAGTTAAGGTGCATCATGGTAGAGGTTTTGTGGGTCAGCCAGTTCAGTTTGCACTTCAGGCTTCACGCGGTGTTTCAGATATCCATGGGTCCCAGAGTACCCGTACTGGACAACTTCCATAGCCACGTCAGCGAAGAGGTTGCTTTGAATGTGGAGATACCAGTCACATGGTGAGAGATTGTCCTAGACTCTGGACATATGTGTCATAACGGGGTATTCAGGCTATGAGTTCTGCTCCAGTTGCTGCTATACCTGCACCGCCAACTAGGGGTGGAGGTCAGGCGGGTAGAGGTCGCCCTAGAGGGGGCAGAGGCCGATGCACCAGATGATGTCCTTACAAGTATGGTTTCAGTTACGTATAGAGATGCATTTGCGTTACTTCGATCCAATCCTATGTATTGGTAATATTCATCCTACCTTACTTCAGATATGGTGGTGTTTTGTGATTCTTGTACACTGTTTATGTGTTCACGCTAGTTGAGAATTTTATTTTCATAGCCCGTGTCTATTGTTCTGGTTTGGTTGCTATTGTAGGTCATGAGACTTGGGTAGACT
The DNA here is from genome assembly GCF_000390325.3 of Nicotiana tomentosiformis. Classification (NCBI taxonomy): domain Eukaryota; kingdom Viridiplantae; phylum Streptophyta; class Magnoliopsida; order Solanales; family Solanaceae; genus Nicotiana; species Nicotiana tomentosiformis. The sequence goes on along the minus strand of NC_090817.1, from coordinate 76,377,380 downwards.
TTCTGTTAGTTAAATACAATATGATTGATGTGATCTCTGGATGGTTTGGCCCGACTTGTGGTCTGGGTGTTCTACATCTATGAGAAGTTTGTTTCGTGTTGTGGTTTTGGTTCTACGGGGTTAGTTGGTAGAGTGTCTTAGTTGATGAGATGTTTATTTTACTTGTGATTCCGAGTTAAGGATGGGGACCTGGTGTTCTTGGTGTATAGGTGTGTTGGTGTCGGGCTATGCGCCCGATGAGGTCATATTTAAGGTAAGATTTGTTGTGGTTGTTGCGTGTGTCTTGATTATTCCTTGTGGATTGGATCCGTAGTATGGTATCGATGGGGAGTTGTACATGTTCTGCTTGTTTGACGGTTCTCTCATGTGTTCCTCTTTTCATATTCAGTCATATTCGAGTTGTTCTTGTTGGGTTTGGATTACGATGTATGTGCCCAAGTGGCGTTTGAGCTGGCTTGTTGATCGGATGAGTAGTTATAAGTTTCGCATGTTTCTTACATTATTTTCAGCATCGTGAAGGTTCTGAACAGGGTTCTAGTCGATATGAGTCTGTTTGCCGGTGCTGGATTTGGTAATGGGCGGCTATTGTGGTCAGAGTTATTGCTATAGGCATATGGGTGATGTGTTATGTTGTGCGGTTATAGTTTGAGGGTGTATGCATGAGTTATTGTAGCTAGTTGCAAATTTTACAGTGTGTTTATGTGATAATAGAGCACTGGGTAGATATGGATTTGACTCTAAGGCTTATCGGCATGAGTGGAAGGAATAATCTGCGGTTGAGATGGTGTTGTCGGGCTTGTGTGGATAGGGTGACGTAGGATCACCCGTGTATATGTGCATGGTGTGTTTATACAGTGATTTGATGGCTTGGGAAAGACTCTTGGAACGTTCGAGGACGAACGTTTGTTTAAGAGGGGGAGAATATAAGGACCCGACCGATTGTTTTGAGGTTTAAGGTTCCGTTCAGTGGTTCGAGGTCTTGAGTAGCTTCGTATTATGTATTATGGCTTGCGTGCATGCTCGGATTTGATTTTCAGTTGATTTGTGTTGTTTTGCCGAAAGTTGGCAATTTGAAGGCTTAGATTTTTGATAAGTTTGACTGTTGGTTGACTTCATAGCTGTGAAGCCCTAGAAAAATTTTCTAACAAGATTAAGCCAAACTCGAGCTTAAGAGAATATTTTGCGAGACCTCGAAGTGCTTGCGAACCCACACGAGGGTAATAAGATCATTACAATACTTAGGCATGAAGGTAAGATGGATTTAAGGTCCTCAAGTTGTATGATTAAAGGCATTGATTAGAATGATTGAGCTAAGAGGGAGGAAAGGATTCCAGCAGACCTGTGTAGCCTTTTTGTGTAGCCTACGCAGGTTGCGTAGGCAAAAACAGAATGGAAGTGAGGGGGAGGACTTAAGCTGCGTAGGCTACACAGGCTTGCGTAGCCAATCTGTGTAGGCTATGCAGGCAAGTTGCGTAGGCTACGCAATTTGCCTACACATGCTATTTTCTATAAAAATAGGGGGATACGGGGAGAGAGAAAGAAATTTTATTTTTGGCTAAGTTTTGGGTTCTAGAGAGAAGATGGAGCATCCCCAACCCAAATACACATCAAAGGTGAGTTTTATGATATTTTTATAATGGATTAACACTAGTTAATGATAGTATTAACATCTACATGGATTGAAATTCATAGGGATTCCTCTAATCTTCAAGAATCATTCAAAAGGGTTCAAGTTAGGGTTTGAGCTACAAGAGGTAAAATCCCTATCCTACACTTAAACACATCTATGGATTAAGTATTTGGAATGTATTGTGAAGTAGAGAGTACCGATTGGTTGAAGAATTATGCTAGTCCTTGAAATGAGTATTGTGAGTTAGGGTTCTTGAATGGAGAAGAAGATGAATAGTGAATTTTTGAATCTTGTCAAGATGATTGGTGATCCTAGTGCTTCAATAGCTTAATCATGATTAAGTATTGAATCATATAACATGTATTAGGCTTAAAGGCCAATGATCGAAGCAACTAAGGATAAAAGGGATATGTATGGGTGAATTGGGCTTGTTGAAGACTTATAATTAACTTGTGAACCTTAAATGGGTATCGACATATATTTGGATACATTTTTATGTCTTGGGATGTTTAATGTAGATATTGTCTTGTTGGCGATGTTTGAGAGTTATAAATGAATTGAAGCGTCGTACTATTATTTTGAAGCTTGGACTTGAGGTAAGTTGATCAATACTTACTCTTATTGAGGAATTTTCTCTAAAATCATATTTGAGTTATTACGTGAGTTTGTAAATGTGCATCCATACTTATGGGGACAAGCGGGAAAGGATGTCACCATGTATTTGGTGTTGTATTGCATAAAGAAAGTTTTGTTGTTTTACAATTGAAAATTTTTGTTTCTAAAGATTCGATGTCAAATGATGCTTGAGGAAAATGTTATAAGTTTTATGAAAGAATATAAAATATTTGAGTGCCGAAGATGTATTTTTATGAAAAGTATTTCCTTTTGAAACTTGATTAATGGATAGCACTCGTTGTATCTTTGAAAGATGGATGTTAAATTGCCAAAAATATGAAAAAGATCATATGTTTGATTGTTTTATTCAAATGGTTTAGTTTGGCCATGAGCAATGATTTGATAAAAATAGATCTTTTGAGGCTAATATTCTATGAATCTATTTTTGAAATATCAAATATTTTGGAATTTACTAGTGGATACCACCGAGATTGGTTCGAATGTTGAGTTCGTTACTATGGAACTACATATGCCGGTGTAGGGACACATTCCAAGGCTAAGCCGAGGTTTGTGGGATAAAGTCCCCCATTGAGAGGGCAAATGATCATTACTTAAAGTAATAAGGTTAAGTCAACTGGTATGACACTACAGGATGTCGCCCATACAAGTAGGGTCAAATACTTGTTGCTAGGTCAATCACCTAGTAGTTGTTTATTATGTCGGTATCGGTATAGTACTCCCAGTGAAAAGGTAAAAGCTAATTTTGTTATGTTTAGGTCTAAGGAGCCAAAAGTGATTTCAATGACTTAATAAGGTTGAAATGATTTTATTAGAATCATGGGTTGGTATAAATGTTTTAAAAGTTTATATCATAATTTACATTTTTCTAGTCTTTTCATTTAAAATGACAAAGAGCATGAATTGATATAATTGTTATCGTTTTATATCAATGTGGGTTGCATTATTTTTGTAAAGTCTTGTCCAAGAAACTTGAGTTAGAGAGAGTCTATGACACTTATTGAGTACCGCCGTGGTGTACTCAGACCTCAGGGACTCCACTCCAGGGTCCCACTTACTTTACATATTTTCAGGATGAAACGTGGTACATGATGAGCTGATGGGGAAATATGATGACTCTCTTTCCGAAACATATTGCAAGGCACCACTTCTATTCCGTGGTAGCCTTCATGTTTATCTTACTCACTTTTGGTTGGGTCTTTCCCAAGTATTTATTTCATCTTTGTGTCTTAGAGATTCCATAGACATTTTTTTTGAGTTGTAATCGAGAGTTATTCGTATGTCATGCATGAAAGAAATATTATTATTCTTTTGTATTTTTTTCAATTATTGAAAAATAATGGATTTAAAGACTTTGTTTCATGTATGATTTTTAATCATTTTAAATTATTGTGTTTTCAAAAAGACTTCCGCATGTATTTATTTTGTATATAGATGGACATTCTTGTACAGTTTAGTTCGCCCGGGTTGGATAGTGTGCTGGGTGCCAGTCACGTGATTTTGGGTCGTGACAAACTTGGTATCAGAGCACTAGGTTCTAATTCGAGTCTTAGGAAGTCTATGAAATCGTGTCTAGTAGAGTTCTCCTTATTGGTGTGTTGTGCACCACACCTATAATGGGAAGGCTACATGGACATTGTAGGATTGTCTCATTCCTTTCTTCTCACTCTAGATCATGCGTTAAAGCTTGAAGTGAGGAGAAAATCGTGTGTATGTATTGACATCCTGGCGGGGTTTACGAAGGAGAGTGCTGAGCATAATGCTTGAGATTTAAGTAACGACACTAGCTACTAGATGAGCTACCAAGAAAGAGTCGGTGCCTCTGTATATGAATATGTGGGAAAAGATATGGTATGAAATAAAATGGATTCAAATCGAATGATGCAATAACGAATCATATGTTTTTTTTATCAAGAGCTAATGACTGCTTGAAGGAATATAAGATAGGAATCGCGTTGACCGTTATCGTGATATATCGAGAATTGCAGGAAGTTTGTGCTACCAAAAAGAATAATCACATCTTGAGAGGGCATGACCCTAGTGGCCTGGTATATGGTTGGGACTGCTCGGGAAAAAGGACATGAATATAATATGTCAGTTACCAGTTTTGAAAGACAAGTTGAACAAGGAGAGGTAAAGTTCAATCGAGTGAATATGATAGTTTCGAGTCGACTAAAAACGTTCGAGTCTCGAGATTGTTACAGATGGATACTAAAAGTTGATGTGGGCCAGATGGACACTTAGTATGACAAGTTTTAGTCATTATCATGTCACATGAGCTAACATCGACATGTCTAGAGTATCAAGTGCATTTCTGAGTGATCAAGGCATTATGAAGGGCATTAATTGTTAATAATAAATATTGATATATATTGCAATGATATAAAGACACTAGAATGGATAAGTAGATGACATGTCAAGGTACGAAGTGTATAAAAGGCATGACCTCAGAGGTTAAAGGGGTAAGATAAATTGTTTATAAGGCAAGTTTTCATGAAAGGACGATATTAAACTTGTATAGACGGGGTATGTCTCATTGGTGTTGATAAATTTGTGAAAGGTAAAGTTTCGAGAATTTACTTCAAAAAGCTTTATATGGGCCAATGGTGCAGCTGAGTATGGATTGATTAAAACTCTCACATTGTAAAGGGATTGAATGTGTTGAATGAAGTACGATTCTAGGTAATACTTTTGAGGAGTTGTAAAATATTACATGAACGAATTAAGGCTAAAGAGTTGGAGAACAGTAATATTATATTTCGAAAGTTGATGAATTGTAAGTGTTTCAAATATATGTATTTATGTCTCATGCATCCTAAAGATGTTATATGGAAATGAGGCTAAGGATATCCTATTAGATATGGAGGATCTCATTGTGTAAACACATGTTAAAATTCATGGGTAGTAAGGGTATGATCGAAAAGGAAAAAGAGAAAAATAAAATACGTACGAAAACGTGGTTTGAGAGTCTATATGGCATGTAAAGATAGGTTGTGAGTTGCTTGCATTATAATTGCGGAAAAAAAGAGTTATTATTAAAAGTTGCATAAAGATATGATATAGGAATTCATGTGAAGCATTCGTACTTGTTCAAAATGGTTAAGCTTCGGCTTAGAGCTTAATGAAGTCGTGCTTGTTAATGACATATTCGGGCATGGACTCAGAAGCATAAGGAAGTTGTACTTGTAGAAAAATATATGTGAATATGAACTCATGAATAACACAACAAAGTTGTACTCCAGATGCGTATCTCAGCTAAGATCAATGAGTGTGCACGTTAGTAAAGTTATGAGATCTGTACAGATACAAAAAGAGAAATATGTTAATCATGATATTGTAGTAAGGGTGGAGAATGATTATACTTAGCAACATGAGTTGTGGGTTGAAAGTGTCCTGGTATTTAAGAAGGGAAAGGAACCACGAGAGCTATGATGAGTGTAGAGATTCAATCATATCGCCGGAATCAAAAGATAACACAAATATGATGATCATGAGATCTGAGTCAAACTCAGTCGGAAGTGGAGACTATGAGACGAGATTCTTGATTGGGAAATAAATGACCCTTAACATTAGGGTAGACACGTAAGTGTACCGGGCAAGTGTACTTATGGTTTAAAGACTTTGTAAAGTCCATGGAAGAAGCATAGAAGCTTGTGAACGGACTCACTCTTAAGTGGGGGAGAGCCATACATGTAATTTCACCTTAAGGTGATGGATGAAGGAAAAAGAGATCTTACCTGCCGGAAACGGAAAAGACAAGTTAAATTTATCAAATATCTTCCAAGAGTAGACAAAGTATAAGAGCAATAAAGTAGGTTTATTGTAAATAAAAGAGGTACAATATTTTTGTTGTGGAAATTAAAGAGGTAGATTATTATTGTTCGAACAAGTTGCCAATAAACAATCAAATGGTTCAAATGAGTCTTAGAAGTTAGGGTTGGGTATGAACCGACTTGAATACTTGAATACCAGTTTAAAAAAAAAGGGTGAATAAACATGACAATGTTATTGCGCAAAAGTAGTTGGAGGGAATAGAAAAATATTTTTCCGAGTGTATTCCTAAACATGAAATGGGCTTTGTAAGCTGAGATATGATGCCCAAGTGAATTCAATATGTTGGAAGGGAGCGATAATCCTTAAGAGGGGTCATATTGAAGGCCAAGTGTCGAAGGCCTACATGTAGTGGTGTTACTATGATGAAAAATAATATCCTGGCGAATGAAACCATGAATATCGACATTAAAAAATCGATGGCTGATGTGTGTGTCACAAACTTAGTAATAGTGGGGAATGAATATTTTCTATGAAGAGGGAATATTATCTATGATGATTAATAAGTTGGGGATTGAAGAAATTCTGGCTGTGATTTTCGTAAGGGCAAGGAGATAATCTACACATTATCGGCGAACAAGGTAAGACAATGTCGTGCTTGATTTTTGAAGGGATAAAGTAATGTTCTAAATGGATGCAGATGAACTTAAGTCTCAAGAGTTTCGAATGGATGAATGACATCATGAATAATATCTGAGTAAATGAGTTACATGATTTTGAAATCTTTTTCGCAAGAAAATTGATAAATAGGATCCTAACCCATAAAGAAAAAACTCCTAAGTGTGAATTTAGTCAAAAAGTTTGAAAATGGAGGATGAATTATGTAAGGTTAATTTAAGCCTTATTGTGAAACTTTGGTTCTAAGAGAACTATAAAAGATATAGGGATAGAAATAAATACATGGCGTCTCAAGTGTAAAGTTGTTATTCAGACGGACTTCACCAAGAACATGGTTTAAGAAATAAGATGTAATATTCATAAAATGGAATTATTAATGAAAAGTGTTTCAAGCCCCAGATGGAAGCGCCTGCTTTTTCGAGGTTGCGTTAGAGAGAAGGTGTGCACATCAGTTTACTTTGCTACCAGAACTACCGTTAGTGGATTTGATATTATAATTGCATAACTACGAGAGTATACGTACGATGAGTCACGTGTGATTCATATGGTGAATGAGATAACCTTAAAGGTAATGCTATTCTCTATTCTTGGTAGCATGTTTGGATATAAATAGTTATGGTTCGATTTACGAGGAATGATCAATTTAGATTCTTGTTATGCGAGTCCGTGGTTGGGAATTCAAATTATTGCTTCAGCTAAAGTATATTAGTGTAATCATGACTTCGAGGAGGTCACTTGGGTGGCCTAGGAGAATATGAAAAATTGGATATCCACACTTGTTCGGAACTACATTTATGACTACTTCTTAAAATTTTCAAATTTGGTGAATATCGTATTTTGACTCCATGGAGCGAGTAAGTAATTTATTTATCTTGATTATAAGTTGAGGGTTGCACATATTACTAGTGTTGTTGATTCAGTTATTGCCTATGATGGCTAGATTTGACTCATTATAATAGATTTTGTTGTTGTGATGCCGAAAATGACTATGCCGTTATGATTTGAGGCACATGAGGTTGATGTTATATTGTTGATATTGCTATGATGTGTAGAGCAGCGTTGGATTCTTTATTTGTATCTCTGTGGCTCGCTATCAAGTGAAGAAAATTAAGATAGGCCTAAAAACAAAGGAAGCTCTGCCGAAATTTTTGAGAATTTGGAGAATTAGTCAAAAGGGATGAGTAATAATGAGGTCATTTGGTGCAATGGTCAAAAAGGGGTTGTGATTGGATATTTGAACTTGATTTCATCTTCACCATGACATTCGAGGACGAATGGCTCTAAGTGGGGGAGATTGTGAATCCCCAAAAAATGTTTGTAACAAGATTAAGTCGAACTCGAGCTTAAGAGAATATTTTGCGAGACCTCGAAGTGCTTGCGAACCCACACGAGGGTAATAGGAACATTACAATACTTAGGCATGAAGGTAAGATGGATTTAAGGTCCTCAAGTTGTATGATTAAAGGCATAGATTGGAATGATTGAGCTAAGAGGGAGGAAAGGATTCGAGCAGACCTGCGCAGCCTTCTCGCGTAGCCTACGCAGGAAAAAACAGAATGGAAGTGAGGGGGAGGACTTAAGCTGCGTAGGCTACACATGCATGCGTAGCAAATCTGCGTAGGCTACGCAATTTGCATACGCAGGCTATTTTATATAAAAATAGGGGGATTCGGGGAGAGAGAAAGAAATTTCATTTTTGGCTAAGTTTTGGGTTCTATAGAGAAGGTGGAGCATCCCCAACCCAAATACACATCAAATGTGAATTTTATGATATTTGTATAATGGACTAACACTAGTTAATGATAGTATTAACATCTACATGGATTGAAATTCATAGGGATTCCTCTAATCTTCAAGAATCATTCAAAAGGGTTCAAGTTAGGGTTTGAGCTACAAGAGGTAAAATCCCTACCCTACACTTAAATACATCTATGGATTAAGTATTTGGAATGTATTGTGAAGTAGAAAGTACCAATTGGTTGAAGAATTATGCTAGTCCTTGAAATGGGTATTGTGAATTAGGGTTCTTGAATGGAGAAGAAGATGAATAGTGAATTTTTGAATCTTGTTAATATGATTGGCGATCCTAGTGCTTCAATAGCTTAATCATGATCAAGTATTGAATCATATAACATGTATTAGGCTTAAAGGCCAATGATCGAAGCAACTAAGGATAAAGGGAATATGTATGGGTGAATTGGGCTTGTTGAAGACTTATAGTTAACTTGTGAAACTTAAATGGGTATCGACATATATTTGGATACATTTTGATGTCTTGGGATGTGTAATGTAGATATTGGATTTTTGGCGACGTTTGAGAGTTATAAATGAATTGAAGCGTCGTACTATTATTTTGTAGCTTGGACTTGAGGAAAGTTTATTAATACTTACTCTTCTTGAGGGATTTTCTCAAAAATTATATTTGAATTATTACGTGGGTTTGTAATGTGCATCCATATTTGTGGGGACAAGCGGGAAAGGATGTCACCATGTATTTGGAGTTTTATTGTATAAAGAAAGTTTTATTGTTTTACAATTGAAAAATCTTGTTTCTAAAGATTCGATGTCAAACGATGCTTGAGGAAAATATTATAAGTTTTATTCAAACTTGAGTATTGGAAAGAATATAAAATATTTGAGTGCCGAAGATGTATTTTTATGAAAAGTATTTCCTTTTGAAACTTGATTAATGGATAGCACTCGCTGTATCTTTGAAAGATGGATGTTAAATTGCCAAAAACATGAAAAACATCATATGTTTGATTGTTTTATTCAAATGGTTTAGTTTGGCCATGAGCAATGATTTGATAAAAATAGATCCTTTGAGGCTAATATTCTATGACACTTATTGAGTATCGCCGTGGTGTACTCAGACCTCAGGGGATCCACTCCAGGGTCCCACTTACTTTACATGTTTTCAGGATGAAATGTGGTACATGATGAGCTGATGGGAAAATATGATGACTCTCTTTTCGAAACATATAGCAAGGCACCACTTCTATTCCGTGATAGCCTTCATGTTTATCTTACTCACTTTTGGTTGGGTCTTTCCCAAGTATTAATTTTATCATTGTGTCTTAGAGATTCCATAGACAGTTGTTATTCTTTTTTGAGTTGTAATCGAGAGTTATTCGTATGTCATGCATGAAAGAAATATTGTTATTCTTTTGTAATTTTTTTCAATTATTGAAAAATAATGGATTTAAAGACTTTGTTTCATGTATGGTTTTTAATCATTTGAAATGATTGTGCTTTCAAAAAGACTTCCGCATGTATTTATTTTATATATAGATGGACATTCTTGTATGGTTTGGTTCGCCCGGGGTGGATAGTGTGCCGGGTGCAGGTCACGTGATTTTGGATCGTAACAATAGCTATCGTGTTTAGATTTATATTTTGGGAATTGGAATAAGTCCGTTTTGTCCTTTAAGACTTGTCCAAAAAGTTTGACGTCATTCCGAGTTGATTTGATAAGAATCGGACGCGCGATTGCGTTTTTAGAAGTTCTTGAGTTTCATGTGATTTGGAGGTCCGATTCATGATTTCTGATGTCATTTTGATGATTTGATCTTGCGAGCAAGTTCATGTTATATTTTTAGACTTGTGTTGATATTTGGTTTGGAGTTCCGAGGGCTCGAGTGAGTTTCAGACGCGTTTTGGAGAGTTCATAGGAGGTTTAGATTTTTGCTGGTGCTCTGATCTCGCATTTGCGGGAAATATGTTGCATTTGTGACTGTCATATTTGAGGGCTTCTTCATTGCATTTGCGAAGAGCACTGTGGCCTGAAGAGTTCGCATTTGCGAACTTCCCATCGCATTTCACATACTAGCGTGGGCTGGGAATTGGTCGCATTTGCGATCACTTTGATCGCTTTTGCGAATGTCCACAGTTCGCAATTTCGAGCTAAGCGTCGCATTTAAGATAACAACAGGGGTGTGAGGTAATTCGCTTTCGCGATGGTTTCTTCGCATTTGCAGGGTTCGTATTTGCGAACTCCAGGTCTCATTAGCGACACCTGCGACTGGACAAAAAGCTAAGGGACATGATTTTTAACCTTATTTTCATATTTTGGAACCCTTGACTCGGTAGGAGGCGATTTTGAAGAGGGATTTTCATCTACGAACTTTGAATGAGTGATTATAATCTATTTATAATCATATTCCATCAATATATCTTAGATTTGAACATCAAAATCGTGTGAATTAAAATGAAAATTTGTGAAACTTTGTCAAGGTTTTGAAAAATAAGAATTTGAGTTTTGAGAGTCGATTTGAACTCGGATTTTGAAGCTAATCACATATATGAACTATTGGGGTCATGGGTAGTCGGAATCTACCTTGGACCCGTGTTTTGACCGGGCGGGTCCGGGTTTGACTTTTGAGCAATTGTGTAAAGATCATAGCTTTAATTGTTGAAATTGATTTCTCTTGCATTATTTGATGTCATTGAGTCGATTTTGGTTAGATTTGAGACGAGCGGAGGTGAATTGTAAAGGAAAAGCAGTTTTAGAGTGCTGATTGAGGGGTTTTGAGGTAAGTATCTTGCCTAGCATTGTGTCGGGAAGCTACCCCGTAGGAATTGGTTTGTTTGCACTATTTGAACTATGCGAAAGACGTGTACACGAGGTGACGAGTGTGTACCCGACTTATAAGTGGAAATTTGACCGACTTAGACTCTTAGGTTCTTATGTACATTAAAATGAAGTTGTCTTATCATGTTAAATCTTCCATTTCTAAATTTACCCTTACACGTTTTATTTGAAGTTGATTAGTTCATGTTCCACCCCTTTATTTCCAAATATACTCTTATATGCCTAAATTGAAGTTGTTGCCTCTTTTGTTGCCATGTTACCTCTTCTGTAGTTGATTATCCTTAATTGAAGTTATTGTTATCTTCTCTTTTGATGACTTATCCTTATTTGAAGTCATTGTTACATGTATCTCTCTTATCGTTGAGTTGTACTTATTTGGAATCATGGTTACATGTTATCTCTCTTATCGTTGGGTCATTCTTATTTGGAATCATTATTACATATTATCTCTCCTATTGTTGAGTTACTCCTAGTTGATATCGTTGTCACACACTATCTCCCTCATTGTTGAGTTATTCTTGTTGAAACCACTATTACTTGTCATGTCTTTCCTTGTGGACCCGTTCTTCCGTTTCTTTGTGTTTTGAAATTATTGTGTTGATTTACTTTCCGTATTCTCGTGTTATTGTTGTTGTTGTTTTTGTTGTACTTAGTGTTATTGAGACGAGGACTATGTGTGGTTGTGGTATTGAAATTGTTTTGAGGAAATGTTATGGCATACAAGCACATGTGGTGCGAGTTGTTATACTATGTTGTTATGTTTTGTCACATGTGATATTGTTGAGAGGATTGTCGGGGTGTTCGCATGTGAGTTGTCCATGCTATTATTATTATTGATAATTGCACATGCGGCGCGACAAGGTGGGCTATATATATGTGGGTTTGTGCATGTGGCGAGACAAGGCAAGAATATTATTATACGCGTGCGGTGTGACAAGGAGGGCACTTACTTTATTGTTGCGCACGCGGTGAGACAAAGGGGGCTATGTCGGGGATGATTTGTGATGACTTGCGATGGCCTGGGGGCATTATTATTAATGATATTTGTGTAGTGGTGTGTCTACCTTGAGTGAGTTATGCATTTTAAATTTTTTTGTGTGGTTTTCTATATGTCATTCGTTGTCTCTGCTCTTACTTGTTGACTCGAGTTGTGATAGAACACTTGCACAAGCATACACGTAATTAATCACTTATATCAGTTTAAGAAGATAAATCCTGATGTTTATTGATCATTTACATGTATTCTCATTTACTTGCCTTTTGTTTGAGAGTTGTACTATTGGAACGTGAGTTGTCCGTGTGGTTATGAGTTATTGTTATTGATGGCACATGAGTTATCCGTGAGGATATGAGATATTGTCACTCCCTTAGCACGTGAGTTGTCCGTGCAGATATGAGGTATTAATGGTATTGGCACGTGAGTTGTCGATGCAACACGTGAGTTGTTCGTGTGGTTGTGATTTGTAATATGGGCACAAGATGCCAAGTGATTAAGGTTCGTGAATTGGGACCCGTGAATTGTGATTTTTGATGTGTGGTACCTCGAGGAAGTTCTTGAGTAAATCTTGTGTGAAAGCGGTTATTGCTATTGCGTTGCTACTTGTTTTCCTTACTCGGTTTCACCAAACTTCAACTGTATTCAGCTTACTCTATGGTGTTATTACCTGTTGCGCCTTGTTGCTAATTGTTGCTTCTAGTTTCCTATTGCAAGTATTGTTTTGTTATTTTTACCCTGCTTAGCTTTATATTGATATTGTTCCCTGTTAGTTTTACATTCATACTTGTACAAGATATTAAGACTAGTAGGTGTCTTGACTGTCCCTCATCACTACTCCACCGACATTAGTCTTGATACTTACTGGGTACCGTTGTGGTGTACACATGCTATACCTTCTACACATTTTTGTACAGATCCAGGTACTTCGAAGTTTGTTGATCATTAGCTAGTTGATCGAGCATTGCTGTGGAGACTCAAGGTATACCTGCAATTACGTTCGCAGGCCTCGAAGTCACCTTCTGAAGTTATTTGTATAATTTATTTCTATTCTGGAACAGTTGTACTTAGAATTTTCTAGTGAACGCAGTAGAGCTTATTGTCATGTGCCGACTTTCTTATGCTCGCCAGCGGCACCGAATAGCCCGTGCGGCACTTGCAAATCCTCTTGCTGTAGGCCAACCTTTCTCCTTCCCCAGGTTTTCAAAGCACGATCCTGTGCCTGTGGTGAAGCTTGCCTAGAAGGCCTTCTCCAATTGTGCCGCTCTTATGATGTCTAGGATCTTGGCCTCGACTAGCCGTGGCACTTCTCATCTTAGGATCGTAATCCATGCATGCCCTGGGGTTGGCTAAGGACATGTCTTGTCCTTCGCCTAGAACTGAGCATCGCTCTCGCGTGCACAGTCTAATCCTCAAGCTTGACACTCGCCTCGTGCATCCACACCCAGCTTGTGCTTCGCCCGAGTAAGGAAACCTTTAGTCCTTGGCCATTGTCATGTGCATCTTTCGTGGCATGCCCATACATAGCCCTCGCGACACACTTCCATCCTGAATAGTGCAGTGTCGCCCCACAACTGCACGTTTAGGCCAACGAACCCTTGCTCGCATTAGGGGTAGGCGTTCGGTACTTCGGTTCGATATTTGAGAACTTTGGTTCGATATTTCGGTATTCGATTTATTAATTGTGTATACCAAATACCGTACCAAAGTAGTTCGGTATGGTTCGGTATTTCTTATTTTGGTTCGGTACGGTTTCGGTTTGATACATTAACAGAATCATGTATTTTTAAAGGAATATCAATTATCATAATGTACACATTGACGATTTACACATGTTATGGCTTGGCCAAAATAATATTGAAGAATGAGCAGCAACACTTGCCAATTGTAGCAGCAATTAGCATCTAAGGAGCAACAATCATTCTTATTTCTAACTTGACAATTCGAGCAGTAACTAGCAACAACAACAACTAACGAGTTACCTGCTCTAGTTCACAATATCCAGTTACACATCTGATTGGAGTCTCAAAGTCATTCTAAGAAGCAACTAATTAATGTTTAGAATCCAATCATCAAATATTCTATAGTAGCAACAGTCATTCTGTACTGACATATGGAAGTATATAATGAGTAAAGAAGTTTAGAGTTCATGGAAACAAGATGATTGAGTTGAATTATTGCGCACTGGTATAGGGACTAAGGACAAAATGGAAGTTTTGCAACACTTCTGCTGCATGCAACCATCTTCCTTTTTGCTTGAGATGTGGCACGGCATAGAGTAACAGCAAAACGCCAAAACCAACATTCCAAGGCTCCAAGCAAGCAGTGCATGCATCTCCTGAATGGATTCAAGTCACGCTAACTAAGCAACTAGCCAACTAGCGAGGCTAATTAAAGTACAGAAACACAGAAAGCAGCAGAATTAAAGTACATTCGACAATATCATCAACAAGAAAATGCCCAAACCAACATTCCAGGGTTCTTTAAACGAGCAGCATAATGCAACACAACAAAACCATTTGCCATCTAACAAGAATTAGCAGAAATCTAGATTCGACAATATTCATATGCAACAAAAATAGAGAGGGCATACACTTGCCAAAACATAAAGCTGCAATTGTAACTAACAAGCAGCAGTAAAGTGTTCCCAAATATGTGTGCGCACTTTAGGAGCACGGAGCATGATTGAACTTGAATCTAAAAAAGAAGATAAAATCATAAGTTAGAATATAATTTTTTGATGATAAAAAAATAAAACTACAAAAGTATATTACCAAACAAATAGAGTATTAAACTTACCACTCAAGTTGCAACTATACGTCAACAATGCTAGTAGTGCTTCCATTATTTTCTATATCTAAAGATAATTTGACCAAAAACCTGCTATTTCAGTGTGTCGATAACTTGTGTTACTTTTACCTGCTATAAGAAACACGGGCTGTCAAAAACCTTTGTAATGCGTGGGTCATTATCTTTTGTCATACACTCTTCAAAATAGACACTCTATGTCATCTGTGGACGAGACATGATGATAAATCATCCTCTCAGAAATAGATGTAAACCAAGGATGAATCCAATGTGTGTGATTATAGTCTGCAATCATCCATGACTTAGCTAAAAAATATTGAACTAATCGGCATTGACTAGAGATGCCTAATTAGCGTGTTAAAGCAGCTGCATAGTGTTCTCAAGAATTTCCTCTGAAACAAAATATACATTGGGTTTGATTTTGAATATCGTGGTTGAACCACAACCGTACTCGCTTTAATTGGAAACATACTTTGCTATGTTTCCTTTTTTCCTTTTTAATTAGATACATTGTCAAATCAATTCAAGTTGGTTACACAAGCTTTAGACCTATATGACATGAAGTTAAAGGAAGTCAGTAAAACCTAGATTTTGAGTGAATCAGTCTCATTTCAAGCCCAAAGGCAGACTTCATAGTTCATACACATCCTAGAACTGATTGCTTCTACAACTCAAAAAAAAAAACATAAAAATACAAACTGAATATTAAAGAATGAAGAAGTTATGAAGTGTGAACCTGTTGAAAAGTTGAATATTGAAGAATGAAGTCAAAAATGAGGAAACTAGCAGTCACACTAGAGAGTTGTTGGTGCCAAGGTCGTGAAGTCACCGTGACGATCTGTTCTTCACTCACAGTCGCCACAACCGGTCTGTAGTCTGAACTCTGTTCTTCACTTCTTTGTTTGAGAAGAGAAACCTAGTTCTAACTTAGTAAATAGAAAGTGACTAAGAGAGTAACTTGGGCTTAGTCTTATTGGGCTAAAAATAGAAACTTGAGCTGGGCTAGGGCCTGGGGCAGTGTAGGTAGGACTAGGATAACTGGATAGGAAATATATAAACAATTCGGTATTTCGGTATACCGAAATATCAAAATCTTAATACCGAGGACCGTACCGTTATACCGAATAACTGAAAATTTAATACCGAATTATACTAAAATACCGAAAAAACCAAAACCGAAATACCGAATTAATTCGGTCTGGTTCAGAATTTGGTTTTTTGGATTTTATGCCCACCCCTAGCTCGCATAGCTGAACCCAAGTTATGCTTACCAGTTGACATATGAGGCCCCTAAGATAGGTACATCAAGTATGCAATAGGCACATAGGTCTTTGTCCAATATTTTGGCAGCCCGCTGGGCCTACTGTCCCACACGTCGAGCCTCCAGCACCTGTTTGGTGCCCAACACTAGCCCGAAGGCATTGCGCCGTCCATAGAGTTCCCTCACTCGTATGGATACCTATGACACTCCTTTGAGTCATCCAAGCAGGCCCTTGAGGTTCCCCCTCAAGGTCGCTCATTTGATACGACTTGGTGGCAGCACGTATGGGGGAGGCAGATTGAGCTTTCAACACCTATACCCCCTTATATATGCTTAAATTAAAAAGCCCAAGTTTCTTGAGTAGACAGGTCTACGTCAGAGAATCAAAAGGACCTTTTTTCACCGGTTCCGAATGAAGTCACAACCCCAAAATACAGGTTGTGACATCCTCCCACACTCATTCTGTCATCGTCCTTGATGACACATCTAGACCTACGACATCTCAGAGTCTGCCCCCTCAGGTATGTACATCGCGACTCCCTTTGTTTTGTGAGTTAGACTTCCTCGAAGTCCTGCTCAAAAGGAGTCGTTCCCCATGCACTTCTCCCCTAAGTATCTTCCAAGCGTGCCTCTGCACTTCATATCCTTTCGGTGTTCACTTGGAAAGCGCCTCCGCACTTGTACCCTCTGGTGTCTAACTTTGTGGTTGACCCACATTAGGCAACCACACCATGACCCTCACGACCTTCATGTCCATCTGAATCTCTTCCTTCAATGGTAAGCACATCAGCATGCTCTTTGGCGCGGCTCCCGTAACCTTTTCACGCCCTCTAGCATAGCTCCCGTAGCTCAATCACTCCCATATCTTTTTCCTTTCCGTCTTTACTTTTGAACACTTGCTTACTTCAGGACTCACAATTTCGCCCGCAATGCCTCTACATAGGCGGATCCTCCCACACTCAATGTGGAGGTTACTTCTTAGTGCACACGTCCCACTTGGCATTCGGCCAGCTCTTGGGACGTACTCTTGGTGAGTACTACATTCTCAAAGTTATAGCATCGCCACATTCACGAACAAAGCTCTTTGTTTTCCAACTGTCACTTCCTCAGCAAGTACCCAATGTTCCCGGTAGTACGTCTGTACTCGCCCTATTCTCAAAAACTCTCTTGGTTCTGCTAGCACGACTTCCCGGTCTAGTGTGCCTCTCACTTGGCCCCAACTCAGTGGTCCCCGATCATTCGATGTACCCCTTTCTAGAATGACACCTTCTAACTTGGAAATTTGCCCAATTCTAAAGCTTCGCTATTTCCTTCAAATCCGTCTCCTCACCTTGACATTTTAGCACTAGGACTCCACATGACAATGGTTTGTCTCCTCTCAATGCCCTCAGACAGTCCACAAGTCTATCCCGTAGGAAAAACACTCAACTGATGCGTTGCACACATCCTTAGCAAGATCTCCACTGCAATCATGCCCAAAGTGTATAGTCCACGACTCCTACTCTTTGCAATATGGTTGCTCAACCTGGCAAACATGGCCTTTTCTTGACCACCCGACTCATCGGCATATCACCATATTCAATAGAAGTCCAGACTTTCTTCAACCAGCAATATCAGGTTCTCGATCTCTAGTGGCATATGAACATCAATCTCTGCTTTGACATGATCTCGGCACTGACATCCAAAATGCACTCACCATCTTAACTCTTTCCTTGACATTGTGTCATGGCATAGTATGACCTTAATCAGCTCTGATGCCACGTTTCATGGGCTGACTTTCTTACGCTCGCTAGTGGAACCGCATAGCCCGTGCGGCGCCTGCAGTTCCCCTTGCTGCAGGCCAGCCTTTCTCCTTTCCCAAGTTTTCCAAGCACGATCCTTTGCTTGTAATGAAGCTTGCCTAGAAGGCCTGCTCTAATTGTGCTGCCCGTATGATGTCTAGGCTCTTGGCCTTGACTAGCTATGGCGCTTCTCATGTTAGGATCATAATCCCTGCGCACCCTGGGGTTGGATAAGGACATGTCTTGTCCTTCGCCTAGAACTGAGCATCGCTCTCGCGTGCACAGTCCAATCCTCAAGCTTGACACTCGCCTCATGCATCCGCACCCAGCTTGTGCTTTGCCCGAGTAAGGCAACCTTTAGTCCTTGTCCATTTTCATGTGCGTCTTTAATGGCATGCCCATACATAGCTCTCGTGACAAACTTCTATCCTGAATAGTGTAGTGTTGCCTCACAACTGCACGTTTAGGCCAACGGACCTTTGATCGCATAGCTGAACCCAAGCTATGCTTACAAGTCGACACATGAGGCCCCTAATATAGGTGCATCAAGTATCCACTCGGCACAAAGGTATTTTTCTAATATTTTGGTAGCCAACAGGGCATACCGTCCCACACGTCGAGCCTCCAGCGCCCGTTTGGTGCCCAACGCTATCCCGAAGGCGTTGCGCCGTCCATAGAGTTCCCTAACTCGTATGGATACCTAAGACAATCCTTTGATTCGTCCAGGAAGGCCCTTGAGTTTACCCCTCAAGGTCGCTCATTTGATACGGCTTGGTGGCAGCACATATCGGGGAGGCAGGTTGAGCTTTCAACACCTATACCCCCTTATATATGCTTAAAATTAAAAAGCCCAAGTTTTCTGAGTAGACAGGTCTACGTCAGAGAATCAGAATGACCTTTTCTCACCGGTTCCAAAAGAAGTCACTACCCCAAAATGTGGGTTGTGATATTATGACTTGTACTACTAGTTTTGGGATATTGTATTGTACTTGGGATTGTTGGCTTATTATAGAAATTTCTGTTTCATGCTTAATAGTTAATTGGTTAAAATAAGTTATTAATGAGGTACGTGTTAGGTTTACCTGTACACTTTGTTGACTTGTACAATTTGTTTCTTTGCTTGGCCATTTTGTACTGGAAATCCAAAAACTCATGGAGAAAAAGAAATGCATGAGATCGAGAAAAGAAAGGGTAAAGGGAAAGAGACTAGGAAAACCAAGTGGGAAGGAGATGAAGAGAGAGATCGTCACAGGTGAGATTTTCCGATGGTGTGCAAATAGTTTCTCGATATATTTTTTAATGGCCTTGTTTGCTTAGCAGATTTATGTAGGAATTATTAAAGGGATTTAGAGTAAAAGTTTTGAAGAAGGATAGATGGTTTTGGGGTGAGGGGAGTGCCAGAGTAAAATATGGAGGAGGGAAAGGGACTGGTTTAAATTTTCTCAATGAAGAAGAAGAAGTTGGGAGGGACCACACGAGGGGGGGGGGGGTAACAACCCGACTGATCATTTTGGGAATTAGCGCCCGGTTTGGAGGATTGAGGTCTTGAGAAGCTTCTTAATTTGTATTATGACTTGCGTGTGTGGTCAAGATTGATTTTCAGATGATTCAGGATTTAATTGAACGAACAATTCTTATTTTTGAAGCTTAAATGAAAAGAGTTGACCGAAATTTGATTTTTGTGTAGGCGACTCCGAAATGACGTTTTGATGATTTCAATAGCTTCGTATGGTGATTTTGGACTTAGGCGTGCCTCCGGATTTGGATTTGGAGGTCCGTAGGTTAATTTGATTCATTTTGGCGAAAGTTGGAAAAGTTGAAGTTTTGGAAGATTAAGAGGTTTGACCGAGTATTGCATTTGGTGATATCGGGGTCAGATTTTGATTCCTAGAGTTGGATTAGCTCCGTTATGTCATTTGGAACTTGCATGCAAATTTTGGCGTCATTCCGGGTTGATTTGATATGTTTCGGTGCGAGTTTTAGAAGTTAGAAGATTTTGAAATTTATAAGTTCGATTCGTGGTGCGATTTATAGTTTTGACATTGTTTGATGTGATTTGAGATCTCGAGCAGGACCGTGTTATATTATAGGACTGGTTGGTATATTCGGACGGCGTCTCGAGGGGCTCGGGTGAGTTTCAGATCAATTGAAGCATTTTTGGGTGAGGCTGGTTTGGGCTGAGTTCTAGTGTGGTCGTACCTGCGGTCCACTGGGCCTAGGTGCAATGGTCACAGGTGCGAAGATGAAGGCGCAAAAGTGAGAAACGCTGGGCTTGGCAGTCTTTGCAGATGCAGAAATTGGTGCGCATCTGCAGTTCTACAAATGCGAAATATTGGACGCAGAGGCGAGCTGGAGCGCATAAGCGATTTGGGCTTTGCGCACCAGCGGTTTTGTAGAAGCGTAAGAATGTCCGCAGGTGCGAGAGGGCAGCTGGTCAGTGGGCTTCACAGGTGCGGTTGTTTTATCACAAAAGCGACACCGCATAAGCAGCTAATTATGTCGCAGGTGCGATCAGGCCTAGGCAGACTCTATATTATCGAGGGTTTTTGAGGATTTATTCATTTTTGGAGTTATAAACCTCGGTTTTGGGAGATTTTTCATGGTTTTTTAAGCAACTCATTGGGGTAAGTGTTCTCTACCCGAATCTTGTTATATTTCATGAATCCATTGCTATTTTCATCATTTTATTAGTGAATTAAGTTAGAAATTTTGGGAAAAATTGTATAAATCTTTCAAAATGTAAAATGATGATTTGAAAGACGAATTGATGTTGGAAATTGCTAATTTTGGTATGGTTGAACTTATTATCGAATGGGTGTTCGAATTTTATAATTTTGGTCGGGTTCCGAGATGTGGGCCTGGGGTTTAACTTTTTGCTTGACTTTTAGTTCTTGTTAAAGATTGAAGCTTTATTATCCAGAATGGCTTTCTATGAGTTTTATTTATGAATTGAAGTTATTTTGGTTAGATTTGAGACATCCAGAGGGTGTTTCACTCGAGAAGGTCATTTTAGAGTAACAATCTAGCTTCTTTGAGGTAAGTATCCTGCCTAACTTTGTGTGGGGAAACTACCCCTTAGGATTCGAGTATTGTTTGCTAATTGTGTCATGTGAAGACCGAGTACGCGAGGTGACAAGTACGTGCTCAGACTTATTTGTGGAAATTTGACCGCCTAGTGCTCTTAGATTCTTATGTCCATTAAATATGAAGTTGTTTTGTCATGTTAAATTCCTCATTTACTATGTTCACCCTTACGTGTCTTAATTGGAATTAATTGCTTTATGTTCTACTCTTATTGCCGATTAAACTCTTATGTGCCTTAACTGAAATTGTTGCCTCTTTTATCGTCATGCTATCTTTCCGTAATTGCTTAAACCTTATTGAAATCATTATTATCTCTCCCGTAATTACTTAGCCTTAATGAAAGTTTGTTACCCCTTTCATTGTTGGCGTATTCTTATTTGGGGTCATTGATTCATGCTATCTCTCTTGTTGTCGAATTGCACTTTCGTGAAATCATTGTTACACATTACCTCTCCCTTGTTGAACTATTCTTGTTGAGACAATTATTTCCCTGTTGTGCCTTTCTCTGTGAGCTTGTTCTTCCATTTTTTTGTGTTCTGAAGTTCTTGTGTTGATTTACTTGTCGTATTCTCGTGTTATTGTTGTTGTTGCTGTTGTATTCCGTGTTGTTGGACCGAGGGCTATACGTGGTTGTGATATTGAAACTGTTTTGAGGAAATGTTGTGGCATGTGGGCACAGATGGTGAAAATCATTTATTTGAGTTGTTATGTTTTTGGCATACGTATTTTTTTGAGAAATCTGTTATGTGTTTGTACGAGGTTTCTGCCATGCGGTTGTTATTGTGTTGCACGAGGTTTCTTCCGTGCGGTTGTCATTGTGTTGCACGAGGTTTCTGCCGTGCTGTTGTTATTGATATGCATGCGATGGTATAAGGTCTGGGTGTTGAAATGCATGCGGTGAGATAAGGTGGGCTTGAAACACGTGGCTAGTAGGGGAACTACTAAAAGCCATGCAGTATGATAAGGTGGGCTAAAATGCGGGATGCTATTTCGGGAAAAATGATTTTCAAAAACTAAATATAAAGGCTCCCGCGGTGATATAAGGAAAATTGTGATTCATTTACGATTTGAGACTACGAGGCGGTACCTCGGGAGTGCTCTTGTTGTCATTTCCCCTTTTTGTGTACTTGTCTTTGATTGTTGTTTTCCTTAGCATACTCTTAATTGTTTTCCTCCGTGTTGTACTATTTGCTTAGCTCTATGTAGCTAATCTTGTTGCGCTGGTCAATGCTTCAAACTTCATTGTTGCTTCTGTTACACCGTATATTTTGTGGTGATCGTTGCTTATGTGCCATTCATTGACTCTACTCTTATGTTTTGATTGGAATTATGGTAGAACACTTATACAAGCATACTCGTAGTTAAATCACCCATATCGGTTTTAAAAGGTGAATCCTAACGACCTTAACCATTATATGTACTCTTGTATTCTTGCCTTTTGTGTGAGGATTGTTCTATTAGCACATGACTCGTCCATGCGGTTATGAGTTGTAATGTGGGCACAAGATGCCAAGTTCTTAGGGTTCATGAATTGGTACCCGTGAGCTGTGATTATGAGGTTCGATACATCGTGGAAATGCTTGAACATATTTGGTGTGCAAGCGGTTGTTCTAATTAAGTTGTTGCTGGTGTTCCCTTTATTAGGTTTCCCCGGACTTAGACTGTGATTAGTTACACTATAACATTATTACTTGACTGCTTCCTGCTGAATATTGTTGTTACTAGTGTATCATTGTAAGTATTGTCTTGTATTCCTTATCCTTCTTAGCTTTATGTTATTATTGTTTCTCTGTTAGTTCATCTACACACTTGTTCAGGTTGTTTAGTCCGGTAGGTGTCTTGACTGTCCCTCGTCACTGCTCCACCGAGGTTAGTCTTGATACTTACTGGGTACCGCTGTGGTGTACTCATACTACACTTCTGCACATCTTTGTGCAGATCCAGGTTCCTCGGTTGTTGTTGATTATTAGCTGGCTGGTCGAGCTGTGGAGACTCAAGGTAAACCAGCTGTCGCGTTAGCAGGTTTCGGAGTTACCTTCTGATATTTCCATTGTACTGTTTAATTCCAACCAAACATTTGTATTTAAGGATTTTCTAGCAAGCTCAATAGAGCTTATGACTTGTACTACCGGTTTTGAAAATTATAATTTGTATAAGATTTTTATCTCGTATTTATCATTTGATGGTTGAATTCTTCGAATTATTTAGTAAGTGTTAGGCTTACCTAATCTTAGAGACTAGGTGCCGTCACGATATCCTACAGAGGGAAATTGGATCATGACGGGGGGGTACTTTTAGGAAGAGGAAGAATTATTCTTTTTGAGTTTCTTTTTTTAATTAAGTTATTGCATTTGTTATTTTACATCAAATAAAAAAGGTGACAATTTTCTTATTTTGTACACGTATCATTATTTCATTCGTTGACTTAACATGTCAGTAGAGAGTGTATTTCACGCAGGTAGACTTACGGACACATGTGTTCAGAAGTGTTAAAGTTTTAACGTGATTAGATTGCTTATAGAATAAATTAAACTATTATTTTATTCGTTGTCTTAGTTGGAAAAATGTTTTCGAAACTTTAATCAATAAAATCTTACCTACTATCAATTACTTATGTCTCTAGAAAGATTAAATAAATTGGTTTACATATTGTCAATTAAAAAATTAATTTTAAATAATATTGAACTACTTCACATTTTAAAAAGCTATAACATCAAATAAAATATATTTAAATTCTATAAAAAAATTAAGGCCTCATTTTTACTTTTGGCTTTAGGCCTCCCATTACATTAAGCCACCTCTGTCTCATATTTATCCTTAGTTTTGACAATTTTGAGTGCAGACTGGCTAGAAGCACCGACAAGACTGGTAGTCGGGATGTACATATGTCGGGTTGGTTGTAAATTACTGATGAATATGTTTAAGAAGTTATGTATGGGCTATAGAACTACAATTTCTATTAATAGAACAAACTGCATAGAGTGCATCTTGTAGATTGCTTCTTCATGACTGTTGTCTCAAAGAAAAGGTTTAAAGTGAGAAATCTTTTAGTCGAATAAAGGATCCTTATAGGCAATATTTAGTAATACCAAATATCAAATGATGCCTAAGAAAATAAGTTTTTGGTGAAAAAAGAAAGATGTAGTTGGTGTTATTAGTTTATCTAGAGATTATGTTGGGTTTTATTATTAAATCAAAAGAGGTGTGAATGAAAAATGGTGGAAAAAGAAATGGAGGGAAATAAAATTTTGAATTAGTTCCTTTTACAAAGGAACTTTGTTCCTCATTAGATTGGAAGATGAAATTTCCTGTGCTTATGTATGGAAGCACTTTTTCTAGCTCTTAAAGAGTTCAGAAGAAAGCAAGCCTCGCGCCTTCGTCGTCGCTCGCTCGGCTTCAGATTCGAATTGATTGATAAATGTTTTGGACCAAATTTATTTTTCTTTTTCGTCATTTAATGTTTTCTTTTTGAATATTTTTTGCGCGGAAAATTTAATTTGGAAATTTGTGGCATTATTTTTCCAACGGTCAAATTCGCGACCAAACATTCCATTTAACAGAAATTTAAATAATTTTTGCCGAATAGACACCTTATCAATCGAACATAAACCTTTGCACCTGTTGGGACTCAAGTTTACTGGCTATAAATAGAGAGGCTTAGGCTCATTTTTCACCATCGAAAATCTGAAAACCCTCCCTTCTCTCTTCTGCATTGTTTTTCCAAAGCAAAATGTAAGTATTTTGTGTGATTTGCTCCGCCAATTGAGTTCGCCAAAGTTCTGTGATTTGTAGTGCTGCTATCACATAGTATTTATTCCGTTCTATCTTGGGAGAAATTAGTCCAAAACCTTGGGCAATTGTGAGAGGATTAAATTTGTGGGCTCAGAATTTGTGGGCTCAGAATTTTCTGTTTCTGTTTTCTTAAATCTATGTCTTCAGTTTATTCTGTTTTTTGAACACAGTATAAAAACAATCTTAAGAAATTTAATTATATTTCTTTGTTCATCTTACTTTCTAGTTTGGGAGACTAAAATTCTAGTGATTTTCTACTCCTACTTTGAAGATTAAAATCTTCGGATTTTCTACTCCAGTTTGAGATTAAAGTCTTTGTGACTTTCTACTCAATCCGAGATTAAAATCCTTGTAATTTTCTATTCGATAGTATGTATATGGTTTGAAGATATAAAAACTTCACCGACTTACTAATTCTAGTTGTGTCAATATCTTTTATAGAAAAATGACAACAAGTACGAAATAACAAAATGGTTCTCTTGGGACTACTACTGCTACAATGGCTACTGTGTCTTCAAGTCCCATAACACTTGCACCGGTGATGGCATCGGTATAAAAGCCTAGAAACATTTCTAGCGTGGACTTTAAGTGCTGGCAGCAGAAAATATTCTTCTACCTGACCACACCCAGTTTGCACCGTTTCATCATCGAGGATATTTCAGTCTTGGCAGAAGAAACTCTAGATAATGAGCGGTTTGTAGTCACAGAGGCATGGAAGCATTCTGACTTCTTGTGCAAAAATTATATTTTGAGTTGTTTGGAAGATTACTTGTACATCATTTATAGTGTCACGGAAACTTTGAAAGAGTTGTGGAACTCTTTTGAAAAGAAGTACAAGATGGAAGATATTGGACTTAAAAATTAGTTGCCACAAAGTTCTTGGACTTTAAAATGATTGACGACAAGTCTGTCATAACTCAAGTCCAAGAACTGCAAGTCATCGTTCATGAACTCCTAGCCGAAGGTATAAATCGAATCAATATTTTTATTAAAGATATTGATTATATTATTAATTATAAATTTATGATTGTAGGTATGGTCATAAATAAAGCGTTTCAAGTTACAGAATTTATTTAAAAGTTTCCTCGACTGTAGAAGGACTTTAAAAACTACTTGAAACATAAGCGCAAGAAAATAATATTGGAAGACCTTATTGTTCATCTAAGGATTTAAGAGGACAACAAGGTTGTAGAAAAAAAGTCTCGTGGGAACTTAACAATAATGTGAGCAAATATTGTTGAGGAAGCTACAACAAGCTGTTATGACTCGGCCGATTATTTTGAGTGTTGTAGCCCCGTTTTCCCATTTACTGCTTATTTCATGCTCAATTGTTGTTTTGTGACTTGCCGGGGTAGTTGGTTCGGTTTCGGAGGTGTTTCAGAATGAGTTGAGACACTTAGTCTAAAGATTGAAAGCTTAAGTTGAAAAGGTTGACCGGATATTGACTTATTGTAAATAGCTCCGGAATGGAGTTTCGATGGTTCTGATAGCTCCGTAGGGTGATTTTGAATTTAGGAGTGTCTCTGGATAATGATTTGGAGGTCCGTACTGGAATTTGGCTTGAAATGGCGAAAGTTGGAAATTTAGAAGTTTGGAAAGTTGAAAAGTTTGACCGAGAGTTGACTTTGTGGTTACCGGGCTCAGATTTTGGTTACAAAAGTTAGAGTAGATCCGTTATGACATTAATAAGTTGTGTGCAAAATTTGAGGGCAACCAGAGTTGATTTGATGGGTTTCAGCATCGATTGTAGAAGTTGAAATTTCTTAGTTTTTGTTAGGCTTGAATTGGGGTGAGATTCGTGTTTGTGATGTTGTTTGATGTGATTTGAGGCCTTGACTAAGTTTGTATCATATTTTTGAACTTATTGGTATAATTTGTTGAGGTCCCGAGGGCCTCGGGTTCTTTTTGGATGGTTAACAGATTGAATGTGGCTTAAGTGTTATGCTGAGGTGCTTCAGATCTGATGTCATCATACCTGCGGTGTGTTTGGCCGCAGGTGTGGAGCCGGAGAAGTGGTTAACTTAGCGCAACTATGAAGAGGAGGAAGGTCACTAAGGGTCGCAGGCGCAGAAAGGTTTCCACAGATACGGATGCGCATCTGCGCATGGTCGACCGCAGAAGCGGATTTGGGCAGGTTGTGTTGGAGTCAGAAGTGAGGATTGGTTCGCAGATGCGGTCCCGCAGGTGCAAAGCAGGGACCGCAGGAGCACGAGGTCGGCTGTTAAGTGGGTTTCGCAGAAGCGAAATTTTCTCTGCAAAAACGGGAGGTCAGGTGCGAGCTCAGGCTCCGCAGGTGCGGAAATGCCAGGGCAGTGTTTAAATTCGAGGGTATCCGAGATTCTATCATTTTTGGACTTTGCAAACTCAAATTAAGGCGATTGTTTAGAGGGATTTCGAGGGGTTTCTTGAGTTAAGTCACTCTTGATCATTTTTATGCAATAATATTATTTCCCCATTGAATTTCTCTCCTAGTTTGTGTGTTTTTGAGGTGGATTTTTGGGAGTTATAGGCTAGGAATTGGAGAGTTAAATTTGGGGATTTGAGTGATAATTTAATGTCGGAATTTGGTAAATTTGGTATGGTTGGACTCGTCGTTGAATGGGTTCGGATTTAGTAACGTATGTTGGGTTCTGAGGCGTGGGCCCGGGGGTTGACTTTTGAGTTGACTTTTTGACTTTTGATTAAGAATTTAGCATTTTCTTATGGAATTGATTCCAATAGCTTGAGTTGATTGTATCTAATTGTTTATGGCTAGATTCTAGTCGTTCGGAGGCCGATTCGCGAGCCAGGGGCTTGCTAGCGGAGTGATTTGATTTGCTTGAGGTAAGTATCGTATTTAAACTCGGTTGAGGCTCTAGTTTCCTGAATTGTTATGATAGCCACGTGCTTTTGGGTGTGCATATGCATGGACTTGAGCACATGTGCGGGCACCAAGGTTATATATTCATGTTCGGGTTGTGCTCGGACTCTTATAAGCCTAGAATTGACTATTAAGCTTTTAGCTATGATATCTCACATGTTGTAACAATTTATGTTGTCTATTTGAGCCATGCTGGGGGTACTTAGAGGTTTAACCCCTGAATGAACCTGTTAAATGTGTTTCAGTAATGAAATTTCCGATTTGAGCTGCAATAGCACACTTTGCACATGTCAACACTTTAGCATGTCATTTATACCAGTCCAAGGACACGAGAATCTTATTTCATTCATCATATACATATATACTTGCTTTATTGCTTCTGTATGATATGTTTGGACTGAGGGCCTGTGACTATGACGGATTATGTTATTGGCATGTGAGTTGTCCGTGCAAATCCATATATTGATATTATTGGCACGTGATTTTTCTGTGCAGCACGTTAGTTGTCCGTGCGGGTCCATATATTGATAATATTGACACGTGACTTGTCCGTGTCGCACGTGAGTTATCTGTGCAGGTTCTATTGTTAGAACATGAGTTGTCCGTGCGGTGTGTGGAATTGTACTTCTTGATCATTTTTCTGATTTACTTGTTTCTCTCCTCTACATGTCATAATACTGTTTGAACATGGTATTTGAGAACCTGTGCACATGCACACATGGATATTCTTCTCACGAAGCTTGATGAGTTAGTTTAAATGCTGGTTTAAAAGGCAGAATTGCACTGGAATACTAGTATCCTCAATAATTTAATATTCTCTTACCTTGCCTTGTTTATTTACTATACTTATTGAGTTGGTTGTACTCACACTATACCCTGCACCTCGTGTGCAGATCCAGGTATTTTCGGGCACGGTGGTTGCTGACCGTGGAGTTTTACCTGTTCGTAGATTATCGAGGTAGCTGCTTTGGCATCTGCAGATCTTGACTCTCCTCCCCTATCTCTCATTTTTTACTTATTATGTTCTCCTTTCTTAGATAATGTATCAGACTGTGTTATTGTATAGATGATCATGTACTTAGTGACACCCAGGTTTTGGGAATTTCCGTATTATGTTGAGGCATTTTCATCCAGTTTTTATGGGATTTGTTTTACTTACTTAAACCTATTTAATTATATTTTGAAATTAAAAATATTGGTATGTGTGAGTTGTCGGCTTGCCTAGTATCATGATAGGTGCCATCACGACATGTTGAGTTTTGGGTCATGACAAGTTGGTATCAGAGCCTAGGTTACATAGGTCTCACGAGTCATGAGCAGGTTTAGTTGAGTCTTGTGGATCGGTATGGAGACATTTGTACTTATCTTCAAGAGGCTGCCAAACACTGATTTTGTATTTTTGTCGTGCGAATTTGTTGGTTCCAAAAACTGATTTTTTGTGATTTTATTCTCTCACATATGGTGAGGACACGTGCTACCAGATCGGGCAAACGGCCACCAGTACCACCAGTTAGGGCCACGAGAGGTCGAGGCTGAGGTGCAACTCGTACATTAGCTCGAGCAGCACCTGCAGACCCACTAAGAGGGAGAGGATTAAGAGGTTTTTTGATGGCCTCAGCTATCAGTTGCCTTTTGGTATGACTCGGGAGAATGCATCAGGTGCTAGGTTCGATGAGGTGGTTGATATTGCTCGATGGCTAGAGTTGGTCCGTAGCCAGGTGTGTGAGGAGAGGGAGGCCAATAGGCCTCGTGGTTCGGGTGATTTCAGCGGTGTTTCTTCTAGGGGTCAGTCCCACCACAGTAGGTGTCATCCTTATGGGCCCGCTCAAACGGCTTGTCCAGCTCATGTGGTGCATCAGTTAGCCACGGTCATCTTTCAGTGCATTACCAGCGCAGAGTTTACACCATGCCTCATCTGCTCAGGTTTCTACAAGCAGTTCCTCGGGTTATCAGGAGCAGCAACTCAGTTAGAGGAGGGTTTGTTTGGAGTGCGGGGACTTGAGTCATCTCAAGAGGGATTTCCACATATTGTTGAGTGGGGTTCCACAGTAGAGTTCTCGGCCGATGATACCAGCACCAGTAATTACACCACCCACTCAGCCCAGGCAGCTAGAGGTCGCCTTATAGGGGGAGGTCGATCAGGTGTTGGTCAGGCTTCATTTTATGCTATTCCTGCCAGGTCAGAGGCCGTTGCTTCAGATGCAGTGGTCACATGTATTGTTTTAGTATGCCACAGGGATGCTTCCACATTATTTGACCCTGGTTCTACTTATTCCTATGTATCATCCTATTTTACTCGTTATTTAGATATTCCCCGTGAGTCCTTAGTTTCACATGTTCATGTATCTGCGCTGGTGGGCGATACTATTATTGTGGACCGTGTGTATCGGTCATGTGTGGTGACTATTGGGGGATTGGAGACTAGAGTTGATCTCTTATTGCTTAGTATGGTCGATTTCGATGTGATTTCGGGTATGGATTGGCTATCTCCATATCATGCTATTCTAGATTCTCACGCTAAGACCGTGATGTTGGCGATGTCAGGGTTGCCAAGGATCTAGTGGAGAGGTTCTCTAGATTATGTTCCCAACAGGGTGATTTCATATTTGAATGCCCAACAGATGGTTGGGAAGGGGTGTTTGTCATATTTGGCCTTTGTGAGGGATGTTAGTAAAATACTCCTACTATTGATTCTGTACCAGCAGTACGAGACTTTCCGGATGTGTTTCCTGCAGACCTGCCGGGCATGCCACCCTACATAGATATTGATTTTGGTATAGAGTTGGTGCCGAGAACCCAGCCTCTTTTTGTTCCTCCGTATCGTATGGCGCCATCTGAGTTGAAGGAATTGAAAGAGAAGCTTCAGGAGCTCCTTGATAAGGGGTTTATTCGGCCTAGTGTGTCGCCTTGGGGTGCACCAGTTCTATTTGTGAAGAAGAAGGATGGTACTATGCTGATGTGCATCGACTATAGGCAGTTGAATAAAGTTACAATCAAGAACATGTATCCTTTGCTGCACATTGATGATCTATTTGACCATCTTCATCTGGGTATTACCAATTGAAGATTCGGGACTCGGATATTCTAAAGACGACAGTCAGGACTCGTTATGGTCACTATGAGTTCCTTGTGATTTCTTTTGGGCTGACCAATGCCCCAGCAATATTCATGCATCCGATGAATAATATATTTCAGCCATATCTTGATTCGTTTGTCATAGTATTCATTGATGATATCCTGGTGTACTCACGTAGCTAGGAGGAGCATGCCCAACATTTGAGGATTGTACTACAATGGCTGAGGGAGGAGAAGCTTTATGCCAAGTTTTCCAAGTATGAGTTTTGGCTTAGTTCGGCGGCGTTCTTGGGGCACATGGTGTCCTGTGAGGGGATTAAGGTGGATCCAAAGAAGATAGAGGCGGTTCAGAGTTAGCCCAGACCGTCTTCAGCTACTGAGATTTAGAGATCTCTCGGCTTGGCCGAATATTATATCGTCGCTTTGTGGAGGGTTTCTCATCTATTGTAGTGCCTTTGACCAAATTGACCCAGAAGGGTGCTCCATTTAGGTGGTCGGATGAGTGTGAGGAGAGCTTTGAGGATCTCAAGGCTGCCTTGACCACAACTCCAGTTCTAGTTTTGCCTTCAGCTTCTGGTTCTTATACAGTGTATTGTGATGCTTCTCGGATTGGTATTGGGTGTGTCTTGATGCAGGAGAGTAGAGTGATTTCTTATGCTTCACGTCAGTTAAAGCCTCATGAGAAGAACTAGCATGTTCATGATTTGGAGTTGCTAGCCATCGTTCATGCATTGAAGATTTGGAGACATTATCTCTACGGTGTGTCTTGTGAGGTATTTATAGATCATCGGATCTCCAACACTTTTTCAAACAAAAGGATCTAAATTTGAGGCAGCAGAGATGGTTGGAGCTGCTAAAGGACTATGATATTACCATTATGTATCATCTCGGGAAGGCCAATGTGGTGGCCGATGCTTTGAGTAGGAAGGCGGTGAGTATGGGTAGCCTTGCATTCATTCCTATTGGCGAGAGGCCACTTGCGTCAGATGTTCAGGCCTTGGCCAACCAGTTCGTGAGATTAGATGTTTCGAAGTCTAATCGGGTTCTAGCTCGTATGGTTTCTCGGTCTTCCTTATATGATCGCATCAGAGAGCACCAATATGATGATCCCCATTTGCTTGTCCTTAAGGACACGGTTCATCACGGTGATTCCAAGGAGGTTACTATTGGGGATGATGGGGTGTTGCGGATGTAGGGTCGGATTTGTGTGCCCAATGTAGATGGGCTATGTGAGTTGATTCTTGAGGAGGCCCACAGTTTGCGGTATTTCATTTATCCGGGTGCCACAAAGATGTATCAGGACTTGAGACAACACTATTGGTGGAGGGGAATGAAGAAAGACATAGTGGGATTTGTAGCTCGGTGCCTAAGTTGTCAGCAGGTGAAGTACGAGCATCAGAGACCGGGCGAATTGCTTCAGAGGCTTGAGATTCCGGAGTGGATATGGGAGCATATCACCATGGATTTTGTAGTTAGGTTCCCACGGACTTCGAGGAAGTTTGATGCTATTTGGGTGATTGTGGACCGGTTGACTAAGTCTACGAATTTCATTCCAGTTGGGACTACCTATTCTTCAGAGCGGTTGACTAAGATCTACATCTGCGAGATTGTTCGCCTTCATGGTGTGCCGGTGTCCATCATTTCAGATCGGGGCTCATTTACATCGCAGTTTTGGAGAGCAGTGCAGCGAGAGTTAGGCACACAGGTTGAGTTGAGTACAACATTCCACCCTCAGATGGACGAACAGTCCGAGCGCACTATTCAGATATTAGAGGATATGCTACGCGCTTGTGTCATAGATTTCGGGGATTCTTGGGATCAGTTTCTGCCGCTTGCCGAGTTTGCCTACAACAACAACTACCAATCGAGCATTCAGATGGTTCCATATGAGGCTTTGTATGGGATACAATGTCGATTTTTGGTGGGTTAGTTTGAGCCAGGTGAGGCTAGTCTATCAGGTACTGACTTAGTTCAGGATGCTTTGGCCAAGGTTAAATTGATTCAGGATTGGCTTCACACGGTGCAGTCTAGGAAGAAGAGTTATGCCGATCGAATGGTTCGCGATATTTTTTACATGGTGGGGGAGAAGGTACTACTCAAGGTTTCATCCATGAAGGGTGTTATGAGGTTCGGGAAGAAGGGCAAGTTGAGCCCTTGGTATATTGGGCCTTTTGAGGTGATTAAGAGGATTGTAGAGGTGGCTTACAAGCTTGCCTTGCCGCCTAGTTTCTTAAGTGTTCATGTAGTGTTTCATGTTTCTATGCTCCGGAAGTATGTGGCAATCCATCACATGTTTTGGACTTCAGCACGATTCAGTTGGATGGTGATTTGACTTATTATGTGGAGCCAGTGGCCATTTTGGATTGGTAGGTTCGAAAGTTGAGGTCAAAGAATATAGCTTCAGTGAAGGTGCAGTGGAGGGGTCAGCCAGTCAAGGAGGTTACTTGGGAGATTGAGCGAGAGATGCGGAGAAAATATCCACTCCTATTTGGGACTCTAGATATGATTCTAGACCCGTTCGAGGATGAACATTTGTTTAAGAGGGGAGGATGTAACGACTTGGCCGGTCGTTTTGAGTTTGTAGCCCCGTTTCCCCATTTACTGCTTATTTTATGCTCAATTGTCGTTATGTGACTTGCCGGGGTAGTTGGTTCGGTTCTGGTGGTGTTTCGGAATGAGTTAAGACACTTAGTCTCAAGGTTGGAAGCTTAAGTTGAAAAGGTTGATTAGATGTTTACTTATGTGTAAACGACTCTAGAATGGAGTTTTGATGGTTCCGATAGATCCGTAGGGTGATTTTGGACTTAGGAGTGTGTCTAAATAGTGATTTGGAGGTCCGTAGTGGAATTTGGCTTGAAATGGCAAAAGTTGAAAAATAAAAAGATTTGACAAGTTGGGAAGTTTGACCGAGAGTTGACTTTGTGGTTACCGGGCTCGGATTTTGGTTTCGAAAGATGGAGTAGGTCCGTTATGTCATTTATGTGTTGTGTGCAAAATTTGAGGTCAATCGAAGTTGATTTGATGGGTTTCGGCATCGATTGTAGAAGTTGAAATTTCTTAGTTTTTGTTAGGCTTGAATTGGGGTGCGATTCATGTTTGTGATATTGTTTGATCTGATTTGAGGCCCCGACTAAGTTCGTATCGTGTTTTTGGACTTATTGGTTTAATTGGTTAAGGTTCTTGGGGCCTCGAGTTCATTTCAGATGGTTAACAGATTGAATTTAGCTTACGTGTTATGTTGAGGTGCTTCAGATCTGGTTTCATCGCACCTGCGGTAGGTTTGGCCGCAGGTGCGGTGCCGCATAAGCAGCTAAGTTAGTGCAACTGCAAAGAGGAGGAAGGTCACTGGGGGTCACAGTCGCAGAAAGGTTTCCGCATCTGCGCTTGGCTGACCGCAAAAGCAGATTTGGGCAGGTTGTGTTGGAGTCGTAGAAGCGAGGATTGGTTCGCAGATGCGGTCCCGCAGGTGCGCGAGGTCGGCTTTTAAGTGAGTTTCGCAAAAGCAAAATTTTCTCCACAAAAGCAGGAGCGCAGATGCTAGCCCAGGTTCCGCATGTGTGTAAATGTCTGGGTAGTGTTTAAATTCGAGGGTTTCCGAGAATCTATTTTTAGACTTTGCAAACTCGGATTAAGGTGATTTTTGAGAGGGATTTCGAGGGGTTTCTTGAGGTAAGTCACTCTTGATCATTTTTATGCAATAATATTGTTTCCGCATTGAATTTTCCACCTAGTTTGTGTGTTTTTGAGGTGGAATTTTGGGAGTTTTAGGCTAGGGATTGGAGAGTTAAATTTGGGGATTTGAATGACGATTTGGTGTCGGAATTTGGTAAATTTGGTATGGTTGGACTCATGGTTGAATGGCTTCCGAATTTTATATTTTTTGTTGGGTTTCGAGGCGTGGGCTCGGGGGTTGACTTTTGAGTTGACCTTTTGACTTTTGATTAAGAATTTAGCATTTTCATATGGAATTGATTCCAATAACTTGAGTTGATTGCATCGAATTGTTTGTTGCTAGATTTGAGGTGTTTGTAGACTGATTCGCGAGGTAAGGGCTTGCTAGTTGAGTGATTCGATTTTCTTGAGGTAAGTATCGTATGTAAACTCGGTTGAGGCACCAATTGCCTGAATTGTTGTGATAGCCACGTACTTTTGGGTGCGCACATGCATAGGGATGAGCCCATGTGCGGGCACCGGGGTTATATATTCATGTTCGGGTTGTGCTCGGGCTCTTATAAGCCTAGAATTGGCTGTTAAGCTTTAAGCTATGATATCTCACATGTTGTAACATTTTATGTTGTCTATTTTAGCCATGCTGAGGCTACATAGAGGTTTAACCCCTAAACAAACTTGTTAAATGTGTTTCAGTGATGAAATTGCCGATTTGAGCTGCGATAGCACACTTTGCACATGCCTACACTTTAGCATGCCATTTATACTAGTCCAGGGACATGAGAATCTTCTTTCATTCATCATATACATGTATACTTGCTTTATTGCTTCTGGACTGGGGGCCTGTGACTATGCCAGGCGGATTATATTATTGGCACGTGAGTTGTCCGTGTAGCACGTGAGTTATCCATACAGATCCATATATTGATATTATATGCACGTGAGTTGTCCGTGCATCACATGAGTTGTCCGTGCGGGTTCATATATTGATAATATTGGAACGTGAGTTGTCTGTGTCGCATGTGAGTTGTCTGTGCATATTCTATTAGTAGCATGCGAGTTGTCCGTGCAGCACATGAGTTGTCCGTGTAGAGTGTGGAATTGTACTTATTGATCATTTATCTGATTTACTTGTTTCTCTCCTCTACATGCCATAATACAGTTTGAGCAGGGTATTTGAGAACCTATGCACATGCACACATGGATATTCTTCTCACAAAGCTCGATGAGTTAGTTTTAAATGCAGGTTTAAAAGGCAGAATTGCACTGGAATAACTAGTATCCTCAATAATTTAAGATTCTCTTACCTTGCCTTGTTTATTTACTATACTTATTGACTTGGTTGTACTCACACTACACCATGCACCTTGTGTGCAGATCCAGGTATTTTCGGGCATGGTGGTTGCTCAACGTGGAGTTTTACCTGTTCAGAGATTATCAAGGTACTTTTTTGGCGTCCGCAGACCTAGACTCTCCTCCCCTATCTCTCAGTTTTTACTTATTCTGTTCTCCTTTCTTAGACAGTGTATCAGACTGTGTTATTGTATAGATGCTCACGTACTCAATGACACTCAGGGTTTGGGAATTTCCGTATTGAGTTGAGACG
The DNA here is from genome assembly GCF_000390325.3 of Nicotiana tomentosiformis. Lineage (NCBI taxonomy): Eukaryota > Viridiplantae > Streptophyta > Magnoliopsida > Solanales > Solanaceae > Nicotiana > Nicotiana tomentosiformis. Next base: position 76,341,147 of record NC_090817.1, on the reverse strand, counting down.
TTTTTATGAGATTTTGTTTACTTACTTATACCTATTTCAGTATATTTTGAAATTAAAAATGTTGGTATGTGTGAGTTGTTGGCTTTCCTAGTAATATGATAGGCGCCATTATGACATGTTGAGTTTTGGATCGTGACATGAGCAAAAAGAGAAAGAAGCTGTCTGGACCAAAGAATTACCCAAGCAAAAAGAAGTTTAAAGGTAATTGCTACAATTGTGGAAATGCTGGACATAAGGCTGCTGACTGCCGTGCACCAAAGAAGGACAAAAAGAAAATCCAAGCAAACATGATTGTGAAGAATGCCATGCTTTTTTAATGCAACATGGTCGGAAATCCTAGATAATGGTGGATTGATTCTGTGGCCACTCGTCATGTTTGTGATAACAAGAAGTTGTTTGATTCTTGTGCTCCCACTGGACCAGAGGAGACAGGTTTTATGGAAAATGCTTACTTGCTTGAGTCAAATAATTTATGGCATAAAGGTTTAGGCCACGTCAACTTCAAAACTTTGCGAAAAATGATTAATTTGGAAGCATTGCCTAAGTTTGAATGAAATAAATCGAAATGTCAAATATGTGTGGAATCAATGTATGTTAAACATCCTTATAAGTTAGTTGAAAGGAATTCAAATCCTTTCGACTTATTTCACACAGATATTCGCGATATAAAGTCAATACCATCTCGCGGTGAAAAAAAGTATTTCATAACTTTTACTGACGACAGTACTAGATATTGCTATATTTACTTACTTAATAGTAAAGATAAAGCAATTGATAAATACAAATATAAAATTGAAACACAACTAAACAAAAAGATCAAAATGATATGAAGTGATAGGGATGACAAATATAAATCTCCTTTTGAAGAAATATATTTGGAATATGGTATTATTTACTAAATAATTGCCCCTTACTCACCGCAATCTAATGGAATTACGGAAAGAAAAAACAGGACATTTAAGGATAAGATGAATGCCTTCTTTATAAGTTTTGATTTACATCAGAATTTGTGGGCAAAGCTATTCTTACAGCTAACCGAATACTCAATCGAGTTCCCATAGCAAAACACAATCCATTCCATACAAAAAATTGGAAAAGAATGAAACCCAACTTAAAATATTTAAACGTTTGTGGGTGTTTGGCTAAAGTGCTAGTCCCTAAACCCAAAAGGGTAAAGATTGGACCAAAAATCGTTGATTGCATTTTCATAGGATATGCAACAAATAGTAAGGCATATAATTTTTTGGTTCAGATAATACGGTAATTGAATCAGATAATGCTGAATTCTTTGAGAATATTTATCCGTATAAAAAAGAATGTGAGCCTTCTAGTGAAAATTCTAAGCGACCCCGAGAAGAAGCAAAGGAAAGTACCTTTAAGGAGGAAAATTCAAGACGTAGTAAACGTCAAAGGATAACTACTTCCTTTGGACCAGATTTTCTGGTATTCTTGTTGGAAAATGAGCCTCAAACGTTCAAAGAAGCAATGTCTTCCCCGAACCACAATATTGGAAAGAGACAATCAATAGTAAGATAGAATCCATATTAAGTAATCATACTTGTGACTTGGTTGTTCTTCCTCCAGGAAATAAACCTTTGGTTTCTGTGTGGATTTTCAAAAGGAAAATGAAAGCTGATGGTACTATTGACAAATATAAAACTAGATTAATTGTTAAAGGGTTTAGAAAATGATAGGGTCTTGATTACTTTGACACATACTTACCGGTAATGAGGATTACATCTATTCGGGTGTTAATAGCATTAGTTGCCGTGTATGGTCTTGAAATCCATCAGATGGATATGAAGACAATATTCTTAAATGGATATTTGGAGGAAGAAATTTATATGGAACAACCTGAAGAGTTTGTGGTTCTCGAAAAATAAAAGAATGTGTGCCGATATCTTAAGTCACTTTACGGACCAAAACAAGCACCAAATCAATGGCATGCGAAATTTGACCAAACAATATTGTCAAGTGGTTTCAAGATCAATGAGTCTGACAAATGTGTTTACATTAAGAATACTCCGAATCAAATAGTCATTGTTTGTTTATATGTGGATGATATATTGATAATGAGTAACGACATTGCTAACATAAATGCTACTAAGCGCATGCTTAATAGTAAGTTTGATGTGAAAGATTTAGGAGTTGCCGATTTAATTTTGGGAATTAAGATCCTTAAGAGTCCTCAAGGTCTAGCATCGCCTCAATCACATTATATTAAAATGGTACTTGAAAAGTTCAAATATTTAGACTTCAAATCTGCAAGAACGCCAATTGATTTAAACCATACTCTTGTAAAGAATAAAGGTCAAAGCAAGTCTCAATTGGAGTATGCTTGAGTGTTGGGAAGTTTGATGTACATCATGAATTATACAAGAACTCATATAGCTTGTGCGATAAGTAATCTTAGTCGATACACAAGTAATCCCGACCAAGTTCATTGGATAGCAATGAAACAAGTTTTGGGGTATTTGAAATATACCCAAGACTATTTATTGCATTATAATATTTTTTCCCGCGGTTATTGAGGGATATAGTGATGCAAATTGGATCACCGGATCAACAGAAACAAAATCCACAAGTGGATACGTTTTTACCATCTCTCTTCTGCATCCTGCATTATTTTTCCAAAGCAAAATATGGGATTAAATTTCTTAAGGAAGCACAAAAAACTTGCGGGCTCAGAATTTTCTATTTCTGTTTTCTTAAACTAACATCTTTTGTTTATTCTATTTTTTAACACAATATGAAAGCGGATCAACTATATATTTGTGCTTTCACTAGCCACATAACTTTCTCTTTTGAGCGAGCTGCCTTTAATAGAAATGTAATGACCCGATCAGTCGTTTTGTGTAATTGCGCCCTGTTACCCCTTTTTATGCTTCATGCATGTGTGTTTATGATTTTAAGACTTACGGGGTCGGTTAGTTTCATTCCGAAAAGCTTTCGGGTTGATTCAGACCCCTTAATTCTTGACTTAGAAGTTAAATTAGAAAATGTTGACCAAACTTTGGCTTTTGTAAAAATGACATAAGAACCATGTTTTGATGGATCCGATAGCTTTGTATCATGATTTGGGACTTGGGCGTATGCTCGAAATTAATTTTGGAAGTCCGTAGGTTGATTTGACGAAATTTGGCAATTTGAAGTTTAAAAGTTTGACCGTAGGTCGACTTTTAGCTATCGAGCTCGGCATTTAATTTTGGCACTTGAAATAGGTCCGTTATGGTATTTAGAAATTGTTTGCAAAATTTGGTATCGTTTGGAATTGATTTGATAGGATTCGAACGCTTAGTCGTAACTTTAGAAATTCTTGAACTTTACTTTGAAATTCATGTATTTTAGTGTCCACTCCATAGTTTTATATGTTATTTTTGGGTTTTGATCATGTGATCAAGTTTGTATGATGTTTTTAGGCTTGTGTGGATGTTTGGTTTTGAGCCCCGAGGGCTCTGATGAGTTTCGGACATGTTCCGGAGTGGTTTGGACTGAAATTGCAAACATCTGGTGTCTGGTGGTCTAGTGTCGCAATTGCAAACACCAGGGTCGCATTTGTGAGCTTAGCAGGGGGGCCTCAAGTGTCGTAATTGCGATGCCAGGATCACAATTGGGAAGTGGTCTGGGATTATGGGTAGTTCACATTTGCCACAAATATGTCGCTTTTGCAACGGCAATAGGATTCACAATTGCGAAGAGCTTCCCATGCCTGTCAATGCGGCAACTGCGAGGGTTCACAACTGCGAACCCATATTGCAATTGCAATAAATGCAACTGAACATAAGGGTTGAAAGTCGGGATTTCATCTCTCATTCTTTCATTTTTGAACCCTAGACTCGGTAGGATGCGATTTGGAGAGGGGATTTTCACCAACAAACTTTGGGTAAGTAATTTTAATCTATTTCTAATCATGTTCCATCAAGATATCTTAGTTTTTAACATCAAAATCATGTGAATCAAAGTGAAAATTTATGAAACTTTGTTAAGTTTTTGAAAAATAATAAATTGAGTTTTGAGAGTTGAATTGGACTCGGAATTTGAAACTAATCACATATACGAACTCGTGGGGTCATGAGTAGTCGGGATCTACCATTGGACGATTTTGATCTGGGGGGGGGAGGGGGCTGAGTTGACTTTTTGGAAAAAGTGTAAAGATCTTAGATTTATATATTGCAATTGATTTTCCTAGCATTGTTTGATGATATTAAGTTGATTTTGGTTAGATTTGAGCCGTGTGGAGGTGAATTTTAAGAGAAAAGCTATTTTCGAGTGTTGAATTGGCCTAATTGAGGTAAGTGTCTTGTCTAACTTTGTGTGGGGGAACTACCCCTTAGGATTGGTATTGATTGATTAATTTATGCTATGTGAAAGCCATGTACACAAGGTGACGAGTGGTTACACGGGTTGTACGTTATAATTGACCGATTTAGGCTACTTAGACTATTTGCATGATTTAATTGAAATGCCATATCAACAACAACAACAACAACAACAACCCATTATAATCCCACTAGTGGGGTCTGGGGAGGGTAGTGTGTACACAGACCTTACCCCTACCCTAGGGTAGAGAGGCTATTTCTGATAGACTCTAGGCTCCCTCTCTCCAAGAACTCCCCACCTTGCTCTTGGGGTGACTCGAACTCACAACCTCTTGGTTGGAAGTGGAGGGTGCTAACTACTAGAGCAACCCACTCTTGTCAATTGAAATGCCATATCATGTTTTAAATTCTCATAGTCAATTTATCCTTATTTGTGTTAGTCTATCGTTACATGCCTTAATTGACTTGTTTAATACTTGTTCTACATCCTACTTGATAAATTACTCTTATGTTTTAGTTGAACTGGTTGTTTTTTTATTGTTACATGCTACCTCTTTATTGTAAATTATCATTATTTGAAGTCATTGTTCGTTTTATCTCCCTCATTCATGATTATCATTACTTCAAGTCATTATTAGGAGTTATTGTTTGTGTTATTTCTTCCCTTATTGATTTTCATTATTTGAAGTCATTGTTATACATTATCTTTTCCATTGTGAGTTATTCTTATTTAATATCGTGGTTATACATTATCTCATTGTTGAGTTGTTGGTGTTGAGGCTGTGAAAGCCGTTATCACATTGAGGCGAAATTGTTATTGTCGAAACATCTTCCTTGTTGGGTATTTTACATTCATTGTTGTTGTTGTTGATATTCTTGTACCCGTTGTGGTGGAGCCATGGGCTATTGTAGTGGAAACATTTATATTGTTGATTGTTAGCACGTTATGATATATGGGCACTTGTGGTGCGAGTTATTATTGTGATGTGTTATTGACGCGGATGCGGCGGTATAAGGCTTGGGGTTCAAGTGCATGCAGCGGTATACAGTGGGACTTATGTGCATGTTGCTTGTAGGGGAACTACGTGAAGCCACACAGCATCATAAGGTGGGCTAAAGTGCATGTAGCTATTTCGGAAAAATATTTTTCAAAACCTTTTTCAACGTAAGGCTCACGCGACTGTATAAGAAACGATTGTGATTGAAATTGAGAAATGTGAATACGAAGTGGTACCTTAGTTGTGATTATTGATTTATACGAGGCGGTACCTCGGGGGTGATTCTTGTTGTTTATCTCATTTTGCAAGTAGTTTTGGTCGGAATGTTTCTTGTTGTTTTGTTCTTCCTTGTTTAGCAGTTGTTATCCGTATATGATCATTTTGGTTCTCTTTAGCTGCTCCCTTTATGTTACTTCCACGTCTAATTTCCGGTATCAGTTCATGCTATTATCTTGTTTCGTATCACATATTTCTCCACTTTCCATTATTATTCGTTCTTATGGTTTTATTCTGTTTATTTATATCCTAGTAGGTGTCTTGACACGGCCTCGTCAATACTCTATCGAGGTTAGTCTTTATACTTACTGTGTACCATTGTGGTGTACTCATACTCGATCCTGCACATTTTATGCAGATCAAGATACGTCTGCCTGTGCCGGACACTAGAGTTGATTTGAGTCGTTGCTTTGGAGACTTCAAGGTATACTTGCTCCAGGTCGCAGGCCTCGGAGTCACCTTCCCTTATTCTTATTTAATGTTGTATTTCTTTCACACAGTGATGTACTAGACACTTTAACTTACTCTGTAGAGCTTATGACTTTGTTCCACCATTCTTGGGGAGTGTATTGTTGAGATTCTATTTTTTTCTAGAAGTTTATATGAGTTATTCAGACTGGTTTTTAGTATTTTGTTAATTACATCTGTTCAGTTGTTATCAAATGTTAGGCTTACCTAGTCATAGAGACTAGATGCCATCACGACATCCTACAGATAGAAATTAGGGTTGTGATAAGTTGGTGCCATCATGACATCCTACCCGAGGCGCCTGTTGCCTCCCCAGCACTTCAGGAGACCCTCGTACAGTTTTTGAGCATGTTCGGTACCTTAGGTTAGGCGGGGTTGATTTCACTTACACCAGCCACATCTTAGGCTGGGGGAGGAGCTCAGACTCCCGCAGCCCGTACCCCAGAGTATAGGGTCCAGGTCGATCATGTCCTAGAGGTTATACCGGTACAGAATGTTATTCCAATTCAGCCCACGATTAGGGTAGCAACATTTGAGGAGGAGCAGCTTAGGCTCGAGAGGTTCAAGAAGTATTACCCTCCTACTTTTAGTGGTTTGGCTTCAGAGGATGCACATGGTTTTCTTGAGGAGTGCCACCGTATTCTCCGTACTATGGGTATTGTGGAGACGAGCTAGATTGCTTTCACTACTTTCCAGCTATTCAGAGCATCCTATCGGTGGTTGAGAGTGTATAAGGAAGGTAGCCCAGCCGAGGCAGCTTCACTTACATGGAATCGGTTTTCAGAGTTATTCTTGAGGGAGTTTATTCCCCAGACCCTTAGGGATGCATGGCACACGGAGTTTGAGCAGCTGCGCCAGGGTACTATGACAGTGCTAGAGTATGCTATCTGATTCAGTGACTTGTCCAAACATATACCTCCCTTAGTTTCTACAGTCAGAGAGCGAGTCCTCCAATTTATCGAGGGGCTCAACTATGGTATTAGGTTCAGCAAAGATTGAGAGTTAGAGATAGATACCCCATATCAATAGGTGGTAGAGATTGCACGGAGGTTGGAGGGTATGCGGGGACATGAGAGGGAGGACAGGGAGGCCAAGAGGCCTCGAGGTACGAGAGGATTTAGTGGTGGCCACGCTATAGCTACAACCCGTCATGGTAGAGGCTATGTGAGCCATCCAATTTATTTAGCACTTCCAACTTCTAGTGGTGCTCTAGTTGTTCCGAGGTCTTAGGTTGCACATTTTGCTCAGTAAATTTCCAGTGCAAATCCTGCACGGGGTACCTTCAGTGGTTAGTCCAGCTGACCAGGCCCGAGCCAGTCCCAACAGCCATGCCCACTGAGAGCTTGCTTTGAGTGTGGTGATACCCGACATATGGTTAGAGAGTGCCCCAGACTAGGAGGGGTGCACCTCCACAAGCCACTCAAGCTCCACAGATTTAGTCAGGTCCATAGACTTCTCAGGCTATGATTTCTACCCAGTTGCTGCTCCACCCACACAACCAGCTAGAGGTGGGGGATGGGTGGGTAGAGGTCTCCCAAGATGGGGAGGCCAGGCCAAATTTTATGCTTTTTCGGGTAGGACGGAGGCAATTGCTTTAGACTCAGTCAATATAGGTATGGTTCCGATTTGCCATAGAGATGTATCAGTCTTATTTGATTCGGGATCTATTTATCCATATGTGTCATCTTACTTTGCTCCGTATTTGGATATATCTCATGATTCCTTGAGTTCTCCTATCTATGTGTCCACGCTTGTGGGAGATTCTATTATTGTGGACCGTATGTATTGGTCGTGTTTAGTTGTAATTGGTGGTTTTGAGACCAGAGTTGATCTATTGTTACTTAGTATGGTAGAATTTGATGTTATCTTAGGCATGGACTGGTTGTCTCCCTATCACGCTATTCTAGATTATCATGCCAAGATTGTGACGCTGGCTATGCCAGGTTTACCATGGTTAGAGTGGAGGGGTGCATTGGATTACGTTCCTAGTAGGGTTTTATAATTTCTAAAGGCTTAGCAGATGGTTGAGAATAGGTGTGATGCTTATCTAGCCTTCTTGAGAGATGTCAGTACTGATACTCCTATCGTGGAGTCAGTTCCGGTAGTGAGAGACTTTCCAGATGTATTTCTAGTGGATCTTCCGGGTATACTGCCCGATAGGTATATCGATTTTGGTATTGACTTGTTGACGGGCACTCAGTCCATTTCTATTCCACCATATCGTATGGCCCTAGCGGAGCTGAAGGAGTTAAAGGAGCAGTTGCAAGAGTTTCTCAATAAGGGTTTCATTTGGCCTAGTGTGTCGCCTTGGGGTGCTCTAGTCTTGTTTGTGAAGAAGAAGGATGGTTCTATGCGTATGGGTATTGATTATCGGCAGTTGAAAAAGGTTACGGTAAAGAATAAGTATCCATTGCCACAGATTGATGACTTATTTGATCAGCTACAGGATCCCAGCGTGTTCTCAAAGATTGATTTGTGGTCAGATTATCATCAGCTGAAGATTCAGGATCTAGATATTTCGAAATACTGCCTTTAGGACTCGGTATGGTCACTACGAGTTCCTTGTGATTTCATTTGGAATGACCAACTCCCTAGCAGCATTTATGCACTTGATGAAAAGTGTATTCTAGCCTTATCTTGATTCATTTATCATTATGTTTATTGACGATATCTTGGTGTACTCCCACAGCCGGGAAGATCATGAGCAACACCTGAGGATCGTGCTTCATACCTTGAGGGAGAAGAAGTTGTATGCAAAATTCTCAAAGTGTGAATTCTGGCTTGATTTAGTGGCATTTTTGGGTCATGTGGTGTCGAGTAAGGGGATTAAGGTAGATCTGAACAAGATTAAAGCAGTGCAGAGTTTTCCCAGACCGTCTTCAACTACTGAGATTCAGAGTTTCCTTGGTTTGGTCAGGTATTATCGTCGTTTCGTAAAGGGTTTCTCATCTATTGCTGCACCTAAAACCCAGAAGGGAGCTCCTTTCAGATGGTTCGAGTGTGAGGCGAGCTTTCAAAATCTCAAGACTAATTTGACTACAGCCCCAGTGTTGGTGTTGCCTACAAGCTCGGGGTCTTATATTGTGTATTGTGATGTATCACATATTGGCCTTGGAACAATGTTGATGCAAGATGGTAGGGTGATTGCCTACGCATCTCGACAGCTGAAGACCCATGAGAAGAATTATCCGATCCATGACTTGGAGTTGGCAGCTATTGTTCATGCATTGAAGATGTGGCGGCATTATCTGTATAATGTCCCTTGTGAGGTCTCTCCCAACTATCAGAGTCTACAACATCTGTTCAAACTGAATTATCTTAACTTGCAGTAGCGGAGGTGGTTAGAGTTGCTTAAGGACTCTGATATCACTATTCTATATCATCCCGGGAAGGCCAATGTAGTGGTTGATGCCTTGAGTCAAAAGGTAGAGAGTTTGGGTATTTTAGCAAATCTACCGGCAACGGAGAGTCCATTAGCATTGGATATTTAGGCCTTAACCAACCAGTTTGTTAGATTGGGTGTTTCGGTGCCTGGTCGAGTTCTTGCTTGCATGGTTTCTCGGTCTTCTCTTTATGATCATATCAGAGAGTGTCAGTATATAGACTCCCATTTGCTTATCCTCAAGGATACGATTCCGCATGGCGATGCCAAGGAGGTTACTTTTGGAGATGGCGGTGTGTTACAGATGTAGGGCCAGTTATGTGTGCCCAATATAGATGGGTTACGTGAGTTGATTCTTCAGGAGGCCCACAGTTCGTGGTACTCCATTCATCTGGGTGCCGCTAAGTGTATTAGGATTTGAAGCAACACTATTGGTGGTGGAGAATGAAAAAAGACATAGTGGAGTATGTAGCTCAGTGCCTAAATTGTCTGAAGGTAAAGTATGAGCATCATCGACCGGGTGGTTTGCTTCAGCGACTTGAGATTCCCTAGGGGAAATAAGAGCATGTCACCATGGACTACATTATTGGGCTCCAACAGACTTAGAAGAAATTTGACGTGGTATGGATTATTGTGGATAGGTTGACCAAGTTGGCTCATTTCATTCCGGTAGTGACTACCTATCCTTCAAAGCAATTGGCTTAGGTTTATATCCGCGAGATTGTCTGACTTTATGGTGTACTGGTATCCATAATCTCTGACTGGGTTATGCTGTTCACATCACATTTTTGGAGAGCTTTATAGTGTATGCTAGGCATGCGAGTTTCATTGAGTACAACATTTCACTCTCAGACAGACGGTCATTTCGAGCGCACTATTTTGATATTGGAGGATATGCTTCACGCCTGTGTTATGGATTTGGGGGGGGGTACTTGAGATCAGTTCTTGCTACTTGTAGAATTTTCCTACAACAATAACTACCAATCGAGTATTCAGATGGCTCCTTATGAGGCCCTATATGGGAGACAACGTTGTTCTCTAGTTGGGTGTTTTGAGGCGGGAGAGGCAAAGTTATTAGGCACAGATTTGGTTCGAGATGCCTTGGAGAAGGTCATAATAATCCAGGATTGGCTTCGTACAACCCAATCTAGACAGAAGAGTTATGCGGATCGAAAGGTTCGTGATGTTGCATTCATGATTGGAGAGAGAGTCTTTCTACGGGTTTCACCATGAAGGGTGTCATGAGGATCGGGAAGAAGGGAAATTGAGCCCTAGGTATATCAGACCTTTTGAGATCCTTGATAGGATTGGTGAGGTGGCCTACAAACTTGCATTGCCACCTAGTTTATCTACGATTCATCCGATGCCTCATGTATCTATGCTCCGAAAGTATTACGGTGATCCATCTCATGTTTTAGACTTTAGCACAGTCCAATTGGACGAGGATTTGACTTATATTGAGGAGCCTATGGCCATCTTGGGCAGACAGGTCTGGAAGTTGAGATCAAAGGATATTGCTTCAGTGAAGGTTCAATGGAGGGGTCATCCAGTCGAGGAGGCGACTTGGGAGATCGAGCACGACATGCAGAGTCGTTATCCTCATCTATTTGCCACTTCAGGTATGTCCTTATGCATGTTCGAGGATGAACGTTTATTTTAAGAGGGGGAGAATGTAACGACTCGATCGGTCATTTTGTGTAATTACCCCCCGTTACCCCTTTTATGCTTTACACATGTGTGCTTATGACTTTATGACTTGCGGGGTCAGTTAGTTTTGTTCCGGGAAGCTTTCAGGTTGATTCAGACCCCTTGATTCTTGACTTAGAAGTTAAATTAGAAAATATTGACCAAACTTTGACTTTTGGGAAATAACCCAAGAACTGTGTTTTGATGTCTCCAATAGCTTCGTATCGTGATTTCGGACTTGGGCGTATGCCCGTAATTGATTTTGGAAGTCCGTAGGTTGATTTTGTTGATTTGCCGAAATTTGGCAATTTGAAGTTGAAAAGTTTGACCGTAGGTTGACTTTTAGCTATCGAACTTGGAATTTGATTTTGGAACTTGGAATAGGTCCGTTATGGTATTTAGAACTTGTTTGCAAAATTTGGTGTCGTTTGGAGTTGATTTGATAGGATTCGGACGCTTAGTTGTAACTTTAGAGATTCTTGAACTTTAATTTGAAATTCATGCGTTTTACTGTCTGAGTCGTAGTTTTTGATGTTATTTTTTATTTTGATCGCGCGAGTGAGTTCGTATGATTTTTTTAGACTTGTGCGGATGTTTGGTTTGGAGCCCCGAGGGCTCGGATGAGTTTCGAACATGTTCCAGAGTGGTTTGGACTAAAATTGCAAAAATTTGGTGTCGTAATTACGAACGCCAAGGTCACATTTACGAGCATCGAAGGGGGGCCTCAGGTGTCTCAATTGCGATGTCAGGCTCACAATTACAAAGTGGTCTGGGATTATGTGTAGTTCGCATTTGCGACAAATATGTCGCTTTTGCGAGGGCAGAAGGGTTCACAATTGCAAAGAGCTTCCCACGCCTATTAGTACCGCAATTGTGAGGGTTCGCAATTGCGATAACTGCAGCTGAACATAAGGGCTGATAGTTGGGATTTCATCTCTCATGCTCTCTTTTTTGAACCCTAGACTCGGTAGGAGGTGATTTGGAGAGGGGATTTTCACCTATAAACTTTGGGTAAGTGATTCTAATATATTTTTAATCATATTCAATCAACATATCTTAGATTTTAACATCAAAATCATGTGAATCAAAGTGAAAATTTATGAAACTTTGTTCGGTTTTTGAAAAATAAGAAATTTAGTTTTGAGAGTCGAATTGGACTCGAATTTTGAAACTAATCACATATATGAACTCATGGGGTCATGGTAGTCGGAATCTACCATTGGACCCGGGTTTTGACCGGGCGAGCTCGGGTTGACTTTTGTTGACTTTTTGGAAAAGTGTAAAGATCTTAGCTTTATGTATGGGAATTGATTTCCCTAGCATTGTATAACGATATTAAGTCGATTTTGGTTAGATTTGAGCCATGTGAAGGCAAATTTTAAGGGAAAAGCTATTTCCGAGTGTTGAATTGGCGTAGTTGGGGTAAGTGTCTTGCCTAACTTTGTGTAGGGAAACTATCCCTTAGGATTGGTATTGATTGATTCATTCATTTGTGGTATGTGAAAGGTGTGGAAGCAAGGTGACGAGTGGGTACACGGGTTGTATGTGGTAATTGACCAGTTTAGGCTACTTAGACTATTCCCATGCTTTAATTAAAATGCCATATCATGTTCTAAATTCTCCTAGTCAATCTATCCTTATTTGTGCTAGTCTATACTTACATGCCTTAATTGACATGTTAACACTTGTTCTACATCCTACTTGATAAATTTCTCTCAGGCTTTAGTTGAATTAGTTGCCTCTTTTATTGTTATATGCTACCTCTTCATTGTTAATTATCATTATTTGAAGTTATTGTTTGTGTTATCTCCTTCATTATTGATTATCATTACTTGAAGTCATTATTTAGAGTTATTGTTCATGTTATCTCTTCCCTTGTTGATTTTCATTATTTGAAGTCATTATTATACATTATCTTTTCCATTGTAAGTTATTTTTATTTAATATCGTGGCTATACATTATCTCATTGTTGAGTTGTTGGTGTTGAGGTTGTGAAATATGTTATTACATTGTGATGAAATTATTATTGTCGAAACATCTTCCTTGTTGGGTATTTTACATTCATTGTTGTTGTTGATATTCTTGTACCCGTTGTGATGGAGCCATGGGCTATTGTTGTGGAAACATTAATATTATTGGTTGTTGGCAAGTTGTGATATATGGGTACCTGTGGTGCGAGTTGTTAGTGTGATGTGATATTGACGCCTATGCGGCGGTATAAGGCTTGGTGTTAATGTGCATGCGACGACATAAGGTGGGACTTATGTGTGTGTTACTTGTATGGGAACTACGTGAAGCCACACAGAATCATAAGGTGGGCTAAAGTGCGTGTAGCTATTTTGGGAAAACTGTTTTCAAAACCTATTTCAATGTAAGGCTCACACGGCGGTATAAGGAAAGATTGTGATTGAAATTGAGAAATGTGAATACGAGGCGGTACCTCGGTTGTAATTCTTGATTTATATGAGGCGGTACCTTGGTGGTGATTCCTATTGTATGCAAGGCGGTACCTCATATTGATTCTTATTGTTTATCTCATTTTACAAGTAGTTTTGGTCGGAATGTTTCTTGTTGTTTTGTTCTTCCTTGTTTAGCAGTTGTTATCCGTATATGATCATTTTGGTTCTCTTTAGCTGCTCCCTTTATGTTACTTCCACGTCTAATTTTTTCGTATCAGTTATTTCTCTGCTTCACATTATTATTCATTTTTATGATTTTATTCTGTTTATTTATATCCTAGTAGGTGTCTTGACCTGACCTCATCACTATTCTACCGAGGTTAGGCTTGATACTTACTGGGTACCATTGTAGTGTACTCATACTACGCTTCTGTACATTTTTGTACAGATCCAGGTATGTCTGCCCGTGCCGGACCCTAGAGTTAATTTGAGTTGATGCTTTGGAGACTTCAAGATATACCTGCTCCACATCCGCAGGCCTCAGAGTCACCTTCTCTTATTCTTATTTACTGTTGTATTTTCTTTCAGACAGTGATGTACTAGACACTTTAGCTTACTCTGTAGAGCTCATGACTCTGTTCCACCATTCTTGGAGAGTGTATTGTTGAGATTTAGTTTTTTTCCAGAAGTTTATATGAGTTATTCAGATTGGTATTTAGTATTTTGTTAATTACATCTGTTAAGTTGTTATCAAATGTTAGGCTTACCTAGTCGTAGAGACTAGGTGCCATCATGATATCCTACAAAGGGAAATTAGGGTCTTGACAAGAATTGATTCAGAGGTCCATCAATTGCTTTTTAGTCTTTATTCAACAAAGTTCTATTTTTATTCTTTGTGCAGTTTCTTTGGTAGAGTATAAGACACAAAATGAGGAAGCAAAAAAGTGAAACTTCCTTAGAGTGTTTAAAGTAAGAAAAGTTGGAGGCTAACTGTAGTCATACAATAAGGAGCTCTTTTTGTTTGTAAATTTTAATTGAGAAAAAAATAGTTATTTCAATCTTTGTTGACTAGCATTATGTTTGTCCAACAATCTAATTCCGGCACAACTTCTTTGAACAGACAGATATACCACTGCCCTTTCTGCAATTTGTGCAGACTGGGGAAGGGATTGGGCAGTGGATACTTCCATTGCATGACCTGCAATGCTTGCATGTCAAAGGCTCTCTCTGTTCACACATGTAAAGAGAAGTGCTTGGAGGATAACTGTCTAGTCTGCCATGAGTACATATTCACTTCCGCCTCTCCTGTTAAGCAACTTCCTTGTGGTCATTTGATGCACTCTACATGTTTTTAGGTAAAAAACTCATGCAAAGTTCTCTTAGGTAACTAAAACTAAAGGAACTTTCAGACAGTATTGCTGAGGTAGCATGCCACATGGCATCCACCTCATAAAATATCATTGTCACATAGAATTAGATGTCCATCTTGAACTGACTTAACAAAAGAGGGGGTATATTTGAGCCAATAGTATAACTACAGGGATATATTTGGACCCAAAGTATAACGAATGATATATTTAAACCTTTTCTCATAGTACAAGGGTTTATTTAGCCCTATTCCGTTCCCCACATGATCATTAAACTTGATGAATTTATATAGTAAAATCACTTTTCTTTGTTTTAGGATAAAAAGGTCACTAAACTATTTCTCACATAAAAAGACAATTTACCATCCTCAAATTGTATTTAATCATCCCCTAATGCAAATACTTGAGTAAGTTGTTTGGCCTACCGTACCATTTTTATCATTTTAATTAAGAAGTTGTCACGACCCAAAATCACATGTGCCGTGATGGCGCCTATCGTGATACTAGGCAAGCCGGCAACTCACAAATACATGCATCTTTAATTTAAAACATACTAAAATAGGTTTAAGTAAATAAAATCTCATAATAATTGGATGAAAACACCGTAACTCAATACAAAATTTCCCAAAATCTGGGTGTCACCGAGTACATGAGCATCTATACAATAACATGGTCTGACTGCTGAAAAACTGTCTAGGAAAGTAGAACAATATGAAAAATCTACCCGAATAAATGCAAGGCTACCCATACTCACCGCCTTTCTACTCAAGGCATCGGCTGCCACATTGGCCTTCCCGTGATGATACAAAATGGTAATATCATAGTCCTTTAGTAGCTCCAATCATCTCTGCCGCCTCAAATTTAGATCCTTTTATTTGAACAAGTGCTGGAGACTCTGATGATTCGTAAATACCTCACAAGATACACCGTAGAGATAATGCCTCCAAATCTTCAATGCATGAACGATGGTTGCCAACTCCAAGTCATGAACATGGTAGTTCTTCTCATGGGGCTTCAACTGGCGTGAAGCATAATCAATAGAATCATCATAATACTCTGTATAAGAGCCTAACGCTGAAGGCAAAACTAGAACTGGGGCTGTGGTCAAGGCAGTCTTGAGCTTCTGAAAGCTCTCCTCACACTCATCCGACCACCTGAATGACGCACCCTTCTGGGTCAACCTGGTCAAAGGCGTTCCAATGGACGAGAAACCCTCCACAAAGAAACGATAATATCTGGCCATGCCGAGAAAACTCTGAATCTCAGTAGCTGAAGACAGTCTGGGCCAACTCTAAACCGTCTCTATATTCTTTGGATCCACTTTAATTCCCTCATTGGACACCACATGCCCCAAGAACGTCACCGAACTAAGCCAAAACTCACACTTGGAGAAGTTGGCATAAAGCTTCTCCTCCCTCAACCTCTACAGTACAATCCTCAAATGTTGTGCATGATCCCCCTGACTACGTGAGTACACCAGGATATCATCAATAAATACTATGACAAACGAATCAAGATATGGCTGGTATACACTGTTCATCAGATGTATGAATGATGCTGGGGCATTGGTCAGCCCAAATGACATCACAAAGAACTCATAGTGACCATAGCGGGTCCTGAATGTCATCTTCAAAATATTTGAGTCCCGAATCTTCAACTGGTGATACCCAGACCTCAAATCAATCTTAGAGAACACCCTCGCTCCCTGAAGCTGGTCAAATAGATCATCAATGTGTGGCAAAGGATACTTGTTCTTGATTGTAACTTTGTTCAACTGCCTATAATTGATGCACATCCGCATAGTACTATCCTTTTTCTTCACAAACAGAACCGATGCACCCTAAGGCGACACACTAGGCCTAATAAACACCTTATTAAGAAGCTCCTGAAGCTGCTCTCTCAATTCCTTCAACTCTGTTGGTGCCATATAATACAGAGAAATAGAAACGGGCTGAGTGCCCGACACCAAGTCAATACCAAAATAAATATCCCTGTCGGGTGGCATGCCCGACAGGTTAGTAGGAAACACATCTGGAAAGTCTCGCACTACCGGAACATAATCAATAGTAGGTGTATCAGCACCAATGTCCCTCACAAAGTCCAAATATGACAGACACCCCTTCCCAACCATCCGTTGGGCGTTCAAATAAAAAATCACCTTGCTGGAAATATAATCTAGGGAACCTCTCCACTCGATCATCGGCAATCCCGACATCGCCAATGACGCGGTCTTAGCGGGACAATCCAGAATAATATGACATGGGGACAACCAATCCATACCCAAAATCACGTCAAAATCAACCATACTAAGCAATAAGAGATCAACTCTAGTTTCCAATGCCCCAATAGTCACCACACACGAAAGATACACACGGTCCACAATAATAGTATCGCCCAATGGCGTAGATATATGAACAGGTGAAACTAAGGACTCACAGGGCATATCCAAATAATGAGGAAAATATGATGATACATACGAATAAGTGGAACCAGTGTTAAATAATATAGAAGCATCCATGTGGCATACTGATACAAAACCTGTGATCATTGTGTCTGAAGGAACGGCCTGTGGCCAGGCAAGAATAACATAGAATCGAGCTTGGCCACCACTTGATCGGCCTCCCCCTCTAGGGCGACCTCTAGCTGCCTGAGCCCCACCCGAGCTGGCTGAGCGGGTGGTGAAGTAAGTGGTGCGGAAGTCGCCAGCTGACTCCTCTGCTGAACTGGACCTCCCAAAAGGTGGGGAAAATACCTCTTCACATGACCAAACTCTCCACACTCAAAGCAACCCCACTCTGACAATAGCGGCAAGTACTGAAGTAGACCCCGAGAACCAGAATAACTACTAGAGGGGCCTGGCACAGATGAACCCTGAATGGATAGAGCACGAGATGAACTATAATTTGGGAGAGCACTGAGAGATGACTGACTCGGACGAGCACTGTATGAACCATGGATTGGTGATGCCCACGATGAACTGGACTAGCCACCTGAGCGGGCCTATAATGACGACCCCTGCTGTGGTGGGACTGACCCCCAAAAGAAATACCGCCGAAACCACTCGAACCACGAGGCCTCTTGGCCTCCCTCTCCTCACGCTCCTGACTACGAACCAGCTCTAGCCACCGAGAAATATCAACCACCTCTCGAACATAGACCTGATACATTCTCTCGAGTCATAACAAAGCGCAATCCATAGTTGAGGCCATAAATGAACCTCCTAATCCTCTACCTCTCTGTGGGAACCAACCAGACCACGTGACGAGCCAACTCTAAAAATCTTATCTCGTACTGGGTCACAGACATACCCTCTTGGAGTAGCTTCTCAAACTGCTTATGCAACTCCTCCCTGCGGGTCGGTGGCACAAGCTTCTCCAAGACGAGAATGGAGAACTCGTGCCACGAAAGTGGTGTAGCACTGCAACCTTCTCCGCTCTTAGGTATTCCACCATCTGAAGGCTACCCTCGTCAGCTGGAAAGTAGTAAATGAGACTCCACTAGTCTCCAGAATACCCGCCGTGCGAAGAATCCGCTAGCACCTATCCAATAGTACCCGCGATGCGTGCAACCTGATCCCATCAATATCTCTCACAAACATGCCCTCGTCCTCACTCAATCATCAATCTTTCTAGTCTCTTGGGCTCACAACACTCATGCCAGTCAGCCCAAAACAATGATACATGATATGACAATAAATGGTAACATAGATTGGGATATGATATGCAATGACGAATGCGACTGAGTAAATAAATGCAATGTAAAAGAATAAATAAAAAACACAAGAACGACCGCTGTGGATCCCAATAGTACCAACACATATCCTAATCATGATTTCTAACATAAATCGCAACTCAAATTCTCTAACACATAGAGTATACTAATAATATTCAGATAAGATTACACAGTTCCACGAAATCGACTAAGTCACAATTACTACGGTATACGCCCACATACCCATCACCTAGCATGTGCGTCACCTCAACACCGATCACATAACACGAAATTCAGGGATTCATACCCTCAAAACCAAGTTTAGAAGTATTACTTATCTCAAACCATGCAAATCTCTATTCCAATAAGCCCTTGCCTTGCGAATCGGCCTCCGAATGCCTCAAATCTAGCCACAAACAACTCGATACAATCAACACAATCCATAAGAATCAATTCCATATGATAAAGCTAAGTTCTTAATCAAAAGTCAAAAAGTCAACTCAAAAAGTCAACCTCGGGCCCACATCTCGGAATCTAACAAAAGTTATAAAATCTGAACACCCATTCAACTACGAGTGAAACCATACCAAAATGACTCAAATGCGATACCTAATCACCACTCAAATCCCCAAATCTTACTCTCCAATCCCTAGTCCAAAATTCATAAAATTCCACCCTAAAAAAATATAAACTAGGTGGGAAATTCAATGGGTATTCAATATTAATGAATACCAATGATCAAAAGTGACTTACCTCTTGAAATATAGTGAAATTCCCTTCAAATATCATCTTAATCCGAGCTCCTAAAGTCCAAAAATGAATAAAATCTCGGAACCCTTCAATTATATACAGTGCCCACGCATTTCGCATCTACAAAGCCTGGGCTCGCACCTGCGATCATGCTTTTGCGGAGAAAAAGTCGCTTCTGCGAAGCCCACTAAACACCCGACCTCGTGCACCTGCAGTCCCCCCTTCGCACCTACGGGACCGCATCTGTGAACAAACCATTGCTTCTACGATCCAAGCCACACTGCCCAACTCCGCTTCTTCGGCTCCCCTCGCACAGGAGTGGGTCCCCTTCTGCGCACATTTCTCTGCACCTGCACTTCCCAGTAGCCTCCTTCCTTTTCGAAGTTGTGCACTCCTAGCCGCTTCTGCAGCTCTGCACCTGCGGACAATCCCTCCGCAGGTGCGATGACACCAGACCTGAAGCACTTCAGCATAACACTTATGCCAAATTTGATCCGTTAACCATCCGAAATTCACCCGAGGCCCTCAGGACCTCAACCAAACATACAAACAAGTCCTAAAACATGATATGAACTTAGTAGAGGCCTCAAATCATATCAAACAACATCAAAAACATAAATAGCACCCCAATTCAAGTCTAACGAAAACTAATGAATTCCAACTTCTACAATCGATGCCAAAACCTATCAAATCAACTCCGATTGACTTAAATTTTGTACACAAGTCATAATTTACACAACGGATCTATTCCAACTTCCGGAACCAAAATCTGAGCCCCGTAATGACAAAGTCAACTCTCGGTTAAACTTCTCAACTCTCCAAACTTCTATTATTCCAACTTTCGCCAATTCAAGCCAAAATCATCTACGGACCTGCAAATCAATATCCGGACACACTCCTAAGTCCAAAATTACCCTATGGAGCTATCAGAACCATCAAAACTCCATCCTGGAGTCATTTACACCAAATCAACATCCGGTCAACTCTTTCAACTTAGGCTTCAAACCTTGGGATTAAGTGTTCCAACTCATCCCGAAACATCCCTGGAACCAAACTAACCACCCCGGTAAATCATATAACAACAAACAGTATGGAATAAGCAATAAATGGGTGAACGAGGTTACAACACTCAAAACGACCGGCCGAGTCGTTACAGAAGTACAACCATATTATTCAAGTAACTGTCATAACCCAAAAATCCAACTAGTCGTGATGGCACCTAACCCAACCCTTTAGGTAAGCGAAATAACAGAAAACACAATTTAATGATAAAGATAAGAGTCAAAAGTGAAATACTGAATTTTATACAGTTTCCCAAGGACTGGTAGTACAAGTTATGAGCCACTAAGACTTTAGATTTACAAAGATGGTATGTAATAGTTTTTGTAACATATGTTTGAAATATACGTAAACATAACTCAAATCTAAACTACCAAGAACAAGTGGTAGTCATGTCCGGAAGTCAGGTACGTTTTCAACGCCGGCTCCCATCATAATCAGCATCATCATTTTCAAGATCTGAACGCAAGGTGCAGAAGTGTACTATGAGTACAACCAACCCCAAGTACTCAATAAGTATCCTAACTAACCTCGGTGAGGTAATAGAAGCAATAACTATAAGTGATATTCGTTGATCACTTGTGCAGTTAATAAATCCAACAAGTATAGAACAAATATATGATCAAATCAGGTAAATCACGGATAAAAACCACCTTTGTGCTCTCAATTCTTTGTTTTATATGTTCTACTCAGTCAGCAATCCAGCATATAAGGAAGATATGCAAGTAAATCAAGTAAAAAGTCAAGGAAATTGCAAGTAAAGATGAAGTGCAATAACCAAATACCAGTCTGTTGTAGCGCACAACCCAATCCATATAACAATAAGCCAATAAGGCCTGTTGCAGCGTACAACCCGATCCAAATAGAAATAACCAGCTCTCCCAGAGCTCACATCAACCAGAAACCCGTCGGTTTCTCACAATCTGAGTGTACACCATCAAGAGAGAAACATGAGAGGGTGACCCTAGGGGGATGGATCCTTATCCACATACAAGCACGTCCAATTCAACGTGCTACCAGCCCAGCGTGGTCACAAGCTTAATATCATAATATGCCCGGTGTGGTTACATGCTCAATATCAAAATCCGCCTGCCGTAGTCACAAGCTCAATATAATGGATCCGCCGGGCGTGGTCACAGGCTATATCATAATTCGTCTGGCATGGTCACAATCAACACAATCCACCCGGCATGGTCACAAGCATAACAACACAATTCGCCCGGTGTGGTCACAAGCATAACAACACAATACGCCCGGCGTGGTCACAAACATAACAATACAATCCACCCAGCGTAGTCACATGCATAACAATACAATTATTCTCTTCAGACTTAGTGTTTAATGACAACGAAAGGTTTTCGATGTAAATTATTTACCATACATAACCGCCACATTAGTATAACTTCTCATGATATTTAGGTATTGTTAGTTTGTTATATTTTTTCCAAGTCATTTACTTCTGTATTTCATGGATGACTGAATATATAGAATGTGTGTCCAATGACTTTCTCTTTTCTTTTAAACATGTACAATTGTTTGGGCTTGCTGAGTTCTTAAGGAACTCAGGCCCAAGTCGAGTATTTGCTATATTCTTGAAGTTCGAAGTTCGTTGTCGTTTGTTTTCTACTATTGTTGGGCCTGCCTCTTTGAGGCCCAAAAAAAACAGAGTACAATCCTCTCCTTTTACTCATTTACTGTTACTGCTTCTCTACCTTAGATTTACTGCCTCATTACTTTCGCTGCACTCTTGTTGTTTCATCTCACATATGTATGCAACAATTATCTTATTGGATTGAATGCTTTACTTTATACCTTAAATCATGTGAACAACTTAGGCAAGCCCTAAAGATCATAGGATTAAAAGAAGTATTGGTTAGTAAGTAATCCACCATTCGCTAATCATAAGTTGTTTGTGCCATTAATTTACTATGTTTTGCTAACACTTCTTAAGGATTTTGAAGCCCAAAAAGCTTAGCAAGAGACGACAGTCCCTCTTCAAAATGATAACTAGAATCGAATCGCAAGTTTGACCTTCTAAGAGTAAATCAATACTTTCCGAAAACCAAGGTGTTGCCGCTCAACCGATGTAGTGAACCTAAACCTGTTTAACGGGCCAAATTGACCCGGTTCCGGACCGACCTAGACCGGTAGTAAATCGGAACGGCCCGAACTAGTGGAAGGGAGTCGGGTAGGGCTGGGTTAGGGGGTTGGTCCGTATATATTTTTTTACCGGTCAAACTCGGTCAATAAAAATTACTGTTGAACCGGTTAACCGGCCCGGCCCGATCCGGTTAACCGATAATATATATATATATATAGACCAACCCCCTAACCCCAAACCCAACCTTACCGGCCCCCTTCTACTGGTCCATGCCGGTCCAGTTTACTACCAATCTAGGTCAGTCCGGAACCGGGTCAACTTGGCCCGTTAAACAGGTTTAGGTTCACTACATCGGTTCTGCAAAATTTGAGTACTGAAAGTTTCTTTACCTAGTTGACTCAGTGAAATCACTGTTAGTTTTTAGGTCTTCCTTTGGGTCTTTTGTTAAATGGATTAAACCTGCTCAAGTTTAGCAAACTTAAAGGACAATAAGTGCTCAAGGCAATAGATAAAGGACAAAGTTAGACTTAACCCCAAAGATAAGGGATAATTTTGGCTAAAAATACACGTTTTTAAGCTCTTTCAAGCATATATATTCTAGCATTATTTTTTCTAAGACTCCTTCATAAATTCATACCCTTTTAAACTACACACCTTTTGTAAGTATTATGTCGTAATACATAGTAAGTCGTACTCCTTTAACACTATTTAAGCATAATAGAAACAATTGGTCCTAAATCTAGTCTAAGTCCTATGGAACTACCTCAGGTAGATTTAAAGGGGTGCCTAACACCTTCTCCTTAGAAGAACAAGAACACTTACCCATAATTTCACAGGTTAGCAGACTAATAAAGAAAACGACTTTAATAATTAAATAGGTACCCTAGTATATCTTTAAATATTATGTGGCAACTCTCTTTCATCAACAACAGAGAAACCACAAGTTGAATCTTGTTTTGACTAGTGCAAAATAGGGTGCAACAACATGGCGACTCTACTGGGGATTCACACTTAAGTTCTGACCTTAGCAGACTTAGACTGAATTTGGCACTTAGATTTGTTTGTGCATTGCTTTAGCTATATTTAATTTGTAATTACGGGCTTACCTGCCTTACTTGCTTCTTATGCTTGGTTATCATCATGCTTGTTATTGTTACACTCTTATCTGTTATCGCTTTATATATACTGTCATCACACTTCTTCCTATCGAGTCTTGGTTGTACACTATCATACATAATGGCACTCGGTGGTTGTCTTTTACACCCCTCCGAAGGTCAACTGACATAACTTCTCACAGTTTTCAGTCCAATTAAAAAGTAGGATACACTCTACTCTAGAAAACATGGGTCATATTGCATAAACCTTAGGTGAGTCGATCCTTAGCATCGACACACAATTAGGAAAGCCACCCAAATGTCAATAGGTCATGCACCCAATGACATGACTTATGTGGAAAGACGAATAAACCTGACGAAACACCTAAAGATCTGAAGCAAACACTTACCAAAACCTTTCTTTACCCACTTCAGAAATGAAAATCAACCAAAACATCCCCGAGATCAATATGGTGATGGGAGCACCACACAAGTTGAAGCAATGGTAGAAGAATATCCACCGAGAGCGCAGAGATGAAATTCGTACACACTTGGGGGCACTGACCGCTTTGAAACATCTGAGCAGACAGGGTGCTTACTCGCTTGCTGATAGAGTTATGGGATCCGATTAAGGTGGTGTTCAAGTTTGCCGACTGCGAGCTAGTGCCGACATTGGAAGAAGTTACCAGTTTTATGGAGCTACCATTTACAGGGAGGAGGCCAATACTACCAGTCACCTTGCCCGGTTACAAGTTCCTAGATGCTCTGGGTCTGGAAAACAATCGAAGTTTGAGAAACATCAAGGATGGATGGGTGAGCCTAGATTAGTTGTTCAATAGGTTTCGATATCGTGAAAGCTATGAATGGTACTCGGGAGAATTTCAGTATGATCAAGCAACGTGAGAGAGTCTGAGGCCTATCACTTTCTCCTTGGAACTATTGGGATTGTTGGTTTTCCCGTAGAGAAGAGGTCGGATCAATATCAACTTGTTACCTGTGGTTCTGGCGACATTCTGTGGCAACCTCCAAGCTACTCTGGTACCGATGGTGTTAGCTGAGATTCTAAGGGCTTTTTCTGCATGTGCAAGAGGGTATGACTTCTTTAAGGGCTGTAACTTGCTGCTTCAGATCTGGGCCACGAACATTTCTTCCAGCGAGAGGCCACAATTGACTACTATGTAGGCGTCAGCAACATGATCTGTAGCCACAACGAGAGGATGAGACATTGGGTCTCCCCACATGGACAAGAAGAGTGGAGAGAAATGCTGTCTAATTTAAGTGGAGAATGGGTCAATTGGAAGTTTTCATGGTTAGGAGGGAGGGCAATCTAAGGACTGCTCAAAAATACTTCATTGAGCTGATATGACTTGAGGGAATCCAACTACACTCACCCCTACGGGTTCTCAGACAGTTCAGGTTAATCCAGGATACACCTCTATGGACGAGGACAACACTATATGAGGATGAGTACAACAGACAGATTCCAATTCCAAGGATAAGAATGCTCCAATAAGAGTGGAATCATCTGGTCACAATGCCGATGGTTCAAAACTCGTGGTGCGCTCCATAGTATTACATCTGGATCAACGAGGAAGACGAGCTAGTCCGACCAAGTAGAGAGGGTATAGCCCGGCTGGAGGATGCAGTGGCTGCTTTGCAAATCTACCATAAGATTCTGCCACATTACCTTATTACTACCTTGATACACCGTCAAGTGGTCCCAGGATCCATTGATCACATGCTTCCACCTGCTGAAGATGATGATCGAATAGTGGAGTGTATCTCGATAGAATCTGAGACAGAGCCGGAGGAAGATCCAATAAAAGAATATGAGTTCAATGATGATGAAGAGGAGTTTGAAGAAGATCCGGATGAAGATCCGAAGGAAGGGCCGGAAGAGGAAGAGGAGATAGGGAATAATTCTAGGGATGGTTATTAGAAGTTGGTTGATTTTCCCTTCTTTCCACTTTGTACCTTAATCCTCAGTTTTCTTATTTTTCCCCAAGGGCAAGTTGTTCAAGCCCTAATATGTGAATTAGGCCTACCTCCGGCAATGAGATCTAATTGTTTGTCAAACACTCGCGATTTAGGCCTACCTCCGGCAATGAGAGGTCTTACAAATTCTAGGAAAACGCGATTGCCTAAATATGTGAATTAACTGCTATGTGTGATCTTTTCCTTGTATAAATGAAGAAACTGACTTTCACTTCTTTTTCTTTTTCTTTTTCTTTTTCTTTTTCTTTTTCTTGCTTTGTTATTACTCCCCAAAAGAAAGTTGGTTTGTGTCGACCCGAAATTGGCGGAACCATCGTATAATTTAAGATCAAAGGGGAAGATATTTTCTACAGAAAACCAGACCGAACATGCTATGGTCATACCCAATAGCCCGGGGAGATCGGGAGAGAAGGACAATACAAGGAATGATGAACCTGTGGCCAAGATGGCCCAGGAAATGGAGTCTTTAAGGCAGGAAGTACAACATATCAGGGAACTAGCACATCTGGCCGTGACAACGCTCCCTCAACCACCTCGATTTCCTTCTTTGGATTCAATCTCCAACCATTTTCCTTCTACATCATGCCAGACCAACAACACCCCGACTTCAGTCCCAACCACTCAAATCATACCTCCAGTAACCCCTGCAAACCCATCAAATCCTCATATGCACACTTCCTAAGTACCACATTATGTTCAAACGCCACAAAACCCACTTGTTACTACCAACACAATTCACACCCCTCCTCATGACGGAGTCACTTTTACCACTCACCAAAATCAGCACATACCTGTGGCACATATCGCTTCCCCTGAGCGATATGTTCCTCCTGTATATGCCATTTATGAACCTACTTTTACAGCGCATGTCCCGGTCAGGGTGCCTTATGAGATTGACCAATACGCTAAGATGGAAAGGGAAGGTAGGTGTAAGGAAGAGGAGTCAGTGTCTGAGTAGTTACAAATCTTGAGAAAACAAATGAAGAACCTCCAAGTCGCTCGGGGAAGTGAAAGTTTGGACTACGAGGATCTGTGTATCTATCTGGATGTGGATATGTCAGTAGGGTATAAGCCTCCAAAGTTTGATATTTTTGACGGAACAGGTGATCCCCACGCACATTTGAGAGCATATTGTGACAAGTTATATGAAGTGGGAAGAAACGAGAAGATGAGGATGAAGTTGTTCATAAGAAGCCTGACAGGAAAAGCACTTACCTGGTATACTCTACAAGATCCGCGAAACCGGAGGACATGGCAGGATATGGTGGAAGATTTCATGAATCGCTTCCGATTCAACACAGAGATCACTCCCGACAGGTTTACACTGGTAAACCTGTAGAAGAAGCCTTCCGAGTCATTCCAAGAATACGCACGTCAATGGAGTCAAAAGCCGCCAGGGCACAACCTCCGTTGGACGACAGGGAATTGACTAAGTATTTCATCAGGGCCTAGGAAGGGATATACTTTGAAAAAATGATGGGTATGATGGGACACAAATTCCTTGAGCTAGTCAAAATGGCAGATTTCTTAGAAGAAGGAATAAAATCCGAAAAAGTACAATCTATGGCTGCATTGCAAATAGACAGTAAGGCAATCAAATCATGTTAATTGGTAGTGGAAAGAAGAAAAAAGAAGAAGTCTCAGCAGCCGTCCCTTACTATCAACCCATCCCACATCATGGAAACACTTCTTATTCTCCGAACAACCATTCACCACCACCCGCCTACGCTCCAGTCTACAACACACAGCCCTATTACCACCCCAACCTCAATATAACCCTGCTCGAGCCCATAACAACCCGAATCGACAACGACCATATGCTCCTATCCAAGCCACCACTCATCAAAACCAACCCACTTATGCACCATGCCCTCATCCAAATTTTGAAGAGAGGGGTCCGAGAAATTATACCCCAATTGCTGAGCCTCTGGCACAATTGTTTGAAAGATTGAGGAGAGCAGGTTTGATACATCTAGTGGAAAGAAGGGTTCCTGAGTATCCCTCAAAGTATTTTGATGCAACCAAAGATACTCGTACCATTCAAACGTGCACGGGCATGATACTGAAGATTATTTTAAGCTGAAAAATGAAAATAAAACACTGATCAAAAGCAGAGCCATTCAGTGCACTCCGGCTCCGCCCAATGTGAATGGCAATTCGATGCCGAATCACCAAAATCAAGGGGTCAACATGATCACCTTGGATGAAGAATATGATCTGAAAGGAACTATTGTCACGATAGGAAATGCAGAGGCCGCAAGGATCCCACCTAAAAGGACTCTGATAATCACAGTACAAGTGACACATGGTGACAGTTTAGACTTATCAACGACAACTTGCCATTACTACAGGAGACGAAGAGGGTCCTGAATGCAAAACTATCCCATGGACATATCATCAAAAGGGGAAAGCCAAGATGATGGACTCCGCGGAAGCCCACGGTATGATTAGGTCAGAGAGATGCTACGCTTCTGAAGATACAAATCAAGGGAATTTTGGAAGAGAGCGGATTCAAAGAAGAAACATAACATACCCCGAGGTAGCAGAATTATGGAAGAGAATATCGATCAAATAATACTACATGAAGGAGCAGCTGAAGAAAACTCTGGCGCAAATATCAATCATGGATTTACTGATGAGCTCCGACAGTCATAAGGATGCCCTGATGAGAGTGCTAAGTGGGGTAAGTGTGCCAAGCCAAGCAACACCACCAGTGAGGCGTTGGCTGCAACTATTGAAAAAATGGTCGAAGCAAATATGATCACTTTTCGAAGAGACGAGCTTCCTGTCGAAGGCATGAGTCACAACAAAGCTCTACCTATCACTGTCAAATGTGGGGACAAGGTGGTGTCCCGAGTGCTAGTTGATGGAGGGTCAGGAGTTAATATTTGCCCGCTCTCTACTCTGTGGAAATTGGGAATCCACCTGAGGGAAGTCAAAGAAAGCCATGTGAGGGTAAGGGCTTTTGATAGTTCGCAGAAGGATGTCATTGGAGAAATTTATTTGTCTTTGCAGATCGAACCAGTTGAATTTCCCATACTGTTTCAGGTAATGGATATTTCTTCTTCATACAACTTGCTGCTGGGAAGACCCTGGATACAAATGGCAGGGGATATCCCATCCACCCTACACCAATGCATGAAATTTGAGTGGGGTTGTCAAGAGATCGTGGTCCATGGTGAATGGGGCCTATTAGCTTATTTGGAGCACGTACTCCCGTTCATTGAAGAGCTAGACGGAGTTGCTTTCCATGGAGTAAAAATCATGTAGACCACCGACTTAGATGAAACTGAGCAAAACTTAGGAATGCAGTAGTCATATAGATCAAAAATGGCCATGAGGGAGATGATGCAATATGGATATAGACCAAGAACCGGGTCGGGAGACAGATCGGACGGGATTACAGAGCCAATTGAGCCAAATGGGCAGAAAGGAAGGGCCGGCATAGGATATCAGCCTCCAGTGGGAAAAACTTGCACTGGTAGCTCCGAGAAAATAGATTTTGTGCAAGAGCATATTTTGGGTACGGGCCAGAGTTCAGCGCCAGAAGATGATATCGTCGATGGAATGGGAAGGTTGTTCGTGACTATGATTGAAGAATGCTGTGAAGGAACTAACATCAAGACACCGACTGTTGCACCCTATTTTGCACAAGACAAAACAAACTACGACTTATAGTACTCTACAAGGTTAATTAAAGTTTAGAGTCACCACCTAGTATTTAAGGTATACTAGGACACTTATACTACACATTACAATATACATTAAATTATGATCTGCGAAACCATTGAGATTCTAGGTAAAGGTTCAAGTTATCTTGTGGGAAAGGTGTTAGGCATCTCTCAAGATCCACAAAATGTGGTTCATGTGAACTCAATCAAATAAATAAGGGAAGGTTCAAAAGAATGATTAATTTGATATATACAAAGAACAGTAAAGTAGCTTGAATGAAAAGCGATTGAAAAAGAATGTCACATGGTGAAAGATAAATGTCTATATGATAAGTTATATACAAAAGGGGGACTAAGTATGTGAGAATTGTATTTTTATAAATTGACAAAATGTAAAGAAAATATGTAGTGACAAGTAAAGTATTTTATAAATTAACAAGATGAATTGCAGTTAAAGAATGCACTTGGAAGAATTTGATTTATATCCAAAGATAAACTATTTTGAGTGATGGGCTAAAAGAAAGGAAAACTTACTTTAAAGTGACTGGTCATAAGTGGGAAAGAATCACTTTTGAGTAGTTTTGTATAATGAATAGGACAAAAAATAGTGGGTTTAACGTTTACAAGAAAATTAAGAAAGTAAATCAAATAGAGGACAATTAATTATGGCAAAAGCGTAGTAAAATATTTATATTTAGGTGCATATGTAATAAAAGCTAAATGGGCAAAGTGTATGTAATAATTACATCTTGAAAATCGATGTACAAGATCTAAAGAAAAGAATTTGGTATTTTAAAAGAATGGGTTAAGTGGATGAAAAATGGATAATGTATGTATTTGACTAAAGTAAAATTTAATAAAAAGATAATTAACAATTCAAGACAAAGGTTAAAGGATACATGAATACTATTCTTGCACTTTAACTTAATGAATAGAATAGGAAAAGAATTTTGTTTAACATGAATGAACAAGTGTTAAAGGGATGAAAATATAAGATACTATGTAGTGATAAGTGGAATAATTATAAATTAATTAAATAAATATTGGTTAAAGAATACACTTTGGAAGAATTTGCTTTATGCACAAAGATGTTACTTAAGTGAAAAGCTAAAAATATAAAAATAGAAACTTACTCTAAATGATTGGTAAAAGTGAAAAAGAACAGCTTTTGAGCAATCTTAGTATATAATGGATAAACAAAAAAAATTATTTGATGAATAATGAATGAATATGGTATAGAATTCATTGGATATGCTAACAATGAATTACTATTCGATGAGTAACTAAAGACCATTTTTAGAGTCATGGTCTCAGAACACAATTATGTGAGCCAAATCTGAATGACTACAAGGCCTAAATTTCTCAAAGAACAGTATGATAGTCCAACTACAATCTCTATACAAATTATATCTATCTGAAGCGCATCAATTAAAGAAGAATTTTCATACAAAGAGGTTCGAAAAGCACGCTCATATAATTTTATGACAAGAAAAATATTATTTATTTTATTTTATTGGAAGAAGATGACATGTTTTTATTTTTTGTATATGACTAATTTAATTAGTTAGGTATACACCGGTTCTAATTAATCAACTATGTTACAAAATATATTCAACATCCCATACAAACTTCAAAAATTACGTAACACACAATTTGCAAGTTAATCCAATTATTAACTAGATGCAATTCCTTAAGTGTTCGACAAATAGATAAACTTCAAAGCAAGCAAGCAAGCAAATACGACATCTATCTACTACTTTACATTTTGGGTATATCCAAGAACGGGAAGTACGAAGCAGGAATTCGATGAGGGTTCGTCTTCAATCCTTCCCCCAAATGACGTTCTTCGAAAGCGAATTCGTATAATTGTACCTCAAAAAAGAGAAACAAAATTATTAGTAAGATAATATAAGGTAAGATAAATTAAATATTACTAATTTTGAAATGATTTTTCGAGAATAATTTTATAAAAGATGGTTTTTCTTTTTCGAAAATGATTTGAAATGTTTTTTGGAAATTGTTTTAGAAAATGATTTAAAAAATGTTTTTGGAGGCTCGAATGGTGTATGCCGTATAGCAATAAGACATTAGAATGCGAAAGCGGACTTGGTAACAACTCCGGTGGCTAACCGTATTTCTTTCTAAAGTACGGACATTCATATTTTCATCTTTTATTTTTCCTTTGACTTTCGTTATCGCCTCATAAAATATATTTGTTATGGGTCCGAGGGACGGTGTAGTATCTTGTCCTTTCAGTCAAAATATCTATCACAAGGCCTCAAAAATTATGTCGTTTTCATAGGTCTTGTAGTATTTGTTCAGTAACAGTAAACGGTCCAAACAGTGTCGAAGAACCAACAAAACATTTTGTCAAAATAGCAATGGATAAGGGAACCAACAGAAGATCAAATCCAGAACCAAGATGGCAAAGGAAATAATCCCAGTTGTATGCTAACGTAGAAGGTTTATTAATAATGGACTATTGACAAACATGAAAATAACAGCCAACAAGTGAGCCGGAAAACGAGATTTCGGCCAAACTAAGGTCGCAAGAATCAAGAAGATGGCCAGATTCAAACCCAACCATTTTATAATCAAATCCAAACCAAACAGTCCACCTAGTAATGGAGTTTCAGCCCGCCGCCTAAGGGGTCGCCGAAAAATATTCTGCCGGCCAAAAGCTCCGATGGAGACTTCGAACAAACATCAAAAACATTAAGGTCCTCCAGATCTAGGTGAATTTATAGAAATTTTATCGATAGAAAACTCAGAACCATGGTAGTTAGACATAGCATCAAAGTCACATAACACAAACGCGAAAATGGCATAAAAATGGAGGCAACAGACGGGGCTTCGAGGATAACTTGCCGGCGAGACTTAATCCGACCAGATCCGATCAAACCCGGCCCCTTTAGTGTTATCATACTTGAAAAATTAAGAAGAAAAAATTTAGGAGAGACAAGGAAAGAGAAGTGAGGATGCAGCGCTGTGAGAGAGAAGGCTGTGAAGTCATGGCCGTCGCCGGTCATCACTTCCGGCGGCGGCAACCATGGAGAAGTCGCAAGCTTTGGTCTCTCAAAGTTGAGAGAAAACAACAATAATAGAAAATAATAGAAAGACTGTTTCCAATAGACCCTCGATATCTTTCCCTCCTCGATATTCTTCCCTCCAAGAACTCTCACCTTACTTTTGGATGACTCAAACTCACAAGCTTTTGATTGAAAGTACAGATTACTTACCATCAGAGCAACCCCTCTTGTCTACGAAAACAAATGAAAAATAAAAGGGGAGGCGACTGGAATGTTGTGTGAATGAAAGGAGGTGAGAGCTTTAGGGTTTTAAAACCCTTTCCAAAATTCTGATCTGGTCACCCCTCCCCCCACATATGTGGTCTTTGTTTTATTAAAAATAAATGAACAATATAAAGTAAAACAAATATGTGGTCAAAATGATAGGGCGTTATGTCACATCAAATCATATCACTTATCAAAGTTGTTCTGTTATATCGAGTCACATCACTTGTCAAATCACATCATATGTCATGTCATATCGGATATTGATGAGACATTAGATTTGACTAAACTCGATCCGTATTTTGAAATTAATTCTACTGACTTTCATGTAATTACTAGACTGTGTTATATAAGAAAAAATATTTATTTAATTAAGAAATTTCATAGTATTTATATAAAGATATCAATGACTACAATGACGATGTAATAACTATTATTTTTTTATTTTTTTAAGACAATAAATTGATAAAATATCCTAATATTTGAAAAATAGGATAATTATCAATAAATCGCTTAAAATTTAGAAAAAATCACAAAAAATATAATATTTAACTAATTGCAATAAAATGATAAAAATTTCTATATTTTGTAAAAATAGGAGTAATTATCAACAAATTGCATTAAAGCTAAATAATATATAAAAACTATATATTATTATTTTTGACAAGGAAGCCTGCAGAATTTATTTTTCAAATACAGAGGGTCAAAATTGATTGTCAACACCGACCATTCGGAATGCCGAACCAGGAGAAGAACTGTGGAATTAGACCGCCAGCTCGTCTTTGATTCGCTGGGAATCTTGGTATTGTGAAATTGTAAAAGTTTTTTTTTGAAAAGCGCACAGTCAATTGAGGTCTGCACTGAGTCTATACCTTTTTGTCATTTGCCTCTTTTGAACGCTTAGACGTTCCTATTTTGATAAAATAAAAAGAATCATTTTCTTAAAATATTGCAACTTTATTTACCGCTTCATTTATACTTAGTTTTTCTTTTCAGTAATCAAAACGGTGAAAAACCATGTTCCGCGATTGTGACATGAAACGAAACCCCCAAACGAAACGACCTAGATTACGAGGAATATGACGAGAGTATGATGCAAGAAAATCTCCCACAAGAGATCGAACAGCTGGAGAGTCAGAAAAAGCCTAACCTTGAAGAAACAGAAGTGGTCAATCTTGGAAGCGAAGAAGACGTGAAAGAAACCTGAATCAGTATCCATCTAGAAGCAAAGCGGAAGGAAGAACTGATTGAGCTCCTCCGACAATACATTCATGTGTTCACATGGTCATATGATTATATGCTTGGGTTAAGTACCGACATCATCTCGCATCGACTGCCTACCGATCCCCCCAGACCGCCAGGCAAGCAAAAGCCCAGAAAATTTAAGCTCGGCCTGAGTTTGAGGATAAAGGAAGAAGTAACCAAACAGATAGAGGCGAATGTAGTAAAGGTCACCAATTATCCCGGTTGGTTAGCAAATATTGTCCAAGTACCCAAGAAAGACGAGGAGATCAGGATATGTGTGGATTACCGAGATCTCAACAAAGCTAGCCCAAAGGACGACTTCCCTTTACCAAATATCCACATCCTCATCGACAACTGCGTGAAGCATAAACTACAGTCGTTCGTGGATTGTTTCGCTGGATACCACCAGATCTTGATGCACGAGGAAGATGCAGAAAAGACAGCCTTTACTACAACTTGCGGAGTTTACTGCTATAGAGTCATGCCGTTCGGAGTTGAATTGATAGGAATCGGACGCGTAATTGTAATTTTAGAAGTTCTTGATATTCTCTTTGAAAATCATGCGTTTTAGAGTCCAATTCATATTTTTAGATGTTATTTTTGTGTTTTTCATGCGAGTAAGTTTGTATGATGGTTTTAGACTTGTGTGGATATTTAGTTTGGAGCCCCGAGGGCACGGGTGAGTTTCGAACGCTTAGCGGAGTATGGTTGGAATCAAAAAAGTTGTTGGTTTCTACACAGGCCTCAGATCTCGCAATTGTGAGGTCTGAGTACGCATTTGTGAAGTTGAGCCAAGCCTGCTGGGTTCGCATTTGCGAACCCAGTGTTCGCGTTTGTGAAGTGTGTTGGGAATGAGCTAGTTCGCATTTGCGATCTCTTTGGTCGCAATTGCGAAGGTCCACTATTCGCAATAGCGAACTATTCGTCACAATTGTGATGATAGCAGAGATAGGAGGGTCTTCGCATTTGCGAGAGATTCTGCACATTTGTAGGGTTCGCAATTGCGAACCCCATGTCGCAAATGTGACATCTGCGGCTGGACAAATAGTTGAAGGACGGGATTTTTGAGTTCATTCTCTCATTTTTGAACCCTATATCGATAGGAGACGACTTGGAGAGGGGATTTTTACCTACAAAACTTGGGTAAGTAATCCTAATATATTTCTAATCATATTCCATCAACTTATCTTAGATTTTAATATCAAAATCATATGAATCAAAGTAAAAATTTATGTAACTTTGTCAAGTTTTTGAAAAATAAGAAATTGAGTTTTGAGAATCGATTTGGACTCAAATTTTGAAACTAATCACATATATGAACTCGTGGGGTCATGGGTAGACGGAATCTACCATTGGACCAGGGTTTTGACCTGGCAATCCCCGGGTTCACTTTTGTTGACTTTTTGAAAAAAGTGTAAATATCTTAACTTTATCTATTACAATTGACGTCCCTAGCATTGTTTGATGTTATTGAGTCGATTTTGGTTAGATTTGAGCCGTGTGGAGGCGGATTGTAAGGGAAAAGCTATTTTTGATTATTGAATTGGCCTAATTGAGGTAAGTGTGTTGCCTAACTTCGTATGGGGGAACTACCCCTTAGGATTGGTATTGTTTGATTCAATTGTGCTAAGTGAAATTCGTGTACGCAAAGTGACGAGTGGGTACACGGGTTGTACGTAGTATTTGACCGATTTAGGCTACCTAGACTATTTACATGCTTTAATTGAAATGCCATATTATGTTCTAAATTCTCATAGTTAAATCGTCCTTAATTGTGTTAGACTATCCTCAAATGCCTTAGTTGACTTGTTTAGTAATTGTTCTACATCCTACTTGCTAAATTGCTCCCATACTTTAGTTGAACTTTTTGTCACCTTTATTGTCACATGTTATCTCTTCATTGTTAATTATCATTGTTGAATTAATTGTTCATGTTGCCCTTTATTTGTTGACTTCCGTTATTTGATTCTCATTGTTGAAGATTATTTCCTTTATTGTGAGTTAGTTTGATCTAATATCATGGTTACACGTTGTTTTCTCATTTTTGAGTTATTTGATGTTGAGGTTGTGGAAGTTGTTAATATGTTGAGGCGATATTGGTTATTGTTGAAACATCTATCCTATTGAGCATTTTACATCCATTATTGTTATTGATATTCTCGTATATGTTGTGTTGGAGCCATGTGCTATTATTGTGGAAATATTGATATTGTTGTTGTTGGCAAGTTGTGATATGTGGGAACTTGTGGTGCGAGTTGTTATTGTGATATAATATTGATGTGCGTGCGGCGGTATAAGGATTGGGTTGATGTGCATGAGGTGGTAAAAGGTGGGACATATGTGCGTGTTGCTTGTAGGGGAACTATGTGAAGCCACGCAGCGTCATAAGGTGGGCTAAAGTGCATGAAGCTATTTCGGGAAAACTGTTTTCAAAACCTATTTTCAAATGTAAGGCTCACGCGGCGACATAAGGAAGGATTGTGACTGAAATTGAGAAATATGAATACGAGGCAGTACCTCGGTTGTTATTCTTGATTATACGAGGCGGTACCTCGGTTTTGATTTTATTATACACGAGGTGGTACCTCGATGTGATTCTTGTTGTTATTTCACGTTGCAAAGTGTTTTGGTGGAAAATTATATCTATTGTTTCATTACTTAGTGTTCTATCAATTGATGTCCGTACACGATCATTATAGTCTTTTAGTTGCTTCTTTTATACTATTTCTACTGTGGATTTTCCGGTATTAGATCATGTTATCATCTTGATCCGTATTGGTTATTTTCTTACTTTTCATTTTACATCCGCATTTCATTTTATATTGTTTATTTTATATCCTAGTAAGTGTCTTGACCTGGCCTCGTTACTACTCTATTGAGGTTAGGCTTGATACTTGCTGAGCACCGTTATGGTGTACTCATACTATGCTTCTTCACAACTTTTTGTACAGATCCAGGTACTTCTACTCATGCCGGTAGATAATGATTTTCCTTGCTAGCTGAGTTATCGGAGATTTCAAGGTATGCCTGCTCGGCATCCGTAGGCCTCGGAGTCACCTTCCTTTATCCTTATTTACTGTTGTACTAAATTTTAGACAATGATGTAGTAATTACTTGCACCAGCCACATCTCAGGCTGGGGGGAGCACAGACTCCTGCGGCCCATACCCTAGAGCAGCGGGTCCAGGTTAATCAGGTCCCAGAGGTTATATCGGTACAGCCTGTTGCTCCAGTTCAGCCCGTGTTTAGGGCAGCAACATCTGAGGAGGAGGAGCTCAGGCTCGAGAGGTTCAAGAAGTACCACCCTCCAACTTTCAGTAGTTTGGCTTCAGAGGATGCACAATGTTTCCTTGAAGAGTGTCACTGTATTCTCCGCACTATGGGCATTATGGAGACGAGTGGGGTTGCCTTTACTACGTTGCAACTGAAGGGAGCGGCATATTAGTGATGGAGGGCATACGAGGTGGGTAGCCCAACCGAGGGAGCTTCACTTATATGGGATCGGTTTTTAGAGTTTTTCTTAAGAGAGTTTGTTCCTCAGACCCTTCAGGATGCTTAGCGCGCGGAGTTTGAGTGGTTGCGCTAGGGTACTATGTTAGTGTCAAAGTATGTTGTCCGATTCAGTGATTCCAGGCATGCACCAGCCTTGGTTTCCACAGTCAGGGAGCGAGTCCGTCGATTTATCGAGGGGCTCAACCAGAGTATTATATATAACATGGATAGGGAGTTGGAATCAGACACTCTGTATCGTAAGGTGGTTGAGATTGTACGGAGGTTGGAGGGTATGCGAGACCATAATAGATAGGATAGGAAGGCCAAGAGGCCTCGTGGCACAAGGGGATTTAGTGGTGGTCACGCTATAGCTTCATAATAGATAGGATGTGGACACTTTGTAATGACTCGGCCAGTCATTTTCAGAGTATTAGCCTCGATCCTCTAATTATTTCTCCCTCTATTTTATTTTGTGGTTATATGACTTGTCAGGGCGCTTGGTGTCGAGTTCGGGAGAGTTTCAGAATGAAATGGGACACATAGTCCCTAAATTGGAAGTTTAAGTCGTAGGAGTTGATCGTAATTTGACTTGTGTGAAGACGAGTTCGGAATGGAGTTTTGGCGGTTCCAATTGCTCCGTATGGTTATTTGAGTCTTTAGATCTTGTTCGGATGTTGATTTCGAGGTCCGTAGTTCATTTCGGTGTTAATTGGCGAAAGTTGGAAAAGTGGAAGATTTTTGGAAAGTTTGACCGGGAGTGGACTTTTTGATATCGGGGTCGAATTCCAATTTCGAAAGTTGGAGTAGGTCATTTATGACGTTTATACAAAATTTGAGGTCAATCGAACTTGATTTGATAGGGTTCGGCATCGAATGTAGAAGTTAAAAGTTTATACAGAAAAATGCTACTAATAGTCAGAAGCGATCTCTCAGGAGGAGGGGCGAATCACTTTTTCCTTAACGGGGAAGTCCTGTATAGGAGAGATTCCTGAAACAAAAGAGTACCCGAAAAAATGCTACTAATAGTCAGAAGCGATCTCTCAGGAGTTTGGCGAATCACTTTTTCCTTAACGGGGAAGTCCTTTATATGAGGACCCCATACTTGGGTTTGCTGAGATGTGTAGGTGCCGTTGAGGCAACCAGATTATTGGAAGAAATATATGCGGGAACGTGTGGAGCCCATATGAACGGGTTCATGTTAGCCAAGAAGATCTTGAGAGCTGGATACTTCTGGATGACCATGGAAAGTGATAGTATCCGCTACGTATAGAAGTGTCACCAGTTCAAAATTCACGAGGATTTCATCCGGGTTTCGCCTAATAAATTAAATGTAATGGGTTCGCCTTGGATGTTCGCCACTTGGGACATGGATGCAATTGGACCTATAGAGCCCGCTGCATCAAATGGGCACCGCTTCATCTTGGTAGCCATCGACTACTTCATCAAATGGGTCTAAGCATCTACCTACAAGGCCGTCACAAAGAAGGTAGTGGCTGATTTTGTCTGAAACAACATCGTCTGTCGATTTGCGATTCCTGAGTCGATCATCACTGACAATGCCGCTAACCTCAATAGTGATCTCATGAGGGAAATCTGCGAGAAGTTCTAAATCGTCCACCGCAACTCAACAGCCTATAGACCGCAAATGAATGGAGCAGTTGAGGCAGCCAACAAGAATATCAAGAGAATTCTGCGAAAGATAGTGGACAATCATAGGCAATGGCACGAGAAACTATCCTTTGCCTTACTGGGTTATCGGACCACCATGAGAACATCCATTGGGGCAACGCCGTACATGTTAGTATACGGAATCGAAGTTGTGATACCCACGGAGGTCGAGATACCATAGACAAGTTGGACGATGCAGAGTGGATACGAGTCAGACAAGAGCAGCTTATGCTCATCGACGAGAAGAGAATGGATGCAGTATGCCATGGTCAGCTATATCAGAATAGGATGGACAGTGCATTTAAGCCTCTCCAGTTCACACTAGGGCAGTTTCTTCTGAACAAAATCTTTCCCCACCAGGAAAAAGCCAAAGGGAAGTTCGCACCAAGTTGGCAATGTCATTACGTGGTTCACCGAGTGTTGTCGGGTGGAGCTCTAATCTTGGTAGAAATGGACGGAAGAGTCAACACGAATCCCATCAACTCAGACGCAATCAAGAGATATTATGTTTGAAGGCAAATAGAGTTAAGTTTTGTTGTAACAGAACTACGTTCAACCTGACTTCCCGCGAAGGGATACGTAGGCAACCCACGTAGGGTTTGGTTTCTCTCCCTCTCTTCTTTTGTAATAGAAAATCCAAATATCATTTTGTATGTTGCTCTGGATCTACGCTGACTTGATTTTCTCATGAAGGAATATGTAGGCAATCCTCATCGGATTCAGTCATCTTTTATAATTGAACTATGTTCTGGCCTGATTCTATTTGGATACGTAGGCAGTCTGAGTCAGACTCGTCCATTTCATCCTAATCTCATCATTTTTCATCTATTATAATCGAACTACGTCTTGACCTGATTCTATTTGGATACTTAGGCTGCCTGAGTCAGGCTCGGTTATCTTCATCATATTTTTATCATCATCCACGAACTACGTTCAGACCTGATTCTATTTTGGATATGTAGGCAACCTAAAAGGGTTCGGTCATAACCTTAGGAAAACCTTTATAATGCATTAGTTCGAATTAGGATGCAATCGCAACGGCAAGCAGTTGCGTTGTCAGAAGCATCATAGAAGATCGACATCAATGGGGTAAAGTCTTCAAAAAGCAACGCTCACTTTTGGAGAACCTTTCGTAACATGTCATAATCCGGAACGACGACATTTGCCATAAAACAAAGATTTTCAAAAAAAATATTTTCTAAAATACAGTAATTTGTTCCACCTACCGAACTTCGTGGCGTAACCATATCAAGGGCTGCGGCAAAATCGATATTGTGGTCAACATAAACCAACCCCCCACTGCCACTAAGAATTTTTCTTTGAGTGCAGGGTCAACATGACACAAGGAAACGTTGGGAATACGCTGGGGCAAATGACGGATCCGCAACTTTCTTAGGATTATCACCCATCTTCCTTTATTTTAATTTTTTGGTACAGCTGAAGCTAATTCTTGAATCCCTTATAGGTATTCTAGAGTCAGACCGCTGATGCGAAAAAGGCACACTGTACATAACAAACAGTCTGCTCAACCAATCGGAGCACCTTGTACAAAACGAACTGCTAGCTTCGCCAATTGAAGCCATGTATATAAAAAACCGCCTTCTCAACCAATCGGAGCACCTTGTACAAAACGAACCGTCGGCTTTACCAATTGGATCCCTGTATATAGCAAACCGTTAGCTCAATAAATCGGAGTGCCCTGTACAAAGTAAATGTCGGTTTCGCCAAATGAAGCCCTGTATATAACAAATTGTTCGCTCCGTCATAACAGAGACCAGAATAGACAGTCGCAAACCTCGTCACCGACGTTCTGCCAATCGATGGCCACAACTTAGCTTCACAATCAAGATTATCTCTTGGACATGCTTTTCTTTTCCTTTGTTATTATCTTGAATGTTTTGACATTTTTTTTGTGCAGTTTCAGGCATGATTACAGTTTTAGTCAAATCGCACCCAAGCGGAGAATACTTTATATTTTTCAATGCAAAGCTCTCCCAACAAGCAGAGACGCACTCAACAAATCAAGCTCTCCCAACAAGCAGAGACGCACTCAACAAATCAAGCTCTCCCAACAAGCGGAGACACTTTTCAGTGCAAAGCTATCCCAACAAGTGAAGATGCACTCTACAAGTTAAGCTCTCCCAAAAAGCGAAGACGGTTTTCAGTGCAAAGCTCTCCCAACAAACAGAGATGCACTCTACAAGTCAGGCTCTTCCAACAAGCAGAGATACTTTTCAATGCAAAACTCTCCCAACAAGCGGAGATGCATTCTACAACTACTCCCGATATGAGGAGACTCAATGCTCCAACAACTGCGGAACAGTACACAGCCGGCTAACAAATCGAGTCAAGTTCAAGTATCATATCATCCCGATCCCAAATAACGGCTCACCGGCAGCTAGGCATCATCATTCATGCATCATTTACATCACATCTTAATATATTCTGCATTGCAAAATATGGGTATGTGTGTATTTGATTTTTTGCAGGAACAAACATCGCAATGTGGAACTCCTTCTAAGCAACAGACCAAACTACAATGCTATGAGGGACAACAAACTCATTAGCGGGTCAAGGATCCAGACTCAAACTCAAAACGATCAACAAACCTCTAATTCTCACAATCTTTCAAGTCAATCCTCAAATTCAAGCTATCATGAGTGCCAAATCCTCTGACTCGCAGTATCGCAATTCCTGCGAGCATCGCTTCCTCAAAGTCCTCACTCCAGAACTACATGAGGCATGATCCTCGTTAAGCCTGAGGTATGTAAGCAATTCAAAGCCAGGATTCAGCTCCAACTTCCCAAAAATCCTCCCAGAATCTTCCTTATCTCCCAATCCTGCAGCTCATAATCTTCGTGCCATTCCTGCAATGCATGCCTAAAGTCTGGAAAAAATTGGTTTTGGTTGAATTTCTTTGCCCGAAAACTCTTTCATCGTCTCCGGTCAAAGAGGGGAAGCTGTTGACGGCCAATTTTGACCCTCCAGTTTAAAATTGATTTATTTGTACTTAATAATTTATAATGAATATTTTGAAAGTATTTTCTATCAATCAATACCTATTTTTACAAATTAGTTAAGCATTAGTTTTGAAATTATTCAGCCAGTATTAATATTATGTAATCACAAATATACTTGCTATTTTTATACTATTAAAATAATTTTTAAAATACACCACATGATTTTTATAATTAATTTAACGAATTACTTTTTAAAATTTTGATTAATTAAATTACTATGTTAATAATTCAAAATTAGTATTATATTATTATTTTTTAGAAACAAAGTATTTTATAAATAACTAATTACGATAATTAGTGGTATATTTGACGATTATAATTTTTACTATATTTTATTGAAAATAATTAAGTTTATTTAAGTTAATTTCAAAAGGGTTAAAATACTAAGAGGCCATAATTACAATCCTTGATTAAATATACAATGGCCACCATTTAAATTAATTTTGGCCCAACACAAGAGCCCTATCCGAAAATATCCAGTCCAAACAACCCCTTCATTCCAAGTTGGCAATCCTTGCCACTCCATTTGAGACAATCAGATCGTGTCACGTCGCTCGTTCCATTCACTCACAAAACAAACACGTACCATCCTGGCCGTTGATTCATATCATCAACGAACCAAATTTAATCCCATTTTTTAGTTATTTTTAAAAGCCCTATCACATTTTATCTCTGTCGTTGGATCACAAGAATCCAACGGCCATCGATTTTCCTAATTTAATTATTTCTAAAATCCCTAAATAGCAAAACCATCGAAACTGTTGATCAACAGATCCAACGGCCCCCGTTCCATATCCCACTTTTATCCCTAGAGACAATCAGCCCCTACCCCAAAACCCTAATTCATTTCCCTTTGACCCAACTGTCACCTTTTACCCTTTCCTCTCTTTTCTATCCATTCCCATCACCATGTCTGTCAAGAGAACCTTGTACAGATACGTGCAAGGTCTAAAATCACCCAGAAAATCATACCTTTTGTCCCTCATACCCACGATCCTCACTGAGCTCTTTCCCATTTTCATCTTTAAGATTCAAACGCCCAAATCCAAAAACCCTAGCTTAAATATGAAACATCAAATCTTCAGATTTCTCTTGTGTTATGTTAAATCGAAGTATGCATGGAGCTTTTTCAGAGTCTCATGATGAATATTCTATACCCAGAGGTCAAACATAGTGACCTCTGGGTCTCCGAGGTTTGTCCGCTGATTTTTGCTTCCAATGGTCAAACTTACCTCGCTCAAGTAAATCTCTCG
Source organism: Nicotiana tomentosiformis (assembly GCF_000390325.3). Lineage (NCBI taxonomy): Eukaryota > Viridiplantae > Streptophyta > Magnoliopsida > Solanales > Solanaceae > Nicotiana > Nicotiana tomentosiformis. The sequence goes on along the minus strand of NC_090817.1, from coordinate 76,297,900 downwards.
CTGATTTTCCCTCTGTTCGTCTCTAATTTCACTCGCCTTGCCATCGTCACTCATCCTTCGTCACTTTTCACTACTGAGTTTGAATCTGTAGAACCCTAAGCCATTGAATAGCACTATAAATAGAGCATTGAATGCTCTCACCAACCAGACCTAACAAGAGTCAAAAATCCCATACGAATATCAAAAATCATTATGATTTAGAAGCCTAGATTCTCTCTGATTAATCTTTACTTCTCTTGTTTCTTTCGAGTTCTTTCACTGCTCAAGCTTGAAGCTTTGGATCCTATGCAACTGAATTGAACCCCTATTTTGGTTTGTTGTCCTAGAAAAGGTTAGCAAACTTCAACCTTATCTCTCTTTACTCGTTTGGGTAGTTAAGTTTAAATTGCTATGTTATTAAATGATTGTTAATGATACATCAGTGTTTTGGTTGTTTATATGTTTTGGTAGCAACATGTAGTTATTAAACATGTCTCAGAAATCATGAATTCCCTTAGTCATTGGAGTGAGAGTTCTGTGAGAGTCCTAATGAGTATTTGGTGGCCTATCTTTGTTGTTAAACCTTAAGAATAATCTAATAATTCTTAAGCTATCCTGATATTTGTTTTCTTTAGGTTTCCTTGATGTTCTGTTAAGTATTATCATCTTTTGCCTTAAGTATCATCTGTATTTGTAGTAGCTTATTTGATAAACTAGACTTGAATAAAGGTGAATCTGTGAGGCTGTCATCTTGGCCTGGGAATGTTGGTTTATGATATTTGAACTTATCCTCTCCTTTAGCATGCTTTCTTTAAGTCTTGTAAATGTTTTAGAGGTCATTGACCCTATGATGAGCTTATAGTTGTTTGATCACACTAATGAGCATGACTTAAGCAGACTAAGTTCTTGTACCATCTTTGTATACATTTTTAAAGTTCATCATATGTTTAACCTGAGTCATGAGGTTTTGTGCAAGTTCTAGTATTCTAAGTTGCTAAAACTAAGCCCCCATTATGTCTGAAATCCTACCCTTAACCTGCTTGATAGATTTCCCAATGTGATAGAATCCCTACCCCTTTCTAAAATTCATGTATTGACACTGTTAGTTTAATGATGATGGCATTTTCATTTTTTGAGATAATATGACTTCATATTCCCTGTATAGGTGATCCTGCACTCATTTGATCCTTCAATACTTTTCTGTTTGCTTTCCACAACCATTTGCATGTCCATGTTGTCCTTAGAGCTTTATTAAGCCTACATGAACAAGACAGACCTAGCTTATGGACTTTGGATGAACTTTTTGTTGCTACTGATTAGGTTTAACATTATGCTTTGTTAATATGAAGTTGAAAAATCTTAGGAAGAGGCAGTCATGTCCTGAACTCTAGAATGAATCAAAACTGGTAGCTTATGGTTCCTTAATATTCTTTTGGAGGCCTTAATCTGGAATATGAATGTGTGACCCTGTTAATACCTTTAGAAGTCCTAACTAGGTTAGTAGTTTGCATCTCTGTTGATATTCTTTGGAAATTCTAGTTGAAGTTTATTGATTAGCAAACCTGTTGACGTTCTAAGAAAGTTCTAATTGAAGTTATGAATATGTAACCTTTGCTAATATCTTTGAAACTCAAATTTTCATTGTTAATCCATAATCCTGTCAATATCCTTTAGAAGTTGTAATAATAATTGGTAATGGTACCTCTGTCATCACCTTTTAAAGAGATCAATTGAAGTGGTTAACTTGTGTATGTTAATATCCTTAGGGGTTTTCAAATGGGAATTGTTAGCTTATATGCATGCTAGAAGTTAAGACTTAGGCTATGAATGGAATGTATATACTCAGGAACTTCATAGATTCAAATCATTTCAAATCATGCAACCACTCTATTCTTAAGATGTATGATCCCAGTTATTTAATTCTTTGGCAGTAATAGGATAGTGCCCCTGCCTCTGTGTGTGTTTGAAACTGATCTCTTTTGAACCTTCCTAGCACATTATTCATAGTGAATTGTCCATCCAGCTGTGTAAAATGTTCATAACAGTGTAAATAAGTTGTCTTGCATTTTGCAATACTCTGTTTTAGCTATCATGGGAAGGGTATCACTTCTATGGTGTGGCATTGCCATGGTAATTGGTTTACATTGAAAGAGCCTCATTGGCACTTAAACCTATAGGAAAAAATGAGTAGTTAGTGGATAGGGGTATTTGAGAGTAGAGTTTAACTCTTGGTTGGGCTACTCTCCCTGGCACAAGCATTGCCCTGGACCTTGAGACCCGTGGGAACTTTGAAGTGTCAGGAGATTAAAAAGGGGGCTTTGACCTTGAGTGGAACTCTACCCTTAGCCTTTAATTTATTGACACTCATTACTCTCTCTGGGATTAGTGTTTAATGACAATAAAAGATTTTTAATGTAAATTATTTACCATACATAACCGCCATATTAGTATAACCTATCATGATATTTAAGTATTGTTAGTTTTTTAGTCCAAGTCATTTACTTATGTATTTCATGCATGACTGAATATACAGAATATGTAACATGTACAATTGTTTGGGCTTGCTGAGTTCTTAAGGAACTCAGGCCCAAGTCCAGTATTGTTGTATTGTGGAAGTTCGATGTTCGTTGTCGTCCATTTTTTGCTATTGCTGGGTCTGCCTCTTTGAGGCCCAAAAAAACCAGAGTCCAATCCTCTCCTTTTACTCATTTATTGTTACTGCTTCTCTACCTTAGATTTACTGCCTCATTACTTTTGTTGCACTCTTGTTGTTTCATCTCACACATGTATGCAACAATTATCTTATTGAATTGAATTCTTTACTTTATACCTTAAATCATGTGAACAACTTAGGCAAGCCTTAAAGAACATAGGATTAAAAGAAGTATTGGTTAGTAACTAATCCTCCATTCTCTAATCATAAGCTGTTTGTGCCATTAATTTACTATATTTTGCTAACTCTTCTTAAAGATTTTGAAGCCCAGAAAGCTTAGCAAGAGACGGCAGTCCCTCTTTCAAAAGGATAACCAGAATCGAATCACAAGTTTGACCTTTTAAGAGGAAATCAACTCTTTTCGAAAATCAAGGTGTTGCCGCTCAAACATAGATTTTCAAAAGATCCCTTCAAGTCTAATACTTAAGAAGCCAAGGTATATAATAGGCTTACTCTTATAACGTCTTAATCTCATTGGAGTTATATGAACATCCATGCTTTAGAAACAAAGTGTTTTATAACCTAGCTCTTCTTTTCACACATTTTTCATAAATACAAACATCATACACACGTTTTTAAGCTCTTTCAAGCATATATACACTAGTATTATTTTTTCTAAGACACCTTCATAAATTCATACCCTTTTAAACTATACACCTTCTGTAAGTATTATGTCCTAATACATAGTAATACATACTCCTTTAACACTAGTTAAGCACAATACAAACAATTAGTCCTAAATCTAGTCTAAGTCTTATGAAGCTACCTCAGGTAGATTTTAAAGGGTTCCTAACACCCTTTTCTTAGAAGAACAAGAACCCTTACCCATAATCTCTCCGATTAGCAGACTAATAAAGAATATGACTTTAGTAATTAAATAGGTACCCTAGTATACCTTTAAATATTAGGTGGCGACTCTCTTTCATCAACAGCAGAGAACCACAGGTTGAATCTTATTTTGACTAGAGCAAAATAGGATGCAACAACCATGATTCTTTGGTCTCTTTCATTTCTTACAGGCATCTCGACGGCTATTTTTATTTCCCATAGTTGGTCTTGGAAGGCCTCATTTTATCAAGCTAACCTTTTATTCTCTCCCTCATCTTCGGCGGCTTGCAAATTACTCTCAAATTTAATGACTCTCACTTGATTCTCTAATTTACTTATGGTGGCCCTGTATTCTTTCTCTTTGACTACCCAAGCCCACTACTCTTGCGCTGTATCAATAAATTCCTGGACATGGGGTCTTTTAGCCGGCCTTGCAGATTTATCGTTCACTCTAACTCTCTTTCCATACTAAGCAACATACCAAGGTTCACCCTCGCCTTTCGACAGATCAAGTACTCGGGTATTTGACCCTAAATACTGGCACTCGCTCCAAATTCGGTGGACTACATTTTCGGGAAATTGAGCATCAGAACGTATTTCGACCACGTGAACACTAAGGTCCTCATCTTTGGGAACTATCTCGTACCTTCCTAACTGTCTCAAAACCCGGTATGGGGCGTACAACTGGATATTGCGAAGACCCATCAAAATGAAATAGAGACCAGTTGTCGGCATATGAATAATCTTATCTACAGGAAGCCAACCCAATGTCCATTCTATCTTATTCGCGGTCAAAGAACGAAGGCGGGTAATCCAATTCTTGGCTCCCTCTGGCATTACGAATATAGTCACTTGTGTACCAAATTCTTCGATACAACTTTTCCCAGTAGAACCATAATTCATGTATCTGGGATGGTGACAAAGGTGCTCGATCATCCACATATGTAGTAGCAAATTGCAGCCCTCAAAAAATATGGTTCCGGCCCTACAGGAGGTCAAAGCTCGGAATATATCCGATACAATCATAGGTACGAGGGTGATTTTGGCCGGAGTAGTCAAAACATGGACAATTTAAGCTAGACGTAGGTCAATGTGCCCATCCCCCTTGGAAACACCAAAATGCCTAAAAATGCCACCATGAAAGAAAAACATCTATGCACCCCCCACTTGCACTGGTTAGCTTTACTGCAGAGTCCACTTTCTGGGTTCTCGAATCCCCCTCGGTGCCCGTATCATTGGTATAGAAAATGAAGAGCGCAAACTCCACCTGCCAGACGTTCTATCTTAATCTGCCTATTTATTTTCAGTAGATCTAAAAACTTGTGGGGAGTGACGGTTCTTGGAGACACCAGATAATTGTGTCTCAATCCTTATGTACTCCCGGCATAGCCTGCCATTTCTTCCAAAGTTGGTGTGAGCTCAAAATTCGAGAAGTGGAAAACATTGTGGCTGGGTCCCAAAATGGCACTAGTGCCTCTATCAAATCATGTCTAGGCTGAATCTTTAACAGTCCGGCGAGCACCCCAAATACTGATTGACTCGATCTCGTCCTTGTTTTACCAAATCTTCCCACCACATGTGGAGTGTCAATGGGATCTGGTCCACAATCCTCACAGGTAAATTTTGAACAATGCTCATTCTGCACATTTTAATAGGGCGACATGGTTAAAATATGTGAAAATTGTTTTAAAACTGGTCATACAACATTAAATTTGCAAAACCCAAATCAAAACAAACACGGCTACTTTTGCAAATACGGGCCTCCTGCACTTCAGGAGGGGAAGATTTTAGGGTTGTACTTGCTAAGTGGCCTAAATTTGAGAAAATGACCAAATGTGGCTATTCTTGCAAAAACGGCATTCCGGCGTCCCGAAGGAACATTTCAGATTGTTTGGACGAAAAGGGCATTGCGTGACTTTATTTTGAAAATTTTTGCTGCATTTTTTAATTTTGGTTATTTTTGCAAAAGCAGGGCCGAACCTAATAAAGGTTGCCTATGTATCTCACATCCGATGAGAATCAAACCCGCGCAGTTCGTACGTTCTGACAAAAATAGGAAAAAAATATGACTTTTGAAAATATTGGCTCATTTTTATAATAATCTCTTAAAATTTTGGCAGAGTTCCGGGATTTTTCAAATACCGAGATTTTTCAGAAATTGGAGAAATTTTCTCTCTCCTACCTCTCACTCTTGATTTTTTTTTATTTTCTTTTCCTATTCTGGAAGTCGGTCAACATGCAAGCCGAAACAAACAAATGCGCAAGTAGCATGTAAAATGCATCAGGAATGTCTTTTAATTTGGGTACACATGTCCTAGACGAACCCAACTCTTGTGTTGAGTCCCAAAGTCAAATGCACGTGATGCAAGGGGAGGCAACTCGAGCGGACAACTCGAGTCGAGGGGAGGCAAAGTATCGGGAATACAGAAGCTTCACAGGCTTTGCAACGGGTCCGATTCTCGTTCTAAAATTAGAGGTATGACATCTAACAAAAAAAAAGTCATGCAAAGCGTGCACTTCCCAGAAGATTTAGAAGACTCAGAGAGAAGAAGGGTGCCGTAACAATTTATATACAGTTCACGGTAATATTAAAACGGTAAAGAGCGACAATTAGAACATTAGGCCTAAACAAGTAAAATCAGACAATAAACAACAAGCCAAGTATAAAAGTTATTCTAAACTCGAATTCTGAACCCTGAACAAGAGATTCTGGGTTCGATTCCCAGCAGAGTCACTAGAGCTGTCACACCTTCTTTTTTCGAGGAAATAAGAGTTTTTCCAATTTAAGTGACATTATAGAAATGAGATTAATTTTATTTTTATTTTTAAAGAGTTTTCACTTGGAATAATTCTTTACGGCGTCTCAAGTCGCCATTTAAATCCCAAATCAAGAAAAATTGACTATTATAAGTCCGCGAAACACAGAAGACCTGGGTAAAAAATTCTGTTAACCCGAGCGAGGGTGTGAGGTACTCCCGAATTCTGTAGTTTTAGCACGGTCGCATTACAATTATACCTGGCTTAATTATCCGATTATTACCTGTTTTAGACCTATTGTGAGTTTTTACCTTTTTTCGCTTTTATTGTATATTTAAGATATTTTTAACATTTATGAAATTTATTTGGACAAGTTACGATATCATATACTTATTATTTTATACACATCGCGAATCACGCCGCGTGAAACACACCTGTGATTTATAACATGTTTAATTTTATTATTACTTTGAAGTTGGTTCAAGTCGTACAACGTGCGCTTGAATTTTGATTAATTAAGTTTCATAGTTATGCCATGGAAACCGTATCCATAACCCCAGCTGATTCGAAAAAGAGAAGAGAGGAAGAGAGGAAGAGGACAGTACCATTGGCAAACCCCAGCTGGAGCGATGAAGGAAAGAAAAGAGGAGAAGACGACCCTGTGGACGAAACTTCCCGTCAATGCGACCAAAAATGGATGGAATTCCGGCCAACCAATAACCATTCATCGCTCAACCACTGCTCAATATAAGCAAGCGTACAATGGTGGAGTGACGAATGGCCTTTGAAGGCCAAATATTTGAGAAAGAAAAAATGTCTAGATGATTTTGGCCGGTCAACAGCGAATTGACCGGTACCGGACCATCATAGCCCGACCACTCATGGACGGCTCTTTCCAAGACCTCTCTGATGGTGCAAATCTTGAAGGAAATAGAGCCTTGATTCGTAGTAATTTAAGAAAGGGGAAAAGGGTGGAATCTTTAAATTTCAGATCTTCTAATTGAAGAATTAGAGTGATCTTTTGGGAAAATTAGTGGTGAATCTAGAAAGAGGGTGTAAGGGAGATTGTGGGGTGATTTTTTGGGATATTTTGGTGGAGGTCCGTCACCGAAAGACGATTTCCGGTCGGCGGAGGACGGCAGAAGATGGCGGTTGTCTTGAGAGGGTAAAGGAATTAGGGGCAGCTAGGGTTTGGCATAATGGGGAATGTTTGGATTATGAGACAAAAGAGGGGTGTTTGGTCGTTTAAGTGAGTAGGGAAGAGGAAACGACGTAGTTTTTGTGTGAAACTACGTCGTTTGAAAGGCCTAGTGGGGGAATTTATTGGACCGGGCCAGGGATGAACTTGGGTTGGGCCTAAATGCTGGCCCAAATCTGATTTTAAGTTTGGTAGCCCCTCTCCTTAACTTTGTTAAATTTCACATTTGGCCAATTAATCAAATATTCCAATTTATACCTAATTTTGCAAAATTAAACAACTTATCTATTTTAAACTACCAAGTAAATAATTAACTATATTAAAACTAATTAATTTAGAGTAAGAATGCAAGAAAGACGTCAAAAACAACTAATGTATATTTTTGTGACTTTTATTTTAACCATGCTTTTTACCTATGATTAATTCCTAAATGCAATTAACACACTAAATGAAAGATAAAATATTTTTTGATGATTTTTATGATTTAAAACATTTCTAAATATGCATGAACAATGTGAATAAATGCAAAACAAATAAAAGAAAATTCCTAAAATTCTATAAAAGCAATTAAAATTATTTTTGGACTATTTTTAGGAGTAATTTTATATATGGGGAAAAAATTACATGCTCACACTCTTAATAGAATATATATATATATATATATATATATATATATATATATATATATATATATATATATATATATAAAAAGAAAAAACAGTTACTCTCGGTAAATAACAAATTTTAGTTAATTCGGATAACTAAATTTATAATATAGTATATTTATGCAAAAAACCTACATTTTGTGCTCCAATATGGTAGAAAGAGGGATCAAAATTCAGTTATACATACTGCTCAAGTATTTCTCCATATCACATATTAATCAAAAGTCATAATAAATGAGGTAATTAATTCTCATCCAAATTAAAAGAACTTCTAGGTGTATAGGATTTAATTTTTGAACGACGTGGCAAATGAATACTTGAATAGTCCCTCAAATAAGATTATTGAACAGTCTATTGTCGGCCTTTATTTTTTTCGACTGTCGAATACTTAATTCAAGTTCCTAGAATTGAAGAAATAAATTGGTATAGTGTGAAGTTGATACAGTGGCACTTCACACGAACAGTCTCTAGGTCTCTGTGTTCTCGATTGTCCAATTCTATTGAAGTTTCAAGAATCCAAGAGACAACGCGTGTAGTACTTAACATGTTCACATTAAAGATTTTTCAGATACAAATAAACGTGGTGTCGATTTATTCCCAGAGAAATATATAGATAGACCAGGTTAGACTTCAAAAACCAAAAACCAAAGCTAAACAAGTACTAGTTAAAGTTTGGGTTTAAACCACACAACCCCTATAAATACCAACGCCAACATATCTCTAGCGTTCAATATTTTAGCAAATAAGATTTTCTCATGGTATCATCATCATTTTTTATCTTGAAGTCTTCCGATGGGGACGAATTTGAGCTTGAAAAATCCACCGCCACTGAGTCTATAACAATCAAAAACATGGTGACCCACAATTTTGCTTCTAACATACTTACTCTCCCCATTAATGTTAGTCAAAATTGAGTTATTTTAGCAAAATTACTAAGGTATCAATTTGGGCCGAAAATCAACCCAACTTTAGAGGAACTGAAATGGTTTGTGTCAAAATCGGATGAGTTCAACAAATAAGAGGGTCAATAATCAGCCCAACCTTGGGCGGGCTGGGCGAGTCAAATGGATTTGAGCTCAAATTGACACCCCTAGTTTTTTCCGTAAAAATTGCACGGGTACACTATTTGGTCGCTACCATTTAACATGTACTCATTTTTAAAAATTTTTTAAACTTGTACCCATTATTTAAACAACTTCAAGCATTTTTCTCATTTTTCTTCTTCTTCTTCTTCGGGTAACAATAATTTTATATGGTGTTTGTGAACATATTTTAAGGTAGTTTATGATGTTTTATAGTGGTGAGCTATTGCGGCACTTTATTTTTTACTATTGCTTAGGATTTCTTCTTTTTCTTTTTCTTAATTGCAAAATGGGTTTGTTAGATTTATTTTTGTTTTGACAAATTGATAATTGAGGCTTGTTCTTGATGATATTTGGAGGTTATGTTTCAAATTTGGGCTCATTTGGAGTAGATTTAGGTATTAAATCGTATATTGAATTGTTAAAATTTGAAGAACAAATTTCCGTTTCCGAGCAATTTGCACTTCAGGCCTATTGGCCTTAAGTGCATGAAAACGTTGGTTGCACACTTGCACTTCTTAGCTTTTGGCCTTAAGTGCATCTGATGTGCATTTTTTCGCTTCAGACTTATTACATTTGTTTGCACTTCATACCTTTTGGCTTTAAGTGCATCTGAAGTGCAATTTTTCATTTCAGACTTATTGGCCTTAAATGCATGAAACCATTGGTTGCACTTCAGGCCTACTTGGCCTTAAGTGCATCTGAAGTGTAATTTTTTACTTCAGACTTATTGGCCTTAAGTGGAGGAAAACGTTTGTTGTACTTCAGGCCTTTTGGCCTTAAGTGCATCTGAAGTGCAATTTTTGAGTTCGGACTTATTGGTCTTAAGTGCATGAAATCATTGATTGCACTTCAGACCTATTTGGCCTTAAGTGCATCTGAAGTGCAATTTTTCACTTCAAACTAATTTTTTTTAATTTTAGACCGAATAAGTCTGAAATTGATCGTAAAGTGGGTAGGCTTGCAAATTTTTTTACAAAGTGGATATAAGTTCAATTGTGACCCTAAAATCGGATATAGATGCAAAAGTCCTATTGTTTCCTCATTTAGCCTGTTACAACGAAGATAGACTCGGTCAAACGTCCTTCATCCTGTGCCCAATACTTTTGAGAAGTTACACATTTGGCCATTCTGCTAAAAGTATTAACAGTCCACCGATATATATAGATTATACGCTAACCGTATACATAGATTGTCCATCATGTGCCCCCAATACTTTTGGGAAGTTACACATTTGACCATTATGCTAAAAATATTAACCGTGCACCGATATATATATAAATTATACACTAATCGGTATACATAGATTGTATACTAACAATACACGGCTAAACATATATATATATATATATATATATATATATATATATATATATATGTTATACATTTACCAGCTATTTTTCGGTGGGCTCGATTAGTTCAATTTATGTCATCAGATTAGCTTAAAATACTAAAGTAAAATTGGAATATAAAAACTACAAACTGTTGTCAGCACTTCTATTAGTTGAATGGTATGATAGTATGATAAAAACTACAATCTATTAGTCTCGGAATAGAGAAATTCCTAGATAGGGAGCATAAAAAATGGACCTTAAGCAATGCGAATATGGATTAGTTGGGCAACTGGGATCCGAATACCACATGGTTAAACAAAAAATAATAGTATGACAGATAATCATCGAATGATACATAGACAGACAAATCATGCTAATGTAATACAATCCATTACTCGAACGGGGGCGGACCCATTATCAAGCGGGTTCAAATGAATCCGATTCGTTAAAATTTTTTATGTTAAATTCTGTAAAATGATAGTATTAAGAGTTGTTTGAACCTACTACATACTAGTTCATCCAGTGGAAAAATGGTATATCAGGTTCAGATTAACTTAAGGGTTTGGAGTTCGAAACATGACGACAGTTTTTTTATTTTTGTTCCTGTGTGCATCTCAAGTGCACATCCAGCTAGTTTATTCCCTTAGTGCGTTTTATTTTCTTTTATCTTCATTTTTTAATTTATATCTATTTTATTTTATATTTGATCTCCTAATGAAAACCAATAAGAATTAATCTACAGTCTATTTAACTTCAGAAGATAAAATCTCACAGTATTTTTTGCTAAAATATGCAAGTGCATATCTTGAAATTATTTGTAATGTGTTAGTTCATCATTTTAAACTAGTTTATCCTAATTTTTTTTTATAACTAAATTGTTAGTTCACTTTATAAGCTATCTTCTCTTATAGTTTGTACTAGTTTATTTTAAGTTATAACTCTTTATTTTTTGTTGGCCTATTATTTTTGTAAATTAATAACTTTGTTATTTTTTTAAATTATTAGAGTCTAATAAAACTTTAAATTGAGTAATTAGAATATTTTTTAAGTTTGAATAAAAATGTAAAATTAAGTAACTGTTAACATTTTTAGTTAAAGTGAAAGTTTCGTGCCCTATTTTTTTTTTTTTAAAGAAGAACAAAATTTGGACCTATTTTTTTTAATTATTTATTTTATGGTAGCATTATGAACCGCCCAAAAAAATACACCGGACAAATCCTGCTTTTCAGTACAACCCTTTGTTTACTCGTAAAACGGTACAGTTAAATATGTACGTGATTTATAGACAAGTGAATCGATTTGATCCCAAAATGATAAATAAATTAGACAAAAATATAGGACTTAGCCTTGAGATTGAGATAAAACAACAGAAATCGTGGTTCCGGGAGCAGAGCTTGCGGAGGCAGTAATAACAATATAAATAAGCAAGAAGGTAAAATTATATTGAGCTTTGAACATAGTATAGTATATGTTTGTCAGAAAATTCGTGTCCCTTACAATAACTGTAGAGCTCACTATTTATGGTTGCACCTAGGGAACAAGGTCCTGGGATCAAGCCACTCTTAAATGACAATTATGAGGGCCATTGAAGAATGTGTAACGGTGGGCAGTGAATGCCATATTCTCTGTAACGGACCGTGCACTTAATACTATAGAATATTCTCCATTAAATGCTACCGGGTGGCAGAAATTTAATTCGCTTTTACGAATACCATTCTCTTCGAGGTTGTTGCCTTCGGACCAGACGTCTTCTATCTTCGGCTCCACGTGTCGCTTCCTTGTGCGGTCATTAAATATGAACATATTTTACCCTATACAGATAGTCCCCCTGCTTTCCGGTGGCATAACATTGTGACACCGGGAAGTTGGTAAAGATACCTTTTTTGGCGGGAATTCCTCAGACCCCCTTTGAAAAGTTTCTGACGATTGATTAGACGCACGTCTCTCCGCATTTAATGCCCCAAACACACGTCATCCCACGATTCAATATCACTTTCGCCGGTTGTTGAGGTAATTATAGCCACGATTTTAGCTGCCTATTCCTTTACTTATACGCATCAAACTTCTCCATTTACACTTCATAACTTTCCAAACTCTCTCAATGTCACGACCCAAAATCCAACTAGTCGTGATGGCACCTAACCCAACCCGTTAGGTAAGCCAACTATCCACTATCCAATTCCAATGTAATTTAACAAGACAATTAAGTAAAAAAAAATATCTAAATATTATAAATTCCCCAAAGACTGGTAGTACAAATCATGAGCTTCTAAGAATAGAGTATACAAAGCTAGTATGGAGTAAATACATCATCTATTTGAAAAGTACATAAACAGAGTTCTATGAATCTACGGCTACCATGAACAAGAGGCAGTTACAACCGGAACGCAGGTACATCTTCAGATCCAGCTCCCAACGAACGCAGCAACAGCAACAGTCAACATCTGCACGCATGGTGCAGAAGTGTAGTATCAGTACAACTGACCCCATGTACTGAGTAAGTAACAAACCTAGCCTTAGGTTGAAAGTAGTGACGGGATTTTACCAAGGTCGGGTCCACCACCAAATACCAACAACAGTTCATAACAACGTAAAGCAAATAATACAAAAAGTAACTCAGAGATAAGATGCTCAGCAAAATCATGATTTCAGAAAATAGTTCTTCCTTTCAAATACATCAGTGAAAAACCAAATCGTTTACCGAAGTTGCCAAAAATATGAATAAGTTTGAAAATAATAATTTTTTCAAAATCCTTTCAATAATGAATGAGATGTTTCATTTTTCTTTCCAGATAACCCGTGTAAAACAAATGCATCACTATGCCCATCTGTCAACATGTGTGAGAAATTATGAATGATGTGATACTGTACAGCATGAAAAAAAATACATCTCTATGTCTGTATGTCATGTGTGCATGTCAATGCGATGTAACCCAGTGATAAAATCATATGCTTACTCTCAGAGTATCATTTCACTCAGTACTCCCAATCACTCAGTCCTCCCAATCGCTCAGCACTCGCACTCGGCACTCACACTCAGTAGGTACCTGCGCTCACCGGGGGTGTGTATAGACTCCGGAGGGGCTCCTTCAGCCCAAGCTCTATAAACCGCACGGATAACTCACGTGCTATAGTATAAATATCTGGATCCACACGGATAACTCACGTGCTATAGTATCAATATTTGGATCCGCGCGGACAACTCACGTGCTGCACGGATAACTCACATGCTATAATAAGCCAATCTGGCATGCTGCGGCGTGCAGCCCGATCCCATAATTATCCTCACAATCAGGCCCTCGGCCTCACTCAGTCATCAATCTCTCCAGTCTCTCGGACTCACAATGTCATGAAAATTAGCCCAAAATGATGAATCAATAAATAGCAACAGATACTGAGAGATGATATAAAATGAATGAACGTGACTGAGTTTTAAAATTCAATTTAAATAAATTCAACAACAATATGACCTCTATGGGTCTCAATAATATTGGCATATAGCCTCAACATGATTTTAACATGATTCTCAGCTCAATAGCTCTAGTACATAGAGATATCCATAATTTCAGATAAGTTCAGGTAACTACACAGTACCACATGAATAACGGAATCACAGTTCACATAGTGCACGCCCACACGCCCGTCATCTAGCATGTGCGTCACCTCAACACCAAACACATAACACATATAATTCAGGGTTTATACCCTCAACTCCTAGATTAGAAGAGTTACTTACCCCGAACAAGCCAAATCCAATACCGAGCAAGCTGTACAATACTCCGAAAATTTGATTTCGCGCATATCAACCTCCATATGCCTTCCTATCTCCTCAATTCAAGCCAAACGACTCGTATCTATTCAAATAACGTGCAAATTAATCACAACTTACTCTAATGCTTACAATTTAAAAATTTACAAAAATTCCTAACTCCGCTCAAAAAATCGACAGTGGGGCCCACATCTCGGAATCTGACGAAAGTCACAAAATTCGAACACCCGTTCCGATACGAGTCCAACCATATAAAAATTATCAAATTCTGACATCGGATTGACCTTCAAGTCTTCATTTTATATTTTTGAAAGATTTTATAAAAATCTGATTTTTCTTTCATAAATTCACGGATTCATGATGTAAATGAATATGGAATCATGAAATATAATCAATATAGGATAAGGAATACTTACCCCAATATTTTTCCGTAAAGATCGCCCAAATATCGCCTAAACCGAGCTCCATAAACTCAAAAATGAGTAAAAATGGCAAGAACCCTATTTTATAGACCCTCTATTATTTTCGAGCGCCACAGGTAGCGTGGGGCACTGCCTGTGGCACATTTTCCAGTACCCCAACAATTCCAAGCGCCAGGGCTAGCGCCCCACGCTGCCCTGGGCGCTAGCGGCGATGGAAAATCATTTGCGACACTGAAATGGGCATAACTCTCTCATACGATGTCCGAATTCGACGATTCTTTTTGCTATAGATCCAATCTAATGCTTCAATCATAACTGAATTTGGATCACATTTGCTTAATGTGATATCATAATACTCGAAGAAGTGACGTCGAAACATCATAGGTTCGATGCCGAAACATAGCAAATCAAGTCCGATTGACTTCAAATTTTGCACATACGTCATAAATGACATAATGGACCTATTTCAAATTTCCAAAATTGGATTACGACCCTGATATCAAAAAGGTTAACTCCTCGGTCAAACTTCCAAACTTAAATTTCTATTTTAGCCATTTCAAGCCTTATTTAACTACTGACTTCCAAGTAATTTTTCGGACATATTCCTAAGTCCAAAATCACCACATGGAGCTATTGGAACCATCAAAACTCCATTCCGCAGTTGTTTGCACAAAAGTCAAACTCCGGTCAACCCTTTTCATTTAAGCTTCCAACATGAAATTCATTCTTCCGAACTAATCCCGAAACACCTGAAAATCAAAACCGACGATTCACACACGTCATAATACATCATATGAAGCTATTCAAGACTTCAAATAGTAGAAAGGAGAGTAATTACTCAAAACGACAAGTCGAGTCATTACACTCGAACTCTCTTTGCTCAACTCATACTTGTCTTCAATTTTCTCTAATCTTCTTCTTTAGAAAGAAACCATTTTTCCCTTTTGATAACAATGGACTCTTCTTCTAGAAATCCCAGTTTCTCAAAGAACAAAGGTAAAGCTGATGATGTTGCTCCTCCTACGGTGAGCACCATTATTCGAAGGA
Source organism: Nicotiana tomentosiformis (assembly GCF_000390325.3). NCBI lineage: Eukaryota > Viridiplantae > Streptophyta > Magnoliopsida > Solanales > Solanaceae > Nicotiana > Nicotiana tomentosiformis. The sequence goes on along the minus strand of NC_090817.1, from coordinate 76,282,106 downwards.
ATCTTGTCACAACTAAGGACTTCGAAGAGAAGTATCCTTCCGCACGTAGGTTGTTGGTGTGTATCCTTCTTCCATTCGTCCTTCTAGCATTCCTGCTATGAAGGAAGACTGCCATTTTCCATGATTTAAACACCATCGCTCCTGACCTAGCGGAGCAGATAACTTTACCCAAGAAGGGTTTCACGTATTTTTATACGTATCCCTTTACTTTAGGATCATTCTCTTTGAGCAGGGAGTTTTGCATCCGTTACCAGGTATGCCTGGAACAAGTAAGTCCTTCTGTATAGAGGACAGTTTCTTGTCACGCCTATTCCAGGAGACGGGAGATGAGCTATCCCTAACTCGGTTAATGCATCTTTATTCCCCCAAGATTTTCCGCGGGGGAATAATATATTTCAGCAAACGTGGCCACCATGCTTTGCTAACCAGCATGGATGATGACAACGACCGTGGGTGGATGGAATGGTTCGTTGCAGTTTCTACCATAGACATCATTCCGGCCATGACTCCATCCTTTCTGAAATAATGGAACCGTACTCGTAAGTTCATCATTTGTTCTTTCTTCTAGTTAAAGATCTCCTCATGTTGTTACTGACCCTTCTTCGTTTACTTATTTTAGCAACTCGGTGGACACCACCTAGGGTTAAAGGCTTGGACCAGTGGGTCCAAAAATTTTGGACGTCACCACGCCCGAGACCCGCACGTGGAAAGAACTGGCCCTTAAATATGGGTGGAAGGCCAAAAATCATAGTAAGTCGAACTCACCTTGTTTATACCTTTCGTATAGGAAAATTGATTAACATTTCTCTCCTGTTGAATTTAGGTCTATCGCAGGGCTCAGTTGTCGTCCCCGAGGAGGACGTTTTGGCTGAGCCTGCTAATGCGGCAAGGCTATTACAGGAGGCTTTCACCAGAACAGGTGTCTCCGAGCCTGCTTCTGGTTCAAGTGCTTCTTCTCGGAGTCCTCGACCGGAGAAAAAGAAACCAAAAAGAAGACGTTCCTCTACGGCCAGGGGAAAAAATAAAAAGGCAAAACATGTCGCGCACGAGTCGTCTTCGGATGTTGTGGTGATGAGCGTCGCACCCGAGCCGTCCATAGACACCATGGTGATTGACGATGATGGAGAATCCAGTGATGAAGGGGCTTCTCTACATAGAAGACGACAACCTTCATCGGCTTAACAGAATGCTCAATCTGCTGAGTTAGTTACACCAACCGAGGACAATGCCTCAGCACTCTAGGGGGAGTATGATATGGTGGGAAATGATAACTCTCGCTTTCGAGTCCCAGTTGTCGTGCCCGGTACCCTGAGGCTGAGTATCGGGTCCCTTCCATCTTCGGTTGATGAGCAATCAACAACCAGCACTGCATTTTCTGCAGCTGCTTCTCAACCTACAATGCCATCAGCTTCATCTCCTTCTTTACCAACTCTGCCTTCACCACCAACAACTACTACATCATCTCAACCGGCCGCAGTTTCCAGAGAAGAGGATATCTCTCCTCCCTAGTCCCCAGTTCATGGGAATTTGGGGTATAATTATTCTTCCCCTTCTGAAGATCCCCAAAGGAGGAGGAACGTCATCCTCTTGGTTTCTACCGGATGCCATCTGTGATCCCGGCCGATGGAACTTGCTAATCATCTAAAAAATATAGGAATAAAATACAAAATGTCTCGGGAGAGTGTTTGTTGAACAATGCCATGCACAATGCAGCGGCGGTATAGTCTTTGATTCCCCTGTTTTTTCTTTTATCTTTGTTATGGCAGGGTTTTGAGTTTGCATTTTTGTTTTGCAGGCCAATTTCCTTCCTTCCGAGAGGGTTTTTGATGAAGGGGCTTCTCTACATAGAAGACGACAGCCTTTGATAAGGAGGAACTTACCTTCGAGCGGGATCAAATTTTGGCCGAGCGAGACCAGACTATTGCTCACCTCTTAGAGCTGGAAGCACGAGCTGCTAAAACCGTTGAGTTGGAGGCTCGGTTGCAGCAAAGTTAGCAAGAAGTAGTGACCCTTAGCCAGGAGATCGCCCCGTTAAGGGTACAATTTGAAGAAGCTAGGGCCAAATGGGTTGAAGTTCATAATGTCGTTCTTGCTGCATTTGATCATGAGGTTGCCTCTGCAGAAGATTGAATAGTTTGGAAGCAGCCTTAAACTCCAAAACTAAAGAAGTTACTGCTACCAAGGAGAAGTATACCCAGTTGGAGGAAATACATAAGAGGGTCATAAAACACAATAAGGTTTTCAGCTCTACTGTCCACCTTGATGTCAGTCTCTGTGCCACTAGATCTGAGCGGGATAACCTTTCTGTCGAGGTTGACCAACTTAAAGAAGAACTTCAGCGCCGAGCGGCTTTCCTCATTGTTGAAAAAATATATTATGTGTTTAACATGAGTAGAAAAACCTTGGAAGAGGCCAAAGAGGGTGTCATTGACTTCGAAGCCGAAATCGCCAAGGCCCGTGAGCTGGAGTCAACTGCCCGAAGGGGTTTTCACGTCCGGCCTGATGCTACCGACACCTCTGGTTCCAGTTCTGAGTTTTCAAGAACTGAAGAAGAAACAAAAGGTGGTGATGCTGGAGGCCAAAATGGTGAGGCCAAGATATTGAGTCGGCGGCGGATCTACCCACTTCTCCTGGGGGTGAAAATGCTTCTCTTCCTCCAGGTTTCGGAGATGTAGTAGCTTCGTTTTTTCTTTCTTTTCTTTTTCATACTTTTATATTTGTGCTACTTGGCACATTTGCTGTGAATAGAAGTACTTTTTTGTTTAAGTATTGTGCAAGTTTTTCTCTTTGCGTACTTTTCATTTAAGTATTTGCACAAGTTTTACTCTTTGCGTCGAATTGTGCAAGGCTTCGGGTGTATTTTTCCCCGAGAACATTTGGATTCCGGGCATAAGTTCTTTCGGAATCAACCCTTTATCGTGAGTGTTTCATAAGAGAGGGCCTTCCTATATTTACGGTGCTCTTGAAGAGGACGTCTCCTGTTCATTACGGCACTAGCATTTGAAGTACTTGTTTAACTTTAAAATGATAAAATTAACTCATTAGGACAAGAAACAAGATAAAAACAAAAGGGCTTTAATTTATTCCTTTCATTTTCAAAAGTACATAAGCATTCGTTGTGCTAAAAAGGAATTGCCATTACTTGTGGCTAACTTGTACAACTTGTTTCTACGGGGCTGGTCACACAATCCCCGGTCCCGATGATACAACTTTGTTTCTGGGTTTTGTATTTCGGTCGATGTGGCAGTCATTGTTATCGTATCCTCATATCATCCCCCCTAGTGTTCGAATGCGAAGAATGTGAATTTAAACACTGGAAACTTTGCATCTTTGAAGATTCCACTAGTGAGTGGTTAGATAATCTTTAGTTTGGTAGCAAACTTCACTTCCCCTTGGAATTTATTCTATCGAGCCAAAGATTATCTAACAATCCCCCAGTGGCTTGCACTCATGAACGTTCGGGTAATCTTCGCCCGACAGAAAACTTTACTTCCCGGTAGGAATTTTGCTACCGAGCAAACGACTATCTAACCGCTCTGTAGTGGCTCGTTGCTTGCATGTCTTGTCATTTAAAGGTCTTATTTTTGTTGACGGAGCTTCCTTCGTAGTATGCTTTTCGTTGCTGCCTCGTTAAAAACCTTGCCAGAAAAATTTAATTGGGACAAAACTGGACAAAGGGGAAAAGAGTGCAGCACATACTTTCAGTATAGGCGAGGCTCATCAGCAATAGTATCTCTTGAGGTGTGCCACATTCCAGTTGCTCGGAAACTTTTCTCCGTCTTGATTTTTCAACTCGTATGACCCTTTCCTGGTGACATTTGAAACCCGGTAGGGGCCTTCCCATGTTGGACCTAGCTTCCCTGTATTGAGCTCCCGAGTATTCTGAGTTACTTTCCTTAAAACCAAGTCTCCTAATTTGAAATAACGAAGGTTGGCTCTTCGACTGTAATATCTTTCCATTCTCTGTTTTTGGGTTGCATTCTTATATGCGCCAAGTACATGCGTTCATCGATCAACTCCAATTTGACCAACATTGCTTCATTTTTTGTTTCTTCGTCCGCCCAGAAATATCTCAAGGTAGGTTCCCCTACTTCCACAGGAATCAAGGCTTCCGCTCCGTACAGAAGAGAGAAAGGAGTTTCCCCCGTGTTTGATTTGGCCGTTGTTCGGTACGCCCATAGTACTCCTGGTAGCTCTTCGTGCCATTTGCCTTTAGCTTCTTCTAATCTCTCTTTAAGATTTTGTATAATCACCTTGTTTGTTGATTCTGCTTGACCGTTTGCACTCGGATGATAAGGTGATGATGTGATCCTTTTGATATTTAAGTCTTCAAGGAACTTTGTGACATTTGCGCCTATAAATTGTGGCTATTTGTCGTAGGCTATCTCTTTTGGTATCCCAAATCTACAAATCATATTCTCCCACAAGAAATCTACCACTTCGCGTTTGCCGATCTTCTGATAATGACCTGCTTCAACCCACTTAGAAAAATAGTCAGTTAAAATCAAAAGAAATCTTACCTTACCAGCGGCCGGTGGTAGCGGACCGACTATGTCCATCCCCCATTTTATGAACAACCATGGCGACAAAACTGAGTGTGGTGACTCAGCCAGTTGATGTACCAACAGTGCGTAGCGTTGAATTTTTATCACATTTTTGAACATAAGCTTTGACATCTTGTTCCATTCGGGGCCAGTAGTATCCTGCCCTAATTAATTTTAACACCAAGGAATCCGCGCCTAAGTGATTTCCGCAGATCCCTTTGTGGACTTCTCGCATAACATAATTAGCTTCGGAAATTCCCAAACATCAGGCCAACGGGCCTTGGAAATATCTTATGTATAATTGACCTCCCTTGAAACTATATCGCGCTGCTTTAGTGCGTAGCGCCCAAGATGCCTTGAGATCTTCAAGCAATTTTCCATGCTCGAGATAGTCAATGATCTCATTTCTCTAGTCCCAGACCAAATTTGTCACATTTACCTCGTAATAGCTATCCGCATCCAATACCGAATGCATAAGTTGTACGACCATGCCGGAGTCCGGTCCCTTCATTTTTGTGGACGATCCAAGATTGGCTAATGTATCTGCTTCTGCATTCTCTTCCCTCGGGATGTGCATAATTGACCATTCCCTGAACCGAGCGAGCAGAGCTTGGACTTTCACTACATATTGTTGCATGCGTTCCTCTTTGGCTTCGAAGATCCCGTAGACCTGATTTACTACCAGTTGGGAGTCTCATTTGATTTCTATGACCTCAGAATCCAGTCCCCGAGCCAGCTCGAGTCTTGCAATCAAAGCTTCATGCTCTGCTTCATTGTTAGTCAGAGGAACAGTTCTTATGACCTGCCTTAGGGTTTCTCCCGAGGGCGTGGTTAGCACTATACCAAGCCCGGACCCCTTCACATTGGAAGATCCGTTCGTGAACAAGGTCCAAATTCCCAATGTCGATTACGACACCATCACTGCTTCTTTGGTAGCCAAAGGTAACAGACCAGGACTGAAATCAACCACAAAGTCAGCCAAAAGCTTGCGACTTAATCGCAGTTCTAGGTTTATAATCTATATCAAATTCACTAATTTCGAGGGCCCATTTGTCCAGCCTACCTGAAAGTTCAGATTTGTGAAGAATATTCCGTAGGGGAAAAGTGGTCACCACGGCTATCGGGTGACATTGAAAATAAGGCCTTAGCTGTCGAGCGGCGACTACGAGGGCTAAGGCCAATTTTTCCAGATGTAGGTAGCGAGTTTCTGCTCCCGTTAAAATTTTACTAACATAATAGATAGGAGATTGCGTACTTTATTCCTCACGGAATAAAATGACACTTACCGCTACCTCCGAGACCGCTAAGTAGATCAGCAATTATTCGTCTTCCTCTTGTTTTGACAGTAAAGGCGGACTTGACAAATACCTTTTCAGATCCCTCAAAGCCTGCTGACATTCCGGAGTCCATTCGAAGTTGTTCTTATTTTTTAGTAGTGAAAAGAAATGATGGCATTTCTCTGAAGACCGGGAAATGAACCTGCTCAAAGCGGCCAGTCTCCCTGTCAACCTTTGAACCTCTTTCACGCTTGATAGTTGGTCCGGGATATCTTTGATGGCTTTAATTTTATCGGGGTTAACCTCGATCCCCATTTGCGACACCAGGAATCCCAAGAACTTACCAGAGCTGACTCAGAATGCACACTTCTCAGGGTTAAGCTTCATGTTGTGCTTTCTTAGGATGTCAAAGGTTTCTCGCAAGTGTTTAAGATGATCACCTGCGTCAAAGACTTAACCAGCACATCATCTATGTAAACTTCCATGGTTTTCCCTATTTCTTTTCAAACATTTTGTTTACGAGCCGCTGATAAGTGGCTCCAATGTTTTTTAGCCCGAAAGGCATCACATTATAACAATATGTGCCGAAGTTTGTTATGAACGAAGTTTTTTCCTGATCCTCCGGGTTCATCTTTATTTGGTTGTACCAGGAGTAAGAATCGAGGAAACTCATTAACTCGTGCATGCCCGGTGTATCAATTATTGGATCAATGTTCGGTAATGGGAACGTGTCTTTTGGGCACGCCTTATTTAGATCCTTATAGTCTACGCACATACAAAATTTATTATTTTTCTTTGGAACTACTATTGCGTTAGCTAACCAGTCAGGATACTTTACCTCTCGGATTGAACCGATATCAAGCAAACGAGTTACCTTTTTTTTGACGAATTTGTTTCTGACCTCGACAATAGGACGTTTTTTTCTGCCTTACTAGAGGGATGTTGGGATCTAGGCTTAGTTTGTGCACGGCCTCTTCTGGTGGGATACCTGTCATATCTGCATGTGACCATGCGAAACAATCAACGTTAAATTTAAGAAATTTGATAAATCCAGACCTGAGCTCGGGGTTTAGTCCTGTCCCCAAGTGGAAATTCCTCTCCAAGAACTTTTCGTACAATGCAACTTGTTCAAGTTCTTCCGCTGTGGATTTTGTTGCGTCTGTTTCCTCTGGTACCTAGAAGTACCTTGGCACCTGATAGGATTCTGACGACTCCTCCCCCTGGTTGACTTCGCTTAGCTCGGAAGTAGGCGTCGGTTCCTGTAATTGCTATGTTTCATGCTCTTTCCCTTTGCTACTGGAAATTGAGATTGCATTCATCTCCCTTGCCACCGGTTAGTCCTCTTATTTGTTTAATTCCTTCGGGAGTTGGGAATTTCAGCAATTGATGATATGTTGACGGTACGGCCTTCATCTCGTGCAACCATGATCTCCCCAGGATAACATTATAACCCATATCACCATCAACTAAGGGTCGTCTTCATCACCCCCTCGGCATTCGTGGGCAGCAGGATCTCTCCACGGGTTGTTACACTTGTCAGATTGAACCCGGCGAGGAGTTTTGTGGCCAGAATGATACTTCCGGTCAACTTGGCTTGTTCCAGCACTCTGCACTAGATAATATTGGATGAACTTCCTGGGTCCACCAAAACACGTTTAATTTTAAAATCTAAGACATTTAAAGAGATTACTAAGGCATCATTGTGCGGCAGTAGTAGTCCATCTGCATCTTCCTCTGTGAAAGTAATGTCGTCCTCAGCGACTTCCCGGAGTCTCTTACTGTGGGTCATCGATACCTTTGTCTTTTTTGTCGCCGAAAATGTCTCACCATTAATCTCGTTCCCCCTGAAAAATCATGTTGATTGTCAAACGTGGAGGATATTCTCCTACTTTTGAAGGCTCCGTGTTATCCCAATTGCGGCTGTAATTATTTTTGGCTCGATCGCTCAAGAATCTCTAATATGGCCATTTTTTAGTAATGTCGCCACTTCCTCGCGTAGATGTCAGTAGTCCCATGTCCGGTGGCCGTTGGTCTCGTGATATTCCCACCACATATTAGGATCCTCTGACTGGGATCAGATCTTGGCTTCGGAAACCGTGTTTCCTTAATGTTCCTCATAGCCGATACCAACTCCACTACGCTGACATTGAAGTTGTATTCGGAAAGCTTAGGGCATGAGGAATCTCGGGAACCTGATATCTCCCTGTCCTGCAATGACCTATTATTCCGATCGCGATCAGATCTTCTTTCGATTGTGAATCTATCCACGGACCGGAAACCTCTACCGCATCCTTTGACCCTTTCATAGGGCAAAAACCGACCTCTTAAAGACCATCAATCTACGTCAAAATCATCTTTTGACTTCTCTTTATTCTTCTCCCAGTCCCGAACCTTGGTTGATGTCGGGAAACCGAGATGATCATCCTCAGTTCTTATCTTTGATTCGCACCGGTTGTAAACATCTGCCCATGTTATTGCCTGAAAACTCGAGCAGACTTTCTTTAAATTTACGGGAAGCATCGGAACATCTGGGATTCAGACCTTTAGTGAATGCTTCAGTTACCCATTCGTCCGGTACGGCCGGTAGCAGCATCATTTCCTTCTGGAACCTAGTCACGAACTCCCGCAGCAATTCGGACTCTCCTTGTGCAATCTTGAATATGTCGGCCTTTCGTGCATGTACCTTCATGGCCCCGGCATGGGCCATGATGAAGGAGTCCGCGAGCATCTCAGAGGAGTCTATGGAGTGCTCGGGCAAAAGCGAATACCATGTTAGGGTTCCTTCGTAAGGGTCTCCCCGAATTTCTTTAGTGAGACTGATTCAATCTTGTGGGGAGCTAAATCGTTCTCCTTCACCGCCGTTGTGTAGGTGGTGATGTGCTCCTGAGGATCTGAAGTCCCATCATACTTCGACACGTATGGCATTTTGAATCGCTTCGGGATCAACTCTGGTGTCGCGCTTGGTTTGAACAGCAACTGGGTATATTTCTTTGAGTCCGGTCCTTTCAACACTGGTGGTGCGCCCGAAATTTGATCTATTGGGGCGTTTATTTCCCTCATAAACCGCATGAGTTCGATTTTAAAGGGGTCACTCTCGTTGTTGTTACCAGATCTGCTACTGTTCCCCCAGGACCCATCGAAGTCGACCTCGCCCCTCGGGGTATTGTTGTCGACCCTCTGCGTTATTTTATTTGCAGGAGCACCGGGAGGAACTGGACCTCGTCCATTTGCATTGTTGGAAGCACCTGACAACGCGTGCTTCAACTCCGTCATGACCTGATCCTGTCATGTGAGATGGTCTATATTGGCCTTTTGTTGCTCTCTCAAGATCCTTACTGTTTCAACGACGTGCTCGTCTTCAACATCATCAGGAGTCGCCTCTCGAACATGTCGTGGATATTGCCCGTCGTGGACCGGCGTGGCCTCGTCCCCCTTGTTGCGGATATCACTGATTGAATCTTCGTGCTGAGGCTGATTTCCTTGGGCCTCAACGTTGTGTGCGATGTTGACACAGTCATCTGCCATTTTCTATAATTTTTGCTAAGAACAAATAATCAAACGAGTTAGTAATAGATGCAAGGACCAACTCAATTACACAACTGTCTAAGTCACACTGTGGCCGCCAAACTGCTTACCTATAAAGCGGTACAGTTGAATTTATATGTGGTTTATAGACAAGTGAATCGATTTGATTCCAAAATGATAAATAAATTAGAAAAACATATAAGAATTGGCCTTGAGGTTGAGATAAAACAACATAAATCGTGGTTGCGGGAGCAGAGCTTCCGGAGGTAGTAATAACAATATAAATAAGTAAGAAGATAAAATTGTATTGAGCTTTGAACAGAGTATAGTATATGTTTGTTAGAAAATTTGTATCCCTTACAATGATTGTAGAGCTCACTATTTATGGTTGCACCTAGGGAACAAGGTCCTAGGATCAAGCCCTCTTAAACGACAATTATGAGGGTCATTGAAGAATGTGTAATGGGACAGTAAGTGCCATATTCTCTGTAGCGAACCGTGCACTTAATGCTATAAAATATTCTCCATTAAATGCTATCGGGTGACAGATATTTAATTCGCCTTTATGAATACCATTCTCTTCGAGATCGTTGCCTTCGGACCAGACTGTCTTCTGTCTTCGGCTCTACGTGTCGCTTCCTTATGCAATCATTAAATATGAACATATTTTACCCTATACACCCCTATCGTTGGTTAACGTCATTTTTAGTTGAACCCGCTTGCGTAAAATTCTAGGTCCGCCATTGTACTCGATTATGCAAAAACTGTCTGGAATACATTGAACAAAAATGAAGAAAGACATTTCTTTCACTCTTCTTATTCTCTCATTCACAACTATCCGTGTTAGAAGTTAGTACCATCATCTGGTGTGAAATGCAAAACTCATCAGACTACTCACTGTTAGTACTATGATGAATCAGAACCTAAGAATCTGTGATATTTAACATAGGTTGATTGAAGAAAATGAAGCATATACAGTATTTATTGACAATGAAAAAACAAAACTGCTTCATGCATCCCAAGTATTCAAGGTGAACGTCTGCAACAGTTTCTCTACAGTCTGGGAGCATGGAATCAGCTGTTCACGCGACTTGAATTTAGATCATATAAGTCTTGTACTGTATGAACCACAATGTGAGCACTTGTGATAGAGCCAGTGGAAGGAAGCAGTTCCTCTCTTTTGACAATCATTGCATAGTATAACCTGTATATATGTAACCTTCTCAGTGTGAACAGGATTGATAATACATTAACCCCAATTCAGAAGAATATTCATAAATGGAAACAGAACATGCTTTAAGTGAACCTGAATCTGGCCAGCATACTCCTCGGGAATTTTCTCCTGAGAAAGAAATGCATCTAACATCTCAAAGAGCACCTGAAATTGAGCACAAAATGAGCTGCATATTCAATACAATTTTTAACCATGAACCAGTAATGAGCTTTGACGTTCAACAGTTTTTCTGACCTTCATGTCCCCAAGAGTCTTGCTACAGATTGGGCATGTGTAATGCGTTTCAGTGTAGTCCTAAAAAGTGTATTTAAGGAAAAAATATGAGCAATACCGTCTGAAAATTCCTTTAGTTTTAGTTAACTAAGAGAACTTTGCATGAGTTTTATACCTGAAAACATGTAGAGTGCATCAAATGACCACAAGGAAGTTGCTTAACAGGAGAAGCGGAAGTGAAAATGTACTCATGGCAGATTGGACAGTTATCCTCCAAGCACTTCTCTCTACATGTGTGAACGGAGAGAGCCTTTGACATGCAAGCATTGCAGGTCATGCAATGGAAGTATCCAATGCCCAATCCCTTCCCCAGTCTGCACAAATTGCAGAATGGGCAGTGGTATATCTGTCTGTTCAAACAAGTTGTGCCAGAATTAGATTGTTGGAACAGACATAATGCTAGTCTACGAAGTTCGAAATAACTGTCTTTTTTCTCAATTACAATTTACAAACAAAAAGAGCTCCTTATTTGTATGACCGCAGTTAGCCTCCAGCTTTCTTAATTGAAACACCCTAAGAAAGTTCCACTTTTTTGCTTCCTCATTTTGTGGCTTCTACTCTACCAAAGAAACTGCACAAAGAATTAAAATAAAACCTTTTTGAATAAAGACTAAAAAGCAATTGATGGACCTCTGAATCAGTTCTAATAAAGGTAGCCCGCTCAAAAGAGAAAGTTATGTGGCTAGTGAAGGCACAGATATATAGTTGATCTCTTGATAAACTAAGAGCACCAACTACATCTTTCTTTTTTCACCAAAAACTTATTTTCTTAGGCATCATTTTCTATTTGGTATTACTAAATATTGTCTATAGGGATCCTTTATTCGACTAAAAGATTTCTCATTTTAAGCCTTTTCTTTGAGACAACAGTCATGAAGAAGCAATCTACAAGATACACTCTATGCAGTTAGTTCCATTAAAAGAAATTGTGGTTCTATAGCCCATACATAACCTCTTAAACATATTCATCAATAATTTGCAACTTGGATGCATTTTGATTAAAAATTTGCAACTTGGATGCATTTTGATTAAAAATTTGCAACTTGGATACATCTCCTTGAGAAATCAACTTCTACTTTCTTGAATTCATTTGATACTGCCGAACACAAAAGTATTCCATATAATAATCTACCAAATTTTCCATAGAAGCACTAATGGTTTGTTGAAAGGAGAGAAAAAATCAACCAGAAGAATGTAAACCCGACTTTCTCACCTTTCGTCGTCAAACACTTTGCAAATTCTGCAATAGTATTTAGCCATGGAGAAATTGTTGCAAGAGAGAGATGCGCAATTGGGACGGAGTGGTTGTATCTTCAAGCATTTCATGCACATTATTTGGGTGATAGATTTTCTGCAAGCATGTCAACCAGAGTTGGGATATGTCAAGCAGCACAAAAGAAAGGAAAGTCCTGAAGTTACCAATAGGCAAGGAGACCAAGTGCGTCCCACTCAGACCTGTCCAGACAATGATCAGTAATTTCATCGTGACACCGTATGCATGGGAAAAGCTCATTACAACATGGAGCAAGTAGCTTGCAGCTTCTCTTGTAATGGTTGCAACCAAAAACTGATTCTTTTTCATCACGAAATGATGGACATCGACCAGTAATTTTCTCCTTATCCTTTGCAGTAGCAACCTCTGAATGAGACTTCTTCTGTGTCAAAATCCATTGACTGAAAGAAACCCATATAAAGTCAAATCAAATAAAAGAGGCAGAAGAAATATACTGAAATCTAGAGAAAAGAAGAAAGTTTAGGTGCTTTTGCATTTATCTTCAGTAGTGGTAAAACCATTTATATACTTGCACGTCAACAAATTGCCATTCCAAGGATTCTAGAACAAATGTAGTTCACCTTATAACATTTCAACAATCCACAGGAAAATTGACTTTGTTTTTTTCTAAGAGTCACTGTGTAAAAGCTCAATTCTTTGTGCTCCTGGATATCTCCATTGTATTATCACTCTACGTTCTAACATACATTATTCAAGTGCAGTCGTACAATTTTGAGAGCTAGAAAAAGTTCTGGAGGAGCCCTTAGAAAAAGATAAACAATAAAACTAGATAATGCAGGAACCAAGTTTCCGATTCTCTCTTCTTTGTGCCACATTTGCCAATCCAGATCCAATAGCAAGCACTGCACGGAAATCATGCTAAAAGCAGGACTAGAGACTGAACTGATGATGTACATGTATTATGCACCTATTCAGTTATCTGATACTAGTGATGGTTCAATTAAACAAACTAATGCTGTTTAGGTATGGTGCATTATATTTCATGTTTATGCAGTTATCTGGTACTAGTAATTATGTTACCATATATAGTTGCTTCCAAGAAATAAATCAAAGGGTAGAAGTTGAAAATGTATTTGCCTCATTAGCAAGCTCTGCATGAGGTATGATTTCTTTTCAGAATCCAAAGAGGAATCGCATGATACTCTTCTTACTACGTCGACCAGCTTGTCTTGAGTCAGCATTAGATGGTTCTCCTTTTGCCTTGACTGCTCATATAATTTTGTATCCCAGCAAGTTATTTCTCTCTGATCAGCAATGTCAATTGTGTCGTTGCATCTCTTCTTGTCAACCTCAGTAGAATGCTGTGTTATATCTCCGAATAGATCACCATTTTTGTTCCCCTTGGTATTCTGGGTTTTATCTGCAGCAAAAGATCCAGATTGACCATACTCATGATCAGCAGACTCTGTCAGTGAAAAGTTCTCCCCTTTTTCGGGGAAGCTGCTTGGACTCCTGAAATCATCTCTTGACAGATATTTAGACACAACTTCTAAAGGATCAATAGCCAATGAAGGAGAAACCTTTGATCCCTTTTCGGCATTTACACTCTCATCCTTATTTACACCTTCCCACCACTCTCCCAGCCACTCAAAAAACTTTGTATTTTTTGTGGCTTTGCGCCAGATTGACATGATGCCGTGCTGTTCTTCTGGTGTTAGAGATTCCATCAGCCAGGGAATCATCTCTTGTAGATTCTCCGCTTTTGTTCGTCCAAGGATGTCTCCAATAATCTTTTCTTGTTCCTCAACAGAAAAGTGTTCTTTGAATAGTGGCCACAGTTCAATTTCTTCACGGTAGATGTGGTCAGTGAGTGTTTTATGCATAGATATGCATGTATCATGGAGATTTAAGCACAACTTTTTGTATTTCAGCTTATTACTGTCAACCATGTCCACATCACCTAGCAAACCGTTGATCTCATTTAAGATGACAGAAATTTTGTTGAATTGCTCAACCTCCAATTTATGGTCAATACCATATGAATGGCTGACATTCTGGAGTTGTCCCTTAGATTCCAAGGCAGGAAAGGCAATTTCATCCTCGGACTTACTATGTAGCTGGTATAGAAATTGTACGAGATGGAACCGTCTTTCAAATTCAGTAAGAATTCCAACATCTTCAGCCAACTTAACCGACAGAGAAAGAACATACTGCAAATCTCTTTTTAGGGCCTTGTGGAAGAAATGGAAAAAGTCGATTGGTTTTACATCAAGACTGTAAAATCCCATACCATCAGCAGCAGTTGCATTAAGGAAGCATACGTTTTTTAGCGAGTCCGAGAAAAATATATGAAGATTGATCCCATTAGAATAAGGTGTATCATGCTTATTATTTAGTGTCATGGCTGAATTTGGTCCAAGTAAAACAGTCTTAGATCTATCAGAAGATTGCATTTCCGAGTGCCAGGAAGAACTTCCAGAACTCTTACTCCACTTCTCAAACAAATAGCTTCTGCTACAGAACATTTCTTCCAAATCTTTTCTAAACTTCTCAACAGAGATTTTGCCAGAATAACCCATCCGAACCCACTCATATAAGAGAGTAGCAAAGGACTTGTTAACTACAGCAGATCCTAACTTTATATTGTTTAAAATCACCTTGGACTCATCCTCAGATAAATGAGCAGAGAACCAAGTAATCAGGCACTTTAGCAACCCAAGTGGCAACATATGCAGGCTCATGTACAATGACCAGAGCTGCAATTCATGACTGCAGGTCTCTCGAATGAACAGAAAAACCTAAAAGAAACCAGGGGAACAAAAGTCAACATGAAGTCTAATTTCTAACTACTTGGGAAACACCTTAACTGTGAGGAAGTAGCTGAAAACTATTAACAGAAGAAGCCAATTAGTCCATAATAATTACACAAAGGCATGTCTTTCGCCTGTAGTAAAACTACAGCTGGAAAGGCAGCATACCTGTGTTTCTAGAAGCTGCAGCTTTTTGTTGATCCTCGCGACAAATGATTCCAGTTCTTGGCAAAGCATATCTGTGAAAACCCTTAATTGAATTCCCTCATGTAGCTTATAGTAAAGCAATCTCTGCAGTTCTTCAATTTGACTTCTTTCAATAAATTGTTCATGAAAAGTAGAAGGAGCATCCTTGGTCAATTGATCTACCAAGGGATAATAGATTTGATCCAGTGCATTGCTGTAAATTAAAGCAACACTCAGAAAAATAAAAAACAATAAACATGAAATTATCTTATACCTACCGAATTTTGAAATGATAAATCAGTATCCCAGCATGTCATTTTTTTGAGCATTTGACAAAATACATTAATGTCTAAGGGAATAAGATCACATTGACTTTTCATCAAGTACAAGAATTTAGCTGAGAAGTTACTGAATGAACATGGCCTACTACCTGTAGAATGTGAACACATCTGCAAAAAACTTCAACTGGGTAATTACTGACGACAAGGTTGAAACACAAAGCGAGCTTCTTAATTGATATAGCTCCTCCATAATTACTCTTAGATCTCGTGTAATAGCAGCATGCCAGATATGAAAACCATCAATCGGATTCTGTCCTTCTGAAGCCTCCAGCTGCTGCTTTTCCCTGCACTGAACCATCAGCACATCCAGTTCAAATATGTACTTCATATTGGCTGCTCCATAATGAAATTTAGCTCCTCTTCCATATTTTATGCAGGACCAGAAAGACGATTCCTTGTTATCGTCAAGCCATGAGATGAACACCTTCAAAATTTGATGCAAACTAGTTAGATCGGGGACTTGGGACTTTAAACTTACAATATATATAGTTGGAAAAATTTCTTCAACTCTACCTCTTGAATAAGTTTCTCTTCAGGTAAGACTAAATGTATGAAATTCAGGAAGTCTGCCTTTTCATCTGAAGAAAGACTAGCTGTTAGCCATGGCATAAAATCCTGCAGTATCATTAGAGGAACACTACATAGGTACTGCCAAACAAGCCTAGCCTGCTCTTTGGAAGTGAATTGCTGCATCATCAAAGGAAAAATCTGCGAGGAAATTTTAGTTGCTAGAGATTTCAGGAAAGAGAGATCACATAAAATAGGGAATCTTCTTTTAAGAATTAATAACATCACCTTAGGGAATCTTCTTTTAAGCATTAATAACATCACCTTTGAGCACTCGACTGTTTTTAAGTCTATCAGCAAAACTTTGCGTTGATCTCATTTTCAGATAAATATAGAGCTAATTTACTACGCATGAATCCGCAATACAAGTCAACAACAATAACTATGCTTCAATCCTAAGAAATCAGGGTCGGTTATATCTCACTGTCCATGTTGCTCCATTTAAGCCTGTCTCGGTGCATTACTATAAAAACTTAGTTTCTCTAGCCCTATAAGTTCGTTATATTTCTACAGGCATATAAATATCTAACCAGACTAAATTAAGTGATACAAGTATTTCATAAAATTTTGAAGTCACTGGATTTCTTTCACCCTTCATAAGTGGCTCTCGCTTCAACTGCTACTGGATAGCAGTTGAAAGACCGTAAGGCAGCCAAGTGTTAGGGGCAAGCTCCCGCACAAGAATTAAAAATTTCACGCACATTGATTTGAGAGATAATGAAAGTGTCTAACAAGTTAATATTGACACATCTGGATGGGAGGTTAAGTACCATGTCTTTCCATCAAGAAAGAAGGACCAAACATACAATGCAAAGAACTAAAATGGTGCGTTATAGGGATAAGAAGATCGGAATATCTATGTCGTATACTTGTATTTCCTTACATAGTTACAACACCTGATTTTACAATCCGGGCGGTAGGTTGCCTTAGATTCTTGGCTCTTAGTGATAAGCCTGAGTATTTTGGCATGCAGAGCTATACACTAATAATTTACCGTTTCATCTGTAAAATTAGAAAGATGTGACATCAACTCATGCGTCTCTCCTTCTCCATGCTTGCAATAGAGAAATCACAACTCATTCTATCTAATAGGGGGTCTCAAAAACTAATAGAGGCCTACGAGCGAGAAATTGATTACAGTTCAGATCAAAAGTAGATAAGATGCTGAATACCTGCTCCTCTTCTTTCAGCATGTGCTGAGAAATCGTTGTCTGGATGGTACCTATGCTACATGTAAGTTCATTAAACAGAATAGGAATCTCCTCTTTCTCCTTTTGTAAGCGATCCAAGCAATTGAAGATGGAACTGAAGAGATCATCTATACTAGTGTGTTCAAGTGAATATGTGAAGACCACATTCTTCACTTGTGCATCTAGTGCTTGAAAAAGGACCTGTCAATGTCAAAATTCAGATTTTGGAAAATTAGATGAAACTTGAAGGTGGAAATTGAAGTCGTAAGTAGATGAAAAAACAGATAAAGACAGTGAAATTGGTGATCAACAGAAAAGAATACATCTCTATATTGTTCAACTGTGCTTAAGATCTACCATTTCATTCCTATGCACTCATGGCTTATCTTTGAATCTCCTTGTGAATTTTAAGCATCAGCAATAGGTAATATCTTAACAAATGCCAGTGCTTTTATCAGAACATTAAGTAAGCTGAGTATACTGCTGAAAAATGAGATTTCTTGGTGAAACTACCCCCTAGCATCGTTCTTTTTTGTCAATATGTAAGTAGTTTAATTAGGTGCAGTTTGTTTGTGGCTTTTTGTCGAACATTACTAAGCTTAAGCGCGATTTGAAACAAAAAAGTAGAGAGTAGAGATAGCACACGGTTATTAAAGCCCACAAGTCAATAAATGTTTAATTACCTCATCTTCAGCAGCGCAATGGTACTTATATACAAGCTTCAAGAAGTGAAACCGCCGGCTAAGTTCATCAACTAATTCACCACCACGAGACCCCGTATCCAAGGCTTCAACCGCTATACGACGAATCTGAACAAGTTCAACATCAACAGCTCTATGAGAAAGAACGAAAAAAAGAATAGGCGATTCAACCAATAACTTCACATCAGCAAGTTCAGAATAAGAAGAAGATGGCAACGCATCATTCTTCTTCGATTCTCCAATACCACCCATTTACCACCACCTATCATGAAAATTGAAAATTAAAGGTCAATATAATGGCATATAATAGATTTATTTGTTTCTTTGCCTCTTGCGTTGTGGCCTCTTTGGTGCCTCTTCAAGTTCAAAATCTTTATTTTATTTGTTTATTTATGGCTTCTATCTAGTATAAGATTCCAAATTTCTTATGTTGTGAAGCTAACCTAACCACTATTTAATCTATTCTTGGCGCCATGCCTGTGTTATGTTGACATTCATTTGATGTAGTAGTATTTTCCATGTGATACATAATCCATGTCTTAGGGATTTTCCCAGTTTGCACCTCTGCCTTCAAATTAACGATTTGGCCTTCTATGTTTTTTTTTTTTTTTTAAAAACCAAAACTTTTGCCCTTCAGCAACTTTTTGATGGAAGGCTATGCTAAATAATCCATTGACCATTTCAAGCATCAAAAGAAATTTATTTGTAAATATTTACCTTACAAAAATACACAAAACGTGTAAGTCTTTATTTATTTATTTTAACACTTCTTTTTGTTGTCTCTTATAAAGATTTATTAAATTATTTTTATTTTATATAGTATTCTTTTCTTTTCTATCCATCAAAATGATTAACGCATTACTATATTTAAAAAATCTTTATCTCAAAAATTCTATTTTACCTTTAATGACATATTCTTATAGGAAATAAAATGGCAGGTTGAAGGTCATTAGCTACTTAGGATACATTTAGTATCTTGTATATTTTGAACTTAAAGAGAAACTAACTTTTTTTTTCATGCACTAGTTAAACACCATTTAGAATAAGGTCTAATTTGTACGCTAAAAATATGAAAGTTATGGTGCTATATGCGCAACTTAAAGAGTTTGACCTCTAATAATTAGGTACCTAAAATACAAATTTGCCTTAAAAAACTTTTGCAAAGGATATCTCTAAATAATATCTTAATTAGTACTTTTTCATCTAAACTTGCAAATAAATTATCTTTGCACGCCTGAAACAGTTTCAGGAGGAAAGCATGAATTTAATAAGCTTTAAATAAATCTCCAAATGCTTGCCTTTCATATTTAATCCCATGCTAACTCTCACTGGGCACGTGCTGTCAACGTGACCACACAAGTTCCTCTCGTGTCTTTCTTCTCTCAACTTTTGGATTTCTGAGTGTTTAATTAATGTGCTCATACTGACAATGTAAAATATAAGACATTAAATTATTGTTATTGTTGTTATTATGATTTTGTCTTATCATAAATTATATATTTAGTCAATCATTTAATATAGCCGACTATGATTTTCAATTCTCGTCATAAATTTTAAACCCCCGTCGCCTTGTCTACTATATCATTTTTCAAAGTAAAAAAAGTGAAAGAAATTCTATACCTAGTTGACCTACGTACAAAATCCAAATCTGATTTATTATGATGTATCAAATCGTTGACCATCGTACAAGAATCAACATTGATTTAGATGTTTTTTTTTTTTTGCTAGATTTCTGGAATGACACGAGCATGAATCATAATAAATATGTGTGCCATGAGAATGGAAAATTTGCAATATCTCGAGTGATATTAGTCTCTATTCCCATTTTTTTTTAATTTGGTAAAGATATGATCAAGTCTTTACAATTGAATTTTTTTCTAAAATGAACAAATTAGTGGCTAGTCCGGCAATTTTTTGTGGATAGAACAAGATATGCAGAATGAAGATAGTACGAAGTCTTGAGGACTCCCAAAACTTGTGAAAAATTGAATAACACAAGCAAATTTTGTGAGACATAATTTGTGAAAAATGTGTACTAAAGTTATATCTGCTCGTCATAACTTGCGAACTGTAAATTTTGGCCGTCAGACAGAATTTTATAGACAATTTGTACCAATATTTTGAGACGCCTCGCATAACTTGTTGATAGAAACTTAGGGTCCACCAAACTGTATAGAGAACCGGGTTCTCTAGCAGTTCCCACATAACACACACAGAGAGATAAGTAAATGACACAACAGAGTTTTACGTAGAAAACTCCTAGCTCACGGGATTAAAAACCACGACCTACAATCGTAGGATTTCAACTTCACTAACCGAGCAAGTTCAGATTATAACCTATTGTAACCTAGGAATTAACATCTTAAGCTCTCGCTCACTTGTAATAACTCTATTACAAGCCTCTTTGTGATAACACTATTACAAAGCTAACAACTTGACTCACTATAGTCAAGACACAAACACAAGGTTTATGATTTTACAAAAGGTTTCCTACACAATGCTTCTAGCTAAGCTAAGTAGGAATTAAAAGTAAATTACTTTAACAAAGGTACAACATAACGAAGGACATATAATAACTCAATGCAGGAAATTGGTCCTTCGTTATTATGTTCTCTATTCTTGAAGCCCTGGGTGCCACTTGCAAGTTGGCAATACACTTAAGAGAAAGCTTGATGAATTCTGGAATGTGCAAGTGTGTTATTTTCCCTTTGCTTCATGTTAATATTTGGTACAAGGGCATTCCCCATAAAGTGACTGCTGCACTGTTTGCATTGTTGCATGTGTGCATAGGAACAGTTGCAGCGACTTTACAACTGTGGGGAGTTGACTGGTATAGTCAGTAAGGGAACTGATGTTCATTTGTTCCCTCTTTTGTTTCTTTGACTCTGAGTGTTGGAACATGTCCCAGACTTGAGACTTGTTGATCTTGAGCACGTTAAGGATGTGGAACAGGTTCCCTATCTGGTTCTTATCATTAAGTTTGTTAGATCATCAAAACATAACAGGACACATAGACACATAACCTATCAATTTTCCCTTTTTTGATGATGACAACTTGTAATTGAAGTTCCCCCTGAGAACTAGAGCGCCATAAATATTTCTTGTATTCCCTCTAAACCCGTTCCCCCTGAGAACCAGAGTACCATAAATATTTCATGTATTCCTCCTGAACCTATTCATCCTCAATTAATTTCCTCCTTTTGGCATCATAAAAAGATTGGTAACAAGTAATAAGCAAAAAGGAGTCTAGCAAGCTTAACTCATGCCACATGTGTGCACACAAACATGACTAAGAACAGAGCATAAGAGCAAGGCATGCATAGCAAAAGGACGGGATATTCATTAATTTAGAAATAAACAGGGAGCAGAATTAGCAGTATCATTTGTTACATAACCATCCACAAAGTAAAACAATAGAAAAAGTACCAAGGACCAAAACAGAGGATAGACAACTTAAACTGGATATTGGGATGGGGCGATTTTTAAGGAGCACTGGAAGGGGGAGGCAGAGATGAAGAGGCAAGGGTTCTAAGGAGAATATCCATTTGAGCATTTGCTGACACTTGCTCATTAAGTAACCTCTCCTTCAGGTCCTCGACCTGTTTCCTGAGTTAAGTATTTTCGTTGGTCAGACGGGCAACCTCTGCGCCTTGTATACTGCTGGAACCAGGTGCCTCTTGGGCCTGACTAAGTTGTCCCTCAAGAATGACATTTCGTGCCTTCAACTTCCTTATCTCTTCGTTCTAAGCTTCAATCGGTTGAGAGATAATAGAATTGTTGTCGACCCCTCCTTTCTTATCGATGCACTCATACTCTTCTAATGTGGTCTTGGAGAAAGTCTGATTGCGAATATCCATTGTAGCATTTCCCAAAGGGACTTTGAAGAACTCAAATACCTTAGTGAGTAAAAACCCGTAAGGCAACCCATGACTACCATCCTTAAAATATGTCACTTTCTTCATATACTCAATCTTAATGTCCGGCAGATTTATAGTGGAGTAGGCATCCAGTGCTTCCATAAGGAACAGGTCTGCTTGAGACGTAATGGAACACCTTTCTGCACGTGGGAGCAAAACCTTGTTGCCATCTCAAACAATAGTTGGTACACTAGAAGGAGGGCCTTCTTGTGTACCCGTTCCCCCTGTTGCACTGCATTATCCTTCAAAATGGCATTTCTGAAGATTGGAGAACAAGTCCCCTCAATGGATGATATGCCACCAGTAGGCACTCCCAAAATTGTTCCCAACACAACCTTATCCATCAAAAAGTCAACACCATTCACCTTCATGCATATGTTGTCATCTTCAATTGTGAACATGTCTGCATAGAAGCTGTGCACCTCTGCCTCATACACCTTAGGACTCTCATTTGTGAACAAATGTGTCCACTATTGAAACTCACAGATATCAACCAGTTGGCGCATCTCTGTCATGTCAAGAATATCAAGAGAAAATGTTCTGCCCCACAACACCTTCTGGTTTCTCAGATTTTGTCTTCCTTCATCCTTGGCCACACCCACCTTGGCCTTCTTAGAGGAACCTGGTTCCGCATTGGCACCAGCCTCCCGTTTCACAGATTTTCTCACACTTTTTCCTTTCTCGGCAGACTTCTCAGACACCTTTTCTCCATACTTTTCAGACACTTTCTCACCAGACTCCTCAGCCACCTTCTCACCAGACTTTTCAACTTCAACATTGCTAACCTCCAGCACTCTCACAAATGACTATTTCCTAGATTTTGGAACTGTAGGTTTCTTAGAGGAATTACGAATTAAGGAAATAGGTTCCTCATTCACATCGTCATCAACATCAACAACAAGTGATGGAGGCACTACCTCTTAATTTACTACCTTTCCACCCTTCATCAACCTCCTCTTTTTTTCTTCTTCTTTGTTTTTCTTAAGAACTGATTCAAGAGCTTCCTTCTTTTGCAGCCTAGTAGTATGTCTTTTAGGAGTGGGATTTTTGGGAGTTTCCCTACTACTCCTTGCAGCAATAAAACTAGCAACAGAGATATTGTCATAATCTTCTTCACTATCCTCATTCTCTTCCTCAAAAAAAGATCTAATCTCAGGAATAACAGTGGTTAATGGCTCAGCATCGAAATGAGGAGAGGGAGTGGGATCAGTACTGACATGGGGTTCTTTTGAAGAATAGGGGGTTTCATCCCAAGTCAGAGCAGAGGGCTCCTTTTGGGCTGAGGGATCAGGTCCCTCATGTGGTTCCTCAGTAGTACTTTCAGGTGCCAGATTTTCAACAGGCACCAGTTCCTTACTCTCTACCTGTAGACTATCACCTTCCCCCTGAGACCCATTGGTTTCAGAAACACCTTCATAACCACTAACTAAACTACCCTCAGCAGCTATTAACAACATATTCTCTATGGCCTCTTGTTCATTCAACCCCAAAGTAGATTCAGAAGACATAGGAAGAATATTACTTGTAGGGTTGACAACATTTAAGTCAAGGTTTGGGGTAATCAGCATTGATTCTTCACCACTACAAACCACACTTTGTTGTGCCTCAGAACTTTCTTCTACTTGCATATTGGAGACTTCTTGATTTTTTTCTCCCTCTACTGTTTCTCCCTCAGCCATGTTTTTCGGCGAGGCAGAAGAAGAGGTTACAACCACAAACCTCTTTGGGTTCAAAGTTTTACGACTCCAATGAGAACCAGAACTCGATTGGACTGGAGAAGAAGTAGAAGGTGGTTGAGAATCTTGTGTGGAGTTTGGACTTAGTGGCATGGGGGACTTGCGCTCTGTCGCCTGTGCTTCATGAGATGAAGACACAGTGGGAATGACACCTGGAACATTTGAGGCTTCTAGATTCTCAGACATGGTGGGGATTTGTAGTAAGAACTTAAAGAAAAAGAGTATTTGGTTGTTGAGAGAAAAAGGGAGATTTTTGACTTTTGATGTGAAAAATGATGATAGAGACAGCGTTTGGGTTTATTTAAAGAGGGTGAGGGACCAGTTAGGAATGGGTATTAATTCTCTAGGTAGTCAGGTCGATTAGGAATGGGTGTGACACTTGGATTCTAAAGAAGGGAAAAAGAGAAATTGGTATTTTAATGACGTGGCACTTTCTCAGCCGTTAAAAAGTTGTATATGAGAGTACAAAGGGACTACCAACCTGTGTCAAGGGAAACAGGTTCCCTGACAAGTTTTGTAAATGTGAGCATCATCATTTTACCAACATGCAATGCCACTAGCTTCTTGGTTGCTCTGTAATTTCCATGCATGTCTACTTGTAACGGTATAGAAATGAGTTAGAACTTGCCAGAAAATACTTTTTCGTTGTTTTACCTGTTCATTTCTTTCATATCCAATCATTGAGGGACCGGGTGCTCAGCTTGACTTTATCAACCCAAGTGTCAGCCGATTCTTCTCAAAGTGCTCTCTACTCAGTGCTTTGGTGAAGATATCTGCAATTTGGTCTTCTGTGCCGCAAAACTTCATGCAGATAAGCCCTTTTTCCATATTGTCTCTGAGAAAATGATGTCGCATATCAATGTGCTTCATTCTCTTGTGCTAAACTGGATTCTTTGCCATGTTGAGAGCACTGGTGTTATCACATAGTAATGGCATGCAATCAGAAAATACACCAAAGTCCTCCAACTGCTGCTTGATCCACAACAATTGAGTACAGCAAGAGGCAACTGCCACATATTCAGCTTCTACAGTTGAAAGAGCCATTGAGTTTTGTTTCCTCGTACCCCATGAAATTAGATATGATCCCAGAAAATGTGCCATGCCATATGTGCTTTTTCTATCCACCAGATAACCAGCATAATCAGTGTCAGCATACCCAATCAAGTCAAAATTGTCTTCTGAAGGGTAGTAGATAACCAGATCATGTGTTCCTTTGAGATATCTTAGAATTCTCTTGTCAGCCTTCAGATGATATTCCTTTGGATTGGATTGAAACCTAGCACATAATCCTACGCTGAATATGATATCTGGTCTGCTTGCTGTGAGATACATGAGTGACCCAATGATATCTCTATACATGGTCTCTTTCACAGGAGAACCAGGTTCATCTATGTCCAGACGAGTGGCAGTGGCAATAGGAGTACCAATGACTTTTGAACTTTCCATCTCAAATCTCTTTAGAAGCTCTTTGATATACTTCTGCTGACTTATCATTGTCCCCTTAGTAGTTTGCTTAACCTGCAAACCCAAGAAGAAATTCAATTCCCCCATCATGCTCATTTCAAACTCGCTGCCCATGAGCTTTGCAAACTCTTCACACAGAGAATCATGTGTTGCACCAAAGATGATGTCGTCAATATATACTTGCACAATGAGCAAGTTCCTCCCTCATTTCTTCAGAAATAGGGTATTGTCAATTTTTCCTCTTGTAAAGCCATTTTCTAGGAGGAATTTGGACAAGCTTTCATACCAAGCACGAGGAGCCTGATTCATCCCATATAAAGCTTTGTCAAGTTTGAATACTCATGACATTCGAAGCCAGGTGGTTGCTTGACAAATACTTCTTCTTTTAAATATCCATTCAGAAATACACTTTTGACATCCATTTGGAACAATTTGAATTCCATATGAGATGCAAAGGCAATGAGGATTCTGATGGATTCCATTCAAGAAACCGGAGCAAAAGTTTCATCATAGCTAATCCATTCTTCTTGATTATAGCCTTGAACTACTAGCCTTGTCTTGTTCGTTGTTGTGTTTCCAAACTCATCAAGTTTGTTTCTGAATACCCATCTAGTTCCTATAACAGTTCTCTCAGCAGGTCGAGGAACCAGGTATCATACGATGTTCCTCTCAAATTGATGGAGTTCATCTTGCATAGCAATAATCCAGTCAACACCTTCCAATGCTTTCTTGATATTGTTGGGCTCAATTTGAGAAAGGAAGGCCGAAAAGGCAAGTGAGTTTCTTGACTTTGATCGATTTTTAATCCCTGAGTCAAAAGGAGTGATCACGTTTTGAAGAGGTTGTAAAATTTTGTGCTTCCAGTTAGATACATGAATCTCATTGTGAGAGGATCCAGGTTCTTCTGAATGTGGTCCATTGTTGACATGAGTCCCGCTTCTCAGCTCAGCATCTGGGGTTCCTTGCACAGCATCAATAACTCTATTCTCAGCTTCAATTATTGTGATTGAGGGACCAGGTTCCTCTACATCAGTTGGAGATACAACTGTACCATCTTCATTTGATTCCTTGACGTGACTCATCATGTCGGCCTTTCCATTTTCCATAACAATGACTTCACCAGGAACCATTGACTGCTCTCTGTCTTGATCGATCTTATCATGTGAATCATTCCCACATAGGTGGTACGATTCATCAAAGATCATATGTATGCTTTCCTCAATACATTGAGTTCTTTTATTGTAGACTTTGTAGGCTTTGCTTTGTGATGAATAGCCCAGAAAGAATCCTTCATCACTTTTGGCATTAAATTTTCCAAGTGCTTCTTTGTCATTATTGAGGACAAAACATTTGCATCCAAATGTCCTTAAATATATTAGATTGGGTTTCCTCCCGTTTAGCAGCTCATACGGGGTTTTGTTCAAGAGGAACCTGATCATGCACATGTTCACCAAGTAGCATGCAGCGTTAACTACTTCTGCCCAGAAGCTTTTTTCAACGCCACTGTCAATCAACATTTTCCTTGCTATGTCTTCAAGAGTCCTATTTTTCCTCTCCACAACACCATTTTGTTGAGGTATTTTTGGAGCTGAAAAATTATGACTTATGCCATTTTCAGCACAGGATTCATCAAATTTTGCATTGTCAAACTTTGTGCCGTGATCAGATCTTATACACACAACATTATAGCTCATCTTCACCTGGATCTTCTTCACAAAAGCAGCAAATACTGGAAATGTTTCATCTTTGGTTCTGAGGAACAAGGTCCAGGTGAATCTAGAATAGTCGTCCACTATAACAAAAATAAACTTCTTTCCTCTTCTACTTGGCACCCTCATAGGTTCACATAGCTCCATATGGAGAAGATCAAGTGGCCTTGAGGTGCTAACTTCCTTTTTGGTCTTGAAGGAGGACCTGACTTGCTTTCCTTTTATACATGCATCACACACTTTGTGATCTTTAAAGCTTGACTTAGGCAGGCCACGAACCAGGTCCTTCTTGACCAGTTTGTTTAGCAAAGTAAAACTTGCATGACCCAATCTTCTGTACCATAGTTATACATCATCATCAACAACACTCAGACATGTGAGATCCCCATTTTGCAAGGACTCAAAATCAGTAACATAAATGTTTTTGTATCTTCTTGCCATCAGGACCACTTCACCAGTCACAAGATTTGTGATTGTGCAAACTTTTGACACAAATTCCACTTTGTTTCCTTTGTCGCAGATTTGGGAAATACTCAGTAGGCTATATTTTAAGTCATTCACATAGTAGACATTTTTAATTGAGTAAGTGAGACTTCCCAATTCTTCATACTCCCAGAATGTATCCCTTTTTACCATTGCCAAAGGACACACTCCCTCATTGCAGGGCTTTGAGTGAAAGAAAATCATCGATGCCTCTAGTTATGTACTTAGAATAACCACTATCCATGTACCATTTTGGCTGTTTCCTTCCACTTCTCACTGCACAAGAAAATTAAGGATTAGACTTAGGAACCCAAACAAGTTTGGGTCCCTTGTAGTGAGGAAAAGGGCGGATTAAACTTCTTTTTATCCAGGCAAGCAATACACGTTTTTTAACAGAGGGACGGGGTTCCTTAACAGCAGTTACCTTTTCAATAAAGACCTTATTTTTCTGTTGGGACTGAATTCTAGCCTTACAGTTTTCTTTAAAGTGACCAGTGTTGCCATAGTGAGTGCAAAACCAGTTATCAGGGACAATAACATACTTGTTATGTGGATTGTAGGGAGTCTTTGTTTTTTGGAACCCGACTCCCTGCCTGTTCCCACCATTGCTTGGATACATGGCAGCAATTGTACCAGAGGACCAGGTCCGCTTTAGAGATTTTTCTAGGTCATTTTTAACACTACCTAGATCTTCTTAAAGCTGTCTGTTTCTTTCAAGTTCAGCACACATACTAGATTTTATGGATTTGAGTTCATTTTCAAGCTTAATATGTGCCTCACTTGCAACTTCCTTTCCCTTTTGGATAGTCCCAGAATTGTTTCCCCTTTTTAATTCCTCTATTGTTTCCTTTAGGTCCATTACGACTACCAACAAGTCATCTCTCTCATTTTCTATGCCTTCAACCTTTTTAATCAGAACACTTTTTTCTTTCATTAAATCCTCGATGGTTTCTTTTAGGTCATCAACTATGATTACCAAATCATCTCTCTCATTTTCTACCTCTCTCCTATCTCTATGGTTAAAGCATTTTTATCATTTATAAGAGTGTGATAAGCATCAATTAAAAAAAATTCCAAAGATATAAGCTTTTTCTGAGAGTAAGACTTCAGATTTCTTTGAACGTCTAGAAAGTTTACCTTTTCATCATCATTATCTTCATCATCATCAGATTTTGCCATCAGGTCAAAGATAGAATCATAATCAGCTGCCTCACTTTCAACTGCCATCATGGAGGTATCACCTTGTGCATCATCTTCTCCAGATTCGCTGGAAGAATCTCCCCATGCAGCAAGAGCTTGTTTCACAACATTGTCAGCGACTTCTTTTCTCTTGAATCTTTTGTCAGGAATCGGGTTCCTCTTGGCTGCTTTGTCTGTATTGTGCTTGTGCTGATATTGCTTGAGGAGAAGAAAATCCTAGATAAAGTGTCCTGGCTTTCCACATTTATGACATAAGTCATACCCTCTTGGCTTGCTGGAGCTACCCCTTTTTGGAATACCTCTATTCCTGCGAACCATTTTCTGAAATCGTTTTGTCAGGTTAGCCATATCAGCATCCTCACCACTTGAGTCATTGTTGTCTATATTGAGGACCATGTTCTTTTCCCTTTTGGGATCTCTTCTCTCCTGATCCTTCTTCTTCTTCTTCTTCTTCTTCTTCATTTCATAAGTTTTTAGATTACCAATGAGTTCATCAATGGTCAGCTTTTGTAGATCTTTTGCCTCCATGATAGCATTTACTTTGCTTTCCCAGGAACCAGGTAATACACTAAATATTTTTCTGACAAGTTTGTTCCTTGGAATGATTTCTCCTAGAGAATGGAGCTCATTGATGATGGAAGTGAAGCGAGTGTGCATGTCCTGAATGGACTCATCATCATTCATCCTGAAGAGTTCATATTCAGTGGTTAGCATATCAATCTTCGACTGCTTGACATGCGTTGTCTCTTCGTGTGTTGTTTGGAGAGCTTCCCAGATCTCCTTGGTAGATTGATAGGCAGAAATCATGTTGTATTCGTCTGGTCCAATACCACAGACGAGGATATTTTTTGCTCAAAAGTTCTTTTATATTGCCTTGCGATCAGCATAGTTGTACTCCTTCTTTGTCTTGGGAACTGTCACTGCTGGTTCACCAATAATCTTCATAGAAACGAAAGGACCATCACAGATAACATCCCAGAGCTCTGAATCTTCAGCCATGATAAAATCATGCATCATTGTCATCCACCATCCAAAATATTGGCCATTGAATCTTGGTGGTCTGTAGGTAGATTGACCTTCTTTAAAGTTTGGTAGAGCAACCATGAAGATCCTTTCTAGGTATTAGCCTGATAGAAAGAACCTGCTCTGATACCAATTGATAGAAACTTAGGGTCCACCAAACTGTATAGAGAACTGGGTTCTCTATCAGTTCCCACAGAACATACACACAAAGATAAGTAAATGAAACAACAGAGTTTTACGTGAAAAACTCCCAACTCATGGGATTAAAAACCATGACCTACACCCGTATGATTTCAACTTCACTAACCGAGCAAGTTCAGATTACAACCTATTGTAACCTAGAATTAACACCTTAATCCCTCATTCACTTGTAATAACTCTATTACAAGCCTCTTTGTGATAACACTATTACAAAGCTCACAACTTGACTCACTCTAGTCAAGACACAAATAAAAGGTTTATAATTTTACAAAAGGTTTCCTACACAATGCTTCTAGCTAAACTAAGTAGGAATTACAAGTAAATTACTTTAACAAAGGTACAACATAACGAAGGACATATAATAACTTAATGCAAGAACCTGGTCCTTCGTTATGATGTTCTCTGTTCTTGAAGACCTAAGTGTTACTTGCAGGTTGGCAACACACTTGAAAGAAAGCTTGATGAATTCTGGAATGTGCAAGTGTGTTCTTTTCCCTTTGCTTCATGTTAATATTACACAAGTGACATCATTTGAATGATGCAAGTATATTTGGTACAAGGGCATTCCCCATAAAGTGACTGATGCACTGTTTGCACTGTTGTCTGTGTGCAGAGGAACAGTTGCAACAAATTTATAATTTTGGGGAGTTGACTGGTATAGTCAGCAAGGGAACTGATTTCCATCTGTTCCCTCTGTTGTTTCTTTGACTCTGAGTGTTGGAACATGTCCCAGACTTGAGACTTGTTGATCTTGAGCACATTGAGGATATGGAACAAGTTCCATATCTGGTTCTTATCATTAAGTTTGTTAGATCATCAAAACATAACATGACACATAGACACATAACCTATCACTTGTAACAGTGAAAACTTTTATTCTTCCACCTGACATAACTTGAGAAAAGGTTATGATCCGCTTTTCACCTGTCAGGTTATTCTTGCACAAATTTGTGACCAAGTTTAAAAAATTGTCTTAAATGATCATAATCATGCAAAATCTCCCATATGGATTGTAGGCCACGTCTAGTTACTTAGGCGAATGATACAAATAGAATACTTTTGTGCCCTTATTGATTTTTTTATTCCGATAATATACATTTTGGAAAAAGGGCCCGTGCCAGAATTTTAAAGTATCATGGATAGGATTTTCCTTAACAACAGTTATGGTGATTGCGAATATTTTACCACAAATCATGACTGATCAACAGATATTTTTAGCATTGTGACTGAAAATTCTAGTAACTGTCAGAAGTCCTAATGCTTTAAAATAGAATACTACGAGTGCAAGTTCAGTGGTGGAAAAAGGGCCCGTGCAAGACGTGTGGCTTGATTCACAAGTCATCCCTAAGAGAGTGAGTTTCAAGTACATTGGCTCAATTATTCAAGGAATATGGAGATCGACGAGGATGTCACATATCGTTTTGGGGAGGGATAGATGAAATGGAGGCTCGCTTCCGATGTTTTGTATGATAAGAATGTGCCACCAAAACTTAAAGGGAAGTTCTATCGAGCGGTGATTAGACCGGCTATGTTGTATGGGGCGGAGTGTTGGCCAGTGAAGAACCCCCATGTCCAGAAGATGAAGGTAACTGAAATCAGGATGTTGAGATGGATGTGCGGGCTTACCAGGTTAGACAGAATTAGAAATGAAGTTATACGCGACAATGTGGGCATGGTCTCTGTAGAGGACAAGATGCGGGAGGCAAGACTTAGATGGTTCGGGCATGTGAAGAGGAGAGGCATATATGCACCAGTGAGGAGGTGTGAGAAGTTGTCCTTGGAGGGCCAACGGAGAGGTAGAGTCAGGCCAAATAAGTATTGGGGAGAGGTGATTAAGAAAGATATCGCGTTGCTACAGCTTACCGAGGACATGACCATGGATAGGAAGGTGTGAAGGTTTAGAATTAGGGTAGAGGGCTAGGCAGTCGAGCGTTGTCATTGTTTATTACAGTAGCTTTAGTACATTACTTAGTTCCTTTCATGTATTTACATATTTCTAGGCTTCTGTTATTACTTGTTATTGCCTTCGTTTCGATTTTCTAAATGCACTAGTGCTAGTTTTGTGTTTTCGCTTGGTTTTTGATTGGTTTGCTTGTCATTACCCCTTCCATTTATCTTTCCAGAGCTGAAGGTCTACCAGAAATAACCTCTCTGCATTCTTAAATGTAAGGGTAAGTTCTACATACACACTACCCTCTCCAAACCCCACTTGTGGAAATACACTGGGTTGTTGTTGTTGTTTGTTAAGGAAAATCCTGGACAACGTTCTTTAAACTTCTTGCCAGGCTATTTTCCCAAAGTGTTTCTTAACGGAATTAAAATATAAATGGTGATTTAAACAATAAAAAATTGCACTGGTTGTCCCTCTAAGGGACCGATCTTTAAATATTATCCACATTTTTGACTTTATTGTGAAATAAGCTTCTTCTTCACCAAGAACACCATAGTTCTTTAATATTAGAAGCTTGAAATTCTTGTTTAGCGATGAAAACTGAAAGTTAATAATTGATTATTATTAAAATTGTGTGAATGTTAATAATTTATGCCTAAATGTTTAGTTCAAATACTGATTTAGTAATTTGCTTTAAAAATCTCAAAATTACATTGTAGGTCGTTAGAAAGTATTGAAAAAGACAAAGTGGGTCTTCTTGATGTGTTGTTATTTGACTAAATTGGTGATTAAGGATTTTTTGTGTTGGTATGTGGAGACTTTGTTTCAAATTTGATATCACTTGGAGTAGCTTTGGGTGGTTTTATCGAATTTGGAATTGAAAATTTAAAAAATATAATATTTTACAACACAGACAAATTATGCCTATCGGGTAAACATTGATGAACAATTTAACATATAGTCAATTGCAGTGACAATCAATAAGCATTGTTACACCTCCTCTTTCTCGGGATCGTGGAAAGAAAGAAATTTTTACAATTTAAGTGATATTATTTGAAATGAGATTGGTTTTATTAAATTTAAGAGTCGCCATCTAGAATTATTTATTTTTGGTGTTTCAAGTCACCAATTTATTTTAAATTCCAATTCAAGGAAGTTTCGACTCTGAATATGGTCAGTGAAATACAAAAGATCGGATAAGAAAATTTATTAATTCGGGAGAAGGTGCGAGACACTCCCAGATTCTGTAGTTTTAGTATGGTCGCTTAACAATTACATTTGGCTTTAAAAGTATTTGGATATTTACATATTTTTAGGACTTATGCATTTTACCTTTTATCGCTTTTAATTATATATTTTAAGTAATTGTCGAATTTATTCGTGCACTTGTGATTTTCATTTTGTACGTATTGCAAATCATGCCACGTGAACGTACCCATAATTTACAACATGTTTGGTTATTATTTATTTGAAGTTGATGGTCAAGGCACACGAGCGCACACTTGAACTTGAGGTTACATATCATAGCTACGCCACAGGAACTGTACACATAGTCATGATAATTTATTTTATAAATCGCGTCTGAAGCAAACTACGATTATTCATGAATTATTTTTCGAAACTAGTTTGAGGTTGCTTGTAGAGGTCATAGGTTGTGGAATACATAATTTGTGAAAAAGTGTATATTAAATAGAGGTGGGTCTATAGGTCAAATCAACTAATCATTTGATAGATTGAATTTTGGTTTGAAACTAATCATCGAAGTATGTGAATATAAAGGAGCAATTTGATAAAGAACTTTCAATTAGTTTATCTTAACCATTAAAGGAGTTTGTATTATATAACTAATAAAGCTTAATGATTTTTTGTCACATCTTTTCCTTTTATTTTGCTTAGCCGAAGTTGTTTGATAATTGAATGACAATATGATGGGCTGCATTTAATTGGGTATCACGTTAAAACCACCATCAGGACCATAGCATCAGGCCTTTGCAATAATGCGGGTGGCCACTTCTTGACCTTAATTTATTGGGCCAAACTGATTGTGAGATTCAGCGTCTACTTGATTCTAAAACCCACATATAGGCACATCTGGGTCCATTAGCATGTTCAAAGTCTTGTAAGGGCAAAGTCCCATTAACCTATACACATCCAACTCAAATCTACCCGATCTTTGTATACACAAGCACAAATGGAGGTAATTACATGATATTTACAACTTCAGCACTGTCACGATCCCAATTCCCCTCTGTAGGATGTCGTGATGGCACCTAATCTCTAAGACTAGGTAAGCCTAACAATTTGCGGAATAACTGAATATACAACTGAACTCAAATTCTCGACATATGAATTATAAATAAAAACTGCGATTCAAATAACTACAACTCCCAAAACCCGGTAGAAACAAGTCATAAGCTTCTAAGAGAAAAATAATAAGTGCCTCTATACATAAGAGTCCAAAGAGAATAAGGAGAATAACATAATAAGGATAGAGGGGGACTCTGAGGTCTACGGTCGCTGGCAGATGTACCTTGAAGTCTTCACGTACAGTCTAGCTCACTGGTATCTAGTCTGGAAAGCAGTACCTTGATCTGCACAAAAGGATGTGCAGAAGTGTAGTATAAGTACACCACAACGGTACCTAGTAAGTACCAAGCCTAACCTCGATAGAGTAGTGACGAGGTCAGGTCAGGACCCTACTGGAATAAAAAGGAAATGAGGCAGAAAATATAATAATACAATGAAATGACAAAGAAATGAACAATGAGAAATTACAGAAAGGTAGCAGCACAACAAATAGAGGTAAACAACAAGAGCGCTCCCGAGGTACCGCCTCGTAGCCCCAAATGTAAATACACAACAGGGGGATCTCCCGAGGTACCGCCCCGTAGTCTCAAAAGTAAATATGCAACAAGGGATCTCCTTAGGTACTGCCTCATAGTCTCAAAAGTAAATATGCAACAGGGGATCTCCTGAGGTACTGTCTCGTAGTCCCAAAAGTAAATACACGACAGAGGGAGCTCCCGAGGTACCGCCTCGTAGTCCCAAAAGTAAATACATGACAGGGGAGATCCCGAGGTACCGCCTCGTAGTCCCAAAAGTCTCATAAACTATGGAACAACGAATTTACAGCAAGGAATCATACAGTTAAAGACTGAATACAAGATCACAGAAGCAAGTAATTCAACTAAGTATGTTGCACAAATTGCAAGTAAGAGTCAAGGCACGTAGACATGCGACATTAGGGTAAACATGGTGACTACACATACTAGAACAACTCAATTTAGGATTTAAAATAAAACTACTTAGCAAGAACCGGATTTTTCAATATTTAACCCGAGTACGCACTCGTCACCTCGCGTACGCGGGCTTCACGTATTTCAGATATCGTAACAGTACCAAAACCTAAGGAGAGTTTCCCCCACACAAGGTTAGACAAGTCCATTATCTCAAATCTCGCTCAATCAGTTGATATAAATGCCTTTCCCTCGACTTTCCAACTCCGAACGGCCCAAATCTAGCCAAAAGCAATTACATACTATAAATACAACTACAAAAAATTAAATTAAATAATGAAACTACGACTTTAGCAAGAAATTAGCAAATCACCCCAAAAAGTCGACCAGACCCACATCTCGGAATCGGATAAAAGTAACAAAATACGAACACATATTCGACCACGAGTCCAACCATACCAATTTTACCAAAATCCGACATCAACTCGACCTTCAAATCCTCAAATCTTATTTTCAAATCCCTAGGCTCAAATCCTCGAATTTCACTTCATAAACACGTAATCTAGTCAAAATACTCAATGATAATTCAATATTATTGACTAACAATGAACACAAGTGATTAACTCAAGTTTTTCCGTAAATTCCCGCTCAAACATTGCCTCAACTAGTGTTTGAAAGGTCCAAAAATGTCGGACCTCTTCTGTTTTGTAGCCTGACCAACGTTTCCGCTTCTGTGGATTACTTAACCGCATCTGTGGTCTCGCAGATACGAGGTCCTCCCCGCTTCTGCGAACAAGAGGTCCGCTTCTGCGGCCTCGCTTTTGCTGTCAACACTGCCATTTCTGCTGAACCAGCTTCCCACTTCACTCTGCATCTGTGGCACCTGGCTCGCACATGCGGGCTCGCATATGCGGAAAGCTTCTCGTACCTGCGACACAGCCCCAGGCCAAGCCCCAAATCCACTTATGCGCCTTGCCATTCACCCCTACGGCAGCGCACCTGCGAGAATAGTTCTGCAGGTGCGATTACACCAGAAGGCAAAAAATCCTAGCTTTGTTCTAAGTCCGATTTCGATCCGTTAACCATCCGAAACTCACCCGAAGCCCCCGGGACCTCAACCAAATACACCAACAAGTCCTAAAATACTATACAAACTTAGTCGAGCCTTTAAATCACATTAAACAATGCTAAAAATACGAATTACACATCGATTCAAGCCTAATAAATTTTAAAACTTTAAACTTCTATATCCGACACCGAAACCTATCAAACCAAGTCCGATTGACCTCAAATTTTGCACACAAGTCATAATTGACATTACGGACTTATTCTAACTTTCGGAATCGGAATCTGACCCCGATATCAAAAAGTCAACTCCCGGTCAAACTTTCCAAAAATCATCCAATTTTTCACATTTCGCCAATTAACGCCGAAATGACCCACGAACCTCCAAATCAACATCCAGACACGCTCCTAAGACTAAAATCACCCTACGGAGCTATCAGAACTGTTGAAACTCTATTCCGAGGTCGTCTTCACACGGTTCAAACTACGGTCAATTCCTAGAACATAAGCTCCCAATTTAGGGACTATGTGTCCCATTTTACTCCGAAGCCAAAAACAAATCCTCCCGGCAAGTCACGTAACCACAAAATGAAATAGAGGGAGTAATAAATAGGGGTTCAGGGCAAATACTCTCAAAATGACTGGCCGGGTCGTTACATCCTCCCCCTCTTAAAACAAACGTTTGTCCTTGAACGAGTATAGAGACATACCTGAAGTAGTGAAAAGATGAGGATAACGGCTGTGCATATCCTGCTCGGTCTCCCAAGTCGCCTCCTCCACCGGATGACCCCTCCACTGAACCTTCACTGAAGCGATGTTCTTTGACCTTAAATTTCGAACCTGCCAATCCAAAATGGCCATCGGCTCCTCGACATAAGATAGATCCTTGTCCAACTGGACTGAGCTGGAGTTTAACACATGAGACGGATCACCGTGATACTTCCGGAGCATGGAAAAATAGAATACTGGATGAACTGCAGAGAGACTATTTGGTAGTGCAAGTCTGTAAGCCACCTCTCCAAATCTCTCAAGAATATCATAAGGCCTGATATACCTAGGGCTCAACTTGCCCTTATTTCCGAACCTCATAACACCCTTCATGGGCGAAACCCAGAGCAAGACCTGCTACCCAACCATGAATGCAACGTCGCGAACCTTCCGATCCGCATAACTCTTTTTCTGGGACTGGGCTATACGAAGTCGATCCTGAATAAATTTAACCTTTTCCAAAGCATCCTGAACCAAATCTGTACCCAATAGTCTAGCCTCACCTAGCTCAAACCAACCCACTGGAGACCGCTTTCGCCTACCATACAAAGCCTCATGTGGTGCCATCTAAATGCTCGACTGGTAACTGTTATTGTAGGAAAACTCCGCAAGTGGCAAGAATTGATCCCAAGCACCCCCAAAATCCATCACACATGCACAAAGCATATCCTCCAATCTCTGAATAGTGCGCTCGGACTGTCCGTCCGTCTGAGGGTGAAATGATGTACTCAACTCGTCCCGATTACCCAACTCACGTTGTACGGCTCTCCAGAATCGCGATGTAAACTGCGTACCCCAGTCAGAGATGATAGATACCGGTACGCCATGAAGCCTGATAATCTCGGGAATGTAAACTTGAGCCAGCTGCTCTGAAGAGTAAGTAGTAACCACAGGAATAAAATGAGCGGACTAGGTCAATCTATCCACAATCACCCAAAATGCAACGAACTTTCTCTGAGTCCGTTGGAGCCTAACAATGAAATCCATAGTGATCCGCTCCATTTCCACTCTGGAATCTCTAGCTTCTGAAGCAATCCCCCTGGTCGATGATGCTCATACTTCACTTGCTGACAATTTAGGCAACAAGCTACGTATTCCACTATGTCATTCTTCATCTGCCTCCACCAATAGTACAGCCTCAAGTCCTGATACATCTTCGCGGCACCTGGATGAATGGAGTACCACGAACTGTGAGCCTCCTGAAGAATCAACTCATGTAATCTATCTACATTACACACATAGCCTGCCCTGCATCCGTAATACATCGTCACCTCCAATAGTGACTTCATTGGCATCGCCGTGCTGAACCGTGCCTTTAAGGACAAGTAGATGGGGGTCATTATATTGATGCTCTCTGATACGATCATAAAGAGAAGACTGAGAAACCACACAAGTCAAAACTCTACTCGGCTCAGAAACATCTAATCTGACAAACTGGTTGGCCAAGGCATGAACATCCAAGGCTAAAGGCCTCTCTGCTACTGGTAGATATGCTAAACTGCCCAAACTCTCTTCCTTGCGACTCAAAGCATCGGCCACCACATTGGCCTTACCGAGATGATAGAGGATGGTGATGTCATAATCCTTAAGCAGCTCCAACCATCTCCGATGCCTCAAGTTAAGATCCTTCTACTTAAAGAGATGTTGTAGACTCCGGTGATCGGTGAAAACCTCACAAGGGACACCATAAAAATAGTGCCGCCAGATCTTCAAGGCATGAACAATAGCTGCTAACTTGAGGTCGTGGACAGGATAGTTCTTCTCACGCACCTTCAGTTGTCTAGACGCGTAGGCAATCACCCTACCATCCTGCATCAACACCACACCGAGACCAATGTACGATGCATCACAATATACTTTATAGGACCCCTAACCAGTAGGCAACACCAACACTAGGGCTGTAGTCAAAGCAATCTTGAGCTTTTGAAAACTCTCCTCACAATGCTCGGTCCACCTGAGCGGAGCACTCTTCTGGGTCTATCTGGTCATAGGTGCTACAATAGACGAGAAATCCTCTATGAATCAACGGTAGTACCCCGCCAAGCCAATAAAACTCCGGATCTCCGTAGCTGAGGATGGTCTGGGCCAACTCTGCACTGCTTCAATCTTCTTCGGATCTACCTTGATCCCCTCACTTGATACTACATGACCCAAACATGCCACTGACTCTAGCCAGAATTCACACTTCAAATATTTTGCATATAACTTCTTTTCTCTCAAGGTTTGAAGCACAGTCCTCAGGTGCTGCTCATGATCCTCCCGACTCCAGGAGTACACCAGAATGTCGTCAATAAACACAATGACGAAAGAGTCAAGATAGTGTTGAAATACACTGTTCATCAAGTGCATGAATGCTGCTGGGGTGTTGGTCAGCCCAAAAGACATCACAAGGAACTCGTAATGACCATACCAAGTCTTGAAAGCAGTCTTCGGGATATCTGGCTCCCGAATCTTTAACTGATGATAGCCTGAATGCAAGTCGATCTTAGAGAACACTCTGACACCCTGAAGCTGATCAAATAGGTCATCAATACATGGAAATGGATACATGTTCTTCACTGTAACCTTGTTTAACTAGCGATAATCAATACACATCTGCATAGAGCCATCCTTCTTCTTTACAAACAAGATAGGAGCACCCCAAGGCGACACACTGGGCTGAATGAAGCCCTTATCGAGCAACTCTTGCAACTGTTCATTTAATTCTTTCAACTCTGTTGGAGCCATACGATATGGTGGAATAGAAATGGGTTGTGTCCCCAATAATAAAATCAAGGCCAAAGTCAATATCCCTATCGGGTGGCATGCCCGGAAGATCCGTCAGGAATACATCTAAATAGTCCCTCACTACCGGAATAGACTCGACGGTAGGAGTATCAACACTAACATCCCTCACATAAGCCAGATATGCATCACACCCTTTCTCAACCATTCGTTGAGCCTTAAGAAATGAGACAACCCTGCTAGGAACATGATTTAAGGTACCCCTCCACTCTACCCGCGATAGACATGGCATAGCCAATATCATCATCTTGGCGTGATAATCAAGGATAGCTTGATAGGGCAACAACCAGTCCATGCCGAAAAAATAACATCGAAATCCACCATACTGAGCAGTAATAAATCGGCTCTATTCTCAAAACCACTAAGAACAATCAAACACAATTGATACACACGGTCAACAACAATAAAATCACCCACTAGTGTTAGATACATAGACAGGTGAACTCAGAGAATCACTGGATACACCCAAATACGGAGCAATATAAGATGACACATAGGAATAAATGGAGCCTGGATCAAATAAGACTGATGCATCTCTTTGACAGACCGGAATAATACATGTGATGAAAGAATCGGATGCAACTGCCTCCGTCCTAGCAAGAAGGGCATAGTATATGGCCTGGACTCCCCCTCTAGGGCGACCTCTACCTGCTCGACCTCCACCTCTAGCTGGCAGTGCAGGTGGAGTGGTAGATGGTGTTGTAATCATAGCATGAGGACCTAGTGGAGCACGCAGTGCCTGGGAAATCTATGGAGGTGCACCCTTGTTGAGTCTGGGGAAATCCCTCAGCACATGACGAGTGTCACCATACTCAAAACAAGCTCTCGGAGGACATGACTGTTGCGACTGGCTCGGGCCCGATCGACTGGATTGACCACTGAAAGCACCACGTACAGGAGGTACACTAGACACTGGCGATGCATAATAGGGATCCTAGGGCCTAGGATTGTCCAGAGCACCACTGGCAGCTCGAAGTGCTGAATGAACAAGGCGACCCATATAACCCCTGCCCTGACGAGCTGCAGCTGGGGCACGAGTACCACCATAAGTGCCAGACTCTCGAGACCTCTTGGCCTCTCTCTCCTCTCTCTCCCGAGTCAGCATACCCTCCAACCTCCTAGCAATCCCCACTACCTACTGGTACGCAATATCAATCTCCAACTCTCGAGCCATGCTAAATCTGATACTGGGGTTGAGCCCCTCAATAAATCGACGAACCCTCTCCCGGACAGTAGCAACCAAGGCAGTGCATGCCTAGCCAAATTATTGAATCAGACCGCATACTCTGACACGGTCATAGAACCCTGGTGCAACTGCTCAAACTCTGCGCGCCATGCATCTCTGAGACTTTGGGGAACATACTCCCTCAAGAGCATATCTGAGAACTGAGTCCTAGTGAGTGAAGCTGCCTCGGCCAGACTACCCAACCCATATGCTCTCCACCAATGATAAGCCATTCCTCTAAGATGGAACATAGTGAAAGAAACCCCACTAGTCTCCGCAACACCCATAGTACGAAGGATACGGTGGCACTCCTCAAGGAAACCCTGGAGATCCTCTGACACCAAGCCACTGAAAGTAGGCGGGTGGTACTTCTTATACCTCTCGAGCCTGAGCTGCTTCACCTCAGAAACTATTACTCTAACCTCGGGCTGATCTGGAGCTACAGGCTGCATCAGTATGATCTCTAGAACCTGGTCGACCTGGACCCGCTGCTCTGGGGTACCGGCGACAGGAATCTGTGTTCCTCCCCCGGCCTGAGATGTAGCAAGAGCAAGTAGTATCAATCCTGCCTGAGCCAAGGTACTGAACATGCTCAGAAATCCGGCTAGAGTCTCCTAGAGGGCTGGTGTAGTAACAGGCATCTCAAGTGCCTGCCCTCCAACTGGAGCTACTGGTGGCTCCTCTGTAGCAGCCCGTACGGGTGCTCTGACTGCACCACATGGATGTCCTCGGCCTCTACCCCGCCCCCGGTCTCTCACGGCTCT
Organism: Nicotiana tomentosiformis; assembly: GCF_000390325.3. Classification (NCBI taxonomy): domain Eukaryota; kingdom Viridiplantae; phylum Streptophyta; class Magnoliopsida; order Solanales; family Solanaceae; genus Nicotiana; species Nicotiana tomentosiformis. Next base: position 76,240,758 of record NC_090817.1, on the reverse strand, counting down.
AGCAAGGGGCGCGGGTGTGTGGTCATCTGATCAAGTTGTACGTGTCCTCACCATTTGTGAAAGAATAGAAAGACAGAAATTTAGAATCCGAAGACAAAATCTCGCACGATAAGGAATCAAAGAAGTGAAGTTTTTCCTAACAGTTTCATAGCCTCCCAAAGATAAGTACAAACGTCTCCGTACCAATCCGCGAGACTCTACTAAACCTACTTGTGACTCATAACACCTATGAACCTAGTGCTCTGATACCAACATATCACGACCCCAATTCCCCTCCGTCGAATATCGTGATGGCACCTAGTCTCTAAGACTAGGTAAGCCTAACAATTTGCGGAATAACTGAATATACAACTGAATTCAAATTCTCGACATATGAAATATAAATAAAAATTATGATTTAAATAACTACAACTCCCAAAACCCGATAGAAATAAGTCACAAGCTTTTAAGAGAAAAATACTAAGTGTCTCTATACATTAGAGTCCAAAGAGAATAAGGAGAAGAACAAAATAAGGATAGATGGGGACTCCGGGGTCTGCGGTTGCTGGCATATGTACCTTGAAGTCTCCACGTACAGTCTAGCTCACTGGTATATGGTCTGGTAAGCAGTACCTGGATCTGCACAACGGTACCTAGTAAGTGTCAAGCCTAACCTCGGTAGAGTAGTGACGAGGTCAGGTCAGGGCCCTAGGCAGAAAATATAATAATACAATAAAATGATTGAGAAATGAATAATGAGAAATTACAGAAAGGTAGCAGCACAACAAATAGAGGTAAACAATAGGGGCGCTCCCAAGGTATAACCTCGTAGCCCCAAATGCATATACACAACAGGGAAATCTCCCGAGGTACCACCTCGTAGTCCCAAAAGTAAATATGCAACAGAGGATCTCCCGATGTACCGCATCGTAGTCCCAAAAGTAAATATGCAACATGGGATCTCCCGAGGTACCGCCTCAGAGTACCAAAAGTAAATATACGAAAGGGGGAGCTCCTGAGATATTGCCTTGTAGTCCCAAAAGTAAATACACGATAGGGGAGCTCCCGAGGCACCCCCTCGTAGTCCCAAAAGTAAATACACAACTCATAACCTATGAAACAATGAATTTACAGCAAGGAATCATACAGCTAAAGACTGAATACAAGATCACGGAAGCAAGTAATTCAACTAAGCATGTTGCACAAATTGCAAGTAAGAGTTAAGGCACATAGACATGCTACATTACGCTAAACATGGTGACTATACAGACTAGAACGACTCAGTTAAGGATTTAAAAGAAAACTACCCAACAAGAACCATATTTTTCAACATTTAACCCGAGTACGCACTCGTTACCTCACGTACGCGGGCTTTCCGTATTTCAGATATCGTAACAATACCAAAACCTAATGGGAGTTTCCCCTACACAAGGTTAGACAAGTCACTTACCTCAAATATCGCTCAATCAGTCGATAAGAATGCCTTTCCCTCGACTTTGCGACTCCGACCAAATCTAGCCAAAACCAAGTACATACTATAAATACAACTACAAGAAAATAATTGAAGTAATGAAACTACGACTTTAGCAAGAAATTAGGACATCACCCCCAAAAGGTCGACCCGGACCCACGTCTCAGAATCGGGTAAAAGTCATAAAATACGAACACCCATTCGACCACGAGTCCAACCATACCAATTTTACCAAAATCCGACATTAACTCGACCTTCAAATCCTCAAATCTTATTTTCAAATTCCTAGGCTCAAATCCTCGAATTGCATCTCAAAAACACATAATCTAGTCAAAATACTCAATGATAATTTAATATTATTGACTAACAATGAACACAAGTGACTTACCTCAAGTTTTCCCATGAATTCTCGCTCAAATATCGCCTCAACCCATGTTTGAAAGGTCCAAAAATGACAAAAATGTCGAACCCCTTCTGTTTTGTAGCTTGACCAGTGTTTCCGCTTCAACAGAGTACTTAACCGCATCTGCTGTCTCGCAGATGCGAGGTCCTCCCCGTTTTTGTGGCTTTTTCCGCTTCTGCGGACAAGAGGTCCGCTTCTGCGGCCTCGCTTTTGCGGTCGACACTGCCGTTTCTGCGGAACCAGCTGCCCCCTTCACTCCGCATCTGCGGCCTCTGGCTCGCACTTGTGAGCTCGCAGGTGGTGAAGCGTGCGAGCTCGCAGATGCGAAAAGCTTCACGCACCTGCGACGCAGCCCCAGGCCAAGCCCCAAATACGCTTCTGTGCCTTGCCATTCGCACCTGCGGTAGCGCACCTGCGAAAATAGTTCTGCATGTGCGATTGCACTAGAAGGCAAAAAATCTCAGCTTTGTTCTAAGTCCGATTTCGATCCGTTAACCATCCGAAACTCACCCGAGGCCCCCGGGACCTCAACCAAATACACCGACAAGTCCTAAAATCATACTAACTTAGTCGAGCCTTTAAATCACATCAAACAACGCTAAAAATATGAATTACACATCGATTCTAGCCTAATATATTTTAAAACTTCAAACTTCTACATCCGACGCCGAAACCTATCAAACCAAGTCCGATTGACCTTAAAATTTGCACACAAATCATTATTGGCATTATGGACCTACTCCAACTTCCGAAATCAGAATCTGACCCCGATATCAAAAAGTCAACTCCCGGTCAAACTTTCCAAAAATCATCCAATTTTCCAACTTTCGCCAATTAACGCCGAAATAACCTACGAACCTCTAAATCAACATCCGGACATGCTTCTAAGACCAAAATACCTTACAGAGCTATCGAAACTGTCAAAACTCTATTCCGAGGTCGTCTTCATATAGTTCAAACTACGGTTAATTCCTAGAACTTAAACTCTCAATTTAGGGACTATGTGTTCCATTTCACTCCGAAACCAAAAATAAATTCCCCGACTAATCACGTAACCACAAAATGAAATAGAGAGAGCAATAAATAGGGGTTCGGGGCTAATACTCTCAAAACGACCGACCGGATCGTTACAAGCACTCAATTGGCATCTCATAGTTCACATTAATAATCATATCTGAATTTTACATAATAACCAATTGTATAACATTAACCACTTCTAACTTCATACTCTTCCTATTCAAAATGTACCCATTCTACGAATGTGCAACATGAGCTTTGTCACTATTGGAAAAAAAAATACATTTTCAAACTTTGTCACATCCAACAAGTTCAACGACCCACTAACCAGAAGAAAATTATGAAATTCACACACCTATTGCACGTATCTACTTATGCTTCATAGGTACCCAAGATTCAACAAAATAAAAAGATAAATCACAAGGATTCATGTCTCAGGTAAAGTGATACAAAAAATATCTATAGTTCATATAGCATAGTTGAACAGGGGTGAAACCATGATATTTTATTGATGAAGAAGGAGAAATTAATGACTAAACAGAAGAAAATGGGTACCTAGAAATGGATATAAAATAAAAGTAAATAGATACATCAAGGAACAAGATAATGAAGCTCAACAACTCAATTGAAATAACAGCAAGCACAACAGTAATTGTCTACCAGCTTTCAAACACTTGTTTCCCATAAAATCAGAAGACTTTTGATACTCTAAAAGACCCCAAAAAGTGAATTGAACACCGACTGATCTCTTTCCACTTAAGACATGTTAAGTATCTTTTCGATCTTCCTCCTAAATATCGATCAGAATCCTTTTATCCCTCTTTTCTTTTTCCCAGAAAATTTCTCTAAGAGTTTTTGCTTCCAGCTCAATTAAATTCTTCTAGAACCTCCCCCATTTTATTTTTTTACCTCTCATTGTTATCTTTTTTTTTTTTACTTTAAACCTGCCTGACCTCATAAAATTAGGCCTAGATCTATTACCTCCTTTATCAGACCTTATACCTAGTCAGTCCACCTTTCTAAATTCAATGCAGAACTAACCAAATCCTAGAAGACCCATTTATCAATTAAATGAAACAGAAAACCAACTAAGGAACTGATTTAGTATTCTAAAGAATGGACGATGACCTAAACAATAAGATCAAAAGAAACAGGACTAATCATGAAATTCGAACCATTCAACATGCTCAATAATAATTAATCATGTGACTAACATCAATTGTATTCAATCAATCGATCAAGAAATCTAAATACTCTTAGCATGTCGTGGCTACAACTAATCATGCTTAAAAACTAATATGAAACAAAATAGATAATAAGTCATGCCTTTTAAGCTAGGTAGAGATACAAGAAAGAAACAAATAATAATACAAATAAAAGCCAAAAGAAATAAAGGGAGAAATGTACCCATCGGAGTTCAAACGGATCGGCCAAAAGGATTTCCGGCAGGCCGAAGGGATTGTTACACTAACACTGGCCGAAATTTCCTTATGCAAGCCAGTGTTACATGTAACAATACCTCTAGCAAGCCGGAGGAATTTGGAAGGGGTCTAGCCGGATTTTGGGGGTCATGAAATAGTTTGGGACTAACACAAATCGATAGTTCTCATCGAGACTAGTCGATTGGTGTAGGTTTCATCACCAATTGGGCCGTGATTGAAAAAGAATCGAGAAAGAGGCAGATTGGATAGGTTCTCAATTTTTAGATCTGCTATTGAAGGAGTTCTGTGTGTTTTTAGAGGAAACTAATATCAGAATATGGATGGGGAGAGGATAGGGAGTGTATGGTGATAAATTAGGGATGTCTGGAGGTTTCCTGTGGCGGCGGAGGGCGACGAAAATGATTTTCGGCCACCCCGGATTCCAAATTGGGGCGAAGAGAATTGGGGTGGCTTCAAAGGTGATTAATTTTGTTTTAATGTGGTAAATTGGCGATACAACATAGTTTTGGAATGAAACTACGCCGTTTGAAACTCTTAGGGACTCGGGTGTGGATTGGGTGATGGGCCAGACGGGTATAGGGTTTCAAATTGGGCCATCAGACTGGCCAGGCCCAGTTTACTAGAGCAGAAGTGGCCCCTTTCCTTTTCCTTTCCTTTGCACAATTAAACTCCTTTTAATTCTAAATCCAATTAAATTCTCCTTTTTGCACAATTGTCCTAATCACATAATGATCTAATGATCAACCATTAAAATTAAAATTAACCTACTATGCTAATTAATTATGCAACTAACAAATCCTAAAAATTGCAAAATGAATTATGATTAATCCTTTTTTATGATTTTTGTATTTTTAATGCAATCAAAATGCGGTTAGTGCTAAAAATACAACTAAAGTCCTAAAGTACAATAAATAAATAACAACAAATATTTTTTATTATTTAAAGTGTTCCTAATTATGCGAAAAATGCAAATAAATACAATAAAATGTAGGGGAAAAACACATGTGGACAAAATTTAAGAAATATTTTCAAAAACCTAGCAACAATAGGTATTTTACTAACATAGCAGCTAAATAAATACATATCTTATCAGAAAGCTATAAACATGGATCAATAATCACGTTTAAGAAAATATCCAAAGAATTTCATTCCTAAAAAAGTGCCCAAAGTGATTCAGTTTTCTAAGAATGAGCAATAGTGCTAAAAATAAGCAAATATGACTGGAAACTTATTGGGAGGATTATTTCATTCCAAAAATAACTCCTTCCTCCCGGTCGGCATAGTATACCCTTTTTTGAGCGAAAATCTTATCACAAAAAGAATTTAATTCAATAAAAAAGTTATTTAATATTATTTAAAGTATATTATATTTTGAATTTTATTTACCGTATATTTATACATAAGGAATAACAATGGTATACATAAGCATGTAAATATTAAATTTGTTACTATTTATACAATTAATGTATATTGAATAATAAATAATAGATACCTCATATATATAAAAATATATATTCTATATGTCAAATATACATAAAATATATTCAGATTTTGTTAAATATAGATAAATTATGCATTAAATATATAATACATACACAGAATATGTACAAAATTATATATATACACACACATATCAAATATATACTATATAAATTAAAAGATATGCGTGTATTTTGTATATTTGTTTGAGAGAATAACAAAAATGTGATTTTAAGAGCAACTATTTATTTGAAGAAATATTACATAGACAAACGGTAAGTTTAGAAAGTTCAAATTAATGATGAGAGAGAATTGTGGATAGATTAATATGGCACAAAATTAATCCCTTAAATTGTAGGTTAGTGTTTAAATGTTTAAGAAATTGATAGCTATTAAATAAGGTAAGGAATCTTTAAAACTACTATAACTGTAAATTGAATGTGCTTTTTTTTGGAATAAACAAAAGTACTACTCTTTGTATAAAAAATATTTAATAAGAGTCCTACCATGTAAAAATCTCTAAAATAAAATAAATGTACACAAACAAATAAAGAGAAATTCTTACAATTCTATAAAAGTAAAAAATGATAAAAAGACCATTTTGAAGTATTTTAGGAGTAATTTCCATTGAGGCAAAAATTATGTACTCACAAGTATAAGTATGTGTGAGTCCAAAGGTTACTTTTTAATCGGGATCTTGGGCTTGAAGGAACACTATGATCATTTCTTCCTCATCCATCGGCGGTTTGACTCTCGCCGCTTGTTGTCTCCATTTTTTGGCGTATTAACGAAAACTTTCCATGGACTTCTTCTTCAAATTTGGAATAGAATTCTTATTGGGTGCAATATCCATATTGTACTGAAACTGGCGGACAAAGTCTCGAGCCAGGTCATCCCACACGTGCCAGTGCGAGTTTTATTGGTCCATATACCATTCTGAAGCAATCCCAAAGAGACTCTCACTGAAATATGTCATCAACAACTCTTCTTTACCACTGGTGCCCCTCAACTGGTTACAGTATCTATTAAACTTTGGTCACGTAGATCTTCTATTTCGCCGGAATTCGTTGATTGCTCCGTACGAATTTACAATGGAAAAACTCCTGTTCGTTGTAAGATTATTGAAGGAAAGGTTGGTCATAAATTTGGAGAGTTTACTTCTACACGGAAATGAAGACCTTCGATAACAAATATAGGACTGGGAAGAAAAAAAGGGAAAAACTAAAGTCTAAGCGCATATGGCACGAAAAGGAAATCCTATTTCGGTAAGACTTGATCTGAATCGTAGTTCAGATTTAAGTTGGTTTAGTGAGGGCGAAAGGTCACCACGCGCACCGTACTTCTCAAATTTAGGAGTTTTAAATTCGGTAGGTAGATGCACATGTGGGAACATGCACAAATCAGAGTAAAAAACACTTTTCTGGCCATTTAGGCCTTGCATGTTCTTCACGCTCTGTTCTAAACTTTTTATCTTTCAAGCCATTTCCTCTTGCTCAACATTCTTAGAAGGTCTCTCCACTTCAACTGAAAAGTTATACTGAGGGGTTTGGTTGAATGAATCGGGTGTAGCATTGGTGATCTCGAGCGAAAAATAAGAACCCTATGGAGTGAAAGTTGGTGGCTCAGTGTATGATCTTGGTATGTTTGGTTGTAGGATGGTGAAGGTGGGAGCCGCAGAAATGACCACTAGTTCTACTCTTGGTACCGATGCTTGGGGACGAGCAGCATAAGGCATTTTAGTAACACTGTTGGGTGTGGGACCGTACCCATAAGGGATGAACGGGTTTGGCATGGGGACACTTGTAATCCTGGATGTCCTAGGAACCATTTCTGGGAACCCACGGATAACAAAAGGGGTTTTTTCCATTCACCCACACATCCCATATTTCTATCATGCGGACTCGAAGTAGTCTATTCTCTTCGGTTGTGGCTGATTCTGGCGGAATGTATGGTGTTAGACTATCTTCTAGGTTGACAAAAGGCAAGTTGCTTTTATAGGCCATTGGTGCACTTCTCTTTGAACGGGTGAAATATGGATGAGAGGCCACATTACCACAAACTAACCACCAAAAAAGTAAACTTTTTTGACACATACAACAAACTCGTTAGTTTAGAGCAATTAAAAGATAAGAAAATCACACGTAAAGATGCAATGCACCTAGCAGTTAAAACGCTTCTATCATTTGTTCGAACGGTTGCATGCCTCATTCCGGCTTCAGTTATTATTTCACTTCTTTCATATCCCTCTTTTCTTTACCTTTCTAACAACCTCTCTTTTGGTTTTATTACTCTCTGTTTTTTATTCTTTGTTTTGCTTTTCTTACTCGGGTTTTATTCATGGTTTAGATCGGATCCTTCGGGGATTGCCTATGTATCATGACGCCGCATGAAGCACACCATTACATAATTCAGGAAAATGAATGCAAAAATAAAAGAAGACTATTTTTAGGTTTTTAATATTTTCATTAAACAAAATCTTTTTGGGTTTATCATTACATGACTCGAAAACGGCATCAAAACAGAATTCAAACTGAAAATACATTGAAAAGAACATAGCAGACTCAAAGTGGGAAATAAACAACAGACTCGACAATCATAAAGTTGATACAAGGAAAAAACAAATTGTCACGACCCAAAAATCACACTTGTCGTGATGACGCCTATATCAATACTAGGAAAGCCAACAACATCAATAACCCATATTTTTTTTAAATACTGAAAACATAATAATTAAGTTTAAGAGAAAATCCCACAAATACTGGATATAAATACATTCCCAAATCCTGGTGTCACTGAGACATGAGTATCTAAATTATAACAATTTCTGACTGCTAAAAACACTGTCTAAAAATTTAGAACAGTACAAAAACAGAAAGAGAAGAGGGTCAAGGTCTGTGGACGTCAAGAAGCTACCTCGATAATCTCCAACAGATAAAAATTTGAGAACTAGCAATCATCGTATACGGAAGTACCTGGGTCTGCACACGAGGTGTAGTATGAGTACAACCAACTCAGCAAGTAATAATACTAAATAAATAACTGAAAGTAGTGACTAGCTTCTCAGCTAAGTCCAATTACAATAATTTCCAATATAAGAAAGTAGGCATGCTTGCAAGTTCAACAATTAAGGCCCAAACAGTAATTTCATATCAGGTTGACTGAAACAGGAGATAATATCTTTCAGAAATTTTCCAGAACAGGGATATATGACAATTGTAGTACAAATCATAGAGATAATATCATCTTAGAGAAATTGTCACTCAGTCATCCCACTCACTCAACACTCGCACTCAGTAGGTACTTGCGCTCATTTGGAGGGGGGGAGATGTACAGACTCCGGAGGGGCTCCTTCAGCCCAAGCGCTATAATCTGCACGGACAACTCATGTGCTAGTATAATATCTGTATCCGCACGGATAACTTGCGTGCTATAGTATAATATCTCACAACCAGGCCCTCGGCCTCACTCAGTCATAAATCTTTCCAGTCTCTCGGGCTCTCAATAATCATGAAAATTAGCCCAAACAACAATGATATGATGCATCAATAATGAACAATAGAGACTGAGATAAAATAAATAAGTAAATTGTGACTGAGTACAAAACTATAATTTAGCAGATAATTCAATATGTACACGACCTATGTGGGTCCCTATGGTGCCAATACATAATCTAAACATGATTTATGGTTCAATTTATCCACTACATGGAGAATGTACAGATAACAACAAATTATTCAATTACATAGTTCCATAAAATTTGACCACGTCACAATTCCTACGGTGCACGCCCACAAGTCCGTCACCTAGCATGTGCGTCACCTCAACACCGATCATATAACACATAATCTGGGGTTTCATACCCTCAAGACCAAATTTAGAACTTTTACTTACCTCAAACCGTATAATTCTTTATTCTGTTATGCCTTTGCCTCGCGAATCGGCCTTTGAACACCTCAAATCTAGTCACAATTAATTCGATTCAATCAATTCAAATTATAGAAATTAATTCCATATGAAAATAAAATATTTTCCAACAAAATCCGAAATTACACTAAAAACTCGCTCGTGGGGCCCACATCTCAGAACCGGAGAAAAGTTACAAAATATGAACGTCCATCCAACCACGAGTCCAACCATACAAATTTTACCAAATTCCGACATCAACTCGACCCTCAAATCCTCAATTAAAGTCTTTGAAGATTTCTACCATTTTCAACCCAATCTTTACCCATTTGAACTCAACAATCTTTCTACAAACCTTATTGGTACGTGTATGTATAATAATATTTTCATACCCAAGAATCGTACTCTCAATCACCCATCTTTAGCCAAACTCGAAATTGAAGACTAGGGTTAGAACCTTACCTCTTAGGTAAAGATCTTGTGATATTTCTTATTGGATTTCAAAGCTTGAACAAGTGATGAACAAAGCACTTGGGCTTCTTTCTCTCTCTAGAACACTCTCACTTCTCTCTAAAATATCATATTTTTGCCTTCAAAATGAGCCACAAAGGCTATTTATCAAAATAGAGGTCGGGTTATTAAAATCATAAAATGAAGCTCCGGGACAGGATCTGCGGTCGCATATGCGACCCCATAATGCATCTGCGGCCCGCGAAATGGCCCCTGGGAACTGGGCACATTCTTATTGAGTATGCGACCATTATGTGGTCCACATACTGATTCTGCGGTCACAGAATGGACAGCAAAACACTTCTGCGGCTGCATAATGACCCAAAATTTGCTCGAGTTTCCGCTTCATTCTTCGGTAAATCCGCGGTCCACATAATGTTTCTACGGTCGCAAAATAGACCGTAGAATGTCCTTCTTCTGTCAAAAATTTTCCTCAACACTTAAGTGCATTCTTCAACCCAAAAAGTCCGAGAAATTTCTACAACCTTTGTACTAATTAATCTACCTCGGCACCACAAAACCTTAACTTCCTTAGCAAAACTTTTCGGGGTCATTACACATAAGTCCACATCCGGTCAACCTTTTCAACTTAAGTTCTAAACCTTGGAACTAAGTGTTTTAAATCATTCCAAAATCTCACCGGACCCGAACCAATTACCCGGCAAGTCAAATAACAACCGTAAAGCACAATTTGAGGAGTAAATGGGGAGACAGGGTCGTAATACTCGAAACGGCCGGCTGGGTCAGTAGACAAACTCTAGACTCAAAGCAAAACTCTAGCAAACACCTCTGGTGACATCCGTCAGTCACTACTCTGGCATGTTCTCAATCTCGTCATATAGGACCTCCAAATCAGTCATAACCTAATGAGTGAAATTCAACGTTGTGGCAAAAAACATAGCTTTAGTTATCTTTTCACAGTCATTGCACTTCTTGGCAGTGTAATTATCTATCTCCCGAATTCTAGTCTTTGTGGCCCTTTGATCCCGAAACATCCTTTTGATTTGCTACTCTCGGACTTCCACCAACTGTTGGGCTTAATCTCTCTGATTTCGCAGGTTTATCACATTCCCTTCTAGCTTGTTTAGCAAGTTGTAACAATGCTCCCTTTGTGTCTTAAAGTCTTTGTCTTGTCGACTTATTTTGTTTTCAAGGGCACTCAGATCTTTCCTTAAGCCAAAAACCTCTTCTTCAAGGTTATGTTTTGCTTGGCGAGCCAGCCTTAGATGATTCTCCACGTCTTCTCCCAATTTGATTATCCTCTATCGGGCGCTACCCCATTTTTTCACAGTTTTTGTCAAGTCGGTTGCATAGTTAAATATTTTCTACCTCAAGTTGGCAGTGATCTTTTGATCCCTTTCACTTCTCACCGGTATCACCGATGCCCTCTTGATTTCTCGGAGTTGGGCTTGAAGGGCCTCATTTTTGCGAGCCAATATCTTCTTTTCTCCCTCATCCTCGTGGGCTTGCAACTCTTTACCAAAGTTAAGGACTCTTAATTGCTCTTTTAACTTATTGATAGTGGCCCAGTATTCTTCCTCCTTGTCTACTCAGGCCCATTGTTCCTTTGCCCCATCAGTAAACTGTTGGACATGCGACCTTTTGGCGGGCCTTTCTGGCTCCTTATTTACCCATACCATATGGTGTAACCTGATTTTACCTTCTTTTTTGATAAATCTTGCACCTGTGTGTGGGGCTCCAAACACCTACATCAATGTCAGACCATGTGAACCATATCCTCAGAAAAATCAGCTCTCGGACGCAATTCGACCACCTGTGTACTCAAATCTTCATCATGAGGGACCATTTGGTACCTACCCAGCTGACTTAAAAGCCTATGTGAGGCATAAGGCTGAACGCTCTGAAGCCCCATAAATAGCAAAAATTAGTGATCGACTGATATGTAAATAACTTCCTTAACTGAGAGCCAATCGAAAGTGCACTGGATTTGCCTTACAGTTAATGAAAAAGGTATGTAAACCAAGATTCGGTACCCTCTAGAAATTTGTATCCACTTATCCTTGTTTCGTATTCCTCAATGCAACTGACCCTACCTATCCCGTAGTTTATGTATCTGGGATGGTGACAAAGATGCTCTACCAACCACATTTGCAATAGCAAGTCACAACCCTCAAAGAACCAGACCACAACCCTGCAGGATGTAAAAACTTGATACATTCCTGAGAGAGCCATTGGCACGAGAGTACTATTGGTATGTTTGGTCAAGATGAAGGCGATTCCTGCGATGCGTAGGTCTATGTTTCCATCTTCCTTTAGGAACACTAAAGTTTGTAAAAATGCAACTATCAAAGTCAGGCTTCTGTGTGACTCCCACTTATCTTTCTTCTCTTTGTTGCACAACCCGGTGTCTTGAACCTCAAATCTCTTAGGATCCCTATACCGACTATGTAAGAAGATAGAACCCTTCAGCCAAATTTGTGCTTTTCACATGTCGAATGATACTCAAGAGATCCAGAAATTTATGAGCCTTGGTCACTGAACTTTGCCCCTCTTTTCCCAAGTCATCCCACCACATTCCAAGTCTCAAGGGAACCTCATCTATGACTTTGAACAGTGCTCATTCTGCACAAGAGATATGATAAAAGGAGTCAAAACCGACACTATTTTCAAAAATAAACGGGGTGACTTACTTTTGAAAGATTCATTTTAATGAAAGCGAAAACAAAAGGGGTAGTTATTTTTACAAATACAACCCTTCAGCATTTGAGGAAAGTTTTTAGGGTTGTGTTCACCAAATGGTGTGGATTTTGGGAGAATAGACTTACACAGGTTGATCTATGGCTATCCTTAGAAAGGCGGTCTTTCGGCGTTCGGGAGAACGTATTGAGGCTGCCTCGACAAGAATGGCTCAGAGGTGATGAAAAAGTTATTACATGACTCTATTTGAAATGTTTTTGATGTATTTTCATCTTTGGGTTATTTTGCAAAAATGAGGCCGAACTCAATGAAGGTTGCCTTTGTATCTCACGGCTAGTGAGAATCAAACCCGCGTAGTTTGGTGGGTTCCTAAATTAGGGGGTAATGCATGACACTCTTTTTTTGAAAAATCAGGTTTATTTTGCAAAAGTCTTTGAGAAACATTTTGACGGGTCTTGGTTTTAAGATACCGGGAATTTAAAGAAAATAGGTGAATTCCCCTCTTATTTTATCTCCCTTGATTGTTCTCCATTTTCGTTCCCTATTCTAGAAGATAATCAACATGAAAACCGAATAAATAATGTACAAATAGAACATAAGATGCAACATGATGGTCTTTAATTTGGGGTACACTTATCCTAGACAGACCAAGCCCCTGTGTTGTGTTGTATGTGATGCACACAAGCATTCCTACTAGGGATCCGACATGAGGACATGTTCTTCTAGGGTTAAATCCTACAAGAAGTGAAGTTCTAGACCTAGCTTATCCGAGCGGATAACTCGAGCCGGGATGGGGGTAACATACCGGAAATACAGAAGCTTTACCGGCTTAGCAACTAGTCCATTTCTCATTCTAAAATTATGGGTGTGACACTTATAACATAAAAGGGTCATGCGTATGTGTACTCCCAGTATATGTAAAAGACTCAGAGAGCAGAAGAGTTACGTAACAATTTATATAGACATTTCACGCAAATATCAAAGCAGTAAATGAGCGACAATTAACACATTAGAAAAAACATATAATATCAGATAAATCACAAAAGCAAAATATAAAAAGCACTCTAAGCTCAAATTCTGAACCCTAGACAAGAGATTTTGGGTTTGATCTCCAGCAGAGACGCTAGAGTTATCACACCTCCTTTTTAGAGGGATTGTGGAAAGAAATGAGTTTTTTCAATTTATGTGACATTATTTGAAATGAGATTGGTTTTGTTTAATTTAAAAGTCGCAACTTGGAATTATTTATTTTCGGTGTTCTAAATCACCGATTTATTTTAAATCTAAACTCAAGGAAGTTTTGACTCTAAATATGGTCCGCGAAATACAGACGACCGGGTAAGGAATTCTATTAACCTGGCAGATGGTGTGAGGCACTCCCAGATTCTGTGGTTTTAGCACAGAATAATTATACTTGGATTTAAAATTATCCGGATAATTACATGTTTTTAGGACTTATGCATTTTACCTTTTACCGCTTTTAATTATATATTTTAAGTAATTATGAAATTTATGTTTTAAACAAGCCACGATATCGTGCACCTGTAATTTTCTTTTTGTACGTATTGCAAATCATGTCACGCGAACGTACCCATAATTTACAACATGTTTGATTATTATTTATTTGAAGTTGAGGGTCAAGGCACACGAGCACACACTTAAACTTGGGGTTACGTGATAGCATCCTAGGATACGTTATCATTATGTATCATAGCTACGCCACGGGAACCGTACCCATAGTCATGATAATTTATTTTATTAATCGCGCCAGAAGCAAACTACGATTGTTCATGAATTGTTTTCCGAAACTAGTTTGAGGTTGTTTTAGAGGTCATGGGTTATGGAATACATTATTTGTGGAAAAGTATATATTAATAGAGGTGGGTCTATAGGTTAAATCAACTAATTATTGGATAGGTTCAATTTTGGTTTGAAACTAATCATCGGAGTATGTGAATTTAAAGGAGCAATTTCATAGAGAACTTTCGATTAATTTGTCTAAACCATTAAAGGAGATGTATTATATAGCTAATAAGGCTTAACGATTTTTGTCACATCTTTTCCTTTTATTTTGCTTAGCCAAAGTTGTTTGATAATTGAATGACAATGTGATGGACCAGATTTAATTGGGTATCACACTAAATCCTTCATCAGGCCGAAGTGTGAATATTATTGGGCCTGGATGTATAACCCATAGCATCAGGACTCTGCAATAATGTCGATGGCCACTTCTAGACTTAATTGGTTGGGCCAAATCGATTGTGAGATTTAGAGTCTACTTGACTCTAAACCCCACGCACAATAATGTCTAGGTCCATAACCATGCCCAAAGTCTTATAATGGCAAAGGCCCATTAGCCTATACACATCCAACTCAAATCTACCCAATCTTTGTATACACGAGCACAAATGGAGGTAATTATAGGATATTTACAATTTCAGCACCCAATTGGCATCTCAGAATTTGCATTAATAACCATATCTGAATGTTACAGAATAACCAACTATAGAACATTAACCACTTCAAAATCCGTACTCTTCTTCTTCCAAATGTACCCACTGTACGAATGTGCAGCATGAGTTTTGTCACTACTGGAATAAAGAAAGCACACTTTTAAACTTTGTCACATCCAACAAGTTCAACGGCCCACTAACCAGAAGAAAAAATAGGGAATTCACACACATATTGCACATATCTACTTATGCTTCAAAGGTACCTAAGATTCAGCAAAATAAAGAGATCAATCACAAAGAATCATGTCTTAGGTAAAGTGATCGGCAAAATATCTATAGTTCATACAACATAGTTGAACATGGGTGAAACCACGATGTTTTATTGATGAAAAAGGATAAAGTAACAACTAAACAGAAGGAGATGGGTACCTGAAAATAGATTAAAATAACATTAAATAGATACAATAAGGAACAAGGAATGGAGCTCACCAACTTAGTTGAAATAACAGCAAGCACAACTATAATTGTCTACCAGCTTTCAAACACTTATTTCCCAAAAAATCAGAAGACTTTTGACACTCTAAAAGACCCTAGAAAATGAATTGAACACTGACTTATCTCTTTCCGCTTAAGACATGTTAAGTATATTTTGGATCTCCTGCTAAATATTGATCGAAATCTCTTTATCCTTCTTTTTTTTTCCCCGAAAATTTCTCCAAGCGTTTTCGTTTATCATTGCTTTCTTATGTAATTTTCAGATTTTCAGTTGTATTTTATGGCTGATGCTCTATGTTAAAAATGAGGGGAAATGGTTCTTTATAGGCCACTTCTTAGGGTTTCCTTTTATCTTTTTCTTTTTCTTTTTCACCTCCACTCCCTTGTATTTTTCATTTTTCAGGCCTTCTTATCCGACCTATTTCTAGAGGTTTCAAACTTTTTTCTTGCTAATTTGTCCTTCCTACGCTCTTTCCTTGAAGTTTCTTGATAGTTACTCAAATATTTCGTAAGTCAAATTCTATAACGACCCGACCGGTCGTTTTAAGAATTAGCATCTTGTTAAGTGGCTTAAGGTCTCGAGTAGCTTCGTGTTATATATTATGACTTGCGTGTGTGATCGAGTTTGGTTTTCAGATGATTCGAGATTTGGAAGGACGATTCTTGTCTTAGAAGCTTAAGCGGTAAGAGTAAACCGGAGTTTGACTTTTTTGTAGACGACTCCGGAATGGTATTTTTATGATTCCAATAGCTTCGTATGGTAATTTTATACTTAAGCGTATTTTCGGATTTGGATTTGGAGGTCTATAGGTTGATTTGATACATTTTAGCGAAAATTGGAAAGTTTGGAAAGTTGAGAGGTTTGACCGGGAGTTGACATAGCTCTGTTATGTCATTTGGGACTTGCATGCAAAATTTGAGATTATTCTGGGTTGATTTGATATGGTTCAGCGCGAGTTGTAGAAGTTAAAAGTTCATAAGTTCATTAAGTTCGATTTTAGGTGCGATTCGTAGTTTTGATATTGTTTGATGTGATTTTTGGCCTCGAGCATGTCCGCGTTATGTTACTAAACTTGTTGCTATGTTCGGATGGAGTGCCGAGGGGCTCGTGTGAGTTTCGGGTTGGTTTCAGACCATTTTTAGGCCATTTTTAGTTGCTGATTTTTGGTCACAGGGGTATGCATCGCGATTGCGGACTTTGGATCGCGTTCGGGAAGAGCAGATTTGCTATTTAGGCATTGTGAATCGCGATCGCTGAAGCCTTTTCGCGATCGTGTAGAGAAAATTTTATTGTCACTGACCCAACTTTAGAAGCTTATATCTTGCAATATATAAGGATATTGAAGATGATCCAAAAATGAAAGTTGTAGCCCTTTGAGTCTAGTTTTTAAAAAATTAAACCGTTTGTTATTTGTAGTTTTATACAAAATATTATGGTTATTACAGTATAGACTATCTAAGAATAGTTTGGGAAGGGTAATGGGAATTTATTCATCGCGATCGCGAAGAGTAAAATTTGTGCTAAATTTTTTTTGAATCGTGATCGTGAAGGGTACCTCTAGAGCAATGTTTAGAGTACTCTATTTCAAAGGTCTTGGTCATTTTATCATATTTTGAGGATTTATCATAAACTTTTAAATATGTAAAATGCGAATTTGAAGGCCGATTTGATGTCTGAATTGGATAATTTTGGTATGGTTGGACTCGTATCGGAATGGGTGTTCGGATTTTGTAAATTTTGTCAGGTTCTAAGGTGCGGTCCTGGGTTGGCTTTTTAGTTTTCATTAAATATCGAAGCTTTATTATCCAGAATTATTTCCTATCATTTTTATTTATGATATTAAGTTATTTTGGCTAGATTTGAGCCGTTCGGAGGTTGTTTCACACGAGAAGGTTATTTTAGAGTATCAATTTAGCTTCTTTGAGGTAAGTATCTTGCCTAACTTTGTGTGGGGGAACTACCCCTTAGGATTTGAGTCGTTTGTGCCATTTGTGTTATGTGAAAGCCGTGTACGCGAGGTGACGAGTACGTACTCGGGCTTATGTGTGGAAAATTGACCGTCTTAGACTCTTAGGCTTCTTTCATGTACTTATTTAGAATTATGAGCACATGTTATATCTTTTATTCGTCATGTCTACTATCACACGCTTTATTTAAAGTTGTCGTTACATGTCACATTCTTCACTTTTCGAGTTTACTCTTACATGCTTTATTTGAAGTTGTTATCACTTTTATCATTATGTGATTTCTTTTATTATGGAGTTACTCTTCGTTGAAATTGTTGTTATATGATATCCTTTTGTTGTCGGGTTATTCTCATGCATTTAGACGTAGTGCTAGTTCGTGCCATCTCTTTCATTGTTAGCCTATTCATATACTAGAATCTGAAGTTTGTCATTTCATAAAAATACTTTCACTATTGAGTTTATCCTTAAACAATTAATTGGAATTGAGGTTATCGAAAGTCATTAATCTATTTTAATTGAAGTTGTGTTTAAAGGGGGTGTTGTTCCTTGTTGAGTTACTTTCCCGTTCATTTTGTTGTTATTGAGATTCTATACACATTGTATTGAGTCGTGGGCTATTTGTTATAGAAATATTGATATTGTTGGATCTTTGAAAAGGTTGTGGCCTATGGAACTTGTGATATAAGTTGACATGCCGTGTTGTTGTGATGTTAGCACATGTGAGTTGTTTTGTGGTTGGTTATTGTTATGCGGAGTATAAGGGCGACATTTCACCGTTGTTATTATGCGAGGAATAAGGGTGGCATCTCACTGTTGTTGAATGTACGGAGTGATATGAGTGGCTATTATACAGAGTGATACATGTGGCTATCGAAGATATAAGGGTGGAAATGTCTGGGATAGTGTGTTATGGCTTGGGGACATTGTGTTGGTGATTTTTGTGTTATGGCGTGCTTTTCCTTATGTATGTCATATACCTTGCGTGATTTGTTTTGTTGCTTCGACGAGCTACTCGATGTCTTTGATATTACTTGTTGACTTGGGCTACAGTAGTATACTTGCACAAGCATACACCGTAGCATGCCACTTATGCCAATTATTAATCATACCCATGTGTTCTTGTATTATTGGTTTTCATATTGATATTGAGCCTGTGACCACGCCAGGCACATTGTGATTATGAGCCTATGATCATGCCGGGCGGATTATGATTGTGAGTATGTGACCACATCGGGGGGATTGTGATTGTGGGCCTGTGACCATGCCGGGTGGATTGTGAATGTGAACTCATGATCATGCCGGACGGATTGAGATATTGGCACGTGAGTTTTCCGTGCAGTTGTGATTTAAAATATGGGCACAAGATATCGTGAGCATAGGATGGTTGGTTGAGACTCGTGACTTGTGATTATCAAATGAGGTATCACCAGTATTTTTTGAGAGCGAGAAGCGCAAAAAAGCGACAGAGGCTCGCCTCGCTTCAAAAGCGAAGCACACGCTTCATTGAAGTGAAGCGCAATTCTTAAAAAATATAATATAAATATTGCAAAGACACAATATAAATAATCAAAAAGTTCAATTTAAAAACTTAAAAGTAGGCACGCTTCAATTTGTATTATTTTTCTCATTAACTTTATCGCGATATCGCCAAGCTGGGTCTTTCTCTTTCGAACTTTGAGACATTTTGAAATCCCTATTATGATATAAGAAAATACATAATCAAATAAACTGAAAATACATATAATATATATAATAATTAATTTTATAAACTGAAATACACATTTAAAAAATCAAATAAACTAAAATATAACACACACACACACACACACACACATATATATATATATATATATAATTAATTTTTTAAACTGAAATACATATAAAATTAATCAAATAAACTGAAAATATAACATATATATAATAATTAATTTTATAAACTAAAATACATATTAAAATTAATAAATAAGAAGAAAAAAAGGGGAGAAAAAAAGAAAACCAATGCCTGCCCCTAGTGACTGCCCTAGTTGTGCAGACGCTGGACGAGAAAAGTAAAAAAGAGAAGAGAAGAAGAAGAAGGAAGAAAGAAGGAAGAAGAAAGAAAAAAAGATAAAATACCTTAGCAGATGCTAGACGGGAACAAGAAGAATAAAGAAGGAAGAAGAAAGAAAAAAAGGAGAAGAAGAAAAATTACCTGGAGGAAGTTAAAACCCTAGCAGCAGCAATGGTCGATCAATTTGGGAAGAAGATAGAAATGGTCAATTTGGTCTTAGGGGTCTGTTTTGTATAATAAAAAAAATAGAACCAAACTTTTTTTTTTTTAAAAAGGCCCCTCTGAACAGAAGCGAGCGCTTCTGCGCTTCACGATCGCTTCGTCGCTTTGCGCTTCTTCGACTGAAGCGAGCGCTTTATCTGGTCGAGTCACCTCAGGCATGGAAAAGTGAGAAACCATCGCTTCGCGTTGCTTTTCGCTTAAAGTGACGAAGCGATCGCCTTTTAAAACACTGGTATCACAGAGTGATTTTGTTGTGAAACTTGTGTTAGAACGGCTTGATTAATTGGTTGTTCTTTGTGTTCCTTGTTTGGTTTTAATGATACTTCATGGTGTTCTTATTGCTTTACTATTTATATCACTTGTTGATTCTTGTTGCCATTTACTGATTTCTGCTTTCATTATTAGCTTTATACTTCTATACTGCACATGTTATTTTGTCTAGTGAGTGTCTTGACTTGTACCTCGTCACTATCGAGGTTAGTCTTGATACTTACTGGGTACCGACCGTGGTGTACTCATACTATACTTTTGCACATTTTTGTTCAGAGCCAGGTATTGGAGATATCGGACTCGGGCAGAGTTAGCATATTGGTCGCGAGGATTCAAGGTAGATTTGCTTGGTCGTCACAGTCCCTTGGAGTTCTTTCCTTTTATTATACTGTCAGCTTGTTATTTGAACAATATTGTATTTTGATCTTTGAGATCTTTCCATGTACTTAGCTAGAGTTCGTGACTCTGTATTACCAAATCTTGGGAGATTATTATAATTATTGTCGCGTAGGCTTATTACGCTTTTGTTTCGGTATTCATATAAGACTCGGTTTCAAATTATCATTATTAAAAATTTGCCTAATCGTTGTTAGTAATCGGCTTACCTAGTCATAGAGATTAGGTGTCATCACGACGCCTGCAGTGGGTTTTTGGGTCGTGACAAATTCCTAAGACACCCCTTTGACCCCTATTATTTACTCACCTCCAGCTCAATTAAATTCTTCTAGGACCTCATCCCCTTTTATTTTTTACCTTTCTTTTTTACTTTAAACTTGCTTAACCTCATAAAATTGGGCCTGGATACATTACCCTTTTTTATCAAACCTCATACTTATTTTGTCCACCTTCCTAAATTCACTCAGAACTAACCAAATCCTAGAAGGCCCGTTTATCACTTAAATGAAACAGAAAACAAACTAAGGAACTGACTTAGTCTTCTAAAGAATGGACGATGACCTAAACAATAAAATCAAAAGAAACAGGATTAATTATGAAGTTGGAACCATTAAACATGCTCAATAATAATTAATCATGTGGCTAACATCAATTGCATTCAATCAATCATTCATGAAATCTAAATATTCTTAGCATGCAGTGGCTACGACTAATCATGCTTAAAAACTAATGTGAAAAAAAATAGAAAATCTGTCACGACCCAAAATTCATTAAAGGTCTTGATGGCACCGGACACCGCTGTCAGGCAAGCCAAAAATAAATACTTAATTTGGTTCTCATTTTAATATTTTTGAAATCATATTTTCTTCAATTAAATAGTAAAAGATGGGATTTACAGAGTAAATAATAATACTTTTAACAATTTCAATACAGGACAACTCATAATCACCCTAAAATCCTGTGTCACAAGTGCATGAGCCTCAACTAGGAATGTAAAATAAAATACAACATCTGTCCGGAATACAAATTAGACAGAAAAAAATATAAATACTCTGAAGGAGACTCTGCTGACTGCGGATTGTAGTATAGAATGCAGCTCACCTAAGTCCCCGCGATAACTGTGCCCCTGCGCCCACGAAGCCACTAGACATATATGTACCTGCACAAAAATGTACAGCAAGTGTAGTATGGATATGTAAATCAACGCGTACCTAGTAAGTATCCCATCTAACCTCGAAGAAGTAGTGACGAGGGGTCAACTCCAACACTTACTATGGGCAAACAATATATACTGATATTATACTTAAGCATGGATTGTATGAAATAACTGTAAACTGAATAACAAGAAGTGAGTGGACAATTCTTTTATTAATAGGAATTTTTTTTCCAAACTTATTCTCGTCATTTAATAATTTATATCTCAAGCCAAAGAAGCAATATAAATTATAATTGGTTCCAAAGATTTATCATGCGCAAATTATGCCGAGGTCGTATGGTCCGATCCAACATAATATTTAAATTGTGCACTGCCGAGGGTCGAACGACGCTAACCATAGATGCATCTATCTGCTACCGAAGCATTTGGCCCGTTCCACAAAAGAGAAAATACATTAAACAACCAATTCAAGATTTATTAAGCGGCAAATATTCTAAGAATTTCAAATTCTCATTTAACGGTCACGTAAATGAAGTTTAACCTTTTTACAATTCCTTTATCGAGTTTCTAAATATTTTAAATAATTAAATTAACTAGTAGGGTGCAAACATCACAAGTACAACATGATATGGGTCTTAGACTACCCAAACATAAGTATAATAGTAGCTACACACGGACTCTCGTCACCTCATGCGTACATAGCCCCCACAAATAGAAGCACATAATGATTTGATTCACCTATGAGGTTAATTCCCTCTTATAAGGTTAGAAAGGAGACTTACAACGCTCCGAAGTTTCATAGCCGGCTCCCAAGCCTTTAAAACGACTCAATTCGATGCCCAATGCTCCAAAACTAGTCAATAAAGGTGCAAATCCATAAATATATACTCTAATACTCATTATAATTCAATTTACGACAACTTCCAACTCTATTCGAAAAGCCGATAAAAATTACCCTCGGTCCCACGTGTCCGAATTTCGAAAATTTTCGAAGATAAACATTACCCATAAACCCACGAACTCAAATATATAATTCATTCCAAATTCCATATCCAATTTCGTGGTCAAATATCCAAAAATATAAATTTTTAGATTTCTTTCAAAATCCCATAATTTCTATCAATTTTCATGCTTGAATCCATGTATAAATCTTGCATTTAACTCACAATATACGGGAATCACTTACCTCATGAAGGGTGATAAAATGGCACTCCAAAAGTGCTCCAAAATCGGCTCCCATAGATGAAATGAAGTGAAATTGAGCCAAACCCTAGTTTTAAAGAAACACACTGCCAAGCCCGACCTTCACACCTGCGATCCAATAGCCGCTCCTGCGGTTCCGCAGGTGCGGTCCAAATTCCACTACTGTGGTCCTCTCTGCCCAACCAAGAACTTGCACCTGCGGAAGTCTTTTCGCTTCTGCGGGCATCGCAAGTGCGACCTGCTCTCGCGCATCTGCACAAATTTTATGCACCAGCGGTAGCTTCCTCGCTCTTGCGCACTCGCATGTGTGCTTCTCCAGTCCGCTTCTGCGGCTCCCCCAGCTCCAGTCCATTCTCGCTTCTGCGAGCAATTCGCCGCACCCGCGATCTCGCACCTGCGGCCAAAGTCACGCAGGCACGATTACACCAGAAGCATTAAGCTTCAGAAATTCTTAAGTCCAAAAATCGATCTGTTAACCTTCCAAAATCTACCTGAGGCCCTCGGGACCTTAACCAATTATACCAATGCGTCCCAAAACTCATTAAGAACTTAGTCGAGCCTTTGAATAACATCAAACAACGCTAAAACCATGAATCGCATCCCAATTCAAGCTTAATGAATTTTAGAACTTCAAACTTCTGCCTTCAATGCCGAAACCTACCAAATCACGTCCGATTGACCTCAAATTTTGCACACAAGTCATAATTGATATTACAGACCTACTTCAACTTCCGGAATTGGAATCCGACCCCAATATCAAAAAGTCCACTCCTGGTCAAACTTTCCAAAACCCTTCAAATTTTTATTTTTTATTCGTCAAATGACCCCTGAACGACCTATGGACCTCCAAATCCATTTTTGGATGTGCCCCTACGTCCAGAATTACCATACAGAGCTATTTCCATTCTCGAAATCCCAATCGTACTTTGAAAACATTGAAATTCACTTCAACCCAAATTTATGAAATCCTTCCAAAATGCCAACTTTCCACAATAGGCGCCGAAACGCTCCTGGATCATCCAAAACCCGATCCGGACATACGCCCAAGTCCAAAATCATCATACCAACCTGTTGGAACCTTCAAATCTCGATTCTGAGGTCGTTTGCTCAAAATCAACTCGTAATCAATTCCTCCAACTTAAAACTTTTGAAATGAGAGTTTCCTTTCCAAATCAACTCTGAACTTCCCGAAATTCAATTCCGACCACGCGCGCAAGTCATAATACCTTAAGTGAAACTACTCAAGGCCTCAAACCGCCGAACGATGCGTTAGAGCTCAAAACAGTCAATCGGGTTGTTACATTCTCTCCCACTTAAACATACGTTCGTTCTTGAACGTGCTAAGGACTGCTCTGGAGTTGTCTGAAATCACTATTTAACACCTCGTGCACCTACCCATGCTACCACAACTTAGTTGAGCACATTAGCTCGAGCAAATCTGAAGATCCTCCCCTTTATTTAGGAAAATAAGCCTTAGACCCAAATTCCGACATCCGAAATTATCGACTAGGCCTGCTTCCAACATACGAACACCGTTTCAATCACTACACGATGTACCAATACATGATTGTATACTCTCACTGAATTCACACCATGCACCGCATTATTCACATGCCCATAATAACATCCTGTGATAACAATAGCCGAAATCCCACGAATCTGATGCTAACGACACACCTCATGACACCTATAAGTCTTGTTCCAACTCTTGAAATGCCACGACAGAGAAGATGTATAGAACTCATAGCCACCTGCCGAATTACAATTTATGGAGTCTCTCCTCCCGATGAGAACCATTACCTCATTCTGGAATGAATAACAATATTTACTCTTTAATATGCTTCATATAAATCTGATTGCATTGATCCTAGGTCCAAAAATCTTGTCTCACCCAGTACAAGCTGCTCAAACAATAAGCCACCTCAAACACTGCCAAAAGTCTCATGTGATGCCACAATGTGCCAACAAGCTACAAACTCGAATGTGATACATAAGGAAACGAACTCTGGAAAGATCTACTCAACCCACGTAACTAATTTAAACAACCGAAAAGATATTATGAACCTTCCTCAGGAACTGAGAAGCAAAACACACAATAATAGATATGGGAAATTGTACTTAATATCATATTGTTGCAGCGTGCAACCCGATCCACACATGATACCGTTGCGGCGTGCAACCCGATCCAACCATGATACCCGTGGTGGCGTGCCACCCGATCCAAACAATATATCTGTAGAGGCGTGCTACACGATCCAACCATATACCCATGGCAACGTGCCACCCGATCCACACATAATAATCTAAAGAAAACACACATCGAGCCGCAACGCTTATACTCACGAAATGCCCGAATATCAACCATAAGCACGCTAAGTGCATAATACAAATCCTGGGGAGACGGGTAGCATCATACGCTATAAAACTCAAGCACAACTAAGGTGCGATATATGATCTACATCTCGAGAGCCATCCTGTTCACATAACACCACCGCTATGCGGGACCTCAGCACATTGTACAAATAATCAAGCTGTCTCATAACCCACACGGCACAATAGAGTATTACATGAAGTAGATGATGATGAAAATAACATCCAACGCCCGAATACTCCTCCATAACGAATGCTATGCTGAATGAACACACCTAGGTTGGTGTAAAGTACACATCCACATTTGGACCCATCAACGAACCCCAAATCGATTCTGATCATACCATGCTTGGGCAAATACCCTCTCAAGGACCCACGGTGACCTATTCACGACACATAAGAACATCCATCAAATCCAAAACAAACTCACATGGTCCACAACCCAAAGAATAGAATGCCTCTCAGGCATAAACTCTCGCACTTGTGATATTACCATGACCTACATATTCGGTCTCAATCTTTAACAATCAAGTGACTGACATGCCACACTTATACAAATATCCCCGTGGGGCATGCTCCTACGGCCATTCCGCTCAGGTAGCAAGGTCCACACATCCATACCACCAGCCGTTCTAATTCTGTAGAGTGAGTTAAAAATCTGCAAGTCAATACACAAAGCCTCTTCCACAAGATACCGATCTTAGGTGACGCTAAAGACAATACCAGCTTACTCTAAACATCTGAATTCCTCCCCGGTCATCCGAACTCTTGACATTCTTGTCGACATCAACTGCAACCTTGATTCTCAACTTTCAATTCCCATGCCGCCCACTACAGCTAACATACCAATACGTGAGAGTACAAGAATTCCATCATAACTTCTGATCCACTAATAGAATAAATACTCCATCACATAACAACCTTTTACTTAACTCATTTCAGGAGAACCATTGCAACACGCGATTGAATTTCCATAACCGCAGAAAATACAATCCTCAAGTAGTGGTCTAAACTACCATAACTCTCCCAGGTCCCATCTACACATAACATGCCATAATACTTGAATGCCTTCAAATAAAATTGATTACGGCGGTCGTAAAGCCTCGCACGTACCGCCACAAATCACATGTATAACTTAACGCGCTGAAGGAACTGATCATTACCACCATCGTGCCAATTCAACCATTACTAACCGATTCGACTTCTTCTAATTTATTCTGGACTTGCCTTAGGAATAATAATAATAATAAATCCATTCAAAACATCATGAACCCAAATCCGCACTTACCCTGAGTGACCTTATTTCACGAGACCACGCTGTCTCAAAACCCACGAACCATCTCATACCCTCCTTGTGCGCATATTCACATTTTCAACTTGTATACACATTCTGATAATTCCTCTATGAATCCGAAGTTACTTTCCCCCATTCCTCCAATGCTATATCGTAGACCGAAGATAACGTAGAACATTCCCGGCCACTTTTCATAATCCACTGCAAAAGCTCAATACTTAACCATACTACTGGCTCGAAATCCTTAGGCACCGCACTTTGAATCTTTGAACCCACTAGAACTATTGTTGAGAGTCACTCACTCTGACTTGTTCCCAATTATAATCAAACTCCAAGGCCCTGCTTAGCACATGAACACCTTCTCAAAGAAGCACTCGGCTGACTCACTTTCCTTGTACATCACATCTACACGAAGCATAAATTCCGAGTCTTCCCAAAGCCTGAACATGAATCGATAAGGCCAATTGTAGCCCACATTCCTCAAATCCTTGGCTCAAATCACCATTGATGTTCTCTTTCCTTAGTCTTAACAACCCACCAATATGTCGATAACCAGAAATCTCACAAGTAGACAACCATGCAATCCAATCGCAGGCGTTGGGGCTTTCCAACCGCCTTGGATTCCAAATTGGGGCGGAGAATTGGGGTAGCTTCAAAGGTGATAAAATCCGATCTTTACATCTTATTTTGTTTAAATAGGGTATATTGGCGATACAACATAATTTTGGAATAAAACAGCACCGTTTGAAACTCTAAGGGACTCGAGTGTGGATTGAGCGTTGGGCTGGATAGGTATAGGGTTTCAAAACTGGGCCATCAGAATAGCTAGACCCAGTTTACGAGAGAAGAAGTAGCCCATTTCCTTTTCCTATCCTTTGCACAATTAAACCCCTTTTAATTCTAAATACAATTAAATTGTCCTTTTTACACAATTGTCCTAATCACCTAATTATCTAATGATCAACCATTAAAATCAAAATTAACATACTATGCTAATTAATTATGCAACTAACAAATCCTAAAAAATGCAAAAATGAATGATGATTAACATTTGTTTTGTGTTTTTAATGCAATTAAAATGCAGTTAGTACTAAAAATACAAAAAGAATCCTAAAGTGCAATAAATAAATAGAAAACAATATTTTTGATGATTTAAAGTATTCCTAATTATGCGGAAAAAAAAACAAATAAATGCAATAACATATACACAAACAATTAAAGAGAAATTCTTAAAATTCTATAAAAATAAAAAAAATGATTAAAAGACCATTTTGAAGTATTTTAGGAGTAGTTTGCATGAGGCAAAAAATACGTGCTTACAAGCATAAGTACGTGTGAGTCCAAAGGTCATTTTTAAACATATTAAAAAATAAAGACAATATTTAAAGACCATTCGTGTTAATTACCCTTTAAAAAAAGAATTAGCTTAAATATGTGTCTATTCAAGCGATTAAACTTAAAATAGCCAGCAAATGTATAATATATCTATAATTCATGTGTAATATATTTATGATCGTGTATAATTATTGTATAATCTATATATACTGGCTAAAAAAGTAAACACTGAATTCGACAGGCTATTTGTGTAAAGATCCCTAGAAAAAGGTTCTATCTAAATTAGTAAGGAAAATGACGCGACACATCAAATATTTACATTGTATTTACCATTCATGGCTATACTTTCAGCAAATTTACCATTCGTAGCTATATTTTAAATTTTATAGCAAATTTATAAAATAAGAGATTAATTATTTTGAACTGAAACAAGAAAGCAACACGCTCTCGTAGCTCAGTTGGTTAGAGCGCTTGTTTAGTTAGCGGAGGTCTTGAGTTTAACTCTCTCAACAAGGACATTTTATTTTTCTGTTTTATGTATTTTACCTTAGTTGTATTCGTTGCGTGAACAAACACATTATATTCGTTGCACGAATAAATACAATTGCGCGAATGAATACAGTTGATACGTGTTGTATTCGTTGCGCGAACGAATACAATTGACACACGCTGTATTAGTTGTGCATTTGAATACAAGTGATACAAGTTACTAACAACTGAATAGTAGTTACGAATGGTAATTTATGAAAGTTTCCATATGAAACACCTAACGCACTTTCTTAAAAAGCCCAATAGATTGAAGTTGGTATCTTAAAGAAGGATCCCGAGCAACTAAAAGATCAGATTCAGAAACTAGAAGTGATGAGTAAGTTGCTGCACATTTTGAAATTTGTTGTATGCTACTTGTATATCTAGCTGGGTGGGACAGGTGTGGGACATGGCTGTTTTTTTTTTTTTTTTTTTTATAAATATTTGTGTGGTGATGTTAAGATTGTGGAGCTGGTGTAGGGCAGTGGAAAAAGAGTACCTTGGTTCTCATATACAGGACAACAGACATAAGAGTATTTAAAGTTGTGCGAACTACCGTTGTTAAACTTACGAGACATTTAGAGAAACTTTGAGCAAGACTGATAGAACATAAATATCTTGCACCTGCTTGGTGCTTTGTTCTAGAAAAAAAAAACTTATTCTCCAAAAAAATGATGAAGTATAAACTTAGGGAAATTGCAAGAGTGACAAAGAACTAGTTTGGATTTGTTGAAAACCTAATTAAGTTAATAAAAATATCCATAAAAAATAAGTAAATAAAAGTGTGCTATTTTTAACTATTTTCAAATGAGATAGTGATACACTTCAACATGATATCAAAGCAAGGTCTTCTGTTCGACTCTCACACGTCATTCATTATCAAAAAGAATTTTTATGTGTTTGGTTCATAAAAAAGAATCACACTTGCATGTGAAAGAATAAATAAAAGTGTGCTCTCTCTAACAACTTAAGCTTTTAGGTGAAATAGTCACACTTCTATAGGATATATGCCCTGATATATTACATAAGAGATAATATTTATACTAACACTATTGATAGAAAATTTTAAGAGAGGTAGAAGGACCTTCACGTGATATTCATTGGCTTAGGAAAAAGTTGTCGTGTGTGATAATGTACAGACAAGATGTCCCCGATAAACATGCGTTTATACTTTATATTAAGGATCTGCCTTGAGTCCTGTATTTGTTACCCTAGTTATGGATAGACTAACCAATATAAGATGATATTGTGTCAATTGACTAAAATAAAGAGAGAGTCAACCAAAAGTTAGAACTATGAAAAAGCACTATATAGAGTTAAGATTCTAGGATAGGTAGAAGTAATTCAATATATCATTTTAACACCACAAACATATTGATAAGACACATGAGGCGCTAAGCAAAAGCATGAAGTAAAGCACATGCTTCTACAAACTTCAAAGTGAAGTGCACTATTAATTGAAAATATATATACACATAAAATTGCAATTAAAATTAATATTTTAGCATCCAATATACAATAGTGACAATATTAATGCAATAACTCAATTGAAGCATTACCAAAATATAATTTTAACAAGGTCAACTAAAATGAGAGAAGGTCAGTTGAGATAGTTTGGCCATATCGTAGATCATCATATGCAATTATATGCACTTGTTCTAGGTGCGACAATTTGATTACTGAAGGTGATAAGATGAGACGAGGTAGATTTAAAATTTAATGAGAAGAAATTATATTAAAAAAATGTATAAGCTCTGGAAATCAATGCGAACCTAAAGGATTCATATAGACAATACCAACTACAACTAGTTGGGATTAAGGCTTAGTTCTGTTGTGGTACTTACATTAGGTCCGGTGCTTGTTAGGTGACCTTTATTCTAACTAGAGATTTTGTACAGGGTAGTGTGTGATTTTGAAAATCTCTATTTTTAGAGAATTCTTATTGCTTGCGAGTCATTTTTTTTAGTAATCGCATGAAATGACTTGAATAGAGTGGGATGGGTATAGAGGATTTTTATTGCCAAATCCAATGTCCTAGGCTGGCTATCATGCTCATGGAATAAAATGGCATAAGAATTAGTTGTAGGGCTGGCTATCAAAATGTTCTCATGCTCAGGGAATAAAATGACATTAGAATTAGTTGTAGGGCTGGCTACGAGGAAAAAAAGATAAGTTGTTGGAGCTTGGATTGTCCAGAATTCCGTTTAAAATTTTGTGTGTCTTATTCTTATTTTATAATATGAAGATGTTTTGACATGCACAGAGGCTGAGGGTGCTCTAGACAAAGCAAGGAAACATAAAAAGAGACAATTTGAGGATACACTTAATCTTGTTCTAAAGAAAAGAAAGGTAAGGTTTCCTATGCAAAATATTCAGATACCTCTGTGCAGATTGAGTTATTTGAGATCTAATATAACCCAAAAAGAATAAACTAGAGTTTATTTCTTAGTTTTTCACAACTTGAGTTACTTAAATCTGTATTTTTTTCTTTCATGAGAAGCTAATCATTATGATCTAAATTTAATATGTGCAACTCATTGCTGCATGGCAAGGTTCTAGAGTTATGACAGGAAATGTAAATGTTGGAATACTACTACCCGGGCGAATTTTCTGGTCGATTTGAAGAGAGAATAAGCTATCTTTAAATGAAAAAGAGGTTGTTCACTAGCTAGGATGCATTAGATGACATTCTTCTACAAGTCTCAAAATTCGCAGGCCAAAGATGTCTGACGGTCTGCTGATGTATCCTCCACCGCCACCGTTTGACAGTGTCTGTTTTTTCCTTATCCTCTCTATATACATGTACAAGTTTATGAACAAAATTCAGCTTAACTATTCTTAAAACCAAAAAAAGAAATATATATGATACCACCTCTGATCCAGTTTACGGGACCCCATTTCCTTTTTAGTTTGATTTATCAATAATGACCCCCTTTCTAAATATGAAAACAATTTAACTTAAACTTCTCATTTTAGCCTTAATGACAAGCTTTTATAGCCACACAAACGTTATGACATGTTTGAAACTATAAGTTTTAAAAGTCTTATAGCCACACAAATGTTATGACATGTTTAACACCACAAGTTTCAAAAGTTTTCTCTTCTTTCTCATATTTCAGTCAAATAAGTTCACCTAAATTGAAACAAAGGGAGTAATAATTAAGATTTGGAGTAGGTATAGATATTGAGGGTGCCAATTAGCTCGTAAAGATATACAGATTTTTGGTGATATCAGTACTACTCGTCTTTCGTACTAGCTATTTGATAAAGTGAAATCACATGGAGTCGACAAATACTCTGGATTCTTCTGGAAACTCCTAATTTTGTTCCTCCACCTGATTGACAACATAGGTTGAAAGGTATTTTTTTTAGATTAATTCTTGTTTGATGTGTTGAAGTGTGTGACAATCTCTATTCTTGGTTTACCCAATGTTGGACCTTATGTCATGTTGTCCACACTCCAGATGTCTAGGCCATTTGGGGGTGTTTAGAGTCCTACATCGAGAGAATGAGTTGTTTCTCCTTATATGGTTTTAGACAATCCTTACCTCATGAGCTAACTTTTGGAGTTTGAGTTAGGCTCAAGGTCCATTTCTTAACACGATATCAGAGCAGGTAGAGGTACTAAGTTCAAATTACATCGCCACCCATTATCAGAAAAAGAATTTCCAGATGCTTGGTCATGAAAAAGAATATGGCATGCACGTGAGGAGACATGTTGAAAATATAATTAAATAGTAAATAAAAGTATGTTCTCTCTAACAATTTAAGATTTTAGATAAGATGATCACACGTTTCAGCACCCTATGAGATGAAAACAAGCCAGACTCCTCTAATTGAATGTCTTGATTTAACCAATGAACGAAGAGTTGAAGTTGCATCATCTTAATTGTTTACAGGAGGAATCTGTCATTCACTGTGCTCTCTGAACTCTTCACTTTCTAGATAAAGTATCAAGAAGTGTAAGCAAGTCTTTTTTATTTCTATTCTCCCACTATATCTGAATGTTATGGTATACTGACCAATAAAATTTACCATTTCAAGAATTTAGATGTATTCTCTGTCATTTTAAAATGAAAGGACTTCTGATTTCTGATGGAAAGGTTAAGGGGTTGTTTGGTTCAAGGGATTAGGTGGGTTACTACTTACTGGTATAAATTTTGGAATTTTATTTATCTCGCATTTGGTTGGAGGTATTAGTTAAAATCGGTATTTTTTAATACAAAATCTTGGTATAGCTTATCCCATATAGAATGTGGGATATGTTATCCAGGTTTTAATCCTGGTTTTAGTCCCAGAATTATAATCCTGGGATATCCTGATTTTAAACCAAACAACCCCTAATTATTTTCACTAGGCTTGAATCTTTGAAGAATTAGTTTTAGAAGATACATCATGGTAGGCATGCTCCAAGTTTGGTGATGATATCTCTCATAGTTTAGCTGGTAGAGTTCAGTGGTTTTAGTTGGACTGTACAGGAAATAAATATACATTCAAGTTAATTAACAAAAGAATATACTTTCAAGTTAAATTTGTTTTGCTCGGTATTGGGATGTTTATGTTCTTTACCCTTTGATTTTATATCTTGATTTTGATGTCTTGTTGCTCACTGGCATTGCGTTTTTAGGAATATGAAGAGAGATTGAAAGAAAAGGGTGAAAAGCCAGTAATGTTTAGGTAAGAGAAGGCCTCTCTTGTATTATTGATGTTGTGAGAATTCCCCTTTCTCCTTAATACTTTATTACATCTGTTGTTCCTACTTTCTCTGCAGTCACCTGCCCCCCCCCCCCCCAAAGGCGGACCACTGCGGAAGAGGAAGAAAGGGTCAATCACCCTATACTTGAAGTAAGGTCTTGCTTCACTCTTATGTTTTATGGAAGTTGCTTTTGCCGATCCATGAATAACATGGCATATGTGGATGCAAGACTCGGTTTATTATCACCCTACACCGAATCCTACTGGAGCTCCTCCTCCTGGAAAACCTCCCATGTTTAAGTCAACAATAGGTGTCTATAGTTCATTTCTCATGTTAAATTCATATTGCTACTCTCTCTCCAGCTCTGATCCCTCATGTTTCAAACTACATGACCTAGAATACCATTATCAGCTGCTTCATCTAATAGTGCTGCATCATCTTCAAAGTTAGATGTGGAAGATGGCGCTTTACCAGCTCTTTCACCACCACCTCCGCCACCTCCATTGAAGGAAAGGCTGAAACTTTATATAAACTGAAGTAGAGGTGTTTGTGTCAATTAGTTATGTGGTGTAACCCCACGGATGTATGTGAACTTAGATAATATTTCCCAGACTTTTTAGCAACTCTTTAGGAATAGATAGGATATATCTATAAACAACTTTTTTACCCTCACAGCGCTATCTTGTTACTGGTTTTTGGTTAATTAATAAAACCTTTTGCCTAGTTATCATTGAGAAAAAAATATTATTAGGTCAAATTGTCAACAAACAAAATCGTAGCCCTTTGTTGTCGGTGATGAAACCCTATAGCCTGTTAAAAGTTTGCTTTAAGGAATGCACGTGACATGTTAGATTTATGTTTTATTTCATTTCCAGATTTTTTAGATAAGTCATTCATTGTCAAATTGGTATTCCTATTTTATGGGAAACTGTTAGTCGTTTTCAGATTTTCAGCATAGCAAATAGGACTGCTTCAGTTTCGCATATTTACCTACTTTCAGCTTGTATATCGACTATTTAACCAGAAGAAGATATTCAATAAAAGTAAGCTATTTTCACTGGTAAAGCAACTCTTCTGCATTTATATTCTCTCAATCCTTTTTTAGTTTCTCTTGCTCTGTTATTTTCCTTGTTTCTTCTTTTACAAAACCTACAATTGATATCGGGGTTTCTCTTCATAAGGGATCTGTGAGTAATGGAGACTGAAACTAGTTTTTTCCAAATAGCTCCTCCTGTCTTCGATGGTGAGAATTACCAACTTTGGGCGGTGAGAATGGAGACCTACCTTGAGGCTTTGGATCTTTGGGAGGTTGTGGAAGAGGATTATGAAATTCCCCCACTACCAAATAATACCACCATGGCCCAAATCAAGAGTCACAGGGAAAAGAAAACGAGAAAATCTAAGGCTAAAGCAACTCTATTTGATGTTGTTTTGACAACAATTTTTACAAGAATTATGTCTCTCAAATCAGCAAAAGAGGTCTGGGATTATCTCAAAGAAGAATACGCAAGAGATGAAAGGATACAAGACATGCAAGTGCTCAATTTAATAAGAGAATTTGAGTTGCAAAGGATGAAAGAGTCTGAAACAATCAAAGAGTATTCAGATAGATTGCTTGGCATCGTCAATAAGGTGAGGTTGCTTGGAACCAAATTTCTTGATTCAAGAATTGTTGAAAAAATTCTTGTAACGGTGCCCGAAATATATGAAGCATCTATAACCACCTTGGAGAACACTAAAGATATGTCCAAGATTACCTTGGCAGAATTGTTAAATGCTCTACAGGCACAAGAGCAACGAAGGCTTATGAGGCAAGACCGTCACGTAGAGGGAGCTTTGCCCGCCAAACATGAAGATGGTGGAAGATACAAAAAGAAGAAGAATAAGAAGTACCGGCCAGCAGATGGAGAAGCTGCAACTCACAAAAACAAAAGCAAAACATGTAGCTCAAAAGGAAACTACCCTCCTTGTAAGCACTGTGGCAAGACCGGACAAGCAACATATAAGTGTTGGAAAAGGTCGGATGCTAAGTGAAGTAAGTGCAACCAATTTGGGCATGAAGCAATCATTTGCAGGAACAAAATTCAACAGCAGGATGCGGATGCTCGGGTTGTTAATGAACAGGAGGAGGATTAACTCTTTGTCGCATCGTGTTTTACAAATAATGTTTCAAGCGAGTCTTGGCTGATCGATAGCGGATGCACAAATCACATGACTTGTGATAACGAACTCTTCAAGGAATTAAAGCCTACTCGAGCTAAAAAGGTTAGAATAGGCAATGTCAGTCATATTCCAGCAAAAGGAATAGGCACCATTGCAATTGAGACACAATCAGGTACTAAAACAATATATGATGTTCTTAATGTACCTGATTTAGATCAAAACTTGTTAAGCCTTGGTCAACCGTTATAAAAAGGTTTCAAATTGTATTTTGAATATAACTATTGCTTAATCAAGGATCCCTCGGGGAAAGACTTGTTTAAAGTCAAAATGAGAGGCAGAAGTTTCTCATTAGATCCATTTGAAGAGCGAATGGTGTATTCAGCAAAAGAAGATGTTGCTGAGTTATGGCATAAGAGACTCGGTCACTATCACTATCATGAGATTGTCAAAATGCAAAAATTAAAGATGGTAAACTTATCTGACTTGGAAGTGAATTCTACAGAATGCGGAGCTTGCCAATTTGGTAAACAGCACATAAAGCCATTTCCCAAATCAACCTTGAGAGCCTCACAAAAGCTATAACTAGTGCACACTGATATAGCGGACCTCAAATAACTCCATCATTACAAGGTAGCCTTTATTACGTTCTTTTCATTGATGATTTTTCAAGAATGTGCTGGATTGTTTTCTTGAAATTCAAATTAGAAGTTGTTGGCGTATTCTGGAAGTTCAAATATTTGGTGGAAAATCAAAGCTGCTGCAAGATACAAGCTTTAAGGTTTGATAATGGAAAGGAATATACCTCAGCATAGTTTAATTCATTCTGCGAGGAAGCTGGCATTGTGCATCAGCTTACAACACCATATACTCCAGAACAAAATGGAGTTAGTGAAAGAAGAAATAGGTCAATAATGGAGATGGCCAAATGTATGTTGCATGAGAAGGAGTTGCCTAAAACTTTTTGGGTTGAGGCAACGAATACTGCAGTTTTTCTGCAAAATCGGCTTCCAATGAAGGCTTTGGAAGATAAAACCCCATTTGAAACTTGGTACGGGTTTAAACCTTCACTGAGTTTTCTTAAAGTGTTGGTTGTGTGTGCTTTGCTCATGTTCTTCAGGTTAAGCGTGATAAATTGGACAAGAAGGCAATTTCAGGCATCCTTGTGGGCTACAGTTTAGTTTCTAAAGCCTACAACATTTATCATCCTCAAATACAAGAGTTGTTCATTTCAACGAGAATGAGTAGTGGGGTTGGAAAAATTCTAAAAGATCAGGAAAATTCTCACAAGAAGCAAACAATAGCCCTTCTTGTAATGATCCGGCCGGTTGTTTTGAGAGTATTAGCTTTGAACCCCTATCTATTGCTCCCTCTATTTTATTTTTGGGTTTTGTGACTTGCCGGGGTGCTTGGTGTCGGATTCGGGAGAGTTTCAGAGTAGAATGGGACACGTAGTCCCTAAATTGGGAGTTTAAGTTCTAGTAGTTTGCATTGTGTAAAGACGACTTCAGAATAGAGTTTCGATAATTCCAATAGTTCCGTAGGGTGATTTTGGTCTTAAGAGCGTGTTTGGATATTAAATTGGAGGTACGTAGGTCATTTTAGCATTAATTGGCGAAAGTTAGAAAATTGGATGATTTTTGGGAAGTTTGACCGGGAGTGGACTTTTTGATATCGGGGTTAGATTTCAATTCCGAAAGTTGGAGTAGGTCCGTAATATCAATTATGACTTGTATGCAAAATTTGAGGTCAATCGGACTTGATTTGATAGGTTTCGGCGTCAGATGTAGAAGTTTGAACTTTTAAAGTGCATTAGGCTTGAATCAATGTGCAATTCGTATTTTAGCATTGTTTGATGTGATTTAAAGGCTCGACTAAGTTCGTATGATGTTTTAAGACTAGTTGGTATAATTGGTCGAGGTCCATGGGGCCTCGGGTGTGATTCGGATTGAATCCGGAACAAATTTGGACTTGTGAGAATGGCTGAAGGTACCAGTTCTGGTACAATCGCACCTGCGCAAGGTTGACCGTAGGTGCGAGCTCGCAGAAGCAAGCAGGCGATTGCAGATGAGGGATGGTGAGGATGGCTAATGATCACAGGTACGACGCGAAGGCTGCAGAAGCGAAGTCGCTTCTGCGGAAGATTGATCGCAGAAGCGGACGAGTGCTTAGGGGTCCTGTCTGTAGAAGCGGATGTGCTTGCGCAGATGCGCACCCGCAGAAGCGGGCTTTGGACCGTAGAAGTGGTTGGCCAGCGGCAGTGACCTTCCGCAGAAGTGGACGAGGGACCACAGAGGCGGATGATTGCACGTAGGTGCGGAGTCTGGGAGTTTAAGTGAACTCCGCAGATGCAGAGAATTCACCGCAGAAGCGGATTTGTTACCGCAAAGCCGAAAAGCCTAGGCAGATTATATTCCAAAATCGAGGGTTTGAGTTCATAACACAAATTGATTTTGGGAGCTCTGATTGAGTCGAAATTTCGAGGTTTTTCAGAGAAAACATTTGGGTAAGGATTCTTGACTTGGTTTTTATTGGTTCCCACTAAGATATCATTTATTCTTCCTTTAATTAAGGATTTAGGTAAATTGTGAAAAAGGTAGGAAAATCCTTAGGACGAATTTTGAGGTTTTGATCGGGAATTTTGTATCGGATTTGAGTAATTTTGGTATGGGTGAATTCGATATTAAATTGGTGTTCGTATTTTATGACTTTTACCCGATTCTGAGATGTGGGCCCGGGTCGATCTTTTAGGGTGATTTTTCGATTCTTTGCTAAAGTAGTAGATTTATTATTTGAATTAGTTTCTTGTTGTTGTATTTATAATATGTAAATGCTTTTGGCTAGATTTGGGCCGTTTGGAGTCAGAAAGTCGAGGGAAGGGCATCCTTATCAACTGATTGAGCGAGATTTGAGGTAAGTGACTTGTCTAACTTTGTGTGGGGAAAACTCCCCTTAGGTTTTGGTACTGTTACGATATCTGAAATACGTGAAGCCCGCATACACCAGGTGACGAGTGCGTACTCGGGTTGAATGTTGAAAAATTTGGTTCTTGCTGAGTAGTTTTCTTTTAAATCCTTAACTAGGTTGTTCTCGTTTGTGTAGTCATCATGTTTAGCCTAATGTCGCATGTCTACATGCCTTAACTCTTATTTGCAATTTGTGCAACATGCTTAGCTGAATTACTTGCTTCCGTGATCTTGTATTCAATCTTTAACTGTATGATTCCTTGCTGTAAATTCGTTGTTCCATAGGTTATGAGTTGTGTATTTACTTTTGGGACTACGAGGCGGTACCTCGGAGCTCCCCCTATGGTGTATTTACTTTTGGAACTACGAGGCGGTAGCTCGGGAGCTCCCCATGTCATGTATTTACTGTTGGGACTACGAGGCGATACCCCGGGAGATTCCCTGTTGCATATTTACTTTTGGGACTACGAGGCGGTATCTCGGGAGCTCCCCCTGTCGTGTATTTACTTTTGGGACTCCGAGGCAGTACCTCGGGAGCTCTCCCTGTCATGTATTTACTTTTAGGATTACGGGGCGGTACCTCGAGAAATCCCCTTTTGCATATTTACCTTTGGGACTATGAGGCGGTACCTCGGGAGATCCTCTGTTGTGTATTTATTTTTGGGACTACGGGGCGGTATGTCGGGAGCGCCCATGTTGTTTACCGCTATTTGTTGTGCTGTTACTTTTCTATAATTTCTCAGTCATTTCATTGTATTATTATATTTTTTGCCTCATTTCCCTTTTATTCCGGTAGGTCCCTGACCTGACCTCATCACTACTCTACCGAGGTTAGGCTTGACACTTACTGGGTACCGTTGTGGTGTACTCATACTACACTTCTGTACATCGTTTTGTGCAAATCCAGGCACTGCTTACCAGACCAGATACCACTGAGCTAGACCAAATATGGAGACTTCAAGGTATATCTGGCAGCGTCCTTAGACCTCGAAGTCCCCCTCTATCTCTATGATGTTGCTTTCTTTGTTTTATTAGACTCTGATGTATAGAGATACTTAACATTTCCTCTTAGAGGTTATGACTCGTTTCTACCGTGGTTTTGGGAGTTATAATTATTTGAATCGCAGTTTTTATTTGTATTTCATGTATTGAGAATTTGAGTTCACTTGTATATTCAGCTATTCCGTAAATTGTTAGGCTTACCTAGTTTGAATTGTATGAAGACGACTCCGGAATGGAGTTTTGACGGTTCCAATAGCTCCGTAGGGTGATTTTGGTCTTAGGAGCGTGTTCGGATGTTGAATTGGAGGTCCGTAGGTCATTTTAGCGTCAATTGGCGAAAGTTGAAAAATTGGATGATTTTTGAGAAGTTTGACCTGTAGTAGACTTTTTGATATCGGGGTCGGATTCTGATTCCGGATGTTGGAATAGGTCCGTAATGTCAATTATGACTTGTGTGCAAAATTAGAGTGTAATTGGACTTGATTTGATAGGTTTCGGCGTCGGATGTAGAAGTTTTATGTTTTAAAGTTCATTAGGCTTGAATCGATGTGCAATTCGTAGTTTTAGCATTGTTTGATGTGATTTAAAGGCTCGACTAAGTTCGTATGATTTTTTAAGACTGGTTGGTACAATTGGTCGAGGTCCGGGGGGCCTCGGGTGCGATTCGGATTGAATCCGGAATAAATTTAGACTTGTGAGAATGGCTGAAGGCACAAGTTCTGGTGCAATCGCACCTGCGTATGATTGACTGCAGGTGCGAGCTCGCAGATGTGGGATGGTGAGGATGGCCAGTGGTCACAGGTGCGACGCGAAGGCCGTAGAAGCGGAGTCGCTTCTGCGGAAGATTGATCGCAGAAGCGGACGAGTGTTTGGGGGGCCTGTCCGCAAATGCTGGCTTTGGACTGCAAAAGCGGTTGGCCAGCGGCAGTGACCTTCTGCAGAAGCAGACGAGGGACCGCAGAAGCACTTTCACAGATACGGATGATTGCGCGCAGGTGCGGAGTCTGGTAATTTAAGTGAACTCCGCAGAAGCGGATTTTTGACCGCAAAAGCGAAAAGCCTGGGCAGATTATATTCCAAAAACGAGGGTTTGAGTTCATAGCACAAATTGATTTTGGGAGCTCAGATTGAGGCGAAATTTCGACGGTTTTTTAGAGGAAATATTTGGATAAGGATTCTTGACTTATTTATTATTGATTCCCATTAAGATATCATTTATTCTTCCTTTAATTAAAGATTTAGATTGAGAAATATTTAAAAAAAGGTGGGAAAAATCATTAGGCCGAATTTTGAGGTTTTGATCGGGAATTTTGTATCGGATTTGAGTAATTTTGATATGGGTGAACTCGATATCGAATGGGTATTCATATTTTGTGACTTTTACCCGATTCTGAGAAATGGGCTCGGGTCGACCTTTTGGGGTGATTTTTCGATTCTTTGCTAAAGTCATAGATTTATTATTTAAATTAGTTTCTTGTAATTGTATTTATAGTATGTAATTGCTTTTGGCTAGACTTGGGTCGTTCGGAGTCGGAAAGTCGAGGGAAGGGCATCCTTATCGACTGATTGAGCGAGACTTGAGGTAAGTGACTTGTCTAACCTTGTGTGAGGAAAACTCCCCTTAGGTTTTGGTACTATTATGATATTTGAAATACGTGAAGCCCGCGTACGCCAGGTGACGAGTGCATACTCGGGTTAAATGTTGAAAAATCTAGTTTTTGCTGAGTAGTTTTCTTTTAAATCCTTAACTGAGTTGTTCTAGTCTGTGTAGTCATCATGTTTAGCCTAATGTCTCATGTGTACGTGCCTTAACTCTTACGTGCAATTTATGCAACATGCTTAGTTGAATTACTTGCTTCCGTAATCTTGTATTCAGTCTTTAACTGTATAATTCCTTGCTGTAAATTCGTTGTTCCATAGGTTATGAGTTGTGTATTTACTTTTGGGACTACGAGGCGGTACCTCGGAGCTCCCCCTGTCGTGTATTTACTTTTGGGACTACGAGGCAATACCTCGGGAGATCCCCTGTTGCATATTTACTTTTGGGACTACGAGGCGATACCTCGGGAGATCCCCCTGTTGTGTATTTACATTTGGGACTACGAGGCGGTACCTTGGGAGCGCCCCTCTACCTCTATTTGATGTGTTGTTACTTTTCTGTAATTTCTCATTGTTCATTTCTTACTGATTTTATTGTATTATTACATTTTCTACCTCATTTACCTTTTATTCCAGTAGGTCCCTGACCTAACCTCATCACTACTCTACTGAAGTTAGGCTTGGCACTTATTGGGTACCGTTGTGGTGGTACTCATACTACACTTCTGCACATCTTTTTGTGTAGATTCAGGTACGGCTTACCAGACCAGATACTAGTGAGCTAGACCATACGTGGAGACTTCAAGGTAAATTTGCCAGCGTCCGCAGACCTCGGAGTCCCCCTCTATCTCTATGATGTTGCTTTGTTCGTTTTATTAGACTCTGATGTATAGAAACTTAACATTTCCTCTTTAGAGCTTGTGATTTGTTTCTACCGGGTTTTGGGAGTTGTAATTATTTGAATCGCAGTTTTTATTTGTATTTCATGTGTTGAGAATTTGAGTTCAGATGTATATTCAGTTATTCCGAAAATTATTAGGCTTACCTAGTCTTAGAGACTAGGTGCCAATACGACATCCTACGGAGGAAAATTGGGGTCGTGACACTCCTGAAGAGCAAAGAACAGAACAGTGACAGCAGGAACTAGAAGATGATCCTCCAGTCAAAGGAAGAAGATTGTTGTTAGACATCTATCAGAGATGTAATGTAGCAATTTATGAGCCTGCTGGACTTGTAGAAGCTCTTCAGGATCCAAAGTGGAAGAAAGCAATGGAGGAGGAGATATCCATGATTGAGAAAAATAAAACACGGGTGTTAGTCGACAACCTTGATGATGGAAAAGTCATTGGTGTGAAATGGGTGTTTTGAACAAAGCTAAATGCAAATAGCTCCATCAACAAATACAAAGCCAGGCTTGTAGTTAAAGGGTATGCACAAATTTATGGTGTTGATTATTTTGACACGTTTTCTCATGTTGCAAGTAGCGGCACAAAAAGAATGGAAGGTGTTCTAACTCGATGTCAAATCAGCCTTCTTAAATGGCATACTAGAGGAGGAAATATATGTCGAGCAGCCATCGGGATTTGTGAAACAAGATGATGAAGATAAAGTCTATCTGCTCAAAAAGGCTCTTTATGGCCTAAAACAAGCGCCAAGAACTTGGTATAGCAGGATGGATGATCATTTGTTGATCCTGGGCTTTGTAAAAAGCTTATCTTAATCCACCCTTTATGTAAACCATAAAGAGAATGATATTCTTATTGTGTCTCTTTATGTTGATGATCTTCTGGTGACAGGAAATAATACAAGGCTGTTTGAGGAGTTCAAAGAAGAAATGATGCAAGTTTTTGAAATGACAGATCTTGGTTTTATGTCCTATTTACTTGGAATGGAGATCAAGCAGCGCGAAAATGAAGTATTCATTTGCCATAAGAAATATGCAAAGGAAGTTCTAAAGAAGTTTCAAATGGAAGAATGCAAAGCGATGAGCACACCCATGAATCAAAGAGAGAAACTGTGCAAAGAAGATGGAGATGATAAAGTTGATGAAGGTTATTACAGAAGCTTGATCGGATGCTTAATGTATCTCACTGTAACAAGGCCGGACATTCTATTTGATGTAAGTCTCTTATCTCGATTTATGTATTGTGTCAGTGAAATGCACTTAAGAGCAGCAAAAAGAGGATTATCAAAGATATTGTTGACTGCGGTGTCAAGTCCGAGAAATGTCAAAGCTTCAAGTTGTATGGATTCTCGGATTGTGACTGGGCCGGATCCGTTGATGATATGAAAAGTACTTCAGGATATTGTTTCAGCCTAGGTTCAGGAATCTTCTCATGGTCCTCTAAGAAACAGGAGATTGTTGCACAGTCCACTGCAGAAGCTGGGTTTATAGCAGCAACATCAACAGTAAACCAAGTCTTATGGCTTAGAAAGATCATGTGCGATTTACATATGGAACAGAAGGAAAGTATTGAGATTTTTGTTGACAACCAAGTAGTTATTGCTATCTCAAACAATCCGGTGTTTCATAGGAAAACCAAGCATTTCAACATCAAGTTCTATTTCTTGAGAGAAGTGCAGCAAAATGGAGAAGTAACTCTAGTCTACTGCAAGTCTGAAGATCAACAAGCAGACCTATTCACAAAGCCACTTCCAGTCAGCAAGTTCGAGCTTTTGAGGCAGAGCATTGGAGTTTGCATTTCCTAAAGTAAGGAGGAGTGTTAAAAGTTTGCTTTAAGGAATGCACGTGACCTGTTTGATTTATGTTTTATTTCTTTTCCAGATTTTTTAGATAAGTCATTCCTAGTCAAATTGGTATTCCTATTTTATACGAAAATTTTAAGCTAGCGTTTGGTCATAGATTTTCAAATTTGTTTTGAAAAATTTGATTTGGATTGAAGTTTGGTTTGAAAATGAAAATATGTTTGGACATCAGTTTTCAAAACATATTTTCCAAATTTATTTTGGAAAAATATGAAACATGATTTATACCCACAAGTTCTAAAAACTATCACAAATACCCAACAGTACCATTATCAATAACATTCATTATATTATCGCAAACCATAGTTTTAAAAATAAATAAATTTGATACAAAATTATCATTTTTATAATGAATTACATAATACACTATCAGGTAACCGAGAAAACGAAGCAACATTGTTGCAAAATAATAAATGGTGGGTTCTTTTATAAAATACAAAAGATTGGGGTAATTTTTAAAAAATATAATAGTGATATTTTGGCCAAAAACCAGCTTTTGGGATTTGGGATTTGGGATTTTACCAAAATGTAGCCAAAATCTATGGCCAAACATGTGTTTGCCAAAAAAAACTCAAATTTATTTTGACAAAATCTATGATCAAACGGGTCCTAAGTCGTTTTCAGATTTTCAGCATAGCAAATAGGACTGCTTCAGTTTCGCATATTTACCCATCTACTCCCAGGATAATTTAAAATTAAATAATCTCAGGTTTTTGGCGGAATAATCCAAACGCAGCTTTATTCAGAGCTGCTAAACTACTTGCCAAAGAGACGATCCAGTGGGAATGTGTGGATTATCTCCCACGTTTTTTCTCCTACTTCAATATGTAATATACCCTCTTTCAAACCTAGGAGATAAGAAGGAAAACGTGCCTTATCCAACTTGAAAAAAGAAAATGTTAAACATGCACTGATTCCATTATTTTATTATAACTAATTTCTCGCACGTGTATGTCAAGTTTTGTAGTAGAATAATATTGTAAAATATTATTATTAATATTAAAATAAAACTTCAAAAGAAAAAAGTATAAGTTTCTATGAATGATCAATGTAGATCATCATGTGGTTACCTATTTGTCGAGGTAAAAATGATTGGGTATCATCTAAACCTATAAATATAAATATGCCCAAATTATAAGTTTAAAACTTTTTTTAGT
The DNA here is from genome assembly GCF_000390325.3 of Nicotiana tomentosiformis. Lineage (NCBI taxonomy): Eukaryota > Viridiplantae > Streptophyta > Magnoliopsida > Solanales > Solanaceae > Nicotiana > Nicotiana tomentosiformis. Next base: position 76,195,810 of record NC_090817.1, on the reverse strand, counting down.
AGTATTTGTTGCTATATCGGTCACTATCATAGTTTGTTGTTGGACACAATCAACTGAGTTGGTAACACCTTTTCTCACTTGGTTATTCATTGGCAAAATACCTTAAAACACCACTAAAGTTGACACGGATTATTGGTTACACTTTTGAACTATTCGTAGTTTTAATTGCCCCTGAACTTGGTTATTCGATAGTTGTTATCCCCTTGGACAATCTCATCCTAGGAAAGAGGTATGCACTCGCCTGGCACGTAGTTGTTTCCTGACCATGTGGCATTTTTGAATAATAAAATACATAATTGTAACAAATAAATCATTATATATGACTATGTGATAATTAACGGTTAAAAAATAACCCACTTGAAAGTTATTTTTTGTATTTTCTTCACTTTTACATACTTAAAAGTGTGATTTTAGGGTATTCCGCCTTATTCATTTTTGGTTTACTAAATGTGTTGTTGCACATATATTGTTATTATTGTAACAAAGTAATGTTACAACAATAGTTATTGTAACAAAGTAATGTTACACTATATGCAACAAAGTAATGTTCGAACAATATTAGTTATTCTAGTATATCAAAATTTATGTTGATCATTTCCTTATTTTTAGATATTTTAACATTGATTATAGTTGCAAATATTTCACGTGTTAAAGTTTTTGCCTTGTTTTTAAGAAACTGTAGCCTCTTTTTTACAATCTATCAAAAGTTATTTTCAAAATAAAGTATTATTTCGATATAATAATTCGTTCATCATATGTCTTCCTTAGAATGGCTAGTATATTATTGTCAATTTTATGATATATACTTAAAAAGATATAAATATTATTAGTGATAGAAATACCTAATAAATACATTATTTACTTTTCAATGTCGATTATATATATTTTTTACATGTCATTCCTAATGAAAATTTTACTTTAGCATAAAAGTATAATTAAATATTTTTTTCACAAAATGTAGCATATGTGAATATATGTACATATATATGGATTTTGCATGCGCACACACACATATAATTATACATATAGATGTAGGTAATTTTATTTTTCTTTTACTCAACCCAATAAGAAGAAGAATTTTTAAAATTGGAGTAGTAAATTCAATAAAGAAAAATAGCAATACACACGTCTAACTCTCAAGATTGGATTTGGCATAATAGTTAAGGAGAATGTCATATTGTTTTGTATAACCGACCAAAAAGAACTATTAGAAATCCAAAATAATAGCTATTCTTTTTATGTCATTAACTGACTACCAGAGAAATCAATTAAATAAATATGATTCTTTTTTTTTTAGAATTGACACTTTAAATTAAATTAGTTTCTATTTTTATATTTCTCTTTCTACTTTTATGATATCTAACTCAATAATATCTATATGCTCTTTAATTATCAATACAACTTTACCATGTGAATTCTATTATTCTAAGTAATTACTTATATTAATTTACTTTTAAGAGATCTAATAGTGTAAAAAGTTTTATACTATTAATGCATAAAAGTTAAATTTTATTTATAGTACTAATTATAATCTTTTACATGTAATCCTTGAAATTTTATATACTATTTTTGTAGAAGCCGAATTATGTTTTGAAATAGTCAAAAATCAAATAATCAGAAACAACCGCAAATTTATTGATACTTATTCTTTTCTTTAAATTGAGGAAAAAAGTTAAAAACTCACGTGATGTTTATGTTGGTCCATAGGATGATGTTCCGATGAAACCCTTTGGAAGGCCAAACCAAAGATAATATCTTTCTTCTTTTCCTCTACTTTGTGATCGGTGCTCCCACTTCCCTACATCGTTCTTGTTCGAAATCTTCATGCTTTTGCTCTTGAGATTTAAACAAATGGTTGAATAGATTTTATTAAAAACGATAGTTAGTTGCTTATTAAACAGACACACCTTTTTAGAAAGGACACTTCAAATTAAATCAGTTTTTTTCTTCTTAATAAGTATTATTATTATTATTCTTATTATTATATATTTATTTATAAGTAGGGTATTTAAGTTTTTAAGAAGGATATTTTAGTAATTCAACTTTTTAATTAAGGGCTTGCGTTGCATGTATATCTCTTGTTAAAGTATAAAACTCAAAAATAAAATGTTGTAATGCGCACGCACGCGCACGCACACAAAAAGAGGGAGAGGGAGAGAGAGAGAGAGAGAGAAACATGTGATTTTGTGGATCACTGAATCAACGTTGTTAAAATTGAAGCAATCTTTGTTTTCTTGTTATGGGCAATTTTTGTTTCACAAAGAGGACATAAATATTACCAATCTTGTTTGGTAGCCATTTTTGTGTTCTATATAAATAAGAATCACATAACTTATGCAGGGCTTTATATATTATTTATAGTAGCAATATTTGGATCATTTCACCTTCATAAAAATACGCAATTAATATGAATAAATACCCTTATAGTATGTCATGTAATTTATCCAAACTGAAATGCTACTGTTAGCTAATTCTCTCTTGTGACTATTAGACTACCACCGCACCGCGCAGTTATATGTAATCCTGGTAATTAAGGAACTGAAATATTGTACACGACATAAAATATATACCATATATATTGAATCTTATAAAAATAAAAATAAAGCGTTTTATAGACTTCACAACTAAAATTTCATACTCAGATTAGGATTCTAAAATCACTATTACCATTCCAACAAGTGCCACATGCATCGGTATGTTGATTCCATGTAAAATATGAGCACTCTAATTATTTTCTTCCATTGTTCCTTACAGGTTTCTTGTTTGAATCGGTGAAATTATCTACCAAAAGTAAAACTCAAGCAAGTTTTCTGGGGAAAACATATATCATAATAATCAAGAGCCTTTCAAAAACAATTCTTTTTTTTTTTTGCTTCTTCAAATTAATACAAGATGTGTAAGATGAACTGTTCGGAAAAAAGGTTGATTTTATATATAGTTAAATATTTGAATGACTGACTAATAAAGTAAAATGATCATAACTACAAGCTAAAAGGGTGAAGGAAAACGTACCCCCGAAACTGTCTTGAGGTGGCCGGCTATAATGTATAGGAAACTTGTCAAAATTTTCTGATCAAGGTCATATAAGAGTAAATGTGTAATGAAGAATGCAAAAGAACTCAACACTGATAAATACACAATCTTCAACTCTCCTCCCTGACCCTTGCAGATCTTTTACTCATACCAGAATCATACTCTAGTTTGAAATATCAAAGGAGATGTATGAGAGTTCTTGACATTTATTCTAATTAGTAAATATAATATACCTATAAACCGTACCTTCCCCTTTACCATATTTTAGCCTTGCGTCACTATAATCTTAACTTTTCAAGTAATCACGCAAGAATCTAAAGTACTTCTAACTTTTCACCCCAACATGACTGAGTTGTTTCACCTTTTTTTGACAAAAATAAATATTCTTGCAGCAAGATATATATTAGTTTTAAGAAATTAAAACTGAAACTAAAAGATAAACCTAGCATGTGAATGGACAGTTTATAATTTGCATTTAATAAATGCATTGGTCTTGTAATGAATTAGTCGAATGAATTTAGTCTATAAAGCACTATTCATTAACACCTACAATAACTACGGGTAGATGGAACAATTTTCTCATATTATATTCACATGTTTCAATTTAAAAATAATTATTTAATGAAAGGTCTTTTTTTAATTCAAGGACAAAAGGATCAATTAATTTTTGAGGGATATTTTAGTAATTCAATTCTATAGATTCCTACAAATATCTCAAAGTTGGTTTTATAAAATAAAAAAATCTCAAAGTTGGTTATGTAGTCACCATTGTGATTATAATTTTGCAATTTAAGCTTAAATTGCAGTTAATCCAAAATAATTGACACAGATACGCATTAAGGAAAAAAGTTAGATGAAGAGTTGGAATTCCTGCAGGGATTTGTGAATAAATGCATCTTGGATCGGAGTTATTGATCATTAGTGAACTTTATTATCACTTTTATTGGTCATATATCTTTAAAGTTGGTGATATAGTGTTCTCATGATCTCATTTTATGCTTACAGGATAGAAGATACATCTAGTTTGACATACTTGAATTTCATTGATGGACTGAGTAAATACAATCTTTGAGTGACACCAACCTTATACTTAACGGTGGACTTGCCTGGTTACCTAGTTTTGGTAGTAGAGTCTATTCTTGGGTAAAAACAAAATTCATGGTTGACCGAATGAAGATGTATTTATTTGTTATGAATATGCGCATTTTGCACTTAAATTATCCTTGTCTCTTTGATCCTTTAATCTTATTTGCTATCCAAAATAATAGAAGTAGTGATGAGAATACCGCTTTTACTGGGAACTGAACATATTGTAAGTTCGAAGTCTTCCGTTATTTTTATTATACAAGGTGGAGAATGAACCCCTACCAACAAGGTGAAAATTTAGCTAGCCAACTAACTAGGAGATCAATATTATTCCCTTATTATATTATTTGTTAGCATTTTCCTTAAGAAATTATGGTTGAAATTTCTCAAATGGGACGACTTAATTAATCAAAGTGCTCTGCAACGGACGGATATATATAGGTGATATGCCAAGTCCCAAGGTGTTGATTGTCAAGACATTTTTTTGTAGCTAATTATGAACTTATATGGAGAGTAGACAGCACAAATGAAATAAGGTTTCATGTCTTTTCTCGGGTATGGATCTTAAAGCATGAAAAGGATTTCAGGCACAAGTCGATCTCTAAAAATGAGGACTTTGAGGCGTAAAGAATCAGTTTTTAATTTCTTGAGGAACCCTTGTTGGGATTTTAAGCTTGTGTAGCTTAAAGAAAGTGAATGAGAAATTGAGAAAAATGAAATATTTGAGTTTTCCTTGGGAAAGGGACATTGTCCCATATCGGAGGAAGAAAAGACTTTTGATGAGTATATATATAATTGCTCTTCTTCTAACTCTTAAAGAATTAAGAAAAAGGCAAGCCTCGCGCCGTCGCCGTCGTCGCTCGGCTTCTGATTGATTGATTAATCTCTTTGGACAAAATTTCTTTCAATTATTTAATTAATTAATTAAATAATTAACAAAAAAATTCAATCCGGAATAACCCATGACCCGCCACCCCTTTTCCAACAGCCATGGCTGTTTCTGAAAGGTTGCAAACCTTTTCAGAAACAATGCCAGCAACTCTATAAATAGAGTTTGAATCCCAGAATCTTTCCTTACGAAATTTTCTGAGCTTCTTCTTCTTCTTCTTCTGCACAATATTTTTCAGTGTGTTTTACGACCATTGAGTGGTTCGTTGTTCATCAGAGTTTTGGTACCAATACGGTAATGGAATCAGATAATACTGAATTCTTTGAAAGCATCTATCCGTATAAAACTGAATGTGAGTCGTTAAGTGAAAGACCTAAACGACCTCGGGAAGAACCAAAGGAAAATACTCCAAGTATAGAAGATCTAAGGCGTAGCAAACGTCAAAGAACATCTACTTCCTTTGGACCAGATTTTGTGACATTCTTGCTTGAAAATGGGCCTCAAACTTTTAAAGCAGCTATATCATCTTCTGATTCAACGTTTTGGAAAGAGGCAGTCAATAGTGAGATTCAATCAATTTTGGATAACCATACATGGGAATTAGTAGATCTTCCTCCAGGAAATAAGCCTTTAGGTTCGAAATGGATCTTTAAACGGAAAGTGAAAGCTGATAGCACTATTGACAAATATAAGGCAAGACTTGTCATCAAAAGTTATAGACAAAAGGAAGGCCTTGATTACTTTGACACTTACTCGCCAGTAACGAGGATAACATCTATTAGGGTGTTAGTGGCAATAGTGGCCGTGTATGGTCTTGAAATCCATCAAATGGATGTTAAAACAGCTTTCTTAAATGGAGAATTAGAGGAAGAGATTTACATGGAACAACCAGAGGGTTTTGTGGTAACATGTAAAGAAAAGAAAGTGTGCAAACTTGTTAAGTCACTTTATGGACTTAAACAAGCACCCAAACAATGGCATGCCAAATTTGACTAAACAATGTTGGTAAGTGGGTTTAAAATCAACGAGTGCAACAAATGTGTTTACATTAAAAACACTCCAGGTCATGAAGTCATTGTTTGTTTATATGTTGATGACATGTTGATAATGAGCAAAAACATGGCAGATATAAATGCTACTAAGCGCATGTTGGCTAGCAAATTCGATATGAAAGACTTAGGAGTTGCTGATGTGATCTTAGGAATCAGAATTCACAAGACTCCATAAGGTCTAGCATTATCACAGTCTCACTACATTGAAAAGGTACTTGACAAGTTCAAGTATTTGGATTTCAAAATTGCCAAGACTCAAATTGACGTGAGTTATGCACTTCAAAAGAATGAAGGTGAAAATGACTCACAATTGGATTATGCAAGAGTATTGGGAAGTTTGATGTATATCATGAATTGTACACGACCAGATATAGCATATGCTATTAGTAAACTAAGTCGGTTTATAAGTAATCCCAATCACATACATTGGATGGCAATGAAACGAGTTTTGGGGTATCTCAAACATACCCAAAATTACCTTTGCATTATAACAAATATCCCTCCGTGATCGAGGGATATAGTGATGCAAATTGGATCACTGGATCATCTGAAGTTAAATCCACGAGTGGATATGTTTTCACAATTGGGGGTGGAGCAGTTTCTTGGAAATCATCCAAACAAACGTGCATCGCCCGTTCTACAATGAAATCTGAATTCATAGCTTTAGATAAGGCCGGTGAAGAAGCTGAATGGCTCCGGAATTTCTTGAAAGATATTCCATTTTGGCCCAAATCTTTGGCACCTATTTGTATACATTGTGATAGTCAAGTGGCAATAGGCAGGGCAGGGAGCGTTATGTATAACGGAAAATCTCGTCATATACGACGGAGACACAATACCGTTAGACAACTACTCTCTAGTGGTGTTATCATAATTGACTACATAAAGTCAAGAGATAACGTGTCGAATCCACTTACAAAAGGCCTATCTAGAGAGGCAGTTGAAAGATCATCAAAGGGAATGGGGTTAAGGTCTAGGACAAGTCATCATGTTTTACGACCATTGAGTGGTTCGTTGTTCATCAGAGTTTTGGTACCAATACACTTGTGAGTTAAATCGTTCTATCCTGGGAGGATATATTCCAGCACCTCAGGTACTTGAGGGGAATAATTTCCTTAAGGACATACTGTGTATTCAGTGGGCTCGATTTATTCCTATACTGTTTCTTTTTTTATTTTTCAGAATCTATTTCGTTAAACAACTATTACTAACTTGTGTTTTGTTTTTTCAGAAAGTTTAATTGTTTATTATAGCAATACAGAATAATAACAATCTTAAGGAAATTATTTTTTTTTATTCTGTATTTTGTTTGTGGAGATTAAAATCTGTGTGGTTTTCTACTCCTTCTGAATTTTACTATTCTGATTTGAAGATATAAAAACTTCATCAGAGTATTGAAATTAGTAAGACGATTTGAAGAACATAAAAACTTCATCATTTTTCTGTAAAACAGTATAAAAAAACTTCGGTTTTATTTATTATACATACTGTTTTTTTTTGCTAATAACAGTATTGTGTAATATTCTGATTTTGCCATTAATTGAACTCTTCTGTTATTTACAGTGAGAAATGGCAATTGTTAACGAAAATTCTTCTGCGACTATTGCGGTAACGATGATAGCCTCGTCAAGCCGGACTGCTGTTCCACCGGCAGAGAAGCCGGGAAAATTTTTCGGAGCCAACTTCAAAGGATGGCAGCAAAGGGTGTTCTTCTGGCTTACCACACTTGGTATGCAAAAATTCACTAGTGAAGAACCTCCAGTGCCTGCTGCGGACATGCCGGACAACGAGAAATTCATGATTGTTGAGGCATGGAAGCAGGCAGATTTTCTTTGCAAAGGCTATATCTTAAGTGCTTTAGAGGATGACTTGTACAACGTGTACAGTGCGATGAATACTTCGAAAGAATTATGGGACGCACTTGAGAAGAAGTACAAGACTGAAGATGCATGCTTGAAGAAGTTCGTGGTTGCCAAGTTTCTAGACTATAAAATGATAGACAGTAAAACTGTTGGAACCCAAGTTCAGGAGCTTCAACTTATTTTTCATGACCTTATTGCTGAAGGTATGGTCGTGAATGAAGCATTTCAAGTGGCTGCAATGATTAAAAAATTGCCTCCTTCATGGAGAGATTTCAAGAACTATCTTAAGCACAAGCGCAAAGAAATGAAGTTGGAAGATCTTGTGATTCGTCTCAAGATTAAGGAAGACAACAAAACAGCCGAGAAGAAGTCTCGTGGAAATTCAACGATCATGGGAGCTAATATCGTTGAGGAGACTGCTCCAAAAATTAAGAAGAGAAAGAGGTCTTCTGGACAGACTAAGGAGCAGAACAAAAAAAAATTCAAGGGCAGCTACTACAATTGTGGAAAAACCGGTCACAAAGCCCCTGATTGTCGTCTCCCGAAAAAGTATAAGAAGAAGGGACAAGCCAACATAGTGGAGAAGAATTATGACATTGATGATCTATGTGCAATGCTTTCGGAATGCAACCTAGTTGGAAATCCGAAGGAGTGGTGGATTGACTCTGGAGCCACTCGACATGTTTGTGCTGTTAAGGAAGCATTTGCGACTTACTCTACTGCTGGTCCCGAAGAAGAGCTTTCCATGGGAAATACTGCAACAGCCAAGATTGAAGGTTATGGGAAGATATTCCTGAAGATGACTTCCGGCAAGGTGTTAACGCTCAACAACGTTCTTCATGTTCCTACTATTAGGAAGAATTTAGTTTCTACTTCTTTGCTTATTAAGAACGGATTCAAATGTGTATTTGTTTCTGATAAAGTTGTTGTAAGCAAGAATGAAATGTATGTTAGAAAGGGCTACCTCACAGAGGGCCTCTTCAAACTAAATGTAATGGTTGTTGACAGTATGAATAAAATTGTAGCTTCTTCTTATTTATTGGAGTCAAATGATTTATGGCATATTCGTTTAGGACATGTCAATTACAAAACCTTGCGGAAGTTAATTAATTTAGAAGTGTTGCCTAAATTCGAGTGTAATAAATCAAAATGTCAAATATGTGTTGAGTCTAAGTTTGTAAAACATCCTTATAAGTCTATTGAAAGGAATTCAAATCCTTTAGACTTAATTCATACTGACATTTGTGATATGAAGTCGACACCATCTCGAGGTGGGAAAAAGTATTTTATTACTTTTATTGACGACTGCACTCGATATTGTTATGTTTATTTGCTTAATAGTAAGGATGAAGCAATTAAAGCATTTAAGCAACACAAGAATGAAGTGGAGAATCAATTGAATAAAAAGATCAAAATGATTAGAAGTGATAGGGGTGGAGAATATGAATTTCCATTTGCAGAAATATGTTCGGAATATGAAATTATCTATCAAACTACTGCACCTTACACACCTCAATCCAATGGAATTGCGAAAAGAAAAAATCGGACATTAAAGGAAATGATGAATTCTTTATTAATAAGTTCCGGATTACCGCAGAGTTTGTGGGGCGAAGCTATCCTTACAGCTAACCGAATACTCAACAGAGTACCCCACAGCAAAACGCAATCTATTCCATATGAAAAATGGAAAGGAAGAAAACCCAACTTGAAATATTTCAAAGTGTGGGGGTGTCTAGCAAAGGTACAAGTTCCTTTACCTAAAAGGGTTAAAATCGGACCAAAAACTGTTGATTGCGTTTTCATTGGATATGCTACAAACAGTAAAGCATGTCGGTTTTTGGTTCATAAATCTGATAATCCCGAAATTCACATTAATACGGTAATGGAATCAGATAATGCTGAATTCTTTGAAAGCATCTATCCGTATAAAACTGAATGTGAGTCGTTAAGTGAAAGACCTAAACGACCTCGGGAAGAACCAAAGAAAAATACTCCAAGTATAGAAGATCCAAGGCGTAGCAAACGTCAAAGAACATCTACTTCCTTTGGACCAGATTTTGTGACATTCTTGCTTGAAAATGGGCCTCAAACTTTTAAAGCAGCTATGTCATCTTCTGATTCAACGTTTTGGAAAGAGGCAGTCAATAGTGAGATTCAATCAATTTTGGATAACCATACATGGGAATTAGTAGATCTTCCTTCAGGAAATAAGCCTTTAGGTTCGAAATGGATCTTTAAACGGAAAGTGAAAGCTGATGGCACTATTGACAAATATAAGGCAAGACTTGTCGTCAAAAGTTATAGACAAAAGGAAGGCCTTGATTACTTTGACACTTACTCGCCAGTAACGAGGATAACATCTATTAGGGTGTTAGTGGCAATAGTGACAGTGTATGGTCTTGAAATCCATCAAATGGATGTTAAAACAGCTTTCTTAAATGGAGAATTAGAGGAAGAGATTTACATGGAACAACCTGAGGGTTTTGTGGTAACTGGTAAAGAAAAGAAAGTGTGCAAACTTGTTAAGTCACTTTATGAACTTAAACAAGCACCCAAACAATGGCATGCCAAATTTGACCAAACAATGTTGGCAAGTGGGTTTAAAATCAACGAGTGCGACAAATGTGTTTACATTAAAAACACTACAGGTCATGAAGTCATTGTTTGTTTATATGTTGATGACATGTTGATAATGAGCAAAAACATGGCAGATATAAATGCTACTAAGCGCATGTTGGCTAGCAAATTCGATATGAAAGACTTAGGAGTTGCTGATGTGATCTTAGGAATCAGAATTCACAAGACTCCACAAGGTCTAGCATTATCACAGTCTCACTACATTGAAAAGGTACTTGACAAGTTCAAGTATTTGGATTTCAAAATTGCCAAGACTCCAATTGACGTGAGTTATGCACTTCAAAAGAATGAAGGTGAAAGTGACTCACAATTGGATTATGCAAGAGTATTGGGAAGTTTGATGTATATCATGAATTGTACACGACCAGATATAGCATGTGCTATTAGTAAACTGAGTCGGTTTACAAGTAATCCCAATCACATACATTGAATGGCAATGAAACGAGTTTTGGGGTATCTCAAACATACCCAAAATTACGCTTTGCATTATAACAAATATCCCTCCGTGATCGAGGGATATAGTGATGCAAATTGGATCACTGGATCATCTGAAGTTAAATCCACGAGTGGATATGTTTTCACAATTGGGGGTGGAGCAGTGTCTTGGAAATCATCCAAACAAACGTGCATCGCCCGTTCTACAATGGAATCTGAATTCATAGCTTTAGATAAGGCCGGTGAAGAAGCTGAATGGCTCCGGAATTTCTTGGAAGATATTCCATTTTGGCCCAAACCTTTGGCACCTATTTGTATACATTATGATAGTCAAGCGGCAATAGGCAGGGCAGGAGCGTTATGTATAACAGAAAATCTCGTCATATACGACGGAGACACAATACCGTTAGACAACTACTCTCTAGTGGTGTTATCACAATTGACTACATAAAGTCAAGAGATAACGTGTCGGATCCACTTACAAAAGGCCTATCTAGAGAGGCAGTTGAAAGATCATCAAAGGGAATGGGGTTAAGGTCTAGGACAAGTCATCATGACGGTAACTCTACCTAGCAGACTGGAGATCCCACGAGCTAGGTTCAAAGAGATCAAACAAAGTTATGAATGACGGTTCAACATTGTCAAATAACTCAACCCATTCTCGTGATGAAGACAATGTTCAGAAATCGAGGTAAAGCATTAAGGCTTTTTGATGAGTCAACAAAGCTTAAAGGTTTTTTAATGATTTGCTAAGTCTGGCAGGATATGACCAGATAGTGTGTCTATAGGATTACACGTTTAGAAATCACTTATATGAGTGTGAAGTGTAAGCCGCTTCAAGGGGAATGAAAGTAAAGGCCCATTCTCTAAGCACTCATGAAACCAGGCGGTGTTCATGGCTGAAACGAACACAACCGTGAGAACCATAGATGGTTAAGGATTGATTGTGTGACTTATATTGTCTAGGTATACAACAAAGCTCGACGGTTCAAAGATATCAAATCTACCGATTGACCGAGTATATCCGATATAAGTTCACTACGAAAAGTTCAAAGGGAAACCTACTTATCCAGATGCAATTAATTCTTGCATGTAAAACACACACGCGTCCGTGCATTCCTTTATTTTATAGCCATTCCCCATTCATGTGGGGATTGTTGGGATTTTAAGTTTGTGTAGCTTAAAGAGGGTGAATGAGAAATGGAGAAAAAATGAAATATTTGAGTTTCCCTTGGGAAAGGGACATTGTCCCATATCGGAGGAAGAAAAAGCTTTTGATGGGTATATATATAATTGCTCTTCTTCTAACTCTTAAAGAGTTAAGAAAAAGGCAAGCCCCGCGCCGTCGCCGTTGTCGCTCACTCGGCTCGGCTTCGGCTTCGGTTTTGGCTTCGGCTACGGCTACGGCTTCGACTTTGGCTTCGGATTTGGATTTGGATTTGGATTTGGTCAAAGATCGATTGATTGATTAATCTTTTTGGACAAAATTTCTTTCAATTATTTAATTAATTAATTAAATAATTAACAAAAAATTCAATCCGGAATAACCCATGACCTGCGACCCGGTTCGGTCAGGCCCGTTTTCTTTCCCGGATTATTTTAAATTTCCCGCAATATTTCAAACACACCTTTTCCAACAGCCATGGCTGTTTCTGAAAGGTTGCAAACTTTTCAGAAACAATGCCAAAATCTTTCCTTACGAAATTTTTTGAGCTTCTTCTTCTTCTTCTTCTTCTTCTTCTGCACAATATTTTCCAGTGTGTTTTACGACCATTGAGTGGTTCGTTGTTCATCAGAGTTTTGGTACCAATACACTTGTGAGTTAAATCGTTCTATCCTGGGAGGATATATTCCAGCACCTCGGGTACTTGAGGGGAATAATTTTCTTAAGGATACACTGTGTATTCAGTGGGCTCGATTTATTCCTATACTGTTTCTTTTTTTGTTTTTCAGAATCTATTTCGTTAAATAACTATTACTAACTTTCTGTTTTGTTTTTCCAGAAAGTTTAATTGTTTATTATAGCAATACAGAATAATAGAACCCCTGACAATATAACAACCGCAACAATGTAGCTTTCACAACATCTCTCCCATGTTACTGTCAGAACAAAGATCCTTTTCCTTTTTGACTCACATATTGTTTGCTTGCAGAATAAAACCACTTTGGACATTTATTACAAGTGTGAATTAAGTATACAAAATGCCGAAGAATGTTTACCTCATCTCTTACGTCACTTTACTCCAAGATCGAGACTTCACTTTGATGTGATACTGTCCGTTTTCAGTTCTCAAGGAATAATATTTAACTCAACTCATAATAATAACTTCTACGTTAGACTAAGTTCTGACAATATATATAACTTAAATTCATAAAAAACTGCTCTCTACTTTTGCTTTGTAAAACTGTTGCTTCAAGTTACCTTAGTCTTTAGAAGAATTAAACCGTGTGCTTTTTCTTTCTTTAAGTATTTAAGTCATCATAGTTGCCGATTTGTTTGTGTTTTTGAGGGGGGTTTATGTCCAAACGAGTATCATTCATGTTCGATAGCCGCCATTAGCTCATGGTTATACATTTACTACTACTTTTGAATTATACGGTCAAACCTCTCTATAACAGGCTCGTTTGTTCTAGATATTTTTGGATGTTATAGTTAATTGCTGTTATAGAAAACATATATTATAACAGAATATTGATATTTGGTTCCAAAAAAACTTAATTTTTATAGTGAAGTGTTGTTATATAAGGATGTTGTTATAGAGAGGTCCGACTATATTTAGACTTTAGAGCCAATTTTGTGCAATTAATGTGGGGACAAGAAACCAACCAAGATCCAATCCAGCCTCAAATAAATTCAGTGTTTTCAGCTCTACCATCCAATATATTACTATTCTAGTTGCAAAACCAGAATATATTACTATTTGAAGGAGAGTCTTGGAGCAACGGTAAAGTTGTTTCTATGTGATTTATAGGTCACGGCTTCGAACCGTGTAATCAGTCACTGCTTGCATCAGGATCGGCTGCCTCCATCACACTCCTTGGGGTGCGGTCCTTCCCCTTCGTGCACCGGGCTGCCCTTTTTTTTTGCCCTACTTACAAAACCATGCAATATTTTATTCTAGTAGTATTTATGGCAAGAATTTATATATCATGTAAAGTCAACTGCTTAGAGATGGGACCTCCATTTCTATAGACAACACATAATGTCAAATGACCCTTGTGATTAAGAGAAAAATACAGATTAAAGTATGCAAAGGGATAAATGGGAACATTGGACCAATAATACAGGAGTTGGTAGCATCCAAAAGATGTCATTTTTATAGATGATCTTGCTTTTGTCTCTGCAGTACTCAGTCTGATTCCAATTAGGAATAGGAACTGAGGATGTTTCATATGTTGAAAAGACTCTAATGTAAGCTGCAAATAGAACTTTCTATTGCTTGTGACTTCAGCTAGGAATCATGGGAAGGAGTCCTTTCATCATATTCATCATTTTTTTCAATCTTCTTTGTCCTTCTTTTTCACTTCCCTTGTGTACTGATTCAAGTAAGTTTCAGCATTTGCACTGTTCCATTACAAGTTTTGTCTTGAAAAACTTCTTATTTGCAGTTATCTAATTCCAATAACCTCATGTGTTTACAGGGGCTCCTCTTCAGCAAAAGTCTCCTCTAACATTCTGTCCTTACAATGGAACCTCCTCATGTTGCAACTCCACTGATGATAAACAACTTCAGACTCAATTTAATGCTATGAACATTACTGATCCTGGATGTGCTTCTCTTGTAAAATCTGTCCTCTGTGCGGTAAGAAGATAATCTTTGTAATACCTATAACTATTTCACAATATGAAGATGTAACCTTTATGAGGTCTAAATCTACCATTTTTGAATAAAGGACCTATAATATCACAATCATTAGTCCACTGCTAATTATGCTAACATCATGTATGATATTAAACCAGAAATCTTTCCCCTTCAATTTTATTTTGTTTGTGAAACTGAAAATACTCCACTTACTGTGAATAATCTGTACTATGATGGTTCTTGTAAATCTCTGTACAATTCTATTTTGGAAGTTTTCAATCATTTAAAAATGGCTAGGAATATTGGTAGTATGATAGTAGTAGTTAAGGGTTTACTAAGTAATCAACTTTGAATATGCAGTTATCTTTTCTCATTGACTCTTGATGCATGGAGTTCTATATTTTCACCTTTTGCAGAAATGTGATAAATTTTCAGCAGAGCTGTTCAGAACTAATTCTGTTCCTCGACAACTTCCGATCCTATGCAACTCCACAACTTCAGCAAATTCAACCCAAAGTAGCCAAGCTAAGAATGACTTTTGCTCTAAAGTATGGACAACTTGTCGAAATGTGTCTATCATTAGTTCTCCTTTTGCTGCTTCTGTCAAGTCCAATTTCACAAAGTTGACAGATCACTGGAAATCACAAACCGATTTCTGTAATGCATTTGGTGTAACTTCTGGTGATGGAGCAGTATGCTTTGCTGGCGAACCTGTCGTCTTAAATACAACCACATCTCCAAATCCTCCAGGCGGTTTGTGCCTCGAGAAAATTGGAAATGGTAGTTACCTCAATATGGTTGCTCATCCCGATGGCTCTAGTCGTGCTTTCTTCTCGAATCAGCAAGGGAAAATATGGTTGGCTACCATTCCTGAAGTCGATTCAGGAAAGTTATTAGAGCTTGATGAAGCTAATCCTTTCCTGGACTTAACAGATGAAGTTCATTTTGATACTGAGCTAGGGATGATGGGGATTGCATTTCATCCAAAGTTCTCACAAAATGGAAGATTCTTTGCTTCGTTTAATTGCGATAAGCAAGCATGGCCTGGATGCGGAGGAAGATGTTCTTGTAACTCAAATGTGGATTGTGATCCATCAAAATTACCTAGTGATAGTGGTTCTGAGCCGTGCCAATATCAAGCTGTGATAGCTGAATTTACTGTTAGTGGGACAGCATCTCAGCCATCACAGGTAATTTATCGTAGTTTATTGGATTAAATATTTTGTCCCATTTTTTCAGATCTGAATGATCACAAATGGATTTCAAATTTCCAGGCAAAAACTGCCAATCCAAAAGAAGTCAGAAGGATATTCACCATGGGCCTTCCGTTTACAGCACATCACGGAGGTCAGATTCTTTTTGGACCGACAGATGGATATTTGTACTTCATGATGGGTGATGGAGGAGGTATAGGTGATCCTTACAATTTTTCCCAAAACAAGAAGTCATTACTGGGAAAGATAATAAGGCTTGATGTTGATAGCTCACCTAGTAAGTGGCTTTCCATTTGCAAAAGGCTTGATTTAGCATCAAAACTTTAGTCTTTTGAGCATTGAACCTCACATGGGAAAGTGTTGAACTTTTTAATATGTTGAAGTGAATTTAGATTCTTGCCCCTTCTTTTGCATCTGGTGCATATTCTTTTTAGGTGAAGCTGAGATGACCAAGCTCGGTTTATGGGGAAACTACTCCATACCAAAGGATAATCCTTACATTGAAGATAAGGAGTTGCAGCCTGAAATTTGGGCACTAGGAATGCGAAATCCGTGGCGCTGCAGTTTTGATTCTTCAAGACCATCTTACTTCATGTGTGCAGATGTAGGGCAGGTAAAGTACAAGACTTTTACTATTCAAGCATTACTTATAGGCCTTGTCTTTTGCATTAACTGTAAATAATTATGATTGTCTCATAGGATAAATTTGAAGAGGTGAATATAATCAGCAAGGGTGGTAACTATGGTTGGCGAGTCTACGAGGGTCCCTATCTCTACACCCCTCAAAAATTACCAGGAGGAAAAAATACATCTATAAGCTCAATAAACCCAATTTTCCCAGTTATGGGATACAATCATTCTGATGTGAATAAGAATGGAGGGTCAGCCTCAATTACTGGTGGATACTTCTATAGGTCCTTCACTGATCCCTGCATGCATGGAAGGTGAGACTATTGAAAGAAAGAACAAATATTGATTTAATACTTCGTATCAATATGATTTTGACAGGGAAATTTTTTGCATTCCACTAATTGATCTCACACATTTCTTTTCTTTTTATTATTCTTCACTCTTAACTTTATCTTGAATGCATCCCTTTTTGGTAATACAACAACAACTGTACCTTAATCCTAAGTAAGTTGGGTTCGGCTATATGAATCTTCACTAACTATGTCGCTCCATTTAAGCTCATCGTAGTCTAATATCATATAAACAAAAATAAATAGTACTAGAAGTTCTCTATATTTACTATTGGCACATAAATCTCTAATCGGACTAGAAGACTCCTAGAAAACATTGAACAAAGTAAACGTACTAACATGACTCGAACTTAATCCCAACTAATTGATATCACCTATATCGATCTTTTTCTTCCATTGTGTCCTATATTTTGCTAGGTTTGCATGGATTCTAAGAGATCATAGATTTTTGGGGACAACTCTATACTATGTGATTTTAGTTCTACCTCGTCCCTTTTTTAACACTTTAGCTCACCATGGTTTCGCCCCTACAAACTAGTGTATCTCGAGGATATCTTGTTATGGTAATGACAGATGAAATTTTGCAGGTATATTTTTGCAGATCTGTATGCAGGTTCCATGTGGGCAGGCACTGAAAATCCAGAGGACAGTGGAATATTTAACAACACTCAAATATCTTTCAACTGTGCTCAGAAATCACCAATAGATTGTACCTTTGTTCCTGGAAGCTCAGTTCCATCTTTGGGCTACATTTTTTCATATGGAGAGGATAACAACAAGGATATGTATGTCCTTGCAAGTAGTGGAGTTTACAGGGTTGTTCGTCCGAGTCGCTGTAAATACACTTGTGCAAAGGAAGATTCTTCTGCTGTTGTTGATATCCCAGATGGTCCTGCTGCTGCTTCCCCTCCTTCAGCAGCAATCATGTTAACAGGTTCATACAATAATAACTTGGTACTCATATTCTTGTCTTTAATGTTGATGCTATCCAGTTGGTTTTAGCAATGGTGCTAAAAACAATTTCATGTACAGAGAGATACATAGGCTTCTCAATAGATGATTCTTGTAAAATAAAGTGATATGTTTCTCTTAGATGGCAATGTTCAAGATTGTGGCTTAAGTATATGCACTCTAAATTATCACCAGTCCAAGGGGATTCTTTAAAGAATGAGTTGTCTAGCTTTTAAGAATAAAGCTTGTACCTTTTCCTTTTTAAGGTTCCATCAGAGGAAGGCCAATGAACCACATATATATAAAGAAGAAATGGATGGATATAGCAGAACCAATGTGCCCTCAGAGAAATATCTTGCTGGAATTTACTTACTGAATGATTGCAATGAGAAAGATTGATCACATATTCAAATGAGCATTGTTAGAGGTTAACAACGCGATATATATACCAGAGCAAAAGGTGAAGAGTGCATTTGAAATTAAGATCATTATCACATCTCATAACTTAAATACCATTTCCATAGGATAATCAAACAAAGACACCTACAACTTGTGATGTATCCTATAATCCGCAGTGGCGGACCCACGTGGTGGTTAGCGGGTTCAACTGAACCCGCTTCACTAAAAAATAATACAGTGTATATGTATAAATTAGGATTAAAGCTGTGTAAATTTTGTATAAATACTTTATTTGAACCCACTTGACAACTACTATTTTACAACTAAAGTTATGTACTTCTAAGATTGAACCCGCTTGCACAAAATTCTGGGTCCGCCACTGATAATCCGACCAAATGCAGATTAATATCTCTCTATCGAAATTATTTAAACCAATAATTCCCAATAGTGCTTCTTTCTTGTGTCCATGGAAAAAGAAAGGAAACTAGTAAAATTGCATGACTACACAACAAGTAGTGTACGTTATAAACTAGTTTTTCTTTTTCACTTCCAAAAAAGGAGCATATAGGTAGTGTGTCACTATATACCAAGTATAGTTTTCCTTGAAGCACCAGAAAAGTTGGCCATAATTCCTATAATCATATTCAGACATTTGAAAGCCATAGAGGTACAGACAGAGTCACTTCTACAAACACAAAATTCTCAGAAGGATAGCTGCTTCATCCTGGGAGACACTTCACACATAGTGGCGAAGGCAAGAGATAAAAAGTAAATATGCCAAGAAGCCAAAGGTGATTCAAACATCTAATATGTATAAAAAAAAATTAGATATTATATACACAGTATAATTTTCCAATGATCTTCACCCCTGTTCACGCATGCAATGCATGACAGGTGCCGAGTTGGTGACATGGCTAAAACTTTTAAAACTGAAAATAATATAAGTCTTTAAAAAGCCAGAACTACTTTGATCTCCCCTTAGCATCTAGGATTTCCAAGTTCACTAACTAAATGTACTCTTAAAAATATGCAGATGAAACCCAATAAATGCTGTAAATAATAGTATTAAAATGTAGATGTTCATAGGAAAGTTTTCTAGAAGAAAAGAAATTCACAATTTTTCCTTATACATGTGTGTAAACAGTAAATATTTTTAAAAATAATAATTATAATTATATATATATATATATATATATATATATATATATATATATATATATATATATATATATATATATTACTCCGTAACAAGCCGATTATACATGTGTGTAAACAGTAGTAAAAAAGTTTTTTAAAAAAATTATATATTACTCCTTAACAACGCCGAGTTGCTTAAAAACAATTAAAGTAAATGTTAAATTTAAGACACCAAGTAAAACCTTAAAACCCACCACAGTGCATATTCAAATCCATTTGGCAAGACAATTGTTAGTTGTCACCTTTATGCAGAATCTTGCGTAAGCCACAGCTTGGAACTACCAAAGGGCTACATCTACAGCTGGATATCTGACGTTCTTTTAATTTTGATGGTGAGACATCATATTCCAACTCCTTTTGTATCTTTGTCAATACCCAACATTCTCCTTTCTATTCATTTTGCTGCTTCTAACAGTTTGTTCATATTTCAAAATTCATACCAGGTCAATTATGTGTGGCCATAGTAATTTGACGATTAAATAGGTCAACCACAAACCACAAAACATTAAAAACATTAATAAAGATAAGGAAGAATAAAATTTCAAGGAACATAAGAAACTAAATTTGTTTCCTTCTGCAGCTGTGATTCTAAGCTGTGTAGTTATATTTCTCTATTGCACATGTTTGTGCCTACTTTTTTTGTATTCCATCCACAAATGAAGCTCAAAATGTGTGTTAAAAGACAAAAGAAAAAGAAAGGAAAAAAAAAAGGAAGGTAGAGAAAACAATAAATGAATTTCCCTATTATATCAAAAAGCAGAGTCCTCCAGAAAATATACAGATCATGGTTCTATTAAGTGCAAAACTTGTCTATCCTTGTTTCTTGGTCAGTTTTCAGATACACCCTTCTCTTCTTCAAATCCTTAAGTGTCATCTCATGTTGCAGCATAGAGGCCGGCCTTGCTGTTGTAATTTGTTCCACATGCAAATCATCTGTCTAGGGGACTGGTAATGAGCGCTATAATAATCGTCTACACATCCAGCTTGTGAGAACTTCAAGCTGTGTACATATTGCACATGTCGTGTGCTATTAAATTTCTCGACCCACATTCCCATGCTCACATCCTCCATCTTAAACAACTGCACATGAGGGAGCTTGTTAGCTATTTCACGAGTACTTACATACAGAAAGTGATAACGGGAATTTTGTCTACCTTCAGCTTATGTCTATCGAACTCTGAGACGATGAAGTCTGCGATGTCTGATGAAATAATGTAACCAGGTCCATTGGCATAAGGTGGATAATCTTCTTCTGGCCATTCCTGAGCCAAGACCGAGAAGCAAGTTAAGACGAAAAACTAAGATATCATGAGATTCTAGAAGGCCGGAATAATTAATAACTAAAATTTAAAGGAGATTGAGAAGGCAAAAAACTAGACAACACCCAGATTTATTCCATGCAGATAACTAGCAATATTTACTGTAGCATTTGTTGCAATTCAAGCATTCCTGTCCAAACAGCCTTTACTCTATTCTAGTAGAAAAGCATCTCTCTGCCATAGGCTCGCTTACTCTATTCTTAGTTATCAACTGGCTAATGTGAAGTCTTTTCTTTGACTATAAAGCATAAGAAAATACTTCGTCGAAAGAAAACAGCACTATTTAGCCTTCTAATACCATGTAGAAATTGGAGCAAGAAAATTAAAAAAAAATCCAAACTATTACCTCATATGTCACTGCCCATTTACCATTACGCAGGGGCTTATGATAGTAATTGATATTTCCAACATATAAGCTCCTATTCTCGGGTATTTTATTTACTTCCTGGATAACTGCATCCACTCTAACAAATGTATCATCATCGCACTTCATGATATGTTTTGCAAATGCTACATGAACCTGCAACAAGCAAAGATACAAAAAACAATTATTCTTTTGGGACAACGTTAGTCTGGGACTACCAATGTTAACATTTATAGGTAATCCACAACTTACCCCATATTCACAGATGGTAACTGTTTTCAAAACAACAAGATCATAATTGTCCATGTAAGGAACAATGACAACGTCACCAAAAAATTCTGCCTCTTTCTTCAATTCCACATTTATATCCTTTCTCCCGTGCTGTCAAAAAAACAAACCATGTTAAACTCAACATTAACAAGTTGCAACATGAATGTTAATAGTAAACAATATTTGCAATATGCTGCATAGGCAACCATCCAACAACCTACCAATGCGACAAAGAATCGAGCCACAACATTTGAAGATTTGATTAGCTTATGCTGCATCCAAGACCTCCTTATAGCCATTCGCTCAGCGAAATGATTGCCTGCAGAGAGAATACCAATGAGCAGATCCGCAGGTTGATCAAGGAGGGGCGGTGCCTTCCATCTGTTTGACATATCAAGATGCTTTTGAGGAGCAAAACTAGGATGTGATGTGGGCAAGGAGGCAGCAAAGACTGAATCAATATCAACGTCACCATTCAATGACAAACCAGTGGCATCTTCGAGTGCAAATCCCTAAAAAGAATCAATTAGAACGTTCTTTAGCCCAATTCAACAGTTCAGCATGAAATTCAAGAGGTAGTAGTATGCTACTCACAGTTCGATAAGGAAATGAGGTCACATGCCTCCCATCAACATTTATGTGATAACCCTCCAAGCCGGCACTGAGAGTTAGTACAAATAACTTATCCTCTGAAAGTGGGAATGGCCAATCAAAAGAGACCGGCTTCTTTCGCCCTACTATCCGGTTTAACCACCAAGATGCCTTTGATTGCTCCGAATGATTAGCATCATCATCTCGAGTCCACTTTTCACATTTTACCTGGCCATCAACTGCAGAAGAGCGCCAAGACATTACCAAGAATGCCGTACCACATAATACAAATGATAGATTTCTGTGCGCAGATTACAACAGATGCAAATGTAACTGATGGTGCATTTACATATGTTTTTTTTCTCCATCCCATTGCCAACAACTATGTAAAAACTTTCAGACTGTATTAAAATAACTCCCATCCCCAACTCATGAGATTAATCTGAGGAATCTATCCATCACAAAATTGCACCTCATCAAGCAATAAGCTCTATACTCAATCTGATAAACAAATTCAATTGCTTGACAACGCACTAAATAAAACTTCTGTTCCTCCCCACCCACTCCCAACCCCCAAAAACAAAAAAAGAACAAAATTTTAAACTTCAATAAGTAAATCAAACAGTTCTTCCAGCTAGCAAACCTTCAAGTTCAACTAGTTTTTTAAACATTCGACTTTGTCTAGCAACTTTGCCTATCTGAGTTTCACATTACTCGCCGCAATCCTAAATAAAGGAGGAGAAGTGCAATAAGTTGACAGCTACATGAATATTCTAAACATTTGGATATAGAGGATCCATATAGCCAAGTCCAACTATTTTGGGATTGGGGCATGCATAGTTGATTGATTAAACTAGTTCAATAAATAGAATATATCTTAAAGACTACTAAATAAATAAAGAACCAAAATCATATTCTCACCAGTCTCCTCATCATCCCTGGACCTCCACCCTTCACACCTTTGAGCTGTGCCCCACTGCATCCTATAACAAGTATTCTGCTCAATCACAGGCTTCCCACTCCAATCACCTTTCAATCTTGGATTAAAATGAAGAATCCTAGGTGGGTCCTCTCCATCAACTGTCTTCAGCCCTTGTAACTCCATCATAAACTGTGAAACCATCAAAAATTGACCTTCCTTTAACAATGATATCTTTGGATCATGCTCTTGGTGGACCCTTTTAGGCCTCCCTACAACAGTTACATGTGACCCAAGAGTAAGCCCACACGGCAACACCATCATTCTCTTCCCTTTCCCCTGAAAATCAAACCCTGACATTGAAATGGAATGTGGGCATTCCTCTGTCTTGTTATTATTACTTTCTAAAAACCCCACTTCTTTTTTATGCAATTCAAGCTCTTTCCACAACTTTCTACCTACATCAAATGCCTCTTTTGCTGACTTCAAAATCCCAGAAAACCCATCTTTACTAGTCATATTCACAAAACTACCATCAAAAACCAAACTTGATAAGGTATTCTTGATTTCTCTGATCTTCCTTTCAGGTTTTGATGATTGAGTTGGTGGAAACTGAAGCGGGACATCAAAAAGAGGGCGAATAGGGGCCTCTTTTTCTGCTAACTCCTCTTCGCTATCAAGCACAAAAGACTTAGAAAACTGCCCTGTACCAAAACCATCTTGAGAAACTAAACTGAACCCATTTCTGAAAACAAAAGGAACTTCAAAACCCACCAAAAGTACATACAAAAAGCCTAAAAAAATCAAAACTTGGACCGATCTTTGCCGACTCAGTGACATGAACAAGTCAAATTTTGCTCTTTTCATGTTCAAAATTCTTGCTTTTGAGCTGATCCCTCTTCTAAATTTCTAGTAATCATCAAATAATGGGGTTCCTCCAAAAGTTTCAAACCGACAATTTTTTTGGCAAAAACAAAAGCTTGTAAGAAAGAGGAAAATGTATTTAGTAAGAATAAGAGAGGGTTAGGTCATCAAAGCATGATCACAAGCAAGTTAAGAGGGAGAAAAATATATAAGCACATATATATACATAAAATGTGTACATATAGAGAGAGAGAGAGAGATGAAGGAGGCTCAAGAGGTCGGTAGCTTTCCTGGAACAAGAGAAATAAGTATACTTTTCAAATTGAATAGGAAAAACTTTACACTAAAAAGTTGATGGAAGAATCTTGATGGAATGTGTTTCACTTTCTTCTATTTTATATTCCTAGTGCGAAAGTGAAACCTCTGGAAATTGTTGTTTATTTATTAAATTTCTTTTTGGAAATGGAAACTTTGGAAATTGTGTTTATAGGTTAAATTCGCGCACGAAGACCAGGGTTTCCGATTATTTTTGAGTATTTAAGTATAAATACTCTCTTAGTTTACTTTTAGTTTTTCACTTTCAACTTTTTACGTCCTTTAATAAATAATAATTATAGTATCTATTTTATCGTATAACCTCTCGTAATTATAGTATTTCAAAGAGTCTTGAGAAATAATTTTGGAAATGAGTAATTAACGATAAGGGCAAAACAAGAAAAAAAATTATCTTCTCATGATTTGCTAAAATGAATAAGTAAAAGTGAAAATGTATTTTTAATATAATAAACAAGTAAAAGTATAATGAACAAGTAAAAGTAAACGGATGGAGTACTAAATAACTGAGATCATTAAAACTTAGGTAAATATGAAAAATTTATCTGTATATTTAAATCTTGTCTTCACATAATTTTCATCAGTTTATTGATTGCTAAATTTTAGCTAGTGTTTGGACATAATTTTGATTGAAATTGAAAAAAGAGTTTTTTGAAGTTGTATTGAAAAATATTTTTTGAAAGTTAAAGTTGTGTTTGGACATGCATTTAATTTGAAGAAAAGTTAAAGTTTTGTGAGTGGAAGAAATATTTTCATCTAAAAACTGTCATAAACCATTTTTTGGGAACTTGAAATTTTTTAAATTTTTTTTTTCCAAAATATGATTATATTTTACAAACAAATAATATTTTTAAATTATTTTTAAAAAAAATTAAAGCCAAAATCTATGGTAAAACGAGAGTTTAGTTTTATTTTTTTTCACGTAGTCAAAATTTGAGAGTAGGCACAAATTACGACGGCCTATTATGCATGCTTCCCAATTTGAAATTTTTTCTTTAATGTATTATACTTTGTGAAAAACTTAAAATAGGAACAAAATTAATGTACATATAACAAGTTAATGAAAATTTTAACAATATTCTAATAAATAAGTTTATGCCAAGCGGTAGTTACTACATTGACATGGTCATAGAGCATAAGAGTCAACAAATTAGACGTCGCTAATTTTATATCAGTGTGTTACAACTAACATTGTTGGGAAGTTATGTACTCTCTCTCTCCGTTCACTTTTACTTGGCATGTATATTAAAAATAGATTTTTATTTTTATTTGTCACTTTACGTATATCAAAAAAGACAAAAAAAAATTCATGTTATACCCACATTATTTATTACTCATTTCAAATCATTTTCTCAAATCCAATAAAATATGCATCAATTAATATGGGTATCATGGTAAATTATGCACTTCATTTATTATTTTTTAAATGATGTAAAAAGTCAAAACGTGCCAAGTAAAAGTGAACGGATGAAGTATTTGCTATGTTGTCGATGAATGGAAGTTACTCTAATAAATTATCCCTCATTTTTAATGTTAGTAACTAGTGTGAAGCTAGCGACGTGGAGGATACGATACTAGAAGTTAAGATCATTTCAAGGAAAGTAATAATTACTAGTAGTAATATTCAAGAAGCAATATATTAACGTTAATTTCAAAGTAAACTATACAAGATTTTTAAAATGTGTAGTTGCAAATGTAAATACAATGTGGATAAGAGGTATTCTACATGTTAAGACTTCTTGGTAACTGCCATTTGACTTCATTGTTAGCTAAACTTGTCAATATTTCTTCTTTAACTCACATATTGATTAAGGATTATTTGAAGTAGAATAATCAATGAAGTCACATATTCTATTTTGACACCAATATTATGATGTTTAGTTTCTAAAAACTTCAAAACTTCATTCCGAAAGAGGAAAATGGGATCGAGTTTAAATTTAGTGTATTGCTAGTCTAGCTGACTGAAAATATATTCTTTTACACTATCAGAAAAAATCAACTTATAATAATTGATTAAATACAATAAATAATATGATATAACTGGTTAAATTTATACGGTTGAAACACAAACGATATTTTGTCGGTGTGTATAGTGTTACTTGATTTCAGATTATGATTACTCCAAGTTGCCAACCATACTGATGTACGATGAAGGTATAAATGTGGATATACTGAAATGGGTTTTACGAGAAATAAGAATTTAATGGGTTTTACGAGAAATAAGAATTTAATGGGTTTTACGAGAAATAAGAAAGAGAAGGAAAGCAGTGAAAATACGGAAGATGGATTCTTGAGAATAAGCCTCTCTTCTTCTTTTTTTCCTAGGTTGTATCTGGTATCCGCTTTGAGGTTCCGACTAATTTAGATTCACGTTACATAAGGTTCATTAAAATGGTAAACACTCCTACTATAATTTTTTTAATTCATGTGGCTCAAACTCAGTGGCGGACCCAAGTGGTGGCTAGCGGGTTCAACTGAATCCGCTTCACAAAAAATAATACTGTGTATATGTATAAATTAAGATTAAAATTGTTTAAATTTTGCATAAATATTTTATTTGAACCCACTTGACAACTACTATTTTACGACTAAATTTATATACTGTTCGCCACTGTGTCAAACCTAAAACCTCTATCCATTTGGTAGTGGAATAAGTCTTCAATATTGCATAATTAGTAGTAATATTTAGAATTTTTTCAATGTACCTAATCTGGATTATTAACATTTTTTATATTGTAAGGTGAGGTGGTTCTAATAACTTCACATACACTTGCATGGCGTGGTATAGCTGGCAGAGAACAGTTTGCAAGATGACAATTCATTTCTCACCAGTAGTGCAAATTATTATTCTGTTTCTAATACTTGAAATGCCATAATAACAATATAAAAAATTCTTATCTAGCAATAATCCCCTTATAGAAATAAATTTCTGTTGGGGGAATTGAAGGAAAGCTGTGGGGAAGTCATTATTTTAAGAGGGAAAAGACCTGTCTGTTAGACTTTATATAATTCAGAAACTTATGACTTATGATTTTTGTATTAGCATTTAGCTGTGCCCCACAGTTATAGCATTCCATCTTCAAAATGGATATAGAAAAAGACCGTATTTCTAAATTTCATGGTTTCCTAAATCATTTGGTATTATTTGCAATTCATTGTGTCAAAACAATTTTGAATTCGTTATTGTGTATATATGGTTACTAGTGCTTTTACTAAAAAGTTCTCTATTATAATTGCTCGAATCCAAAAAATCTCATTTAATACTAAAAAGATCTAAATCATTGCATTACACCTTGGTGATAAATATTGATAGAATTAGGATGAATCAATTAGGTTTTCATTTTAATTATTTTTTCTTTCTTTCCAATTGGAAGAGGGACCGAGTTAGCTACATTCTACACTTGGATTGTTTGACTTTCCTTCAATTTATTTCATCAACTTATACTCCTAGTAGCTTTCATTTATTAATCATGAAATTAGTTTCAAAAAAGAAAAGGAATGGAAGAAAATGAAGATATGTAGAATAGGGTAGTTGGAAAATAAGAAATACGAACTACAGTATTTTAGATATACCATGAAATTATGTGTGTTATATTTCGCTTTAAATTTTTTTATTGTTTGGATAATAGGTAGGGGCGTAGGGCATATGGAAATAATTTTTGCCTTAAACTACGGAAGTTTCGCGATTTGAGTCATCTTGGCTTCGGAGTAGATTGTGGAAATAATATTATCAACTTCTAAATCAAAGTTTAATAAATAGCAAGTTAAGCTACTAGTTTAACTTAATTTTATATACCCTTTTGAGTGTTATATATTTCGACACAGATATGTAACCAATTTTAAGTTTACATGTAGACTTACAAAGAGAAGAAATAAGAACCGAGATAGATAAATTTAGAAATTAACTTAAATAGGCGTCCCCCTAAAAAATAACCAACAGATGTGAATATTATGCACAATTACTGTAGTATATAATATATGTATATTGGCTAAGGCCGTAGGAATGGCAGGGCGGGGCGGGTTCAGCCTAAACCCGTAATGACTCAACCCGCCCTGCCCCACCCCGCATAGACCTGTCCCGCCCCACATAAGAAAATTTTAATTTTTTTTTTATCCTTTTTTGTTTCTATTGATTAGTAATATAATTTAAGACCCGCTTATCTATTTTTCACTGAACATGTTGCACCAAAAGTTATACTATTTATAAAACAGTTTAGGACTAAATTTTTTATGATATATATAAAATTTCACTTATTGATTAAAATCTAAAAGGTAAAACTTTTAAAATTTGACAACTAAACCTCATGATTTACAAAATATTAGCAAATGCGAATGGAAAAAAATATATAACATCCCGGGTAGAT
This sequence comes from Nicotiana tomentosiformis, assembly GCF_000390325.3. Taxonomy (NCBI): domain Eukaryota; kingdom Viridiplantae; phylum Streptophyta; class Magnoliopsida; order Solanales; family Solanaceae; genus Nicotiana; species Nicotiana tomentosiformis. The sequence goes on along the minus strand of NC_090817.1, from coordinate 76,167,248 downwards.
AAACGGGCAGCTGTAGTTATAAACAAGGTATTACATTATTGAATTTGATTATGATTTCAATAAATTATTACGTTTTGTTTTGATAAATTTTGAACTACTCCATAGTAATAAATGATTAACGTTATTTATAAGCTGGCCAACTTTCAAGAATGTTATTACTCCTAATTTTAAAAAACAATTACTAGAATCAAACACAGAACCAGGTAAATGTGTTTTGGCAACAAAAAAAAAAAAAATAGAAAAAGCAACGATAAATTTTTCCTATGGAATATGTTGCAATATGTATTTGATTAAGGGATTTTTTCCTTCTTATACAATATTTGAAATTTATTTACCAAAATTGTCCTAGTTTTGTATATTACCCACCCTAAATAAGAATTACTTACAAATTATATATAATTCATTATTAGTGCCTTAAATTAGGGGATTTAGTTACATCCTTTTCCTTTTTTCTCTCCTCTCCTCTTTCCTCACTGCCGCCTCTCATGTCAATTTTTCTTTCTTTCTTCATCACTTTCTCTCACCGTGACTAATTCAGTTTCAAAAGGTTTCAAAAGCCATAGCGTTAAAGAGATGCAGAGAAGAAGAATCAGTATTATTAGTAGATAAACTAGCAATGGTGAATTGTGTAGATATAATGAAAAGGAATCAATCATTGGGACGTAAAATCTTTGAGTGGAAAACATGCAAAAAACAATTTGATTCGCTTCAAACACTTGGCGGACACAGAGCAAGTCATAAAAATACAGCTATTAACAATTTTGTCAAATACGTATGCAGTCCCTATTGAATTCAAATTTGGGTTTTTAAAAATTATTATTTGTGTGGATTGGGTGTTGTTGTAAATAATTAAAAATATTGTTTGGAGTTTATATCTCAGTTTTGAGTGTGTTTGGTGAAGATTAGACTTGGTTTTGGCTAAATTTCATATTGAAACTCGAAGAAGAAGAAGAAGAAGAAGAAGAAGAAGAATGTGATGACCCAAAATGTTATCTTTAAATTTAATAATTAAGTATGTATTCTAAGACATCGAAAAGTACTATTTATCATTTCTCGACTAGCGTGCGCAGTCCGTAAAATTTTTCGAAAAGTTTTCAGGTGAAAAATGGATTAAAAATGAGAATTAGATGTTTAAAACACAACTGAGTTGACTTTGGTCAACATTTTGAGTAAACGGATTCGGATAAGTATTTTGACAGTTCCGGTAGGTCCGTATCGTGAAATGGGACTTGAGCGTATGTCCGGAATCAAATTCCGAGGTCCCTAACCCGAGATATAGAATTTTGATAAAAAAAACTTTTTTTTTAAGTTTAAGTTCAAATAGTGACCGGATATCGAATTATGTGCAAATGACCTCGGGATAGAATTTTGATGATTCCAACAGCTCCGTATAGTGATTTTGGACTTAGGAGTGTGATCGAAATTTTATTTGAAAGTCCGTAGTGGAATTAGACTTGAAATGCCGAAAGTTGAATTTTTAAAAAGTTTGACCAATGGGTTGACTTTTTGATATTGTGGTCGAAATCCGATTTTGAAAATTTTCATAGCTCCGTTATGTCATTTATGACTTGCGTACAAAATTTGAGGTCAATCGGACTTGATTTGATAGGTTCCGGTGTTGTTTGTAGAAATTAAAAGTTTCACAATTCATGAGGCTTGAATCTATGAATGATTCGTGATTTTAGCATTGTTTGATGTGATTTGAGGTTTTAAATAAGTTCGTATGATGTTTTAGGACTTGTTGGTGTATTTGGTTGAGGTCTCAAGGGCCTCGGGTGAGTTTCGGATGGTTAACGGATCAAAAATGGGACTTAAACAGCTGCTGCAAATTTTCTTATGCTGTGAAATCGAGCTGAGGATCGAAGGCAGGCTCGAGATCCATGATCGAAGGCAAGCTCGAAGGCCAGTGATCGAAGGCCCAGGATCGAGGGCTATGACCAAGGCTAGTGATTGAAGGCCATAAAGATCGAAGCCATGATCGATATCCAGGATTGATGGCTGTGATCGAGCCCTAGGGTCAAGGACCATAATCAGACCCCATGATCGGACTCCCCTTAATCGGACTCCCCATGATCGAGGTCCAGGATCGGACCTCATGATCGAGGTCACCCTGGACAGATCTGTAAGTTATAAAATCAGGGGGGCTTCGTCCCATTCGCCATTTTTAACAACTTGGAGCTTGAGCAGAGACGATTTTTTATATATCTTCAAGGAAAAATATTGGGGTAAGTGTTCTTAAGTCAATCTTGGTTAGATTACCTGAATCCATCACTATTTTTAACATTTAATTGGTGATTTAAGTTGGAAAATTTTGAAAACCCTCTTGGATAGATTTGTGGATTTGAGGGTCGAATCGTTATTTGAATTTAGTCATTTTGGTATGGTGAGACTCGTGGTTGAATGTGCGTTCATATTTCGTAACTTTCGCCGGATTCCGAGATGTGGGCCCCACAGATAAATTTTGAACTAATTTCGGATTTTATTTAAAAAAATATAATATTTTCTTATGAAATTGATTTCTATAATTTTTGTTGACTGTATCGAATTAATTATGACTAGATACGAGTCGATCGGAGTCGAAAAATCGAGGAAAAAACATAATACTTGATTAAATTGGAGCAAGTCGAGGTAAGTGACTTGTCTAATCTTGTGTGGGGGAAATTTCCCCTAGAATTGATATTAATGTGATTATTGAAATATGTTGAAAGTCGTGTACACAAGGTGATGAGTGTGTACACGGGCCAAATGTGAAAGATTATATTTTTAAATTGTGTAGATAATTGTTGCGCATTTATTAAATTATTTTATCTTGTTATATTCTTCATCATTGATCAGTGATATATATTTTAAATTTGTTTACCTTTTTCCTGCTAATTGTTTTACCTATTTAATTAAAACTTGTTTCTTTTATACTGTGCATTATTTGAAGGTTGATTTTCTTTAAATTAAATATTATTAATATGAAGTATTTGACATTTTTAAATTTGATATTGAAGCAACGTATTAAAAATTTGAAATATTATTTTCCTGAATTATTTATTCTTGAATATTTTCGTAAGATTTTTATTTTTTGGATTATTCTGGCATGAGCCGTGAGCTCTTTATTATTGAAAAATATTGTTGTTGATTGTTTTGTGGAAAATTAAAATATTGGGCACTTGAGGTGCAAATTGTGATATTGATACGCATGCGGTGGTATAAGGTCTGGGTATTGAAACGCATGCGGTGAGATAAGGGTGGCTTGATACGCGTGGCTAGTAGGGGTGACTACTAGAAGTCATGCGGTGTGATAAGGGTGGCTAAAACGCGGGATGCTATTTCGAAAAAAATATTTTCTTTAAATAAATCGTGAAGGCTCCCGCGGTGATATAAGAAAATGAGATATTGTGAAATTATTTATAATTTGGGACTACGAGGCGGTACCTCGGTAGTGCCCTCGTTGATATTGATTTATGGTCATAGTTGCCTTCAATTAATTGTTGTAATTTTCATATAGTTGAAGAAAATTCCTTTTTGATTCCACGAGATATTATTTGCAATTATTTGGTGTCATTAAATGTGACATACTATTTGATTCATTTCCAATGTCATTTTATTTTACTATATTGATAAATATTTTACTATGCCATTATTATATTCCAGTAGGGCCTCACCTGACCTCGTCACTACTCTACTAAGGTTAGGCTTGGCACTTACTGGGTACCGCTGTGGTGTACTCATACTACGCTTCTGCACATCTTTTTGTGCAGATTCAGGTATATTTTACCAGCCTAGACGTCAGTGAGTTACCTGCGCACAGAGACTTCGAGGTATATCTACCAGCGTCCGCAGACTCCGGAGTCCCCTTCTATCATTTTATGTTGCTTCCTTATATTTTATTTAGACCTTGACATGTAGAGACATTGAGAATAAATTCTTAGAAGGTTGTGATTTATTTCTACCGAGTTTTGGGAGTTGAAATTATTTGAATTGTAGTTTATTTATTTCAGATATTTATTATTATTCCGCATTGATAGGCTTACCTTGTCTTAGAGACTAGGTGCCATCACGACATCCTACGGAGAGAATTTGGGGTCGTGACAAAGAAGAAGAAGAAGAAGAAGAAGAAGAAGAAGAAGAAGAAGAAGAAGAAGAAGAAGAAGAAGAAGAAGAAGGAAGAAGAAGAAGAAGAAGATTTGACATACAATATACTTACGAAATTGTAGTAAAGTTGTAGTAAAACTGTAAGTAAATTGTATTCTGTTGTTTATATATATATTTTTATTTGAATATTGTATGAAAGTTGAAAAATAGTTATATGATGATAAAATCTAGTTGCTTCCCCATGTATAATTTGAGAAACTGGTAATATTTGACATAACAACAGCTCTTGGTATTTAACTCTAATATTCACACAATTAAGCATCACAAAATTCTTCTTTAGCAAATGTCTTTCAACGAATAATATTTATCTGATTATGCTATCAGCTTAACACAATTGATTTTCTTAAACATGCATTACTTTTCGTAATGCGGAGGTAATCAAAACTACATCATAAACACCGAAAGCCTGCGGGTCTATCACGTAACCAACTTGAAAATAGGACTCTTTATTACGTAGACAAATGGCAATACTCAGTACAAGTACTAAGGATTGGCACGGAGACATTTTGAACTTGTCGACACTTTGGACAATTATAGTCACAAGTTATTTGGTCAAATTACATAATCAAATTTTACCCTCAATGAAATTTTAGTCAATTGCGACTTGGAATGTAATATTGAATTAGTCACATTGCATTTGATTTTGTAATATTGAATTACAACTAACTATACAGTATACACTTATTTACAACTAATCTACAATTTATCTATAACTTTCATACATTATTTTTACCCAGTTAAATACAACTACAATATCATACAACTTAAATATAATTATTATACAAATTTTATACAATATGTCTTTGTATATTTTGTATCTGATTTGTATATATTTTGTGCATAATTACAACTAATCTGCAATTTATCTACAATTTTCATACATTATTTCTACCAGTTAAATACAACTACAATATCATAAAACTTAAATAAAATTATTATACAAATTTTATACAATATATCTTTTGTATCTGATTTGTATAAATTTTGTGTGTGATGTGTGCTTCTTCCTCTCTAAAATTCCAATCAAAACTTACTTTCTTAATACAATTTTGATACATATCAATAACTTTATGTAAAAAAAATAGTATTGATAACTTAAGTACAAATTTTATACAACGATTCATACATAATACAACTATTTTTCAACTTTCATACAATATTCAAATAATATATATATATATATATATATATATATAAACAACAAAATACAATTTACCTACAATTTTAATACAACTTTACTACAATTTCGTAAGTATATTATATGTCATGTCTTCTTCTTCTTCTTCTTCTTCTTCTTCTTCTTCTTCGAGTTTCTATCTGAAATTCAGCCAAAATGAAGTCTAATCTTCACCAAAACACCCTCAAAATTGAGATATAAACTCCAAACAATATTCTCAATTGTTTGCAACAACACACAATCCAAATAAATAATGGTTTTTTAAAACCCAAATTCTAATTCATAGTTTCAAAGCTTTTTAATGTTTGTCAATGGTGGTGAGTAAAACACCTTCAAAATTTATTGATTGCCAATTTTAATTTGAACACCAATTGTGCAACATTATTAGAATTTGAACACCAATTGTGCAACACCTTCAGCTCTACATTGGAATTTCAATAAGCATGGAATTGCTGCTCTCTTTCCCTTTGCTCTACATTACTAGAATTAGGGATTCAGAGATAGAGAGAGACGTAGAGAGAGAGAGAGAGAGAGAGAGCGCATGAGAGAGAGAGAGAGAGACGGAGAGAGAGAGAATAAGGATGAGAAATAATTGATTCCTAATATAAAGGGATACTCATTTAATTCCTAAAAATGTACATAATTGGTAAATTTGTATATAGTATGTAATTAGATTGAAACTTGAGTAGGGGTAATAAAGTTTCAAATAGTGTATAGAAATGTAAAAATTTCTTTGATTAAACAAAGGACTTTCAGTGTTAGCCTAAAGGCCCAAAACTGGATAAAGGCAATGGAGGGTAAAAGAACCCCGCAACCTGCCCCGCCCCGAGTAGCAAGAGTGATTGTGAGGTATGCCCGAGTGGCACGAGTGACTGTGAGGTTTGCCCGAGGGGCTGTTTATGAGTGATGTTTTGCCCGAGGGGCTGTTTATGATTTCATCATTTCTTTTGCTCACCTTTGCATTGAGCCTTGGTTTGAAAAGAAAAAAAACTATTTGAAAAATATCTTTAAATGATTTTTACTGGAACCGGGTTTATACGAGATGATTCGATTCAAACAGTGATTTTTAAATCATGTTATACTTTACTGAGATTTCATGATATGGAGTTATATACTTTATTGCTCGTCACTACAACTCAGTCTTTATTTATTGTTATTACTTACTGAGTTGGTGTACTCACGTTACTCCCTGCACCTTGTGTGCAGATTCAGGTATAGCTGGACACGGTAGCAGTTATTGAGTGTTCTGGTTGCAAATTTTTCTTGGAGATAGTAAGGTAGCTGTTTGGCGATCACAGTCCCTGTTCTTCTCCCTCTTATCTTCCTCTAGTTATATTTAGCTATTTTCCAGGCTGAGAGCCTTGATATTGTTAGACAGATTGTAGTAGATGCTCATGACTAGTGACACCCCGATGTCGGGCTTTTCTTTTCCGCACTTCTATTTTTCTTTGATTTGAACTCTTTAAATGGAGGTTTTATGTTAAATAACCTTGAAATTATCTTTGAAATGAAAATATCGGTTTGTTTTGGAAATGAGTCGGCTTGCCTAGCTCCACAATAGGCGCCATCACGACAGAGGTTAGTTTGGGTCATGATAGATTGGTATCAAAGCCTAGGTTACATAGGTCTCACGAGTCATGAGCGGGTTTAGTAGAGTCTTGCGGATCGGTACGGAGACGTTTGTACTTATCTTCAGGAGGCTGCAGAACCTTTAGGAAACTCCACATTCTTGAATTCTTGTCGTGCAAATCTGTTGATTCTAGTAACTAAACATCTGTTGTTTCATTCTCTCACAGATGGTGAGGACTCGTACTACCGGTGAGGAGGGCTAGCTACCAGTACCACCAGCCAGGGCCGCGAGAGGCCGAGGCCGCAGTAGAGGCCGTGGTAGGGGCAGAAGTGTAGCCCGTACAGCAGTTGGGGCAGTACCTACAGAACCACCGGTTGTCCCAGATCAGGACCAAGTTCTAGTTGTTGATGTACCAGCTCAGGCACCACTTGTGCCTATTGTGATTCCAGGCCTTCAGGAGACCCTAGCTCAGATTCTGACAGCGTGTACTGGCCTTGCTCAGGAAGTCTCTATTTCGACAGCTGCAACCACTTCTCAGGCCAGGGGAGGCACCCAAACTCCCGTCGCTCACATACCCGAGTAGGTTATTCAGGGACTTCAGACACCAGAGCTACCACCAGCCCAGCCGGTTGCTGTTGCTCAGGATTATGTGGTTCCTGCTATGCCTAAGGATGATCAGCGCAGGTTGGAGAGGTTTGGGAGACTTCAGCCACCACCTTTCGGTGGCACAGAGAGAGAGGGGATGCTCAGGACTTTTTGGACAGGTGTCAGAGGATACTCCGTACTGCTGGTATTTTGGAGATTTGTGGGGTCTCATTCACTACCTTTCAGGGGATGCACTCAGATGGTGGGAGACTTACGAGAGGCGTACGCCTGTTGGCGCAGCACCCCTTACTTGGCAGCAGTTCTCTGTGGTCTTTTTAGAGAAGTTCGTGCCTCGATCCCGCAGAGAGGAGCTGCGTAGACAGTTTGAGCGGCTCCGCCAGGGTGATATGTCTGTGACGCAATATGAGATGCGATTCTTCGAGTTGGCCTGTCATGCTATCTGGTTGGTTCCCACGGACAGAGAGAGGATCATGAGGTTTATTGATGGCCTCACTTATTAGCTACAGTTGCTCATGATCAAGGAGTGGGTTTCGGGTGCTACCTTTGATGAGGTTATCGACATTGCTCGGCAGATTGAGATGGTTCGCGGTCAGGAGAGGGTTGAGCGGGAGGCCAAGAGGCCTCATGGTTAGGGTAGATTCAGCGGTGCTCCTTTTGGGGGTCAGTTCCAGCACGGTAGAGGTCGTCATTTCAGACAGGCTCAGTCAGCTCGGCCATTTCATCGGGGTGCATCATCTGGCCATGGTTATCATAGTTCTCATCAGGGCCACTCATCACTTAGTTCCCTTCCAGTTCAGAGTTCGTCCCGTGCTCCACCTGTTCAGGGATCTTCCATGCCAGGTTCTTCTACCAATCATCCAGGTGCTAAGGGTTCCCTTAAGTTTCCGCCGCTAGCATCAGGGGGTTGTTTTGAGTGTGGGGAGCTTGGGCATATATGGAGGCAGTGTCCTCGTCGTCATGTAGGTCTATCTCAGTAGAGGAGTCAGCCTCCGACTACAGCACCATCTACCTCACCACCCGCCCAGTCAGCTCGGGGTGGAGGTTAGTCAGCTAGGGTCGCCCTAGAGAGGGAGGCAGATCAGGGGGTGGTCAGACCCATTTCTATGCTCTCCCTGCCAGACCAGATGCTATTGCTTTAGATGCTATGATTACAGGTATTATCTCAATTTTCCACAGAGATGCCTCAGTATTATTTGACCCTGGTTCCACGTATTCATATGTTTCCTCGTATTTCGCCCATTTTCTGGATATGCCCCGTGAGTCCTTAGTTTCATCTATACATGTATCTACTCCTGTGGGCGATACTATTATTGTGGACCGCGTATATCGGTCATGTGTGGTGACTATTGGGGTCTGGAGACCCGAGTAGATCTATTGTTGCTCAGTATGGTTGACTTTGATGTGATATTGGGTATGGATTGGTTATCTCCATGTCATGCTATTCTAGATTGTCACGCTAAGACGGTGACGTTGGCTATGCCGGGAATTCCGAGGGTTGAGTGGAGCGATTTTGTAGATTATTTACCAAGTAGGGTGATTTCATATTTGAAAGCTCAACGCATGGTTGAGAAGGGTTACCTATCTTATTTGGCTTTTGTGAGGGATATTAGTGCAGAGACTCCTGTCATTTATTCTGTTCCGGTGGTACGTGATTTTTCGAATGTGTTTCCTACAGACCTACCGGGCATGCCGCCTGACAGGGATATTGACTTTGGTATTGATTTGGTGCCGGACACTCAGCCCATTTCTATTCCACCGTATCGTATGGCACCGGCGGAGTTGAAGGAATTGAAAGAACAGCTTCAGGAACCTCAATAAGGGGTTTATTCGGCCTAGTGTGTCACTTTGGGGTGCACTGGTTCTATTTGTGAAAAATAAGGATGGTTCCATGAGAATGTGTATTGATTACAGGCAGTTGAACAAGGTCACAGTCAAGAATAAGTATCATTTGCCTCGCATTGATGATTTATTCGACTAGCTTCAGGGAGCTAGGGTGTTCTCCAAGATTGATTTGAGGTTCGGTTATCACCAGCTGAAGATTCGGGATTCAGATATTCTTAAAACAGCTTTTAGAACCCGATATGGCCATTATGAGTTCTTGGTGATGTCTTTTGGGCTGACCAATGCCCCAGCAGCGTTCATGCATTTGATGAACAGTGTATTTCAGCCCTATTTGGACTCATTTGTTGTTGTATTTATTGATGACATACTAGTGTACTCCCGTAGCCAGGAGGAGCACGCTCAGCATTTAAAGATTGTATTACAGAGATTGAGGGAGGAGAAACTTTATGCAAAGTTCTCCAAATGCGAGTTTTGGCTCAGCTCAGTAGCATTCTTGGGGCACGTGGTGTTCAGTGCGGGTATTCAGGTGGATCCGAAGAAGATAGAGGCAGTGCAGAGTTGTCCCAGACCGTCCTCAGCCATGGAGATTAGGAGCTTTCTTGGTTTGGCGGGTTACTTCCGTCTCTTTGTGGAGGGATTTTCATCTATTGCATCACCCTTGACCAAATTGACCCAAAAGGGGGCTCCATTCAGGTGGTCGGATAAATGTGAGGAGAGCTTTCAGAAGCTCAAGACTGCTTTGACCACAGCTCCAGTGTTAGTTCTGCCATCAGCTTCTGGTTCTTACACCGTGTATTGTGATGCCTCGAGGATAGGCATTAGTTGTGTGTTGATGCAGGAGGGTAGGGTGATTGCCTATGCCTCGTGCCAGTTGAAGAACCATGAGAAGAACTATCCTGTCCATGATCTTGAGTTAGCAGCCATTGTTCGCGCATTGAAGATTTGGCGTCATTATTTGTATGGGGTTCATTGTGAGATCTATACTGATCACCAGGGTCTGCAGGATCTGTTAAAGCAGAAGGATCTTAATTTGCGTCAGCGGAGATGGTTGGAGCTTCTTAAGGACTATGATATAACTATTTATTACCATCCGGGGAAGGCCAATGTGGTGGCCGATGCTTTGAGTCGCCGGGTAGAGAGTTTGGGGAGTTTAGCATATCTTCCAATAGTAGAGAGACCTTTGGCATTAGATGTTCAGACCTTAGCAGGCCAGCTTGTCAGATTGGATATTTTAGAGCCTAGTCGGGTATTGGCTTGTGTGGTCTCCAGGTCTTCTCTTTATGACCGTATCAGGGAGCGTCAGTATGATGACCCTCACTTGCTCGTTCTTCAGGACAGGGTTCGGAGAGGTGATGTTAGGGATGTGACTATTGGTGATGACGGGGTGCTGAGAATCCAGGGCCGGATATGTGTGCCTAATGTAGATGGGCTTCGAGAGCTGATTCTTGAGGAGGCCCACAGCTCGCGGTATTCCATCCATCCGGGTGCCGCGAAGATGTACCAGGATTGGAGGCAGCACTATTGGTGGAGGCGGATGAAGAAGGATATATTTGGGTTTGTGGCTCGGTGTCTAAACTGTCAGCAGGTTAAGTATGAGCATCAGAGACCAGGTGGCTTGCTTCAGAGGTTAGAGATCCCAGAGTGGAAGTGGGAGCGGATCACTATGGACTTTGTAGTTGAGCTCCCACGGACTTCGAGGAAGTTCGACGCTATTTGGGTTATTGTGGATCGGTTGACCAAGTCCGCGCACTTCATTCTAGTTGGTACTACTTACTCTTCAGAGTGGTTGGCTGAGATTTACATCTGAGAGATCGTTCGCTTGCATGGTGTCCCAGTTTCCATCATTTCAGATAGGGGTACTTAGTTCACATCGCAGTTTTGGAGGGCCATACAACGAGAATTGGGTACTCAGGTTGAGTTGAGCACAACTTTTCACCCTCAGATGGACGGGCAGTCCGAGCGTACTATTCAGATATTGGAGGACATGTTGCGTACTTGTGTCATTGACTTTGGGGGTTCATGGGACCAGTTTCTGCCACTCGCGGAGTTTGCATATAACAACAGTTATCAGTCGAGTATTCAGATGGCTCCGTACGAGGCTTTATATAGGAGGAGGTATAGATCTCCGGTTGGATGGTTTGAGATGGGTGAGGCTAGGCTCTTAGGTACAGACTTGGTCCAGGACGCATTAGATAAGGCAAAATTTATTTAGGAGCGGCTTCGTACGGCGCAGTCTAGGCAGAAGAGCTACGCGGATAGGAAGGTCCGTGATGTGTCTTTTATGGTTGAGGAGAATGTTTTGCTGAAGGTATCACCCATGAATGGTGTTATGAGGTTTGGTAAGAGGGGCAAGTTGAGCCCCCGGTTCATTGGGCCTTTTGAGGTACTTCAGAGGATAGGGGAGGTGGCTTATAAGCTTGCCTTGCCACCCAGCTTGTCGAGTGTGCATCCAGTGTTTCATGTTTCCATGCTCCAGAAGTATATTGGAGATCTGTCCCATGTTTTGGATTTCAGCACGGTTCAGTTGGAGGGTAATATGATTTATGATGTGGAGTTGGTGGCTATTTTATATCGGCAGGTTCGAAGGTTGAGGTCAAAGGATATAGCTTCAGTGAAGGTGAAATGGAGAGGTTAGCCTATGGAGGAGGCCACCTGGGAGATCGAGCGGGAGATGCAGAGCAGATATCCACGCCTATTCGAGACTCCAGGTATGTTTCTAGACCCGTTCGAGGACGAATGGATGTTTAAGAGGGGGAGGATGTAACGACCCGGCCGGTCATTTTGAGAGTTATAACCCCGTTTTCCTCATTCCTACTTCTTTTTGTGTTATTCAGCTATATTATGTTATATCGGGTTAGTTGATTCGAGTCCGGAAGGAACTCAGAGTGAAATGAGACACTTAGTCTCATAATTGAAAATTTTAAGTTAGAAAAGTGGACCAGATATGGACCTATGTGTAAACGACCTCGTATTTGAATTTTGATGATTCCAATAGCTCCGTATGGTGATTTTGGGCTTAGGAGCATGTCCGGAATATTATTTGGAAGTCCTAGAGGAATTAGGCTTGAAATACCGAAAGTTTTATTTTTGAGAAGTTTTACCGGGGGGTTGACTTTTTGATATCGGGGTCGGAATTTGATTCTAAAAATTGGAATACCTCCGTATGTCATTTAGGACTTGTGTGCAAAATTTTAGGTCAATCGGACGTGATTTGATAGGTTCCGGAGTTGTTTGTAGAAATTCGAAATTTCAAAGTTCATTAGGCTTGAATTGGGGCGTAATTCATGGTTTAGCCGTTGTTTGAGGTGATTTGAGGATTCAACTAAGTTCGTATGATGTTTTAGGACTTGTTGGTATATTTGGTTGAGGTCCCGAGGGCCTCGGGTGAATTTTGGATGGTTAACGGATCAAAAATTGAACTACAACAGCTGCTGCAATTTTCTTCTGTTGGAAATTTCTTTTGCTAGAATCGTGCCTAGAAATCTCTCAGAATCGAGCCCAGAAATAGAGCCCAGATATGAGCCCAAATCGAGCCCAGGGTCGAGGGCCACGATCAAAGCCATGATCGAGCCTAGAGTCGAGGGCCACGATCGAAGCCATGATCGAGCCCAGGGTCGAGGGTCACGGTCGAAGGCCGGGTCGAAGACACGATCGAAGGCCTAGGATCTAGAACCAGGATCGAGGGCCAGGATCGAAGACCTCGATCGAAGGCCTAGATCGAGGCAGAACCGAGGTTGTCTGGGCAGAATTATAAAAACAGGGACTTCGTCCCATTTGCCATTTTTGACAAATTGGAGCTTGAGGAGAGGCGATTTTTGATATATTTTCAAGGAAAACTTGAGGTAAGTCCCTTGTGATCATTTCTACTCCATAATATTGAATTATCATCGAATAATCCGACTAGATTACATGATTTTGAGGTGTAAATCGGAGATTGGAACTTAGAAATTTGGAAATAAGATTTGTAGATTTGAGGGTCGAGTTGAGGTCGGATTTTGGTAAAATTGGTATGAGTAGACTCGTGGTTGAATGGGATTTTGGATTTTTGTAACTTTTGTCGGGTTTCGAGACGTGGGCACCACAGGCGATTTTTGAGATAAATTTCGGATTTTTATGAAAAAATAGTATTTTCTTATGGAATTAGTTCCAATAAATCTTATTCCAATTAATTCCATGTCTGGGCCTTGCGCCAAAGCTGTTTGGACCTTTAGGGGCTGTTTCCTACCATCCTTTCATTGTTTTCGATTGAAAAAATCTATTCTCAGTCATGTTTATACATGTTTACCGCATAACTCAGTTTTATGACTCTATTTTAATGCCAAATGTTTTGGGCCGAATGCCCTGTTTTATTGAAATGCCCGAGAGGCTTGAGAGGTTTATGATTGAATGAGGCCGAAGGCCTGATTTGTGAGGATGAGTGTGGATCGAGGCTGCCCGCCTGCAGCATACTTTATTATTTTGGCACGTGAGTTGACCGTGCAGATTATAGCGCTTGGGCTGAAGGAACCCCTCCGGAGTCTGTACACACCCCCAGTGAGCGCAGGTACCTACTGAGTGCGAGTGCTGAGTGCTGAGTGACTGGGAGGAATGAGTGATTGTGAGGTATGCCTGAGTAGCAAGAGTGATTGTGAGGTATGCCCGAGTGACACGAGTGACTGTGAGGTTTGCCCGAGGGGCTGTTTATGAGTGATGTTTTGTCCGAGGGGCTGTTTATGATTTCATTATTTCTTTTGCTCACCTTTGCATTGAGCCTTGGTTTGAAAAAAAAACTGTTGGAAAAATATCTTTAAATGATTTTTACTGGAACCGGGTTTAAACGAGATGATTCGATTCAAACACTGATTTTTAAAGCATGTTATACTTTACTGAGATTTCATGATATGGAGTTATATGCTTTATTGCTCGTCACTACTGCTCAATCTTTATTTATTGTTGTTACTTACTGAGCTGGCGTACTCACGTTACTCTCTGCACCTTGTGTGCAGATTGAGGTGTAGCTGGATACGGTAGCAGTTATTGAGTATTCTGGTTGCATATTTTTCTTGGAGATAGTAAGGTAGCTGTTTGGCGATCACAGTCCCTGCTCTTCTCCCTCTTATCTTCCTCTAGTTGTATTTAGCTATTTTTCAGGCTGAGTTAGCCTTGATATTGTTAGACAGATTTTAGTAGATGCTCATGACTAGTGACACCCCGATGTCGGGCTTTTCTTTTCCGCACTTCTGTTTTTCTTTGATTTGAACTCTTTAAATGGAGGTTTTATATTAAATAACCTTAAAATTATCTTTGAAATGAAAATATTTGTTTATTTTGGAAATGAGTCGGCTTGCCTAGCTCCACAATAGGCGCCATCACGATAGAGGTTAGTTTGGGTCGTGACACCCGAGAAGCTCTGATTATAGATGTAGGGGTATTTACCACTAGCACACCCCTTTTGGTGAAATGAATATGAGATTTACTCTTTCTAGTACTCACACATAGAGCTAGATTCAGAATTTAAATTTGATATGTGCAACTTTTAATATGTTTGTCACTAAATTCATTGCTTCTAAAATTGTAGGTTCATAATTTTGATTTTTATTATTCTCTTCGTTCATTTTTACTTGTTTACTATATTAAAAATATATTTTTACTTTTATTTGTTTATTTTAGCAAATCAAGAGAAAGACAATCATTTTTCTTATTTTACCCTTATCATTAACTACTAATTCCCCAAATTAATTTTTAATATTTTTTGAAATACTACTATTATTATGGGTAAAATTATAAAATACGTACTTCGATTATTTATTTTAAAGGGAGTGCAAAGTTAAAAGTAGACAACTAAAAATAAACGGAGGGAATAGAATTTTAACTCTTGTTTAAATTTAATTAATTAGTTATATATTTCCGTATCGAAATAATGAATTAAGTTTGAACTTATTGACATGGTTCACCTGGTCACACGCCCTCTAAGCTCCGGTTAATGAACTTTGTGTTATAAATCTGTATTGCTGTAATAAATAATTAAACTATTAAACTTTCTGAAAATATATGAACAAAATAGGAAGCTAGTAATACTTGTATAACGAAATAAATTCTGGAAAAACAGTATAGGAATAAATCGAGCCCACTGAATACACAGTGTGTCCTTAAGAAAATTATTCCCCTCAAGTACCCGAGGTGCTGGAATATATCCTCCCAGGATAGAACGATTTAACTCACCGGAGTGTTGGTACCAAAAACGCCGGGGAACAGCGAGCCACTCGAAGGCTGTAAAACACACTAGAACTTTTTGTGCAGAAGAAGAAGAAGAAGATCAGAAAATTTCGTAACAAAAATTCTGGGATTCAAAGAATATTAATAGAGTTGCTGGCATTGTTTCTAAAAAGGTTTGCAACCTTTCAGAAACAGCCATGGCTGTTGGAACAGGTTGTTTGAAATATTGCGGGAAAACGGATTTAAAATAATTCGGGAAAGAAAACGGGTCTGACCGGACTGGGTCGCGGGTCATGGGTTATTCCAGATTGAATTTTTAGTTAATTAATTAAATAATTGAAAGGAATTTTATCTAAAAAGATTAATCAATCGATCTTTGACCAAATCCAAATCCGAAGCCGAAGCCGAGCGAGCGACGACGGCGCGAGGCTTGCCTTCTTCTTAACTCTTTAAGAGCTAGAAGAAGAGCAATTATATATATACCCATCAAAAGCCTTTTCTTCCTCCAATATGGGACAATGTCCCTTTGCCAAGGAGGGAAACTCAAATATTTTATTTTTCCTCCATTTCTCATTCACCCTCTTTAAGCTACACAAGCTTAAAAATCTCAACAATACCCCACATGAATGGGGAATGGCTATAAAATAAAGGAATGCACGGACGCGCGTGTGTTTTACATGCAAGAATTAATTATATCTGGATAAGTAGGTTTTCCTTTGAACTTTCCGTAGTGAACTTATATCGGATATACTCGGTCAATCAGTAGATTTGATATCTTTGAACCGTCGAGCTTTGTTGTATACCTAGACAACATAAGTCATACAATCAATCCTTAACCATCTATGGTTCTCACGGTTGTGTTCGTTTCAGCCATGAACACCGCCTGGTTTCATGAGTGGTTAGAGAATGGGCCTTTACTTTTATTCCCCTTGAAGCGGCTTACACTTCACACTCACATAGGGGATTTCTACACGTGTAATCCTATAGACACACTATTTGGTCATATCCTGCGAGACTTAGCAAATCATTAAAAAACCTTTAAGCTTTGTTGACTCATCAAAAAGCCTTAATGCTTTACCTCGATTTCTGAACATTGTCTTCATCACAGAGAATGGGTTGAGTTATTTGACAATGTTGAACCGTCATTCATAATTTTGTTTGATCTCTTTGAACCTAGCTCGTGGGATCTCCAGTCTGTTAGGTAGACTTACCGCCATATGACTTGTCCTAGACCTTAACCCCATTCCCTTTGAAGACTTTTCAACTGGCTCTCTAGATAGGCCTTTTATAAGTGGACCCGACACATTATCTCTTGACTTTACGTAGTCAATTGTGATAACACCACTAGAGAGTAGTTGTCTAACGGTATTGTGTCTCTGTCGTATATGACGAGATTTTTTGTTATACATAACGCTCCCTGCCCTGCCTATTGCCGCTTGACTATCACAATGTATACAAATAGGTGCCAAAGGTTTGGGCCAAAATAGAATATCTTCCAAGAAATTCCAAAGCCATTCAGCTTCTTCATCGGCCTTATCTAAAGCTATGAATCCAGATTCCATTGTAGAACGGGCGATGCATGTTTGTTTGGATGATTTCCAAGACACTGCTCCACCCCCAATTGTGAAAACATATCCACTCATGGATTTAACTTCAGATGATCCAGTGATCTAATTTGCATCACTATATCCCTCGATCACGGAGGGATATTTGTTATAATGCAAAGCGTAGTTTTGGGTATGTTTGAGATACCCCAAAACTCGTTTCATTGTCATCCAATGTATGTGATTGAGATTACTTGTAAACCGACTCAGTTTACTAATAGCACATGCTATATCTGGTCGTGTACAATTCATGATATACATCAAACTTCCCAATACTCTTGCATAGTCCAGTTGTGAGTCACTTTCACCTTCATTCTTTTGAAGTGCATAACTCACGTCAATTAGAGTCTTGACAATTTTAAAATCCAAATACTTGAACTTGTCAAGTACCTTTTCAATGTAGTGAGACTGTGATAATGCTAGACCTTGAGGAGTCTTGTGAATTCTGATTCCTAAGATCACATCAGCAACTCCTAAGTCTTTCATATCGAATTTGCTAGCCAACATGCGCTTAGTAGCATTTATATCTGCCATGTTTTTGCTCATTATCAACATGTCATCAACATATAAACAAACAATGACTTCATGACTTGGAGTGTTTTTAATGTAAACACATTTGTCGCACTCGTTGGTTTTAAACCCACTTGCCAACATTGTTTGGTCAAATTTGTCATGTCATTATTTGGGTGCTTGTTTAAGTCCATAAAGCGACTTAACAAGTTTGCACACTTTCTTTTCTTTACCAGGAACCACAAAACCCTCAGGTTGTTCCATGTAAATCTTTTCCTCTAATTCTCCATTTAAGAAAGTTGTTTTAACATCCATTTGATGGATTTCAAGACCATACACGGCCGCTAGTGCCACTAACACCCTAATAGATGTTATCCTCGTTACTGGCGAGTAAGTGTCAAAGTAATCAAGGCCTTCCTTTTGTCTATAACCTTTGACAACAAGTCTTGCCTTATATTTGTCAATAGTGCCATCAGCTTTCACTTTCCGTTTAAAGATCCATTTCGAACCTAAAGGCTTATTTCCTGGAGGAAGATCTACCAATTCCCATGTATGGTTATCCAAAATTGATTGAATCTCACTATTGACTGCCTCTTTCCAAAACGCTGAATCAGAAGATGACATAGCTGCTTTAAAAGTTTGAGGCTCATTTTCAAGCAAGAATGTCACAAAATCTGGTCCAAAGGAAGTAGATGTTCTTTGACGTTTGCTACGCCTTGGATCTTCTATACTTGGAGTATTTTCCTTTGGTTCTTCCCGAGGTCGTTTAGGTCTTTCACTTAATGACTCACATTCAGTTCTATACGGATAGATGCTTTTAAAGAATTCAACATTATCTGATACCGTATTAACATGAATTTCGGGATTATCAGATTTATGAACCAAAAACCGACATGCTTTACTGTTTGTAGCATATCCAATAAAAACGCAATCAATAATTTTTGGTCCGATTTTAACCCTTTTAGGTAAAGAAACTTGTACCTTTGCTAGACACCCCCACACTTTAAAATATTTCAAGATGGGTTTTCTTCCTTTCCATTTTTCATATGGAATAGATTGCGTTTTATTGTGGGGTACTCTGTTGAGTATTCGGTTAGTTGTAAGGATAGCTTCGCCCCACAAACTCTGTGGTAATCCGGAATTTATTAATAAAAAATTCATCATTTCCTTTAAAGTTTGATTTTTCCTTTCCGCAATTCCATTGGATTGAGGTGTGTAAGGTGCAGTAGTTTGATGGATAATTCCATATTCCGAACATATTTCTGCAAACGGAGATTCATATTCTCCACCCCTATCACTTCTAATCATCTTTTTATTCAATTGTTTCTCCACTTCATTCTTGTATTGCTTAAATGCTTCAATTGCTTCATCCTTACTATTAAGCAAATAAACATAACAATACCGAGTGCAATCGTCAATAAAAGTAATAAAATATTTTTTCCCACCTCGAGATGATGTCGACTTCATATCACAAATGTTAGTATGAATTAAGTCTAAAGGATTTGAATTCCTTTCAATAGACTTATAAGGATGTTTTACAAACTTAGACTCAACACATATTTGATATTTTGATTTATTACACTCGAATTTAGGCAATACTTCTAAACTAATTAACTTCCGCAAGGTTTTGTAATTGACATGTCCTAAACGAATATGCCATAAATCATTTGACTCCAATAAATAAGAAGAAGCTGAAATTTTATTCATACTGTCAACAACCATTACATTTAGTTTGAAGAGGCCCTCTATGAGGTAGCCCTTTCCAACATACATTTCATTCTTACTTACAACAACTTTATCAGAAATAAATACACATTTGAATCCATTCTTAACAAGTAAAGAAGTAGAAACTAAATTCTTCCTAATAGTAGGAACATGAAGAACGTTGTTGAGCATTAACACCTTGCCGGAAGTCATGTTCAGGAATATCCTCCCATAACCTTCAATCTTGGTTGTTGCAGTATTTCCCATGGAAAGCTCTTCTTCGGGATCAGCAGTAGAGTAAGTCGCAAATGCTTCCTTGACAGCACAAACATGTCGAGTGGCTCCAGAGTCAATCTACCACTCCTTCGGATTTCCAACTAGGTTGCATTCCGAAAGCATTGCACACAGATCATCAATGTCATCATTCTTCTCTACTATGTTGGCCTGTCCCTTCTTCTTATACTTTTTCGGGAGACGACAATCAGGGACTTTGTGACCGATTTTTCCACAATTGTAGCAGCTGCCCTTGAATTTCTTTTTGTTCTGCTCCTTAGTCTGTCCAAAAGACATCTTTCTCTTCTTACTTTTTGGAGCAGTCTCCTCAACGATATTAGCTCCCATGATCGTTGAATTTCCAGAGACTTCTTCTCGGCTGTTTTGTTGTCTTCCTCAATCTTGAGACGAATCACAAGATCTTCCAACTTCATTTCTTTGCGCTTGTGTTTAATATAGTTCTTGAAATCTCTCCACGAAGGAGGCAATTTTTCAATCATTGTATCCACTTAAAATGCTTCATTCACAACCATATCTTCAGCAATAAGGTCATGAAAAATAAGTTGAAGCTCCTAAACTTGGGTTCCAACAGTTTTGCTGTCTATCATTTTATAGTCTAGAAACTTGGCAACCTCGAACTTCTTCAAGCATGCATCTTTAGTCTTGTACTTCTGCTCAAGTGCGTCCCATAATTCTTTCGAAGTATTCATCGCACTGTAGACATTGTACAAGTTATCCTCTAAAGCGCTTAAGATATAGCCTTTGCAAAGAAAATATGCCTGCTTTCATGCTTCAACAATCATGAATTTCTCGTTGTACGGCATGTTCGCAGCAGGCACTGGAGGTTCTTCACTAGTGAATTTCTGCATACCAAGTGTGGTAAGCCAGAAGAACACCCTTTGCTGCCATCCTTTGAAGTTGGCTCCGAAAAATTTCCCCTGTTTCTCTGCTGGTGGAACAACAGTCCGGCTTGAAGAGGCTATCGTCATTGCCGCAACAGTCGCAGAAGAATTTCCGTTATCAATTGCTATTTCTCACTATAAACAACAAAAGAGTTCAATTAATGGCAAAATCAGAACAGTAAACAATACTGTTATTAACAACAAACAATATGTATAATAAATAAAATCGAAGTTTTTATATATTGTTTCACAGAAAACGATGAAGTTTTTATGTTCTTCAAATCGTTTTCTGAATTTCAATACTCTGATGAAATTTTTATATCTTCAAATCAGAATAGTAAAATTCAGAAGGAGTAGAAAACCACCCATGTTTTAATCTCCACAAATAAAATACATAATATAATAAAATAATTTCCTTAAGATTATTATAAATTTGTATTGCTATAATAAATAATTAAACCATTAAACTTTCTGAAAATATATAAACAAAACAGAAAGTTAGTAATACTTGTTTAACGAAATAAATTCTAGAAAAATAATATAGGAATAAATCGAACCCACTGAATACACAGTATGTCCTTAAGAAAATTATTCTCCTCAAGTACCCGAGGTGCTGGAATATATCCTCTCAGGATAGAACGATTTAACTCACCGGAGTGTTGGTACCAAAAATGCCGGAGAACAACGAGCCACTCGAAGGCTGTAAAACACACTGGAATATTTTGTGCGGAAGAAGAAGAAGAAGAAGATCAGAAAATTTCGTAAGAAAGATTCTGGGATTCAAAGAATATTAATAGAGTTGCTGGCATAGTTTCTAAAAAGGTTTGCTACCTTTCGGAAACAGCCAAGGCTGTTGGAATAGGTTGTTTGAAATATTGCGGGAAAACGGATTTAAAATAATTCGGGAAAGAAAACGAGCCTGACCGGACGGGTCGCTGGTGATGGATTATTTCAGATTGAATTTTTCGTTAGCCGAAACCGAGCAAGCGATGACGACGTCGCAAGACTTGCCTTCTTCTTAACTCTTTAAGAGCTAGAAGAAGAGCAATTATATATATACCCATCAAAAGCTTTTTCTTCCTCCAATATGGGACAATGTACCTTTGCCAAGGAGGGAAACTCAAATATTTTATTTTTTTCCCCTTCATTTCTCATTCACCCTCTTTAGGCTACACAAACTTAAAAATCCAATACTTTATCTGTTTGCCTTAGTGTCATATCTCCTGCTTGCGGAAGCTTTTGCTCTTACTTTGTTAGGTTTGAGTCAGCAGTTTTATGTCATAGTCATATAACAGATGAAATAGCTTACAACAGGCAGAGTACATATCCACTAGGAGAAATTGAATCTTTTTCGATTGTGATTGTGTGTAATAACATGTTTTTACACATTTGTTTTTAAAAGCCCATGCTTTTACTCGTCACTCAAATCCGAGACCTCTTGTCATTAAATATAAAGAAATCTCAATTATTCAATTATGTACAACTCCAGACGTGCTATTTAGCTGCCGTTTGGTCATAAGTTTTCTTTCTTTATTTAAAAAAATATATTTTGAAAGTATTGTTTGATTATAAAAATTGATCAGTTTTTAGGTAGTTTTTTAAGATGAATTTTTCAAACTCCAAAAATGGTTAGACTGGTTTTTCAAGTTTTCTTATCACAAAATTTTAACTTCTTTTTAAGTATAATGTATGTCCAAACACAATTTGAATTTTCAAATATTATTTTTCATCTCAACTTCATAAGCTTATTTTTTTAAGTTTCAACGAAATCTATGTCTAAACGCTAGCTTATATACTATTTATCCATGAAAACTTATCGAGTATTATAATACTTTTCAAAGTTAAATCTTTGAGAAATTTAACTATTGTCAATAACTTTTAAATCTCGAGACTTAACATACACCATTCTTTTTTATAACTAAGAAATCACCGAGAATCAATAATACATGATTCCAAACTTTGGGATAACGAATCAGTCTCTTTATCTTTTTTCACTTAAATACAAGAATTTTTTTTTAATCCATAACTTGTGTCTAACCCCACATATAGCATGTTGCACCCACCACTAGATCAAAGCCCATGACACTATTTGGTTTTACATCCTTGCACCTTTACTAGTACCAATTACCCCATCTGTAATTGTAGTTGGTGTCCACTCCTAAAGTTAAAAGGATATTGCCTTTCCACTCTTGTAAAATCTGCAAATCCTTAGGTATATCTCTTTATCTTTCTCAAGCTACTTGCAGTATGATGTGCAAGAACGCCAAGCTAAAAAAGAAGCACACTCCAGCTTATGGGAATTGAGCGTCACCCACAAGCCCTTCTCCTAAATCCCGGGTTGACTATGGAAACATGAGTGGCTTCCCCAACGTCAGAACTTGTTTGGGTACTCTTAACAGAGAGTAGTGCATTTTCTTTTTTGTAGAGGTCAGAAAATATTCAAGAGACTGAAAATTTTTCAAGCTTTAGCACGCTAAAACATTTTAAGCCTTTAGCCACCCGGAAAGTGTGGCCTAAACTATAAAATAAGTATGACATTTGATCAAAGGCCATATTTTTCAATTTTAGGCAATGTTTTTCCATGGTGGCCTAAATAAGCGTAACATTTTCCCTAAAGCCACGCTTTACAAGTGTTGCTTTAGATGCTATGCTTCGAAAGTGTGACCTATAAGTTATAAGGTACAAATGCCACATTTTTGCAGTACCTCATGGCAACGTTTTTCATGCCTAAAACTACACTTTTAAAGTGTGGTTTCTGTTACCTTATAGACACACTTTTGAAGCGTGGCTGTTAGAGCAACACCCGTGAAGCGTAGCTTATGTGCCACTTTACAATCAATATGCCACACAATTGACAGTCCATATGGCACACTTTTGAAGCGTGGTCTAGGTTATAAAACATTTCTGGAAAAAATACGAGTCATAATTTTGTGGTTGATGCTATAACTACATTTATTTCAAGAAATACATTATCCCATTTTAACGATAAAACACTAAAGTAGCTTGTAAATAACATATTAGCTAAACTTGCAGCAGACTTCGAAAAAGACATATCTTATATGCTATGCGTAATTGCGTACTAATAACACAATGTTTCAAGATGTGCATTAGTAATGAACTCTACAAAAAATGAATGTATTCATATAGTATCATGAAAATAAACATCACAATTGTTCAAAAGGTCTTCATCATTCACTTCAAATTGAATTGTGGTCACCATTTCAGTTGCATCACCTGCATTTTCCTACACAGATAAAATGAATAAGAATAAAAAAGAATATAAGTATACAATAGCATATTCGAATCTGTAATATGGTTAATATTTAGTATACGCTGAATCAACAATATAGCTCCCATATGGAAATTCAGATGATTAATCCTGGTTAGAGAAGAGCTTTTATGTAATATGGTATAAAGTTGCTTATTAATTCAAAGTTACAACTTACATAAAAGTTTGTAAAATAATACTGTATTGAATATGATGAACTCATTTAAACAAATTTCTGAAAATAAGGATGAATACGGTAACCAACTCAAGTAACAACACAAGCACAGGAAGAAGTATAAAAATGAAAATAGTAAGAAAAGTTCACAACTGATATACAAGTTCTTAAAACAATGTTAAATATGAGCACATAGGTCGGGTTGGTTCGAATTTTTTAATTACCAAACCAAACCAATGGTGTCGGGTTTTTAAATCTATAAACCAAAGCAAACCAGAAAGTTAGGTTTTTCAATCTCGATTTTTCTCGGGATTTTTGTTTTTTTTTCGAGTTTTCAAGTTTTTTTCCCCAATAAAGTATTCATAATGTAAATATATATAACTTGTGCTCCAAATATTTCTTTGATCCTAGTAAGATACAACTATATAACGTATTTTCCAAGAAAATAACACAATATTATGAGATAAGTTAATAGCATTATACTAAAACATTCAATAATAAAGATAATAAAATTGCACAAAGCAAATATTGCTAATTAATAGGCCATATTAAAAATTAACATAATATAAAAATACTATATAGGCCATGTTAAAATAAGTATAGCTATTAAGTCTATTAATTACATAACTAAGCACTAAAGAAAAAGATAAACTAAGTTATGCATTTTCATTATAAACCAATGTAAAACTAAAAAATAGATATCCAATACTATTGTCATTCCTAGCGTTGAATTGAATTTCTTTTGTTAGCATTAGTATTGATTTGAGTTACTACATTTATGGGCTATAAAATTTATTTACCATTTCAAGAATGTTAAGTCCAAACTTGAAATAATACGTTAAAAGATAAAACTGTAAAAAAGTTAGAATTATTTATAAATTACGTTACAATAAATATTTATATGTATAAAAAAATTTAAAAATTGTACAAATATACTATCGGGTTGGTTTTGTTTCAGTTTGACTTTTTTTAGTTAAAAACCAAATCAATTATGGTCGGGATTTTTTTTCAATATCAAACCAAACCACAATCGTGTTTTTTTCGGTTTGACTTGGATTATCGATTTGGTACAATTTATTGGTTTTCTTTGTACACCCTCGTATGTCCATATTGAATAGCCAATTCCTGATCTCTGACCCTGTATCTCCACAATTTGAAAAAAGTTCAAGCTTTTGCAGCAATACCGTATTGATTTATTATCTATTTATCCTAAGGGGTGAACAAGAATGCAAATGCGATCATACTTTAGTTCAATCAAAATTCAATCGAATAGATTTCATGATACCAACTTTTTTCAGCTTTGGTTTGTGTTGATTTTATGTTCTCTAACATGAATTAAAATCGTAGAACTAGATAATTTTTACGATATGTACATGAAATAACGTTTATCCAAGTGAACTTAATTATCCGAGTCCATGACCTTTTTTCTTTTAACTTTTTAATTTAAATCTTGGTTTGAATAGTATCACTTTTGTCTTGAATCTTCCCACTTTTCCTTTAGCTTTGATCTCAGTTTCAAAATTAAGTTGATGAAAACTTTCCTCTATTCTAAAGGCGGAGGGAGAAAGTAACAAAATAAAGATACTCAAAGAAAGAACAAGCCTGAGTTTGAGATGTAATTCACCGGAATGAAGCTGACTGTTTACCCGAAAAACGGATATAGTTAAATTTGTACGTAGTTCTAAGGATATATGATATAGTTTGATACAAATCGTAAGGATGAATAGAAATATCAAATATGGATTACAGAGAATGCAAAATAAACAAGATTGGAAAGAAGACGATGGTTTAAACTAAGCAAAATGAATTAGTTAACAAAGCCTTCAAGAATAATTCTTGAATATAGAAGAATATGGTGCTTGAAATTACTCTGTACAGAAATGTAGCCATCCTCCTTATAGTGGATGATCCTACTTTAAATATAATTAAAAATTCATAGTGGAGATTCCATGATAAATCAGCTTTTCCCGTATTCCAGCCGAGATTTTCTTCCTTAGTGTGTTTGCAACGGCTCCTGTCTGTGGGCTCGAGCTCGATCGGCCTCAGTGTTGGTCGACAGTGCTTCTAGAGCTCGATACGAATTCGGGATTAGGTGATGATTCGGACTCGGCCCCGGTTGGCCTCCGCCCTTTGAGCTCGAAGTCGTCTCATCGTAGTTTGATCCAGACCCGAGCTCGATGATGACTTCGAACTCGATGTTTGACCTATACCTGGAATCCGAACCTTGTTTGTATCATCTTTGGGACCATCTCGATATTACGAAGTCATTCTTCGGTCCATTATATTTCGATCCTGATCAATTGTACGAAGGCCGAAACCTATTTCGATCGTATACACTGACATCGAAGCTCAGGTAAATACTTTTTGTATAGGACTATGAAAATTAAAGAAAGTGAATTTGTTCTTGATGATTCTTGTTGATCGTGTCCTTACAATGAGTACAAATGCCACTATTTATATTAAAATGGGAAAATTGCCAAATTACCCCTCTACTTTTGATATTGTCTACATTTAACCTCTGTTATACTATCCGGCCATATTTACCCATACCATTAGTAAATTTTTAAAATTTATTCCTCAGTCGGTTAGGTAACCCAAAATCTCCCAAATTCCTTTTATTTAAATCACTTGTTCTTCTTTTTGATCCACTATTTTCAGAAATTATAATTAATATGAATGCTAAAGGTACTAAACTATACAAATTATTCATGATTTAATTACCATTGCACTCACTTCTCTTTTTGTGATAATGGGTTTGAAATTGATTTAAATATTTTATAATTTTTCAACCATATACACACCGCAAAATTCAGTAGGTCTATTAATTATGTATTACATGCGGCTGCTCATCAGGTAAGTATATATATAGTCAAATATATTTTGTAATTGTCTAGTTAGTATAGAGTTCGATCGACTAACTTAATAGTACACAATGCGTAGGGATTTGATCAAAGCAAAGTTGAGTTCGACAATGTAAAGTCTCCAAGGAACTTCAACTTTTATCATTAGTAAAGTCTCCATACCTTTGGTGCAACGAATTCATTAAAGCCGGGGTATTGTAAATACTTTTAGAATTTAGACAAGCTACCTAATTTAGATTCTTCAATATACTATACTTTATTTACTAACCGTTATATTATTTTAATATTTTTTTCTCTTATTTCTCTTTTTTAATTAAGAAAGCAGGTAATGCCAACTATTTTAAAAATAGTGGATCAAGAAGAAAAATACGTGATTTAACTAAAATAATTTAGGAGATTTGGGGCCGCCTGGCGGAATAAATTTTAAAAGTTTGCTTATGGTAGGGGAAATCTGGCTAGATATTATAACAGTAGAGGTAAATTTGGTCGAATAGTATAACGGAGATTAGATGTAGACAATATTCAAAAGTAAAGGGGTAAATTTGGATATTTTCCCTTTATTTAAATTTTAGGAGACAAGATCCTCAAATCTCGCCTTCTTAAATATGAATAAAACCCTTTTTAATTACTACATAATGTTGGAAATAAATGCCAAATATTTGTGTAACGACTGCTCCTTTAATTTAATTTCCTTCAATCGACGTCTTGTTCTCAAATTCACTCCTCCGGTCTTTGCGTCACCGAAAATACATAATACCGGTCATATGACTTTATCCGGTATTAGTTGGATGCTGACTCATCTCCATCATATCACCACTGCCACGTGTCTTCTCGAGAGCTGTCCACCTGTAAACTTTAAATTTTACCCAACACAGATAGTCTCTCTACTTTCTGATGACTCAACTTGACGTGACTTAAAAGTACATAAGACCTTCACATTTCTTAGAAGGAAAGTTCTTGAACAGCTTTTGACACTTGAAAGGACGCACGTCTCATTGCATTTATTGATCCTGACACGTGCCTCTCTGTGATTTGACGAACAGTTTTATCAATTACCGAAGTAATGATGACTTTAGTTTGAGAACCGCCTATAAACTTATCTTTCTTTACACTTTTACTTTACTCTTTTTCAAATTTCTTCGGCAAATCCTTCAAATCTCTACAATCTCTACTTTTACCAAAATTTTCGATTATCAAAACTAATTTTGTTTCGCCTCTACCATTATACTCTTATCTATTTCACCATATCTTTTCTACGTACTCCAATTTTCATCGCCGACAACCCTTCTGATATCATCAAACAAGGCGATTACGTGGTGATCATGACTTCACCACTTCTAACAACCGTCGGCATCGAGATTTGCATCGGCGAGGGACCTTCGAAAACGAACAAACCCAAAAAGACCGACAATGAGATCCCCGTCTGGGAACACGATCATTCCTAAAAAATGGTCTTTTGACAAGGATCTCCAAATCCAGGGCACTTCCTTAAACTCAAACAATGACCGGGACAGGGCGGTTGGTGAATACCCCACTTTCATTCGACTGGCTAGCATTCCTATTGTGAAAGAACGACTGGAAAAATATTAAAGTGTTGGACATACTTAACGTGGAGAGGGTAACTTTCAGTAAACCAGGGTACACTTTGTTTTATACATACCATTTCACCCTTAGGCTCAGGCATGAAATTGATCCCAGCATCCTTGACTTTTGCCAAAATTACCCAGTTTGCTTAGCTCAAGTTGGCTCGATAATATCACGTGCACTAGCTTGCCTCTGGTATCTATTCTCCCAAGCACAAGAAAATCTCACCCTTGCATATCAGATCTTTCTCTACTCTCCCAAAATCTTTCGAGGTGCAACGAACCGATTGATCATTTTACTTTTTAGAACCATGTTCCCCTATTTAATATTTTCCATATGTGCTTTTCCTGTTTATAACTTGCGGAGGCAGTTGGTTTGGTTTTTAAAAGGTTCGAATTGAATCAGAACACTTAGTTCCATAATAGTAGCCTAAGGTGGCCAATTTCAATCAATGTTTTGAGTAAACGACCTCGGAATTAAGATTTGAAGATTTCAATAGGTTTGTTTGGTGATTTTGGACTTGGACGTATATTCAGGTCGAGTTTCGGGCGATCCAGGAGCAATTCGACGCTTATTGTTGGAAGTTGGTATTTTGAAGGTTTTATCATTTGCTAAGTTTGACTTGGAGTGAAAATTGGTAATTTCGAATCTCATTGGTTATTCCAAGCCTAGAGATAAGTTCATATTGTCATATTAGACTTATACGTGAAATTTGGTTCCATTCCGAGTTGTCTAAGTATAATTCATCGTGTTCAGAGTTAGTTGAAAGAAGATGGAAGCTTGGAAGGTTGATTAGTTTGGTTTAGAATGTGATTCTTGGTTGTAATGTTATTTTATGCATTTTGAGACCTTGAATAGGTCTGGAGTATGTTTATGGATTATTGGTATGTTTAGACGGGGTCCCGGATGGCTTAGGTGAGTCTCAGACCACTCGAAGCATGTTCAAAGTTAGCATTTTTTTGTTGATATTGGTGTACATCGTGATCGTGAAGAATGTCCCGCGATCCGAAGAAGAAAATTTGGAGGGGCAACTGTTTCTCTTTGTGAATGCAAAGAAGGCCTCACGAATGTGATGGAGGACATGGCTCCTCTCCGCGAACGCGAGGGAGCCTACGCGAACGCAAAGAAAGAAAGGAAGGGGGCTTGCAGATCTTGGCCTTCAAGAACGCGACTGGGGGACCGCGAATGCAAATGGTTAGGTGGTTGTGGCCCTCGTGGACGCGGCTGGTTGTTTGTGAATGGGAAGAGGCAGGACTGGACCGGGGCAATGTCGCCTTAGCGGTCGTACGGGATCTTCCGCGATTGCAATGAAGGATGCCTGGGCAGAATATAAGTTTTAATTTCGGGAATTAGCTCATTTCATCTTATTCTCTCTTTGCTTGCGCGATTTGGGGGCTTCTTGAAGAGCCATTTTCATCAAGTATCACTAGGTAAGTGATTCCTACTTATTGTAAGTTAAATACATGGATTATACATAAATTTATATATGGAAATTAGTAGAAATTATGGAATTTTGTTGAAAAATTTAGAATTAGTAAAAATGGGATTTGACCATGAAATTGGAAATAAATTATATATTTAAGTTTGTAATGCTATGGGTAATATTTATCTTCGAGAACTTTTGGAATTCAGGCACGTGGGCTCGGGGTTGACTTTTGTTGACTTACCTTGTGAGGTTATGAATTGATTCTAATAGTTAAATTATAGTTTTTTTAGTATATTTTGATTAGTTTGCATGTTCCTTTGGCTAGTTTCGAGTCGCTCAACATTGATTTGAGGCGTTAGTGAGGTGTTGGAGCCAATTATTAGATTTGAAACCAAGGTAAGTCTCTTGTCTAATCTTGTGAGAGGGAACTTGTTTCCCTAGGTAATCTATTTGTTATGTGCTACGTGTTATGAGGGCTACGTACGTACGTACGAAGTGACGAGCGTCCGTGCGTATATTATGTTCTTGATATGTTCGAGTAGACTTAGGCTTACATCATCCTTAACTGCACTACATGAATTAATCTTACCTGTTTAAATACTTGAATTCATGGTTGAGCTTGAGGCTAGAATTTACGTAGTTGATTTAGCCTTGGTACTTTAAGATTTGGTAAAGTACTTGATTATTGGTAGAGTTATTCTTTCTTTTACATTTATATCCTCGTGTTGTGCTTATTTGATCGGTAGTTTCATGATTATTTAAACTCGCACGTACCTTTACGAGTTGGGGCTAGTGACCCATTAAAAATTTCACCATTCATATGGGATCGGGCCGTTCGGCTCAACAGTATTATGAAATATTCTTATAAGAGTAGGCCGTTCGCCATGGTAGTATACTTGTGGGATCGGACCGTACGACCTCCGCAGTATCATGTAATACCATTCTTATAGGATTAGGTCGTTCGTCTTGGCAGAATCGTGCGTAATATTTGATAGGAGTCAGTTTATATATGAGTTTGCTGACTTGAGACTTGACATTCGCACTTGATATTAGGGATGGGGTGTTTGTTACTTCGGTACGTTATTTGAAAATTACGATTCGGTATTTCGATATTCGGTATATCAATTGTGAATATCAAATACCGTACCAAAATAGTTCGGTACGGTTCGGTATCTTCTTATTTGGTTCAGTACAGTTTCGGTACAATTCGGTATCGTACCATATCTTTGTGAACTAAATAGTGCTTGCTGAACTAATTCATTAAAAATTCCTAATTACGGGATAACGAGTATAGCAGCAACAAAATGTGAGCAGTACCTTCACTTCTTCTAATAATTTCTAATAGAAATCACTACATAAGCATAACAGTAGAATGTGAGTAGTTCCTTTACTTCTAATAATTTATACTAGAAATCATATCATTAGAAAATTTCTAATAAAGTGATAAATGAGAATAACAGTAACAACAACATATGTGAGAAGTTCCTTTACTTTTCTAATAATATATAATGTTAGGTTGGGGAGTTGGGCTTTGTCTCGGTGGGTTACTGGCTAAGGGTAAGAACTAACAAGTTAGAAATTTTGGGCTGAAAATTGATAACTTGGGCTGGCAGTGAAGGAAGGTGTACTTAAATAATTCGGTATTTCGGTATTTCGGTATACCGAAATATTCAAACCTCAATACCGAGGACCGTACCGAAATACCAAAAAAACTAAAAATTCTACACCGAAGTAGTACCGAAATACCAAATAAATCGATACCGAAATACTGAATAAATTCGGTCCGGTTCGAAATTCGATTTTTCGTCTTTTATGCCCACTCTTACTTGATATTGGTCACATATATTCCATTCGAGGCAGTACTTGGTATTTGATGACTTTGTATTTATTTTTCTGTTGAGAATCATGTTATTCACATTTATCTGTTTCTTTGCTACTTGCTATACTTCATACATGTCTACTTTTATGTACATTGCTATTTGGACCACTAGTAAATATCAATGTTGATCCCTCGCCACTACTTCTCGAGGTTAGACTGGATACCTACTGTGTTTGCATTGATTTACGTACTCATACTATAATTCTGTACTAGTTGTGCAGATATTAAGATAGGTACATCCGGTGGTCACTCAAATACGTAGGCCTACCAGCTGAGAGACTTAGTTGTGAGCTGGCTTCTATGCTTTGACCGGCAACACCCAGAGTCTCCTTCTCTTATATTTATTTTATTCTCTCTACTTTCATTCCAAATAGTAGTGGTAGTGGTTTTGTATATTCTATTAGATGCTTGTGCACTTGTGACACCGGATTTTGGTGATCTTTAGTAGATGTTCATGGTTGTATTTGTTGTTACATTATTTAGCTTTATGTTCTGTTCATATTTCGTAAATTGGTAAAGATGATGATATTTTATCATGGCTCCTAAATCTACTTCCGCCTACTTATTTTTATTACTTGATCTAGCATGTTTTTTGAACGGTCGATTGTAGAGATGATTTATTGTTAGGTTCATAACAACAGCGTTGGGTGCCATCAAGACTTGGAAATTAGTCCGTGACATGAGGAGGAGTGGTCAAACTCAGCAAGCGTGGTCATAATACCATCATCACAAGCTTAGGTAATGACAATGACTATGGTTGGATGGAATGGTTTGTTGTCGTCGCTTTCGAGATATCATATCCTCGTCTGGACTTTCAATTTCCGAGACAACTATACTCGTACATTCTCTTAAATGCATATTTATTTATTGTTTTAAAAGAATTTTCCATACTCTTGAATTTTCTTTCTTTTTAGTTACCCGCTGGGTTCCCCAAGTAGTTGAAGACTTATCCCAGTGGGTTTAGAAAATTTTGGACACTTTTACGCTGGAACTCCGTATATGAAAAGAAATTTCAGTAAAAAAAATTAAAAGTGCAAGAATCACTGTGAGAATACCTTCATTCAACCTCCTTAGTAGTATGCAAATTATTTTGCAATAAAGTCATGATTTTTCTATTTTTCATTTTCAAGTCTTCCCAATGGGTCGTCTATTTTCCCGGTCGTTGAAATTTCCTTCGACCCAACGGTGGCTCAGCAACAGCTTTAACAAGCCCTTGACAGAAAAAGGGTTCGTGAAGCATAATCTATTTCCGGTGGAGCTGCATCATCCTCCATTACCCGACCTCAAGAAAAGAGGGCTAGAAGAAAATACTCTTCCAAAGACAGGAAGAAAACTCAACCACCGGTCTTAGAGACGATCACTGCATGACTGAATGCAGTGGTCCTTGATGAAGAGACAACCCAAGATGACGTTGAAACAATTTTTATTCAAAGAAGAAGAAAAGTAAAAGCCCAAATAGTCCATCCGGAAGAGACATATAGACTCTTTCAAGAGCTTGATTTGGCTGAAATGGTCGACATTCCTTTTCGGGCTCTGATTGCTTCTACCGGTCAGAGGGGTGATACCCCAAGTGTTGATCTAACCTCTACTCCAACATCGATCACTATTGATTGAGGGCAAGGTGTTTATTCCCCCCGGTCACAATACCATGGAAACATGGAAAGCACCTTCTCGACTTCAATCCGGGACCTTGATGGCAAACGCAGTATTACCATTACGGTCCCGGATAAATGCCACATTCATTCTAAGATAGTTGGAGTAAATGGATGCTCTTTCTTCTAAGTGTCTCATCAACAACAGTATGGATCTCTCTGCTCAGGTACCTTTTGCCTTCCACTTATTTTTTTTTACCCTTTTCTACGTTGACTTTAAACTTTAACTTATAGGCCAAACTTCTTGCTTCTGAGGATCTCCAAAGAATGATTTTAGAGAAGGAAGAACTTCGGAATGAGCGTGACCAACTTGTTGAGCATATTCTTGCCTTAGAGGCCAAAAATTCTCAAATGGAAGAGCTTAAGGTCCGGTTGGAGCAAACAGAGCAAGAAAAAAGAACTCATAGCCAAGAAGCCACACAACTTCATGCTGAGCTTGCCGAGCTGAAGAGAAAGTTGACAGAGCTACATGATGCCCTAACTTCAGCTGCTGAACATAAGTCAACTTCCATGAAAAGGATTCGCTCCTTGGAAACTAACTTGCATTTTAAGACCGAGGAGCTACCGAGGGCGAAGAAAAAATGGCCATAATGGAGGGAAGGCTCAGAAAGTACATGGAGCAGAACCAGGAACATGCAAAGACAAGTTCTGACCTAGCAGAGATTTATGAGATTTTGAAGGTTGTAAATGAGCAACTGCAGTGGAAAATCCAAGAGCTCCAAGCAAGATTCTGAGCTCAAGAAGAGTCATTTGTTATTGAAAATATTCATGTTGTTTATAACATGCGAAGGAAAACTCTGGAGGACGTCAAAATCGGTATTGAAAATATCGACGACTATATTGCAGAAGCGCGTACCTTAGAAACAACCTCCTTCGAGA
This sequence comes from Nicotiana tomentosiformis, assembly GCF_000390325.3. NCBI lineage: Eukaryota > Viridiplantae > Streptophyta > Magnoliopsida > Solanales > Solanaceae > Nicotiana > Nicotiana tomentosiformis. Next base: position 76,132,998 of record NC_090817.1, on the reverse strand, counting down.
ATATACCTGCCAGGACTTTACCTCAAGTTCTTCAGAAATCTGCTCCGCATCTTCCAAGCTTGAAGATGAAGATGAAGGTATTGGGCTTGAGCTTGATGATGAAGAAGTACATGGGTGACCTGCTGCTCCAAAAATTCGATTCCGGATGATGCTCCAACCCTTGAGGCCTCCAAACCTTATGACTTCTGCTGATGAAGCAGATTAATTTACCTTGTAAAGATTTTTTTCCCACCTCTTGTACTTTTTCTAGGCTCTCTTTTGGGCCCGGATCTTGAAATAAATAGATTATTATTTTTTCTTCACTTTATACATAAAATTCTCTTAGTTTCTCGGGGTTTTAAGTTACCAAAAAATATTTCTTGATCCATAATATTTTATCAATAAAATTCAGAGAAAGCACCCAGTTAGTTTTACTACTAGATATTCTAGCTTCCGGTTTAACATTTTTACGGAAAATGTTTCATAAGAAATATCCCTTATGTTTATGGTGTTCTTGAAGCGGGCGTCTCCTGTTCATTCCGGCATAATTGTTTGATGGTTTCATAACATATAAATAAAGGAAATACCAAACTATTTGGACAAGAAATAAGAGATAAGAAAACAAAAGAACTTTTCATTTACTCTGTTTATTTACAAAAATATATTTGGACAAGTAATAAATTATATTTTTCAAATAACCGAATTGCCAATTTATGTGGCTAACCCGTAACTTTTATTTCTACGGGGCTGGATGTGCAGTCCCCGTTCCTAGCTTGAGGTGATATATAATAATTGAAATTTTGAGTTCAAAACATATTACCTTGGTTTCGGCAGCCCCCGATATTTCTGCACTTCTGGGTAACCATTTTCCACTTCCTTTTATTTTCTAGCTAACATCAACACTTTCATGCTCTTGCTCCGGTAGGTATAGTTGCCCCCAATGTTGAATGTAAGGTATGAAGATTTGAACACTGAATTTTTTATATCCGGTAATAATTTATTATCATAAAATATTTTTCATTACCGACTCTTTAAAAATCTTGCCAGAAAAACTCAATTGGGACAAAAACTCACTTTCTCTAGCACACTTACAATTCAACCATTTTCATTAGATTCAGAGACAAAAATCATTAATTTCGTACTAAAAGCTATAGCAAGAAGGTACTAATAAGTGTTTAAAACCCACACTTATCGGTAATCTTATCCAGCTGGCGGTAATCGATGCACATCTGAATACTCTCATCTTTCTTCTTCACAGATAATATCGATGCACCTCAAGGCGACACACTCGGCCTGATGAATCCTTTCTCGAGATACTCCTAAAGCTGCTACTTCAGCTCTCTCAACTCTGTAGGAACCATACAATAAGGCAAAATGGAGATAGGTTGGGTGCTTGGCGCCAAATCAATGCCAAAGTCAATATCGCGATCTGGTGGCATGCATGGTAAGTCAGTAGGAAATACATTGAATAACTCTCTCACACATGCACTAAATCTATCATGGGAGTCTTCATAACAATATCTCAAACAAAGACAAGATAGGCCAAACACCCTTCTGAACAATATGTTGAGCCTTAAGTAAAGAAATAACCCAACCGGATGCACTACTAGATGAACCTCCCCATTCCAGCCTAGGCACCTCTGACATCACCAATGTAACAGTCTTGTCATGGACATCAAGAATGGCATGATGCAGAGATAACTAATCCATGGCAAGGATAACCTCAAAGTCAATCGAATCGAGCAATAGAAGATCGGCTTTGGTCTCGTACCCACAGAAAGTCACCATACATGACCGGTAAACCCGATCCACAACAATAAAATCACACACCGGCTTGGACACATACGTAGGAATACACAAGGACTCATGAGATACATCTATATAAGGAGAAAAATAAGAAGATACATAGGAATAAGGAGACCCTGGATCAAATAGTACTGATGCATCTCCATGACAAACGAAAATAATACTTATGATCATGACGTCGAAGGCTACTTCCTCTGGCATGGCTGGAAAGGCATAAAATCTGGTTGGAGCACCACCTGACTGGCCTCCACCTCTAGCGACCCCTATCCACATGCCCTCTGCCTATGGTTGGCCGGACAGGCCGTGCAGCAACTGGTGCTATAATTATGGGCTGATGGCCCTGCTATACTGCCTTGCCCCAAAGTCTGGGATAAAATCTCTTCAAGTAACCAAGCTCCCTGCACTCAAAACAACCTCTAGACGTGGGAAACTGTTGACCCTAGATCTGGCCCTAATAGCCTGAGTGCCCATCGGAGAAACCCTAAATAGCAGGTGGACGTTAGGTACTCTCTGTAATGGCGCTGAAGTAAGGCTATGTTGGAGCACCTCGAATAGGCTGCGGTGCTGTTTACATAGGCTTGCTAGGATGGCCCCTCCCAAACTGTCATCTGCCCCAAGACAGGGCACCGCTGAACCCTCTAGAATATCGAGGCTATTTGTCCACCGACATGGCCTCTTTGCTCTAACCACGAATACGCTCGATCCTCCAAGCTATCTCTACATCATGGTCGAAAGAAGTCCCTAACTCTATTTCTCGGGCCGTAGTAACCTGAATTCCATAGTGCAAGCCCGATATAAACCTCTGCACGACTGCACCCTCTCTGCCTCTATTGGAAGTATATAACTGCATGACGAGACAACTTAGTAAATCTCCTCTCATAGTCAATTGCAAATGTCTGACCCTATTGGAACTGCTCAAACTGGCCCCATAACTCCTCCTATCGGGAGGCTAGAATATACTTTTCTAGGAAGATGTGCATGAATTGATCTCAAGTCAAGGTAGGTGAACCTACTAGCCTACCCAGAAGATAAGGTTGCCACAATCTACGAGCTTTACCCTCCAGCTGAAAGCTAGTGAAGTCTACCCAAATGAACGCCACTAGTCCCAAATTATGCAGCTTGTCCCTACAATGGTCAATGAAATCTCGCGGGTCCTCTAACGGCTCACCGCCAAAGTGAGGAGGGTGAAGCCTAGTAAATCCGTCCATCCACTTCTACTCCTCGACGGTCATGACCGGTCTAGTCTCTGCTCTAGCCGCTGTAACCGACTGAACTCCGCCTGCTGGTAATACCCCTGAGGTCTAATAAATAGCGACAACGTGCCCTGGAGCATGAGCGGTAGGGGTCTGGGCGCCCTCCAGCCTGAAATATGGCGGGGTTTGTTGGAAATAGTCCGACTTGAGTTATAGAGTCCATAAACTCCAACATACGGTCCATGACCTCCTGAAAGCCTGGCACGGTCGTGAACTCTGTCGGGGCCTGCTTAGCTGCAGGTATCTCATCTTGCTCCTCGATAATGGGATCCTCCACTTGATCCACTAGTGGTGCCACTAGGGCTACCTTGGGACGCCCTCGTCCTCCAGCGGAAGCTTTGGCCCTTCTTCGACCTCTGCCTCTACCTCTAACGATAGGGGGTGCAGCCCATCTGCCGTCGGATGATGACATCATGCTCATTCTCACCATCTTTGAGAGAATAAAAGAAAGATTTAGACTTAGAACAACATTGACATCATGATAGGAAATGAAGAAAGAGACGTTTTTGAACCCCCTATAGCCCATCGAAGATAAGTACAAACGTTTATGTACCGATCCGTTAGACTCTACTAAGTCTGCTCATGACTCGTGAAACCTATGTGAACCTAGTGCTTTGATACCAAGATGTCACGACCCAATTTCCCACCATAGGCCGTGATGACGCCTAACGATGCCGTCAGGCAAGTCAACAATAAATCATCACAATAATTGACCACTCATAACACTTTTTAAATCAAGTAATCTATGTTATATTAAAAGCACGAAGGCCCTTAGCGAAATGTTGTTCGCCTTTTTTATCCTTTAAAAATAGAGATCACACTGAACTTAATTGTAATTTAATTATTTTCCTAACTTTTAGGACTTTAAAATCGGCTAAAATTATGGTTATCAAATCTTTCCTTATTCAAAATATACTATATCTCTTTGCATAATGATATTAAATGCACGAAATCTGCTTTTAATATTCTCAAACAATTCGCCACAACTTCTATTCTCAAACAAAGAGATTTCAACTTTATTTTTATAGCCCATATACGAATGAAACAAAGTTTAAAGTCTATGGAACTCCAAAGTATATGGCTTCCTGAAACCCTAAGAAATCTGGTGGCAACTAGAATTCCAACACAATAATTTTACTTCACGTTCCAAAGCAAATATGGAGGAACATGCAAAGAATATGTAAGTCAAAACTCTTTATCGTCTTACTTGTCCCATGGGCCATGAGACAAGTAAGACGATAACTTAATTTTCTCTAGAAAATATACATGTTTTTGCAGAAATTGATTTTTCTTATGTCAAGATGTTGATTCATAAAGTAAAATTTGTATGGATTGTTAATAACTTCAAATTTTGCAGTCTTTTAAAAAGTCTATATATATCAAAGACAACGTTGCGACGAATATTAATGTCTGGAACTAATGTTTGCATCATTTCTCATGCTTGAGCCAAATGAGGATCAGAAAAAAGATATGAACTAGAGATTTCTATATTTTGATGAATCTGACGCCATTTTTTTTTCAAACATGAAGGTGACACCATTCATGATTACAAGATGTTTATAACTATGCTAATAAGTTATAATTTTGTGGTGATGTGCTGTTTTCATGTTCATGTTCATTATGTTCACTTACTTACCACTTTATATTGCAATCCTAGAGGGGAAAAAGGGTGTAGTTTTGGGATTTTAGATAAGCTTTTAGGGATGATATTAATTTTTTATGGCTAATTGTTGTCTCCATACCTACTCACAGCTTATTATAGTGGTTATATATTTAGCTGTTATTATTGAAGGAGAGGGATGGATAATGACGCTTGAAAATGCTAGCCGATTTCATGCACTTTTCCAACGAGATACTATATAATTGCTCTTCTTAGCAGGTGAGTCCTTTAAACATTTTGTGAGACATTTAGTTTTAATTTCCTCCTCTTTATTATATATATATGTCGCTTTTTTAAGAAACTAGCTATTTTGAAGTCTGCTCCCCTTGCATATGCCTGCTCAAAATGGTTGTATAAGTTTAATTGGCATGTTGAAATAACCTTTATTAATTCAGATATAATCCAAGTTTTAGTCATTGATTATGTTTTTCCACAACATTATTCAGATGTAGAGTATTTATATATATCGTTCTCAGTCAATTTTTAGTTGTCTAAAAAAAATTTGAGATAAAAAGAACCGAGTTACTCAAAAGAAGGGAAGAAAATTGGTGTTGCATGGCATGTATATGACTCTTGAAACTCATGTCACTTCATATGACTTATCTTTTCCCTTTTTTATTAGCATGTATTTCGGGAAAACTGAATTTCATCAAATTATGAGAGGGATTTATGCATATGAATAATTGGAGAAAAGCTTAATTAATTATCCAATTCGTTATTTAGATTTATTTTTCTTATGTGAGCTCTGTTTTGTTTAAAATGTAAAAAAACACGGTTAGGACCGATGATGCTCCCTTTATAGTACGTAACGTTTTGGTATTTGAAAAAATTTACATTTAATTTTCACATAATATTTCTTTTTACGACCTTTATATGCAAATTTTCACTAGCAAGATTGCCGAAGAAATGGATTGATTTAGCTATATATATATATATATATATATATATATAGAGAGAGAGAGAGAGAGAGAGAGAGAGAGAGAGCGAGAGAGAGAGAGAGAATTTCAAGAATTTAGACTTTTTATTTTATAATTCGAACATTATTTTTAATATAATATTTCTATGTTTTCTTGAAAAGATTTACTAACTGAGACGGGATACACGCGCAACGCACGTATATTAAATGCACGAAGACCCTTAGCGAATTGTTGTTCGCCTTTTTTATCCTTTAATAATATATATCATATTGGACAAAATTGTAATTTGAGTTATTTTTCTAATATTTAGGAATTCAAAATCAATTAAAATCTTACTTATTAAATTATTCCTTATTTGAATCAAGTACAAAGTCCTAATATTTAGGATATAAAAATCAATTAAAATTTTCTTTATATAAATCGTTAAAAAGGAAAAGGGAAAACTACCGACAATCTAAAAATATGAACTAAAACACAAAATCATAAAAGCATATACGTAAAAATAATCTATATACCACCTTTTCCAACAACGAAACTCCACAATAATTTGTGTTTTTTGTCCTTTTATTTCAATCATCCAAGGTCAAGTTTGCATCTATATTTCCTTTCATATCAACTATTGGCCATTTTAAAATTTCAATTGATAAGTATTTTATATAAAAGCTTGGTAATAATAGCAATAATAATAATTATTATTATTATTACATAATATTCGAAAACACCGATCAGTATTGAACAAATTACTAACAAAATATTTAAGTGGTTGACAAGAGTCAAGTACATTAACGATTTTACAAACACAAAAATCCAAAAAGTTAAATATCAAATTATTTTTTTACTCTTTGATAATTTAATTAGGATGATAGTATAATTATAATTAATTATTTAAAATTGGATGAGCTAATATGAAGGATTTAATTAACAAAAAAATATTATCTACTTTAATGTTGCGAACAAATAATTAAGCCTTTGAATTAACTAATTAACAAGAATTAATTTAGTTATTTTTCGTATTCATCATATAAGATTATCTTTAAAAAAACCTGAATAGGATACATAAATTTGTTTTGATAAGAATAGCATTAGCATATGAAAAAATTGGTTATAATAGTATTAAGAGTCAAATTCGTTTAAAAAACAAACTTGAAGCAATCAAAAGGAAACAATAAAAAACAAACTATATTCTAAAGGAATTGTCAAATGACAACTTCCCTTATGTTCTATATTAAATTGTTTGATGTAAAAAATATAAGTCATTTAGACGTTACGTTTCCTCTTATCAATTTTTTCTATGACTATAACTCCAACCTCTTCATTCCGAAAATGGCAGAGAAATTTATTTTTTAAAATTTATTTTATTTGACAAATCTTTATTGGTAATAGTATTTACATATTTTTTTTGCATTAGATCATAGAAATAATAATATTCTTTCATAAGATATTTGTATAGAAGTCCTCAGAAACTATAATAAGGCATCTAAGAACTTTTATGAAAAGAATTCTTTTTTCATTGAGTCAGCTAAATAAAATATTTAGTACTCATCATTTTCAAGAATTTATACATTTTTTGTTAATTTTTATTTTAAATCAAACACATAGTTTACTAATTCTTTTAGTAATTTTAAAAAAATATATATATTTTATTGATGTAGGATACACGCGCAAAGCGCGTACCCTAAGGCTAGTAAAAATAAATAAGTGGAAGTAGATTTAGAACTCATGATAAATCGCCAACAACTCTTCCAAGGTACAAAGCATGAACGAAAACATAAAGCTGAATGATAAAACATCAAATACAACCATGAATATCTGCTAAACTTCCCAAAATTTGGTGTCACAAGTGTATGGGCATTTACTAAAATATATAAAACTATTATAACTACTGTCTGAAACAAAAAAAATAGACAGAATACAATAGCTATAAAGGAAGGAGACTCTGTGTTCTCTGGGCCGAAACACAAAAGGCAACTTACCACTAAGTCTCCTAGAAAGTGCGTCTACGCGCCCGTGTGACCACCAGAAGTACATATCTATGTACCTATACAAGTAGTGCAGAAGTGTAATATGAGTATGTAAATCAGCGCGTACTCAGTAAGTATCTAGTCTAACATCGAAGAAGTAGTGGCGAGAGGTCGACATCAATACTTATTAGGGGTCCGATAATCAATATACATAAAATGCAGTAGACAAATAAGAGACATGGCAAGTAGCAACAAAGCAGATAAATATGTATATTTCAAAAGACAAAACAAGTACAAATCCGTCAAGATACTCAAGTACGCATGGACTATCTATCGAGATACGTCACACAACCCTGCTGAGACGAACGGCCAGATCCCATAAGAATGGTATTACACAATCCTGCCAAGGCGAATGGCCCAATCTCATAAGAATATATTACATGATATTGCTTAGGCGAACATGCCCGATCCCATAAGAGTATTGTTGAGGCGAACAACCTGATCCTATAAAAATAATATCTCATAGTACCGCCAAGGCAAACGGCCCGATCTCATAAGAATGGTGATACTTTCAACGGGACACTAGTCCAACTCGCGAAGATACGTGCGAGTTTAACTAGTCATGAAACTACCAAACAAATAAGTACACCCCGAGGTATGTACGTAAGAGGAATCATAACTCTACAGATAATCAAGTATTATACCAAGTTCATAGAGTAGCAAGGCTCGGTAAACTATGCAAGTCTAGTCTCAAGCTAAGTCATAAATCGAAGCATTTAAGCAGATAAGAAAAACTTAAGTAATACAGTTAAAGCATGGTGTAAGTCTAAGTCTACCGGAACATATAAAGAATCTAGCATACACACGGACGCTCGTCACCTCATATATATGTAGCTCCCAAACACGTAGCATGTAGAAACTAGAATACCTACAGGGATAAATTCCCTCTTACACAATTAGATAAAAAACTTACCTTGTTCCAAAATCTGATTATCGGCTCCAACATCTCTCTAATACCTCAAACCAATATTGAATGACCAGAAACTAGCCAAAAGAATATGCAAACTAATCAAAATATACTCAAGAATCCATAATTTAATAATTAGAAATAATTCTCAACCCCTCACTAAAAGTCAACTAAAGTCAAGCCCACACTTACATGTCTGGATTCTGAAAATTTTTAAAAATAAATATTACCCATAGCATCACAAACTCAAATATATAATTTATTTTTAATTTCATATCCAATTTCCTGGGCAAATTACCTTTTTACCAATTCTAGTGTTTTTCTTTAAAATCCCATTATTTCTACTATTTTTTATATTAAAATCCACATATAATCTATCTATTTAACTCAGAACAAGTTGGAATCATTTACCTTGTGTTCGTAGATGAAAATGGCTCTTCAAGAAGTCCCAAAATCACCCAACCAATGAGAGAGAGTAAGACGACATGAGTTAAGTCCCGAAATTGAAACTTATATTCTACCCAGGTGTCCTTCTTCGCGATCGCGGAAGCACCCTCTTGCGAAGGCCAACACTGTCTTTGCCAAATTTCCCTCCTTTGCGAATGCGAGGGACCTCAAGCGATCGCGACCCACAGCTAACCAAACCTACGTGAACGCGAAGGCCAAACACTCCAACCCCAGAACCTCCTCATCCGCGATTGCAAAAGGCATCACGCGATCGCGAAGAATAACTGCCAACCCAGGCCAGCCTTGCTAACACATCACGTTAGAGGCCCTCACCACGCGAACGCAAATAACAACATGTCTATTAACCACGATCGTGATTCCCCTTCCACGATCGTGAAGAATAAATCGTCCCCAACTCCATTCAATACTCCGCGATCGCTAGACCTTCTTTACGATTACGATGCACAACAGATAGCAGAAAAATCTGCCAACTTTAACACTCCGGAGGATCCGAAACTCACTCAAGCCACCCAGGACCCTATCTAAATATACCAACAAGTCCATACATATAATCCGGACCTACTCGAGGCCTCGAAACACCTAAATAACATCACAACCATGAATCGTACCCCAAACCAAACTAATCAACTTTCCAAACTTTCAACTTCTTTCAACTAACTCCAAACGCGACGAATCATACTTAGACAATTCGAAATGGAACCAAGTTTCACACACATGTCCAATATGGCAATATCTATCCTAGGCTCGGAATAGCAAAAGGGGTCTGACATCACCAAAGTCCACTCCAAGTAAAATTTAGAAAACTCGAAAACTTTCAAAATGCCAACGTCCAACAATAAGCACGAAATTGCTCCCGGACTACCCGACACTCGACTCGATCATACACCTAATTCTAAAATCACCGTACGAACTTATTGAAGCCTTCAAATCCTGATTTCGATATCGTTTACTCAAAGTGTTGACTTAAGTCAAACTTGACCACCTTAGGCCACTAATATGGAACAAAGTGTTCCGAATTCAACCCGAACCCTTTTAAAACCAAACCAATCGATCACGCAAGTCATAAAATAGAAAAGGCATATAAAGAAAGTCTCAAATAGGGCAACAAAATCCTAGAAAGTAAAACGACCGATCAAGTCGTTACACTTGAACAAGCAAAAGAGCACATGCCATGCATGCTATTGAGACAGACTCCTCAAGGAGCTCAAGTGCTCAACTCTCCTTCTTATATAAGAGAATATAATGTAGTAATGGAAGGAAACGAGAATTTTTTTTATATCAAAATAAATAAATAACTGAACTCTTAATTAACTTATTAGTAACAATATTCAATTTAATTCTTTTTTCAACATCATCATACAACTAAATTTACTTTTCAAAAGTTGACATACTTTAGAAAGAAAACTTGACAATTGCACTTCAGATTTAACTAATCTAATTTAAACGAAAATGGAGAGATATATATGATCTTACCATTTCACTTATTTATATTAAGTATTTGATAATTAGTCATGACCCAAAATCCTACCTTAATGATTGTGATGGCACCTAGTCCCTAAGACTAGGTAGCTTATCACACAACAATATTAATCCGAAAATAACAACTTAATATTTAAATAAAACTTAGAAAATTTCCTAAAATATAGCCAATATGATAATACAACAATCACAATCCCAAAACCCAGTAATACTAAGTCATAAGCTGTCACGATCCGGAATTTCCCACCGACGGGACCGTGATGGCACCTAACATTTCACTTGCTAGGCAAGCCAACGTTAAAGAATTATTAAACCAATTCCATAGTTCCATTCAGTAATTAACAACACTTAACTAAGATGAAATATAATAAGTACGGAATATCATAAAAACTATATTAATTACTACCACCCGGATCTGGAGTCACAATTCACGAGCATTCTGGAATTTACTACAAGTAATAGTCTGAAAGAAATAGAACTGTCTAAATGAAAGAAACAGTAGAACAAAAAAGATAGACGGGGACTTCAAGGTCTGTGAACGCCGACAGATCTACCTTGAGTCTCCGGACAGCGGACCAATAGAAAAATCTCAATCAACCCGAGCCGGTATAAAAATCTACACAAAAAGTGCAGAATGCAGTATCAGTATAACCGACCTCATGTACTGGTAAGTGTCGAGCCTAACCTCGACGAAGTAGTGACGAGGCTAAGGCAAGGCACCTACAAATTAACCTGTACAATTTAATAGTGTATATACACATAACAGAAATAAAGAACTAAATAGGAAATGCCGGGAGGGGAACATACTGAGGGGAATACAAGATAAAGGACTACAATAGAATGATCACCGGAGCAGTCAATATACCATGAATCAATAGGAATAGTGAATACAGTAAGGAAAAATGCACGGCATCACCCTTCGTGCTTTTACTCTCAATATTACCATAAAATTAATAGAAATGGCACAACATCACCCTTCGTGCATTAACTCTCATATCATGGCACAACATCACCCTTTGTGCATTAACACTCACAATATGGCATGGCATCACCCTTCGTGCATTAACACTCACAATATGGCACGGAATCACCCTTCGTGCATTAACACTCACAATATGGCACATCATCACCCTTCGTGCATTAACACTCACAATATGGCACGATATTACCCTTCGTGCATTAACACTCACAATATGGCACGGCATCACCCTTCGTGCATTAACACTCTCTCTTACCATAATGCAATGCATAAATAACAACAGGGAGATAGAATAACAAGTACAAACCTTACTTCAACATTTGGTTCCATAACATCAATCTCAACTTTGAAACAAAAACACAATTATCACCAAAAAATCCGTAAACATGATAAGAACGATAAATTGAACAACACTAGTATAACACATAGCAATTAGACATAGGAATGAGACAATATAAGAAAAACTGAGAAACATGGAAAAACAGGTAAATTGGCGGCGCATAAGTACTCGTCACCTCACATATATGCCGCTCACATGAATTTCACTTAGCAAGTAATCTAGGGTTCCTAATTACCTCAAGTTAGGATTAGACACAACACTTACCTTGCTCCGAAGGCCACTTAATTCTCAATCACAGCTTTTTCTTTGGAATTCACCTCCAAGCCACTCGTATTTATTCCAAAATGACTCAATAATATCAAATATTGCTAAAGGAATCAATTACATTGCATAAATTTAGATTTCCTAAATTTTCCACCAAAAAGTCAAAAATCGATCCTGGGCCCGCTTGGTCAAAACCGAGGTTCAGACCAAAATCCATTTACCCATTCATCCCCGAGCCCGAATATATAATTGGTTTTGGAATCCAACCTAAAATTAAGGTCTAAATTCCCAAATTTCCGAAATCCCTAGTTTCTACCTAAAACCCCTAATTCTACCATGAAAACCTTAGATTTTAGGTTGAAATCTTGTAAAATGTAGTGAAAGATTGAAAGAAACCAGTTTAGAATCACTTACCTATGATTTGGGAAAGAGATGGTCTTTGAAAAATTGCCTCTTGTGTTTTAGGTCTTGAAAATTTGGGAAATGAATGAAAAATCTCGTCCAAAAGTCATTTTGTTCAGCTGCAGACGTCACATTTGCGACATGAGCTTCGCAAATGCGAAGCTCGCAATTGCGAAGGGACTATCACAATTGTGAAGTCTTCACAATCCTGTTGCCCTTCGCAAATGCGAAGAAAGTGTCGCAATTGCGATCAGTGACCTCGCAAATGCGGACAAAAGATCGCATTTGCGATCCATACCCCTCCCAGACTCCATTCGCAAATGCGAAGAAATATTCGCAATTGCGAACACAGGCTGGCCCAGCTTCTCTTCGCATTTGCGATGAGAAGTTCGAAAATGCGACCTCAACAGTGATCGCAAATGCCAACCCTGACCTCGTATTTGCGATGAGAAGTTCGAAAATGCGACCTCAACAGTGATCGCAAATGCCAACCCTGACCTCGCATTTGCGAGGTCTGAGGCCTGCAACACAGCTGAAGCACACCAGCTTCTAAGTCCAAATCACTATGTAGCTATCCAAAACTCACCCGAGCCCTCGGGTCTCCAAACCAAACATGCACGCAAGTCTAAAAATATCATACAAACTTTCTCGCGCGATCAAATCGCCAAAATAACACCTAGAACTACGAATTTAGTACCAAATCAAATGAAATTCTCAAGAACACTTTAAAAATTTTATTTTCTCAACTGGAGGTCCGAATCATGTCAAATCAACTCCGTTTCTCACCAAATTTCACAGACAAGTCTTAAAAATCATAATGAAACTATACTGGGCTCAGGAACCAAAATACAGACCCGATACTAACAATGCCAAATATCAATCAATTCTTAAAAATAAATAATTTTCAGACTTTTAATTTTCATCAAAAATTCATAACTCAAGTTAGGGACCTCCGAATTTAATTCCGGGCATACGCCCAGATCCCATAATTCGATACGGACCTACCAAGACCGTCAAAGCAAGGATCCGAGCCCGTTTACCAAAAATATTTACCGAAGTTAACTAAAATTAACTTTTAAGGCAAAAATTCTTATTTTCAACATAAAAGCTTTTCGGAAACCTGTCCGGACTGCGCACGCAAATCGAGAAGGGTAAAAATGAGATTTTTAAGGCTTAAGAGCGCAGATTCGAGTTCTAAAACATAAGATGACCTTTTGGGTCATCACATTCTCCACCTCTAAAACAACCATTCGTCCTCGAACGGACTTAAAAACGTACCTGGGCTGGTGAAAAGGTGGGGGTATCTACTCCGCATATCAGATTCGGACTCCCAAGTAGCTGCCTCAATAGGCTGACCTCTCCATTGCACTCGAACTGAAGGGTAACTCTTTGATCTCAACTGGCGAACTTGCCAGGCTAGAATTGCCACCGGCTCCTCCTCGTAAGTCAAATCCTTGTCCAACTGGACATAGCTGAAATCTAACACATGGGACGGATCGCTGTGATACTTTCGAAGCATGGACACATAGAATATCGGATGAACAACTGCTAAACTAGGTGGCAACGCAAGCCTGTAATCCACCTCACCCACTCTCTCCAGAATCTCAAAAGGTCTGATATACCTAGGGCTCAACTTGCCCTTCTTTCCGAACCTCATTACACCCTTCATGGGTGATACCCGAAGTAACACTCTCTCTCCGACCATGAATGCAACATCACGAACTCTACGGTCGGCAAAACTCTTCTGCCTGGACTAAGCTGTGCAAAGTCGATCCTGAATAATCTTGACCTTATCCAAGGCATCTTGTACTAAGTTTGTGCCCAAAAACTGAGCCTCTCCCGGCTCGAACCACCTAACTGGCGACCGACACCGCCTACCATATAATGCCTCAAAGGGAGCCATCTGAATGCTCGACTAGTAGCTGTTGTTGTAGGCGAACTCTGCAAGGGGCAAGAACTGATCCCACGATCCTCCGAAGTCTATAACACAAGCGCGGAGCATATCCTCCAAGATCTGAATAGTACGCTCGGACTGCCCGTTCGTCTGAGGATGGAATGTTGTGCTCAACTCAACCCGCATACCCAACTCATGATGTATTGCCCTCCAAAAGTGCGAGGTAAACTGCGTACCTCAATCAAAAATGATAGACACGGGCACACTGTGAAGACGGACGATCTCACGAATATAAATCTCTGCTAACTACTCTAAGGAATAGGTAACTGCCACAGGAATGAAGTGCGCTGACTTAGTCAGCCTGTCCACAATAACCCAAACTGCATCGAACTTCCTCTGAGTCCGTGGGAGTCCAACAACAAAATTCATAGTGATACGCTCCCACTTCCACTCAGGAATATCTAAACTCTGAAGTAAACCACCAGGTCTTTGATGCTCACACTTTACCTGTTGGCAATTTAGGCACCGAGCTACATAGGCAACTATATCCTTTTTCATTCTCCTCCACCAATAATGTAGCCGCAAATATTGATACATTTTGGCGGTACCTGGATGAATAGAATACCTGGAATTATGTTCTTCTTCAAGAATTAATTCATGAAGTCCATCCACATTAGGCACACAAATACGACCCTGTATCCTCAAAACTCTGTCATCTCCAACAGTAACATGCTTGGCACCACCGTGCCGCACTGTGTCTCTAAGGACAATTAAATGAGGATCGCCATCCTGCCGATCTCTGATGTGCTCAAACAAAGAAGACCGAGCAACTGTACAAGTTAGAACACGGCTGGGCTCAGAAACATCCAACCTCACGAACTGGTTGGCTAAGGCCTGAATATCTAATGCAAGCGGTCTCTCACCAACTGGAATATTTGCAAGGCTACCCATACTGACTGACTTTCTACTCAAAGCATCGGCCACCATATTGGCCTTCCCGGGATGATACAATATGGTGATATCATAGTCTTTCAATAGCTCCAGCCATCTCCGCTGCCTCAAATTGATTTCCTTCTACTTGAACAAATACTACAAGCTCTGATGATCAATGAATACCTCACATGGAATGCCGTAAAGATAGTGCCTCCAAATCTTCAGCGCGTGAATAATGGCTGCCAGCTATAGATCATGAACAGGGTAATTCTTATCGTGAACCTTCAGCTACCGCGACGCATATGCCATTACCTTGCCATCTTGCATTAATACTGCACCAAGACCAATACGAGATACGTCACAATATACTGTATAAGATCTTGAACCTGTGGGTTACATAAATACCGGTGTCATGGTCAAAGCTGTTTTGAGCTTCTGAAAGCTCGCTTCACACTCGTCTGACCACTTGAACGGGGCACCTTTCTGGGTCAATCTGGTCAACGGGGCTGCTATGGATGAAAACCCCTCCACAAATCGACGGTAATAGCCCACCAAACCCATGAAACTATGAATCTCTGTAGCTGATGTGGGTCTAGGCCAGTTCTGAACTGCCTCAATCTTCTTAGGATCCACCTGAATACCCTCTGCTGATACAACGTGACCCAAGAAAGCAACTAAACTCAACCAAAACTCGCATTTTGAGAACTTAGCATATAACTGGCTGTCTTTCAGAGTCTAAAGAATGATCCGAAAGTGCTGCTCATGCTCCTCTCGACTGTGGGAGTAGATCAAGATATCATCAATAAACATAACCATAAAGGAATCCAAGTAGGTTTTGAACACCCGGTTCATCAAATCCATGAATGTTGCTGGGATATTTGTCAGCCCAAATGACATCACTAGGAACTTATAATGCCCATACCGAGTCCGAAAAGCTATCTTAGAAACATCGGATGCCCTAATCCTCAACTGATAGTAGCCAGATCTCAAATCAATCTTTGAAAACACCTTGGCACCCTGAAGCTGATCAAATAAATCATCAATCCTCGACAATGGATATTTGTTCTTGATGGTGACTTTGTTCAACTGTCGATAATCTATACACATCCTCATCGATCCATATTTCTTCTTCACAAACAACACGGGTGCACCCCAGGGTGAGACACTAGGTCTAATGAAGCCCTTATCAAGCAAATCTTGCAACTGCTCCTTCAATTCTTTCAACTCTGGCGGGGCCATGCGATATGGCAGAATGGAAATAAGTTGAGTGTCTGGAGCCAAATCAATGCAGAAATCAATATCCCTGTCGGGTGGCATCCCCGGCAGATCTGCAAAAAACACCTTTGGAAACTCACGAACAACCGGCACCAAATCTATGGAAGGAACCTCCACACTAGAATCGCGGACATAAGACAAATAAGCTAGGAACCCCTTCTCGACCATATGTCGAGCCTTCACATAAGAGATAACCCTGCTGGAAGAATGGCCAAGACTCCCTCTCTACTCTA
This sequence comes from Nicotiana tomentosiformis, assembly GCF_000390325.3. NCBI lineage: Eukaryota > Viridiplantae > Streptophyta > Magnoliopsida > Solanales > Solanaceae > Nicotiana > Nicotiana tomentosiformis. The sequence continues at coordinate 76,116,188 of NC_090817.1, read as the reverse complement.
ATCGAGGCAGCCCTTGCAAGGCTAAGGTCACCGTCTTGGCGTGACAATCTAATATAGCATGATAAGGTGACAGCCAATCCATACCCAGTATGACATCAAAATCAACCATGTCAAGAAGTAGAAGATCTACACGAGTCTCAAGACTCCCAACGGTGACCACACATGAACGATAAACACCATCTACAATAATAACATCTCCCACTGGTGTGGACACATACACAGGATCACTCAAAGAATCACGGGGCACAACCAAATAGGAAGCAAAATAGGATGACACATAAGAGTAAGTAGATCCCGGATCAAATAGAACTGAAGCATCTCTACTGCAAACTGAAACAGTACCTGTGATAACAGCGTCAGATGACTCAACCTCAGGCCTGGCTGGGAAAGCATAACACCGGGGCTAGGCCCCACCACCCCAAACTACCTCCCTGGGACGGCCTCTAGCTGGCTGGTCTCTACCTCTAACGGCCTAACCTCCACCTCTAACAGTCTGGCCTCTACCTCTGGCTGCCTGACCCCTGCCTCTGGCTGGCTGAGCAGGTGGTGCAGCAACTGGTGCCGGAACCATGGCACGAGAACTCTGATGCTGTGAGCTACCCGTTGCTCGAGGGAAAAATCTAGCAATGTGTCTCGAATCACCACAAGTATAACATAACCTCGGTTGCGGTGACTGCTGACCCTGAAACTGACCCTGTCGACCCGAATAACCACCCTGATAACTCTGGAGTGGAGGTGCACTAATAGGAGCTGGTGGTGCACTGTAGGCTAGCTAGTCGGAATAATGCATCTGAGGGCCACGACCACCTAAGGCACCGTGGGATGCCTGAAACGCTGAATGAAACGGCCTGAGAGGATGGCCTCTACCAAAAGTACTCCTGCCTCTAGATGAGGCACCGCTGAACTCGCCAGAATGATGAGGCCTTTTGTCAGACCCCTGACCTCCCTGAGTAAGAACAATTTCGACCCATCTGACGACATTAGCAGCCGCCTGAAAATAAATCTCGCTCCCAGTCTCCTTAGCCATCTGCAATCTGATAGGCTGAACAAGTCCATCAATAAAGCTCCTCACCCTTTCTCTCTCGGTGGGAAGCATAAGAATGGCATGACGGGCCAAATCCACAAAACGGGCCTCATACAGAGTAACAGTCATACTACCCTGCTGGAGACGCTCAAACTGGCGGCGACGCTCCTCTCTCAATGTGATAGGCAGAAACTTCTCTATGAAGAGCTGAGAGAACTGGTCCCAAGTAAGAGCAGGCGACCCAACTGGTCTGGTCAACAAGTAATCTTTCCACCATTTCTTGGCGGAACCAGTCATCTGAAATGCAGCAAAATCGACCCCATTGGTCTCCACTATACCCATGCTTCGTAGAACCTCGTGACAGCTGTCAAGATATTCCTGGGGGGTCCTCTGAAGGAGCACCACTGAAGTGAATAGGAAAGAGCTTGGTAAACCTGTCCAATCTCCATAAAGCCTCAGAATACATAGCTGGTCCATCTCCGACCTGTGCCACAATAACCGGCTGAACTAATCTGACTGGCTGAGCTGCTGGAGCCTGATACTGGGGAGCTATCTGCTCCGGACTGGGGGTGGTAGGAGTCTAGGCTCCTCCTCCAGCCTGAGAGACTGTTGGTGCCATGGGAAATACGCCAGTCTGGGCCATACTCTCCATAAGGCCCCCCAAACGGACCAAAGCATCCTGAATTACTGGGATAACAATGAACCCCTCCGGAACCTGAGCTGGTCCGGCAGGAACAGTCTGGGCTGGAACCTCCTCGTCAAGCTCTATCTAAGGCTCCACTACTGGGGCTGCTTCTCGAGCTCTAGGCTGAGCCCTGCCCCTGCCTCGGCCTCTGGCACGATCTTGGCCTCGACCTCTGTCCTGCATAGGAGCTACCACTGGAGGCTCTGGTTGCTGCTCAGCTGAGGAAGCAGTACATGTTCTCGCCATCTACCAGAGTATAAGAGTAGAAGAGTTCAATGAGTATTGAGAAAGCAAAATCGCACGATAGAGAAGAATATAAGTGAAATTTGTTCCTAAACTTCATAGCCTCTGGAAGATAAGCACAGACGTCTTTGTACCGATCCTCCAGACTCTACTAAGCTTGCTCGTGAATCGTGAGACCTAGGCAACCTAATGCTCTGATACCAACTATCACGACCCGGAATATCCTACCGACGGGACCGTGATGGCGCCTAATATTTCACTTGCTAGGCAAGCCAACGTTAAAGAATTATTAAACCAATTCTTTATTTCCATTCAGTAATTAACAATACTTAAATAAGATAAAATATAATAAGTGCGAAATATCATAAAAAATATATTAATTACTACCACCCGGATCTGGAGTCACAATTTACGAGCATTCTAAAATTTACTACAAGTAATAGTCTAAAAGAAATACAACTGTCTAAATAAAATAAACAGTAGAACTAAAAAGATAGACGTGGACTTCAAGGTTTGTGAACGCCGACATATCTACTTTGAGTCTCCGGACAGCGGACCAATAGCAAAATCTCGATCAACCTGAGTCGGTATCAAAATCTGCACAGAAAGTGCAGAGTGTAGTATCAGTATAACCGACCCCATGTACTGGTAAGTGTCGAGCCTAACCTCGACGAAGTAGTGACGAGGCTAAGGCAAGGCACCTACAAATCAACCTGTACAATTTAACAGTGTATATACACATAACAGAAATGAAGAACTAAACATGAAATGTCGGGAGCGGAACATACTGAGGGGAATACAAGATAAAGGACTACAACAGAATGATCACCGGAGCAGTCAATATACCATGAATCAACATGAATAGTGAATACAGTAAGGAAAAATGCACGGCATCACCCTTCGTGCTTTTACTCTCAATCTTACCATAAAATTAATAGAAATGGTACGGCATCACCCTTCGTGCATTAACTCTCATATCATGGCACGATATCACCCTTCATGCATTAACACTCACAATATGGCACGGCATCACCCTTCGTGCATTAACACTCACAATATGGCACGACATCACCCTTCGTACATTAACACTCACAATATGGCACGACATCACCCTTCGTGCATTAACACTCACAATATGGCACAGCATCACCCTTCGTGCATTAACACTCACAATATGGCACGACATCACCCTTCTGCATTAACACTCTCCCTTACCATAATGCAATGCATAAATAACAACAGGGAGATAGAATAACAAGTACAAACCTTACTTCAACATTTGGTTCCATAACATCAATCTCAACTTTGAAACAAAAACTCAATTATCACCAGAAAATCCGTAAATATGATAAGAACAATAAATTGAACAACACTAGTATAACACATAGCAATTAGGCATAGGAATGAGACAATATAAGAAAAACTGAGAAACATGGAAAAACAGGTAAATTGGCGGCGCATAAGTACTCGTCACCTCACATATACGCCGCTCACATGAATTTCACTTAGCAAGTAATCTAGGGTTCCTAATTCCCTCAAGTCAAGGTTAGACACAACACTTATCTTGCTTCCAAGGCCACTTAATTCTCAATTACAGCTTTTCCTTTGGAATTCACCTCCAAACCACTCGTATCTATTAAAAAATAACTCAATAATATCAAATATTGCTAAAGGAATCAATTACATTGCATAAATTTAGATTTCCTAAATTTCCCTCCAAAAAGTCGAAAATCGACCCCGGGCCCGCTTGGTCAAAACCCGAGGTTCGGACCAAAATTCATTTACCCATTCACCCCCGAGCTTGAATATATAATTGGTTTTGGAATTCGACCTCAAATTGAGGTCTAAATCCCCAAATTTCTGAAATTCTTAGTTTTTACCCAAAACCCCTATTTCTACCATGAAAACCTTAGATTTTAGGTTGAAATCTTGTAAAATATAGTGAAAGATTGAAAGAACCCAGTTTAGAATCACTTACCTATGATTTGGGGAAGAGATGGTCTTTGAAAAATCGCCTTTTGTGTTTTAGGTCTTGAAATTTTGGGAAATGAATGAAAATTCCCGTCCAAAAGTCATTTTGTTCAGCTGCAGACGTCGCATTTGCGAAGGGGCTATCGCAATTGCGAAGCCTTCACAATCCTGATGCCCTTTGCAAATGCGAGGAAAGTGTTGCAATTGCGATCACCGACCTCGCAAATACAGACAAAAGATCGCATTTGCGATCCATACCCCTCCCAGACTCCCTTCGCAAATGCGAAGAAAAGTTCGCAATTGCGAACACAGGCTGACCCAGCTTCTCTTTGCATTTGCTATGAGAAGTTCGCAAATGCGACCTCAACAGTGATCACAAATGCCAACCCTGACCTCGCATTTGCGAGGTCTAAGGCCTGCAACACAGCTGAAGCACACCGGCTATTTTTTCTAAGTCCAAATCACTCTGTAGCCTATAAAAAACTCACCCGAGCCCTCGGGGCTCCAAACCAAACATGCACGCAAGTCTAAAAATATCATACGAACTTGCTCGCGCGATCAAATCGCCAAAATAACACCTAGAACTACGAATGTAGTACCAAATCAAATGAAATTCTCAAGAACACTTTAAAATTTTTATTTTCTCAACTGGATGTCTGAATCACGTCAAATCAACTCCGTTTCTCACCAAATTTCACAAACAAATATCATAATGAACCTGTACCGGGCTCTGGAATCAAAATACAGACCCAATACTAACAATGCCAAATATCAATCAATTCTTAAAAATAAATAATTTTTAGACTTTTAATATTCATCAAAAATTCATAACTCAAGCTAGGGATCTCCGAATTCAATTCCGGACATACGCCCAGGTCCCATAATTCGATACGGACCTACCGAGACCATCAAAGCACGTATCCGGGGTCCGTTTACCAAATATATTGACCGAAATCAACTAAAATTAACTCTTAAGGCAAAAATTCTTATTTTCATCAATTTTCAACATAAAAGCTTTCTGAAAATCTGCTCGGACTATGCACGCAAATCGAGGAAGGTAAAATGAGATTTTAAGGCTTAAGAGCGTAGATTCGAGTTCTAAAACATAAGATGACCTTTTGGGTCATCACATAAGCTCTACAAGAGGTACATAATGAGTCTTAAAATATAGAACCGTTTGAAGTACAATAAACAATAGGAAGAAAATAGTAGGAGATGACTCTGAGGCCTGCGAGCGGAACAACATGTATACCTTGAAGTCTCCATAACAACTCAGAATCAGCTCACTAATGACCGGCACGCTATGAGGTACTTAGATCTGCACAAAGAATGTGTAGAAATGTAGTATGAGTAAACCATAGTTGGTACCAATAAGTAACAAGACTAACCTCGGTGGAGTAGTGACGGGGTTCAAGTCAAGACACCCACTAGTCAAATAACCTATACAATATATCAAAGACTAGCAACATGAAAAATAATAGAAGGGAATAACTGTAATCACATCAGAACACGTGATAATGACTTAATACAACTAAAGGCTCAGCTTCAACAATGAGTCATCAAATAAAATCACACACATATGGCACCTCGTGCCCACCTTACCATTCACCCTCGCACGACAAAAACCTCTGCCACAATTTCAGTCATATTTGCACGGTAAAGACCTCGTGCCACAACATAAGTTACACTTGTACGGCAAAGACCTCATGCCACAATATAAGTCACACTTATATGAAAAAGACCTCGTGCCACATAGTAATCCGATTCCGTGTCATTTTATAAATAACACGTTCAAGAGAAATTTTCAAGAATCAAATAAAGTACAGACAACTTCGTATAAGTGAATCCGTCTTGACAACTGAAACTTCAAGTAATAACAGAGGCATAGATTGGCATGTAAGAAATCACATAACAAATCATGTATAAATGCATGACACACACAAAGAAGTCATAAGCACAAACAAGAATACCCCTTTTTCATCACCACATAAACATCATCAATGAACGCCCCCAAGCCATCGCATATCATCCTCATATAGCCACCTTTATCTCACCGCGTGCACAACAATAAAGTAAATACCCGTCTTATCTCGCCATACACATTTTAATAATAATCCCAACTTGTCTTGCCAGATGCGCAAATCCAATATAACCCGCGTTTTCTCGCCGCATGTATAATATCAATAATAACAAAAGCACGGCAGAAACCTCGTGCAAACACCTAAAACAACCACCAACAAATCCACATGTGCCATAATCATAATAACATAACATGCCAACAATTGTCATCAAGACATAAATTCACAGTCTGCCAATGCAGTGTACAAGGACAAACCAATAAAGGAGATGCGGATGGGTGTTCAATATGTGAGCAAGAATTCAACTAACTCACATTAGCAACAATCTCACAAATGCCCAACTTGGCAAATTAAGGAATTACAATCCTAAAACATGATCTCTAGTATGGAACATAAATTCAAGTAAATAACCCAAGGGAAAACACGTAGTACAAAGATCTCTCAATCAAAACAAGGCAATAAAAGCAACTTCGGTCATCAATTACACATACGACATGGTACACACTCGTCACCTCGTGTACCCGTCGTGCACACATATCACAAATAAGTAATTAAGTCAAATCCTAAGAGGTAATTTCTCCCACACAAGGTTAGGCAAGACACTTACCTCAAATTGCCCAAATCATCAGTCAAAAATAACTTTTCCTTTAAAATTCACCTCCGCTAGACTCAAATATAACAAAAAATAACTTAATAATATCAAACAATGTAGGATTAATCAGTTTCAATTAATAAAGTTAAGATCTTTATATATTTTCCAAAAAATCAATAAAAGTCAATCCCAGGTTCGCTCAATCGAAACCCGAGTCAAAGGGTAGATCTCGACTACCTATAGCCCACGAGTCCAAATATGTATTTTATTTTCAAATCCGAGTCCGATTTGACTCTCAAATCTCAAATTTTTATTTTTCAAAACATAGTAAAAAATCCCCAAAAATTCCTTTCAAATCCCATGATTTTGATGTTAAAATCTATAAGAAATCAAGTTAAAATATTGAATTGAGTCAAAATCACTTACCCAATAGCTAGATGTGAAAATTTCCTCCAAATATTGCCTCCCACCAAGTCTAGGGCTCAAAATGAGAAAACAATGAGACTAAGTCCCAAAATCCCAACTAATAACCCAGTTGCAGATGTCGTATTTGCGATCTTGGGTTTGCAAATGTAACTACCGCAAATGCGATCCTTGGCTCGCAATTGCGGTGACTGACCAGCCCAGGCAGTGTCGCAAATGCGACTAACACTTCGCAAAAGCGAAGACTGCCTTCTTCGCAAATGTGATCAGTTGACCGCAAATGCTAACTCCCCTGCCCAGGTCCCCCTTCGCAATTGCGAGGCTGGCTTCGCAAACGCGACGCCTACCTTACTCAGCCCACCATCGCAATTGCGACCACTCTATCGCATTTGCGAGATGTGTAGCACCAGCCATGAACCAACAAATCTAAAACTAACTCAAATGACCCGAAACGTCTGAAACTCACCCGAGCCCCCGGGGCTCTACACCAAACATCCGCACAAGTACATAAATATCATGCGAACTTGCTTGCGAGCTCAAAGCACTAAAATAACATCAGAAACCACAATTCGGACACCAATACACATAGAATTCACAATGAAACTCAAAAATAACTAAAATCACAACAAAGCATCGAATTCCTACCAAACTAACTCGGAATGACACCAAATTTTACAGATAAGTTCCAAATAACAAAACAGACTTATTTCAAGTCCCAATATAAAATCCGAACACGATAGCCAGAAAGTCAAACCATGGTCAAAATTAAAAAATTTCCAAACCTTAAAATTGCCAATTTTCGGTAGAAAAAGCCAATTCAACCTAAGCACATCTGAATCCAATTTCGAGAATACTGCTAAGTCCAAAATCACCATACAAACCTATTGTAACCATCGAAATATCGTTCCGGGATCATTTTCATAAAAGTCAAACATCGATCAATACTTTCAACCTAAGCTTCCAAACCAAGAACCAATTATTCTGAATCAATCCAAAACCTCTCCGAAACTAAACCAACCATCTCCGCAAGTCACATAACCACAATACATACAGAGAAAACTTTCAAAGAAGAAACGAGGCTCATATACACAATATGACCGGTCTGGTCGTTACAAAATTAATCAAAAAATAAGAAAGATAATAAAATAACTTTGATAAATGGGGGCAAAGCGAAAAATCACAATAAAGCATATGAAGACTTAGGTAGAATATAATTTTTTTCTTTTAAACTGGCTAAATAGGATCAATATTTATCATTTTTAGGACCTTATAATTTTTCGTGTAATATTTTTTAAACAGAAAATGGTTAAATATATCCATGTACTATTCGAAATAGTTTAAATATACCAACCATTTGAATATCCGTTCAATTATACACGTACCATTATACTATTGTATTAATTTGTCCGTAATTTTTACAGAGACACGTGGCAAGCTCAGAATCAATAATCCATCCCCTATTTAAAACACCCGATTTCCTATATAAACCCACTCTTTTTTTGCCCGTTCCTCTGTTTTTTCTTCTCTTACTTTCGGATCTCGTGCCAGCATTTGAACATGCATCCTAAACTTCCTTTTGCTTCTTTATTTTCCCAACTTCTCGACCAAGATCCCAAGTCTTCTTTTTCAGCATAAATTCCCTTACCTTGATTCTAGCAGCAAAGGGATGAGGTTATAGGGGTATACCAGTGAGCATGGAAACCACTACAGTAAGGAGTTTGGAAACAAGAACTGAAAGGGTAAGGTGAAATGTATATTGGCTAAAATAAGCCAAGTAACTGAGAAAATGAGAAATAAATGCTCCAAATTGAAAGAGCACCCATTTGAAGGAAAAGTTAGAACAGATGACATAGTAAATGATCTCAATTGGAATGGAAAAATAGGCTACTGCAATAAAGAAATCACTGATTCTTTAGCAAAATAAACTTCTATCGATGCTCCAAAACGCCTCATCATCTTTGTCGTCCCAGTTGCACTCAAAAAGGCTACCATCAGCAATCAAGAAGGAAATAAGGAACAATAAAATCAACAATCACAATTATACTCTATATAAGATTGCATCCAATACACGCTTAGCTAGCGTTTGAACATAGATTTGGTTAAAACTTGAAAAACAAATTTGAAATTGTGTTAAAAATAATTTTTGGAGTTGAAATTGTATTTGGACATGCATTTTATTTGACAAAAAGTTAAAGTTTTATTTGACGAAAAGTTGAAGTTTTGTGAGTGAAAGAAAAAAATTCACCCAAAAAATACCCTAAATCAGTTTCAGGGAACTTGAAATTTTTTTCCCCAAAACATGATCATATTTCAAAAACAAACAATGTTTTCAAAATAATTTTAAAAAAAATAAAACCAAAATCTATGACCAAACGGGAGTTTAATTTTATCCACGCTTATCGGATAAAATTCCATTTCTCAGCACCAAGGAAAAGGTGTTGGTGGCGATGGAGGTGATGAATGGGAGGGCAAGAGGGTTGGGTGAATTGGGTGGAGAAAGAGAAATGAAAAGGAAAGAAAAAGAGGTTATTTAATTAGGGGAATTAGGTCGGGTCGGATTAAGGGGCAGATTAGAAAATCGGGTATTATCTATCTATCTATACTATATTAAAAGCACGAACACCCTTAGCGAAATGTCGTTCGCTTTTTTTACCCCTTTAAAATAGAGTTATATATTGGACAAAATCGACATTTAAATTGTTTCCTAAAATTTAGAAATTTCAAATCAATTAAAGTTTGTGCCTTAAATTCTTACTTATTTGAACTGGGTAAGAAATTCTAATATTTAGGATTTTAAAATCAATTATAAATGAATCACTAAAAAAAAAAGGGAAAGGAAAAACTATCAACAACCCCAAATCACCAACAACCCATGGGAAGGATTAGTGGTACGTGCATTAAAAAATCGTTACTAATTTATGCAGCTTTCCTTACGTAGACCAACACAATATTTCTTATGCTATTACGAGGAGGAAAAACATAAATGCCACAAAATTAAATAATGGAAACCATTGTAGACATGAACAAAAAATATGAGAGAGTGATTAATTATTAATATTAGTTTGTATAATTTATCTCATATTATAATATTTGAAAATTACACCTCAATAATTTCAACAAGTAACTATAAAAACATAAGAGAGAGAAAGTGATAGGTTATATGTACATTGTTATGTTTTGATGATCTAACAAACTTAATGATAAGAACCAGATAATGAACCTGATACACATCCTCAAGTACTTAAAGAACAACAAATCTCAGTTCGGGGACGTGGTTCAATTCTTCAGAGTCCAAAAAATAACAGGGGGAACAGATCGACATCAGTTCCCTTATTGGCAGTACCAGTCAACTCCCCACAACTGTAAAGTGACTGCAATTGTTCCTCTGCACACACGCAACAGTGTAAACAGTGGAGCAGTCAACTTTATGGGGAATGTCTTTGTACCAAACATGCTTACATCATTCAAGTGAGGTCACTTATGCAATATTAACATGAAGGAAAGGCAAAACAACACTTGCACACTTCAGAATCGATCAAGCTCTCTCTCTCAAGTGGATTGCCAACCTGCAAGTGACCTTCAAGGCGTCAAGAACAAAATGCAACATAACGAAGGACCAGTTTCCAGCATTGAGTTATCACATATCCCTAGTTGTGTTGCACCTTTGTTAAAGTTCTTTACTTGTAATTCCTACTTAGCTTTGTTAGAAGCAATTGTGTAGGAAACCTTTTTAAATCATAAGCCATTGTGTTTGTGTCTTGACTAGTTTAATCGAGTTGGAAGTCTTTGTAATAGAGTTATTACAAAGTGGTTTGTAATAGAGTTGTTACAAGTTAGTGAGTTGTAAAGTCTTTGTAATAGAGTTATTGCAAAGTGGCTTGTAATAGAGTGTTACAAGTTAGTGAGGGATTAAGAGGTTAATTCCTAGGTTGCATAGGTTGTAATCTAAAAGTTGCTCAGTAGTGAAGTTGAAATCCCACAAGGGTAGGTCGTGGTTTTGGGAGTTTTCCACGTAAAATTCCTCTTGTTATTTACCTACTGCAGTGTGCGTGGTTTCTATGCGAACTTATATTTTTGAGAACCTATAGAGAACCTGGTTCTCTATATAGTTTGGTGGACCCTTATATTTTATTAATTGGTATCAGAGCAGGTTCTTTCTATCAGGCTAACACCTAGAAAGGATCCTTATGGCTGCTCCACCGAAATTTGAAGAATGTCAGTCTATTTACAGGCCACCTAGGTTCAATGGTCAATACTATGGGTGGTGGAAGATAAGGATGCACGACTTCATTATGGTTGAAGACTCCGAGTTGTGGGATATTATCTGTGACGGTCCCTTTGTCCCTACAAAGAAGATTGGAGATCCAGCTCTGACAGTTCCTAAGACAAGAAATGAGTTCAATGATGCTGATCGAATAGCCATTAAGAAAAAAATTTGTGGTAAGAAAATTCTGGTTTGTGGAATAGGTCTTGATGAATACAACAGGATATCTACCTGTCAATCTGCAAAAGAAATATGGGAAGCTCTATAGACTGCTCACGAGGGAACCACTCAAGTGAAGCAATCCAAGATTGACATGGTCACCACTGAATATAAGCTCTTCAGAATGAAGGACGATGAATCCATTCAAGATATGCATACTCGATTCACCTCCATTATCAATGAGCTGCACTTTCTTAGTGAAATCATTCACAGAAACAAGCTTGTGAGAAAGATTCTCAGCGTGCTGTCCAGCTCTTAGGAAAGTAAGGTAAATGCTATCACTGAGGCGAAGGATTTGCAGACACTGGCCATAGACGAGCTGGTTGGAAATTTGAAGACTTACGAAATGAAGAAGAAAAAGGATCATGAGAGAAGAGAGCCCAAAAGGGAGAAGAACTTGGTCCTCAAGACAGACAACAATGAATCAAGTGGTGAGGATGTTGATATGGCTTACTTGACAAAGAGATTTCAGAAGATGGTCCGCAAAAATGGAGGTATTCCGAAGAAGGGCAGCTCCAGCAAGCCAAATGGATATGACTTATGTCATAAGTGCGGGAAGCTAGGGCACTTCATTAAGGATTTCTCTCTCCTCAAGCAAGACCAGTACAAGTACAACATAGACAAAGCTGCCAAGAGGAATCCGGTTCCTGACAAAAGATTTAAAAGAAAATAAGTTGCTGATAATGCTGTGAAACAAGCTCTTGCTACATGGGGAGACTCTTCTAGAGAATCTGGAGAAGATGATGCATAAGGTGACACCTCCAAGATGGCAGTAGAAAGTGAAGGAGCTGATTATGGTTCCATTTTTGCCCTGATGGCAAAATCTGACGATGATGAAGACAATGATGATGATGAGGTAAACTTTTTGGACGTTCAAAGAAATTTGAAGTCTTACTCTCAGAAAAAGCTTATATCTTTGGCTAATGTTTTAATTGATGCTTATCACAGTCTCATTAATGATAGAAATTCACTAACCACGGAACTAGGAGAAATAGAACACGAGAGAGATGATCTAGTGATGGTTGCGGTTAATCTAAGAGAGACCATTGAGAGTTTAAAAAAGGAAAAGGATATTTTGACTGAGAGAAGTACAAACATAGAGCATGAGAGAGATGACTTATTGGTAGAAGTTGTAGACCTAAAGGAAATAATTGAGGAACTTAGAAGGGAAATTAAGGCTATGAATACTCAAAAGGGAAAGGAAGTTGCAAGTGAGGCACACCTTAGGCTTGAAAATGAGCTAAAATCAGTGAAGTCTAGTCTGTGTGCTGAGCTTGAGAAAAACAAACAACTTCAGGAAGAACTAGGTAGAGTGAAGAGTGATCTAGAAAACTCACTCAAGTGGACCTGGTCCTCTGATGCTATCACTGTCTTGTATAAAAACAATGGGGGAAACATGCAAGGGATAGGGCTCCAACGGGAAAAGACTCCTTACAACCCTCATAGCAAGTATGTTACTGTACCTGATAACTGGTTTTGCACTCACTGTGGTAACACTGGACACTTTAAAGAAAACTGTAAGGCTTGAATTCAGTCCCAACAGAAAAATAAAGTGTTTGTTAAAAAGGAACATGGTCCCTCCGTTAAAAAATGTATACTGCCTGCTTGGACAAAAAGAAGTTTAATTCGACCCTTTCCTCACTACAAGGGACCCAAACTTGTTTGGGTTCCGAAGTCTAACCCTTGATTTCTTTGTGTAGGGAGAAGTGAAAGGGAGCAGCCAACAATAGTACATGGATAGTGGTTGGTCGAAGCACATAACTGGAAGCACAAATGATTTCCTTTCACTCAAAGCCCTGCAAGGATGGAGTGTATCCTTTGGAAATGACAAAAAGGGATACATTCTGGGAATTGGAATAATTGGGAAGTCTCTTTCTCACTACTCAATTAAAAATGTGTACTACGTGAATTGGTTGAAGTACAGCCTGTTAAGTGTCTCCCAAATCTGTGACAAGGGAAACAAGAGTGGTGATCTCAGCTGTCTAAGTGTTATTGATGATGATGCTGAACTATAACACAGAAGGCTGGGTCATGCAAGTTTCACATTGCTAAACAAGTTAGTCAAGAAGGACCTGGTTCGTGGTCTGCCCAAGTCAAGCTTCAAGGATCACAGGGTGTGTGATGCATGTGTAAAAGGAAAGCAAGTCAAATCCTCTTTCAAGCCCAAAAAGGAAGTTAGCATCTCAAGACCACTTGATCTCCTCCATATGGATCTATGAGGGTTCCAAGTAGAGGAGGAAATAGGTACATATTTTTGTCATTGTGGATGACTACTCCAGATTTACATGGACCTTATTCCTCAAAACTAAAGATGAGACTCCAGTCGACATAGAGGAACCTGGTCCCTTAATCACAATATTTGAAGCAAAAAATAGAGTTGTGGATGTTGTACATAGAACTCAAGCTGCTGAGGTAAGGAACATGACACATGGATCAAATCTAAAAGAACTTGTATCCTCTCTTAATAAGATTCAGGTGTCCAACTGGAAGCACAAGAGCTCACACCCTATTCAAAAACATAATCACTCTTCTTGATTCAGGAATTCAAACCAGATCAAAGAAAAGAAACTTACTTGCCTTCTCAGCATTTCTCTCTCAAATAGAGCCCAAGAATATCAAGGAAGCATTGAAAGATGCAGACTGGATTACAGCTATGCAAGAAGAGATCCATCAATTTGAGAGGAACAGTGTGTGGAACCTGGTTCCACGACCTACTGACAGAACTACTATAGGAACCAGGAGGGTATTCAGAAACAAACTTGATGAGTTTGGAAGCACGTTTCTAAACTCGACAAGGCTTTGTATGGGTTAAAGTAGGGTCCACGTGCTTGGTATGAAAGGTTGTCAAAATACCTTCTAGAAAATGGAGAGGGAAAATTGACAACACTCTTTTTTTGAAGAAATGAGGAAGCAACCTGCTCATTGTGCAGATCTATGTTGATGACATCATCTTTGGAGCAACAGTTGACTCTCTATGTGAAGAATTTGCAAAACTCATGGGAAGTGAGTTAGAAATGAGTATGATGTGGGAACTGAATTTCTTCTTAGATTTACAAATGAAGCAAACTCCCAAGGGGACAATGATAAGTTAACAGAAGTACATCAAGAAGCTGCTGAAGAGATTTGACATAGAGACATCAAAGATCATTGACACGCCCATCGCCACAGCTACTCGTCTAGACATGGATGAACCTGGTTCCCCTGTAAATCAGACCATGTATAGAGGTATCATAGGGTCACTTCTGTAGCAGACCAGATATTGTTTTTAGCGTGGGTCTTTGTGTCGGGTTTCAATCCAATCCAAAGGAGTCTCATCTGAAGGCTGCAAAAAGAACTCTGAGGAAAAGCATTCCTGGTATGGCATATTTTCTGGGTTCGCACCTAATCTCATGGGGGACAAGAAAACAAAACTCAGTGGCCCTTTCAACTGCTGAAGCTGACACTAGTGCTCTCAATATGGCAAAACATCCAGCTTAACACAAGAGAACAAAGCATATTGTTGTGCGACATCACTTTCTCATAGGCAATGTAGAGAAAGGGCACATATGCATAAAATTCTGCAGCACATAAGATGAAATTGCAGATATCTTCACCAAAGCACTGAGTAGAGAGCATTTTGAAAAGAATCGCTTGGCACTAGGGTTGATGAAATCAAGCTGAGGACTTGGTTCCTCGATGATTAGCTACGGAAGAAATGTACAGGTAAAATAGCTAAAAAGTATTTCCTGGCAAAGTCTAACTCATCTATATATCGTTACAGGTAGACACGCATGACGATTACAGAGCAAACAAGTAGCTAATGCATTACACATTGGTCAAATGATGAGGCTTACATTTGCAAAATCTGTCAGGGAACCTGGTTCCCTTGACACAGATTAGTAGTTCCTCTGTACTCTCATGCACAATTTTTAAACGGCTGAAATGGTGCCACATCATTAAATTGTTAGTTTCTCTCTTTCCCGCTTTTTGAACCCAAGCGTCTCACCTGAAGCGACCCGACTACCCAAAATCGATACCCATTCCTAACCGGTTCCTCACCATTATTAAATAACTCATCTCACAGTCACTCTCATAACTGTTCACATCAAAAAAATCCAAAATTTCTCTTTTCATTCTTCTAACCAAACATTCTCCTCTTCCAACATGTCTGATAATCAAGAAACCCAGAATACTCCAAGCGTCGTCCCCAGTGTGTCTTCATCTATTGAAGCACTAATGATAGAGCCCACACTCCCCACTCTGACTAGTCCAAACCCTAACCTAGAGTCACAACCACCCTCTGCTTCCTCTCCAACCCAGTCGAGTACAGGTTCTCATCGGAGTCTTAAAACTTCGACTCCTAAGAAATTTTTGGTTGCGACCTCTCCTTCTGCCTTGCCGAAAAAATGGTCGAAGAAGTTACAATGGAGGAAGTAGAAAATCAAGAAGTTTCTAGCCAGCCAGTGGAGAAAGATCTGAGAAAGAACATGGTGTGGTTCATACCAGTGATGAATCAACAATAACAACCCCATGCCTTGTTTTTACAGGTAATGCTCCTTATATGCCTTCTAAAGTTAGTTTGGAGTTACAAGAACATGAAGCCAAAGAAAATATGATGTCAATAGCTGCTGAGGGAACTCTGGTTGGAGGTTATGAGGTTGTGTCTGAGTCTCAAGGGGGAGAAAATGGTGCAGAGGTCCAGGGTAGGGAACTAGTGCCTGTCGAAACTTTGGCACCTGACAGTACTACCGGGGAATCAATTGAGGGACATGATCCCTCCGCCCAAGAGGATCCCTCTGCTTCCACTTGGGATAAAACCCTTGGTTCTACACAAGAACCCCATGTCAGTACCGATCTTGTTCCCTCTCCTCATTTCTATGCTGAGCCATTAACAATTGTGGTTCCTGAGATGCGATCTTTGTCTGAGGAGGAGAAGGAGGATAGTGAAGAAAAAGATTATGATAATGTAGCTCTGGCGAACTTTATTAGTGCTAGGAGTAGAAAGGCACCTCCTCAGGGGTCAACGTCTAAGAGACCCATCACGAGGTTGCAAAAGAAGGAAGAACTTGAGTCCGTCTTAAGGAAAAGTAAAAAAAAAAAAAAAAAAGAAGAAGAAGAAGAGGAGATTGGTGAAAGATGGAAAGGTTGTCAATGAGAAGGTAGTGGCTCCTGCACTAATCGTGAATGTGGATGATGAGGTCGAAGAGGAACGTGGTCCCTTGGTTCGTAAGTCCTCAAAGAAATTTACTATTCCAAAGTCCAAGAGGGGGTCATCTGTGAGTGAAAAGGAGTTGAGTAAGGTTGAGGGTGAAAAATCTGGTGAGAAAGAGGATGAGAAAATGGTTGAGGAGTCCTATGAAAAAGTGGCTGAGGAGTCTGCTGAGAAGATCTCCAGGAAATCTGCAGAGAAAGGCAAGAGTGTAAGAAAATCAATGAAAAGGAAGGTTGATGCCAGTGAGGAACCTGGTTCCTCCAAGAAGACCAAGGTTGGTGATACCCAGGACGCTGGCAAGGAAAAATTAAAAAGCCAAAAAGTACTGTGGGGACGTATATAAAGAAGCTGGAGGCAAGGAATGCTATTCTCGAAGGTCAGCTAAGTCAGCTTCAGGAAGCACCTGGTTCCAGCAGTTCTCACAGCACAGAGGTTGCCCGTTTGACCAAAGAAAATGCCGACCTCAGGAAACAGGTTGAGGACCTGAAGGAGAAACTGCTCAATGAGTATATGTCAGCTAATGCTCGAATGGACATTCTTATTAACACCCTTGCCTCTTCATCTAAGCCTTTCCCTTCTAGTGCTCCTTAGAATCATTCCCTTCCAAGTGTCAAGTTCAAGTTATTTTTGTTTCCTGTGTTTGGATATGTTTGATGACTGGTACCTTTTTGTTGTTTTTATTTTGTGGTGATTGTGTATCAATGGAACTGCTCCCTGTTTATTTCCAAAATTAATATATTTCTCGTCCTTTTATTGTGCATATCTTGCACTTCTGCTTGTTTTTAGTTATGATTGTGTGCACACATGTGGCGTGAGTTAACCAAGCTAGGCTTCTTCTTGCTTATTGCTTGCTATTGATCTTTTTATGATACCAAAAGGGAGAAAAATAATTGAGGGAGAACAAGTTGGGGAACAGATTCATGGGGAATACAGGTTATGTGTATGTCATTCTGGTTCTTAGGGGGAACTTCAATTATAAGTTTGTCATCATCAAAAAGGGAGAAATTGATAGGTTATATGTACCTTGTTATATTTTGATGATCTAACAAACTTAATGATAAGAACCAGATAATGAACCTGATACACATCCTCAAGTACTTGAACAACAAATCTCAGTTCGGGGACGTGGTTCAATTCTTCAGAGTCCAAGAAACAACAGGGGGAACAGATCGACATCAGTTCCCTTGCTGACAGTACCAGTCAACTCCCCACAGCTGTAAAGTGACTGCAACTGTTCATCTGCACACACGCAATAGTGTAAACAGTGGAGCAGTCAACTTTATGGGGAATGCCTTTGTACCAAACATGCTTACATCATTCAAGTGAGGTCACTTATGCAGTATTAACATTAAGGAAAGGCAAAACAACACTTGCACACTTCAGAATCGATCAAGATCTCTCTCAAATGGATTGCCAACCTGCAAGTGACCTTCAAGGTGTCAAGAACAAAGCGCAACATAATGAAGGACCAGTTTCCAGCATTGAGTCATCACATATCCCTAGTTGTGTTGCACCTTTGTTAAAGTTCTTCACTTGTAATTCCTACTTAGCTTTGTTAGAAGCAATTGTGTAGGAAACCTTTGTAAATCATAAACTCTTGTGTTTGTGTCTTGGCTAGTTTAGTCGAGTTGGAAGTCTTTGTAATAGAGTTGTTACAAGTTAGTGAGTTGTAAAGTCTTTGTAATAGAGTTATTGCAAAGTGGCTTGTAATAGAGTGTTACAAGTTAGTGAGGGATTAAGAGGTTAATTCCTAGGTTGCATAGGTTGTAATCTAAAAGTTGTTCAGTAGTGAAGTTGAAATCCTACAAGGGTAGGTCGTGGTTTTTAATCCCGTTGAGCTGGGAGTTTTTCACGTAAAATTCCTCTTGTTATTTACCTACTGCAGTGTGCGTGGTTTCTGTGCGAACTTATATCTGTGGGAACCTATAGAGAACCTCGTTCTCTATATAGTTTGGTGGACCCTTACATTCTATGAGAAAGGTGTTGGGCTGTTGACACGAATAACTTTGCAAATACAAATATCAAAACTTAAAAATTTGATTATTTTTTTAGGCTTGAAAAATATAATTCTAAATAAAATTATAACTATAGTCAAATATTTAAAACTTGTAATGAATTAATATTACTACTTTCAATAAAAAAAATCATTTCCTTTAATAAGAATAAATATTAAAATTTTGAATTAACAAATTAAAAAATAAATCACATTCAATTTCTTTCCAAATTCATCATAAGTAAACCCTTTTTTCAGTTGACAAAACTTTTAGATACAAAATTTAGATTTTTTTTATAGGAATAGCATTTGTGGTGGAAAAAATAAAAAAATAATGCAAAATCGATTATAATATAGCAATAAGCATCAACCGCAAAATCCTATAAAACTCTTGAATAAATTCATACATATAATCTCATACATAGAAAGTTAAAAACAAAAAGAGTAGATTAATTAGAATGTAGCGGTTGAATTTATTTTTGTGATTAATCTATTGGAAATAATTTATATGGTATTTCTTATATACTAAAGAAATAGAACAAATTGCATTTTGCTCGTGAGCAAAAAGAAGGCGTCTTCTGTCAATTGAATGAGGTGATTAAGAATTTATATGGGATAGAGTTTCTTTCTTTTTTTGAGTTAGCTAAATAGTATCAACAATTATCATATTTAGAAACTTATAATTTTTAACTTTAACTTTTATTTTATAACTCAACCATAATAATATAATATTTATGTAATTCTTCAAAATATTATATTTATTGTATATGGTAACATGCGCAACGCGCGTACTTTAAGACTAGTACTATATTAAAAGCACGAAGGCCTTTAGCGAAATGTCATTCGCCTTTTTTATTCTTAAAAAATAAATTTCATACTAGATGAAATTGTAATTTCATTATTTCTCTAATATTTAGGGATTTGAAATCAACTAAAATTTAGTTATTAAATATTTTTTATTTGGACTATTTTTGAACTATATAGTAAATTTTAATATGTAGGACTATAAAATTAACTACTACTATAATATTTCCTTTTATAAATTCTGGGTAAAGGAACGGAGAATTTACAACTAAAACCTAATATATAAGTTAATAGAACACTAGGGGTGTGTTTGGTATAATGAAAAATATTTTCCATGGAAAATATTTTCATCCGTGGAAAATATTTTCCAAGAAAATATTTTTTTTGAAAACAAGTAGTAATCTTATTCATTTTCCGATGTTTGGCACGCGTAAACTTCCAAACACATAAACCTCCGAACTCATAACTTTGGAACTTGTAAAATTTCGAACATGTAAACCGAAAGATGAAAAAACTAAAACTGAAAATATATTTTAAAAAAATAATTTTTTGGGGGGGGGGCATGGGGGGGGTGCAGAAAACGAAAAAATAAAAATTTGAAATTACAAAAAAAAAGTTAAAATAAAACTTTTTTTGTGCGGGGGGTTGCAGAAAAACGAAAAAACAGAAATTTAAAATTATAAAATAAAAAGTAAAAAAAATAAAATTATGCGGGGGTGGGGGGTGGGTTTTGGCGGGGTGGGGGGGGGTGCGGAAAAATAAAAAAATAAAAATTTGAAATTACAAAAAAAAAAAAAGTAGTTTTGGAAGGTTGGGTGGGTGGTGACGAAAAAAAAAATTGAAATTTAAAAAAACAAAAGTCTTTTCCGAGAGAGGGTGTGGGTGTGGGGGTGTGGGGTGGGTTGGTGAGGGTGGGGAAGATTGAGAAGGAGTTTTGGAAAATATTTTCCATTCTTTTGATAAGGAAAATATTTTCCTCCCATGGGAGAAAAATGAGTTCATAAGAAAAATATTTTCTAAAATATTTAAACCAACCAAATATGGGATAATTGGAACACACCCTAGGACTCAATTCTTTGTCTTTGGAACTCTACTGCTATGGTTATGGCTTTTTTTCGTCATTTTTCTCGACTAGGTATGTTTTGTCCCTTTTTCTAAAACTCGATGTTTATACTTTTCTTGGACAATTTTTTTCAAGATATAGTTCATCTTCTGCTATGGTTTAATTGATTTATATTTGATTGATATTTATTTATGCTTTGGTCTACATATTGTTGGGTAATATAAAAGATATGCAATATTCTATAACTGGTACATCTTATTCAAAAGTCACATTGTTCTATTGGTTATTGACTATCTTTGATAGTTTGAAAATATTATTTTATTTTATTATCTTGGTGATTAGCTCTTCTTAATTGAGTTTGGAAAACTATTGTCAAGTTGGGAGATAGAACAATGGACACTTCAGTGCTACTTAAAGTTGTGGAATTCAAACCCGATAGGAACAATGATAGATAGATAGATAGTGGTATGAGGTTTTGACTAGAATGCTAAGCGTTACCAAAATATCAGGATGGCATGAGCAGTAATGTTGCAGAAATTTATCGGCCAACTCAGTAGCTCGAATCACGGCTTTGGTATGTGTTTTTTTTAACTAGAAGTAGCTCCGCCGCTAATTTTTTTTTTACATATACCATTATGTAATTTTTAAAAGTTTATCCTAATGATATTCAGTTGGGTAAATTGATTTGAGATTCTTGACCCCAATAGAGACTAAGTTATTATCCTTAATTTTTAGGGCGTCTCTTTTGTCTTACTATTTTTAATTGGGTTACTCTACTCACTCTGTAATCTATATCCGAAGAAGAGGGCCAGGATCTTGTAAGGGATGCAGCATGCTGTTTGATACATAATTGATACATATATAAAATACGTTGTCTGCACCTTAATGCTCTATAGTGATTTTTCCAACTGGATATAAAACTTAATCTAATTGGCAATGTTCGCCACCCTAGTTTCTCTAACATAGAGCTTATTTGGCCAAATTCTCAACAAAAAAAAAAAAATCGTTTTTTGAGTTGTTTATAATTTCTATAGTATTATTTATTGATAAAAGAAATAGAACAATTTATTTTTTGCTTGCGAGAAAAGAAGATTTCTTGATTTTGTTTGTATCTTCTAAAATGAACTTAAGATTAGAGATTGTGAACTTATATTATTATTGTTCTTTTATTGAGTTAGCTAAATAAGATCAACAATCACCATTTTCAACAACTAATATTTTTTAACTTCTATTCTATAACTCAAACGCAATTCGTTAATATAATATTTATGTAAATTTGTTAAAATTATCCATTCACTAAGACAGAGTACACGCGCAACGCGCGTACACTAAAACTAGTACTATATTAAAAGCACGAAAGCCCTATCGAAATGTTGATCGACTTTTTTATCCTTCGTAATTTCACTCTACTTCAGATAAAACTGTAATTATAACCCTAATAAAAAAGTTTTGGGGCAAAAACTTAACCTTTATAGCCCCCTTTTGTAGGGTACGACTTCTTTATTTAGGTGTAGGATTCAATTTAGCTTTAGGATTCTTTTACATTATGTCTTTCAAGTTTAGGATTCACTTTAGGTTATGTTAGGTTTGGGATTCTCAACAATTTTAATATCACTTTAGGTTTAGGATTCTTTTTATCGTAGTTTTCCTTTTTTCAAAATAATCGGTAGTTGAACAAAGCAATTGTCTACTTTCTCCACAAATATGGTTTATGCTTTCTCCACAAATTTGTTCAATTTAAATTTCTGGCTGATCGAACAAAGCAATTGAAGGTCAAGAATCTATCAAGTATTTTGACAGTTCTTTATCAATGGTTAGTTGAATTACTTGTGAGTTATGTTATTTGCCTGCTTACATACCGTAGTTATTTATTAGTACAATAGAAGAATTCTTTTATATTTTATTTTCTTTGTTAATATAATTATCTTCTCATGACAGTACGATTAACATTGTGAATCTTATTCATGCTTCCACCGTTTATTTCTTTAATTTGATAAGTAAAATTCTTGTGGATGAAGAGATCTAGGGAAATTAAACTTATCAAAATTGATTTTCCCCTTTCCTACAATTCCAGGAATTAAAGCATGTTTAATACAATGCTTGGTGTCATTATTAAATGCCTGATTATTCTAACTTTCATGAAATTTATCTATAGAGTGATGCCTTAATATTTATGATATAAGGAGTATTGTTTGGCTTATTATTACTAAAAAATATTGTGTACATACATAATACATTATGTGATTGACAACAAAAAGCTTACTTTTGAATATGAAGAGTTTGGTGCAAGTTTGAAGGAGCTCAACGTTAGTTTCAATGGACTTTGCGTAGTGCCGGGAGCCTAAAATTTCCACTAAGAGAAGTTAAAATAAAAAAAGTGAATACACTAAGATGTTAAGGGAATTCAACATATAATATATCTATATATATATTTTTTACTTATTTACGTGGTGTAATTTTTCTCAAAGGGTCTCGATAGACAATCCTTGGACAAGAGTGACTCCATAATTGAACCTTGAGAAGTTTGAAGTTGGGCATGAGTGAGCTCTTTCAGAACTCACTTTAGAGATCTCACATTTACATCTTGGCATTTTACGAATACTTCCATAGTTGTTCTTTACCAATTTATCTATTTTTAAGATGAATATCACCTATGTATGTTTAATTGCTTACTTTGCAGGCTATTATTTTGTATCAGTATTATAAGCACAATAAACTATTTTTGTTTCTTTTGATTTTATTTGTAACCACTTTAAGCACAATAAACTATTTTTGTTTCTTTTGATTTTATTTGTAACTCCTTTGTGGCACTCTTAAGGGATCACAACTACCAATTAGAAAAATAATAGAGATAATTTTTATGAATTAACTTAACAGAACGATAAAATAAACGTGACAATCTTCTTGCTTTAAGTCCTGCTATTTTTCAGTATTCAGAGATATTAGCTAACCAGGATCAAGATTAAACATTTTTAGAAACTTATTAATATTTTGTTAAATATAGTGTATGTTATTTTCAAACTTTGGGATATAATATTCATTATTTTTAAGAGCTTGTATTATTTTAAAATTATATTTTATAATCCATTCATATATTACCCATTCACATTGTTTAAAAATACTAGTGTGATTTTTAAAATTTTATATTCATTAATATTAGGTACACGCGTAATACGCTTATCCTAAAACTAGTAAAATATAAATTGGGGATGGGCTTTTTGATTCTGAACTTGCCAAGGGTAAATCAATGCAATAGTATAAGGTTAGGAGTATTATTGGACGGATATTCAAATGGAGGTTATATTTAAATTATTTCGAATAATATAGGAATATATTTAACCTTTTTCCGTTTTTTATAACTCACGTAGATATGAAATCTGTTATGTGCCGGAGACTAGTTAACTTAAATCCGGAACATATAAATATCAACAAACAATTTAAACGGAAAGCAAATTTTCATAGGGGTAAAAATGGTGGCATTATCGCTGTACAAAGGAAACCTCCACAGAGTACCCGAAGCTCCACGCCGATGGCTTATGCCAACCCCCAAAATCTCCCTCAAGGATTTCAGAATTCTCCTCCGTCGCCGGTCCCGAGCCCTCTCTCGCCTCCTCACTACCACCACTCCTCCCGACGCCGTCACCGCTGCTACCACTACCACCACCACCACCTACAACCCTAACCCTAAAACTGAGTCCAATTCCAATTCTCAGGATGAGGTTCCTTCTTTGGTCCCAGTAAAGGCCGAGAAGGAAGAGGAGGTTCAAGGAGAGAATGGGAAATTGTCGGAGCAATTGGTCGATGCGTCTGATGTGGTGGTTGAACCTAAGCTTGAGGTTTTGGAAAACGGCGAGAAATTGGAGGTTTCGGTGAATCCCCCTAGATTCGAGGTATTGAAATTTACATGCAATTATTGATTTTATTTGTTTGTAATGGTATCATCTATGTAATTTTGCTGGGTTTTTAGTTAAAAATTGCTTATCTCTTGCACAAAGTGCTCCTCTGCATTTTATTTTTGTTTAGTTAAAAAGGGCTCCTAGCTAAGTCAGGGGTGAAGTCGGTGTATACCTTACACAGCTTTTCCCCATTTTGCTTATTATCCGAGTGGAGGTTGCAATATGCCACGATGTAAGGATGTATCATGTAGCAGATGATTTGGAAGAGTGTATGCTATATGTGTAGTAGGTTTAAGTTTAATATTTTTGAGCTGAAGCTTCATATACCGATGAGAGATGAGGAGTTATATTTGGTTGATGATTGGGATAATTTAATTAGATTTTGGCAAAATTCTCCATTAAGAAATTAATGGTTGTTGGAGAATGGTGAATGCCATATGCTACATCAGATTTATGGAGATGGGGAGATAGTAGGGATGGCTTATTCGCAGTTAAGTCTAATTACGAGAGTTTGTTAGTGAGGCAGGAGTTGACTTCCCATACCTTTCTACTGTGTCCCCTGCGTGCCTAAAATGGCATGTCTCTTCGCGTGAATTGGCAGCAAAGGCAGTAATACCTACGGCGGAGAACTTTAGGAAGAGGAGGATAACCTTTGTTAGTTGGTGCTTCATGTGCAGATGTTTGGATGAATATGACAATATGCAGACCATCTCATGAAGAGAGAAATAGGAGAGCATTTGAAGGGTTAAGAATGAAGTTGTAAAATTGAAAAATAATCTCGTGTCTAGTTTCTCTTTGGTGCACCATGAGGTTCCTATTGTATAGAAGATTGGATATCTTTTGTAGAGAACCATATTTTGGTATAGGTTTCTCTACCTTTTGGTATGTGGTTTGGTATACAGTGGTTTCCCATCATTAATAATATGATTTACTTCATCAATAAAAAAAATGGAGAAATGGTGAATTAAATTTCCCTATTGAATAAATGCAAGCTGAATAAAGTGATGATGTGTTGAACAGTGCAAAGGCAGAAAAGCTCAATAGTTCTGCTAATGACTTCCTTTTTGTCTGCATCCTTGCTTGTTGTCCATTGGCATCTTTGTTCTTCTCTTACGTCTGATTTATGCATTCATTTATCTGTATTTTACATGTAATTTGGCAGTCAATTCTCTTCTAAAAAACACAAAATTAATTAGCCTGGATCTCTTTTCGTGGCTCGTTGGAGATTATAGTAATTTTTTCATCTTTATGTCTGAATATGTCCCAATTCCAAAGGGATATGAAAAAATATATGATTATACATTATGTTTGTGATCAGAGTTAACTATAAATTTGATGCATAATTTTGAATAAGGACCACCTCCAAATTGTTTCCACTGAATTCCATTTCTTAGCTTTTAAAACTTTTTTGATCACTCTCTTTGGCAGACGAGCAACAAAGAGGATGCAGCAACTGATAAAGGGAAAAGAAAGAAGGAGATTGAGGACAAATTACAGATTTTGAATACGAAAAAGCACGGTTTGGTACAATTATTAAAACAGGTGATCTTGGTTAAAAACAATCCCTGGGGAAATGGAAACTTTTACATGAGGCCTATCTTTTAATTATTCTGAAAATCTGTCAAATTGTGTATGGACCTAGCATGATTATTATTTGGTCACGATTATTGTTTTTTTTGCAGATTCTGAATGCAGAAGAGGAGCTAAAGAGACGGAGCATGCAAGGTATGGCAGTTCGGTCATCACTCCCGCTTCAAGTGGATACTACAAATGACAGTGGATCTATGACTAGACTAAACACACCTAGAATGGGCTCGGATGGAAACCTCATTGGCGAGATGGATGGAGAAGGGGGTGATGATGCTTCCAATCAGAACATGCTTTCTCGGAATTTGCTTCGTATGAGCAGTACATCGCCATCTTCAGAGTCTCAACTCAGGAAGACCCCCTACAATGTGGTAATTGCCCTATCTACTGCTTGAACTATTACCTTTAGCCTTTCTTTTGTGGCACTAACACCAGGAGTGGAAAAAGAGTTTTAATTTTGTTTCTAATTATATTTTTCTGGCAAAAGTTCCAAAACTTTTAAGTAAAGTTGATAGCAAGAAAAGAACATTCATCTGTGCAAGTTATCAGTAGAACGCAATATTACGGCCTAGGTTGTTTCTGTTTTCAATCAAAATGTCTACATCTACGTTGTGAACTAGTAAATTAGAGGCATGCATTTAAGGGGTAAATTTCACAAATGGTCATATAACTATGATTTTTTTTCACCAAAAGTTATATAACTTTGTTTTCTCACACAAAAATCATATAACTATGACTTTTTTTCATCAAAGTCATATAACTTTGTTTTCTCACATAAAAATCATAAAACTTTCACTAACTCACACAAAAATCATAGTGGTCGAAAAACAAATTTTTCGGTAGTATTTTCTTATTTTACGTTTTTTATTTTTTATTTTCAATCTAATAAATAATTATCCAGTTAAAATAGGAGAAATATGAGTATATTTTTAGTCGTTCTCAAAAATAATAGCCGATAAAATATTTTTTTATATATATGTGTATTATATACATATAATATACACATTCTATATATATTTTGGCTAGCAAATGTAATTAGTTTCGGCCGGCCTATTAATTTATATTTTTTCCTTAAAATAGGAATGACCCAACCCAGCCTGACCCAATACCCATATATGTAAGTTAAAATAATACTAAAAGTGAATTCTCCCCCCATAAGAAACTTAGTTCGGAATGCATGAGATTCTGACAAAAAAATAAGGAAATAAAAGGTATAATTAGAGAGCACTTGAAATAAAACTGCTATCGATTTGAATAAAAATCTTGAAAAGAAAAATAAAAGATAAAAGTATTATGTTTTGAAGGATTTACTATTCACTTTTAGTATTATTTTAATTTTTATACATGAGTATTGGGTCGGGTGGGCCAGATCGGGTTGGCTCATCCCTATTTTAATTGGATTATTATTTATTAGACTGAAAATAAGAAAATAAAAACCACAAAATAAGAAAATACTACTGAAAAATTATATTTTTCAATCACTATGATTTTTGTGTGAGTTAGTAAAAGTTTTATGATTTTTGTGTGAAAAAACATAGTTATATGACTTTGGTGGAAAAAAGTCATACTTATATGATTTTTGTGTGAAAACAAAGTTATACGACTTTCGTGAAAAAAAGTCATAGTTATATGACTATTTGTGAAATTTACCATGCATTTAAGTCCTATTGGATAAAGTTACTGTTTTTCTGGAAGTAGGCTATGTCTTAGCTCCACATTGGATTGCTAGCTTAACTATTCTTGGGTGAAAGTTTTTGTTTTTAAGATCTCATTCTGACTCCTAAGTGAGTGAATTGCAACACTTATTTTAATCAAAGTGAATGATTCACAACAAATTTTGATAGTCACGAGTGAGATTTGCTTTTGGTGGAATGGTCAATCTTTGAGTGATTGTGTTATGTTGATCCCATGTAAATGGTGAGTCGGCTTGGCTTTTGTACTTCCAACTGTCCATACTTGGCAATATAGCTTCCTCTATGCTGACGCTATTACTGTTCAGACTCCAGAGCAGTGGCGAAGCCACATGGTTGACCACCCTTCGTCGAAAAATTATACTGTGTATATAGATAAAATATTACGTTTCAAATTAATTAGCCAAACACAAATTGTTTCTCACCAAAAGTACTTTTGAGTAGAAAAAACACTTCTCAAAATAAGCTGATTTTTGCAGCTTGGCCAAACAGGCTATATGACTTCCTTATCAAAATATTATCCCATGTTATGACTTGGGTGCTTGTTAGTAGTAACTTGTCTGCACGAATCTAAAGCATTTATGACTTTAGTTTTCAGCTATCACATTTTCTTGTTTTTTGGACTTCCATGTACGGGTGTTCGTCAGTTTGTACGGTACGATGTTTAGACATTTCGGTTCGGTATTTTCAATATTCGGTTTCTTGAAATGCTATACCAATACCATACCTAATTAAATTCGGTATGGTTCAGATTTTCTCCTTTCTGTTTCGGTTTATTCAGTTAGGTAACTTCGGTTTGTTCGGCTTGAATATAAACTAGTGCCCATAAACTGTAATATTCTTAATTAAAGTACTCACAAATACAAAGATCAAAGTGTTGTAAGCTCACCTGATTGCTCACAGAATCTTTATCCAAAATCAGCAAGTATCAACCCATATAGAGAAAAGAAGTATATAAACGAATAAATTTGATAATTGAAAATGTCTTGGTACTTGCTGAACTTAGAGAATACAACAAGGACTAATCCAACATATGCAATAATACACGAGTAAGAATTACCTTAAAACCGTAGAAATATTACACTTAACTGTTTGGCAACCCGAAGAGTAAGAGTCAGAATATGTAGTCTACCTTGTTCCTGCATTTTCGAAAGAAGTACATGGGTTTTATTATCGGTATTTCGGTATTTTTTTTTAAAAACAAATACCAAATTTTATTTAAAAATTTAAACCAAACACCAAAATTTTCGGTTTCGGTATTGTAATTCAGTATGTTGGTATTATCAAAAGAAAGGGAGAGGAAGTCTGTAATGAGGACCGGCATAGCTGGGAGCAATAAATGCAAAGGGAAAGACAATGTTTTTTGTTTCCTCGGAAGCAATAGTCTTTTCGAAGTTCTATAAGAGGTGTTGTACATCTTCAAATTACCTCCTTTTTTTCCTTTCTTAAAAAAGACCTTTTGGAATTTATTATTGATAATGAGGACAATGTGGAGAGGTACAACAACGCCACATTCTCTTAATTTTTCTAACCTAGAACAGTGTTGTCAAAGGCACGCTTAAAGCACGCTTAAGCCCTGAAGCGAGGCTCAAAACATGTTGAGCGCTTCGCCTCGCTTTGTGAGCGCTTCAGTGTCGCATCAAGGCTCTAAGACATACTTTTCCTTGCCAATGAGTGTGATCCTGAAAAGGCGACACTAAACAATTGATATTTCACTTTATCATATTCTTTTTCCAATTTCTTTGTCCGTATATTTATTATTTATGCTTATAATTATTGGTCTTGCACTACATATACCTATTTTTACTTTTTCTCCAGTTGCGCCTTTTTATATAAAAGCCCACGCTTTATTTGCGCTTTGCGCTTAAAGCCCCAATGGACCTTAGACTTTTTTTGCACTTTTCGGCTTTGATAACACTGACCTAGAAACATGTCTATAGGCATATCAAAATTTGTGTTATTATCCAACGAGAGCTGAACTAAGGAGCCCATATTGAACTTCTATGGAAGAACGTAAAATTTTGTTACAACTGTGGTCCACCTCTAACTAACTTAGAGATGTTCTTACTAGTGATTGCCACTTGTTGGACTTGGACCTTGCAATGATCAATGATGTTACTTTGCGCATGTGCATAATCAAGAGTCGTCTGGTGCTTTGTCAAAGGAAAGACGTTATTAAATATATATCACTGTTGTATCAATGAGGAAGTATATGTGTTCTTTTACCTTGTCATACTAGTTCTAATGTCTAAACCCAAAGAAACTAAAAAAATAATCTGTGAATATTTTCTTCACCGCAAGCTGGGGGGGAGATTACTAGAGTGATATATCAGCCAGTGTTTTAAAAGGTGTTTTCGGGGCGAGGCGCACCAAAAATGCCCCGAGGCCATGGTGTGGGGCGAATGTCTCAAGAGGCGTACGTCCAGGCGTTTGAGGCACTTTTTTTAGCGAGGCGTAAGCCCCAAAGACTTTTTCAGATTAAAACAAAATTTGTTGAATAAGTCCTTCATATAATACCCAAATTCTCAAAAGTCAGCTTGGTAATTACTCAAAACTTTTAAAAAGGAACTCAAATGTATTACTCCCTCCGTTTTAATTTATGTGAACCTGTTTGATTGGGCACGAAGTTTAAGAAAAATGAAGATTTTTGAAATTTTTGGTCCTAAACAAATCAAAAAGGGGCCCAGAGTATTTGTGTGGTTATAAAAGCTTCTCATTAAGGGTAGAATTGTAAGTTTAAACTAAATTGTTTCCAAATTTAGAAAGGGGTCATTCTTTTTGGAACAGACCAAAAAGGAAATAGGTTCACATAAACTGGAACGGAGGGAGTAAATTTAAAAGTCAAGACCTTTTTTATTGATTGAATCCCTAATTCATGGTCTTATCCAATTCTTTATCTTGTCCGCTAGTCTGCTAATATCTCCCAAAAGCAATAATTCTTTTTTACAAATACAAAGAGCTCCATTCCCCTTCATAGCAGCAAGTTCAAAGTTCAAATTGCATGTTAGTCATCCTTTTTGTTCCTCCATGTAGAAAACTTTATTCTTTTAGACTCAAGTTATTTGTGCTTGTAAGTAGCGTATAATAGATTGTTTTGACTAATTTCTGTAGAGATGGAGCGCGCACACACACACACACACACACACACACACACACACACACACATATATATATATATATATATATATATATATATATATATATATTTCACATATTTATGCAATTTACCTGTTTATAAATATTTACTGTCATTATATTATTTTATAAAATATTAAAAATTAAATATCTATAGGGCTTACGCCCCGTGCCTCGGGGCTTACGCCTCGCTGAGGCATATGTAAAACGCCTCGCCTTACGCCCACGCCTTTTAAAACATTGATATCAACCTTTAACCACTTTTCCTTAAAGGATGATGCGAAATTCTCAATTCCTTTTATTTGTAAATAATAGAGTTCCAGATCAAGATCACGCATACTTTTCATGACAAATTGCTTTATGAGGAAGGCTGCTGATGCTACATTAGACATAAGTTGCTTATTTCTGGTTTTGACAAAGAGACCTTTTTTTTCCGGCTTATACATAAACCAGCAGATTACCCTAGAAAGTAGAAACTACTGTAGAAGCTGATTATCCACAATAAATAAAATTTTGGGACTCTTTTGTTTATTTTGATACTTGTTATCAGTTGCCTATTTGAGGTCAACTTTTGTGTATTGGGGTAAAATGGTAAGGAAAGGTGATAGCTATAAGAAAAAAGATTAAAAGAAGAAGACCTAATCTTCTCATACACCAGTTTGGCTGAAGTGTTGATGAACTGGTTTTTAATCTGATTCACTAAGAGTAAGCTTGGTGTGATTATTTTCCTTCTGCAATAACTCAAATTTTCAATGGCGCTTGTTACTTGATCAAATTAATGTGCCCAGGTTATCTCATAACTTGAAGAGTATGTAATACTCCAGGTTAAAACATCCATTTCACTTGCTGCTTATTTTTCCAGGTTCCTCTCGCTTCACGATCTTTTGGAGTTACTGGTAGTCCTTCAAGGTTTGCACCTCCGGGTCAGCAAGGACAACCTTCAAATCTTCCCCCAATGTCCTTATCTGGAACAAATTTAGTTGCCTCCTCTCCTTCGCCTGCAGCATCAGGCGGTACTTCAGTGTTTAGGGATCGGTTTTCTAGCCCATGAGATTAGAAGTTATGTTGGTTGTTTTTACATGTCAAGGTGCCCTATTCAAACTGGCTACTTATGAAGCTATAAATCATTCTGGAATTCCAAATAGCTCATTTACTGGAAGGGTAATAATCAAGATGCAGTGTCAAGGTCCGATGCCTTCTAGTTGGAAGAATATAGTATTGCCATTCCTTTGGTCAGCTGTGCGTGTCCATATGATTCTTATGAAGTTGCCCTGATTAAGGTTAGTGTATTCTGTAGCAAGATGAATATTCAGTTCTTAAAGGTGTGATGTGAAGAAATGAATACCGTGTACATATCTAATTATTCCATTTTGCTTTGAGTTAATGGTTAAGTCTTAAATTTCTTTTGCGTTGAGGCGATGTTTTATTTGTCATGGCTGTGCGATTCCCTTCTCAAACAAGGTGACCTCATTCAGATTTCAATGCCTTTTCTCAAAGATCCCTTTTTAGGATTTATGAAATGCTCCTGATGAAGTATGTTACTGGTGTGTGATTCTTCCTGAAATTTGGCAGAACATAGTAAATAAATGTAACAAAGACTGAGAGTAGGATCTGACACCACGTGATCTTGAGAAATGGGAACGGGGTTCTGGTTGGAGTCCGGAACCAAAATAATGTATTTTTGGACTCAAAGGCACAAAAATAAGTGGAAAAAAGTGTTAGTGACCAAAATACATATAACGTCCTTTTAAAGGGTGCTATACTTTAACGCCCGCCTTAATAAACGGCGCTATACCTACATAATAAATCGTCCCTTTTCCTTCCCCATCAAACCAGAACTCCCCCCTATTAAAACTTAACTTAAAAAAATAGGCGGTCCTCCATTAACGACCAAAAAACCTCGAGTGGAGTTTACCCGTCCCACAAAAAGTAAAGATTCTCAGTCCCACATCCTAGCTAAGGCGTTCTCTTGTTGTGAGTTGCTCGTTTCGGCTCTAAATCGCCAAATCTTCAACTTTTCAAAAACCTTAAATCGAGGTATTCCGACTTAGTTTTTGTTGAAACTCGTATAAAAAAAATGCATATTAGTTATTTTTAATGTGTTCTATGTTGTTTTGTGATTGTTTTGCGATTTAACTATTTTGTTATTTTTATCCGGACTATGATATTAGTGTGCTAAAAAATTAGTAAAATTGAGAAATTATTATTAGTTGTTAAAAAAAATATTAATAAGTTACTTTTTACTGTGGTATATGTATTTTCGTGAATGTTTTGTGATTAAATTTATTTGTTGTTTTTATCTGGTTTTGATTATTTATTTGCTTAAAAACTAGCAAAATAGATAAATTGTTACTTTAGTTCCCTCTAGTGGTATCTTGTGGCCTAATGTAGTGCTTTATTTGTAATGTAATGCCCTTTTAGCGTCGTAAAATTTAGTGCCCTTTAGCGCAATATCCTTGTAGTTATTGAAATTAATCATTTAAGTATCTATTATACCCAAAAATATGTCAAAATAACTTATAGTTCAAATACAAACTCTGTCCAATTCTAGTCAACGATCGTAAGAAAATAACATGAGAAACCAACAATATTTTCTACAAACATATAAAATAATAAAACTAACATGTAAAATGATAAACTAACATATTAAAGTTAAATAATGTAATTAATCTTGTTTAATTTACAGTAGACGACATGGAGGTTCCGCCTTTGCATCTCGGACCTGCCAGCCTGGAGCTACTGTTGTTACAGAGCAATCATAGGTCGTCCCACATATGGGAGGGACAATTACTGGCCCAGACGTTCCGCGCCAGGAGAGTAGACGACATGTGAGGCTTTCTCAGGGACCACCCTCTCCATCCCTGTATAGTCAGACGCCTCCAGGATACGGGTTTTTATAGGATTGTGGAGATCGGCCGGCTGCAGCTCGATTGGTCGTTGATCACGGCCTTGATAGAGCGGTGGCGATCGGAGACGCACACATTCCATTTGCCCATTGGCGAGGCCACCATCACGCTGCAGGACGTGGAGGTCATGTATGGGCTGCCCGTTGATGGACACCCTGTTGCTCTACCGTATGCCATGAGAGAGCAGACAAGTTTGCAGTACCTGGACATGCTGCAGCAGCTCACCAGTTTACAGCCACCGGAGGAGACTGCACTGGTTGGGGCCAGTCGTCTGCAGTTGACGACTGTCCGACAATATTTGGAGGTATTGTACCCTGACATCACAGACGATACATCGGAGCTTCATATTCACCGGTACACGAGGTTGCTGCTACTCCTTATGTTTGGAGGGGTTTTGTTCCCGAACACTTCGGGGAACCTAGTCATCTTGAAATTTCTTCATCATCTTGAGCGGCTAGATGATTTACCCCAGTACAGCTGGGGTGCTGTTGTTCTCGGCTACTTGTACAGGCAAATGTGCCGAGCGAGCATGGGCACCCAGCGTGACGTTGCTGGATTTTTGCCGCTGCTACAGGTGAAAACATATTCGAATACTCTATTCATTATAACATACCCAGTAAAAATATACCTTAAATTTTACGTCCACTTTGTATGTTAGGTTTGGGCCAGCGAGCGGTTCTTATAGTTGCAGCCACCTCTACCACCATTAGCTCCGGGTGCACCACCTTCGTTTCTGCCTCTAGCTAGGAGATGGGCTGATAGGCGGGGATATGGACGAGAGTACGAGGCTTGACATAATCTCCCCTTGTGCAGGGATTTGTTGGATTTGCTGGAGGGCGCATAGGTAAATGTATACCTAAGTTTACTTGGCATAGCTTCATATGTGTTGCGTATACTCACGTTTTCTGTTGTTACTTAATAGTTCATTTGGAGGCCATACAACGACGAGCTAATAGCTGGTTTGCCCGATTATTGCTCGGTCAGCCGAATTATGTAGAGCTCTTCCATCCCGTTGATGTGCCTTGATATTGTGGAGCATCATGCCACCGAGCGAGTACTTCGCCAGTTTGGCCGCCCGCAACTTGTATCGCCACCGCCCGCCTGGCATATCACACATTACCGGCGGGATGATCGTTCCAGGGTGGACCAGACATATATGACATGGCTAGAGGCGCAGATCGATACTTAGGACCAGCGACATGACCTGATTCCTCCCCCTCCACCTGACCGGACGGAGACTGAGCATGATTATATGGGCTGGTACCGCAGCGTTACCCGACTTTTCGTCGGGAATCCCATTTATCACGCTGGCGGTCGGTACGTTCCATACGCCGGGAGGCATGAGGCACTGGTATGTTATTTGGTATACTTACTTATAACGTTAACTTAGCGTTCCGTAATTTATATTTTACATGTTGTGCAGGCTATTGGCCTACATCTGTTCCACCAGTTAGGACTGCAGATGTAGCAGCATACCGGCGAGGGAGCAGCCGCTTTGCACGAGTATGGCCGGCAGGTTACCGATCTGGCTTCCCGGACGTTGAGGCGAGCCCGAGATGATGAGCGATTAGGATACGAGACTGAGTATGTGGCGCCAGAGCAGTACCATCGTGGGCCACCAGTGGGGCCGGAATGTGGTCGATGTGGCAGGCGTGCCCCACGGGGTAGGGGTGTCCCACGAGGTCGTGGGGTTCGGCGAAGAGGTGGTCCCCAGCGAGGGGGCGTTGAGGCACCTGTTGAGGATATTGGAGTTGATCAGCCGGGTGACCTCTATGAGCCAGACCACTCTCACAATAGTATGCCGTCATTCAGCCTTCAGCTTCAGCTCATTCCAGGGACTTTGCAGGTGACCCCGTCAACTCCATTGTTGATCACGGGCACGTGCATTATGCGAGAGGATTGAGATCATTATTTTCCTGATCTTCCAGGCCCATTGACCGTTGCTGATGATCGGCCGACACGAGATGTGGATAGTGGGCGCCGACTGAGTTATGGCTCATCATCGAGGGATCCTGGGGATCTTTCACAGGCGCAGGTATGTTTGTATTACTATTACATTTAAATTTGTTTTTATCTCGTTGATTAGCCATAAATATCTTTATATTTTTTTTATTAAGGCTTCATCCTCGCCCGTCACGGAGGCCACTTTGTGCGATACTGACATGGCTGCGACGAATGATTATATTTAGGAGCCCGACGAGACCATGGTAAGACAATTTAAATTTTTGTGACTTAACACGTACATTACAAATATATATTTTCATATACTGAAATATCTTATTATTCTGTAGGTTACTGCTGGACAGATGACCCCTTCTACCGAGCCTGCCAGCCCTACTAACGATCATGCTGCAGCGCATCCTCCGATAAAGAGACGACGTGATGAGGATGATCCTGATAGCGTAGCCGGGCGGGATGGGATGCGCCTCAGGCCAACGACTGCATTAAAGCATACATGATGTGGGACACATTTTTTTTTTTTGTATTTTATGTACATATGACATTCAGTAAATAATTGCAACAATTTTTATTGTTTACATTATATGCACATTATATTTTTATTTCTCTGGTTTTTCATTATTTTAATACTACAACACAAACAAAAACATAGCAATTTAACATAATTTAAATTCAGTACAACTAATGAAAATACATGACACGGAAAACATAAAGATTAAATACTACACTCAACACATACATGTGTTTGTTTAGTCACTATCGCCTATTATTCTCTGCTCCAACCACTTAAATTTCTCTTCCATTTTATTTTTTTCTTCTTTCGCCTCTTTTAGTTTCTCTTGCAATGCCGCAATTTCTCATTGCATTTCAAAGATCTGGCATTGGTATTCACTGTTCATATTCCAAACATGATTTATAGTATTTCTAGTTAATGGGTTCATCATACAATTCCTCAAACATACAATGATTTCCGTCATTGCGTTCAAACTATAGACACATCCAGTATTTGCGCCCAACATTACCATCAGACCAACATGCCTTCATAATCGTACGTTTGCCACAATTGCACCTTGGTTGGTCATTGCGTCCAGACATTTGTTAATGCAAGAAAAATAAAAAATGTATGGAAAGTTTTACTATTTGTTATAGTTAAGCGCAAATAATAATTAAAATGCGCTAGTTATTTCACCGCACTATGCTTCGCGTGTTAAAGATTCTTTCGGGTACAATACAACTTTTCCAGAAGATAGCTTTTGCAGGCGAGCAACTTTTCAGGTCGTCAAGACAACACACATAACGTAGTATTTAACCGCGCTATGCTTTGCGTGTTAAAGATTCTTTTGGGTACAATACAACATTTCCAGAAGATAGCTTTTGCAGGCGAGCAGCTTTTCAGGTCGGCAAGACAACACACATAACGTAGTATTTAACAGCGCTATGCTTCGCGTGTTAAAGATTCTTTCGGGTACAATACAGCTTTTCTAGAAGATAGCTTTTCCAAGCGAGCAATTTTTTCAGGTCGACAAGACAAATATTTTTTTGAAAAAATGGGTTTGTGTTAGATTGTTGTACTGAAGTATTAATGTTAAATATCAATAAGATTTAACAGCAATGGAAATATAATTTTATTTCATACATTCTGCAAGATAAATAAATACATACACTTATTACAACCACATTATGGAAACAAAACACTATGTGTATCCTTGATAGTTGGGTACATTAGATGAACTTCCACTAGGAGCTGGATTGCCACCGCCACCCAAACCAGCTGAAGGACATTTACGACGGTCGTGTCCTGTTTGCGAGCATATGCCACATTTGCGCGCATAAACGGTATCACCAACATCCATTTGGTTCCGTATACGCGTTCTTTTTTGCACTTGTCGCTGATGCAAAAACTCCTTGTTATACCATTTTAAATGGTTCCGGCGACCAATAATACTCAACACCCATTGGCTGCAACTGCCCACTATAGGTGTTTAAGTATGCAACAACACTATATTCTTTATCAACGTAGTTGGTTGGCCCTAAACCTGTATGTTGAAAGTACTTGATGGCATGTGAGCACGGCATGTGATAGATGGAACATTTCCCACAAGAGCATAACCTTCTGGATTTATTTATGGTGTGTGTATTATTCCCCCGGTTGTGATGGATAGCAATGCGAACTTAAAAAATATTTGGCTCGTTGCAATACTGCAAAAATTAATGCCGATGTGCTCGCTTTCTGTATTTCTCAAATCTTTTTATTGGTATTGGCATAAATTCAACACCCCTTTCCATCAATGATGATGCACCTGTAGCCCTTTCAACAAACCTCTATGCCATAAACTTGAATGATATTTGCACCATGGCAGTGCCAGGCAATCCCCGTTCAGACTTCAATAACCCGTTGAAAGACTCTGACACATTTGTAGTCAGAATTCCCCATCTTCTGCCACCATCCGCATGCAAAGTCCACTTGTTAAGCTCATTTCGCATCAACCAATGATAGGCTCCCTCGTCTTCCTGCCTGATAGATTCCATGCGCCTCCTGAATTTACACTCTTGGTGATATGTTGCAGCCATCCACATTAAATCATGCAAATTCTTGTTGGGATATGACTTTTGGAAATTGGCCTTCAGTTGCCCCATACAGTAACAGTGGTAGGCATACGGTTCCTTCCATGCACGCAAATTCTGTACAGAACTTAAAATACCATCATGCCGATCAGATATTAGACAAATACCTGAACGCTGTTTGATAACGTGCTCTTTCAAGTGGTTCAAAAATAGTGTCCCTCTCTTGGCTTTCATTGGCACAAATAGCAAAAGCAAAGGGAAATATACTTTTATTAGCATCTACTGCAAGGAAGATCAACAACTTAATATCATACTTTCCATAGACATGAGTACCGTCTATGGATATTACCGGCCTGCAATGCACAAAACCATCAATTGCTGGTTTAAATGCCCAAAACACGTATCTGAATATATATTCTGGTATTCCCGGACTCTGCTCAAGCTTCCATTCAACAACAGTCCCGGGGTTAAAGTGTCCGGGAATACCAGAATATATATTCAGATACGTGTTCTGGGCGTTGTACCTGGGTAGAGATGCAAATGACTTATCCCAGTTACCATAAACAATTTCAAACACACGTTTGCGCCCGAGAAATGCCTTTCTTTTGGTAATGGTGCACCCATATTCTTGGTGGACAGATGTAATACACTCTTTGATCTTGTACCTTATGGACGCTTCAATATGTGAAATCAAGACAAGCGAAATCAAGTCAACATCCAAGTTGAAATGATTCCCACTGAATGTGTCCATTTCACAATTGTGAGTGCCAATGTATTTACTCATAACCCACATATTTGTTTTCTTCTTCTTCGCATGCAGCATCCAATTACAACCCATAAACCATCTACGACAAACAACCTTGTATACATCCGGAGTTGACTCCCATACCGTCATCTCACGACACTCTTTTACGTTGTACATTTTCACCGCCCTGGTTAGGCGCGCTTTATCAGGAAAAAGCATGCCCTTTGACAACACAGTTGGTCTAGACTCATCCCACATTGCTGTCTGAATTTCGTCAGTATCCCTTGTGAGGGCATCCACATCCGGCATACTTGGCAAATGATCAAGGTAGGGAATCTCCCTTGAATGAAACAGCACGTGGGACTCGTACACTCTTGGTCTAACGGGGGGTGGAGCATGCTCCCTCGTCAAATTAGGTCCAGCATTCTCTTCCTCCTCATCATCACCCTCATCAGGGAAGGTTGTGTCATCTCCGGAATCATCGACATTGTTGTCATAATCACTGTTCTCTTCCTAACTCTGTGCATTTGTAAGATCCCGATTAAATATGTCATCTTCAGACAATTGAGTCAGGACAGGACGTTCAAGTTGCTCGTTTTCACTGCACAACCAACAAAATAATGAGTTACTCAAATTGATAAATACTTTACATATAGCTATATCACTTCACTTACAAATCGTAATGTGTTGACATCCCATGATGGACATCATCCTGTTGGTGATGAATCCCGGATGGACCCCCATGATCCAACACACCAGAACTATGCATATTTCAACTAGGCGTTGGTTCGTAACTTGTAAAATTCATATCTGGCCGGTACCCCTTGTGGAATATACGAGTGTTAATACAAATTCAATACAACAAAAATAAACATCGTAACACAAAAAAAAAATTAAAATTTACCACTCGTCTTGTGGATCATGTAAAGTAGGAGAGAAATTATTTCCTCGCTCCTCATTCGCCCATGGAGATAAGTTTAGATCAGGCCAAA
Organism: Nicotiana tomentosiformis; assembly: GCF_000390325.3. Taxonomy (NCBI): domain Eukaryota; kingdom Viridiplantae; phylum Streptophyta; class Magnoliopsida; order Solanales; family Solanaceae; genus Nicotiana; species Nicotiana tomentosiformis. The sequence continues at coordinate 76,076,162 of NC_090817.1, read as the reverse complement.
CTCTTTCAGTCGGAACTTGTTCGGCTAAAATTGCTCCAAAATAACCACCCGATGACTGAAGGATATCCCTGCTTTGCGAAACCTCATTTTTGCGAATGTCTTCAGCCTTGACGTACATTTTCAATATTTTTATCAAAAGAAATTCCCGGTATTCATCCGGAGTCCTCAAAAAATCACTCAGAGTTTCATCATCCTCGATGTTAAACTCAGCATAACAAGCAACCCCTTGCGGAGTGACAGAATATGAATATCTTCCGATTATTTTAAGGTTCACCGAACGTTTGCTCACACTCATTATTTTACATAGCAACGATACCAATCTATCATACTCCATTGTAAGTGAAAACTTAACATGACACTGTGGAGATAAGCTATAGCTTACTGAGTTATTCGCCACCACAATCTCACCCCTCCAATATAATGAAACCCTAATTCTTCGCTCTTCAGACACTATGACAAAATGCAAAACAACTTAACGAAGAAAAATTTAACAAGACTTGAGAATTTTCGTGAATGGATTTTTACAAAATCCTTAACGTCATTAAATAAGACAGTGCCCAATCCGGGGGGTCAAATTATTTGAGGTATAACGCTTTAAATAAAGGCGCTATACCCATTTGAATTATTCTTATGTCAGTTAAGCGCAGAATAATTATTGGTGGGCCCACAAAATATGTATAGCGCCTTAATAAACAGAGCTATACTTACCCGTCTTTTCATATTCAAGTATAGCGCCCTTTAAAGGGCGCTATATGTATTTTGGTCACTAACTTTTTTTTTCTATCTATTTTTGTGTCTTGAGTCCAAAAATACATTATTTTGGTTCCGGACTCTTCCTGGTTGTACCTGTTGGTTGGACTTTCTTATGGTGTTTGACTGTATTTCCCTTGTTTCTAATATTCCAGGAAATATTGGGTCACTTGGCTTAATATACAGGAGTAGAAAGTTTTGCCAAGAGACAATACACCGTAGATGCAAAGGATATCCATATTAATACTTTTTTTGGCCAAACTTCTAAAATCAGCTTATTTTGAAGTACTTCTCTCAAAAGTGCTTTTTAAAAATATTTTTTCGGCGAGAAATTATTTGTGTTTGATTAATTAACTTTAAAAAAAACTTTTGAACAACAATTAATATTTGGTCAAACTTTAAAAAAGTGCTTATAATTATACTTTTTTCAAAAATGAAGTTACATTTTTTGATTCTCAAAAATTGCTTTTGTTTTTACTCAAGGACTTTTCCTCCTAAAAATTTGGTCAAACATTTTTACTTTGAATTTTCTTTTTAGCTAAAAAGAAACTTGACCAAAAAGGCTATAAAAGTGCATGCTTTCTCTATTTATTTTGCACCTTCTCCGTGGAAACATAATGGGAATACGAAATGACCCGTTTTGATATCTTCATTTATCATCGCTGAGTTATTCAATTTCGAGTTAGCAGGTCTTACTATGTCCACTTTCTATTTGCTTGAGAACAACTCCATGATTTTTTTATTATTGGTTCTTTCTTCCTTCCTCCTCTTTCTTTTTACTTTTGTCAGCATTTGTTTTCCACATCCTTAAGATCTGTCGTTCTATTGTCATATGACGGTACTCTTAAGTCTTAATTCTATTGCCGTTCTATGGTGATCTATCCAAATGCACACGCATGTATACACGGTCGACAAATAATAAAGTGATGAGAAAATATCGTTTCACGAGAATTTATGATCAACTATTGTCCAATCTAAACTATTTATAAATTTATTGCTCAAGTGGTGGTGAAGAAAATGATGGTGATTTTTGTTAACTGAATTACTATGAAACTAATAAGCAAATAAGAAAATAAGATCGCAAGTAGAGTAAACAAACACTTAGCAAGAATTCAATGAGATGAGAATATTCCGGGGTTACAAGATTAATGTCTCTCCTATTGAGTTCTTCTGGTTGATTTACTCACTTGATTTATCTAATTTGTTGATTAGAAAGGTTTATAATGCTCGCGAAGTTCTTTCGATGCTTCGCTCCTATTCAAGCCAACCTAATACTATATGTCTATAGAATTAAAATTAACAAGAATGCATATAGATTTTCTGCGAAAATAACTATGTAAGGCAACTAGAATATGTCTATTCTAATCACAAATCTATTCTCCGATGCCCGGATTCAAGAATTTACTCTATTCAATCTCATATGCAATCTATTGTTCCCACTTTCGAGTTCAACTTTAAATTCGTAGATATACTCTATTGTTAGTTACGCAATAGAATAATTAAGTACAACATTGAATAAACAAATTAATATGATAAACCACGCAAAACAATTAACCGTCAAGCTACAATAGTCAATAACGACCCATAATCCCAGAATAATCACGTTCTTAGCCACTCATTATAAAGTTAGACAATTTCATAAGTGTTGAATAGTTGAAAATACTAAGAAAGATGAAGAAAAACTGAGAATTCTGGCTCCCGAGTGTTCCGTGCTTGTGTTTTCCTCTCAAAGTGGTGTTTCCCACTCCAAAATAGGTTTAGAATTCTTTTTATACGAGTTGGGGTGTGTAGGGCAGTCAAAACCTTGTCCCGAGCGAAATAGAAGAGTGACTATCACCTAGCATCCAGGGTAGCACGTTGCGCTGGTCTGTTGGCCAAAATTTTCAGATCTGTAAACCACGCCACGGGTAGCGCGATGCACTACCCAGGGCGTTACACTGGCGCATTCTTTTGTTTTGTTCCCTTTTTACTTCAAATCGTGCACTTTTGTCCCACATTGCCTCCGGATGACCCCTACATATAAAAATATCACGAATTAGCAAAAAATATTGCATAACACATCAGAAATCTACGAAACATGAGTAAAATGCGTGGCAATATGCATATAAATATACATACTTTAAGCCGAATATCAACATCCCACACTTAAACTCTTGCTCGCCCTCGAGCAATGGAACTCTCAACTACACCCAACAACTTACATATCAACTATGGAGGAGCAATTCAATTTTCAATCATACACTCTACCTTTGACTATGGTCGATACCGGCAATCAAGCATGAGTATACGAAATTTACATTCTCCCCGTTTTAAACATGCCCAAGTATAAACATTTCAATTTAACCAATTCAAACAACCTATCCATACCCACCCTACCACAAGAGCTGACTCGTTACCTCTAAGTACCCTCAACTCATGCACTCACCCAACAAGAGAAGTTAACAATATTACCAATCCGTCATGAGATCATGTGCCCCCACCAACAAATAAGAGAGTGAATATAGAAATAGTCCACGCATTCAAATATCACTTTGAACATAAATTAATGACATCACACAATTGAACAAATTTTGCTCACTCTCACAAAGAAATCATGTGCATCCCGTGGTCATACCAAAAGCTTGCCCGTGGTGTACATCTCTACTAATCTAAGCTATCCAAGTCTAGGATCAATTACGTCTTTTCGGGTTGTAATGCAGGCTAAGGGACGGGTAGGATACATTTAGAAATAATGACTAACCCTCCTAAGTACTTTAATATACCATACTAAAAAATCGAGCACTTATTTTTGTCAACCAATTCACTTGTCACAAACCATTCACAATGTAGCCTTTTTCTCAATTAAACACTTCTACATCCCCACTAGCACGAAGTAGTAGGATTAGGAGGTGTGAGTTTCCTTTTTGGCATATCAACATTTTTCTCATTTTTCTCTTTTTTTATTTGTCTTTTTTCTTTTCTTTTCTTCTGAACACACTCCTTACATTAAAGTTCCCAGCTAGTGGTCTTTCATAATTTTTGTGCACCTTTAGACCCTTCTATAGTTCCACTCGAAAGCTACATCCCAATCTCTCACCTTACTTCTTTTAGAGACTAAGTGCCTTCAGAGGTAAAGGTGCAACAAGCTTAAGTTAAGAACAAAAAGAAAAATGGGGATACGGCTTGTAGTGTGGGTGCCAACGAAAAGGTCTACAGGCTCAAAGGGGTTAACAACATAAAATTTTTATTTGTAAGTGACAAGTACATCTATGATCGAGCAACGAAATTCCTTCGTCATCTCCTAGACTAGCACAACTTAAAGATTTGACTTTGACTAACACACAGGGAAAGTTCTAGACTATACAGGATAGCACAGAATATCACGAATCCTTACACAGACTGTGCACATGACTCAATTAAGACGGTTCTGTTCAACTCTCAAGTCAAGAAGCACATATAGTTGAGAATTTTGAGCAATAATGCACTAGGTGATATACAAGTCAAGCAACTGAGAACAGGCATCACAACATAGGCTATTTATTTTACTTAGGCATCACATTTCAAGTCAAATATAACATAAAGATAGAGCGCATGCCATAGCCTAATGTGCCAGCACCAAACATGTCAACATGTATCTAGAGCAACTCAATTTTCTTCCTATCGTACTCCTAAAAAGATAAAACTAAAATACCCGGTTCAAGCTACACCCTTGGAAAAGATCTGGTGCCCAAAGAAAAACTAAGGGATACTACCTAACTATCCTAAAAAAATAAAAGAAAATATTTTTGATATTTTTAATCCAACCTTAATCCCTCAAAAATAATTTCTAAGAGATCCATCGTCGGGAAAAGTTTGAGCTTTTTCTAATTTTTTTGTTTTGTTTTTTATAAGTCTACTAATCTAAACTAGACTATTACTAACTACAAGTTCAAAAAAAAAAAGCAAATGAGAAAGAAAATTTTTATACATTACACTCACAAAGTAGTCCCACACCCCACACTTATGTTATGCATAATGCTCGATGCATGGATCACATAGAAAAATATTAAAACAAGGACGAGCAATACTCCCTGAGATCCTTTAGGGCGTAGCTAGAAACATGGTCCTAAATTTTAAGGGTCGGGATGACCCCACACTTAAGCTCAAACATGCTTCTCAGATTCAACTTCGGGTACTCAGACTTCTCCTAATATGCAAAATAAAAACAAACAAAGCGTAACACTAAAAATAATACATGATGGATTGCCTCCCAACAAGCGCCTTATTTATAGTCATGGCACGACTCTGCTACTCTATTCAGGCTGGGCGCTTTCGCTTCCTCCTCTTTCCATGGAGTTTTACCTTTTTGCGCGCTCTAGGAGGATCTCCTCTTTCCTCTCTGACCCTTTTCTCTTTTACCTTTACACATTCAGCTTGCAGCATTACTTCTTCTAACTTGATTTTCTTTTCCATCCCGACATGCTCCACATAAAGACCTTGCTCTATCAACTTCGATTCTACCACCGAGATCATGCACAAATTCTTATAATGCTTGGAAATTTTAAGTGCCTTGTACACATTAAAAGTGACTTCCTCATCATGTACTCTCATCTTCAGCTTTCCTTCCCTCATATCTATAATTTCTCCACCAGTAGCTAGGAATGGTCACCCCCAAATAATAGGCACTACTTCATCTGCCAGGTAGTCAAGAATAGTGAAATCAGCGGGGAAGATGAACTTCTCCACTCGTACTAGCACATCTTCAATAATTCCTTCAGACACTGCTAATGACCGATCTGCTAGCTGTAGAGTTATAGTAGTAGGCCTAGGTACTCATAGATCGAGCTGCTTGAACACTGATTATTGCATCAAATTAATGCTCGCTCCTAGATCGCACAAGTCTCTACCAACCTCGTGTTTTCCAATCGCCAAGGAAATTATAAAACAACCTAGATCCTTCAACTTAGGTGGGAGCTTACTCTGTACTCTAGCACTGCACTCCCCAGTAAGTGCAATCTGTACTATAGCACTGCACTCCTCAGTAAGTGCAACCGTTTCAAAATATGTCAACCTTTTTTTGTTGGCCACAATGTCTCTTAGGTACTCGGCATATTTAGGAACTTCTTGCACCACTTCTACCAGAGGTAGATTCACGCGCACCTGGATCAAGATATCTAAGAACATTTTGTACTTAGAATCATCTTTCGATTTTTGCAACCTTTGAAAAAATGACGGTAGTGGCCTTACCTTTATCTCTTGCATGTGTTCATCATCCTTCTTTTTGGCTTCTTTACTGGCTTAAGCACCAACTCTCTTTCAGATACAGGCTTTTGAGAAGGAGGCTCCTCCAATTCTCTCGCACTTCTCAAATTAATTGCTTGCACGTGTTCCATGGGATTCTTCTCAGTGTCACTTAGGAGTGCTCCAGCAGGCCTAACATTCTAGCTGGAGGCTACTTGCCCGATTTGCCTCTCCAAATTTCTAAAATCAATCTTGAGTTGTTGATTATCAAGCCGAAGTTGTTGATTATCAAGTCGAAGTTGTTGATTGTCGGTTCTAAGCTTCTAGTTTTCAAGAAATAACTTTTTCAACAAGTCATTTGTGCTCACTTCTACTTGCTGTGGTGGTGTCTGGATTTGGTTGTAGTTTTCTTGAGGTTTGATCGGTTTTGATTTTGACTTTGATTTTCAACCCATGAGAAGTTCGGGTGATTCCTCTAGTTAGGATTATAAGTGTTCATATATTATGCATTTTGGTTCATTGGACCTATACTCTGTTGGCCCACATAATAACTAGATTCTGGATTCACCAAACATTGGTCACTCATGTGACCTTCTCCACATATTTCACAACATATGGCAATCCTCTTAACCTGCTGCATTTGATCCCCTTGACTCATTACCATCTTAGACACTTGGTTGGTAAGTTTAGAAATTTTTGCTCGCAAGGCCGACGTCTCATTTAGCTCGAGTGTACATGCTGCTTTTTGTCTGATCATTCTTCTTGGTCTATCCTCACCTTTCCAGTTATGATCATTTGTAGTGAAATTATCATCAGAGTCTGAATCTCACTATAGGGATTTTGCGTGCGACTTTCTCCACAAGCTGAGTCTAGATTCAAGTTGGAGGTCTCGTCCAACACATTCACAAAAGTATGTCCCAACACTTCATTAGTTTGACAGTGGTAAGGAAAATCTCTGAGTATCATTTTATATCTCTCCCAGGCCTGACGCAGAGTCTCTCCCTCATTTTGTTGAAACCCCAAAGTTTGGATTCTTAGTGACTTTGTTTTCTTTGTGGGAAAGAATTTGATGAGGAATTTCCTTGCGAGATCATCCCATGTGAGGATAGAGTTTGCAGGCTCTTTGTTTAACCATTCCTTTGCTTCCCCCATTAGAGAAAAGGGAAACAAAGTCAGTCTGACATAGTTCTTGGAAACGTTCGGATAGTTGTATGTATCCGTAATCTCCAAATAATTCTGTATATGCCTTTGGGGATCTTCACTCGACATACCCAAAAATAGCCATGTGGATTGAATCAGTTGCACCATGTACCGTTTCAGCTCGAAGTGCCAAATACATGAGGCTTAACGATAGCCTGAGTCATGTTCGCGAGACTAGGCCTTGCGGCCTCAATCACCGATCGCTCTTCATTTTTTGCCATCTCGATTGGCTGTAGTTGGACTACGATGCCCAACTATGCAATTTTTGTTGTTGCTTCCGCCTCCCTCCTTAACCTGTAAAAGAGTCTTTCGGGCTAGGATCAAAAGGCGGAAGATTATTCAAACTGTTACTTCTTCTTAGCATTCAATGTGAACACCTGTAGAGTCAAAAATAACAAAACAAATTAAATCTCGAACAAAAACAAATAAAATTTTATTTCAGAAAAGTAGCTAATTTCTAAATCCCCGGCAATGGCGCCAAATATTTGTTGGGTCCAAACACACATGCAAATATACGCGGTCGATAAGTAATAAAGTGATGAGAAAGTATCGTTCCCATGAGGATTTATGATCAACTATTATCCAATCTAAACTATTCATAAATTTATTGCTCAGGTGGTGGTGAAGAAAATGATGGTGATTTATGTTAACTAAATTACTACGAAACTAATAAGCAAATAATAAAATAAGATCGCAAATAGAACAAACAAACACTAAGCAAGAATTAAATGAGATGGGAATATTCCGGGGTTACGGTATTAATGTCTCTCCTATTGAGCTCTTCTTGTTGATCTACTCACTTGATTTATCTAATTTATTGATTAGCAGGGTTTATTATGCTCACGAAGTTCTTTCGACACTTTGCTCGACTATTCAAGCCAACCTAATACTATATGTCTATAGAATTAGAATTAACAAGAATGCATGTAGACTTCCTGCGAAAGTAACCAAGTAAGACAACTAGAATGTGTCTATCATAATCGCGAATCAATTCTCCGATGCCCGAATTCAAGAACTTAATCTATTCAATCTTATATGCAATCTATAGTTCCCACTTTCGAGTTCAACTATAAATTCATGGATAGTACTTACACAATAGAATAATTAAGTGCTAGATTGAATAAATAAATGAATATGATTAACCACGCAAAACAATCAACCGTCAAACTACAATAGTCAATAACAACCCATAACCCCAGAATAATGAGGTTCTTAGCCACTCATGATAAAGTTAGATAATTTCTTAAGTGTTGAATAGTTGAAAATACTAAGAAAGATGAAGAAAAACTGAGAATGCTCGCTCCCGAGTCTCCCGTGCTTGTGTTTTCCTCTCAAAGTGGCGTCTCCCCTCCAAAATAGGTTTAGACTTCTTTTTATATGAGTTGGGGTATGTAGGGTCGTCAAAACCTTGTCCCAAGCGAAATAGGAGAGTGTCCTGTTACCCAGCGTCCAGAGTAGCGCGTCGCGCTAGCCCTAGCACTGACCTGTTGGACAACATTTTCATATCTGTAAACTGCGCCACGGGTAGCGCGATGCACTATCCGGGGCGCTACACCGACCCATTTTCTCATTTTGTTCCCTTTTTGCTTCAAATCATGCACTTTCGTCCTACATCGACTTCGGATGACTCCTACACATAAAAATATCAAGAATTAGCAGAAATTATTACATTACACATCTGAAATCTACGAAACATGAGTAAATGCGATTCAATATGCATATAAATATATATACTTTAAGCTGAATATCAGGTACTAAATGTCACAACCTAAATTTCCAACCTTTACTTGCTAGGCAAACCAATATTAGCACAATATTAAAGCAGTTTAACAATTAAAGTCAAATTAACAATAATAATAAAGTGAAATCTCATAAAATTTATAATAGCTCTACAACCACAGATTATTCCCAGAATTTGGTTTCACAAGTACATGAGCCACTAGAATACTACATATGAAGTCTAAAAAGAAATGCAATACTGTCTTATTCAAGAAAAACATCAATAAAGATATGAAGGGGACTCCAGGGTCTGCAAATGCCAAGCAGCATTACCTCAAGTCTCATGTTAAAGGATTCGAGCAATTACCTCTAAACGTCGCTGGGACCAACACCGGGATCTGTACAAGAAGTTTAAAAGTATAGTATGAGTACAACCGATCTCATGTACTTAGTAAGTGTCGAGCCTAAACTTAACGAGGTAGTGACGAGCCTATGACAAGACACTCACTATAAACATGTTTGTATAATAAGCAGAAAACAATAACAAGGTAGAGAAATGAATAACTACATAATAAACGGAATAAGAAAATAAATGATAGAGGGCCCCAAAATATCATCACATCACGGTCTCACAACACAATACAGTAGAGGAATATAACAACCAAGAATAGCTGCAATACATCTTGTCCGTTGTGGCGCGCAACCCGATCCTAATATATATCAATAACCATACCGTTGCGGCGTGCAACCCAATACCAAAATATATCATTAACAATACCATTATGACGTGTAACCCGATCCAAATATATTAATAATAATACGGTTGCGGCATGCAGCTCGATCCAAATATATCAATAACAATACATTTGCGGCGTGGAATCCGATCCAATTATATAAATAACAACCAAATATGTTGAGTCTCATAACATACATAAAAGAGAATTAAAAGTGCAGAATTTGCCAAGAAAAATACGAGCACGGACAAAGAGGATCATACAATTCAATATTCATGAACATGTCTCACACTATATGTCAACAAAGACTTTGACAAGTCATAACACAAGAACAATTAAAGATCACACAATCCGACATAACATAATAGAATGAAACAAGAAGCAAGTGAAGGCAATAAGGCAAGTAAGTGCATGAAATAATAAAAATATTTATCTAATAACATGTGAGATCATATAACAAGTAAAGGCAGACTATAAATAAAGGCATGAATAAGTGGAAGCATGTAACAAATAAGGACACGTAACAAGTGAAGACATGTATATAACAAGTAAAGGCATATATCAAGCAAAAGGACATAACAAGTAAAAACATGAAATAAATAAAGACATGGTATAATTAAAGATGTAAAATAAAGTAATACACCCCCACATACTTAACCCATAACAACACATATACACACTCCACTTTGCATATACGTTGTCCCCATACATAAATCACGTAGAAAATATACCAATCATGTTCTAGTTCCCTTAAATCAAGGTTAACTACGATATTCACCTCTTTTCAGAATAAGATCAACATTCTAACACGGTTTTCCCTTTAGAACAGGCCTCCAAACCACCTAAATCTTGTCAAATATTACTTAAATAAGTCAAAACAAGCTTTAGAAACTACCATCGTACGAAAAAGATTCGATCTTTAACATATTTGGAAAAGTAAAAAAAAAGTCAATCCACACCTACATGGTCGAAATATGAAATTAAAATCAAATTCCGATTACCCATTCACCCTCGAGTCCAAATATGTATTTGTTTCGAGATTCAACCTCAATTTAAGGTCTAAATCTCACTTTTATAAAATCCCAAATTTTTACCCCAAACCTCTATTTCTAATATATGAAATAGTAAATTTGATAGTGAAAATTCATGGGAAAGTAATGAAAATTGAATGAAATAAGTTAATGTTACTAACTTTTGAAGTTGAGAAGAAATTGTTCTTCACAAATCGCCTCTATGGAGTGTAGGTCTCAAAAATGGTATAAAATGAGTTAAGTCCCGAAATCCCAATCTTTTACCCAGCTGTAGGTATCGCAATTGCAAGCTCTTGTTCGCAAATGCGAACCACTGATCGCAAATGTGCTCAGTACTTGAGCCCCTCTGATGTCGCAAATGCGACATAATGATCGCAAATATGAACACTAGGACCATCGCAAATGCAGAATTGGCTTTGCAAAAGCGAAGCTATCCCCTTTTGTCGTGTCGCAATTGCGACGGAAAATTCGCAAATATGAAGGCTGAACCCATCGTAGATGCGAACTAGCTTCGCAAATGCAAAGCTGCCATCCCCTACCCAGCATAGCAAATACGAGAAAACTCTCGCAAATGCGAGGCTCGCATCTGCGAACAGATCCTTGCAAATGTGAGATCTGCAGTCCAACAACACCAACAACACAACAGTTATACCAAATCAGTTCACAACCTATCTGAAACACACCCGAGACCCTCGGGCTCCAATCCGAGCATTCACCACAAGTATAATAACATCATACAAACCCTCTCGCAAACTCAAATCATCAAAATAATATCTAAAATCAAGAATCGATCCTCAAAACTCAAAAATTTTCAAAGTTCAAACTCAAATTTCCAACTTTCTACATAAAGTGCTGACACGGCCTCGGGTCACCCGGGACCCTAACTAAACATGCGTACAAGAACAAAATCATCATACAAACCTACCGAAATTGTCAAAATACTGATCCGAGATTGTTTGCTATGAATATTGACAGTGGTTAACTCTAGCCACTTTCAAAGTCAAAAATCATTTCTTTAAAAATTCACATTTAAACTTTCCAAAAATCGATATGAACCACGCACGCAAGTCATAAATCATCAAATAAAGTTATGAAAGGTCTCGAAACACTAAACAGAGAACTAGTACGCAAAATGATCTATCGAATGTTGCGACTCTCTCTCATGCATGGGTCATTTGTCAGCCGATTCCGTATACTCCACTAGTCTAGTGAACTCGATAAGACAAGTTGCTTCCTGCAGTGGTGAACTCCTCCAAGTAGGCCAATGAGGTAAAATCAGTCAGCAGTTGCAACTCTTTTATTACTCCTTTGGAGCACAACTCTCCTCGTCTCAGTCTATACAAGGTGTTTAATTAGACACGTAAAATGAAAAATTATTAAAAATATTTAACACGGAAGTTAAATACATCCAAAAAATATGTCTAACAAATCATGTCGACAAAGGTAAAGGTAATACAAGAAATATAACAAGATTATATACATTCTTAAAACAAAAAAGTAAGTACTCCCCGCGTTCCAGTTTATGTGAACCTATTTTCTTTTTGGTCCGTTCCAAAAAGAATGACCCCTTCCTAAATTTGAAAACATTTTAGTTTAAACTCTCAATTCTACTCTTAGTGAGAATCTTTTATAACCACACAAATACTCTGGACCCTTTTTTGACTTGTTTAGGGCCATAAATTCCAAAAGTCTTCATTTTTTCTTAAACTCCGTGCACAATCAAACAAATTCACATAAATTAGAACAGAGGGAGTAATAGATTAAATACATTTCTAGCATAAAAAAATAATACTCGCTTTGTTTCAAATTAGATGAGGTACTTTCCTTTTTAGCCTGTTCCAAAATAAATGACACATTTCTAAATTTGGAAATAATTCAACTTTAAACTCTTTATTTTACCCATTTTACCCCTAATGAGAAGCTTTTATCACCACACAAATGTCATTGCCCCACAAAGCTTTTACCCCTTAATCTTTTAAGACCATAAGCTTCAAAAGTCCTCTTCTTTTTTCTTAAACTCCGTGCCGAGTCAAACTACCTCATCTAAATTGAAATAGAGGGAGTATTCTTTTTAGACACATTGAAAACAAAAAGATGTCACTCAAAATGAGAGGAAGGAATTGATTATTGTTTATCCGTAAAATGGTACAATTGAATTTATATGTGGTTTCTAAACAAATGAATTAATTTGATCATGAAATGATGAAATAATTAAAAAAAATGCGCAATACTTAGCCTTGAAATGAAGATAAAATCATGAAAAATAGTAATTCCAGGGGCAGAGCTTCCGGGCATAATAGTGATGAAACCAAGGAACAAGAAAATAAAATTGTGTAAAGCTTTTAATCGATTATAGCGTAAGTTTGCCAGAAAAGTCGTGTCCTTTACAATAATAATTGAGCTCACTATTTATAGCTAAGCCTAGGGAACAAGGTCCTAGGATCGTGCCCTTCTTTAATGCCAATTATGAGGGCCATTGATGAAGGTGTAACGGTAAGCATAAATGACAAATTCTCTGTAACGGGCAGCGCACTAAATGCTGTGGAATATTCTCCATTAAATGCTACCGGTTGGAGGGTATTTGTTACATCTTTATGAGTGTCATTTTTTCCGGTGATAAACAGGATAACTTCCTTCGGTTCTAACTATCCCCCGTCTTAAGTTCCACGTGTCATTCTCTTAAGCGGCCACTTAGCATAGCATATTTTACTGTATACAGATAGTCCCCCTGCTTTCCGGTGATATAACTTGGTATCACCGAAAAGTTGGTAGAAATACTCTTTTTGGCGGGAACTACTATGATTCCTTCTGAAAAGCTTCTGACGGTTGATTAGACGCACGTCTCTCCGTATTTAATGCTCCAAGCACGCTTTATCCCACGATTCAGCATAGCCTTTGCCTGTTATCGAGGTAATCATGGCCACGAATTTAGCTGCCTAAACCTTTACTTATATGCATTAACCTTCTTCACTCGTACTCCATAACTCTCCAAACTTCCTAAAACTCTCTTTATTGTTCTTCAACATTTCTTAAACTTCCTTCAAATGAAAAAGCTTTTACTTTATCCATAACATATAATGGCTTCTTCTTTAAAGAATACCAGCTCTTCAAAGAGCAAGAGCAAAGCCGAGGACGCTGCTCCTCCAATAGTGGGCATCATCATCCCTAGAAGTCTTGTTACAATAAAAGACTTCGAAGAGAAATTCCCTTCCGCTAACCCTCGCACGTGGGACGTTGGCAGATACCCTTCTTCCATCCGTCCTTCCAGTATTTCTGTTGTGAATGAAGATTGTCGCTACCAAGATTTGGACATTGTTTCTCCTGAACTAATAGAGCGAATAACCCTACCCAGGGAGGGTTTTACATATTTTTACACGTATCCCTTTACTTTGGGTGCTTTTTCTTTGAGTGGAGAGCTTGACTCCATTATTGCGGAGTTCTGCCTCCGCTACCAGGTGCGTTTGGCACAAGTAAGTCCTTCTGTGTGGAGGATGATTGTTTGTCTTCGGCGTTTGTGCCAAGAGATTGAAGATGAGATATCCTTAGCTCATGTGATGAATCTCTATTCCCCCAAAGTCTTCTGCGGGGAAATGATAAACTTCAGCAAAGGCGGTTGCCATGCTTTATTATCTCGCATGGATGATGACAACAACCGTGGGTGGATGGAAAGGTTCGTTGCAGTTGCCACCAATGATATCATTCCGGCAATGGCTTCAACCTTTCCATAATCATGGAACCGCACTCGTAAGCTCCTTATTCAATATCTCTTTTATTAGAAATTCCTTCATATCCGTACTGATCCTCATCTTTTCTCCTGTTTCAGCAACTTGATGGGTTCCACCTTGGGTTGAAGGTTTGGCCCAGTGGGTCCAGAAGATCTTGGACGTCACTACGCCCGAAACCCGCACATGAAAAGAACTGGCCCCTCAAATATAGGTGGAAGGCCAAAAATCATGGTAACTTAGACTCGTCTCGTTTTTGCTTTCTATGCAAGGAAATTGATTGATCCTTTTGTCCTTTTTACTGGAATCAGGTCTACCTGCGGGCTCGGTTGTCATCGCCAAGGAGGATGTTTTGTCTGATCTTGCTAACATGGCGAGGCTACTTCAAGAGGCGCTTACTCAAACAGGTGTTTGCGAGCCTGCTTCGGGTACACATGTGTCTTTACGGAGTCCCTGGCCGAAGAACAAGCAACCAAAAAGAAGACGCAGGGCAAAGACTGTTGCCTCTAAGTCATCTCCGAAAGTTGTGGCGACTAGCCCTCCTCTCGGGCCGGTCATAGACACTGTGATAATCGACGATGATGGAGAAGCTAGTGATGTGGAAGCTTCTCAACATAGAAGACGACGATCCTCATCAACTCAACAGAATGCTCAACTTGTTGAGTTAGTTACACCAACCGAGGACGATGTCTCGGCACTTTGGGGGGGGGGGAGTTTGAGATGGTAGAAAATGCCAACTCCCATTTTCGGGTTGCAGTCACTGTGCCCGGTATTGCGGGGCTGAGTACCGGGTCCCTACTGCGTTTGTCACGGCTTTTTCTCACCCTTCATCGCCATCAGCTTCATCTCCTTCTTCACCAGCTCTTCCATCAGCAACTGCTACATCATCTCCACCGGCCGCATCTGTCTGAGAAGAGGATATTACTCTTCCCAAGTCCCCAGTTCATGGGAATTTAGGGCAAAATTATGTTGCCCCCTCTGAAGTCCGCAAAGGAGGAGGAATGTTACTTTCTCGGTCTCCACTAGATGTAACTTGCTATCCTAGCCGTTGAAACTTGCTAATTATCTGAAGCCTTTGGCTTCAGATAAAGATTGGGAAAAGATACAGGCTCTCTCGGGAGAATTCTTGTTGAACAACGCCATGCACAACGCCGCATCGGTACATTCTTTTATTACTTTGTTATTTCTTCTATTTTTGCCTAAAAATATCTTGAGTTTGCCTTTCTTGCTTTGTAGGCTAACTTTCTTGCTTCCGAAGGCCTCCAAAGGTTGATTCGGGAAAAGGAAGAACTTACCTCCACACGAGATCAGCTTTTGGCCGAGCGGGACTGCCGCTCGCCTCTCAGAATTGGAAGCCAAAGCTGCTGAGGCCGTTGTATTGGAGACTTGTTTGCAGCAAAGCGAGCAAGAAGTGGTGATCCTTAGCCAAGAGATTGGCCCGCTGAGGGTTAAATTGGACGAAGCCAGGGACAAATGGGCTGAAGTACATAATGCCATTCTTGCTGCAACCGATTGCGAGGCTACCTCCGCTGAAAGATTGACCAAATTGGAGGCAACCTTGAACTCCAAAACTAAAGAGCTAGCTGCTGCGGGGGTGAAACATGCTCAGATGGAGGAGAAGTATAAGAAGACTATTGACCATAATAGGCTTTTTAGTTCAATTGTCACTGACCTTGCTGTTAGCCTCAGATCTGTTAGATCCGCCTGAGAAAACCTTTTTGCTGAGGTAACCCAACTCAAAGAAGAACTTAGGCACCGAGCAACTTCCCTTATCGTTGAGAAAACTTATGTTATGTACAATATGAGGAGAAAAACCTTGGAAGAGGACAAAGCTGGTATCATTGACTTTGATGCTGAAATTGCTAAGGCCCGTGAGCTTGAGTTAGCTGCTAAAAGTGGTCTCCCGGCAGAGCCTGATGCTTTCGGTTCTTCTGGTTCTGGTTCTAAAACTTCAGGAACTGAAGAGGAAATGAAAGGTGAAGATGTTGAAGGCCAAAATGTTGAGCCATCAACGGATCTACCCACTTCCCCGGGAGATGCAGACACTTCTCTTCCTCCGGGTTCCGGAGATGCAATAGTTTAGCTTTTCTTTTTCTCCAACTTTTGTATCAGTGCCACTTTGGCACATTATTGTAAATAAAGACATCTTTTTTCTCAAGTATTGTTTGAGTCTTTATTTTAATTGAACATTTATGCAAGTTTTGCACTTTCCTTTTTCTTCTGCCTAAGTGTTTTGCACATGTTTTACTGTTTGTATCTTATTACGTAAAGCCTTGTATGTATTTTTTCCCGAAAGTATTTTGATTCTGGGCATAAGTTCTTCCGAAATCAACCCTTTAACGTGAGGGTTTTCATAAGAGAGGGCCCTCTTATGTTTACGGTGCTCTTGAAGAGGATGTCTCCTGTTCACTATGACACTAGCATTTGAAGTACTTGTTTAACTTTAAAATGATAAAATTAATTCATCAATCAAACAAGAAACAAGATGAAAATAAAAGGATTTTATTTTATTCCTTTCATTTCCAAAAAAGTACCAAAACATTCGTTATGTTAAAGAGAAATTGCCATTTCTTGTGGCTAATTCGTACAACTTGTTTTTGCGGGACTCGCCGTGCAGTCCCCGGTCCCGATGATATAATTATGTTCTCAATTTTTCGTGCTCCGATCGACGTGGCAGTTACTGTTGCTGTATTCTCATATCAATCCCCCTAGTGTTCAAATGCAAAGAATGCGAATTGGAACACCGAAAATCTTGCACCTTCGAGGATCCCACTAATGAATTTCCTAGACAGTCTTCTGCTCGGTAACAAACTTCGCTTCCCGTTAGGAATTTATGCTATCGAGCAAAAGACTATTTAACAATCCTCTAGTGGTTTGCACTTGTGAACGGTCGGGTAAGCTTTCTTGATAGCAAACTTATTTTTTCCCGGTAGGAATTTTGCTATTGAGCCAAAGATTATCTAACCGCCCCGGAATGGTTCTTCACTTATGTGCCTTGCTATTAAAGGTCTTATTCCTGCCGTTGAAACTTTCTTCATAGTATGATTTCCGTTGCTGCCTCGTTAAAAACCTTGCTAGAAAAACCCAACTGGGACAAAAACTGGACGAAAGGAAAAAGAGTGCAGCACATACTTTCAGTACAGACGATGTTTGTTAGCAATAATATCTCTTGAGGTGTGCAATATTCCAATTGCCTCGCAAATTTTCTCCATTCCGATTCTCTAACTCGTACGAACCTTTTCCGGTGATAGCTGTAACTCGGTAGGGGCCTTCCCAGGTTGGGCCTAGTTCCCTGCGTTGAGTTCCCGGGTGTTTTGAGTTACTTTTCTTAAAACCAAATCTCCCACTTTAAAATAATGAAAGTTGGCTCTTCGATTGTAATATCTTTCCATTCTCTACTTTTATGCCACCATCCCTATATGTGCCAAGTCCCTGCGCTCATCGAGTAACTCCAAGTTGACCAACATCGCTTCGTTGTTCGCTTCTTCGCTTGCCTAGAAATACCTTAAGGTAGGCTCTCCTACTTCCACCGGAATTAAGCTGCTCCGTACACAAAGGAAAAAGGAGTTTCCTCCGTGCTTGATTTGGTCTTCGTTCGGTGTGCCCATAAAACTCTGGGTAGTTCCTCAGGCTATTTACCTTTAGCCGCTTCCAACCTTTTCTTGTGGTTTTGTATAATTACTTTGTTCATTAACTCCGCTTGACCATTTGTGCTCGGATTATAAGGTGGGGATGTGATCCTCTTTATTTTCAAATCTTCAAGGAACTTTGTGCCGATAAATTGTGATCCATTATCGCATGCTATCTCCTTTGGTATTCCGAACCTGCAGATTATGTTTTCCAGGAAGAAATCTACCAATTCGTGTTCGCGGATCTTCTGATAAGGACCTGCTTCTACCCACTTAGAAAAATAGTCAGTTAAAATCAAATGAAATCTTACCTTACCGGGAGCCGGCGGCAGTGGTCCGACGATGTCTATCCCCCACTTCATGAACGACCACGGAGACAAAACTGAATGTAGTGGTTTTGCCGGTTGATGTACCAACGGTGTGTAGCGTTGGCACTTATTGCATTTTTGTACGAAAGCTTTGGCGTCTCGTTCCATGCGGGGCCAATAATATCCCGCCCTTACCAGTTTTAGCACTAAGGAATTTGCGCCCGAATGGTTTCTGCATATCCCTTCGTGGACTTCTTGCATAACGTAATTAGCTTCGGATGCTCCCAAACATCGGGCCAGCGGGTCTTGGAAAGATTTTCTGTACAATTGGCCTCCTTTGAAGCGATATTGTGCTGCTTTGACACGCAACACCCGGGATGCCTTGGAAGCTTCGAGCAATTTCCGATGCTAGAGATAATCAATGATCTCATTCCTCCAGTCCCAGACCAAATTAGTTGTATTTACCTCGTAGTAGCTATCTACATCCAGGACCGAATGCATCGGTTGTACTACCGTCCCAGACTCTGATCCCTTCATTTCCGTTGATGAACCGAGGTTATCCAGTGCATCTGCTTCTGCATTTTCTTCCCTTGGGGTATGAGTAATCGACCACTCCCGAAATTGAGCCAGCAAAGCCCGGTCCTTCACCACGTATTGTTGCATGCGCTCCTCTTTGGTTTCGAAGATCCCGTAGACATGATTTACCACCAGATGTGAGTCGCACTTGATTTCTATGATAATCTAGTCCCTGGGCCAGTTCGAGTCCTGTAATCAAAGCCTCATACTCTACTTTATTGTTAGTTAAAGGGACTATTCTGATGGCTTGCCTTAGGGTTTCTCCTGAAGGTGTGGTTAATACTATGCCAAGACCGAACCCTTTTGCGTTAGAGGCTCCGTCCGTAAATAAGGTCCAAACTCCCGATGTCTATTTTGACACCATTACTGCCTCTTTGGTTGCTAGAGGCAGCAATCTCGGACTGAAATCGGCCACAAAGTCAGCCAAGACTTGTGACTTAATCGCAGTCCTTGGTTCATATTCTATGTTGAATTCACTCATTTCGACGGCCCATTTGGCCAACCTACCCGAGAATTCAATTTTGTGAAGGATGTTTCGCAGGGGAAATGTGGTCACCACAGCTACCGGGTGACATTGGAAGTAGGGCCTCAGCTTCCGAGCGACGACTACGAGAGCTAAGGCATTCCAAATGCGGGTAGCGAGTTTCTGCTCCCATTAAAATTTTACTAACTTAATAAATAGGAGATTGTGTACCTTCATCCTCACGAACTAAAACTGCACTTACCGCTACTTCCGAGATTGCGACGTAGACCAACAGCGTTTCACCTTCCTTCGATTTTGAAAGTAATGGAGGGCTTGAAAAGTACCTTTTCAAATATTTCAAAGCCTGCTGGTATTCCGGGGTCCATTCGAAGTTGTTTTTCTTTTCGAGCAGCGCGAAGAAACGGTGGCATTTCTCTGATGATTGGGAAATGAACCTTCTTAAAGCGACCAATCTCCCTATGAGCCTTTGGACTTCTTTCACGCTTGAAAGCTGGTCCAGGATGTGTTCGATGTGCTTGATATTATCGGGGTTTACCTCAATCCACATACTAGAAATCCTAGGAACTTGCCGGAGCTGACCCTGAACACTCACTTCTCGGGGTTAAGCTTCATGTTATGCTTCCTTAGGATGTCAAAAGTTTCTTACAAATACTTAAGGTGATCACCTGCGTTCAAAGACTTAACGAGCATATCATCTATATAAACCTCGATAGTTTTCCCTATTTGTTTTTCAAACATCTTATTTACGAGCCGTTGATAAGTGGCTCCGGCATTTTTCAACCCGAAGGGCATCACATTATAGCAATATGTGTTGAAATTCGTTATGAACGAAGTCTTTTCCTGATCCTCTGGGTTCATCTTAATTTGGTTGTACCCGGAATAAGCATTGAGGAAAATCATCAACTCGTGCCCGACCATCGCATCAATCATTTGATTGATGTTTGGCAGTGGGAACGAGTCTTTGGGGAACGCCTTATTCAAGTTTTTATAATCTACACACATGCAAAATTTATTGTTCTTCTTAGGAGCTACTACTATATTAGCTAGCTAGTCTGGATACTTTACCTCTCGGAATGAACTGATATCTAGTAAGCGAGTTACTCTTCTTTGACGAATTTATTCATGGCCACCGCAATAGGGTGTTTCTTTTGTCTTACCAGAGGTATGTTGGGATCTAACCTTAGCTTGTGTACGGCCACCTCCGTTGGGATATCTATCATGTACGCATGCGACTACACAAAATAATCGACATTAAATTTAAGAAATTCAATAAAGCCAGACCTGAGATCGGGGTACAGTCCTGTCCCCAAGTGGAATTTTGTTTGTAAGAACTTTTCAAACAATGTAACTTGATCGAGCTCTTCTGCCATGGATTTTGTTGCATCTGTCTCTTCTGGTACATGGGAATACCTTGGCACCTGATAAGATTTCGCCGCTTTTATCCTCGGGCTAACTTCATTCGATTTGGGAGTGGATGCCGATTCCTGTAGTTGCTATGCCGCGTGCTCCTTCCCTTTGCTACTGGAGACCGAAATCGCATTCATCTCCCTTGCTGCTGGTTGGTCGCCCCTTATCTGATTCCTTCAGGTGTTGGAAATTTTAGCAACTAGTGATACGTTAACGGTACAAATCTCATCTCGTGCAACCATGGTCTTCCCAGAATAATATTATATCCCATATCACCATCCACCACTTCAAAAAGAGTCATTTTCATCACTCCTACAGCATTCGTGGGCAACAAAATCTCTCCTCAGGTTATCACGCTCGTGAAGTTGAATTCGGAGAGGAGTTTTGTGGATGGAATGATGCTTCCAGTGAGTTTAGCTTGCTCCAATACTCTCCATTGTATGATATTAGCCGAACTTCCTAGATCCACTAGAACACGTTTGGTTTTAAAGTCTAGCATATTTAAAGAAATTATCAATGCATCGTTGCGCGGTAGCAACAATCTATTTGCGTCCTCTTCCGTGAAAGTGATGTCGTCTTCAACAACTTACTGGTGTCTCTTGCTATGGGTTATTGATACTTTCATCTTTTTTTCTGCCGAGAAGGTGACCCCGTTAATCTCGTTTCCCCCGAAGATCATGTTGATCATCTGACACGGGGGATCTTCTCCTACTTTTGAGGGTTACACGTTATCCGGGTTGCGGCCATAGTTGTTCTTGGCCCAGTCACTAAAGAATTCTGTGGGATGTCCATTCTTCAATAGTGTTGCCACTTCTTCTCGGAGATGTCGGCAATCCCCAGTCTGGTGGCTATTCGGCCCATGGTATTCACACCACAAGTTGGATCCTTCTGGCTGGGATCATATCTCATCGGCTTCGAAAACCATGCTTCTTTGATGTTTCTCATAGCTGATACCAACTCTACTACACTGACATTGAAATTGTATTCTGAAAGCCTGGGGTAGGATGGATCCCGCGTACCTAACATTTCTTTGTCCTGCAATAATTTATTATCCCGAACGCAATCAGTCCTTCTATCGGTAGAGAACATATCTGTTAACCGGAAGCCTCTGCCGCGGCCTTCAGTCAGTTCGTAAGGCACAAACTAGCCCCTCAAAGACTGTCTGTCCGTGTCGAAATCGTCTTTTGATTTTTCTTTTTTCTTCTCCCTTCCTTATGCCGACGACGGGAATCCAACCTGATCATCTTCGATCCTTATCTTTGACTCGTACCTGTTGTAGACATCCTCCCAAGTCGTTGCTTGGAACTCAAGTAAGTTTTCCTTCAATTTCCGGGAAGCATCTGAACTTCTTGAATTCAGACCCATGGTGAATGCTTCAACCGCCTATTCATCCGGAACAGCCGGAAGCAACATCCTCTCCTTTTGGAACCGGGTAACAAACTCTCGCAGCAACTCAGATTCTCCTTATGAAATTCTGAATATGTCGGCCTGTTGGGCCTGCACCTTTCTGGGCCCGTCATGAGCCTTAATAAAAGAATCCGTGAGTATCTCAATGGAATCTATGGAATTCTCAGGTAACAGCAAATACCATGTCGAGGCTCCCCTTGTGAGAGTCTCTCCAAATGTTTTCAGCAAAACATATTCAATCTCGTGAGGAGCTAAATCATTCCCCTTCACTGCCGTTGTATAGGTGGTAATATGCTCCTGAGGGTGTGAAGTTCCATCATACTTTGGCATGTCGGGCCTTTTAAACCGCTTCGGGATTAATTCTAGTGACGCGCTTGGTTTGTACGGCAATTGAGTATACTTCTTAGAGTCCGGACCTTTCAACACCAGTGGTGTGCCCTGGATTTGGTCCATGCGGGTGTTCACTTCTCTCATAAACCGTAAGAGTTCATTCTTGAAGGGATCATTTTTGTTATTGGGGTCGGATCCGCTCCCCCAGCCCCATCAGAACTAACCTTACCCCTCGGGGTGTTGTTGTCGATCCTCTGCGTTGTTTGATTTGTGGGAGCGTTGGGAGGAACTAGACCTCGTCTATTCGCATTATTGGAAGCTCCCGATAACGTCTGATTAAACTCCGTCATAACCTTATCCTGCCGTGTGAGGTGGCCCAGAATGATCGCTTGTTTCTCTTGTAGAACCCTTACCGTATCAACGACATGCTCATCTTCAGCATCATCGGGAGTTGCATCCCGAACATGTCGCGGGTACCACCTATCGTGGACCGGCGTGGCATCGTTCCCCTCATTGTGGATGTCACTGATTGAATCCTCGAGATGAGGCTGGTCACCTTAAACCTCGGGATTGTGTGTGTTGTTAACACCATTATCTGCCATTTCTTATAACTTTTTTCTAAGACAAATAATCAAAATACGTTAGTGAAAAGGCAAGGATCAACTTAATTACATGGCTGTCTAGGCCCCACGGTGGGCGCCAAATTATTTACCAGTAAAACGGTACAGCTGAATTTATACATAGTTTCTAGACAAGTGAATTAATTTGATCCTAAAATAATAAAATAATTAAAGAAATATGCAACACCTAACCTTGAATTGAAGATAAAATTACGAAAAACAGTAATTCCAGGGCAGAGCTTCCGGGCACAATAGTGATGAAACCAAGGAACAAGAAAGTAAAATTATGTAAAGCTTTTAATCGATTATAGCGTAAGTGTGCCAGAAAAATCGTGTCCTTTACAATGATAACAAAGCTCACCATTTATAGCTACGTCTAGGGAACAAGGTCCTAGGATCGTGCCCTTCTTTATTGTCAATTATGAGGGCCATTGATAAATGTGTAATGGTGAGCATAAGTGACAAATTCTCTGTAATGGGCATCGCACTAAATGCTATGATATTCTCCATTAAGTTCCACGTGTCATTCTCTTAAGCGGCCACTTAGCATAGCGTATTTTACCGTATACAATAATAACAATTAATTTTTTAAATTTATTTTACCGTATACAATAATAACAATTAATTTTTTAAATTTTAAATAATATCTACACTGTCACATTATTTGATGTCAATATTAAGGATAAATCGACAAATATGGTCCCTTATGTTTGTGTATAGTTTAAAGTGGTCCATAAAATATGGTTTTGAATAGCATTGGTCCTTTAATTTTGGCAAAGCTGAGTACTTTCGTTCTCCTGCAAATAGTTACTAACATATTATGATTGTCTGATTTAACATGAACTCACATTTGGAGACATAACATTTGCGTTTTTTAAAATTATTTTTGGTCTATTTTTGGAGTTTGGTGTAACTTTTTGAGATACAATTTCTGTTATTTTCTATTGTTGGCGTCTGGTGTAGTTTTTTAATTTTGATTTATCAAAAACACTTTCAATAGAAAAATAAATTCAATTAAAATAATACTTCTTATCTTCAACTAATTCAAGTAATTGTCAGTAAGAAAGCCATATCACCGAACATCTGGAATTTGGCGTTCACATGTTCCGTCAAATCTAATAGTACTAGTAAGGTTATGCCCTGGCTAAACCCGAGCCCAATGACAATAAGAGTAATTCATGTCTAAATTTATATCTTGATTTAATGATTTTTCTGGTAGTTCTTAATGGTAATAACTTCCCGCCTCCTGCTACTATTCAAAAATTGTTAAGCGTCTTAAACGGACCTCAGAATTGGCTATATTCATCAAATAGAATGAGGCAACTTAAGTGGTGGAACATGTTTAGTTTAACTCTCCAATAGTTCTTTATGTTATCTAATTTTTGAATTTCTGTGCTAAAATAATTTTATTTTGTTTTTGTTATATGTCCCTGGAACTTCCGGTTAATATAAAAGTAAGTTATGTATCAAATAAATATTATAATAAAAGTTATAACCAAATTAAGCTTGCGGTAAAATAGAATGCATACCTCTTGAACTTGAGATTTTATTTCAGCTAAAGCGAGATTTCATATATAATAGGCATTGATGAGCGTTTGAGCATGTCTTTTAACTTAAGGTATGTCTATGGCATGCATCTCTCTTTCTCTCTCATATTGTTTTGAGATAATGACTATTTTTTCTTTGGTGTATGATCAGAAAGTTCGAGGTTGTGATAACTTTAATAATTCACGAATATTTTTTTAGCATCCTCTTTGTACTAATTTTGTCAAACCTAGTATATTTTTCGTTTATCCAATGTATGATAATTTCTAGGACACCAATGGAGCCTCTTTTTGTCATGACCCAAAACTCAACCTGTCGTGATGGCGCCTATCATGATACTAGGCAAACCGATAAATCAGACACACCAAATCATTCAAATTTAAAAATTTTTAGAAACAGTTCTAAATAAATAAAAATCTCATAAAACTGAATAAGACCGTCACAACCCGATACAGAAGTTTTTCAAAAACAGAGTATCACTGAGTACATCAGCGTCTATACAAATACAACGTCTGAAACACTATCTAAGAAACTGAAACTGAATAAGTAAAACTGGGGGGATAGGGGAGGAGAGTCAAGGTCTGCGGACGCCAGAGCAACAACCTCAAAAATTTCCGAATGACTGACCAACTCTGAGAACCAGCAACCACCGTGTCTGAAAATACCTGGATCTGCACACGAAGTGCAGAGTGTAGCGTGAGTACAACCAACTCAGTAAGTAACAAGTCTAACTATTGGGTTGACAGCAGTGACGGCTTTCACATGTACAGTTCAATTACAGCAATGCAGTACAGAAAGGTAGACATGTTTTCAAATTTAATAGTTAAAGCTCAAACAAGTGATATATGTCAAATTCAATTGAAACAGGATATGGTACACCTCAATATCTACATATTAGTTATGTATGCCAACTGAAGTACAAAAATAGTAATAAAATCATATGCATACTCTCAGAGTATCAATCACTCAGTCCTCTTATTCATTCCATCCTCACAGTCACTCATTCCTCACAATCACTCCATCCTCACATTCACTCAATCCCCCCAAATTGCTCGGCACTCGCACTCGCACTCAGTAGGTACATGCGTTCACTGTGGGTGTGCAGACTTCGAAGAGGAAAATCCAGCCCAAGCGATATAATAAGCCAATCATGGCATAAATTAATAAAATATGCTACGGCGTGCAACCCGATCCCATAAATATCCTTACAATCAGGCCCTCGGCCTCAGTTAGTCATCAATCTATCCAGTCGCTCGGGCTCACAAGAATTATGATAATCAGCCCAAACAATGAGGATATGATGTGTAGGTAAATGCAAATAGAGACTGAGATATAATATGCAAATAATAGCTGCGACTGAGTGCGTAATTTCAAATTAAGTAATTAATTCAACATGTAACACGACCTCTGTGGGTCCCAACAGTACCAACATGTGGCCTAAGCATGATTTCTAACATGACTTGCAGTTAAATTTCTCTAACACATGGAGAATATACAGATTACAGCAAGATTATTCAACTATACAGTTCCACAGAATCGACCAAGTCATAATTCCTATGGTGCATTCCCACACGCCCGTCACTTAGCATATGTGTCACCTCAACACCAATTACATAACACGAAATACGGGATTTTATACCCTCAGAACCAAGTTTATAATTATTACTTACCTCAAACCGTGCAAATCCCTACTCTAATAAGCCTTTTCCTCGCTAATCGGCCTCTTAATGCCTAGAATCTAGCCACAAAAAATTCGATACAATCAACACGAGCTACATGAATCAATTCCATAAGAAAATACTAAGTTCTTAATCAAAAGTCAAAAAGTCAACTCAAAAGTTGACCCCCGAGCAAACGTCTCGGAATCCAATATAAGTCACAAAATTCGAATGTCCATTCAACCACGAGTCCAACCATACCAAATTCCGACATCAAATCGTCACTCAAATCCCCAAATTAACTCTCCAAACCCCTAGCCTCAAACTCCCAAAATTCCATCTAAAAAATACACAACTAAGTGGGAAATTCAATGGGGAAACAATATTATTGAATAAAAATGACCACAAGTGACCTACCTCAAGAAACCCCTCGAGTTTGAAATGTCCAAAATGATGAAAATCATGTAACCCTCGAGTTTTAAACTCTGTCCAGACATTTCCGCACTTGCGGAGCCTGGGCATGCACCTGTGCATTCTCTTTTGCGGATAAATCTGCGCTTCTGCAAAACTCACTTAACAAGAAACCTCTCGCATATGCGGTCCCAACCTCGCAACAGCATGACCGTATCTGCGAACCTCCCTTCGCTTCTGCGACTCCCCTGCTACCTATCCAAATCTGCTTCTGCAGTCAACCTCGCGCACATGCATATTCGCATCTGCGGAACCTCTTCCGTGCCTGCGGCCCTCAGAAACCTTCCTCCTGTTTGCAGCTGTGCAAGGTTAGCCACTTCTGTGGCTCCGCACCTGTGGCCAACCCCATTGCAGCTGCGATGACACCATACCTAAAGCACCAGCAAAACACTTAAGCCAAGTTTTGATGTGTTAACCATCTGAAACCAACCCGAGGCCCCCAGGACCTCAACCAAATATGCCAACAAGTCCTAAAATACACTACGAACTTAGTAGAGCCCTCAAATCACATCAAACAACATCAAAAATACGAATCACACCTCAATTCAAGCCTAATGAAAACTAGGAAATTCCAACTTCTACAATCGATGCCGAAACCTATCAAATCAAGTCCGATTTATCTCAAATTTTGCATACAAGTCATAAATAACACAACAAATCTATTCAAACTCCAGAACCAAAATCCGACCTCGGTAACCACAAAGTCAACTCTCGATCAAACTTCTAAATTTCTAACTTTCGCCATTTCAAGCCTAAATCAACTACGGACCCCAAATCACTATCCAGATACACTCTTACTTCTAAAATCACCCAACGGAGCTATCGGAATCGTCAAAACTCCATTCCAGAGTCATTTACACATAACCAACATCCGGTCAACCTTTTCAACTTAAGCTTACAACCTTGAGACTAAGTGTCTCATCGCATTCCGAAACATCCTCGGAACTGAATCAACTACCCCGCCAAGTCATATAACAATAATTAAGCATAAAATAAGCAGTAAATGGGGGAACAGGGCCACAACACTCAAAACGACCGACGGGGTCATTACATCCTCCCCCTCTTAAATAAATATTTGTCCTCGAACGGTTCTAGAAAGGTACCTGAAGTCTCAAATAGGCATGGATATCTGCTTCGCATCTCCCGCTTGGTCTCCCAAGTAGCCTCCTCAACTGGATGACCTCTCCACTGCACCTTCACTGAAGCTATGTTCTTTTACCTCAACTTTCTAACCTGCCGATCCAAAATGGCCACCGGCTCCACATCATAAGTCAAATCACCATCCAACTGAACAGTGCTTAAGTCCAAAACATGAGACGGATCGCCGACATACTTCTGGAGCATAGAAACATAAAACACTAGATGAACACTTGACAGACTAAGTGGCAAGGCAAGCTTGTAAGCCATCTCTCCAATCCTCTAAAGCACCTCAAACGGCCCAATATATCGAACCTCATAACACCATTCATGGGTGAAACCTTGAGCAGTACCTTCTTGCCAACCATGTAAGCAAAATTATGAACCTTCCGATCTGCGTAACCCTTCTGTATAGACTGTGCCGTGGGAAGCTCATCCTGAATCAATTTAACCTTGTCCAAAGCATTCTGAACTAAGTCAGTACCCAATAGCCTAGCCTCACCCTGCTCAAACTATCCCATCGGAGACCGACACTGTCTCCCACACAAAGCCTCATATGGAGCCATCTGAATGCTCGATTGGTAGCTGTTGTTGTAGGCAAATGCTTCGAGCGGCAGGAACTGATCCCAAGAACCCTGAAATCTATGACACAAGAGGGTAAAATATCCTCCAATATATGAATAGTGCGCTCAGACTGCCTGTCTGTCTGAGGGTGAAATTTTGTACTCAGCTCAACCCGTGTGCCCAACTCTCGCTGCACGGCTCTCTAGATGTAAACTGCGTGACCCGATCTGAAATGATGGACACCGGAACACCGTGAAGGCGAACAATCTCGCGGATGTAAATATCAGCCAACCGTTCTGAAGAATAGGTAGTCCTAACTGGAATGAAATGCGCGAACTTGATCAACCGATCCACAATCACCCAAATAACATCAAATTTCCTCTACGTCCGTGGGAGCCCAACTACAAAATCTATGGTGATACGCTCCCATTTTCACTCCGGAATCTCAAGCCTATGAAGAAATCCGCCCGGTCTCTAATGCTCATACTTCACCTGCTGACAATTTAGGCACCGAACTACAACCCCACTATATACTTCTTCATCCTCCTCCACCAATAGTGCTGCCTCAAGTCCTGGTACATCTACGCGGCACCCGGATGAATGGAATACCGCGAACTGTGGGCCTTCTAAAGAATCAACTCATGTAGCCCATCTACATTGGGCACACAAATACGGGCTTGCATCCTCAACACCCCATCATCTCCAATAGTAACATCCTTGGCATCACCGTGCCTAACCGTGTCCTTAAGGACAAGCAAATAGGGATCATCATACTGGCATTCTCTAATGCGATCATATAAGGAAGACCGAGAAACCACACAAGTTAGAACCTGGCTGGGCTCCGAAATATCTAATCTCACGAACTGGTTGGCCAAAGCCTGAACATCAACTGCAAGCGGCCTCTCACCAACAGGAATAAATGTAAGGATGCCCATACTCAGCGCCTTCCTACTCAAGGCATTGGCCACTACATTGGCCTTTCCGGGATGATACACAATGGTAATATCATAGTCCTTTAGCAGCTCCAACCATCTCCGCTGCCTCAAATTTAAATCCTTCTATTTTAACAAGTGATGAAGACTTCGATGATCCGTAAATACCTCACAAGACACACCATAGAGATAGTGCCTCCAAATCTTCAATGCATGAACGATGGCAACAAACTCCAAATCATGAACATGGTAGTTCTCCCCATGAGGTTTCAACTGACACGAAGCATAAGCAATCACTCTACACTCCTGCATCAAGACACACCCAATACCAATCCGAGAAGCATCAAAATATATTGTATAAATGCCAGAAGCTGAAGGCAAGACTAGAACTGGAGTTGTGGTCAAGGCAGTCTTGAGCTTCTGAAAGCTCTCCCCACACTCATCCGACCACCTGAAAGAAGCACCCTTTTGGGTCAATTTGGTCAAAGGCACTACAATAGATGAGAAACCCTCCACGAAGCGACGATAATAACTGGCCAAGCCGAGAAAGCTCCGAATCTTAGTAGCTGAGGACGATCTAG
This sequence comes from Nicotiana tomentosiformis, assembly GCF_000390325.3. Classification (NCBI taxonomy): domain Eukaryota; kingdom Viridiplantae; phylum Streptophyta; class Magnoliopsida; order Solanales; family Solanaceae; genus Nicotiana; species Nicotiana tomentosiformis. The sequence continues at coordinate 76,046,158 of NC_090817.1, read as the reverse complement.
GCCAACTCTGAACTGCCTCTATCTTATTTGGACCCATCTTAATCCCCTCACTAGACACTACGTGCCCCAAGAACGCCACCGAACTAATCCAAAACTCACACTTGGAGAACTTGGCATAAAGCTTCTCCTCCCTAAGCCGCTGTAATTCAATCCTCAAATACTGGGCATACTTCTCCTGACTACGTGAGTACACCAGGATATCATCTATGAATACCATGACAAACGAGTCAAGATATGGCTGAAATACACTGTTCATCAAATGCATAATTGTTGTTGGGCGTTGGTCAGGCCAAAAGACATCACAAGGAACTCATAGTGACCATAACAGGTCCTAAATGTCATCTTTAGAATATCCGAGTCCCGAATCTTCAACTGGTGATACCCAGACCTCAAATCAATCTTGGAGAACACCCTCGCTCCCTGAAGCTGGTAAAATAGATCATCAACATGTGGCAACGGATACTTGTTCTTGATTGTAAATTTGTTCAACCGCCTATAGTCGATGCACATCCGCATAGTTCCATCGTTCTTCTTCACAAACAAAACCGATGCACCCCAAGAGGACACACTAGGCCTAATAAACCCCTTATCAAGAAGTTCCTGAAGCTACTCTTTCAATTCCTTCAACTCAGCTAGTGCCATACGATACGGAAGAATAGAAATGGGCTGGGTGCCCGATACTAAGTCAATACCAAAGTCAATATCCCTATCGGGTGGCATGCCCGATAGGTCTGCAAAAAACACATTCTGAAAGTCTCGCACCATCGGAACAGAATCAATAGAAGTAGGGTATCAGCACCAACATCCCTCATAAAGGCCAAATATGACAGACACCCCTTCCCAGCCATCCGTTGGGCCTTCAAATAGGAAATTACCCTGCTGGGAACATAATCTAGAGAATCTCTCCACTCGATCCTTGGCAACCCCGGCATCGCTAACGTTATGTTCTTAGCGTGACAATGCAGAATAGCATGATATGGAGACAACCAATCCATACCCAAAATCACATCGAAATCAATCATATGAAGCAATAAGAGATCAACTCTGGTCTCCAATCCCCCAATAGTCACTACACACGAGCGATATACACGGTCCACAAAACTAGTATCGCTCACTGGCATAGATACATGAACATGTGAAACTAAGGACTCATGGGGCATATCCAAATAATGAGTAAAATAGGATGATATATAGGAATAAGTAGAACTGGGGTCAAATAATGTGGAAGAATCTCTGTGGCACACCGAGATAATACTTGTGATCACCGCATCTGAAGCAACATCATTGGCCTGGCAGAAATATCATAGAATCGGGCCGGACCACCACCTGATCGACCTCGCTCTCTAGGGCGACCTCTAACTGACTAGGCCCCACCCCGAGCTAACTGGGCGGGTGGTGAAGTAACTGGTGCGAAAGTCATAGCCTGACCCCTCTGGTGAACTGGACCTTCCGGGCGACGAGGACACTGTCTCCACTTATGCCCAAACTCCCCGCACTCGAAGCAACTCCCCGGTGGTGGTGGGGGCTGAATCAGGCCTCGAGTGCTAGAGTAACTGCTAGAAGGACCTGGTATAGATAAACCCTGAACCGATGGAGCACGGGATGAACTCTAAGCTGGGAGAGCTCTGAGAGATGATTTACCCGGACGAGCACTGTACGAACCTTGGCTAGCTGATGCACCACAATGAACTGGACGAGCCATCTGAGCGGGCCTACAAAAATGACCCTTGCTGTGGTAGAACTGCCCCCAGAAAGAACACCATTGAAACCACCCGAACCACGAGGCCTCTTGGCCTCCCTCTCCTCACGCTCCTGACTATAGATCATCTCTAGCTGCCGAGCAATATCAACCACCTCGTCTAACCGAGCACTAGATACACTCTCCCGAGTCACAACAAAACGTAACTGATAGTGAAGGCCATCAATGAACCTCCTAATCATCTCCCTCTCGGTGGGAACCAACCAAACAGCGTAACGAGCCAACTCTGAAAATCTCATCTCGTACTGGGTCACATATATGCTATCCTAATGTAGATGCTCGAACTGCCTGCACAGCTCCTCCCTGCGGGCCTGTGGCATAAACTTCTCCAAGAAGAGGACGAATAACTCATGCCATGAAAGTGGTGCAGCACCGACCGACCTGCTCCTCTCATAGGCCTCCCACTATCTGAAGGCAGCCCCAATAAACTGAAAATTAGTAAATGAGACCCCACTAGTCTCCAGAATACCCGCCGTATGAAGAATCCGCTGACACCTATCCAAGAAGTCCTGCACATCCTATAACTCAGCCCCACTGAATGATGGAGGCTGGAGTCTCCAAAATCTCTCTATTCTCTTCTACTCATCATCACTCATAATGGGACCCACCCGAGCCTGAGCAACTGCAACCGGTTGGGCTGGTAGTACCCCCAGTGTCTGAAGTCCCTACATCGCCTGCTCTGGAGTACGGACCGCAGGAGTCTAAGTACCTCCCCCGGCCTGAGAAGTGGCTGGCATGGTCTGAACAGAAACCGCCTGAGCAAGGCTAGTGCACACAGTCAATATCTGAGCCAAAACCTCCTGAAGGCCTAGAATCACAATGGGCACAACTGGTTCCTGAGCCCGGCCTCTCGTGGCCCTAGCTGGTGGTACTGATGGCTGTCCGTCCGGTTCGGTAGCACGTGTCCTCACCATCTGTGGGAAAATAGAATAACAGAAGTTTAGTTCCGGGAATCAACAAATTCACACGACAAGAATTCAAGAATGTGAAGTTTTCCTAAGGGTTCGGCATGCTCTCGAAGATAAGTACAGAGGTCTCTGTACCTATCCGCAAGACTCTATTAAACCTGCTCATGACTCGTGAGACCTATGTAACCTAGGCTCTGATACCAACTTGTCACGATACAAAACTCAACCTGTCGTGATGGCGCCTATCATGATACTAGGCAAGCCGACAACTCACACACCAACACTTTCAAATTTAAAATATTTTAGAAATATTTTTAAATAAATAAAAATCTCATAAAACTGGATAAGACCGTCACAACCCAATACAAAAGTTTTCCAAAATCAGAGTGTCACTGAGTACATGAGCATCTATACAAATACAAAGTCTGAAACACTGTCTAAGAAACTGAAACGGAATAAGTAAAACTGGGGAGGATAGGGGAGGAGAGTTAAGGTCTGCGGACGCTAAATAAGCTACCTTGAAAATCTTCGAATGACTAAACAACTCTGTGAATTAGCAACCACTGTGTCAGGAAACACCTAGATCTACACACGAAGTGCAGGGTGTAGCGTGAGTACAACCAACTCAGTAAGTAATAAGTCAAACTATTGGGCTGAAAGCAGTGACGTGCTTCACAGGTACAGTTCAATTATATAACTACAGTACAGAAAGGTAAACATGTTTCCAAATTTAACAGTTAAAGCCAAACAAGTGAAAAATGTCAAGTTCAATTGAAACAGGATATGGTACACCTCGATATCTACATGTCAGTTATGTATGACAACTAAAGTACAAAAACAGTGATGAAATCAAATACATACTCTCAGAGTATCAATCGCTCAGTCTTCCCATTCACTCCATCCTCACAGTCACTCATTCCTCACAGTCACTCCATCATCTCAGTCACTCAATCCTCCCAAATCGCTCGGCACTCGCACTCGCACTCGCACTCAGTAGGTACATGCGTTCACTATGGGTGTGCAGACTCCGGAGGGGCAAATCCAGCCCAAGCGCTATAATAAGCCAATCATGGCATAAATCAATAAAACATGCTGCGACATTTAGACCGATCCCATAAATATCCTTACAATTAGGCCCTTGGCCTCACTCAGTCATCAATCTCTCCAGTCTCTCGGGATCACAAGAATCATGATAATCAGCCCAAACAATGATGATATGATGTGTAAGTAAATAGCAACAGAGACTGGGATACGATTTGCAAATAATAGCTGCGACTGAGTACGTAATTTCAAATTAAGTAATTAATTAAACATGTAACACGACCTCTGTGGGTCCCAACAGTACCAGCATGTGGCCTAAGCATGCTTTCTAACATGACTTGCAGTTAAATTTCTCTAACACATGGAAAATATACAGATTACTACAAGATTATTCAATTATACAGTTCCACAAAATTGACCAAGTCACAATTTCTATGGTGCATTCCCACACGCCCGTCACCTAGCATGTGCGCCACCTCAACACCAATCACATAACACGAAACCAAGGTTTTATACCCTCAGAACCAAGTTTATAAGTATTACTTACCTCAAACCATGCAAATCCCTTCTCTAATAAGCCATTTCCTCGCGAATCGGCCTCTTAATGCCTAGAATCTAGCCACAAACAATTCGATACAATCAACACAAGCTACAAGAATCAATTCCATAAGAAAATACTAAGTTCTTAATCAAAAGTCAAAACGTTAACTCAAAAGTCGACGCCCGAGCCCACGTCTTAGAATATAATAAAAGTCACAAAATTCGGAAGTCCATTCAACCACGAGTCCAACCATACCAAATTTATCAAATTCCGACATCAAATCGTTACTCAAATCCCCAAATTAACTCTCCAAATCCCTAGCCTCAAACTCCCAAAATACCACCTCAAAAATATGAAAACTAGGTGGAACATTCAATGGGGAAACAATATTATTGAATAGAAATGACCACAAGTGATTTACCTCAATAAACCCCTCGAAATCCCTCTCAAAAATCGCCTTAGCTCGAGCTTGAAATGTCCAAAATGATGAAAATCACGAAACCCTCGAGTTTTAAACTCTGTCCAGGTATTTCCGCACCTGCGAAGCCTGAGTTCGCACATGCGCATCCTCTATTGCGGAGAAATTCGCGCTTTTGCGAAACTTATTTAACACGCAACCTCTCACACCTGCGGGACCGCATCTACGAACCTCCCTTCGCTTCTGCGATTCCCCTGCTGCCTATTCAAATCCGCTTCCACAGTCGACCTCGCGCACATGCACATCCGCATCTATGGAACCTCTTCCGCGCCTGCGGCCCTAGAGGCCTTCCTCCTCTTCGCAGCTGGGCAAGGTTAGCCACTTCTGCGGCTCCACGCCTGCGGCCAACCCCACTGAAGGTGCATTGATACCAGACCTGAAGCACCAGCATAACACTTAATCCAATTTTTGATCTGTTAACCATCTGAAACCAACCCGAGGCCCCCGGGACCTCAACCAATGATGCCAACAAGTCCTAAAACACGATATGAACTTAGTCAAGCCCTCAAATCACATCAAAAACACGAATCACACCTCAATTCAAGCCTATTGAAAACTAGAAAATTCCAACTTCTATAATCGATGCTGAAACCTATCAAATTAAGTCCAATTGACCTCAAATTTTGCACACAAGTCATAAATGACACAACGGACCAATTCCAACTCCCAAAACCAAAATCCAAGCCCGGTAACCACAAAGTCAACTCTCGGTCAAACTTCTAAATTTTTTAACTTTTGCCATTTCAAGCCTAAATAAACTACGGACCCCCAAATCATATTTCGGACACACTCCTAAGTTCGAAATCACCCAACGTAGCTATCAGAACTATCAAAACTCCATTCCGGAATCATTTACATATAAGTCAATATCCGGTCAATATTTTCAACTTAAGCTTCCAACCTTGAGACTAAGTATCTCATCGCATTTCGAAACATTCCCGAAACCGAATCAACTACCCCGCCAAGTCACATAGCAACAATTAAGCATACAATGAGCTGTAAATGGGGGAATGTGGCCACAACACTCAAAACGACCAACCGGATTGTTACATCCTCCCCCTCTTAAACAAACGTTCGTCCTCGAACGGGTCTAGAAACGTACCTGGAGTCTCAAATAGGCGTGGATATCTTCTTCGCATCTCCCACTCGGTCTCTGAGGTAGCTTCCTCAACTGTCTGACCTCTCTACTGCACCTTTACTGAAGCTATGTTCTTTGACCTCAACTTTCGAACATGCCGATCCAAAATGGCCACCGGCACCACATCATAAGTCAAATCACCATCCAACTGAACCATGCTGAAGTCCAAAACATGAGACGGATCGCCCACATACTTCCAGAGCATAGAAATATGAAACACTGGATGAACACTTGACAAACTAGGCGGCAAGGCAAGCTTGTAAGCCACCTCTCCAATTCTCTGAAGCACCTCAAACAACCCAATATACCGAGGGTTCAACTTTCCCATATCTCGAACCTCATAACACCCTTCATGGGTGAAACCTTGAGCAGTATCTTCTCCCTAACCATGTAAACAACATCACGAACCTTCCTATCAGTGTAGCTCTTCTATCTAGACTGCGTTGTGCGAAGCCGATCCTGAATCAATTTAACCTTGTCCAAAGCATCCTTGGTCAACCGCTCTGAAGAATAGGTAGTCCCAACTGGAATATGCGCGGACTTGGTCAACCGATCCACAATTACCCAAATAGCATCAAACTTCCTCGAAGTCTGTGGGAGCCCAACTACAAAATCCATGGTGATACGCTCCATTTCCACTCTAGAATCTTAAGCCTCTGAAGCAATCCGCCCGATCGCGCGGCCAACCCCACCGCAGGTGAGATGACACCAGACCTGAAGCACCAGCATAACACTTAAGCCAATTATTTATCCGTTAACCATGCAAAACAAACCCGAGGCCCTCGGGACCTCAACCAAATATGCCAACAAGTCCTAAAACACGATACGAATTTAGTCGAGCCCTCAAATCACATCAAATAACATTAAAAACACGAATCGCACCTCAATTCAAGCCTAATGAAAACTTGGAAATCCCAACCTCTACAATCGATGCCGAAATCTATCAAATCAAGTTTGATTGACCTCAAATTTTACACACAAGTCATAAATGACACAACAGACCTATTCCAACTCCTAGAACCAAAATCCGAGCCCGGTAACTACAAAGTCAACTCTCAGTCAAACTTTTAAATTTTCAAAACTTCAAATTTTTAACTTTTGCCATTTCAAGCCTAAATCAACTACGGACCCCCAAATCACTATCCGGACACACTCCTAAGTCCAAAATCAACCAACTGAGATATCGGAACCGTCAAAACTCCATTCCGGAGTCGTTTACACATAAGTCAAGATCCGGTCAACCTTTTTAACTTAAGGTTCCAACCTTGAGACTAAGTGTCTCATCGCATTCCGAAATATCACCGGAACCGAATCAACTACCCCGACAAGTCACATAACAACAATTAAGCATAAAATCTACAATACTCAAAACGACCGGCCGGGTCGTTACACGTTTTTAGCTATTTATTATCGACATCTCCAATTATTTATTATATCTAGGGCACCCATGGAGCTTCTTTTTTAGTTATTAATTATCGTCTTCTCTAATTATTTATTATCAAATTTGTTATTTCCTTAAAAAAAATATAAAATATGTACAAATTCAAATGTGATAATTAAATTTGTATATTGCAATATAAAGAACATTATGTGTAATGTATATGCTGTTATAGAGTAATCTTTTTGGCACTTTCACGGATATGTCATTCAGCTCATCTTTTATCCCTCACAGTAAGCATAAACCTTTTTCTGGTCTTATTAATATTATTTGTACCCTTCATGTTTTACATGTGCTGAAAACTTTTTAATCCTATGTCATTAATTACGAAACCTATATTCTTCTAGTTACTTTCTAGCACTACTAACATGTTAATTTGATTAGGTTGCCTGATGTAATTTATATAAATATTAGTAGTATCTTTTTGGTAAAGTATATTGATTTCCCTTTTCCTTTTCAAGATTACGACTCCAACCTGTATTCTAACCATATATGTTATGAAGTAATTCGTTTGTCCTTTTTTAACCCTACAAATCTACAATGCTAAAATGTGTTTTCTTATTTTACATTTATTCCATCTAAAATGATATAGTTTTATTTCATTTTATGTGATATTTTTTTTAGTCAGTTGAAAAATGCTATTTTTATATTTAATAATAATTTAACTTTAAAATGCTCAGTGTACAGTTAATGAGATAATTTCTAGCTAACACAAATATTTATGAATTATGTTAGACCACAAGTGTCAAAAATGATCCTTTTTTCTTAAACTTTGTGACTAGTCAAACACATCACATAAATAAGGACGACGTAAGTATATAATTTAGGAAAAAATCTAAGACGGATGTTAATTAAACCCCCAAACTAATTAAACTCTTCACTAGTTTATGCAGTGATTTTTTTCTCATATAGTCAAATAAAAAGTACATTACTGATGTGAAAATTATTTTTTCTAATCTTTCCAATCAAACTTTGTGCTATTTTAAGAGAAAATTTATTTTGAAAACATTTCTCCTAATCTTTCTAAAAGGAAGACCCCTTAATAATACTGCTAAAAAAGATTAGCATTGGAGTTGTCATATTGTAGTAATTCTTTTTTGAGTGTTGATCAGTAAATCTCTGAATGGTTAGAGGCTAACAAAATAAATTTTATTTGCTAAAGTGTTAGTCTTCATTATTAAGTCTTCTCACAAAATTTGATATGTTTTTTCATATATTAAAATTTTTACGTTTTATGGAGTAATCAATGATTAATTCAGTTGCTTTTTAGGAAGAGCCTAAATAACTCATTTTACTCCCAAAAAAATTGCTCATATGGATGTGTCAAAATAGTGATGTACTGTCACGACCCAAAATCTCACCACAGGCGTCGTGATGGCACCTAGTCTCTACGACTAGGTAAGTCGATTTCAACTACCTTTTGAAGCCATTTTTATTTTTTTTGAATTAAATAAATAATTAAAACTGACAGCGGAACAAATATGAATATACATTCTCCCAAGACTGGTAGTACTTAGTCACGAACTCTAACTGAATACATAGAATGACCACGAGGACCGTATATACAACACTGTTTGATTACAAGTTAACAGTACAATGAAATGAAAAGACTCCAAGGGATTGGGACGACCAAGCAGCTCTACCTTGAATCCTTACGATCCCGCTTTAACTCTGCTCGAGTCCGTTATCTTCAATACCTGGCTCTACATAAAATGTGCAGAAGTGTAGAGTGAGCACACCACAACGGTGCCCAGTAAGTATCAAGACTAACCTCAATGGAGTAGAGACGAGGTACAGTCAAGATACTCACTAGTCTAATAACCTGTGCAATATGATATACAAAATAATAAGAAACAAATAATAATAAAGGCAGGATAAAACAACCAGTGATATGCACAACAAACAACAAGAATACTATTAATATCACTCAACAATTAATAAATACAATTACACCCAATTAAATCAAGCCCTTCAAATAAATGTCTTTCATATAGTTCTTCCAGGAAACTCTCTTTCAAATATAATTTTCTCAAATAATTATTTTTCAAATATAATTCTTTCAATAAATCTTTTCAAATACAATTTCCTCCAATAAATATCTTTAATATAATTCTTTCAATTAAAAAGTCACCATGTGACACCTCATTTCATAATCATCAAAATTCGGGTCTCAGCCCATTTTATATTTTTCGTAAACACAGGTCTCAGGCCATTTTCATATTTCCACGACACCTCGTGCCCATAATTAAATCATCATATTTTCCCGGTATCTCGTGCCCTCATTTCATATCACAACTGCATGGATAATTCACGTGCCAAATATCATTATCATTTCATCACAGCACCTCGTGCCCACATTTTATATCACAACTGCACAGACAATTCACGTACCAATATCCCCATTTTATATCACAATTCACGGCACCTCGTGCCCACATTTCATTTTATAAATTGCCTGGCAATAGCCATAGGCTCCCAATTCCAACATAAATCAGATTATTATCAATTTACTAACAACACGACAAGTTACACAAGGTATAAAAATAACACAAAAAAATCACAACATCACATGAAAATTGTCAACACCACAACCTCGCATCATCACATATCGTCCCTTACAATAGCCATCCTTATCGCTCCTATAGCCACCCTTATAGCTCCTATAGCCACCCTTATAGCTCCGCCCAGATAATATCAATAGGCCACCCTTATCGCTCCTTTAGCCACCCTTATCGCTCCGCCCAGACAATATCAATAGCCAACAAACACAACAGTGAAATGCCACCCTTATAACCACATAATATCAATAGTGAAATGCCACCCTTATTCCCCAAAATAACAACTCACACAACACAATATTTTACACGGGAAATTATCACAACAACATAACAAAAATCAATTCATATCATAATTTACCCAATGGCCACTACCAAATTTCAAGGCTACAACCAAGTCAATTAATTTCACAACAAATAGCCAAAAACTCCACACAATGTGTACAACACCCAAAAACAATCAATAGAGATAGAAATTACTCAACATAAAGCAAAGACTTCATTTGAATTCAATTTTTCAATAATTATATAAACACATCTTATTAAGCTCATTTAATAAATTATTTGCAGAAAGAAAATCCAAAATGAAATTAAATTACAATAATTATCAAACCAGCAAATTCATGAAATTTCATAAATAATTAAACAACAGTCACATCACATTGTCATATAACAACAGAGTAGACAACAAGGATTTAGGCACGACAAATAGATGATTAAATATATGCCAACAATTAATCCAATTTACTACACAATATGCTCAAGACTTTAACTCAATAAAATTTGCACATATAAACCAAGTACGTACTCGTCACTTCGCGTACATGGTTTTCAATTACACAAATGGCACATAAGACTCAATGCCTAAGGGGAAATTCCCCAACTCGAGGTTAAGCAAGACACTTACCTCTTTGAAGTTATGCCGATATTCCAAAATCTCCTTCTTGCTTGAATTGACCTCTTGACAACTCAAATCTATCCAAATTAATTGTATAACTTCATTAAAATTCATCGAAAACAATTCCGGATAATAATACGTCGACTTAAAAATTTATTCCAAAAGTCAACAAAAGTCAATGCAGGACCCGTCTCTCGGAACCTGACATAATTTTCATGAAATCCGAACACCCATTCCGATACGAGTTCAACCATACCAATTTTATCGAATTACAATAACAAATCGACTTTCAAATCTTAAATTTTTGTTTTTGGAAGATTTTACAAAAATCTTGATTTTTTCTCCATTAAATCCGAATTAAATGATGGATTCAAAGACATAATCATGGAAATTAATAAAAACTGGATAAGAATCACTTACCCCAAACACCCACGCAAGAATCTCTCCAAAAATCGCCTTCTACCGAGCTCCAAATTAGATTTTGAGTTATGAACTCAAACCCCCATTTTTGGGACTTTTAATTCTTCCCAGATAGGCCTTTTTCGCGTTCGCGGCCTCTGCTTCGCATTCGCGAAGGCCAAAACCTGAATGCCTCAAATCCTTCATCGTGTTCGCGACCTCCTCTTCGCATTCGCGAAGGTCAACTGTTTCTGCCCCATCATTTCCTCTTCGCGTTCGCGAACTGCTCGTCACGTTCGCGATGACCAACTGACCAACTCCTTCGCGTTCGCGTTCGCGTTCGCGTTCCATGCTTCGCGTTCACGAAGGCTAAACGACCCCAGGCCCCAATCTTCCTTTCTTCTTAGCGTTCATGAAGGCTTGCCCTGCTCCTTCTTCGCGTTCGCGTCCACAACTTCGTGTTCACGAAGGCCAAACCATCAGTCCCTCAAATTCCTCTTCGCGAACGCGGGACTCCCTTCGCGTTCGCAAAGAAGGAAACCAAACTTCAGCAATAGCAGTCCATACAGCTCCAATTTGGTCCGAAACCACCCCGAAACACACCCGAGCCCCTCGGGACCTCAACCAAACATACCATCAAGTCTCAAAACATCATACGAACTTAGTTGAATTCTCAAATCACCTCAAAAACCATCAAAACGGCGAATCGCACCCCAAATCAAAATCTATGAACTTTGAACTTTCAATTTCTATAACTTGTGTCGAAATACATCAAATCAATCTGGAATGACTTCAAATTTTGCACACAAGTCATAATTGATATTATGGACCTACTCCAACTTCCGGAATCAGATTCCGACCCCGATATCAAAAAGTCCACTTCCGGTCCAATTTTCCAAAAATTTAACTTTCGCCATTTTAAGCCTAAATTGGCTACAGACCTCAGATTCATAGTCCGGACACGCTCATAAGTCCAAAATCACTCAACGGAGCTAACGGAACCGACAGAACTCCATTTCGAAGTCGTCTTCATACATTTCCGACTACGGCCAAAATCCTAAGACTTAAGCTTCCATCTTAGGGACTAAGTGTCACAAATCTCTCCGAATAATCCGTAAATCAAACTCGACCACACACGCCGGTTATAATATATATTGAGAGGCTTCTCGAGACCTTAAGTCACTGAACGGGGCATTAATTCTTAAAACGACAAGTCGAGTCGTTACATTCTCCACCTCCTAAACAAACGTTCCTCCTCGAACGTTCTAAGAATTATTCTGAGGTTGCCGAATTGATAATTTTACTTTTACACAAAAACTCACGGTTGATTCTACGTTACCGCATTTGAGATAAGCCCGACAGCATCATCTCACTTGAGATTATTTCTTTTATCCATATTTGTAAACTTTAAGATCAACTTCTTACACTCCAAACATTTTCAGAAAATTCGATTTTTCATCAACGCACGGAATTAGTCTAAACTGGCTATAGCAACTCGTGCCTACACACATCAACTTTCTTGATAGTGTTGAAGTACTTCAAAATTTCTTTGGGGTGTTTTATTCTCCCCTGCTTAGGATCATTCGCCCTTAAACACATAACATAAGTTGTCTCTTCTTTTGCAATTCTCAATCCTTCAAATTTTACTAACTCCCAAATATTTCAGAAATTTTGGCAGAGTCTCTCCTCTAATTGGGCCTATCCACCTGCCAGAGTAACACCCAAACAACTCCTAACAATATATCCACAACCCAATAAAATACCACAGGTATATATCAATAACATTAATCTCAACATTGCCTTATCATAATGATATCAGTACATGAAGCACATCATATGTATGCTCATCACCACATCTCTGGTCTTAAAAGTTGTTCATAATTAATTCCAACATCATCAATTAATCTCATATTAACCATCACCTCGTTTTGAATTTTCACAACACTGACAACAGAACGTGAGGCATGAAGACCTCATGATTACTTACTCGGATTAATGAGTCAAATTTAACGCCACCTAGGCACTTACCTCATAGGTTAAAACTCAATATTTACAACACAAAAATGGATGAATATGAACTGAAAATATACAAGCATTATTATCAAATAAGCCTAACATGCATGACTCCCTATTAATATTATTGCACAAATAAATTTCACAATGAAAAAATTTTAAACTCATAATTATTTCACCACAAGGACCTCTCCTTACATAAGTTCCATCGCGGCTTGCAGCCCGGTTTAAATATTTCACATCATATATAAAATTCGAGGATCTCGTCCTCAACTCCGAATCACAAGTATTTTTGCACATTGTGCCAACTAAAATTTTCAATTTCCTTTCTTTCTTCTTTTCAATATATTTCATAAATAATTTTTCACAACATATAATGAACCCTCCTACCGGTAGGGCATATAATTCATAAAAAAAATTGGAATCAATTATTCCGAAACACATTAAACCCAATGTAGTGAATAATAAAAATTACTTTTGGGCTTATAGCCCTCAATGGTGTATCAAAAATAAAATGACATACACGGGCTCACATCTTTAAATCTTCCCACAGGGATAAACATATAAGTGGGTCACAAATTTACGAAGCTCACCCATAACTAGAGCATAATAGGAGGACTCACCTCAATATTCAGAACCGAATCAAATTAAAGGAAATTATCCTTTATAATAAAAATCAGGCTCGTACCTGTAATGACACCATCTGCTGTATTGGCCTCGGCCAAATCATAGTGATTAAATCAATGGATCGGGCCTCCACCTCTTAGGCGCCCACTACCCGCCTGTCCTCCACCTCAAGCTTACTGTGCACGTGGAGTATCAACTGGAATAAAGCTTGTAGCTGGAGTGTTCTGATGAAATCCACCCCTCCCAAGTCTGGGACAATCTCTCATGATATGCCTAGTATCACCACACTCATAACAACCCCTCTGAGGTCGCGGCTGCTCGTACTGAGTCTGTGCCGGATAAGTAGAATAGCCACTGTAAGAATCTCGTGTCGGTGGTGCACTATAAACTGGAGCACTCCGAGTAATATGATGTGCGGACTGAGCTGACCGACTGCTCGAGCCTCCGCTATAATGGGTTCTAGCTGAAGAGTAAAACCCACTGAATCCTCCAGATTTTCGAGACCTTTTGGCCTCCTTAGACTCCCTTTCCTCGCCTAAAACACCCTCAATCTTCCTTGAAATCTCCACTACTTGTTGAAATGGAACATCAGTTTGCAACTCTCTAGCATGCATATTTTAATATCATAATCGAGCCCCTCAATGAATCTGTGGACCCGTTCTCTGATTGTCTGAACTAAGATAGGTGCATGATGGGCTAACTCACTGAACCTGATAGCATATTCTGACACTGTCATAGTACCCTGACGCAACCATTCAAATTCTCTGTGCCACGCATCTCTGAGAGTCTGGGGAACAAACTCTTTCATGAACATTTCCGAAAATTGAGCCTAAGTTGGTGGTATGGCATCGGCTGGTCTACCTTCTTCATAGATTTGCCAGCATCGATATGTCGCGCCTGATAGTTAAAATGTAATAAAGGCAACTCCGCTCACTTCCACAATACCCATGATGCAGAGAATACGGTGACAATTCTCTAGAAATTCTTGGGTATCCTCTGTGGCTGTACCACTGAAAGTTGGTGGATCATATTTCTTAAACCTTTCAAGTCTCTTTTGTTCTTCTTCTGATGCCTCGGGCCTGACCTCAGGAAGAATCGGAATAACAGGTTGTACCGGTACTACACCCGGAACTTGACCAACGTGAACCTACTGCTCTGGAGTTATGGTAGGAGTCTGAGCTACTCCCCCAATCTGCGAAATATTTGGTGCAACAGAGATCAATCCCGCCTGAGTTAATGTACCAAACATACTCAGGAACTGTGCTAAGGTCTCCTAAAATCCGGGGGTAACAACAGGTGCTTCTGGTACCTGTCCCCCAACTGGAGCTACTAGTGGCTCCTCAACTGTTGTTCTGACAGGTGCTCTAGTCGCAGCACGTGCCCTTCCTCGACCTCTACCTCGGCCTCTACCTCGACCCCGGCCTCTTGCAGCCCTAGAAGTATGTGCGGATGCTTGCTCAGCTAACCCAGTAGCACGTATCCTCATCATCTGTGAGAGAATGGAGATACAAAGGTTCAAATTTCAAATTCAACAAATTTCGCACGACAAGAATGAAAGAAATGGAAATTTCCTAACAGTTCTGTAGCTTCTCGAAGGTAAGTACAGACGTCTCCGTACCGATGCGCAAGACTCTACTAAACTCGTTCGTAACTTGTAGAACTTATGAACCTAGAGCTCTGATACCAACTTGTCATGACCCAAAATCCCACCACAGGCATCGTGATGGCACCTAGTCTCTACGACTAGGTAAGCCAATTTCAACTACCTTTTGAAGCCTTTTTTTTAATTAAATAAATAATCAAAACTGACAGCGAAATAAATATGAATATACATCCTCCCAAGACTAGTAGTACTGAGTCACGAACTCTAACTGAATACATAGAATGACCACGAGGACCGAATATATATACTGTTTGATTAATAGTTAACAATACAATGAAATGAAAAGACTCCAAGGGACTGCGACGACCAAGCAGCTCTACCTTGAATCCTTACGATCCCGCTTTAACTCTGCTCAAGTCCGTTATCTTCAATACCTGGCTCTGCACAAAATGTGCAGAAGTGTAGAGTGAGCACACCACAGCGATGCCCAGTAAGTATCAAAACAAACCTCAATGGAGTAGAGACGAGGTACAGTCAAGACACTCACTAGTTTAATAACCTGTGCAATATGATATACAAAATAATAGGAAACAAATAATAATAATAAAGGCAGGATAAAACAACCAGTGATTTGCACAACATACAACAAGAATACCATTAATATCACTCAACAATTAATAAACACAATTACACCCAATTAAATCAAACCCTTCAAATAAATGTCTTTCACATAGTTCTTCCAGGTAACTCTCTTTCAAATATAATTTTCTCAAATAATTATTTTTCAAATATAATTCTTTCAATTAATCTTTTCAAATACAATTTCCTCCAATAAATATCTTTAATATAATTCTTTCAATTAACAAGTCACCATGTGACACTTCATTTCATAATCATCAAAATACGGGTCTCAGCCCATTTTATATTTTTCATAAACACAGGTCTCGGGCCATTTTTATATTTCTACGGCACCTCGTGCCCATAATTAAATCATCATATTTCCCCGGCATATCGTGCCCTCATTTCATATCACAACTGCATAGATAATTCACGTGCCAAATATCATTATCATTTCATCACAGCACTTTGTGCCCACATTTTATATCACAACTGCACAGACAATTCACGTACCAATATCCCCATTTTATATCACAATTCACGGCACCTCGTGCCCATATTTCATTTTATAAATCGCCTGGCAATAGCCATAGGCTCCCAATTTCAACATAAATCAGATTATTATCAATTTACTAACAACACGACAAGTTGCACAAGGTATAAAAATAACACAAGAAAATCACAACATCACATGAAAATTGTCAACACCACAAACCCACATCATCACATATCGTCCCTGACAATAGCCATCCTTATCGCTCCTATAGCCACCCTTATCGCTCCGCCCAGACAATATCAATAGCCACCCTTATCGCTCCGCCCAGACAATATCAATAGCCACCCTTATCGCTCCTATTTCCACCCTTATCGTGCCGCCCAGACAATATCAATAGCCACCTTTATCGCTCCTATTACCACCCTTATCGCTCCTATTGCCACCCTTATCGCTCCGCCCAGACAATATCAATAGCCAACAAATACAACAATGAAATGCCACCCTTATAACCACATAATATCAACGGTGAAATGTCACCCTTATCTTCCCAAAATAACAACTCACACAACACAAAATTTTACACGGGAAATTATCACAACAACATAAAAAAAATCAATTCATATCACAATTTGTCCAATGGCCACAACCAAATTTTAAGGCTACAACCAAGTCAATTAATATTACAACAAATAGCCAAAAACTCCACACAATGTGTACAACACCCAAAAGCAATCAATAGAGATAGAAATTACTCAACATAAAGCAAAGACTTCATTTGAATTCAATTTTTTAATAATTATATAAACACCTCTTCTTAAGCTCATTTAATTAATTATTTGCAGAAGGAAAATCCATAATGAAATTAAATTACAATAATTATCAAACCACCAAATTCACGAAATTTCAAAAATAATTAAATAACAGTCACATCACATTGTCATATAACAACAAAGTCGACAACAAGGATTTAGGCACGACAAGTAGATGATTAAATATATGCCAACAATTATCCAATTTACTACACAATATGCTCAAGACTTTAACTCAATAAAATTTGCACATATAAACCAAGTACGTACTCGTAACCTCACGTACATGGTTTTCAATTATACAAATGGCACATAAGACTCAATGCCTAAGGGAAAATTCTCCCACTCGAAGTTAAGCAAGATACTTACCTTTTTGAAGTTATGCCGATATTCCAAAATCGCCTTCTTGCTTGAATTGACCTCCTGACAGCTCAAATCTATCCAAATTAATTGTATAACTTCATTAAAATTCATCGAAAATAATTTCGGATAATAATACATCGACATAAAAATTTATTTCAAAAAGTCAACAAAAGTCAACGCCGAACCCGCCTCTCGGAAACCGACATAATTTTCATGAAATCTGAACACCCATTCCGATACGAGTTCAACCATACCAATTTTATCGGATTCCAATAATAACTCGACTTCCAAATCTTAAATTTTCGTTTTTGGAAGATTTTACAAAAATCTTGATTTTTTCTCCATTAAATCCGAATTAAATAATGGATTCAAAGACATAATCATGAAAATTAATCAAAACTGGATAAGAATCACTTACCCCAAATATCCACGCAAGATTCTCTCCTAAAATCGCCTTCTACCGAGCTCCAAATTAGATTTTGAGTTATGAACTCAAACCCCCATTTTTGGGACTTTTAATTCTGCCCAGATAGGCCTTTTTTGCATTCGCGACCTCTGCTTCGCGTTCGTGAAGGCCAAAACCCGACTGCCTCAAATTCTTCATCGCGTTCGTGAAGGCCAACTGTTTCTGCCCCATCATTTCCTCTTCGCGTTTGCGAACTCCTTGGCGCGTTCGCGATGACCAGCTGACCAACTCCTTCGTGTTTGCGTTCCACGCTTCGCATTCGCGAAGGCTAAACGACCCCAGGCCCTACTCTTACTTTCTTCTTCACGTTCGCGTTGCCTGGGCCGCATTCACGAAGGCTTGCCCTGCTCCTTCTTCGCGTTCGCGTCCATAGCTTCACGTTCGCGAAGGCCAAACCATCAGTCCCCCAAATTCCTCTTCGCGAACGCGGGACTCCCTTCGCGTTCGCGAAGAAGGAAACCAGACTTCAGCAACAACAGTCCAAACGGCTCCAATTTGGTCCTAAACCACCCCGAAACACACCCGAGCCCCTCGGGACCTCAACCAAACATACCATCAAGTCCCAAAACGTCATACGAACTTAGCCGAATTCTCAAATCACCTCAAACAATATCAAAACGACGAATCGCACCCCAAATCAAAATCTATGAACTTTGAACTTTCAATTTCTATAACTTGTGTCGAAACACATCAAATCAATCCAGAATGACTTCAAATTTTGCACACAAGTCATAATTGACATTATGGACCTACTCCAACTTCCGGAATCAGATTCTGACCCCGATATCAAAAGGTCCACTTCCGGTCCAATTCTCCAAAAATTTGACTTTCGCCATTTCAAGCCTAAATTTGCTACAGACCTCAGATTCACAGTGTCCCTCAGATTCACAGTCCGGACACGCTCCTAAGTCCAAAATCACTCAACGGAGCTAACGGAACTGACGGAACTCCATTCTGGAGTCGTCTTCACATAGTTCCGACTACGGTCAAAATCCTAAGACTTAAACTTCTGTCTTAGGGACTAAGTGTCCCAAATCTCTCCGAATCATCCGTAAATCAAATTCGACCACACATGCGGGTCATAATACATATTGCGAGGCCTCTCAGGATCTTAAGTCACTGAACGAGGCATTAATTCTTAAAACGACAAGTCGGGTCGTTACATGTATAATATAAGGCGGGCCCCACATAGACAAAATACCCTTAGAAACAGTGTTGGCCATGTGAGATGATAAATTAAAGTGGGCCCACTTGTTCACAAATTGCTCACACGTGCTCATTGTACATGCAACCAAGTGTGGCTGTTTTTTCTAGAAAAAGTAATGTATACCGTTAAGGCAATCAAGTATAAATTATTTCAAACACTTAATTCATGAAATACCGAAAACACCCTCCACTTCTAAGCAGGTTAACTTTTAAGCCAGCTGCTGAAGCACACATGTTGACCCCAAGCTCCTCAAACTGTGGCTTATATATAAGTAGAATGCATATATTAAATATTTAACGAAATTCATTTTTGGCAAAACTAAAGGATTAAAATTACTTAGAAGTATAATTAAGAGATTATTCTGAATCTACTCCAAACATGGAGTCGGAACCAAAGTGTTGTCTATTTGGATTCAAACCACAAAAATAGGTGAAAAATAACTGAGAACCATTTTATATATAACACTCTTCTTCAATGCACTATACCTTAACGACACATTTGCCCGTTAAGGTATAGCGCATGGGTTACATGCGCTAAATTTGAATTTTAAATTGGCGGGAAAAATAAATAAATAAATAAATAAATAAATATATATATATATATATATATATAGCGCATATGCAGGATGCGCTATACCAAAAGTTGAAAAGACAGGTAGGTATAGCGCATCCAATATATGCGCTATACCTATATAAAATATCGGACCCGTCTCCTTCCCCGACCAGACAGAAGTGGAAGGTGAAAAAACGGTCCCCCCTAACTTTTTAACCAAAAAAACTCCATTAGATCCCACCCGTCCCCCAAAAATTGTGTCTTCTCCATATTTTAGCAAGCTAACGCTGTATCCAAGGCGTTGTCGTATAGTGGATCTCGTCTATTATTTGTTTCGGCTTCCAAATCATCAAATTATCACATTTCAAAAAATATTAAATCGAGGTATTCTGACTTACTTTTTGGTAAAACTCATATATATAAAATGCTTATTAGTTGTTATTTACTGTGTTGTATGTTTTTGTTGTGATCGTTTTGTGATTTAATTAATTTTTTTTATTTTTTATCTGGATTAGTTTATTTATGTGCTAAAAAATTAGTAAAAATATAGATTGTTAATTTATGAATAACTATTGTTATATGTGATTTTATTGTTGTATGTATATTAATATGTGACTTTATTGTTGTTTAGTGCCCTTTAATGTTATGTTGTGCCATTAATTGTTATGTAGTGCCCTTTAGCGTAGTCAAACCGATAATAAATTTTAGCTTATGGTAGTTGACTTTGTTTATGGCCATTTAGAGTAGTATTACTTTAGTGCTCTTTAAGATTCCGTTGTGTAGAATATAAACTATGTGCTCTCCTTAACAAACTCGGATATAGTACTCAATTATGGATTTAATGTATTAATAGTTAATTATCAAATATTAGATATGAATTATAAAATAATCAGTTGACGTTACAAAAGAGACGCTGCCGGAAATTTTGGGCAAAATATGACAATTAACAAACAAATCGTTACGAATGAAATAAATTCAATAGTATTTACTATTAAGTTTGTAGTATTTTTTATATGAATAATTATTGAATATATCTTTATTACTTATGAAATTTTAATATTTAATTATGTTATAATTCAAAAATAACTTTAAAAGGATGATAGTTCAAACAAAACCATGTAGAAATTTTGTAGAAAAATGTAGGAAATTAACAATGTGAAATATTAATATAGGAAATTTATCAACCTAAGTATTTGTTATATGAATAATTACTAAAATATATTTTTAGTTATTAAAATTAATTATTTAATTCTCTGTTAACCCAAAAAATATCTGAAAAAGATGAGAATTCAAACAAAGACCCTCTCGAATTTTAGTTAAAAAATGTAAGAAAATAACATATAAAACAAAAATATAGAACATTTGTCAAACTAAGTATTTTTATATGAATACTTATTAATTATATCATGTATAGTTTTGAAAATTAATTATTTAATTTTATTATACCCAAAAATAGCTGAAAAAGATGATAGTTCAAATAAAACCCTGCCGAATTTTAGTAAATAATTTAAGAAACTAACATATAAATTAATAATATAGAACATGTATCAACCTAATTAATAATATAGAAATAATTTCGATTAAATATTAATATAAAAGATATTGCAATATATTTAAAGATGTTAAATAATTAAACAGAAGAATACTTTAATTAATATTATTCAATTTACAGACATCGTCATGGAGCTTCCCCCTGTGCATCCCGGACCTGCATCTCGAGAGCTACTGTTGCTACAGGGCAACCATAGGTCTTCACACATTTGGGATGGGCAGTGTCTGTCCCAAACATTCCACCCCATATGTATAGACGATACGTGGGAGTTCATTAGGGACCACCCACTGCATCCCTGTATAGTAAGACGCCTTCAAGGGACAGGTTTTTATAGGATCATAGAGATCGACGAGTTGTAGTTCGACTGGGCGTTGATCACGACTATGATGGAGCAGTGGCAACCGTAGACACACACGTTTCATCTGCCCATCGGCGAGGCTACCATCACGCTAGAGGACGTAGAGGTTCTTTTCGGGCTGCTTGATGATGGTATACCTGTAGCTTACCCGCATGCTCTTAGAGACTATACGGGAGAGGATTACCTTCATATGTTGCAGCGGCTCAGCGGTTTCCAGCATGCAGAGCCGACTGCATTGAGTGGGGCCAGTCGATTGCAGCTGACACCGGTTCGGCAGCATCTGGTGGCGATGGACGCGGAGATTACTGATGATTCATCGCTAGAGGTGTAACGAGCCGATCGGTCATTTTGAGAACTAGCATACCGTTTGGAGGCTTAAGGTCTCGAGCATCTTCGTATTATGTATTACGACTAGTGTGTGTGATCGAGTTTGAATTTTGGTTGATTCGAGATCAATTTGGAAGAAGGATTCTTCTTTTAGAAGCTTAAACGGTAAAAGTTGACCGGAGTTTGACTTTTGTGTAGATGACTCTGAACTGGCATTTTAATGATTCCAATAGCTTTGTATGGTGATTTTGGACTTAGGCGTGCTTCCGGATTTGGATTTTTAGGGCCGTAGGATAATTTGACACATTTTGGAAAATTGGAAAGTTAAAGTTTTGGAAGGTTAAGAGGTTTGACCAGGAGCTGAATTTGTTGATATGGGGATCAGATTGTGATTCTGAGAGTTGGATTAGCTCCGTTATGTCATTTGATACTTGCATGCAAAATTTGATGTCATTCCGGGTTAATTTGATATATTTCGGCGCGAGTTGTAGAAGTTGAAAGTCATAAGTTCATTAAGTTTGATTTGAGGTGTGATTCATAGTTTTGATATTTTTTGATGTGATTTGAGGCCTCGATCAGGTCTGCATTATGTTGTGGGAGTTATTGGTATGTTCGGACGGGGTCCCAAGGGCTCGGGTGAGTTTCGAATATGTTTGGGTTGTGTTGCACTTGTTTTTTATATTTCGACGTCATTTATTCAAGCATAAATGGAATCAAATTAAGAAAATGAGCTACAATTTCTATTTTAATTGAAGCATTAGATCCATATGATAATTATGGATCCATAGCAAAAAGAATCGTCGAATTTTGGCATCGTTTGAGGGAGTTATGCTCATTTTAGTGTAGGAGAAGAGAGTTGGTGCTGGTGCTTCGCAAATACAAAGTTGGGTCTGCATTTGCGACCCCGTAGGTGCGAAAAATGGTCCGCAAATGCGGAAATTATAGATGGCAGACCGCAGGTGCGGAGTTTTGGGCGCATAACTGAAATTCCATGTGTATTAAAAAAATCAAATTGCATTTATTTAGTATTTTGAGCATATCTTGAGTTTTATTGCTCCGATTGAGGTGATATTTGCGGCGTTCTTCTCATCTTTTCATGGGGGGTAAGTATCAATCTATAATTTTTTGTATTTTAATATGATTACCGAAGTTTATTTTTGAATTAATCTGTGTTTTGATAGGAGAATTGGGGGGTTTATCAAAAACTTTTCTAAAGAGAATAATTGGGTTTTGAACATCGATTCGGAGTCAGAATTGGATGAAATTAAAGTGGTTGGACTCGTAATTGAATGGGTATTCGGATTTTGTAAATTTTGTCGGGTTTCGAGGTGTGGGAGCAGGGTTGACTTTTTAGTTTTTATTAAGGATTGAAGCTTTATTATCCGGAATCGTTTATTATGAGTTTTATTTATGATTTGAAGTTATTTTAGATAGATTTGAGCCCTCTAGAGGTTGTTTCAGTCGAGAAGTTTATTTTAGAGTAATAGTCTAGCTTCTTTGAAAGTATCTTACCTAACTTTCTGTGAGGGAAACTACCCCTTAGGATTTGAGTCATTTGTGCTAATTGTGTCATGTGAATGCCGTGTACGCGAGGTGACGAGTACGTACTCGGGCTTATTTGTAGAAATTAGATCGTTTAGGGCTCTTAGGTTCTTATGTGCATTAGATGTGAAGTTGTTTTAGCATTTTAAATCCCCCATTTTCTAAATTTACCCTTACATGCCTTATTTGGAATTCAATGATTCATGTTTTACCCTTGTTGCCAATTAAACGCTTATGTGCCTTAATTGAAGACATTACATGTTTTATTTCCATACTATCTTTTCCGTAATTTCTTATACTTAATTGAAGTTTTGTTATCCTTTCATTGTTGATTTATCCTTATATAGAACCATTGATTCATGCTATCTCTCTTACCATCGAGTTGTACTTATGTGGAAATCATGGTTGCACGCTATCTCTCCCCTTGTTGAGCTATTCTTGTTAAAAGCATTATTTTCTGTTGCCTCTTTCATTGTGAGCTCGTTCTTCTGTTTCTTTGTGTTCTGAAGTTCTTGAGTTGATTTACTTCGTGTTATTGTTATTATTGCTGTTGTACCCAGTATTGTTGAGCCGAGGGCTATGCGTGGTTGTGGTATTGAAACTGTTTTGAGGAAATGTTGTGGCATATGAGCACATATTGTGAAAATCATTTTATTGTGTTGTTATGTTTTGGCACACATAGTAATGCTGAGAGGATTGTCGGGGTGTTCGCATGTGAGTTGTCCGTGCTATTATTACTATTGATATTTACACATGCGGCGTGACAAGGCGAGCTATATATGTGGGTTTGCACATGTGACGAGACAAGGTGGGAATATTATTATGCATGTGCAGCGAGTCAAGGCGGACATTTACTTTATTATTGCGCATGTGGCAAGACAAGGTGGGCTATGTCGGGGAATGATTTGTGATAGCCTGGGGGCATTGTTATTATTGTTATTTGTGTAGTGGTGTGCCTACCCTATTTGAGTTATACCGTGTACATTTCATGGTGATCGTTTCTTATGTGCCATTCATTGTCTCTACTCTTACTTGTTGACTTGAATTCTGGTAGAACACTTGCACAAGCATACGCGTAAATAAGTCACCCATATCGATTAAGAATATGAATCCTGATGTTATTGACCATTTACATGTACTCTCGTGTACTTGCCTTCTGTGTGAGAGTTATCCTGTTGGCACGTGAGTTGTCCGAGCAATCATAAGTCATTGTTATTGTTGGCACGTGAGTGGTCCATGTGGATATTAGATATTTTCACTCTCTTGGCACGTGAGTTGTCTGTGCGGTTATGAATTTGTAATGTGGGCACAAGAGGCCAAGTGATTAGGGTTCATGAATTGGGACCCGTGATTAGTGATTATGAGGTTTGGTACCTCGTGGAAATTCCTGAATATATCTAGTGTAAAAGCGGTTGTTCTTATTGAGTTGTTACTTGTTTTCCTTTATTTGGTTTCATCGTACTTAGACTCTGTCCCGCTTACTCTACAACATTACTATCTGTTTGCTTCTTGTTGCTAATTATTGTTTCTAGTATTTCATTGCGAGTATTGTTTTGTCTTCCTTACCATGCTTAGCTTTATATTAACATTATTTCCTCGTTAGTTCACCTTCATACTTCTTCAGGTTCTTTAGTCCAGTAGGTTTCTTGACTGTCCCTCGTCACTACTCCACCGAGGTTAGTCTTGATACTTACTGCGTACTGCTGTGGTGTACTCATGCTACACTTTTTGTACATTTTTGTGTAGATCCAGGTATTTTGGAGTTGGTTGATCAATAGCTAGCTGTTCGGGTTTTGCTGTGGAGACTCAAGGTAAACCTGTCGTCGTATTTGCAGGCCTTAGAGTCACCTTCTGATATTGTACCTGCACTGTTTATTTCTATTCCGAAATAATTGTATTTAGGAATTTTTCTAGCAAACTTAATAGAGCTTATGACTTGTACTGTCTGTTTTGGGATTGTTGGCTTATATGGATATTTCCATATCGAAATTCATAGTTGTTGGTTATATTTTGCTATTAATTTAGTAAGTGTTAGGCTTACCTAGTCTTAGAGACTAGGTGCCATCACGACATCCTACAGTGGGAAATTAGGGTCGTGACAAGTTGGTATCCGAGCTCTAGGTTCATAGGTGCTACGAGTCTTAAGCGAATTTAGTAGTCTTGCGGATTGGTACGGAGACATCTGTACTTAGCTTCGAGAGGCTACAGAACTATTAGGACAATTTCACTTCTTTCATTCCTATCGTGCGAGTTTATTAACCTCAGAGTTTGAGCCTTTGTCATTCTATTCTCTCACAGATGTTGAGGACACGAGCTATAGTTACTTATGACGCTGCCCCTAGAGCCGGTGTTGCTTGAGGCTGTGGAAGAGGCAGAGGCAGGGGCCGAGATGGAACACATGCTACAGCTAGAGTACCTGTCAGAGCAGTAGTTAAGGAGCCTCCAGTAGCTCCTGATGGGGGACAGGCACCAGAGGCGCCTGTTGTCCCCCCCCGCACTTCAGGAGACATTAGCATAGTTCCTGAGTATGCTTGGTACATTGGCTCAGGCGACGTTGATTCTGGTTGCACCAGCTACTTCACAGATCAGGGGAGGAGCTCAGACTCCCACCGCCCGCACCTCAGAGTAGAGGGCTCACATTTGTCAGGTTCTAGGTGTGGTACCGGCACAGCCAGTTATTCCAGTTCAGCGCGTGATTAAGGTAGCAACATTTGAGGAATAATAACTTAGACTTGCGAGGTTCAAGAAGTATTACCCTCCTACATTCAGTGGTTTGGCTTCAGAGGATGCACATGATTTCCTAGAGGAGTTCCACCGTATTCTACGTACTATGGGTATTGTAGCGACAAATGGGGTTACTTTTACTACGTTCCAGCTTAAGGGGGTGGCATATCAATGATGGCGAACATACGAGTTGGGTAGCCCAGCCAAGGTAGCTTCACTCATATGGGATCTGTTTTTAGAGTTCTTCTTAAGGGAATATGTTCCTTAGACTCTTCGGGATGCCTGGCGTGCAGAGTTTGAGCAGCTGCACCAGGGCACTATGTTAGTGTCAGAGTATGCCGTTAAATTCAGTGATTTGTCCAGACATGCACCTGCTTTGGCTTCTAAAGTTAGAAAGCGAGTCACTAGGTTCATTGAGGGGCTCAGTCATGATATCCGGTCCAGCATGTCTCGGGATTCGGAGTCGGATATTCCATTTCAACAGGTGGTAGAGATCGTTCGCCGACTAGAGGGAATGCAGAACCAGGAGGGAGAGGACATACGGGGTCAGGATAGAGAGGATAGGGAGGCTAAGAGTCCTCGTAGGCTGGGAGGATCTACTAGTCCCTATTTTGGAGGCAGGATACGCCATGGTAGAGGTTTTGTGGGTCAGTCAGTTCAGTTTGCACTTCGGGCTTCGCGCGGTGCTTTAGATATCCATGGGTCTTAGAGTGCCCGTGCCAGACAGCTTCAACAACCATGCCAGCAGAGAGGTTGCTTTGAGAGTGGAGATACCAGCCACATGGTGAGAGATTGTCCTAGACTCCGGACATATATGTCACAGCGGAGTATTCAGGCTATGATTTCTACTCCAGTTGCTAATATCCCTGCACCGCCAGCTTGGGGTACAGGTCAGGCGGGTAGAGGGCACCCAAGAGGGGGAGGCCCGACCCGTTGATGTACTTTCTACGATAGGGCTGAGGCCGCTGCATCATATGATGTCGTACAAGTATGGTTTCGATTTGTTATAGAGGAACATCATTCGTATTTTGTTTCGGTTCTGCTTATCGAGGTGAGTCCTCCTAGTTTCTTCACATATGGGTGAGTTTTGTGATTTTGTACTCTACTTTTGTGTTTACCCCTGTTGGGAGATTCTATAGTGGTAGCCCGTGTCTATCATTTTGTTTTATTAATTATTGAGAGATATGAGACTAGGAATGACTTTCTGTTACCTATTACGATAGGTTTTAATGTGGTTGGTTACGATTTATGAATTAGATGCTCTACTGATGTGAGAGTTCAGCTTATGTTATGATGTTGCTAGCAGAAATTGAATTAGTGGAAGGTTTCGGTTGGTATGATGTGTAATATGCTTGTGATTAAGAGTTGAGGATGGGATCCTCGCGTTTCCATGAGGTTTGTTATGTTTGGACCAGGCTGCGTGCAACGGTGAAGTTATATTAGGATGAGATCCTTGTGATTTGTTCGTATACTTTAAATCTCTCTTGTGGAATTAATTCGTAGTATGCTACTGATAGGGAGTTGTGCATGTCAGGCTTTTTTGATAGTTCTTTATTGTGTTCCCTCGTATATTCAATCATATTCGTGCTGTGCTTATTGGGTTTTAGCTTGCGAGGTGTGTGCCCAAGTGGTGTTGGGTGTGGCTTATTGATTTGAGTGAATAGTCATGGCATCTTTGTGTTTATTGCATCATTGTCGATGTTGTGGGGGGTTTGGAACAAGGTTCTAGCTGATATAAGGTTAATTACCGGTGCTAGGTTTGAGTATGGACGGCTATTGTGATCAGAGATGTTATGGACATATGTGTAGTATGTTACGTCGTGTGTTTGTATCTTGTGAGTGTATACATAGGTTATTACAATTGGTTGAGGTTGATACTGTGTGTTGATGTAGGAATCGGGTCTTTTGGAAATGATCGGATGATGAGAAATTTGGTTATAAGGCCTATTAGTATTGGTGGAAGGAATAATCTTCAGTTGAGGTGGTGTTGTCGGGCTTACATAGATTTGGGGTGACGTAGGGTCACCCGCGGGTGTATGTATGATAAGTTGACTCAGTGATTGATGACTTCGGAACGATTCTTGCCACGTTCGAGGACGAATATTTGTTTGACAGGGTAGAATGTAACGACCCGACCGATCGTTTTGAGAACTAGCATCACGTTCGGCGGCTTAACATCTCGAGCAACTTCGTATTATGTATTATGACTAGCGTGTGTGGTCGAGTTTATATTTCGGATCATTCGAGATTAATTTGGAAGAAGGATTCTTGTTTTAGAAGCCTAAATGGTAAAAGTTAACTAGAGTTTAACTTTTGTGTAGACGACTCCGAAATGGCACTTTGATTATTCCAATAGTTTTGTATGGTGATTTTGGACTTAGGCGTGCGTTCAAATTTGGATTTGGAGAGCCGTAGGATAATTTGAAGCATTTTGGCAAAAATTGAAAAGTTGAAGTTTTGGAAGGTTAAGAGGTTTGAACGGGAGTTGACTTTGTTGATATGGGGCTCAGATTGTGATTCCATGAGATTGATTAGCTCCGTTATGTCATCTGAGACTTGCATGCAAAACTTGACGTCATTCCGGGTTGATTTGATATGTTTCGGCGCGAGTTGTAAAAGTTGAAAGTTTATACGTTCATTAAGATCGATTTGAGATGCGATTCGTAGTTTTGATGTTGTTTGATGTGATTTGAGGCCTCGAGCAGGTCCGCGTTATATTTTAGGACTTATTGGTATATTCGGACGGGGTCCTGAGGGGATCGGGTGTGTTTCAGATAGGTTTGGTTTGTGTTGCGCTCATTTTTGATGTTTTGACGTCGTTTCTGATAGCATCAAGGACAAGAATAGAGTTTTGGAAGCTCCAATGCCATTTACAAGATCTCAAGCTAAAGAGTTTCACTCTAAGGTTGCTGGACTTCAATGGCAAATAAAAAAGCTTTTAATTGTAGAGGAAGAGCTCAAGCCCAAAGTAGATGAATTATCTAAGTTTTACAATTATTTGGTGATCCAAATTGAAGTCCAAGAGGAGGAAGATTGGGCCACCAAACCAGACCTTGAAGTCCACCAAAGGGGCTCAAAATGAGCTTAAAAGAGGTCCAAAAGGGGGTGTTTCAAAAGGAGCCCAATTGGAGTCCAAATCAAAGGCCCAAACTATTAGTTTTAAGGTCCAAATCTGCCCCAAAGGGATTTGGCCGCCCCCCACCTAATTGTAATGACGTTTCTTACTCCTTAGCAACTACCCTACCTAATTGTAATGGCTTTTTATGCCTTAGCAACTACCCTACCTAATTTAAAGGACTTTTTGTGCCTTAGTACTCCTATAAATAAGGAGTTCTTCTCATTCATTGAGAGACTTCATTATTGATTAAGTATATCATTCTTTGAGAGTTATTTTGAACCTTTGTTACTAGTGCTTTGAGATTTATCTTTCAACCTTTACTAATTCATAGTTCAAGGTAGTAAGATTACTTCTCTATTATGATATCTTTGATTCCTTTGTGGTATTCTTAGAAGGCAATTAATACTAGTTATTAATTGTTATCTCAAGTTACTCGTAAAGCGGTCAAGATCCGAATCTATTGTTTTGATTTGCTTTTAAGTAAAGGCATTTGATTTCTTCAATAAATCAAGACGTTGTTGCTTTGATCTTGTCAAGGCTATAGAACTTGTGTTCTTGGAAGTTCTTTGGAATTCTTTCATTGAATTTTCCCATATCCTTTATTTTCTGCCCTTTAGTTCTAGTTGTTCAATTCCTTATTGTTATTGCTTTCGCATTTACTTTTCAAATTCTTACTCAACTTTGGATTTTCGACCTTGTCGTTATCAGTTTCTTCAGGCATAAATGGTCTCACATTAAGCCAATGAGCTCCAATTTTTATCTTGATTGAAATATTAGACCCGTATCGTAATTATGAAGCCATAACAAAAATAATCGTCGAATTTGGATATCGTATGAGGGTGTTATGCTCATTTTAGTGTTTGATAGTTCTTTCTTGTGTTCCCTCGTATATTTAGTCATATTCGTGCTGTGCTTATTGGAATTTAGCTTGCGAGGTGTGTGCCAAAGTGGTGTTGGGTGTGACTTATTGATTTGAGTGAATAGTCATGGCATCTTCGTATTTCTTGCATCATTGTCGATGTTGTGGGGGTTTGGAACAAAATTCTAGCTGATATGAGGTTAATTGCCGGTGCTGGGTTTGAGTATGGACGGCTATCGTGATCAGAGACGTTATGGACATATGTGTAGTGTGTTACGTCGTGTGTTTGTATCTGGTGAGTGTACACATAGGTTATTACGTTTGGTTGAGGTTGATACTATGTGTTGATGTAGGAATCGGGTCTTTTGGAAATGATCGGATGGTGAGAAATTTGGTTATAAGGCCTATTAGTATTGGTGGAAGGATAAATCTTCAGTTGAGGTAGTGATGTCGGGCTTACGTGGATTTGGGGTGGCGTGGGGTCACCCGCGAGTGTATGTATGGTAAGTTCACTCAGCGATTGATGACTTCGGAACGATTCTTGGCACGTTAGAGGACGAACGTTTGTTTAAGAGGGGGAGAATGTAATGACCCGACCGATCGTTTTGAGAACTAGCATCCCGTTCGGTGGCTTAAGGTCTCGAGCAACTTCGTATTATGTATTATGACTAGCATGTGCGGTCGAGTTCGGATTTCGGATGATTTGAGATTAATTTAGAAGAAGGATTCTTATTTTAGAAGCCTAAACGATAAAAGTTAACTGGAGTTTGACTTTTGTGTAGACGACTCCGAAATGGAATTTTGATGATTCCAATAGCTTTGTATGGTGATTTTGGACTTAGGCGTGCGTTCAGATTTGGATTTGGAGGGCCGTAGGATAATTTGAAGCATTTTGGCAAAAATTGTAAAGTTGAAGTTTTATAAGGTTAAGAGGTTTTAACGGGAGTTGACTTTGTTGATATGGGGCTCAGATTGCGATTCCAAGAGTTGGATTAGCTCCGTTATGTCATCTGAAATTTGCATGTAAAATTTGACGTCATTCCGTGTTGATTTGATATGTTTCGGCGCGAGTTGTAGAAGTTGAAAGTTTATAAGTTCATTAATCTCGATTTGAGATGTGATTCATAGTTTTGATATTGTTTGATGTGATTTGAGGCCTCGAGCAGGTCCGTGTATATTTTAGGACTTATTGGTATATTCGGACGGGGTCCCGAGGGGCTCGGGTGAGTTTTAGATAGGTTTGGGTTGTGTTGCGCTCGTTTTTTATATTTCGACGTCGTTTTTGATAGCATCAAGGACAAGGATAGAGTTTTGGAAGCTCCATGGACATTTACAAGATCTCAAGCTAAAGAATTGCACTCTAAGGTTGTTGGACTTCAATGACAAATAAAGAAGCTTTTAATTGTAGAGGAAGAACTCAAGCCCAAAGTAGATGAATTATTCAAGTTTTACAATTATTTGGTGATCCAAATTGAAGTCCAAGAGGAGGAATATTGGGACACCAAATTAGCCCTTGAAGTCCACCAAAGGGGCTAAAAATGAGCTTAAAAAAGGTCCAAAAGGGGTGTTTCAAAAGGAGCCCAATTGGAGTCCAAATCAATGGCCCAAACTATTAGTTCTAAGGTCCAAATCTGCCCCAAAGGGATTTGTCCCCCCCCCCACCTAATTGTAATTACTTTGCTTACTCCTTAGAAACTACCCTACCTAATTGTAATGACTTTTTATGCCTTAGCAACCACCCTACCTAATTTTATGGACTTTTTGTACCTTAGTACTCCTATAAATAAGAAGTTCTTCTCATTCATTGAGAGACTTCATTATTGATTAAGTATATCATACTTTGAGAGTTCTTTTGAACCTTTGTTACTTGTGCTTTGAGATTTATCTTTCAACCTTTACTAGTTCATAGTTTAAGGTAGTAAGATTACTTCTCTATTGTGATATCTTTGATTCCTTTGTGGTATTCTTAGAAGGCGATTAATACTAGTTATTAATTGTTGTCTCAAGTTACTCGTAACGCGGTCAAGATCTGTATCTATTGTTTTGATTTGCTTTTAAGTAAAGGCGTTTGATTTCTTTAATAAATCAAGACGTTGTTGCTTTGATCTTGTCAAGGCTATAGAACTTGCTTTCTTGGAAGTTCTTTGAAATTCTTTCCTTGAATTTTTCCATATCCTTTATTTTCTACCCTTTAGTTCTAGTTGTTCAATTCCTTATTGTTATTGCTTCTGTATTTACTTTTCAAATTCTTACTCTAGTTTGGATTCCCAACATTGTCGTTATCAGTTTCTTCAAGCATAAATGGTACCACATTAAGCCAATGAGTTCCAATTTCTGTTTTGATTGAAATATTAGACCTGTATCGTAATTACGAAGCCATAACAAAAATAATCATCGAATTTGGATATTGTATGAGGTAGTTATGCTCATTTTAGTGTTTGATAGTTCTTTCTTGTATTCCCTTGTATATCCAGTCATATTCTTGCTGTGCTTATTGGGTTTTAGCTTGCGAGGTGTGTGCCCAAGTGGTGTTGGGTGTGACTTATTGATTTGAGTGAATAGTCATGGCATCTTCGTGTTTCTTGCATCATTGTCGGTGTTGTGGGGGTTTGGAACAAGGTTCTAGTTGATATGAGGTTAATTGTTGGTGCTGGGTTTGAGTATGGACCGCTATTGTGATCAGAGATGTTATGGACATATGTGTAGTGTGTTACGTCGTGTGTTTGTATCTGGTGAGTGTACACATAGGTTATTATATTTTGTTGAGGCTGATACTGTGTGTTGATGTAGGAATCAGGTCTTTTGGAAACGATCGGATGGTGAGAAATTTGGTTATAAGGCCTATTAGTATTGGTGGAAGGAAAAATCTTCAGTTGAGGTGGTGTTGTCGGGCTTACGTGGATTTGGGGTGGCGTGGGGTCACCCCGCGAGTGTATGTATGGTAAGTTCACTCAGCGATTGATGACTTTGGAACGATTCTTGGCACGTTCGAGGACGAACGTTTGTTTAAGAGGGAGAGAATGTAACGACCCGGCCGATCGTTTTGAGAACTAGCATCTCGTTCAGTGGCTTAAGGTCTCGAACAACTTCGTATTATGTATTATGACTAGCGTGTGTGGTCGAGTTCGGATTTCGGATGATTCGAGATTAATTTGGAAGAAGGATTCTTGTTTTAGAAGCCTAAACGGTAAAAGTTGACTGGAGTTTGACTTTTGTGTAGACGACTCCGAAATGGCACTTTGATGATTCCAATAGTTTTGTATGGTGATTTTGGACTTAGGCGTGCGTTCGGATTTGGATTTGGAGGGTCGTAGGATAATTTGAAGCATTTTGGCAAAAATTGTAAAGTTGAAATTTTTGAAGGTTAAGAGGTTTGACCGGGAGTTGACTTTGTTGATATGGGGTTAGGATTGCGATTCCGAGAGTTATATTAGCTCTGTTATGTCATCTGAGACTTGCATGCAAAATTTGACGTCATTCCGGGTTGAATTGATATGTTTCGACATGAGTTGTAGATGTTGAGAGTTTATAAGTTCATTAAGCTCGATTTGAGATGCGATTCATAGTTTTGATGTTGTCTGATGTGATTTGAGGCCTCGAGCAGGTCCGCATTATATTTTGGGACTTAGTGATATATTCGGACGGGGTCCCGAGGGGCTCGGGTGACTTTCAGATAGGTTTGGGTTGTATTGCGCTCGTTTTTGATGTTTCGACTACGTTTCTTCAAGCATAAATGGTACCACATTAAGCCAATGATCTCCAATTTCTGTTTTGATTGAAATATTAGACCCGTATGGTGATTACGAAGCCATAACAAAAATAATCGTCGAATTTGGACATCGTATGAGGGAGTTATGCTCATTTTAGTGTTGGAGAAGAGAGCTAGTGTTGGTGCTTCGCAGATGCGAAGTTGGGTCCGCATCTGCGACCCCATAGGTTACAAAAAATGGTCCGTAAATGCGAAAATTACAGCTGGTAGACTGCAGGTGTGGAATTTTGGGTGCAGAAGCGAAATTCCCTATGTATTAAAAAAATCAGACTGCGTTTATTTAATATTTTGAGCATATCTTGAGTTCTAGAGCTCTGATTGAGGTGATTTTTGCAGTGTTTTTCTTGTATTTTCATGAGGGGTAAGTATATATCTATAATTTTTGTATTTTAATGTGATTATATAAGTTTATTTTTGAATTAATCCATGTTTAAATTGGAGAGTTGGGTTTTGTTTTTATCAAAAACATTTCTAAAAAGAATAATTGGGTTTTGAATATCGATTCGGAGTCGAAATTGGATGAAATTAGTATGGTTGGAATCTTAATTGAATGAATGTTCGAATTTAATAAAAAAATTCGGGTTCCGAGGTGCGGGCTCAGGGTTGACTTTTTAGGTTTTGTTAAAGATTGAAGTTTGTGTTATCTCTTTCATTGTTGACTTATCCTTATTTAGAATCATTGATTCATTATATCTCTCTTACCGTCGAGTTGTACTTATATGGAAATCATTGTTGCACGCTATCTCTTCCCTTGTTGAGCTATTCTTGTTGAAACCATTATTCTTTATTGTCTCTTTCATTGTGAGCTCGTTCGACCATTTCTTTGTATTCTGAAGTTCTTGAGTTGATTTACTTGCCGTATTCTCGTGTTATTATTGTTGTTGCTGTTGTACCCAGTATTGTTGAGTCGAGGTCTATGCGTGGTTGTGGTATTGAAACTGTTTTGAGGAAATGTTGTGGCATATGAGCACATATTGTAAAAGTCATTTTATTATGTTGTTATGTTTTGGCACACGTGGCGTTGTTGAGAGGATTGTCGGGGTGTTCGCACGTGAGTTGTCCGTACTATTGTTACTATTGATATTTTCACATGCGGCGTGATAAGGCGGGCTATATATGTGGGTTTGAACATATAGCGAGACAAGGTGGGAATATTATTATGCGCGTGCATCGAGACAAGGCAGGAATTTACTTTATTATTGCGCACGTGGCGAGACAAGGTGGGCTATATCGGGGAATGATTTGTGATGGCATGGGGACATTTTTATTGTTGTTATTTGTGTAGTGGTGTGCCTACCCTGTGTGAGTTATACCGTGTACATTTTGTGGTGATCGTTTCTTATATGCCATTCATTATCTCTACTCTTACTTGTTGACTTGAATTATGGTAGAATGCTTGCACAAGCATACACGTAAATAAATCACCCATATCGGTTAAGAAGATGAATCTTGATGTTATTGACCATTTATATGTACTCCCGTGTACTTGCCTTCTATGTGAGAGTTATCATGTTGGCATGTAAGTTGTCCGTGCAGTAATGAGTCATTATTATTGTTGGCACGTGAGTGGTCCGTGCGGATATTAGATATTTTAACTCTCTTGGCACGTGAGTCGTCCGTGCGGTTATGAATTTGTAATGTGGGCACAAGAGGCCAAGTGATTAGGGTTCAAGAATTGGGACCCGTGATTAGTGATTATGAGGTTTGGTACCTCGTGGAAATTCCTGAATATATCTGGTGTAAAAGCGGTTGTTCTTGTTGAGTAGTTACTTGTTTTCCTTTATTTGGTTTCATCGGACTTAGACTGTGTCCCGCTTACTCTACAACATTACTATTTGTTTGCTTCTTGTTGCTAATTGTTGTTTCTAGTGTTTCATTGTGAGTATTGTTTTGTCTTCCTTACCATGCTTAGCTTTATATTAACATTGTTTCCCCGTTAGTTCACCTTCATACTTGTTCGGTTGTTTAGTCCAGTAGGTTTCTTGACTGTCCCTCATCACTAATCTACCGAAGTTAGTCTTGAAACTTCCTGGGTACCATTATGGTGTACCCATGCTACATTTTCTGTACATTTTGTGGTATTTCAAAGTTGGTTGATCAATAGCTAGTTGTTCGGGTTTTGCTGTGGAGACTCAAGGTAAACCTTTCGTCACATTCGCAGGCCTCAGAGTCACCTTCTGATATTGTATATGTAATGTTTATTTCTATTCCAAAACAGTTGTATTTAGGGATTTTTCTAGCAAACTTAGTAGAGCTTATGACTTGTACTATCGGTTTTGGGATTGTTGGATTGTATGGAAATTTTCATATCAAAATTCATAGTTGTTGGTTAAATTTTTCTATTAATTTAGTAAGTGTTAGGCTTACCTAGTCTTAGAGACTAGGTTCCCCTACGGAGGGAAATTGGGATCGTGACAAGTTTGTATTAGAGCTCTAGGTTCACAGATTCTACGAGTCATAAGCGAGTTTAGTAGAGTCTTGCGAATTGGTACGGAGACGTCTGTACTTAGGATACGAGGCTACTTATGTGCCACTCGAGGAGTACCATCATGGGCCACAAGTGGCCCCTAAACGTGGTAGACGTGGCAGGCGTGGCTAGATATAAAGGGTGGCCCACGTGGTCGTGGTGGTCGGCGAGGCCGGAGTCCCCAGCAAGGGGGCATTAAGGCACCCGTGGAGAATATTAGAGAGGATCATCGAAGGTGACCACCCTGAGCCACACGTTGCTCCTCATGATATGTTGTCATTCATCTGTCACTAGGGA
This sequence comes from Nicotiana tomentosiformis, assembly GCF_000390325.3. Classification (NCBI taxonomy): domain Eukaryota; kingdom Viridiplantae; phylum Streptophyta; class Magnoliopsida; order Solanales; family Solanaceae; genus Nicotiana; species Nicotiana tomentosiformis. The sequence goes on along the minus strand of NC_090817.1, from coordinate 76,009,236 downwards.
ATTCGCAGGTGACCCCGTCAGCTCCATTGTTGATCGCGGGCACGACCATTATGCAGCAGTAGTGGGATCGGTATTTTCCTGATCGTCTAGTGCCATCGATAATTGTTGTTGATCGTCTGATACGAGAGGTGCATAGTGGGCGACGACTGAGTTATGGCTCATCACCGAGGGATGCTGAGGATCTTTCACTTACTTTATCTACTCCAGTGCACCTCGATGTTCTGACAGAACATTGTGGCGCTACTCAGGCGCAGGTTTGTTTGTATTACTATTATTTCAATTTGTTTTTACCTTACAGATTAGTCGGTAATATCTAAAGTGTTTTTATTTTTTTTTAAATATTTTATCATTGCCCGTAACGGAGGCCACATTATGCGATACTAACTTGCCGAAGACGGATAATCTTATTCAGGAGCCCGCCGAGACCACGGTATGACCATTAAAAGTTTTTTTTCTAACACGTACGTTAGTATTTTATATTTCATATACTAAAGTATCTTATTATTCTGTAGGTTACTGTTGTTCCAACGGTCGCTTCTACTGAGCCTGACCTTACTGACGATCATGTTGCAACGCATCCTCGGATAAAGAGGCGACGTGATGAGGATGATCCTGATAGCATAGCCGGGCGAGATGGGATGCGCCTCAGGCCAGCCAATGCTTTAAATCATACAAGCCGTTGGACTCATTGATATGTATTCTTAGTTTTATATATGACATTAAATATATAATAGCAAAATTATTTATGTTTTACATAATTTGCGCATGTGTTTTTATTTTTTGGGTTATTTATTAGTTTAACACTAAAACACAAAAAAATAAGACAACTTAACATAAATTTAAATTCGTTACCAATTAAATATAGTACATGACACGTACAACATAAAATAAAATACAACACTAAATGCATCCATGTATTTGTTTAGTCACTATCGCTCATTATTCTATGCTTCAACCACTTAAATTTCTCTTCCAAACGATTATTTTCTTCTTCTACCTCTTTTAGTTTCTCCTTCACTGCCGCAAGTTGTTCTTGAAGTTTCAAGATCTGGAGTTCATACTCACCGGTCAGACTCCAAATGTTTAGCAAACATGATTTGTAGTATTCCTGGTTAATGGTTTCATCATATCATTCTTCAAAACCACATTGATTTTCGTCCTACCAATAGGGATAATAACACAAGACTATTAATTAACATGTTATATAAAAACTATTAACAAACATTTTTTTCCAATAATAATAACTTACAACTTGTTTACACATCCAACAATTGCGCCCCAGATTGCAATTTGACCAATATGGCTTCAAAATCGCATGTTTGCCACAATAACACCTTGGTATGTTATTGCGTCCAGACATATCGTAATGCTCGAAAATAAAAAATTAATGAAAAGTTATTCTATTCGTTTCGTTACAACGCAAATAATAACTAAAATGTGCGAGGTTTTTATAGGCAGCTAAGAGTGATTTTAGGTTACATAACGCATATTGCGAAAGCACTACGTATCGCGTGCTAATGATTCTTTAGGGTACAAGTGGGTGCAGCTTTTCAGATCGACAACTTTTTTCTGGTATACAAGACAATACACATAACACATATTGGTGATCCGCTACATTTCACGTGATAATGATTCTTTAGGGTACAAGTGGGTGCAGCTTTTTCAGATCGACGGCTTTTTCAGGTCGACAGCTTTTTCAGGTCGACATGACAATACACATAACGCATATTGGTGATGCGCTACGTTTAATATACAAGTTCGTGAAGTTTAGTACTTCTTAAGTTGAACCGAGAGATCAGTATTCAAGAATCATTACAACATCCATTTCAGAAATGCCACTAACATTTAATAAGTGGTTTAAGAAAAGGCAAAAAGGTAAAGGTAGTTCAACAGATCCACATGGAATACGTCATAACACAATCGATCCCTATCTTGAAAAAAATATGCTAGGTTGCTACACTGATTTGGTTGATGACAAGTGGTATGGTGTTCTACGTCTCTTGAAAAATAAGCCTATCTATATACACACTGATCTCAAAGTTGCATGGCACATTATTGAGGGCGAAGCGCATTCTACAAAGCCTGAAGGTATTGGAATTTGGGGCGAAAAACTACAATGGGTTCCCCTTTACTCAAAACGGCGTCATTATGAAGTACTATGCCACTGGCATGGCCTAGTTGTACCACAAGCATTGTCTGCAACATTCCAAACAAACACACATAAAGATGAAGCAAACGTGATTTGGCATTTGATGAAGAAGATTTTAGAGAAGGAAAAGGCACTAGCCGTTCATCATGCACTGAATGATCTTAACTACCTGCAAGGAACGGAGGGACTACCTAAGTTTCTACCACAGACGTTGGATGTAGGAGTCCCATATTGTTGTAGAAATCAAGCAAGTGGTCTTATTGATGATAGCGATGAAATACGAAAAATGTATATTTCTTGGAGAATATTTTAAATTGTTGTATTGAATCTTTAATGCTAAACATCAATTAGATTTAACCCTATTAGAAACATAATTTTATTTCAGAAATTTTGCAAACTAAACCTTTTACAAACATTTAGTACAACAAAAATACTGCAACAAAATACTACGTTTATCATTGATAATTGGGCACATTAGATGAACCTCCATCTGGACCTGAATTACCACCACTTCCCAAACCAGCTGAAGGACATTTACAGCGATCGTGTCCTGTTTGGGAACATATGCCATATTTACACGCATAAACAGTATCACCAACATCCATTTGGTTCTGTATCCACGTTCTTTTTTGCACTTGCCATTGACACACATAATCCTTGTTACACACCATGTTAAATGGTTCTGGCGGCCAATAATGATCAGCACCCACTGGCTGCAATTGTCCACTATAGGTGTTTACATATTTAGCAACACTATATTCTTTATCAACTTACCTCGTTGCCACGAAACCTATATGTTGAAAGCACTTCATGGCATGTGATCATGGAAAGTGATAGATTGACCATTTTTCACATGAGCATAATCTTCTTGATTCATTGACAGTGTGTGTATTATTCCTGCGGTTTTAATGCAGACCAATGCGAACTTCAAAAATATTTCTCTTGCTGCAATACTGCAAAAATGTATGCCATTGTGCTCGCTTCCAATATTTCTCAAACCGTTTCATTGGTTGTGGCATAAATTCAACACCACTTTCCATCAATGATGATGCACCTCTAGATATTTCAACAAACCTCTCCGCCATCTGCTTGAATGACATCCGCACCATGGCAGTGACAGGAAATCCACGTGCAAACTTTAACAACCCGTTGAAAGACTCTAACACATTTATAGTCAAGATTCCCCATCTTCTACCACCATCCTTATGCAAAGTCCATTTGTCAAGCTCATGTCGCATCAACCAACGATATGCTTCTGGATCTTCCTGCCTAATCAATTCCATTTGCCTCCTTAATTTACACTCGTTATGATATGTTGCCTAACACAGTAACGATGGCAGGCATACAGTTCCTGCCATGCACGCAAATTTTGTACAAAACTTAAAATACCGCCATGTCAATCAGATATTAGACAAATACCTAAACGCTGTCTGACAACGTGCTCCTTCAAGTGGTTCAAAAATAATATCCACGTCTCTTGGATTTTGTTGGGACAAATAGAAAATGCGAGAGGAAATATGCTTCCATTAGCATCTATTGCAACGGCGATCAACAACTTAATATCATACTTCCCATAGACATGAGTGTCATCTATGGATATTACCGGCTGATAATGCACAAAACTATCAATGGCTAGTTTAAATGCCTAGAACACATATCTGAATATGAATTCTTATATTCATGGACTCCGCTCAAGCTTTCATTCAACAACAGTCCTAGGGTTAAAGTGTTGCAATGCAACCATGTACCTGGGTGAGCGGCAAAGGACTTATCCCAATTACCATAAACAATCTCAAACACACGTTGGCACCTGAGAAATGCCTTTCTTTTGGTAATGATACATCCATATACCTGGTGGACAGATGTTATACACTCTTTAATCCTGTACCTTATGGACGATTCAATGTATTGAATCAAGACAAGAGAAATCAAGTCAACATTCAAGTTAAAATGATTCCCACTAAATGTGTCCATTTCACAATTATGGGTGCCAATGTATTTACTCACAACCCACATATTTATTTTCTTCTTCCTCGCACGCAGCATCCAGTTACAACCCGTAAACCATCTACGGCAAATAACCTTGTATACATCCGGAGATGACTCGGCTACCGTGATCTCACGACACTCTTTTACGCTATACATTTGTACCGCCCTGCTTAGATGCGCTTTATCAGGAAAAAGCATGTCCTTTGATAATGTCGTAGCTCTAGATTCATCCCACATTGCTGTCCGAATTTTGTCAATATCCCTTGTAAGGGCATCCACATCCGGCATACTTGGAAAATGATCAAGGTAGGGAATCTCCCTTGAATGAAATGGCACGTGGGACTCGTACACTCTTGGTCTAACGGGAGGTGGAGCATGCTCCCTCGTCAAATCAGGTTCAGCATTCTCTTCCTCCTCATCATCGCCCTCATCAGGGAAGGGTGTGTCATCTCCAGACTCATCGACATTGTTGTCATAATCACTATTTTCTTTCTGACTCTGCGCATTTGCCAGATCCTGATTAAATAAGCCGTATTCGTGCAATTGAGTAAGGACATGAGCTTCAAGTTGCTCGTTTTCACTGCACAACCAACAAAATAATGAGTTATTCAAATTGATTCAAACTTTACATATAGCTTTATCACTTCACTTACAAATCATAATGTGTTGATATCCCATGATAGACATTATCATGTTGATGATGACTCCCGAATGGACCACCATGATCCAACACACCAAAACTAGGCATATTCCAAGTGGGCGTTGGTTCATAACTTGTAAAATTCATATCTGGCCGGTACCACATGTGGATATATGAGTGTTAATACAAATTCAATACATAAAAATAAACATCTTAACACAAAGGAAAATTAACGTTTACCAATCGACTTGTGGATTATGTAAACTAGGTGAGAAATTATTTCCTCGCTCCTCATTCGCCCGTGGAGATAAGTTTAGATCAGGTCAAACTCTTTCATCCGGAACTTGTTCGGCTAAAACTGCTCCAAAATAACCACCCGGTGATTGAGGGATATCCCTACTTTGCGCAACCTCATTATTGCGAATGTCTTCAGACTTGACGTATATTTCCAGCATTTTTATCACAAGAAATTCCCGGTATTCATCCGAAGTTCTCAAAAAATTTCTCAGAGTTTCATCGTCCTCGATGTTAAACTCAACATAACAAGCAACCCCTTGCGGAGTGACAGAATATGGATATCTTTCGGTTACTTTAATATTCACTGAACGTTTGCTCACACTCATTTTTTTACATAACAACGATACCAATGTATCATACTCCATTGTAAGTGGCAACTTAACGTGACACTGTGGAGACAAGTTATAGCTTACTGAGTTATTCACCACCATAACCTCACCCCTCCCCCCCAATATAATAAAACCCTAATTCTTCGCTCTTCAGACATTATGACAAAATGCAAAATAACTTAACGAAGAAATATTTCAGAATACTTGAATGTATTTATAAATGGATTTTTATAAAATCCTTAACCTCTTTAAATAAGGCAAAAATCAGTCCGGGGGTATAATTATTTGAGGTATAACGCCTTAAATATGGGCGTTATACCTAGCTGAATTATTGTTATGTCAGTTAAGCCTAGAAGAATTACTGGTGGGCCCACATAATATATATATATATATATATATATATATATATATATATATATATATATATATAACGCCTTTTAAAAGGGCGCTATACTTAATTGGGCAAACAGTTGTTAAGCATAGCGCCCTTTAAAAGGGCGTTATATATTTTATGATTACTGCTATTTTTTTCACACATTTTGGTTTTTTGAGTCCAGAAGAACCATATTTTTGTTCCGGACTCCCTCCACAAACTAGGCACTTTCTCCAACATCACTTCTCTTCTCTTTCCCTTTTTGCCATTCCCTTCACTCTCCTTTCCCTTTCATTTCTTTGATAGCTTATCTCATGGCACACAATACCACCCACAGGGACCCTTTAACACTATAGACAACATCTCCAACCAATTTTCCCAGCTATATTCAAATCACAAAAACCTCAAATCTTCCTTAAAACATCCATCTGGGCATTCATATTCTTCAGATGACAACCATTTAAAGCTCAAATCTTTGACTGATTCAGCTGCTTTTGACTCTTCAAGTGCAGCGTTGACCAAGTCAAAGAGCCAACATGGGAGCTCTAAGGAAAGAAAATATGTCAATGAATCTCACAACAAAGACCATGATATTGAAAAAGCAATAGTTGTGCAGAAAAAAGAAACAATCAAGAAAGTTTCTTCCCATAAGGGGAAAGAGTTCCACAAAGAGGTGGATGTTAAAAGGGAATTTGTCTATTTGTCTAGGAGTCAAGAAAATGAAAGGCTAAAGGGGTTTGAACAAGGGGTTGATGAGATAAAAAGCAATCTTTATTAAGGAGGAAATCATTCTGCAGTTCACAGATTGAGTTGGCTGATTTCTTCTCTTGTAATGGTGTGAAAGTTGTATCTGTAGACATGCCACTTTTTATGCAGATTCATGATGTCAATTGTGCAAGAAAAACTCATGATAGCTTGGAAAAGTTCACATCTAAAGCTCTTGCTTTGACCCTAAAAAAGGTAAAAGAAAAAATAAATAAAAAATTACTACTGTAAAAATTATGCTTTTTTTTGGTTGTTTTTGATGAATTACTGATTATTGGATGAATTGGTTTCTGAATTTTTTTTCCAGGAGTTTGATGGGGTCTATGGAACAGCATGGCATTGTATAGTAGGGACCAGCTTTGGTTCTTTTGTGACAAATTCTGTTGGTGGTTTTATATATTTTTCTGTGGATCACAAGCTATATGTACTCCTCTTCAAGACTAGTGTACAAATAGCAGAATCTAGTTGAAAAATCTTGAGTTGAAGTTTGTTTTAGTACATAGGGAAATTTTGGTTAAAATGTGATGTCTACTATGCAGTTCTGTTCATTAGATTTGCTAAGAAAAATATGGGTTCATTATCATTGTAATGTTGATAAACAAATGTACAATGGTATAATTCATCATTTTCACAGTTGGAGTGGACCAACAATGGTTCACATGCAAACTCTTTTTCCTTTTTCTTTTTACTTCTTAGATATCAACTTATACATTTGTATGCAAGTTAAAAATGTAGAGAACTTCTAATTTTAGAGAAATTAATTAGATTGAGATGAGTTCAATTGAGCAATATAAATAGCAAGGGTTCATATAGTATATTCAACTAATTTGGATTCTTTTAATTGATGCAGTGCAACTTATGCCTAGTCTTTATATGCATTTTCAAGTAAAACATTTTCGCTTTCCCAGTTACAAGAAAGAATTGAAAATTACCATTTAAATTAAATCTTTGTTTGCGGGAAGCTGGAATTGAAGGGGTACTATATAAGTTTGATCGACATTACTGACTTCAATATTCTTACCTCGTAAAATACTGACCATTATGACTCGTCATCTACCCCCAGGACTGGGAGAAGGTAGTGTAGGCATACAAAATTTATTGGATTTAAATTCAATAAAATAATTTGGACTATATATTAAATATGTTAGTCCAACTAAATATTATGGGCTAATATAATTGGATTAATTATATAAGTCCAATACATATGGGTTAAATAAAGAAGTCCAAATCTATTGGGCTAACCCATTTAATTGGGCTACAAGTAATGAGCCCAATTCATTAAGCCCAAAATGTCATCTTCCTAGAGGCCAAGGTTGGTGTCATGTGTCAAATGACGTGGCACGCCAAGTCGAACAGAAGAGCCAATGGGATCATGCCACGTGTCAAAATGACACGCATGCCAAGTCAAATTAAAAGGCCGATGAAATCGCGCCACTTGTGCAAGTGACATGTTTTGACCAATCAAATGCGGTCTTGTCACTCTTCAATCTGATTGGTCGGAAAGAGTTTGTTCTCATCACAACTCTTCTCTCCCACAACTATAAATAGGGGTCTTCATAACTCAGAAAAGACACCAAAAGTTATAACAAGAAGACACGATGGAGCTCGTGAATCAAAAACCACAATTCTCTGCAAACTGCAAGTGTTCAAGCATTCACGCACTTCAACACAAATTTCAAGTATTCAAGATCAAGAACGAAGTCAAATCAAATACAATGCGTTTAAGTTCAAGGCTACTTGTTCGTGATAAAATTCGTGGCATCAATCAAAGCATTCGCTATGGATAAATTAAATTCAAATTCAAGATCAAGCTCAAAACCCCTTGAATTTATATTGGAAAAGTAGAATTAGAGGAACCATAGAGATTGTAACACTCAAACTATTTGAAATCAAATACTATAATTGTTGCAATATTTTTCGGTCTTGATTTTATTTTCTTGACGCAAATTTATTGTCTACAGGTAGCACTTTATTTTTTTAATTTTTTTTAGGAAAAGGGAATATTTATATTAATACTAGTATTATTTTAAAATATTATAAAGATGTCTTTAAGATACTTAACAATGAAAGTGTAGACCATTAGATTTCCATGTGCATTATTGGATAATACAAGGAATCCTAGATAGAACCCATGCAGTCGTTTTGCACTATCTTTTAGGTGGTCTTCCTTTTTCTTTTGATCTTTAGTAGTATTGTCAATGAGCAATTTATGCAAAATATCCATTGAGCTTAAACTAATTATTTTTTTTATCCATTTAAAATTAGTTATAATATAACCTAATTAAAACAATTATCCAACCTGTACCCATCCCAATTTTTCTTACCCATTTGGCTTAATATAGCTTGATTTGACTTGGATTAGTTTGGCTTGGTTTGGATTAAATTGGTTTGGCTTGACTTGATTTGGTTTGCCTTGGCATGAATTGGCTTGGCTTTATTTTAGTAGCTTAGTTTGACTTTATTTGGTTGGGGGCTGGGCATTTTTAAAAAAAGGGTAGGAGTAGGTAAATAGTTTGTGGTGACCCTGAACCCTGAACCCAAAACAAAGCTTGAGAGCTCTGGCGATTGGCGATTTTGCAACGACTGAAGCGAGAAAAATCGCGAGCCTCTCATGGCTTCTCCGGCACTGGCCAGTCCTCCAATGGGGCTGGTCAATCATCTACACCATCTCCACAAAACCCCCCACAACCATTACAAACACAATTATTACAACCAAAAATATTAAATGCCCATGCAAACCCTACCCCTCGTGCTTATAAAACCTGTTGAATATTTATATGGAGAACCTATCATACGATGGATGAAGGAAGAAGTGAAGCAATCCATTGTTAAGCAAGGTTTGCAACTGGCAGTGCTGGGCATGTTCTCGTATGGGAAGCCAGTGATCATGGAATTACGCAAGGTGATACCAATCCAACGTGAGCTCAAGGGTGCTTGTTCAATTGGGCTTATTGCAGATAATCATATATTAATTAGGTTGTCATTGATGAGGGATTATGTTCATATGTTATCTAAGCCAGCTTTCTACTTAAAGACACAAGGTGAGATGTGACAGATGCGATGTATAAAGTGAAATCCTTAGTGGAAACCTAAATAAGAAACTCCTATAGCAATTGCGTGGATTAGCTTCCCAAAACTGCCTCCTAATTTTTTTTGGTAAGGAGTTTGTATTCTCTTTAGCAAAGGCAGTAGATAATCCATTTCATGTTGATTTGGCCACACAAAATGGTACTAGACTTAATTGTGCAAAGGTTAAAGTAGAGGCGAATTTGCTTGCTAAGTTCCCTCAAAGAATTAAGATTGTTGAAGAAGAAGATGAAACTAGGCCAGAGGATTCTAAATGGATTAAAACCAAGTATGATTATTTTTCAAAATATTATAAGACTTGTAAGAAACAAGGGTACAATGAAGGTGATTATTGAGTGATCCATCCTGAGCTACATAAGAGGTATGATGATGCTGTAGAGGATCGGGGTCATGGGAAGGAAGTAGTTGGTACTGCAGCTACCTCAACTAAAGTTGTTTCAAGTGGTAAAGTTTTGGGAAAGTCAATTTCAAATCCAGCCAAGCAGGAGTGGATGCAAAGGAGATTGAACAAGCATCAAGAAGATAATAGAAGCCACATTATTGATACTACAAAGGAGCAAGAAGTGGATAATGTGAAGGGGAAGAACAAGGTTGAGGCAGTAGCTACAAGGAACAAATTTAATGCACTTGAAGTAGAGGAAATTGAACAACCAATTCTACAAATTACGAGGGGAAAAGAAGACAGTTTTGACAAAGAAAATGAGAAGCAACAACTGGTAAATGAATCCAACAAGGAGAAGGAGAAGAAGCAATTGGAGAATGCACATAAGTCCAGTCCAAATCCCAAAGGAACTGGGAGTTCTATTGTAGCGGCAAAAGAGCTTAACCTTAATCCTAATGCTACAGGGATTGGGGTGAATACACAAAAGGAAAGAACTGTGAATTGGCTACAAAGAATATTTGGAGCTCCTAAAGAGGAAATTAATGTGACAACTAACTATTCATGTCAAGAAGTACCTTCACAAACGATGGGGGTGATTCAAAGGCAGTTGATACAACTAGAACTTCAAACGATGGTAATGCATTGTGGAGTGATGAAGTCAAACTAATGGAGGAGGATTCAAGAGCTAATCAAGATGACAATGCCAAATATCAAAGGGAGAATGAACAGGAGAAGCATGCAGGAATTGTTCATGTAGATGTTATAGTAAACCCTAACCTAAAAACTAGGGTTGAAGGTAATCATTATTCTAATGAGAAACAAGATAAGTTACCAGATGGATTCGATAAAGGAACTTCAAAAGAAGCTAGAATAACTGGAGGAACAACTGCAGCAGCTTCAGCTAAGAAGCAGGAAAATAGAACGGTGAACCCTAGTGAACTTGGGGAGGTTTTCTCTAATGTTGAAGGTGTTCCCGTGAATGTTTTAGGTGGGGAGCAGGTTGGGAATGTTAATGTAGAGGTATTACATAATACAGTTAGGTCTGATCATCAAACAGTTGGTGGCAAGGCCCTTGATCTCAATGGAACGGTATCTTCTGCAGGTCTAGCTACAATTACCCTAGCCTGGAATCCATCTATGCTTTGTAATTCAATATGTTTCAGGAGTCTTTAGGAGCAGGGGAACAGACTTCTATCGAGATGATTGAGACAAATTACAAGGCTACATATCAATTTGAGCATGCTATTGTACCACAAGCAACAGGTGTCATTGAGCCAAGTCCTATGGCTTGTGCTTTTGGAACTGAGCAGCCAATGCAAATTCAGCTTAATATACCTTTGAATACACTAATTCAAGTACTACATAATCTAGTTACCCATAATGTTACACATGTGGAGATTCAACAGGCCATGGTTGAACATAAGCAGTTTGAGGAAGAAGGTGATGATGAGTCAACAACAAGAAATTTCAAAGCAGCAGCAAGGGAAGCTGATTTGTCACCTAGGGCTGGTGGTAAGAGTGGTAAGAAGGGAAAGAAACAAGGTCAAAACAAAGAAATTCCTCAACCTACAGGAATCTTGCCCAAGAGGGCAATCTCAATGTCTAAATGATGATCAAGACTTTGATATGGAACATAAGGTCTGTTAACACTCAATATGCCTTTCAGAGGGTGATCAATATGCAAAGAGAATATGGTTTCTTCATTGTTGCATTAATGGAGCCTTTTCAAAATTCCATACACATTCAGAGATACATGAGGATATTAGGTATGTATGTTGTAATGTCAAATATTAATGGTAAAATATGATTGTTCTTTGATGATGTTCTTGTATAGGAATTGTTGATGGATACTGAGCAACAGGTAACTATAAGAGTGTATCATCGGGACATTGGCAAATACATCATGATGACCTTTGTGTATGCTAAATGTTCAGCTCTTGAAAGACTGGAATTATGGGATAATTTATACTATTTAGCTAGTGAAATGGAGTTGCCTTGGTTAGTTGGTGGTGATTTTAATGTAGTACTCCATGAAGATGAGAAGACATGAGGTTTGCCAGTGTATCCACCCAAGTATGAAGATTTGGCCTTTTGTGTGAACTCTTGTGGATTGTTTGATCTTGACTATAAAGGGAGTTCTTTTACTTTGTGGAATTATAGACCAAATGCAGAATGTATCTTCAAGAGGTTGGATAGAATTTTTGTTAATCATCCTTTCCATAATCGTTTTACAAATATTGAGGTTGAACATCTCATAAGGACTGGTTTTGATCATGCTCCTTTGTTGATGAGTTGTGGAGAAGAAGCAATGCAGTTTGTAAAGCCATTCAAATTCCTTAATTTTTGGACTAAACATGAGGCATTCAAAGAGGTGGTAAGGCAGAAATAGGTGGCTGATTTCATTGGAGATCCATTCCTTATGTTCAAATAGAAATTGAAGAGGGTTAAGATTGCACTATCTCAATAGAGTAAGATTACTTATGGTGACATCTTCAAGCAGCTGGCTATTAGGGAGGATATTGTAAGGGTCAAGGAGATGTTATTTGAAGAAGAGCCAAAAATTGAGAATAGGATTGTGCTTCAAAAGGCACAAGCTGAGTTGAAGAAATATTTAAGCATTGAGAAGAAGTACTGGAAACAAAAGGCAGGTATGAACTGGTTTGCTAAAGGTGATAGAAATACAAAATTTTTTCATAATCATGTGAATGGCAAGAGGCATAATCTGCATCTCAAAAGAATACAGAATGGTGATGGTACCTGGCTTGAATCTCAATATTTTATGGCTAATGCTGCAGTGGAATTTTTCCAAAGGAAATTCACACAAGAAGGGGAGTCTACAAGCTTTGAACTTCTGAATAGTATTCCTACTATGGTGTCTATGGATCAGAATCTGGAGCTTTGAGAGTTTCCTACTATAGAAGAGGTTAAGGGAGCAGTGTTTGCACTGAGTGGTGATAGTGCCAGTGGCCCTGAGGGATTTATTAGAATGTTCTATCAAGAATGTTGAGACATTGTAGGTGAAGACATTTTCAAGCTACTGCAAGAGTTCTATGGTGGTGCTTCTTTACCAAAATCAATAACACATACTAACCTTGTATTGCTGCCTAAGAAACCTTTGGTTCAAACTTTTTCAGACTCAAGACCTATAAGTCTAAGTAACTTCATAAATAAGGTCATCTTTAGGGTACTACATGATAGATTGGAGAAGATTCTACCATCATTGATATACTCCAATCAGTCTGGATTTGTGAAGGGAAGAAGTATATTTGAATATATTTTGCTCACATAAGAGATTGTTATTGATATAAGGTTGAAGGGAAAGCCTGCTAATATAGTGATCAATCTTGACATGGCCAAGACATATGATAGGGTGTCATGGAAGTATCTTCTTCATGTATTGAGGAAAATGGGATTTCCTGAGCACTTCATCAACATAATTTGGAACTTGCTGGCTAACAATTGATATTCAATACTAATTAATGGTCAAGCTTCTGGATTCTTTAAGTCCAGAAGAGGGGTTAAACAAGGAGATCCTTTGTCTCCAACATTGTTCATTCTTTTTGCTGAGGTGCTTTCAAGATCATTGAATAAGCTATTTGAAGACAAAAGGTTTATAGGGTATGGTATGCTAAAATGGACTGATCCCTTGAACTATTTGGCATATGCAGATGATACAATCATTTTTGCCTCTGCTGATTTCTATTCTTTGGGTAAAGTGGTTGAAGTACTCACAATATATGAACAAACATCTGGCCAGTTGATTAACAAGATAAAGAGCTCATATTATATGCATGCTAATGTGGTAGGAGATTTGTTTAATTCTGTAGGTGTTATTACTGGATTTCAGAGAGGTAATTTCCCTTTTACTTATCTAGGATGCCCAATATTTTATACAAGAAGGAGGAAAGACTATTACAATGATCTTATTAAGAAGGTGAACGCAAAGTTACATTCTTGGAAAGGAAAGCTATTGTCTTTTGGAGGCAAGGCAAATCTCATTTCTAGTGTGCTTTAAAGCTTGCCTACTCACATTCTGTCTGTGCTGGATCCTCCTGATAACATTTTAGAGCACTTGCATAAGATTTTTGCTAGGATTTTTGGAGTACTAAAGAGGAAGGCAGGAGCAGGCACTAGACCAAATGGCAAAACTTATGTCTTCCTAAAGAAGAAGGTGGACTAGGATTCAAATCTTTGTTTGATGTCTCTAAAGCTTTGTTTGCCAAGTTGTGGTAGAGGTTTAGGACATCTAAATCCTTATGGTCTAACTTCATGTGGAATAAATACTACAAGAAAGAACTACCTACTATGGTACCATTTAGATAAGGGTCACATGTGTAGAGAAAATGTTAGAGGCAAGAGAAAAGGTGGAACATGAAATTCTGTGGGAGATAAATAGGGGATCCACTAATGTTTGGCATGAGAATTGGATTGTCATTAGATCTTTGTATCATGTAGTACCCCAGAGTTCAATATCAATGAAGAATTATAGGAGGTGGCATATTTGAGAACTAAAGATGGATGAAATGATCAACTTCTGGATCAATCTTTTCCAGAAGAAATTGCTGAGCATATAAGGCAAGAAGTATACTTTGATCACAGTGATGAGTTCTGGGACACACCTAGGTGGATGCCTACAGCTTCAGGTAACTTTACAGTCAGTAGTGCATGGCAAATCCTGAGACATAGGGCTCCTACAAATCCAGAATACAAATTGTTATGGACTAAAGGTTTACCTTTCAAAATATTTTTCTTTCTTTGGAGATTATAGAAAGGTAAGGTACCTACAGATGATCTATGGAGGAGAGATGGATACTTAACTGTCTCTAAGTGTTGGTGTTGTCTACCACCACAAGAGGAGACATTTCAGCATATTTTCCTCATAAGTTTTATTGCTTCTAGGGTGTGGAAGGTCTTCTTGCAGGCTACAGGTGTGGTGGTGAACATGGTATAAATTCATCAGGTTATTAGGGCATGGTAGAGTGCTGATTGTTGTGCTAAGCTTAGGCCATTGTTTCAAGCTGCTCCAACTATTATCTCTTAGGAACTTTGAAAGAGGAGGAACACTATGAAGCATGGGGGTGTTGTCTCATTTAATAGGGTGGTGCATGAGGTTAACAAAACTCTACATTACCTTGCAAGAGTAAGGAATCCTTGTCTACAAAATATTCCTTTACTTTGGCCAGATATGGTTAGATTGTTTGAAGGCTATAAGCCTTATGTTTTGACTAAAAGAGACACATGACAGCTATGTGATGGATGGTTCAAATGTAACACATATGGAGCTTCTAGAGGTAACCCTGGACCAATTTCTTATGCCTTTTGTATGAGGGATTGTGTGGGAGATTTGGTGTATGCAAAGGCAGTAGAGATAGGGGTGTCAACAAATATTGTAGCTGAGGCAAAGGCAATTGTTGAGGGACTGTCTTATTGTGTTGTTCAGCAGCTCCATCCTCTCATCATTGAGACTGGTTCTTTGGTGATGAAGAGGATAATTGAAGGTGAATGGAGACACCTTGGTGTATAGGGACTTTCAACATGTGCTAAGGGAGGGAAATGTTGTGGCAGTTTTTTAGCTAACCTTATTTTCTTTTGCATGTACAATATCATTTCATTCATTCACTGAATTACCAAGTGTAGGAAGAAAACTCATCAACCAAGATAAAGCTCAAATCTCTAAGTGCAGGTGCAGTCCTCGCCCAGCTTGGCCAAGTCCGCTTCTGCGGAGAAGTGTGAGCATGCATTTTCGCTTCTGCAGAGCTGGTTCGCATATGCGCATACGCGCTTGCGGGAGGTCGCCCGCACCTGCGAATCCAGGCCTCCTTGGCCTAGCCCGCACATGCGACCATTTTTCTCGCACCTGCAAGCTCGCAGGTACGGTAAAGCTTCCGTTTCTGCGACCACTAGAAAACCTGCTCAAGTCTGCTTCTGCGGTCGATGGGCCACTTCTGCGAAGTCGTACCTGTGGCCAAAATCTCGCAGGTGTGAACGCACTAGAACTGGGGTACCAGCACTTCCCAATTTTAAAGTTCCAATCCGTTTTCGATCCGAATTCCACCCGAGGCCCCCCGAACCCCCCCAACCCCTTCCGAGCATAACAACAAGTTTGTAAACATAATACGAACCTACTTGAACTCTCGAAACATGAAAAATAATATCAAAACTAAGGATCACACCCTAAAATCAAATCGAATCAATTTATGAACTTCAAGTTCTTCCAACTTACTCCGAACGCGCCGAATCATATTTAAACCACTCGGAATGACACCAAATTATGTGTGCAAGTCATAAATCACCATACGAAACTATTCTCAGGCTCGGAATCCGAATCGAACCTCAGATAACATCAAATCCTACTTCAAACCAAATTTAAAGAACTTGAAAAACCTTCAATGCGCCAACATTCAATATTAAGCGCTGAAATGCTCCCGGATCATCCGAAACCCGATCCGAACATACACCCAAGTGCAAAATCATCATACGAACCTATTGGGACGTCAAATCCCGGTTCCGAGGTCGTTTACTCAAAACGTTGACTCAAGTCAAACTTAACCATTTTAAGCCAATATTAAGGAACTAAGTGTTCCGATTTCAACCCTTCCAAACCCGAACTAACTATCCCCGCAAGTCATAAAACAGTAAAAGCACATACGGAGAGTCTTGATTAGGGGAACAGAGACCTAGAAAGTAAAACGACTCGGATCATTACAAGTTCATGGATGAGAGAATGACTTTTAACTTTCTTTTATTTATTTCATCCAAGTAAGTTATAGGCTTTTCAATTTCTCTTTTTCATTTCATTATTTATGACATATTTATTTTGAGTTTTGAGAGTAACCAATATTAAAAGGTCCGCAGGAGGATACCTAGGCAGCGGAAGCATCAAACTCCAAAATTGGGCTTGCCGGAAATGATCATTCCAGATTGTCGCGTCACCTGCGAGAAGGTAATTTTGTACGGACAATCTTTCTCTACTTTTTTAGTTTTAGGAAGCAATTTAAGCTGATTTTTCACTTCTTCTTTCCTTTTGAGCGATTCTGGAATATTTAGGTGTTGACCAAGTAAAGTTTGCCGACTCATAATCTTCTAAAAACAGATAACATCTTTTACATTTCCCATGTTGTATGCCTTTTCATTTCCCTTTGGTTTATATCTCATCTTTCACATATTGTTCTTTTCTCTTTTAATGACAGGACTATCTATCTTAAAGATTTCATGATAAAAAAGTCATGTTGTAAGGTGAATGTCCTCAAATGTCGGTGATAATAGTAGGATCACGCCCAACTCTAGTCTTAAAAAGGATAAGCGGTCGCTGCAAATATAATCCGGCCTAAGAGTTCGGAGTCGAATCCCACAGAGAACTAAGATTTATCTACAACTGTTTATTATCACTAAGAGGACAAGCTCGAACAATTCCTAAGTTATAAATATTAAGATTCTTATATCTAACTAATCAACTAACAAATTAAATAAGTGAATTAACAACTAAAGATACTAAGGGTTGGAGACAAGATTAATGAGTTATAGAGTTATGATTTTCCCAATTGTCAGAATCATTTTCGCTATGTCTTCTATAATTTTACATAATTATTCTCTACCGATCGTGAGTACTTTGGTTATCGTAATTATCTCTCGAGCAACTACCACAATGTACTAAATGTATTCTCTCGAACTACACTAGTTGGCACTAATTCACCGCTCACTACGATCGCACCAAGGTTTTGTTATCTCTAATCCCGCCTTTAAAACCACCGTATTGATCTCTCACATACGTTAGGAGTGATGTTATTCAACAACTACCTAAATGCGTACTCTCTCTCGAGCAGTACATACTAAATAGGCACATACAATTGATAGTCATTCAATCAACAGCAACAAACACGTAGTTGAAGAAGTAGAAAAATCCAACGGCTCAATTATATAAAAATATAACAAGAATTCATCCTACAAAAGGTTCCATCAATACCCTAGATAACAAATTAGCTATTCATAATAGTATGAAAAACTACAATGCTAGAATTCATAACCAATAATGGAAATAGAGGAAGAAAGAGGAAAAAGAGTGAAGTTGAATCCTTCTCCTTGCTCCAAGTGTGTTCTTGCCTCCCCAAAGTCTTCTCTCTCTCCAAAGTAGTGTTTCTCCCTCAAAAGCACGCTTTAGGATGTATTTATAGCGATTACGGTTGTTGATACCCAATTTTGTCCTCATATTTTATAAAGTATTATATACACTTTCAAAATATCATTTTGCATTATTACCCAATTTGCAAGAACCATATAAGTATTTCTATAATTTTTCCATAGCTTTTAAAAGCTTTAAATTAATTTCTTTCATTTAAATTGTTCAAATATTTATTAATTGTCCTTTCAAATTATTTCATGATGACTTAATCATCCAAATTTATTATTTACACCCACATGTATGTTTTAGAATATTTTTACTTCATTTCATATAATTACATGTGTATTTTTGAGCTATTTACATAATTTTGCAATAATAGCCTATATTCTATACATAATTACATTTATTACATTGTTTATGCTAAAATAGCATTCTCATATTTTTATAATGTCAAGCTATTATTTTTAATTATTTTACTGTATAAGTAATATTTTTATTATTTATAAATTACTTTTTATAAATTATTTTAAATAAATTTTGTATAATTAACTTATAGCCCAATATAGGGCTAATATTTGGACCAAATCAGGCCCAAACACTTAGCCCACCTCATTTTACTCTTCAGCAGCCTAAACCAAACAACCCCATTGACTTAACCCGGTCGGAACCCATTTTCTCTACCCACCCTGACTTCTTTTAATCATGGCCATTGATCTTAGATTAACGGCCTACAATAAACCAGCCCTTCTCTTTATGACCCTCACCCCAAATCCTAGAGACTATTTTCCCCGCCCAGCCGCCTCTGCATTCTCTCATCTCTCCACTCTTACACTAAACCCTAGCCGCCTCATCTCTAATCATCCTCCCATTCCGGCTAGACAATGGAATCTCTCTATGATTCATTTTCCTTATTTGTATTACTACATCAGTACCTATGCAACAATGGTGTTACTTAGTACTTGCCTAAACTTGGCAAGTACCATCTCTCATAATCGGGCCCGTTCAACTTCAATCTCTAAGATATAGACAATATCTCGTCCATATACACGGAAAAGGGTTGATTTCTTACACCAGCATACTGATTTTTAAGCATGGAACCCTAATTAGGGTTTGATTTTTAATTTCTCTTTTTACCATCTCCATTATTGAATGCATGTGATATTTTATTTCATTATTTGTACTTAATTGGTTGTTTTTCATGTTTGTTCGTTCAATTTCTACTATTATATAAACCCTCTTCCCTCGTTCCTCTTCAAGGTCTAAGGGACTATCACTTCACTACTGTTACTACCGCTATTCTCTCACTCTCACTCATTCTCTATTATTCTGAGACTTTGATTCTGGCCAGCTGAAAGCCAAGGCCACCGGAATTCGACTGTTTAACCTCTCTAAATGTGAGCATTGCCCGGGGTTCATCTCAGACCCTTGGGAACTCTGACACACTGAGAATTTTGGGCTTTTGCTGCTCTCTTTTGCTATTGACTATTGAAGCACTGCTAAAAAACTTCTTCTTGTTTACTTGTTCGTTAATCTGTAACTGGTAAGTACAGATTAACCCTCGCAATTTTATTCTTTTTCGTTTGTGTTCATGCTTTGTATATCTATGTCACTGAAACCTTTGTGAATCAATATGCTACTATGTCATCTCTATTTGAACCCATGTTTGCTCTGATGTTATTCTTGTGGCTCTATACTTTTTCCAGCATCTGTACTTGCATAAATTCTAACCCTGATTCTGGCTTTCTTAAGCATGTTTACCCTAGTGTGTTTGTATGCTTAAATCTGCTTCTTGTCCTGAGTTTATCTCTCTGCCTTATTCATGATTCTTGTGATAAACCAATTCATGCCCAGAATGTGTTCTAATTCCTGTTGAGTCATTCATGTGCAACGTAATACTTTCCTAGAGTTAATTCCTGATCATGTTATTAGCAAAACATGCTTTTCCTGCTACTTGTATACATTAATGAGTGTTCCCCGCTTTGTTTAATCTTGTATTCTTTAATACTGCCTAAGAATTCTAAGATGAAATTCAATATCTAGCCTTTTCTCCTATATGTGGTCAAGCCCTAGTGCATGCAGTCATGTTAACCTGGATTAGACATATTCTTGTCTATTATGAGTTCTGATGATATTTAAACCTTTGTTTTATGACTGATAATGTTAAAATTTCTCATGCCCAGTTGAGTGAATTGTTACAGACCACGTTCACTAGCATGTTTGTTATACTATTTGTTATCATACTTGCACTATGCTCTCATGCTAGAAACTACCATGTGAAAACTATTATTTCACTTGCTCCTGTCTGTGATTCTGCAAGATTCTCCTGTTAAAATTTTATGTCTAAAGTTATTAGGCTGATTCTAGATCATATTTTACTCTGAAACTCTACTTGGGGTTGTTTGCTAGCTTGTGTTGGCCAGTCCTATTATTTTAACTTTGTTTCTGAAAATATAAGTATGAGTGTCATGTGAACTTGTTAGGATTTCATGTGATCATGTCTATATGCTTTGGTTGGAATTACTAAGTATGATTTCCAAATTATGCTACTAGTATGATTATTATGCAAGGCTCTCATGTTAAAATCCTTATATGACGGTTGTACTCCACCTTCTTCTTGTTTATGAATTCTGCTAGGATGTTATCTGAAGTTCTTTGAGTTGGTTCTATTTTAAAATATTATTTGCAGTGGTTTGGTAGTTTATGAATATCTTATCTTGTCACTGTTAATTTTGTTTTCTGGAACTACCTGCCCATATGTATTTTTTTTATGCCTTTCAACTTAGCATGGCCATGTCTATTGGCTGAAACTGTATCTTTTCAATTATAAAGACTAAGTGTTTAAGTTATATCCATGAGTAGTTCTGTTATCTGTATGGCTGAATTTCGCATCCATTAGCTTAATTACTGGAATCGTTTGGGCTTGGTATGTTGGGCTTAACTTTGGTATTGGGGGTTCGAAGTACACTGTCTGTACCTGGAGTTTGGGCATGCTGTCCGCGTGAAGTCCTAAGCCTATTTGAAGGCCTAGATGTATTACTAGGTTATTCTATATTTGTATTTGGGTCAATAATTATTTTAAAATAATCTGTAATAGCTTGTAAAACTGAATGATGGAAAATTAGGAAATGGGGGCTAGGGTATTCTAAAGCTCACATGAACAGGTAGAAAACCTGTGGTCAAACCCTAGTGCATGCCAGTCCTGTTAACCTGGATTTGACATATTCTTTTCTATATGAGTTCTGATGCTATTTAAACCTTTGTGTTATGATTGATAATGTTAAAATTTCGCATGCCCAGTTAAGTGAATTGTTACAGACCACGTTAACCAGCATGTTTGTTATACTATTTGCGATCGTACTTGCACTAGGCTCTCATGCTAGAAGAGTTTTCACTTGCTCATGTCTGTGAATGTAATTATTTTAAAATAATCTGTAATATCTTGTAAAACTGAATGATGGGGATATTAGGAAAAGGGGGGTTGGGGTATTCTAATGCTCACATGAACGGGTAGAAAATATGTCTATAGGATTTAATTGCCTTGTTTGATATTTGTTTGACGTGCTTAGATTCTACGCACTAATAGAAATCATGCATATAGGAATCACACACTTCACTTAATTTGTCTAATACTTGTACACTATCCACAGCATGTTAGTTTAAGTAAATATTGTACCTGACTCCATGTCTACTACTATGCGCTCTTAGACAGTATGTCTATAGGAATCAAATGTCTTGCTTAATTCTCAGGCAGCATGTCTATAGGAATCAAACGCCTTGCATAATTGTTAGACAGCATGCCTATAGGATGCGATAATATCCCCGCTAATGCTCATATAGATATCATGACTATAAGATTTTAATCAATTAATCAACTACTTTTGTGGCTTTCATTATACTTCTCCACCTAGATGGCATGCCTATAGGGATAAAGTATTATAAAGTCAAGTTCAATTGTCAACTGTTAGAAATCCTGCCTATAGGATACTCTCACTCGCCTAGAAGGCATGTCTATAAAATCAGCGTCGGTAATTCTGAATTCTCGAACTATTTCACTGCCTTGTTGCGCAAATTATCTAGATATCATGCTTATAGGGTTTGCAATACCTATAAACTGCAAATTTATTAGTCAAAAGCTGCAGTACTTCCTGTACAAGGCTGAAAATCAGAATCATATAGAAACCATGCCTATAGGACTTAACGACTTTAATGTGTCTGAAACTGTCTACTGCCTAATATGCACGTGTGCATTCGTTGTTTAGATGTGGAGGCTAACTTGAGCCCCTTATTGTCTTTATGTGAAGTCCTATATATTTTGAATGTGCGCCTAGTTTTATCATTTTGAGCACCCTAAGTGAAGTGTAGAACCACCCAAATAGTAGGTCCAAAGCCTCATGGACCATAGGCATGGGACAGATAGTGCATGCATAGGACACGTTTTAGAATTGAATTAGAACGCTTCAGGTAAATAACTTTAACATAGTAATTGGGTAGCATGAGATGATAGTTTGTGCCTGCTGAATAATATGAGCAACCCTTACCCCAAAGGAGTTGCGAAGTATTATTTATGTTGCACGGGGTGATCCTTTAGGCTAAAAATCTTAGGATCCCCCCCCCCCTTATATGTTTATTGTTTGCACTTAGTCATTGAATTTAGAATAATTAAGTTGTACATTGTAACCCCTAAAGACTTGTACTGATTATCTATATAGTTTAATTGTTGTCCGATACACTTGTTCATAATAGAACCTTTGAATTCCTTGCCTTCCCTCACTTATGTGATCACATAGGACAGTTATAATCTAATAATCCCACATAGCATAAACTTCGGCTGGGACCCACAGTTGTGGACCTCGAAGAGTGATTAACACCTTCTCTTTGAGATAATTTGAGCCCTTACCCGATCTTTGGTGACGTTGACTGGTTAAAATAGTGTTATTTGAAAACATGTGCCCTAACGCACCTTAAAAATTATTAGGTGGCGACTCTCCTATTTTAATACCCATTTAAAAGAGTTGTCACATGTCGAAACTCTCTTTCAAGAGAAAAAGGGGTGCGACAGCATGACGACTCTGTTGGGGATATACTTAGGCTCTTACCATAATGAAGTTGACTTATGTGGATTAACGGATTACTTGATAACATGCGCATCCCCTCTTTTATTTCCTTTTATTTACTTTAACTGCTATGACATGTACATCCCTTCCCTTATTTTCCTTTATTTGTTTAAATTGCTATGATATATCCATCCCCTCCCTATTTCCCCTACTTGCTTAAAGTTCCATTCCATTTACATCCCCTCTCCGTTTCCTTCATCTTGTTTAAGACTGGTATATCATGTCTCTCCCCCCGTCCCTATCCCCCTATTTGCTCCATTTAATTATATTCTCGCGCATTTTCATGAGTTAAACTGACTTCTCTCTTTTGTCTTTCTTTTTTCTTTTCTTTCTCATGTTCATATTATTTACTATTTTTATGCATTTTCATCATGCAAATATCTGGCAACGTGTTACTATTTTTGCATAAAGCATGCTTTCAACATCTTACTCCACTCGTACTTATTATCAACATAGCGGCGCTTGATGAGTGTCCGCGCTTTCCTAAAAATACCCCTTTTTAAGCCAAAAAAGCTTATTAGTGGTAGACTAGTCGATCAGCGGTACAGTCGATGGTCCCATGCCTTTTCCTTTCAAGTTGTCCACTAGAGAGTACCAGTCTAGACCCTTCTAGAAACCACACTCTGATTTGAAATGTACATGCATCATGCTAAACCTAGTATGTATTGAGACGTCATTGACGCATAAACCCACTTAGATAAACTTTGTCCAAAGTCCAGCGAGGTTTCCATAATCCCAAAGGACACCATCATATTATGTGCATTACTTGGAGAAAAACATGCCAACATGTTGATCATTATTGCGTAAATAGTCGAATCTGGAGGGGGAAAGGGCTAACTTTTGTTTGTTTGCAGAAAATGAAGCACGAAATCCCAGGGTTTGGTATGGTCCAGAATATCCCGCCTCTGCTAATTGACTGGTGGAACGACCTTGCACCCTGTGACAGAAACCATGTGAGGAGAGTACTGGGTAACCTGCCATCTTTGCTCAACATTCAACCAAACAGGGGACTGATCGAGGCTGCCACCATGTTCTGGGATGAAAAGAAAGTTATTTTTCAATTTGGCAATATAGAAATGACTCCTCTCCTAGAGGAAATAGGGGGCTTCGCCAAGTTACCATGGGATAGTCCAGGACTATTAGTACCAAAAAATCGCACCCCACACGGTTTTCTAAAAATGATGGGTTTTAAAAAGAACAACGAACTGGTCTGCCTGAAGAAATCATATATCCCCTTTTAATTTCTCTACGAGCGTTATGGGCATAGCAAATCATATCGCTTTCATCATGAAGAGCTAGCCATTACCTCTTTGGGATGGATGCACCGCTGGGTCTATGTCTTCATAGTCTGCTTCTTGGGTTTATTGATCTTTCCAATGCAAGGGGGAAGGATTCACACTCGCTTAGCCATGGTCGCCAAGACCTTAATGGAGGGTATCTAGGGGCATAAGTACACTATCATCCCGATAATCTTAGCTGAGATGTATCGTGCTCTGGATCGGTGCAAGCATGGGTTCAGACACTTCGAGGGCGTAATCTCTTGCTACAAGTTTGGCTGCTGGAACACTTTCAGAGGGGTGATTATCACCAGGAGCTTCTACGAAGGCCACTGAATGACTACACAGCCAGTCATCATCCAAAGAAGATGACATTCATTCCAGGCAGGTTTGCAAAGCCTGGAAATGTTGTAGGTTGGGTGCGTTTCTTCAGTAACTTAACAGACGAGCAAGTGCATTGGATGTTTGAATGTTTTCCTAGTAGCGAGTTCATCATCAAGTCCAAAGGGACTACTCGCTTCATATTGATCAGACTGCGAGGTATCTACCCTTACGCTCTTATAAGGGTAATGAGGCAAGCTGGGAGGAAACAAGTCATACATCGGGTTTTCAACATGGTTCAGTATAAAGCATACTTCAAAGGAGATGTCATCCCATTCAAATTTGAAGCCCAACATATGTAGAACCAAAAGATCATTATGGGGAGAGACTATTGAGCCAGACAGGTATCACATCGGTCATATGTACTACTATCTCTCATGTTTGGAAGACGACATAGCCGGGGACGTCAAACCGAGGGTCAATCTGAAATATAGGATCATAGATGAGGTGGCTGAGGCACAGGTGAAATACAAGAGGCTACATAAAAGAGTGTTCGAATCTGAAGCTAAGCATCTAGAACAGCATAAGGTGGATATGGAGGCAATTAGAGAATGGAAGGAGATTGGAAATAAGTCGACAGAGGTTGGAGCATCTATAGCAAGGACTCATGGAGCTAGAGGGGAAGATAAGAAGGAGGCTTTGGGATTGTCAAGGCATGGATCCTGATGAAGGAGGGAAACTGGCAATGGTGTACTTGATACTCGACATGCGCGATCTGGTAAATGTGATTGATGGAGTCAAGAGAGCCAAGCATGGAGAAGGTCCTTCGAGGACCAAGTAGACTAGGAGATGATGTTCTTTACTGCTTTCTAGATTAGATTAGATTTCGATGTAATAAGGCTTAATGCCATTAGTAACTTTATAATTATTATTTTGATTTAGTGAAAGATTGATTTGGCTTATGTTCGCATTAATGGAATGAGGCAATGTTGGCATGAATTTTTTCCAAGTCTATGTGTCGTTTAGGCCTACCTCAGGCAGAATGAGGTCCCCAAAATGGGACGCGGATTATTGCATGACTTTACTTGACACCTGTTTAAATATTGCAAACACTCTTTTACTTCGTCTTGCTGACTTGGTTACCTTTTTTTTTCTTTTGATTACTCCCATTCTTAAAGGTTGGTTCGTGCATTCTGGCATCATCAACATACCATACCAGATCCAAAGGTCCCCCACCTCCTTCTCCACCTAGCGACCTGAAAATCAAAGGCAAAGGCAACGGGAAGATGGATGATCTAAGTGGCAATCGAAAAGACAATGCTACCATAGCAGAAAACGTTAAAACCTCATATGGAAGGAGTACACCTGGATAGAATGAGTTGGTTCTACACTTGGAACAGAAAATCATGGAGTTGCAGGAGCTTGAGTAGGTCCAAAATCTTTCAAACCTCTCCCTTACCCTAAATGTTCAACAAAACACAACCACTCAGAACCAAACACCACCGCAAAACCTCCAAACCCATAATCCACCACACATAGCTCCACAAAATGCTCCCGTAACGCACCAGTATCACAATCCCATACCTCCTCAAAATCTTAACCCACCACCAATGCAAACCCCTCAACAATAACACCATTATCCAACCCAGTATCCGCAAACCACCACTTATCACATGCCTCAAAACACACTACAACTCACCCTCAATCCCCTTCAAACTTCAATCAATGATCACCCATATACCCAAGTTCCAGGAACTCATCAAGGCAACCCGATATACGTGGAAATTTTACCCCATACCCTGCAACAAACCCTATATATACCTGAGCCGGCCGAGAAGGACCTGCTCATTCGAAACATGGCGGAGGAACTCAAGAAATTGATAGGGAGAGTCCAGAGTGTTGAAGGCGGGAAGGGCGTTGAAGGTTTAAACTACGAAGCCTTATGTATCCAGCCAGATGTAGAACTGCCAGAGGGTTACAAACCTCCTAAGTTCGAGATGTTTGATGGCACTGGTTATCCTAAGATGCATCTGAGAACTTACTGCGACAAGCTTGTGGGAGTTGGCAAGAATGAACAAATCCTCATGAAACTATTCATGTGAAGTCTTACAGGAGATACATTATCTTAATATATCAGCCAGAACCCGAAGAAGTGGACAAATTGGGTGAGCAAGGCATCTAATTTCATGGACAGATTCAGGTTCAACACAGAGAACACACCAGACGTTTTATACATCCAGAATCTCAAGAAAAAGCCAAGAAAAAGCCAACAGAAACCTTCTGCGAGTATGCTACTCGTTGGAGATCAGAGGCCGCCAAGGTGAGGCCACCACTTGAATAAGAACAAATGAACAAGTTCTTTGTTAGAACTCAGGATCCGCAGTATTACGGAAGGTTGATGGTTATTGAGAATCACAAGTTCTCAGACATCATCAAGTTAGGGGAAAGGATAGAAGAAGGAATCAAGAGCGGAATGGTGACCAATTTTGAGGCACTGAGAGCCACCAATAAAGCCTTGAAATCGGGAGGTATCTCGAAAAAGAAAGAACTGGGTGTCGTAATGGTAGCTCAGGGCCCTAAGTCTCCTCTCACCTACCAAACACCTCCACCTACCAAACACCTCCACCCACATACCAACCCTCACCTCCAAAATACCAATACCCTGCTACCACCTACCATACCTATAATACCCAACCTGCATATTACCATTCACCTCCTCCCGCCTGCCAAAACTACCCAAAGGCATGACCAAACTTTGATCGCAGAACTCCCAAACAATACAACCCAATCCCTGAACCATAGCCCAATTGTATGAGAGACTAAAGGTCGCTGGTTACGTCACCCTCATTCATGTTGTCGTTGTTGAGAACCTTTCCCAGTAAATTAACCACAACAAAACTTGTGCCTACCATTCAGGCATGAAGAGTCATACTATTAAGGAATTCTGCATGTTGAAGGACAAGATTCAGACACTGATCGACACCAAAGTTATACAAGAAAAAGAGGCTTTGTCAAATGTCTGTAATAAACCTCTTCCTGATCATATGGGCGAGGGGGTGAATGTGATAGAAACGGATGAAGAATAGGATCAGGAGGGATCCATCAGACTTATTGGAGAGGGGGATGCTCCTAAAATATCTCCTATCACCCTTTCGCTGATTGTGGTGCAAACCCAGGCACCGTTTGAGGTCGAGGTAGTTATGCCTTTTACTGTGATGGTAGCTCCAACAGCGTCTTATAAGTCTGATGTCATCCCGTGGGATTATGTGGCAGAGGCAGGAAAAAAAGGAAAAGCCAAGATGGAAGAGACAAGTGTTGCACAAGAAATGACCAGAACTAGCAGAGTTTATACACCTAAGAATCTTAGAGGAACAAGCAAAGAGACCACATCTAAGCCGTATGTTGTGGAGACAGGCACTGATGATCTTTAGAGGAAGGTACAAGCGAGGGAATACTCTGTTGTTGATCACCT
Source organism: Nicotiana tomentosiformis (assembly GCF_000390325.3). NCBI lineage: Eukaryota > Viridiplantae > Streptophyta > Magnoliopsida > Solanales > Solanaceae > Nicotiana > Nicotiana tomentosiformis. The sequence goes on along the minus strand of NC_090817.1, from coordinate 75,980,922 downwards.
GAACAAGACTCTCCCCCCCCCCCAGATACCCATTTTATCGTTGTTGCAATATTCAAAAGCACAAGAGAATGCCTTGATGAAGGTATTAAGTGAAGCTTGTGTGCCATCGGTATCACTAGTGGGGAGATGGCCAATATGGTAGGACAGATACTAGAGAGCGACAAGATTACTTTCCATGAAGATGAGCTACCGCCAGAGGGGTTGAGTCACAACAAATCATTGCACATAACTGTGCAATATGAAGACGAGTTCATTGCTAGGGTTCTGATAGATGGGGGTTTGAGTCTGAATATATGCCCGTTGACCACTTTGAAAAGACTTGGTAAAGGCATGCATGAGATACGGATGGGAAGCATGAATGTGAAGGAATTTGATGGGTCTTAGAGAGCCATTATTGGAGAAATAAATCTTGATTAACAGATGGGCCCAACCTGGTTCGATGTCAAATTCCAAGTGCTAGACATATCTGCCACCTAAAACTTATTATTGGGACGGCCATGGATACACACATCTGGGGCAATCGCTTCTAGTGGAATCATCAAGAGGTGATTATTCATGGATATGGAGGCAACCCTATCTACACCAACCAGACTGTGCCGGTTATCGAGAACAGGAGGAAATTGGGAGGAGAAACATATCACCGCATTGAGCGGGTAAACACAATTGAGAAGGGTCGATGGTGGAGCAATAAAATAGAAAGCATACTGATGTGGTTGGGGTATGAACCATGCAAGGGTCTCAGACGAAATCTTCAATGGATCACAGAACCGGTACGGCCACAATATCATGGCACAACCTTCGGTCTCGGGTATGAGTATATCGTGCAAGAATATCAGGATTGGATACTGCCGTGGCGTGCCGCTTACTATCCATTGGAACAACCAGTACCACCACTACTCCAGCCATTCTGCCAGACTGATATAATTTGGGGATCCGAGGAAGATAAGATTTTGGCCGGCACGAGGAAGTTATTCCTGGACGAGGAAGACATAGACTACAGTGCAATCATAGAGGAGGTTGAGGAGGAAGACCCTACCATTCAGACAGTGGGAGAAGGAGTTGTTCTCAAGATCTAGACTGCTGCACCATCCCGGGCTCGCCGAGTACTTGGGTAGCCTTGGCAGAATTAGCATGATTTATTTATTTATTTAAAAAAATTATTTTTGGGCATTTAAGACATTTTTTAGTATTTTGTTTTAAAATAATTACTTGAGACATCGAGTCGTACTTGTTGACAATTTTAAGTTTTACTAATGCATTATTGCGTTCATTTATTTATTATTATTATTCTACACTCTTTTTCAGTGTATACATATGATGAACCTACGAATGTGACATGTAATGAGACAATGCAACATAAGAAAATTGATTCGGAAGATTTGGAATATGATATAATACATAAGGAAATTATCAAAGAAGTAAAGAATTTTGAGAACAAACCAAAGTCCAATTTGGAAGAAACTGAGGCAGTTAACTTAGAAGATTCTGAAACAGTCGAGGAAACTCGCATAAGCATTCATCTATCACCATCAGAGAAGGACGAGTACATCAGGTTTCTAAAAGAATATGAGGATATTTTTGCATAGTCCTACGATGACATGACTGGGTTAAGCACATCCATAGTAGCTCACAAACCACCTACCAACCCCATGTGTCCACCGGTAAAACAGAAGCTCAGGAGACTTAATCCAGATATGAATCTGAAGATAAAGGAAGAGGTTACCAAGCAAATCAAAGCCAAGGTCCTTCCAGTGGTCGAGTACCCAACCTTGCTAGTCAACATTGTGCCGGTTCCAAAGAAGGATGGAAGTTAGAGTGTGTATTGACTATCGACATCTGAACAGAGCAAGCCCTAAAGATGATTTCACATTGAAGAACATACATATACTAATCGACAACTGTGGCAAGTATGAACTCCAATCCTTTGTGGATTGCTTCGCAAGATACCACCAGATCTGGATAGACGAAGAGGAAGCCGAAAAAATAGCCTTAATCACGCCATGGGGGATATATTATAACAAAATAATGCCATTCAGTTTGAAGAACGCTGGGGATACCTACATGAGGGCCATGACGACTCTTTTCCACGACACGATACACAAGGAAATAGAGGTGTACACGGACGATGTTATCATCAAATCTAAGAGAAGTTCAGATCACATAGCAGACTTGAGGAAGTTTTTCGACCGGCTTCGAAAGTACAATATGAAGTTGAATCCGGCAAAATGTGCTTTCGGAGTCCCTGCTGGGAAGTTGCTAGCCTTCATCGTCAGTCGTCATGGTATTGAGCTAGACCCATCAAAAATCAAAGCTATTCAGGACTTGCCACCGCCAAAGAACAAGAAGGATGTGATAGGTTTTGTAGGATGCCTCAATTACATCAGCCGTTTTATAGCACAGTCAATAGTGATATGTGATCCGATCATCAAAAAAGCTGATAAAAGATGTTGCGATGAGCTGTACCGAAGAATGTCAAAAGGCTTTTGATAAAATCCAAAAGTACTTGTCTAAGCTGCCCGTGTTGGTCCTGCCAGAGCCAGGAAGACCTTTGATGTTGTATATGTCCATGTTGGATGGATATTTTGGTCGCGTCCTGGGGCAACATGATGAAACCGGAAGGAAAGAGCAAGCGATATATTATCTGAGTAAGAAGTTCACACCTTACGAAGCTCGGTACTCTTTGCTGGAATGCACTTGTTGTTCCTTGACATGAATAGCCCAGAAATGGAGGCACTACTTCTGCGCGTAAACTACATATCTCATATCAAGGATGGATCCACTAAAATACATCATTTAGAAAACCATGCCTACAGGTAAGTTAGCAAAGTGACAGATATTGCTAAGTGAGTTCGACATCATCTATGTGACTCAGAAGGCAGTCAAGGGGCAAGCATTGGCCGATAGCTTGGCAGAGAACCCCATAGATATAGAATATGAACCATTGAAGATGTATTTTCCCGATAAGGAAGTGTCGTTTGTAGGTGAAGATATTGCCAAAACATATGATGGTTGGAGGATGGTTTTTGACGGAGCCACAAACTTCAAAGGAATGGGCATCGAAGTTGGTTTGGTATCAGAAACCAGTCAACACTACCAAGTGTCCGCCAAGCTCAGGTTCCCGAGCACCAACAATATGGAAGAATACGAGGCTTGCATATTGGGACTCAGATTGGCCATCGACATGAATATTCAGGAGTTGCTGGTAATCGGGGATTTAGATCTACTGGTACATACAACACTACCTTATCTTTTATGATACAACATCCAGACAAGAATTTCATTGATCCTATCCCAATAGAGATTTGTAAGCAGCCAGTTTATTCTGCTCATGTTGAAGAAGAGTTTGACAGAAAGCCATGGTTTTACGATATCAAGGAGTATTTGGAGAAAAGAGAATACCCAGAAAATGCCACACACACTCAGAAGCACACGCTTCGAAGATTGGCCAACCATTTCTTTCAGAGTGGAGGAATTCTGTATTGAAGAACTCCTAATTTGGGATAGCTGCGATGCGTCGATGCCAAGGAGGAATCTAGGTTTCTTGAAGAAATACACACCGGAACTTGCGGACCTTACATGAATAGGTTCATTCTGGCCAAGAAGATATTAAGGGCAGGGTATTTCTGGATGACTATGAAGACAGATTGCATCAAGTATGTATAGAAGTGTTACCAATGCCAGGTACATATTGATATGATACGAGTGCCACCCAACGAAATCAATGTAACGAATTCACCCTGGCCTTTCTCTTCCTGGGGCATGGATGTCATCAGACCAATTGAACTCGCTGCTTCAAACGGACACAGGTTCATTTTGGTGGCTATATATTACCTTGCAAAATGGGTCGAATCCACTTTCTATAAAGTTATGACTAAGAAGGTCATAGCAGATTTCGTTCGAGATCATATTGTTTGTCGATTCGGAGTACCTGAGTCAATCATTATCGACAACCCCGCCAATCTCAACAGTGATCTGATGAAAGCCATGTGTGAAACATTCAAGATTAAGATCCAGAATTCTACAGCATACAGGTCGTAGATGAATGGAGCCGTGGAAGCCGCCAACAAGAAAATCAAGAAGATATTAAGGAAGATGGTGGACAACTATAAGAAATGGCATGATAAGCTGCCATTCGCTTTGCTCGGGTACCACACCACAATTCGTACATCAACTAGGGCAACCCCCTATCTATTGGTCTATGGTACTGAAGCTGTTATACCTGCCGAGGTAGAGATTCCTTCCCTAAGAATCATACAGGAGGTCGAGCTCAACGATGCGAAATGGATACGGAGCTAGTATGAGTAACTGGCTCTCATTGACGGTAAGAGGATGAACGCAGTGTGTCACGGTCAACTCTACTAGAATAGAATGTCAATGTCTTTCAACAAAAAGGTATGATCGAGGCAATTCACACCGGGGCAATTGGTGTTGAAATGGATGTTTCCACATCAGGACAAAGCAAAAGGAAAATTCTCACCTAACTGGCAAGGCCCTTACATAGTTCACCGAGTACTGATAAGAGGTGCGCTTATACTTGCAGAGATGGATAGAGAAATATGGCGCCAAAACTTATCAATTCGGACGCAGTCAAGAGATATTATATTTGAGATTATGTTTGCACTTTTTTTTATGTAACCTGAACTACGCTTGACCTTATTCCCTTTTAAGAGGGGATACGTAGGTAGCCTTGTGGATTCGATCACATCATAATAAAATCTTCATTCCCATCTACGGTCAGGAACCGGGGCTAGGTTTTGAGTTTTGTCAATCTCATTATGTCATGGATCGCCAAGAAGTGTATTGTCGGAAGTATGCATTTAAACTGGGGCAGAATTTTGAGGAGGATCCTTAAAAATACGAGTTGAGAAGGTTGCAATGTCTCGAAATGTGTCACAGTCTCCGATTACACAAAATTATTTGTTTTATGCATCATCACATATTTGAACAACTGCATTTCTCACAAATGATTTGTCAAAAATGCATATTTTCAAAACTTTCATTTATGTGGTAGCCAGATGCTGCCTAGGGTGACTCAAACACGGCATCAAGGCGAGGAGCAAAGGCAAAATGAAGAATCAAAGGCGCGAACAACCTATTTCCCAAAATCTCACAATGTTTCTTTGGATGCAGGCATAATGGACATAACAAGCACGTCCACGATTATATAACAAGACTGCTATCTTCACACCGACAGAAGCCACCAAGCACAAACGCGTCAAGCTAAGGATCACTTTCCCTCTCACATTTAATTGTCACTTTATTTGCATAGGGCTAAGCACTTCCCTCATCATTGCATAAGGCAAAATGCTGCCTTTCTCTACATAAGACTAAACATTGTTTCCATTACATTGCATCAAGCTAAGCATTTTCTCCATTATCGTATAAGGTTAAACGCTGCCTTTCCTTGCATGAGACTAAGTACTGTCTCCATCACATTGCATGAGGCTAAGCATTGCCTCCATTATCGTATAAGGTTAAACGCTGCCTTTCCTTGCATGAGACTAAGCACTGTCTTCATTACATTGCATGAGGCTAAGCATTGCCTCCATTATTGCATAAGGCTAAACGTCGCCTTCCTTTACATAAGACTAAGAACTATCTCTATTACATTTCATGAGGCTAAGCATTTCCTCCATTATCGCATAATGTTGTAATGACCCGGTCGGTAATTTTGAAAGTATTAGCCCTAAACCCCTATTTATTGCTCCCTCTATTTCATTTTTGGGTTTTGTGACTTACTGGGAGAATTTGTTTTTGGCTTCTGAGTAAAATGGGACACATAGTCCCTGAAAGGGAAGTCTAAGTCATAGGAATGGATCGTAATTCGAATTGGGTGAAGACGACTCTGGAATGGAGTTTCAATGGTTCCAATAGCTCTGTAGGGTAATTTTGGTCTTAGGAGCGTATTCGGATGTTGAATTGGAGGTCCGTAGGTCATTTTAGCGTCAATTGGCGAAAGTTGGAAAATTGGTTTAATTTTGGAAAGTTTGACCGGGAGTGGACTTTTTGATATTGGGGTCGGATTCCGATTCCGGAAGTTGGAGTAGGTCTGTAATGTCAATTATAACTTGTGTGCTAAATTTGAGGTCAATCGTACTTAGAGCAAAGCAGGGATTTTTCTGCCTTCTAGTGCAATCGCACCTGCGGAACTATTCTCGCAGGTGCGGCTGGCGAGGCTCAGAAGCAGATTTGGGGCTTGGCCTGGGGCTGTGTTACAGGTGCATGAAGGATTCTGCATCTGCGAGCCCGCAGGTATGAGCAAGTCTCCACAGATGCGGAGTGAAGGAAGGGCAGCCAGTGTCGCAGAAGAGAAGAAGCGATCGCAAAAGCGAGGCCGCAGAAGCGGACCTCTTATCCGCAGAAGCAATAGAAGTCGCAGAAGCAGGGAGGACCTCGTATCTGCGAGACCGTAGATGCGGTTAAGTTTTCGCAGAAGAGGAATTTATGGCAGAACACTTAAATACAAGGGTTCGCGATTTTGCTTCATTTTAAACATTTTGAGCTCGGATCTTAGCGAGTTTTGAGAGGATGTTCGAGGGATTACTTAAGGTAAGTCTCTTGTACTCATTTTTGATGAATAATCTTGTTTCCCCATTGATTTTCTCACCTAGTTTGTGAGTATTTAAGGTGGAATTTGGGAGTTTGAGGCTAGGAATTTAGAGAGTTTAATTTGGTGATTTGAGTGGCGACTTGGTGTCGAATTTTGGTAAAATTTGTATTGTTGGACTCGTAGTCGAATGGGTGTTCATATTTTGTGACTTTTACCCGATTCCGAGACGTGGGCCCGGGTCGACTTTTTGGGGGCGATTTTCTAATTTCTTGCTAAAGCCATAGTTTCATTATTTAAATTAATTTCTTGTAGTTGTTTTTATGGTATGTAATTGCTTTTGGATAGATTTGGGCCATTCGGAATCGGAAAGTCGAGGGAAAGGCATTCTTATCGACTGATTGAGCGAGATTTGAGGTAAGTGACTTGTCTAACCGTGTGTGGGGAAAATCCCCTTAGGATTTGGTACTATTGTAACAATTTGTGATATGTGAGCGTCATGTACGCGAGGTGACGAGTGCGTACACAGTCTAATTGTGGAAAATTACGGTTCTTGCTGAGTAGACTTCTTTTAAACTCCTTAACTGAGTTGCCTTAGCATATGTAGCTGTCATGGTTAGCCTAGTATCGCATGTCTACGTGTCTTAACCTTTACTTGAAATTCGTGCAACATGCTTAGTTGAATTACCTGTTTCCTTGATTATTGTATTCGGTCTTTAACTATAGGATTCTTTGCCAGAAATTCGTGGTTCTATAATTTATGAGTTGCATATTTACTTTTGGGACTACGAGGCGGTACCTCGGCAGATCCCCCTCGTTGCATATTTACTTTTGGGACTACGAGGCGGTACCTCGGGAGATCCCCTATTGCATATTTACTTTTGGGACTACGAGACGGTACCTCGGGAGATCCCCCTATTGTGTATTTACATTTGGGACTACGCGGTGGTACCTCGGGAGCACCCCTGTTGTTTACCTCTATTTGTTGTGCCGTTACCTTTCTGTAATTTCTCATTGTTCACTTCTCAGTCATTTCATTGTATTATTATATTTTCTGCCTCATTTCCTTTTATTCCAGTAGGGCCCCGACCTAACCTCGTCACTACTCTACCGACGTTAGGCTTGGCACTTACTGGGTATCATTATAGTATACTCATACTACACTTCTGCACATCTTTTTGTTCAGATCCAGGTTCTTCCTACCAAGCCAGACACCGGTGAGCTGGACCATACGTGGAGACCTCAATCTATATCTGCCAGTGTCCGCAAACCTCAGAGTCCCCCTCTATACTTATTATGTTGTTTTCCTTATTCTCTTTAGACTCTGATGTATAGAGACCCTTAGTATTTTCTCTTAGAAGCTTGTGACTTATTTCTACCGGGTTTTGGGAGTTGTAATTATTAAATCGAAGTTTTTATTTATATATCATGTGTTGAGATTGGAGTGTAGTTTATTATTCAGTTATTCCGCAAATGGTTAGGCTTACTTAGTCTTAGAGCCTAGGTGCCATCATGACATCCTACGAAGGGAAATTGGGGTCGTGACAAGTTGGTATCAGAGCACTAGGTTCATCGATGTTATGAGTCACAAGCAGGTTTAGTAGAGTCTCGCGGATCGGTACGGAGACGTCTGTACTTATATTCGGGAGGCTATGGAACTGTTAGGAAAAGTTCACTTTCTTTGATTTCTTATCGTGCGAGATTTTGACTTTGGACTCTAAACTTTTGTCTTTCTATTCTCTCACAGATGGTGAGGACACGTACACCTGGATCAGATGATCAGATACCCACGCCTCTGCTAAAGCTGCAAGAGGCCAGGGCCGGAGTAGAGGCCGAGGGCGTTCACGTGGTGCAGCCAGAGCACTCGCACGAGCTTCTCCATAGGAGCCGCCCGTAGCTCTAGTTGGAGGACAGGCACCTGAGATGCCTGTCACTGCAACAGCCCTCCAGGAGACCCTAGCCCAGTTTCTGAGCATGTTTAGCACCTTGGCTCAAGCAGGATTGATACCACTTGCTCCTGCCACATCTTAGGCTGGGGGAGGAGCACAGACTCCTGTCGCCGGTACCCCAGAGCAGCGGGTTCAGGTCGACCAGGTTCCAAAGATCATACCAATACAGCCGGTAGCTCCAGTTCAGCCCGCGGTTAGGGCAGCAGTTTCTGAGGCGAAGTAGCTCAGGCTCGAGAGGTACAAGAAGTGCCACCCTCCTACTTTCAGTGGCTTGGCTCGGAGGATGCCCAGGGCTTTTTTGAGGAGTGACATCGTATCCTCCGTACTATGGGTGGTGCAGAGACTAGTGGGGTTTCTTTCACTACGTTCGAGCTTAGAGGAGCGGCCTATCAGTGGTGGCACGCATACGAGTTGGATAGTCTGGCTAAGGCAGCCTCACTCACTTGGACGCAGTTCTCAGATATGTTCTTGAGGGAGTATGTTCCCCAAAGTCTCAGAGATGCTTGGCACATAGAGTTTGAGAAGTTACACCAGGGTGCTATGACCGTGTCAGAGTATGCGGTCCAATTCAGTGATATCAACCCTAGCATCATATTGAGCATGGCCCAAGAGTTGGAGATGGATATTGCGTACCAGCAGGTAGTAGGGATTGTTAGGAGGTTAGAGGGTATGCTGACTCGGGATAGAGAGGAGAGAGAATCCAAGAGGTCTCGAGAGTCTGGCACTTATAGTGGTGCTCGTTCCCCAGCTGCATCTCGTCAGGGCAGGGGTTATATGGGTCACCCCGCTCATTCAGCACTTCCAGCCTCCAGCGGTGCTCCGACCTCTACTAGGACCCAGGATCCTTATTATGCACCGCCAGTGTCTAGTGTGCCTCTTGTACGGGGTGCTTTCAGTGGTCAGTCCAGCCGATCAGGCCTGAGCCAGTTGCAGCAGCCACATCCTCCGAGAGCTTGTTTTGAGTGTAGTGACACTCGTCATGTGGTGAGGGATTGCCTCAGACTTAGGAAAGATGTACCTCCATAGATTTCTCAGGCACCGCATGCTCTACCGGGTCCTCAGGCTATGATTACAGCACCAGCTACAACTCCACTTGCACCGCCAGCTAGAGGTGGGGGTCGAGCAGGTAGAGGTCGCCCTAGAGGGGAGGGGAGGCCAGATATTATGCCCTTCCTTCTAGGATGGAGGCAGTTGTATCTGAATCTATCATCACAAGTATTGTTCCAGTCTATCATAGAGATGCAGCAGTCTTATTTGATCCAGGCTCCACTTATTACTATGTATCATCTTATTTTGCTCCGTATTTTGGGTGTATCTCGTGATTCTCTGAGTTCACCTATTTATGTATCTACACCCGTGGGTGATTCTATTATTGTTGACCGTGTGTATCAGTTGTGTTTGATTGTTCTTAGTGGTTTTGAGACCAGAGTCGATTTATTATTGCTCAGTATTGTGGATATAGATGTCATTTTGGGCATAGGCTGGTTGTCGCCCTATCACGCTATCCTTGATTGTCATTCCAAGACGATGACATTGGCTATACCAGGTCTACCGCGGCTTGAGTGGAGAGGTACCTTAGATCGTGTTCCTAGCAGGGTTGTCTCATTTCTTAAAGCTCATCGAATGGTTGAGAAGGGGTGTGATGCATATCTGGCCTATGTGAGGGATATTAGTGTTGATACTCCTACCGTCGAGTCTGTTCCGGTAGTGAGGGACTATTCAGATGTATTCCTGGCAGATCTTTCGGGCATGCCGCCCGATAGGGATATTGACTTTGGCATTGATTTGTTACCGGGCACTCAGCCCATTTCTATTCCACCTTATCGGATGGCCCCAGTAGAGTTGAAAGAATTAAAGGAACAGTTGCAAGAGTTGCTCGATAAGGGCTTTATTCGGCTCAGTGTGTCGCCTTGGGGTGCTCATGTCTTGTTTGTGATGAAGAATGATGGTTCTATGTGAATGTGTATCGATTATCGCCAGTTGAACAGGGTTACAATGAAGAACATGTATCCAATGCCATGTATTGATGACCTATTTGATCCGCTTCAGGGTGCCAGAGTGTTCTCTAAGATCGACTTGCGTTCAGGCTATCATGAGTTGAAGATTCGGGAGCCAGATATTCTGACGTCTGCTTTCAGAACTCGGTACGGTCATTACGAGTTCGTTGTGATGTCTTTTGGGCTGACCAATGCCCCAGCAGCTTTATGCACTTGATGAACAGTGCATTTCAATCCTATATTGACTCTTTCATCATTGTGTTTATTGACAACATTCTGGTGTACTCCCGGAGTCGGGAGGATCATGAGCAGCACCTGAGGACTATGCTTCAAACCTTGAGAGAGGAAGTTATATGCAAAAAATTTGAAGTGTGAATTCTGGCTAGATTCAGTGGCATTTTTTGGTCATGTAGTATCGAGTGAGGGGATCAAGGTAGACCCGAAGAGGATTGAAGTAGTGTAGAGTTGGCCCAGACCATCCTCAGCTACGGAGATTCGGAGTTTTCTTGCCTTGGCGGGGTATTACCGTCGATTTGTAGAGGGTTTCTTGTCTATTGCAGCACCTATGACCAGATTGACCCAAAAGGGTGCTCCGTTCAGGTGGACCAAGGAGTGTGAGGAGAGCTTTCAAAAGCTCAAGACTGCTTTGACTACAGCCCCAATGTTAGTGTTGCCTACTGGATAGGGGTTCAATACGGTGTATTGTGACGCATCGCGCAATGGTCTCGGCACGGTGTTGATGCAGGATGGTAGGGTGATTGCCTATGCGTCTAGACAACAGAAGGTTCATAAGAAGAACTATCATTTCCACGACCTCGAGTTAGCAGCTATTGTTCATGCCTTGAAGATCTGGTGGTACTATTTGTATGTTGTCCCTTGTGAGGTTTTCACCTATAACCGGAGTCTACAGTATCTGTTTAAATAGAAGGATATTAACTTGAGGCAGCGGAGATGGTTGGAGTTTCTTAAGGATTATGACATCACCATTCTCTATCATCCCGGGAAGGCCAATGTGGTGGTCGATGCCTTGAGTCGCAAGGCAAAGAGTTTGGGCAGTTTAGCATATCTACAAGTTTTAGAGAAGCCTTTAGCCTTGGACGTTCAAGCCTTGGCCAACCAGTTTGTCAGACTAGATATTTCCGAGCCGAGTTGAGTTTTGGCTTGTGTGGTTTCTTAATCTTCACTTTATGATCGTATCAGAGAGCGTCAGTATGATGAACCCCATCTGCTTGTCCTTTAGGACACGGTTCAGCACGGCGATGCCAAGGAAGTCACTATTAGGGATGATGGTGTATTACGAATACAGGGCAGGCTATGTATGCCTAATGTAGATGGTTTGCATGAATTGATTCTCCAGGAGGCTTACAGTTTGCAGTACTCCATTAATCCAGGTGTCGCAAAGATGTATCAAGACTTAAGGCAACACTATTGGTGGAGGCGGATGAAGAAGGACATAGTGGAATATGTAGCTCATTGCTTAAATTGTCAGCAGGTGAAGTATGAGCATCAGCGACCAGGTGGATTGCTTCAGAATCTAGAGATTCTAGAGTGGAAATGCGAGCGGATCACTATGGATTTTGTTGTTAGGCTCCCGCAGACTCAGAGGAAGTTCGATGCAGTTTGGGTGATTGTGGATAGATTGACCAAGTCAGCTCATTACATTCATGTGGTTACTACTTATTCTTCAGAGAAACTGGCTCAGGTTTACATTCGCGAGATTTTCACGCTTCATGGCGTGCCGGTATCTATCATCTCTGACCGAGGTAAATAGTTTACATCACGGTTATGGAGAGCCGTACAGCATTTCACCCTCAGACGGACAGGCAGTCCGAGCGCACTATTCAGATATTGGAGGATATGCTTTGTGCGTGTGTGATGGACTTTGGGGTGCTTGGGATCAGTTCTTGCCACTTGCGGAGTTTGTCTACAATAACAGTTATCAGTCGAGCATTCAGATGGCACCGTATAAGGATTTGTATGGTAGACGGTGCCAATCTCTGGTGGTTCAGGATGCTTTGGAAAAGGTTAAATTGATCCAGGATCGACTTCGTACAGCCTAGTCCAAGAAAAAGAGTTATACGGATTGGAAGGTTTGCTACGTTGTATTCATGGTTGGGGGCGGGTCTTGCTCCAGGTTTCGCCCTTGAAGGGTGTTATGAGGTTCGGAAAGAAGGGCAAGTTGAGCCCTAGGTATATCGGGCCTTTTGAGATTCTTGAGACGGTTGGAGAGGTTGCTTACAGACTTGCACTACCACCTAGTCTCTATGTAGTTCATCTAGTGTTCCATGTTTCCATGCTCCGAAAGTATCACGACGATATGTCTCATGTGTTAGACTTCAGCTCAGTCCAGTTGGACAAGGATCTATCCTATGTTGAGGAGTCGGTGGCCATTTTGGACTAGCAGGTTCGAAAGTTGAGGTCAATGAAGCTTTTGTGAAGGTTACTTAGGATACCGAGCATGATATGCGCAGCCGTTATCCTCATCTTTTCACCACTCAAGGTATGTCTCTATACACATTCGAGGACAAACGTTTGTTTTAAAAGGGGGAGGATGTAACGACCCAGCCGATTATTTTGAGAGTATTAGCCCTGAACCCCAATTTATTTCTCCCTCTATTTCATTTTTGGGTTTTGTGACTTACCGGGAGAATTTATTTTTGGCTTCTGAGTAAAATAGGACACATACTCCCTAAAAGGGAAATCTAAGTCGTAGGAATGGACCGTAATTCGAATTGGGTGAAGACGACTCTGGAATGGAGTTTCGACGATTCCAATAGCTTCGTAGGGTGATTTTGGTCTTAGGAACGTATTCGGATGTTGAATTGGAGGTACGTAGGTCAATTTAGCGTCAATTGGCGAAAATTGAAAATTTTGGTTTAATTTTTAGAATGTTTGACCGGGAGTAGACTTTTTGATATCGGGGTCGGATTCCGATTCCGGAAGTTGGAGTAGGTCTGTAATGTCAATTATGACTTGTGTGCAAAATTTGAGGTCAATCGGACTTAGAACAAAGCTGGGATTTTTCTGCCTTCTGGTGCAATCGCACCTGCGGAACTATTCTCGCAGGTGCGCTGCCGCAAGTGTGGATGGCAAGGCACAGAAGTGGATTTGGGGCCTGGCCTGGGGCTGTGTCTCAGGTGTGTGAAGGCTTCCGTATCTGCGAGCGAGGCTCCGCAGATGCGAAGTGAAGGAAGGGGAGCCAGTGTCATAGAAGCAAAGAAGCGATCGCAAAAGCGAGGCCGCAGAAGCGGACCTCTTATCCGCAGAAGCGATAGAAGCCGCAGAAATAGGGAGGACCTCGCATCTGCGAGACCGCAGATGCGGTTAAGTTTCCGCAAAAGCGAAAGTTCTGGTAGAACACTTAAATACAAGGGTTAGCGATTTTGCTTCATTTTAAAAAATTTGAGCTCGGGTCTTGGCGATTTTTGAGAGCATTTTCGAGGGATTACTTAAGGTAAGTCTCTTTTACTCAGTTTTGATCAATAATCTTGTTTCCCCATTGATTTTCCCACCTATTTTATGTGTATTTAAGGTGGAATTTGGGAGTTTGAGGCTAGGGATTTGGAGAGTTTAATTTGGGGATTTGAGTGGCGATTTGGTGTCGGATTTTGGTAAAATTAGTATGGTTGGACTCGTAGTCGAATGGGTGTTCATATTTTGTGACTTTTACCCGATTTCGAGACGTGGGCCCGGGTCGACGTTTTGGGGGCGATTTTCTAATTTCTTGCTAAAGTCATAGTTTCATTAATTAAATTAATTTCTTGTATTTGTTTTTATAGTATGTAATTGCTTTTGGCTAGATTTAGGCCATTCGGAGTCAGAAAGTTGAGGGAAAGGCATTCTTATCGACTAATTGAGTGAGATTTGATGTAAGTGACTTGTCTAACTGTGTGTAGGGGAAATCCCCTTAGGATATGGTACCGTTGTAACAATTTGTGATATGTGAGCGCCGTGTACGCGAGGTGACGAGTGCGTACATGGGCTAATTGTGGAAAATTCTGGTTCTTGCTGAGTAGACTTCTTTTAAATTCCTTAACCGAGTTGCCTTAGCATGTGTAGCTGTCATGTTTAGCCTAGTATCGCATGTCTACGTGTCTTAACCTTTACTTGAAATTCATGCAACATGCTTAGTTGAATTACCTGTTTCCTTGATTATTATATTCGGTCTTTAACTGTAGGATTCTTTGCCGTATATTCATGGTTCAATAATTTATGAGTTGCATATTTACTTTTGGGACTACGAGGCGGTACCTCGGGAGATCCCCCTCTATTGTGTATTTACTTTTGGGACTACAAGGTGTTACCTCAGGAGATCCCTAGCGTCTGCAGACCTCGGAGTCCCCCTCTATCCTTATTATGTTATTTTCCTTATTCTCTTTAGACGCTGATGTATAGAGACACTTAGTATTTTCTCTTAGAAGCTTGTGACTTATTTCTACCGGGTTTTGGGAGTTGTAACTATTAAATCGCAGTTTTTATTTATATATCATGTGTTGAGACTGGAGTTCAGTTTATTATTCAGTTATTCCGCAAATTGTTAGGCTTACCTAGTCTTAGAGACTAGGTGCCATCACGACATCTTACGGAAGGAAATTGGGGTCGTGACAAAGGTTAAACGTTGCCTTTCCTTGCATGAGACTAAGCATTGTCTCCATTACATTGCATGAGGCTAAGTATTGCCTCCATTATTGCATAAAGCTAAACGCTGCCTTTCTTTGTATGAGACTAAGCACTGTCTCTGTTATATTTGCATAAGGCTAAGAACTGCCTCCACTATTGCATAAGGCTAAACGTTGCCTTTCTCTGCATAGGGCTAAGCATTGCCCTCATTACATACAAGGCTAAATGCTACCTTGTCTCGTTCTCGTATACAAATAAGCATCACATATTCCCTCTATCAAACGATCGATATCACCACATCTTTGCATTTTATGGGCTGAACATCGCCACGTTGTTCGAAGGCGTCATAGTCTAAAGGCATCATCCTCATAGCCCGAAGGCATCATGTCATGGCCTGAGAATCTCTCGAAACTGCATATCATTATTCAAAGGCGTCATAGTCCAAAGGCACCATCCTCATGGCCCGAGGACACCATTTCATGGCCTGCGAATCCCGTATCATACGCTTCATGGCCCAGGACGTCATGGTCTAAGAACATCATCATTATCGTCCAAAGATAGCTCTCATGATCCGAAGGGAATTTGCATCATGTTTAAATTTCCACAATAACCCTATATATTTGCGTGCATCGTGTTTTATGTTTTGCAGGGAGGTAACCGTTCTACAAACGGGAGCAATTCTCGCTCCGGTTTCCGTTCAAAATGTTCACATCCCTTGATTATCTCATACGTAACCAATGACCGGTAATTGATTACTCTTTATTCCGTAACCGCTCAAATACTTGCCTTGTACATCTATAACGTTCAAATTTGCATTCATAACTTCCACCCAAAATTTTCTGTTACTCACAACACTATCCTATCCAAAAGATCTTTTTTTCGAAACACATGACCACTCTTATAACAACTCCATCGATTTCGTTCATCGTTGGATCCACAACTACACACGACATGATTTCCGTAACTCCAGGGAAATGTAGGCAACTCAGGAACCAGGGTTTGACCCCCATTTTTTCAAAAACACATCATCCTCACTCATTTCGGACAAAATTGGTCATAATTTTCTTTACCCGACAACTCTTTCATCATTCCCGTGTAAAGAGGGGCAGTTGTTCATACCAAATTTTATCCTCATATTTTATAAAATATTATATACACTTTCAAAATATCATTTTGCATTATTACCCAATTTCCAAGAGCCATATAAGTATTTCCTATAATTTTTCCATAGCTTTTAAAAGCTTTAAAATTGATTTCTTGCATTTATATTGTTCAAATATTTATTAATTGTCTTTTCAAATTATTTTGTGGTGATTTAATCATCAAAATTTATTATTTACTCCCACATTATGTTTTATAACATTTTTACTTCATTTCATATAATTACATTTGTATTTTTGAGCTATTTACATAATTTTACAATAATAGCATATATTATATACATAATTACATTTATTACATTGTTTATGCTAAAATAGCATTCTTATATTTTTATAATGTTAAACTATTATTTTCAATCATTTTACTGCATAGGTAATATTTTTATTATTTATAAATTACTTTTCATAAATTATTTTAAATGAATTTCGTCTAATTAACTTATAGCCCAATATAGGGCTAATTTTCAGATCAAATTAGGCTCAAACACTTAACCCACCTCATTTTACTCTTTAGTAGCCCAAACCAAACAACCCCATTGACTTAACCCGGTCGGAACCCGTTTTCTCGACCCGCCCCGACTTTTTTTAATACAAACCAGCCCTTCTCTTTATGACCCTCACCCCAAACCCTAGAGACTATATTCCCCGCCTAGCCACCTCTGCATTCTCTCATCTCTCCACTCTCACACTAAACCCCCGCCGCCTCATATTTAATCATCCTTCCATTCCAGCTAGACAATGGAATCTCTCTATGATTAATTTTCCTTATTTGTATTATGAATCAGTACATACACAACAATGGTGTTACTTAGTACTTGCCTAAACTTGGCAAGTACCATCTCTCATAATCGGGCTCGTTCAACTTCAATCTCTACGATCTAGACAATATCTCATCCATATACACGGAAAAGAGGTTGATTTCTTAGGACTATCACTTGACTATTGTTAGTACTACTATTCTCTCACTCTCACTCATTCTCTATTATTCTAAGACTTTGATTCTGGCTGGCTGAAAGCCAAGGCCACCGGAATTAGATTGTTTAACCTCTCTCAGTGTGAGCACTACTCGGGGTTCATCTGAGACCCTTGAGAACTCTGACATGCTGAGAATTTTGGAGTTATGCTGCTCTCTTTTGCTATTGACTATTGAAGCACTGCTAAAAAACTTCTTCTTGTTTACTTGTTCGTTAATCTGTAACTGATAAGTACCTTTGGCCCTCGCAATTTTATTATTTTTCGTTTGTGTTCATGCTTTGTATATCTATATCACTGAAACCTTTGTGAATCAATATGCTACTATGTCGTCTCTATTTGTACCCTTGTTTTCTATGAAGTTATTCTTGTGGATCTATACTTTTTTCAGCATCTGAACTTGCCTAAATTCTAGCCCTGATTCTGGCTTTCTTAAGCATGTTTACCCTAGTGTGTTTGTATGCTTAAATCTATTGCTTGTCTTGAGTTTATCTCTTTGCCTTATTCTGGATTCTTGTGATAAACCAATTCATGCCCAGAATGTGTTCTAATTCATGTTGAGTCATTCATGTGTAACGTAATACTTTCCTAGGGTTAATTCCTGATCATGTTATTAGCCAAACATGTTTTTCCTACTACTTGTAACTATAATGTGTGTTCCCTACTTTGTTTAATCTTGTGTTCTTTAATACTGCCTAAGAATTCTAAGATGAAATTGAATATCTAGCCTCTTCTCCTATATGTGGTCAAGCCCTAGTACATGTCAGTCCTGTTAACCTGGATTTGACATATTCTTGTCTACTATGAGTTCTGATGTTATTTAAACCTTTGTGTTATGACTGATAATGTTAAAATTTCTCATGCCCAATTAAGTGAATTGTTACAGACTACGTTCACCAGCATGTTTTTTATAATATTTGTGATTATACTTGCACTAGGCTCTCATGCTAGAAACTTCCATGTGAAAACTGCTATTTCACTTGATCCTGTTAGTCATAGACTACTAGTATGATTATTATGCAAGGATCTCATGTTAAAATCTTTATATGACGGTTGTACTCCACCTTCTTCTTATTTATGAATTCTGCTAGGCTGTCATCTGAAGTTCTTTGAGTTGGTTCTGTTTTGAAACACTATTTGTAGTTGTTTGGTAGTTTATGAATATCTTATCTTGTCACTGTTAATATTGTTTTCTGGAACTACTTGCATGTGCATGTCTTTGATGCCTTTCAACTTAGCATGGCCCTGTCTATTGGCTGAAATTGTAGCTTTTCAGTTATAAATACTAAGTATTTAAGTTATTCCATGAGTAGTTTTGTTGCATGTATGGCTGAATTTGGCATCCATTAGCTTAATTATTGGTATCATTTGGGCCTCGTATGTTGGACCTATAGGGAGAAAGTATTATAAAGTCAAGTTCAATTGTCAACTGTTAGAAATCCTACCTATAGGATACTCTCACTCGCCTAGAAGGCCTGTCTATAAAATCAGCGTCGGTAATTCTGAATTCTCGAACTGTTTCACTGCCTTGTTGCGCAAATCATCTAGAGATCATAACTATAGGGTTTGTGACACCTATACTATGCAAATTCATTAGTCTAAAGCTGCAAAACTTCCCGTACAAGGCTGGAAATCAGAATCATATAGAAACCATGCCTATAGGACATAACGACTTTAATGCGTCTGAAACTGTCTACTGCCTAATCTGCCTACGTGCATTCGTTGTTTAGATATGGAGGCTAACTTGAGCCCTTTATTGTCCTTATGTGAAGTCATATATGTTTTGAATGTGTGCCTAGTTTTATCATTTTGAGTACCCTAAGTGAAGTCTAGAACCACCCAAATAGTAGGTCCAAATCCTCATGGACCATAGGCATGGGACGGGTAGTGCACGCATAGGGCACGGTTTAGAATTGAATTAAAACACTTCAGGTAAACAACTTTAACATAGTAATTGGGTAGCAGGAGATGATAGTCTGTGCCCGCTGAATAATATGAGCAACCCCTACCCTAAGGGAGTTGCAAAGTATTATTTATGTTGCACGGGGTGATCCTTTAGGCTAAAACACATAGGACCACCCTTCTTTATATGTTTATTTTTTGCACTTTGTCGTTGACTTTAGAATAATTAAGTTGTACCTTGTAACCCCTAAAGACTTGTACTAATTATCTATATAGGTTAATTATTGTCTTATACACTTGTTCATAATAGAACCTTTGAATTCCTTGCCTTCCCTCGCTTATGTGATCACATAGGACAGTTATAATCCAATAATCCCACATAGCGTAAACTTCGGCTGGGACCCATAATTGTGAATCTCGAAGAGTGCCTAACACCTTCTCTTTGAGGTAATTTGAGCCCTTACCCGATCTTTGGTGACGCTGACTAGTTAAAACAGTGTTATTTGCAAACAGGTGCCCTAACGCACCTTAAAAATTGTTAGGTGGCGATTCTCCTCTTTTAATACCCATTTGAAAGAGTCGTCACATGTTGAAACCCGCTTTCAATAGAAAAGGGGGCACGACAAGGGTTTGTATAGGGCAGATTTTCCTTCTTCTATTTCGAATTGGAGAAGCTGGTTTCTTCTACTCCGGTCCTGGTCTGCCGAAGTGAACCTCGCTTTGCTGTCCGGGACTTTTATGATTTCTTCTGCTCCGGTCCCGGTCTAGCGAAGTGAACCTCGCTTCGTTGTTCGGGACTTTTTTGGTCAACTCTTTTTTCATCAATTTTTCTCCAATTTGATCCTTTTTCGCATAAGTTTGTTCCTACACATAAGAAATACGTAATGAGCATATTTTCACTTCAAATGCAGTGTGAACTCTCGCAACTCACACAAGAAATAACACACAAACACACTCAAAACATGCATTTTTCACCCTTTATTACCACCCCACGCTTAAACACTTGCTCGTCCTCGAGCGACTTAAAATTAAGCACATAGTCAAGAAACACAATTTAAAACATACTCAAGCATCATACCAACGACAATAGTTTATGTCAACACTTAGAACCCAGAATATGCACTCTTCATACCTTTCCTCAAGTTTTAAACTCATGCCAAGATTGTGACTCTTTCTAACATTCTCGCCTCAAAACTTGACTCCAATGCATTCCACACTATGCCTCGCTCCTTGTGCCAACTCAAAAAATCAAGGTCTCTACCAATCTTTTGCAAATCATGTGCCCTCACCAACAAACCACGGAGAAAGTAGTTCACACACTCAATATAAGTTCAAGTATATTCTAAGGACTCAAATATAGAAAGAATCTGCTCACTCTCACAAAGAAACTCTTATGTCGCCCAAGTTAGTACCATAAGCTTGCCTGTATTGTAAGTATCTACTAATTTAAGCTCGCAAGGTCTAGGATCAAGTAGGACTTTATATGTTATAATGTAGGCTAAGGGACGGGTAGGATATATTTGAAAAAATAGTGACTAACCCTCCTAAGCACTTTAATTACACTATACTTCACTTTCAAACACCTTCTTGTCATGACCACTTCAATGTCTTGCCATGAAACCCTACACATATAGATGCTTACTAGCCCAGACAAAGATATAGGAGGTATTATTCTTTCTTTTTTTCACTCTCCTTAATTCGGTATTTTTGGCTAGTACTTGTTTTTATACACAAGTGCACCTTGTCGGCCTTTCTATGGTTCCACTCAAAAGCTACCCAAACTCTTTCTTTACTCTTCTAGCTAATTAAGTTCTTTCAGAGGTAAAGGCTCAACAAGATTTGATTAAGAACACAAGGGATTCGGCTTGTAATGTGGTTGCCAAAGAAAAGGTCTACATGCTCAAAAGGGTTGACTACGGATAATATTATTACTGGTAGGCAAATAGGCTAAATGGTCAATCAAAAAAAGCCTATATCACTTTCCAAACTTACAAGACTTAATCATTTCGCGTTGACTCACACACGGGGCAAGTTCTAGACTAATAAGGATAGCATAGAGTACACCAAAATCTGACCCCACACAATGCACATGACTTACTCAGGATGGCTCGGACCCAACTCTAGAGTTAAAGAACTAGCACAGTCATCATAAAATTTCAGCACTCAAGAATTAATCACAAGAGTCAAAAAATGAGCCCCGGTATCAAAAGAAAGCCACACATATTTTCAAGGCATGTAATTACAAACACCATGAAAAAAGTACTTAGTTCAAATGCCCCGGATCTAAGCCCCGATATAAAACATGTCAAAAAACATAGATACTCAAGTTCTTCCCCATTCCATTATCAGTTCAAAAGAAAAAAAAGAATTTTTTTTGTATTTTTCTCTGGACTTTAATCCCTCAAGAAAAGTGTCTAGGAAGTCCATCGTCGGGAAAAGTCCAAAACTTATGAAAATTCTATCTAAAAAAATTACTACCCGGTTCAAAGAGTCATCCCTTGGAAAAGAACTGTGGCCATAAGAATAACCAGGAGGGATTATTTCTACCTTAATTTTTTATTTTTTTTATTTTTTTCAACACATATAAAATAATACAACTAAAATAGCATAGAAAATCACTCAAATAGTCTCTTCACCCCATACTTAAAATTATGCATTGTCCCCAATGCACATCCATAAATATAATAGGGTAAAAGAAACTCCCTGGCAGGCCAAAGGCCGAACCATTTGCAGCCCCTGGGGTACTCAGACTTCTCCCAGACTTGGTTCTTTGTGCGGGTATCCCACACTTAGTTCTAACCGTCTCACTTACTTTTGGTTTCTTCCAATAGACTTGCTTCCCATGGTCCTAGAGAAATAAAAAATAACACTACAAAAATAATACAATAATAAATATAAAAAATAAAAAATAAATAAAAGAAAGCAGTAAAGTTGGGTTGCCTCCCAACAAGCGCTTGATTTAACATCGTGGCACGACGCGAATCACTTTTTGCCTTCACCTCGAGCTTATGAATTGAGCCCCAAGTTTTGCTTCAAGCTTATGATTATGCTCCTGGGCGATACAAATTGTTGCGAGCTAAAAATTAAATGATTCTTTATGCACTTTTTGGCTTTCAACCGAGGAGTGTCACTTTGCCTAGACGGCCTTCAAAATTTCAGAATATAGGGCTCATCTACCTATTCCTTTGACTCTTGCATTGGCTCATACAGATCAATTTTCATATCTCCTTCCGAACATAATGTCAAAAAATGCTTGGAGTGAGGACCAATGCGCTCAAACTGAAAATTCAACTTGTCATCGACCTTCTCTTCTTGCCATAAACTAGAATCAATTAAAATTGTATATGTAAGGTCCTCAGTTGACTCCAGCACCACTTCTTCAACATCGACATTATTAAATTCTAGTTGGTTGGTTTGGTCATATTCTACTCTCAACTCCTCCATTATAATGGCAATTTATGCCGCTAATTCATCATCTTCTTGGCTACTATCCACAATGTCAGCTTGTTGTGCTTTACAAGGTTCAACTAGTTGACTCGCTTGAGCCTCCAAATTTTGAATAGTAGCCTCTTGGCTTTGTATTTGCAGTGGTTTCTCATCATATTGTTCCACAAGGCACTTAAACATATCCATGATCTCCTTCAGGTCAGAATTCCCGGGTTCTTTGTTCCTATTAACTTCACGAGAAAAAGTAGAACCATCATCATAAGGAGTTGGGGGAGGATAAGGAAGATCAAAAGTAGAATTACCAACACTGAAACTTTCATAATTCCAAGATGTCATGTTTCTCTAATCAACAAACAAAACAAAAATTCAAATACTTGAAAACAAAATACAAGTTTAAACTTGAAACCTAGAAATATGTATACCTATAACTACATTGTTAGTTCCCCGGCAACGGTGCCAAAATTTGATCACGCCCAACTCTAGTCCTAAAAAGGATAAGCAGTCGTTGCAAATATAATACGGCTTAAGAGTCCGGAGTCGAATCCCACAGAGAACTAAGGTTTAACTACAACTATTTATTATCACTAAGAGGACAAGCTCGAACAACTCCTAACTAATAAATATTAAGATTCTTATGTCTAACTAATTAACTAACAAATTAAAGAAGTGAATTAACAACTAAAGATACTAAGGGTTGGAGACAAGATTAAGGAGTTCTAGAGTTATGATTTTTTCAATTGTCGGAATCATTCCCGCTATGTCTTCTATAATTTCGCCTAATTATTTTCTACCGATCGTGAGTACTTTGGTTGTCGTAATTCTCTCTCGAGCAACTACCACAATTTACTAGATGTATTCTCTCGAACTACACTAGTTGGCACTAATTCACCGCTCATTACGATCGCACCAAGGTTTCATTATCTCTAATCCCGCCTTTAAACCCATCATATTGATCTCTCATATACGTTAGGAATGATATTGTTCAACAACTACCTAAATGCGTACTCTCTCTCGAGCAAGTACACACTAACTAGGCACAGTCAATTTATGGTCATTCAATCAACAACAACAAACACGTAGTTAAACAAGTAGAGAAATTCAACGGATCAATTATATAAAAATATAATAAGAATTCATCCTACAAAAGGTTTTATCAAAATCCTAGATAACAAATTAGCTATTCATAATAATATGCAAAACTACAATACTAGAATTCATAACCAATAATGGAAATAAAGGAAGAAAGAGGGAAAAACGTGAAGTTGAATCATTCTCCTTGCTCTAAGTGTGTTCTTGCCTCCCTAAAGTCTTCTCTCTCCAAAGTAGTGTCTCTCCCTCAAAAGCACATTTTAGAATGTATTTATAGCGACTAGGGTTTGTATGGAGCGAATTTTCCTTCTTCTATTTCGAATTGGAGAAGTTGGTTTCTTCTGCTTCGGTCCCGGTCTGGCGAAGTGAACTTCGCTTCCTTGTCCGGGAATTTTCTATTTTCTTCTGCTCCAGTCCCCGTCTGGTGAAGTGAACCTTGCTTCGTTGTCCGGGACTTTTTTGGCCAGATCATTTTTCACCATTTTTTTCCTATTTGATCCTTTTTCGCATAAGTTTGTTTCTACACATAAGAAACACGCAATGAGTATATTTTCACTTCAAAAGAGGTATGAACTCCCGCTACTCACACAAGAAATAACACACAAACACACTCAAAACTTGCACTTTTCACCCTTTATCAATCGGCGAAGACATCACTGAATGTGAGTTTTCTATTTTCTTGATCAAATTCTATTCACATTATTTAAAATTATTTGCTTTTTATTAATGTAAATTGAATTATTGTTATCTCTTCGGAAACATTTGATAAATTACCATCATTGTTAAACTATTTTTTATATTATAATATAACTTTGTTTGCTTTCAACAGATACAAACAGTATACAAATATATAGATATTATGTTAGGAGTGAGCCAGAACTTCATTGATTTCTTCTCCTTTCCAACGAGAATGAATTGGTTTAGTGTCTTAAATCTTGCTATTTTGTAAGGATATATTTGAAGTCAATTGTTGCTTTTGGGTGATTTTTGTTTAGATAACATAGAATGATTGTTCCTTTTCGTGCATGTTCTTTTCATTTTATTTTATTTTTATTTTTATTTTTGCTTGTTGCTTATTACTTATCGTGTAAATCATGTTGTTTAATTATTGTTTAAGAGTTTGCTCTCGAACACGAAAATAACTTGGTAAAGTTTTGTTTCAACAAGTTTGTGATTATCAAATTTTTATTTTTGAGAAAAAACCCGATTCGGGTAATGTTTTTGTAGACAATTGAATAGACCTCTTTACTAGCTTTAATACGACGTGCATCATTACAAATGAGGTAGGTGTCTTTCTAACTTGATTTTTTTTTACTTCGGCTCAGCTTTTGGAACTTTTTTCTAGATAATTTCTTATTTGATTGTGTAATTGTTATTGCCAAAAAAAAAAAGGCCTCGTCATATACATCTACTTATCTTTACGGTTTAACTTGATACCATGGGTACATTTTAAATCCAAATCTCTTGTCATTATAATCCTCTCATGTATGGTTTTGCTGGTTGAAGTATCTGGAAGATATGCAGGTGCACATTTTCAATAAGTTAATGCATATAGTACAAGGCACAACTTCTTGCAATATTTTACTTTTAGAAGTGTATGTTTAGCTCACCGATGAGTTAGTTATATTAAAGTTAAGTTTTCTTTCAATTCTCTTGCTTCTGAAATAATAACATAACCTTATAACCAACCTTTTTCCCTCAACTACACCCACAAAGGAAATTGCAAAGATTTTTATAAAAGGGGGAGAATACCAAATGAGGTAGTTTGATATTGCAGCTAGGCAATAATGAAAAGAGAACCAAAATAATATAATTAAGTATACACCAAGAATATTGTATTTAAGGAAATAATGTTAGGTGAGTTGCGATGAAGTGGCATGCTTTTATCTCATAAACTAAGGATAAAGTGATTACAAATAATAATATTGAGTTAATGTAATTGTTCATCTTTTCGTATGGAAAAGGTTACTCAATTATTTTGAATTTGAGATTTTGTCACTTATGTAGTTTAAATTTATTTATATTTTCTAAATTTTATAAAAATAATATGGTATACACGTGTCCAGAAATTAGTATCAAATAAAAAGATTAAAGATGTTTACAACAACAATATATTACTTTGGCCTAGTGGTCAAGGCGTATGCCTGCTAAGTAGTTAGGGTTTCCACGCGGAAGTAAGAATCTCTCAGGCGACTTTTTCTTTTCTTTTCTTGCTTTTTCCCTCTGCTTTTTTTTTCATTTTCTTTTTTCCTATTGATGACTGAGAATGTATAGAGAGAAGGAAAATATGTACACATATCCATATTTCGATCTGCTAGTATGTACACATATTATTTGGATCTGCTAGTATGTACACACATTATTTCAGGTAAGTGCGAATATATTGTAATTATATTACTGTCAGTTTTTCGTTCTCAAAAGATTATTTTATTAAGTATAAGGTAGAACGAGACATTAATAAAGATTAAAAGAAACATGGGCTTCAGTTCAAGCTTAATATCAACACTCGTTCGGTTGCCATACAGAAAGATGCGTATAAAGCATACATGATATATTGTACAAATATTTTGAAAATGAGATTTGAACTAGCATAAATACCTCCGGGAGAAACTGTCTAACTAATCAATTTGACTCAAAACTATGATAAATAAACAACTTGAGCCATAGCTTTTTCATGCTCCTGTATGAATCTTCAGTATCCATATCGCTCTATTTAAAATTGTTATCGCCTGGTATTATACAAATTAATCTCTCTAACATCAAAAGTTCCATACATTTTCTACATGCATACAAGTTTGTGACAAGGCTAAGAAACTCCTAATTAAAAAGCGTCATAATTGGCCGTTTACTATGCGAAAAAAGGATTAAACATATCATTCGTTATACTATTGATGAAAAAATATGCTTTCCATTACACAAGTGGCTCAAATATACCCTTCCTCTATTAGAATTGTCCAAGGCGGAAACCTAATTTGATGTGGCACTGACATTTGATGATGTGGATGCCATGTGGAATGCCACCCCACTACCCCAACTAATTTTACCCCTCCCATCCATATAACGACCCGACCGGTCGTTTTGAGCTCTAGCGCGTCGTTCGGCAATTTGAGACTTCGAGTAGTTTCATTTCATGTTTTATGACTTGTACATGTGGTCGGAATTGAATTTCGGGAAGTTCGGAGTTGATTCGGATGAAAAATTCTCAATGGGAGAAGTTTTAAGCTGGAAGAGTTGACCAAGGTTTGACTTTTACGTAAACGACCTCAAAATCAGGATTTGAAGGTCCCAATAGGTTCGTACGATGATTTCGGACATTGGCGTATGTTCGGGTTCCGAGCCTTGTAATATGTTGGTATCATTATTTGTGACTTGTGCGTAAAGTTTGGCGTCATTCCGGAATGTTTAAGTATGATTCGGACGCTTTCGGCGAAGTTTGAAAGTTGAAAGAACAACCTTGATCGTCGATTCGTAGTTTTGATGTTGTTTGTTATGATTTGAGGTCTCGAGCAGGTTCGTGTTATATTTTGGGACTTGTTGATGTGATTGGACCAGATCCTGGGGGCCTCGGGTGATTTTCGGGATGATTTCGGATCATTTCTCCATGTTTTGCTGCTGGTGGTGCTCGTGTCTGGTTTTGTTCTTCGAGAATGCAAAGAAGAATTATTGGCTACTGAGATTTTTGTGTTTCGCGTTCGCGACTGGTGCCTCGCATTCGCGTAAGTTAGGACGGCAATGCTATGCGCTCTCGATGTCAGCTTCGGGTTCGCGATGAAGAAGTTGGCCTCGGGGAGATTGGCCTTCGCGTTCACGATGGAGTGGACGCGTTCACGATAGAGCAGCCTAGTGAAGCATCACGTTCGCGAGACTAATCTCGCATTCGCGAAAAAGAGTTTTGGGTCCAGAGTTGGTTGAGCTTCGCCACGTTCGTGATGAAGGATCGTCTGCCAGTGTATAAGTTTGGCAACCGGGCTTGGGTTCATTTTTATCTCATTTCCTCCATTGGAGCCAATTTTGGGGAGATCTTAAAGGAGCTTTTTCATCATCCGTCATAAAGTAAGGGGTTCTACACATTGTGAGTTAAATACATGAATTATATATGGATTTGAACATAAATATTGGTAAAAATTGTGAGATTTTGAAGAAAAACCTAGAAATTTAATTTTTGGATTTTGACCACGAAATTGGACATGAAATTGGGAATAAGTTATTTATTTGAGTTCGTGGTGTTATGGGTAAAGCTTATCTTTGAAAATTTTTGAAATCCGGGCATGTGGTCTTAAGGGTTGGCTTTGTTGACTTTTAGAGCAGAGTTGGGAATTGTTATAAATTAATTAATTATGGATTAATTTCGGATCTTTTGGCTTTGAATTGAGGAACTAGAGAGGTATTGGAGTCGGGTATTATAATTTCAAAGCGAGGTAAATCTCTTGTCTAACTCTGTGAGTGAAAACTATCCCCTAGGTTATGTATTTGATATGTACTACCTGTTGTGGGGGTTACGTACGCACGAGGTGATGAGAGTCTGTACGTAGCAAGATTCGTCTTATGTCCGTGTAGACGTAGGCCTTTATTATGTCATTACTTGCACTAATTGAACTCAATTTGCTAGTTTAAATTGCTTGAATTAAATAGTAAGAATTTGGTTAAAGATTATGTTAAATCGAGCTTCATTATCTAGAGATCTGGCAGACCGTTAATCATTGATGAGAATTTATGTTCTTTTATGGGCTTATCTTGAAGTTGTAAATACATAATTCGCAAATTCGAAGAGTTTTCCTATTCTTGTGGATCAGGCCGAACGCCTCGGCGATATTTATATATATTATGGGATGCATCCATGGATCGGGTCGTACGACCTCAGTAGTGTATGTACACGACTATATGGATCGGGCCGAACGACCTCGGCATAATTCGTGCATAAAATCGCTAAGAGTCCGAGTACCTACGAAATTACCCTCTTAACTAAATTTGAAAATTACGTAATACTTTCTTTATGACATGAGATCGGACATCTAATTTAAGGTTCCTATTTGTTGAGATAGCATGTGGCCTTGGGGGTATTTTAATTGATAATTGATGTTAACGTATTTTGTTATCTATCGTTCCTTATTCTTTTGATCCTGCTGTATTTCATTCCTATTTATGATTCCCACATTTTATTTATTGCACTACTAGTAAGTGTCGATGTCGACCCATCATCACTACTTCTCCGGGGTTAGACTAGATACTTACTGGATAGGCGTTGATTTACATACTCATGCTACACTTCTGCACTAAATGTGCAGGATCTGACAAGTTCATTCGATGGTCATCTTGACGCGTAAGCGCAGCTACTGAGGAGACTTTATGGTGAGTTGTTCTCTATGCATCGCAGCCCTCAGAGTCTCCATCTTATTTATTTACTTTATCCTGTTTATTTCATATTCCAGATAAATATATTATTATTATTGCACTCTTTAGTGGTTGCGCATGCAATTGTGACACTGGGTTTTGGGATATCCTAGTGGTTGTTTATGGTTCGATTCGATATTGTCATCTTTTACTTTATATCTTATTAATGTTTTAAGTATTCATGATCTTTAAATACATTGAATTCTTTACTTAATAAAACTTATGATTTCAAAAAATAAGAAAATGAATAAATAAGTTGGTAGATCACCCCTGGCTTGCCTAACAGTGACGTTGGATGCCATCACGACCTATAGTGGATTTTGGGTCGTGACAGCTTGGTATCAGAGCTCTAGGTTCACTTGGGTATCACGAGTCATGAGCAAGTCTCGTAGAGTCTTGCGGATCGGTACGGAGATGTATGTACTTATGTTCGAGAGGCTACAAGGTTGTTAGGAGCACTTCCCTTCTTGATTGCTCAACGTGCGATTTGGTTCCATTGAAGCTTATGCCTTTATTTCCTCCCTACTCCTTCTTATATGATGTTGAGCGCTCGTTATCAATTGGGCATCGAGAAGTTGTAGTGGTACTGCAGATGTGGTGCATGATGTTTCTCCCTGCGTATTCGAGCGAGCTATTATCGTAATCTTATGGAAGGGCGTTCAGTTGTTTCAGCCCAATGTCAGTCTTGCCTATAGTTTTGAGGCTATGCACAGTGTGTTATAATGTTCGTGTGTTTTTATCGCAGTATTGGTGTAAATGGTAGAGTGCTTATGTATGTGTTACGAGAGTGAATGGCCCGAAAGGAGAATTTCTTGGTTCATGGTTTAGAGGTTTGGCATTTAATTCCAACGTAGGAAAGGAAATGGGACTATGGATGTTCAGGCTTGGGTTGGCGGAGTAGCGAGACTTGATATCTTCGAGCGTGGTGGAATTCTCATTGTGGTGTGGTGTCGTCGTTCTTGTTAGGGCGCATCAAGGCCCGTCAATTTTATGGTCTTCTTTGATTTGCCTTCGGGACAGGGTGTTGTAAAATGGTGCCTAAGAAGCGGTTATCGGATGGCAGTATATATCAGTTTCAGAGTCAAAAACGGTGTTTCTAATGTTGATGGCTCGAGAAAGATGATCTTCAAGGAGGCTTAGAATTGGTAGCAATTTAATAGTTCATGTGCTACAAAGATGAATTATGATTTGAGGTAGTATTTTGGCAGTGAGGGATGAGGAGGACATGGTGGGAGGTGTCTCGCGGTGGTTGAATTGCTAGCAGGTCAAGTATGAACAACAGAGGCCGAGTAGTTGCTTAAGGAGATGGTTGGCAGAAGTGGGAGTGGCAGAGTAGCGTATGAATTCTGTGGTAGGCTAGCCATATGCCTTGGGGAAGTTTAGAGCGATTTGGGGATCATGGTGGATAGTGATTAGATCTATGAATTGCACTTGGGATGATGGCTTTGTGCTTCAGAAGTTTGAATATGATGAAAGAGTTTGCTTAGGATGTAATATGACTTCGTTGGACCTTCATTTGATGTTGATAGGAATAAATGGGCACTTTCGACTGGTGGGCGAGCGGGGGCTCAGGAGAATTAACTGATTTTGTGATGGCTGTAATCAGGGCAATATCATTGGAAGATATCGATATAGGGTTTCACGGGTGGGCTATCTCCGGTGAGGTGTTAGGAGTTGTGTGATTCCTAGTAAAGGTCCTCTGGAGAACTTTATTTTCTGTCCAACATGAATTATGTACTACGATGTGAGCTGGGATCGCTTGAATAAGATGGTGTAGCGATCAAGAGGTCGAGTTTGTGTTTGGAGATGATAATTCGAGTTATGTCATGCAAGTTTAACAAGAGATTGTGAGGAATTTGGCGGAGCGGTGGTGCAAAATCATGGTAACCAAGGAGGAGAAGTCATTAGGAATTATGGATTCATGCAATTATGGCTTGAAGCTTAAGCGGGGGAGTCCACTATCTACGATTGGGTCACGCGGTTGTGTGCCTTGGAAGTATCGGGTTATCGGTAAATTGGTGGATTAGTAATGATTAAGGAAAAATAACATCAAGGGTATTTCGGGCAGGGAATTTGATGTACATGTGCTACATTCCACCTTATCGGTTCGTGTGCAAATGTTAGGACGACTCAAAATTTATGCTTCTTATGGATGTGATGTACAAGGAAGAGAATTCGTCCGATTGCTTCTTTGGAGGTGTTCATGTGCTGGCAGAGCACCAGTGGTTGGTTATATAATCGGGACCAAGCCAGAGTGGGTGACTCTCATCAATGGTTCTAGTGGGTTCAAAATAAAAATTAAAGTGTGGTGTTTAAGGATTTTGGGTTCGTTATGTGGCTGAAGACTGGGAATTTGCAGCAGAATGTGAAGAATACTTGGGGAATTTCTAAGATTATCATCGGGTCTACGGTGCAGTGTTAGAGAAACAGCATCAGATTCACAGAAGATCTTCCGAAAGGGGTGGTTGGAGATACTATTGAGTGCACAAGGATGGTATGAGATAGCTTATGGGTATTGAGACGATGTGGTCTCGTGATTTGGGTCACTCGGGATGAGTGTTGTTGGACGTTATGTGTTTGAATGGGACTATTATTCCAAAGGCAAGTCAAAGTAAATTGGAAGAAGTTGAGTCATTTAGTAATGGTTCGAATTAGCATGGTTGTGGAAATAATTGGTTCCTTCAGTGCATTAAGCTATGAAGGTGGTTTGTGGTTGTACGTGCGGGATTGACAGCCACCATAATTCGCTTGATTTGGGAGGTATTTGATTCTGATGTCCCTGTTATATGTAAATGGATCCTGGAATCGTTATGGTGACTTATACCACGACTTCAGTTATGTGTCTTTTGCAGTTATGGGTAGTTTCTTGTGTGTTGCGATTCGTCATCAAAAATGAGTTAAGTGAAAGGTTTCTAGCCAATAAAGTGTTTGTTCTACTAGTGGTTCAAAGGTTATGGTGAATTCTTGTACTCTTACGTAGCGGCATGATAGGTGCAGTGAGCGGAATGGAAATTGAAAGTTGAGGATCAAGGTTGCAGTTCGATTTTGATAAGAATGTCACAAGCTCGGAAGAGCGGGGGAGGAATTCAGATGTTCGGAGTAAGCTGGCATTATCTTAATGTCTCCTAAGGACGGTGTTCTGTGGAAGAAGAATTGTGCAATGGTTTGTGGATTCTTAACTGGCATTACAGAGATGGCATGGTCGATAGCCATTGGTGTTCGGATTTTACTACCTCGTGCGAAAGGTTGTGGGAGTGTATCCCACGGGGAGATCATATAAGTGTGATGTGTTAGTCATTTGGTTGTTAGAAATTGACATCAGGTATGAGGACTTTTGTACTATCGACAACGGGAGAGGTTATGACCGAGAGGCGCTCTATTCCTTTGGTTGTGGACTGTGGAAGTCGTTCCGATTTGACGATTGATCGTATGTGTCATCGAGAGGGTCATTGTGGATCTTTGGGTGGTTATTGACCTATTTTGGGATGACTGGAATTGGCTTTGAGGTCTGTGGGTAGGCCTTATGTGGAGGTATACTTTATATCATATCAGATGTGTTTATTCAGCATAGCATTTCTTACAGATGAGTCTTCGGGCGTGGCGGATGATATTCCAGCCTTAGTCCATTTTGGTACCACTCTTTTATGCCATGTGGGTTGTGAGACGGCTTGACTACTCACATATGTGTTATGGTCCGGTGTAGCTTGTGGTGTTATAGGAGCGATATGGTCCTCAATATGCAGGTCATTTATAGCACCTTAGTCGTGCTCGGGTTTCGTAGCGCATGGCGTTATCCGTCTCCCCAGGGTTGTATTTATGCACTTGGCGTGCTTATGGTTGATATTCGGGCATTTTATGGGTTTGAGCATTATGGATTTATGGGTATTTTCCCTATTGACTTTTGATCCTTGGATCGGGTGGCACGCCGCCACGGGTATCATGTTTGGATCGGGTTGCATGCCGCAACGGTATTATGTATGGATGGGGTGGCACGCCGCCACGGGTATCATGTTTGGATCGGGTTGCATGCCGCAACGTTATTATGTATGGATAGGGTGGCACACCATCACAGTTATCATGTGTGGATCGGGTTGCACGCCGCAACAATGAGATATTGAGTGCGGTTCTTTATACTTATTTTGTGTGTCTTGTTTCTCATCTTGGAGTTAAGTTCATAGCATCTGTACGGTTGTTTCTATTCGCTATGCAAGCTGGGTAGTTCCTTGCCAAAGTTCATTCTTCCTTATGGGTCATATTCGAGTTGTAGCTTGTTGGTGCATTGATGGCGTCATATGAGATTTGAGACGGTATTTGAGGTGACTTATTTCCCAAGCAGCTTGTACTGGGTGAGACTAGGTTATTGGATCTGAGATCAATGCGGTCAGATTTATGTAAGGTATATTAAAGAGAAAATGTCACTATTCAATTAAGAATGAGGTAATGGTTCTTGTCAAGTGGAGAAACTTCATGAGTTATTGATTTGATGGGTGGATGTGAGTTCCTGCACATCTCTTTCATCGTTGCAGCATTGTGAGGGTTGAGACCGTGTCTATATGTGTTATGAGGTATACTACGGGCATCTGGTTCGTGAATTTGCAGCTATTATAATCGGAGGATTTTATTATGGACATACGAATTGTGCGGTGCATTGTGTGATCTCAGCATGGGTACATGATCATATTTGGTACAGTGGGTTAAGATTGTTACGGTGTTCGTATGTTAGAATCAGGTCTCGTGGAGAATTTCGGATGTTGGAAAGTGGTTCTAACTTCTAAGGCTTATTGGTTAAGGTAAAAAGGAAGGATCTTCAGTCTGGCTCGAGCTAGTGTGCTCATGTGGGTTGTGGTGGCACGAGTAGGTGCAGGAGGTATTAAATAGTGATTTTGGGCCACTCCGAGACGGTCCTTGACACGTTCGAGGACGAACGTATGTTTAAGTGGGGGAGAATATAACGACCCGATAGGTCGTTTTGAGCTCTAGCACGTCGTTCGGTGATTTGAGGCCTCAAGTAGTGTCACTTCATGTTTTATAACTTGTACGTGTGGTCGGAATTAAATTTCGGGAAGTTCGGAGTTGTTCTGATGGAAAATTCTCAATTCGGAAGCTTTAAGTTGGAAGCATTGACCAAGGTTTGACTATTGAGTAAATGACCTCAAAATCGGGATTTGAAGGTTCCAATAGGTTCATACCATGATTTCGGACTGTGGCGTATGTTCGGGTTGAGTATCGGGTGATCCGGGAGCATTTCGGCACTTATTATTGGAAGTTGGCATTTTGGAAGTTTAAGAATTTTTTAAGTTTGATTTGAAGTGGATTGTGCTATTATCGATGTCTGTTTGGGGTTATGTGCCTTGGAATAGTTTCGTATCATGATTTGTGACTTGTGCGTAAATTTTGGCATCATTCCGGAATGTTTAAATATGATTCAGACGCGTTCAGCGAAGTTTCAAAGTTTGAAAGTTAAAAGAAGGATCTTGATCGTTGATTCATATTTTGATTTTGTTTGGTGTGATTTGAGGCCTCGAGTAGGTTCGTGTTATGTTTTGGGACTTGTTGATGTGATTGGACCAAGTCTCGGGGACCTCGGGTGAGTTTCGGGGTGGTTTCGGATCATTTCTCCATGTTTTGTTGATGCTGGTGCTGGTGTCTGATTTTGTTCTTCGCCAACGCGAAGAAGGATTGTTGGTTGCTGAGATTTTTGTCTTCACTTTCACAACTGGTGCCTCGCGTACGCGTAATTTAGGATGGCAATGCTATGTGTTCGAGATGTCAGCTTCGCATTCGCGATGAAGAAGCTGGCCTGGGAGGGATTGGCCTTCGCGTTCGCGATGGAGTGGAGGTGTTCGCGATAGAGCATCCTGGTGAACCATCGCATTCGCAAAGAAGAGTTTTGGGTCCAGAGTTTGTTGAGCTTCGCGAACGCGAGGGATGTGTCGCGTTCGCGATGAAGGGTTGCCTGGCAGTGTATAAGTTTGGCAATCGGGCTTGGGTTCATTTTTATCTCATTTCCTCCATTAGAGCCGATTTTGGGGCGATCTTAAAGGAGATTTTTCATCATCCATCATAAGGTAAGGGGTTTCTATACATTGTGAGTTAAATACATGATTTACATATGGATTTGAACATAAATATTGGTGAGAATTGTAAGATTTTGAAGAAAAACCTAGAAATTTAATTTTTGAATTTTAACAACAAAATTGGAGATGGAATTGGGAATAAATTATATATTTGAGTTCGTGGTGTTATGGGTAAAGTTTATCTTCAAAAATTTTAGAATCCGGACACGTGGGCCCTAGGGTTGGCTTTGTTGACTTTTCGAGCGAAGTTGGGGATTATTATAAATTAATTAATTATGAGTGTTTGAGCATATTTTCAATGGTTTGTATGTTGTTTGATTAGTTTCAGATCTTTTGGGTTTGAATTAAGTAGCTAGAGAGGCATTGGAGCCGGATATTGGAATTTCGGAGCGAGGTAAGTCTCTTATCTAACTCTGTGAGGGGAAAACTAGCCCCTAGGTGATGTATTTGATATGTTCTACCTATTGGGGGGGCTACGTACGTACGGGGTGACGAGAGTCCGAACGTAGCAAGATTCGTGTTATGTCCGGGTAGACGTAGGCCTTTATTATGTTACTACTCGCACTAATTGAACTCAATTTGCTAGTTTATATTTCTTGAATTAAATAGTAAGAATTTGGTTAAAGATTATGTTAAATCGGGCTTCATTATCTAGAGATTTGGCGGACCGTCCTTTAACGATGTTAACGAATTTTGTTATCTGTTGTTCCTTATTCTTTTGATTCTGCTGTATTTCATTCCTATTTATGATTCCCACATTTTATTTATTGGACTACTAGTAAGTGTCGTTGTCGACCCCTCGTCACAACTTTTTCGGGGTTAGGCTAGATGCTTACTAGGTACGTGTTGATTTACATACTCATACTACACTTCTACACTAAATGTGCAGGATCTAACAAGTTCATTCGATGGTCATTTTGGAGTGCCAGCGCAGCTACTAAGGAGACTTTATGGTGAGCTGCTCTCTATGCTACGCACCGCAACCGTCAGAGTTTCCATCTTTTTTATTTACTTTATGTTGTCTATTTCATAATCCAAATAGATGTATTATTATTATTGCACTCTTTAGCAGATGTTCATGCACTTGTGACATCGGGTTTTGGGATATCCTAGTGGTTGTTTATGGTTCGATTCGATATTGTCATCTTTTACTTTATATCTTATTAATATTTTAAGTATTCATGATCTTTAAATACATTGAATTCTTTACTTAATAAAACTTATGATTTCAAAAAATAAGAAAATGAATAAATAAGTTGGTAGATCACCGATGGCTTGCCTAACGACAACGTTGGGCATCATCACAACCTATAGTGAATTTTGGGTCGTGACAATCCACTTCTTCCCGCACAAACTCCTCCCTTCCCTCAACCATCACCACCACCATAGTGACGTGGAGGTGGTAAAATGCTGGTTCACATGATTTGTTTCCACCGTTACTTCCAAATCCGCTCCATCTTCTCCCAACTGTTGTTGCTTATATATTTGACCTACTGATTTGTTTCGACTCTTTTCTTTTTGGTCATGAAGAAAGTATTGGAAGTAATTTGCAGTTATATATTGAAAAACAAGTATTTAAAATAACTAGCATGACAAAGGACTGAAATGATAACGACTGCACATTTTGATAAGCAACCCATTCTCAGTGATTTCCTATATCTTAAATCCCTTAATTAATGTTATAACCCAGTTTGCACGCGGATTTAAAACTGAGATTGGGGTTCTAAAATATAATTCCTATCCCAAATTAAAACTTCCAACACTGATGAACTTGAAGTAGATAGTGACAGCAGCATTATATGGATTTTAAAAATTAGTGTTGAACTTCAAATTCAATTCATAGTGTCCTATTAATGATGAGGACAAACAAATAAGCTGAAATTATAAATATGGGTTTTGCTAACCTACTAAATAGTTGTAGTAGATAGCATTGTATGCATATTTGGTTTTGCAAAGGCAGAATAGTTTGGGAGGCTCCTGTACTTGTCCAGTTTTGTCATGCCGGTGTTCGTACTTACAAGTTTGTCAACCAAATCCCTATACAAAAAATTGAGCATTTTAAACCCCGCTCATCCTATGTAGTATTTTTTACTGAAGTGCGTGTGTTATACTCGTTTAAGGAGCGTGAAACCTATTAAAAAGCACCAACAGTCATTTTTTGGTTGTCATCTTCTTCCCGATTGTTCATCCTCCATTGTTGAAGAAAAGTGAGCTTTTTTTCTTTGCTTTTTTCTCTCTCTCCAACATTTTCTGTCCTATTCTTTTTCTTTTTCTTTTTCTCTCTTCAATATTTCTATCCAATTCTTTCTCCCCTCCCCTGTATTCTTTGTTTGTTTCTTCCCTCGAATCTGAAACTTTATCATGAATTTAGAATCCTCTCACCAATAGTTTAGATCTCTTTTAAAATTCAATTATATGCACTTTTTGTAGAAGAAAAACCCATCAAACTATTAAAAATACCAACAAACCAAAAAAAGGGTCAACCGAAAAATCTTCAAAAATCACCACACCTCAAAATTAACCCATAAAGGATTTTGAAGCACAAACTATACATCTTTTATCAATTAATACTTTAAAAAGATTAGAGCTTTTTGAGAAAACTTAACCCCCCATTTTAAAAATCAAATAAGGCAAGATTTTTTTTCTAAATCGCTAAAAAAAAAAAAGAAAAATAATGAATTATTCCCCTATTTTCAAGCTGGACAAAAAATGGACCATCGAACCTCTTCTCCATCACCTAACGCCTTCAGCCATGAAAATGGACCACCGAACTTCGTCTCCCACTTTTCGATATGGAAAAAAAATTAATTTTACCTCGATTTTTTTTTTTCATTTTAATTTTATTTCTAAAGGGAAGAATTGGAAGGGGAGAGGAGGAAGAACATGAAGAGAGAGAAGCGAGATGGGTAGGAGGAAGGACGTGAGAGGAGAGAGAGAAATCAACGAGGGAGGGGATTAGGGGATTAATGTTTGAATTTTATTTTATTTTTTATTTTTTTATTTAAATTATTTTTAATCTGCCATGTGACATGACATCTACACATTGTTATTTTTTGACGTGACAACCAACGTGAAGGAGATTGTATTACACGCACTGACAGCCTCCTGTCATAAGCATTTATTATACACTGTTTGAAGAAGTGTAAGTGTTCAATTGGCAAATTATTAAGTTTGGGGATCGGCATAACAAAGTGGCACAAGTATATGTGTCATTTAGGCCATTCTGCCTTTCGCAAAAATACTCTAATCATGTGAGGGCCACCACATTTAAGCTTAAGAGCTTTTTTGTCCTTCCCAAATTCCATAATTTCCCTAAAAAGAAACCCAAATAAATCAAATTTCTCTCCCGTCGCTAACCTCTTTACCTCTTTCTAGCTAGATCTAAGCTCCATCTCTTTCAATGTCAGTTCTATAATCCCAATCTAAATCGTCAAGGAATTTCTATATTCCCCCAATTATTCCTTTTCTTTTCAACTTAATATCGAATTTTTTTAGATCTCCCTGCAAGTTCATCCATGTTTCGGGATTTTAGATATTATACAAGTAAAATTGATGGGAAACGAAGATAGCGGCATCGATACTGGTGGTGGTACCACAACGTTTTAGGGTTGGGTCGCCACAAGCACCGCTCAATTGTACTTGTCTCACAAAGTTCTAGTGTTAAAGATAAGCTCATAGTGAATTTTCAATCATTATAAAGTTTTAGGGTGTGTTTGGTATGACGGAAAATATTTTCTTATTTTTTACTGTTTTATTGCACAAAATAGTTTTGAAAATATTTTCCTACATATTACTTTTTTTTCCTGAAATTGGACAAAAATGACTTCCCAACATTTTCCACAAACTCTACCTACCTTCGCATCTAACCCGCAACCCCCTCCAACTTTAATTTTTTATTATTTTTTTTCGTTTTTGTACGCCACCCCCTCACCCAACCACACACACAAAAAAAATTGTATTTTAAATTTTCTGTTTTTTCGTTTGTCTGAACTACCCAGCCGCAAAAAAAAAATTATATCTTTACTCTCACAAATGTCTTCTTGCCTCCGTTTCCTTACTTGGTTGTGGAATCACATATAAAAAAGTTCTTGTTTCTTCATCTGCTAAGAGGCCTTGTATTGTGTTTTGTTGGTCTACCAAGTGTTGGGAAGACATCATTGGCTTCATCAATTTCTGCTGCTCTAGGCAGAAAGTTTGTACGCATCTCCCTTGGTGGTGTCAAGGATGA
This sequence comes from Nicotiana tomentosiformis, assembly GCF_000390325.3. Taxonomy (NCBI): domain Eukaryota; kingdom Viridiplantae; phylum Streptophyta; class Magnoliopsida; order Solanales; family Solanaceae; genus Nicotiana; species Nicotiana tomentosiformis. The sequence continues at coordinate 75,941,543 of NC_090817.1, read as the reverse complement.
GACTGATATTAGATGTCATTGGAGAACTTACATTTCGGACGCCTTATTGATGGGTTAAAGGTGCTGAGTGAACCCTCTCCCTAGCCTGATGTGAAGCAAATGTGAGGAATATTCTCAGAGTTGGTCACGGTGAATTGGAAAGAAAAGAGAGAAATCTTCAGATTCTGCAAAATTTTGGTAAGGCTTTGTTGAAAGTCTTGAAAGAATACAAGACAAAACTTGAGATATAGTATGCTGACAATATACTTTTTGCATAACATTGCTACTATTGGACGTTAATATACTTAAGCGTCCATTATTAGGCTTTACCATTTAGGAACTACGTTTAGTTATACTGAGTAGTTGTGTTCATTGTGATTTGTATATCATGGTTGTCTAACCATTGGACTTAGATTCACATATGTATACATGTTCTTGATTGTCAAAGAATTACCTCTGCCATCTTCATGTTAGTTTCAATGGTAATGGGTAGTTACCATTACTCATAAAATTACCTTCTGATTAATTCACTCACAAAATATGTAGTTGCTGCTTGATCGTTTCCTCAAGCTAAAATTTTGCTAGCTTTAGTTATGTCTTCTAGAACCAATTTAAACCCGGGATTTCATTTGTAATTTTCTTTTGCAGTATATAAATGAGATAGTAGTTCAGAAATGTGAATTCTCCACCGATCATTAGTTGTTTGCCTAATCTAGTAAATAATACTTAAGATTTGCAATGTTAATTATGGTTTGCAACGTAGGAATATGGTTTAAGTTGTGATTGTCTATTAAGACATTAAGTTCTGTTATGTGCTCTCATGAACTATGTCTGATGAACTAAAACTTTTCTTTCCAGAGATTCTCAGGTTGCAACTAATTTTTACCCATGGACTGATTGTCTTGAGTTTTACAAGCTTATGATTGTACAAAGCATGAAACTAAGAAGTTGGAGGGTGCGACTGCTGAAATGTTTGATACTGCGGAAGCTCTACAAGTTTTTATATTTATAGAACTTGTAATTCTTGAAATAGGGAGGAGAGTCTCCTCTATGATTGTGGTCCGTAGAAACTAATAGCTTATTTATGAACTTTGTAAATATTGGAGGTTAGGCCTGAAGTCCCCTCCTCTTGTAATCATCTTAATCATTTTAAGAAATATACAAAAGATTCTTTCAGTTAGCAAAAAGTTTGCTGTCCATAATCAAAAAATGAGTTGTTGCAATTTATGATTTCTACACTACTACCTATTAACAAGTTACAACTCCATAACAATTGGATCACCTCTTGTTGGGAAATTGAGATATTGGAGTTTCAACTGTTTTTTTTTTAGAGGAAATTTTCTTCAGTCATGATCAGTTCCACCACAATTAGGAACATGACAGTATCTTGGTTTGTTAGCAGCTTCAACACCACCAACTAACCTTTTCCCTTTCTTCCTTCCTTTTGTCTGAGATTGTTGGGGATTTTCAATGTGATAATCTTCCTCTGGAGAACTATGTTCTGTAGATTGGCTAATATCAGTATGTTCGGTATCAACAATGATATGTTCATTTTCAGCAAAGACATTGAACAATTTGCAGCACTTATTCTAATTTCCTTTTGGCACAATCAAGACGACCTTTCGTCTTTACTGATTCACGAGTCAAATCTCTAACTATAGATTGAAGACTTTGGAACGCATTATCATCATTACTGAGATTCATCATATGAGAAAACTTTAGTACCAATGAATTTTCTTGCCTCCATCTAGCCAACAAGTACTTCTCTAGCAACATAAAATAGTTATGAGCATTAAGTACTCGAATAGAATGCCTGCACAAAATACTTGAAAATTCAAACTCTTGGAAAGAATATTGAACAATCTCTTCTAGTGGATTCCAATAGACAAAACGTCCACCATGTTGTAGTGGCGCATAATATAAGATCCATGTGAGAATGCACGGGAGAAACATGCTCAACAAATTCTTCGCCATCACGGTTTCTTATACTGACCGATGTACCAGCATGCTCAACAAATTCTTTCAAACTAGTTTTTGCATGTAAAATTCTTTTCAAATATGCATCAATAGATTCTGAGCATCCAGTTATTGTCATACCAGCAAAAAATATCCTTTCAAGTATGGTAATGCCCATGATGCACGATTTGCTTGTAGCAATTTGATATACCAATATAATTCAAGATCAAATTTTGTAATCAATTTATCCCACTGATACTCAAATTCTTCTATGCTACCAATTTCATAAAGCCTATGGAATTCAGATTTAAATTGCAGATACCTTGAACCAAGGACAAAAGAAAACCAAGTAGAGAGCTTGGGTGTAATATGCCATATACAATAGGCATGTTTTGTGAGAGGCAATTCATTAGCGATCGCTTCTATTAAACCAAGAACTTGATCACTTAATATGGTTTGTGAATGTTTTCCATTCATAAGCCATAAAAAACTCTGTAAAATAAATAGACATTAGCAATAAACTAAGAAATATTAAAAATAATAAATTTTGAGAATAAATGATATTCACCTTTAGTGCCCATGAAAAGGAAGAGGCATTCTCATTTCTTAACAGAACGCAACCAAAGAAAATGGTATTTCCATGATTGTTCACGCCAACCCAAACTTCCAGCGGCATCTCATAACGATTTAATCGATAAGTAGTATAAAAAATAACTACATCTCCAAAAAGCCCATAAGCATGAATAAAGTCCCCAAATGCCCAAATGATATTCTCAAGTCTTTGACATGCATCAACTATGAAATCATATTGGAAATCAACATCTTTGTCTTTCAAACTCTTGCAAATTTTTAATATCTCTGAAGCATCATATTCAATATTGGTACAACTTTCTGATTGTATAAAATTCCTGATATCTTTTTCTTTAAAAGGCAATTGGCCTACATCTTCACCATTTTCTAGTTCAAGCACTCTTCGGATTAAACACATTGAACTTCAAGTTTTTACAAGAAGTGTAATCCTTTTTTGATCAATAATATCAAAAATTCGATAAACATGAATAAAGTTCACCTCCTTATCATTTAATAGTTCATGTTGTGGACATTATCAAAATACGTTGCCATCTAATGAGTGACTCCGTCAATGATTTCTTTAGCAACACGCATCTTAGTATTACAATTGCATCTAAAAGATTTTTGATCTCGTTGTCGCTCTTTTTCCACAACCTTATGAGGATGAGGGCTATCGGCTCGATGACAAACATAATCTCTCCTATAAATTCCCATAGGACGTTTTGCACTTCCAAAGTAGCGATGGCGTCTAACTGAGAAACTAATTTGTTTAGCAAAATTTACATAGCAATTATAAGCTTCATCATCACTATTAAACACTTTGCCCTTGTACAAATCACTGTTATCCATGTCAACATTTTTATGTCTAAGTTCTTCATTTGATCTTTCAGTAATTTCTCCATTAATATAGCATTCACTATCACCACATGGACAATGACTTCTTGAGACACCTACTGTAAAATCCATTGAAGTATTATTAAGCACTTGTATTTAAAGCCAACAAAAGTACAAAATTTTATCAATACAGATCGTTTGATTCAAAACAAGGACAAATAAAATGGTGGGCATAAACAAATTGAAAAGAAAAAAATTTACACCATGTTTATGAACAGAAAAAGATGAGACATAGAATATTAAACTCTTACCTTTGTTACAATATTCGTCAAGATATTTGGCGAGAAAAGTTACTGAAACAAAAAAAAAAACCTCTTAGAACTTGGGAAGAACCATGGCCAGAGATGGAAAATAGAATGAAAATATTCCCGCCAGAACAGTTCTAGCGTGGAAGATGCAAGAGATCTGACTTATTTGGGTTTATTTTTTAGGGAAATTGTGGAATTTGGACGAGGACAAAAAAAACCTTAAGCTTAATGTGGTGGCCCTCAAATAATTAGGGCATTTTCGCGAAATCAAATATGCATACAATGCTAACCTACTATAACTATGTAGTAGGTTAGCAAAAAAACTCTCTCTCTCTCTCTCTCTCTCTCTCTCTCTCTCTCTCTCTCTCTCTCTCTCTCTCTCTCTCTCTCTCTCTCTCATATATATATATATATATATATATATATATATATATATATATATATATATATATATTACTTGCTAGCATAAGAATATTAAACTCTTACCTTTGTTACAATATTCGTCAAGATATTTGGCGAGAAAAGTTACCGAAACAAAAAAAAAAAACCTCTTAGAACTTGGGAAGAACCATGGCCAGAGAAGGAAAATAGAATGAAAATATTCCCGCCAGAACAGTTCTAGCGTGGAAGATGCAAGAGATCTGACTTATTTGGGTTTATTTTTTAGGGAAATTGTGAAATTTGGACGAGGACAAAAAAAACCTTAAGCTTAATGTGGTGGCCCTCAAATAATTAGGGCATTTTCGCGAAATCAAATATGCATACAATGCTAACCTACTACAACTATGTAGTAGGTTAGCAAAAACTCTCTCTCTCTCTATATATATATATATATATATATTACTTGCTAGCATAAGAATATTAAACTCTTACCTTTGTTACAATATTCGTCAAGATATTTGGCGAGAAAAGTTACTGAAACAAAAAAAAACCTCTTAGAACTTGGGAAGAACCATGGCCAGAGATGGAAAATAGAATGAAAATATTCCCGCCAAAACAGTTCTAGCGTGGAAGATGCAAGAGATCTGACTTATTTGGGTTTATTTTTTAGGGATATTGTGGAATTTGGACGAGGACAAAAAAAACCTTAAGCTTAATGTGGTGGCCCTCAAATAATTAGGGCATTTTCGCGAAATTAAATATGCACAATGCTAACCTAAACCCCCCCCCCCCCCCCCCTCTCTCTCTATATATATATTACTTGCTAGAGAGTATTTTTTTTAATATTTAAAAATAATTTTATTGCCACTGTGTGCAAAAAGCAGTTGCTGAAGGGGGACTAGGCCTTACCTCCTTGTACATTTGGGAGAGTGAACTAGCAGGTCTTACAATTTGATAAGAAATGCTATGGAATCTAGAGGGATAACCCAAAAATAAGTGGCAATAAAGTTGAAGATTCAAGGTGGCTCATAGGTAAGCATAGTTGGTTTCCTCTTCTTGACTCGAAATGAGGGAAGCTGCCATCTATCCGTGTTCAGCATCCCTTTAATCTGACCAGGTAATGAGCAAAAGTTTGCACAAAAGTACAGGTTCTCCTGACTATGGCTTAGAGAAGCCAATTTGTCCGCAACTTTATTAGCCTCTCTGAAATAGTAGTTGGTGAACATTCCTTGTCTATTAATGAGCTTCCTAATTTCTTGGACTGCCTCTTTGATTCTCCACGGAACCGACCAGCTGCCAGAGATACAATTTTGTAACTGGGAATCAGTTTTACCAATGATCAAGTTATATCTCCTTTCGATGCACCACTTGATCCCAAACAAGAAAGCTCTAGCCTCAGCCCAGTCTTTCGATGCACCACTTGCTAGAGAGTCTTATAAGCATTGACTATTGACATTGTCTTCATCAAAATTTAGACTTTAACAATGGACAAAATTACCATAAGTACTCTCACCCAACTTTGTTACATTCTCCCTAGCTCACATCAACGGACTGATCAAATCCACACTGCCACCATGGTGAAGATGGAGGTGCTCATGGTGGTATTGATGGCGAGTGTGGTGTTGGAGAGGAAGAAAGTGCTAGTGGGAAAAGAAGAGATGGAGGGAAAGGGTAAAATGAGTCTGGGGCGGTGATATGGCATGTCAGGTGGTATCCACTTTATTAAATGTCAGTGTCACATCTGATTGGGTCTCCATATTGGATAGCCATGACGGAGGAAGAGTATATTTGAGTCACTTGTCTAACGGCGAGGATATTTTTGTGCCAGTAGTATAACGGGGTTAAATTTGATCTTTTTTGCACAGTAAAGGAGCAATATGACCCTTTTCCCTTAATTTTATGGACCAACAGTTTAAAACAAAAATAAAAAGGCCATATACAATAGGTTGCCCATGTGGTAGGAGATCGTCGTGCATTAATCGAAGCGAAGAGAAAGGACGACTGTTAATTCAGGTAAATGATCCACCAACCATTTTTTTTTTAAAAACAAAAAAAAAGGTGCCAATTTTATTGTATATAGCTGAAATGAATGCCACCGTCCCACTTTTTTGGAACCTTTGAATTAGGCGATCAGTTTTTATTTGGTTCATACATACATGCAAATGCAGAAACAAGAAAAATGGATATCATGATCTGGGGTTTACTAATTTTTCCACCAAGATCATGATCTATCTCCTCATATCATATACCTTCCATTTTTTTAAATATCACACTTCTTCTTCATTTCTAATCAATAATCTAATTCTAGATGTTCATGAAGTATATTCCTAGTTTTGAATCTTGGGGTATTTTAGTTAAAACCTTATTATATAATTAAAGTAGTAATGACTTCAGGATCATTCAAGTGCTTTGTTGATCAGAAGTTGGGAAAATTTGTACATTTCTTCCTGTATGCTATTCTTGAATGGGTGTTGATCATTACGCTTTTCATTGATGGATTTCTTGCATTTTTTGCCAATGAATTCGCCAAGTTCTTTGAATTAAATATCCCATGCTTGCTTTGCACGAGGATAGATCACGTTCTTGTGCATAGGAACTCAAATTTCTATTACAATGATTCCATCTGTGATGTTCACAAGAAGGACCTTTCTTCCCTTGCGTATTGCTACGTTCACAAGAAGCTATCTGAAATCAAGAATATGTGTGAAGGCTGCCTTTTGTCATTTGCAACCGAGAAAGATGCCGATTGCCATAGGTATTGTTAAATTGACGACTACCTCATCTAAAAGTTTAAACCGTTAGATAAAGGGCATTTTCATTTAATTAGGAGTATTTATTTCTTAACGTACGTGTAAGCCTAATTCTTGTATTATGAACCAAGCACATGGAAATATTTTTCGTACTTGGTAATGGTGATATTTGAACCCAAGACCTCTACTGATATCATGTTAAATTGTGTGATTATCTTATCTAAAATTCGAGACAACACACTTTTGTTTAATAAGCTACGTCGTCTTCAACAGGTACAAGTCACTAGCTGGGATTTTGCACAAGGACATTGATTGCTTTGTAGGGGATGATATGAAAGTTTCAATGAAAACAGGGAAGAAGGAATTAGATGAGATCATCCAAATAGAGAAGGGTATAGTACATAGGTGTTCTTGTTGTGGGGAGCCTCTAAAAATGAGGTCCAAATATGCAAGGAACACATCAATAAATGGAAGGTCTTATTCTCAAGCTCCTGCACCTTCTCCTCGAGCTTCTCCTAGAGCTCCATTATTAGGTGCGTGGAGAAATATTGAGGAAACGCGCCATGTTGAATCGCCTCGCATTCGCTACACAGAGCTCAAGTTCATCCCAGATGATGAAGGCCCCTCAAATGCAGGTAATCCACTAATTGTCCTACCACTTTCTTTTCCTTCAGTTAATTGATTTCTCAACATTCTTTGTGTAACAACAACAACAACAAAAAACCCAGTTAATCCCACAAGTGGGGTCTGGGAAGGATAGTGTGTACGCAGACTTTACCCCTATATTCAAGAAGGCAGAGAGATTGTTTTTTTTTGTGTAACGAAAAGAAACTATTTATAAAGAGGCTTTTAGGTTGGTACTTTGATTTGGTCCAAGATTGTATATTAGTATAAGGATAAGAGTGAGATGCAAAGACTTAAGACAAATTATTAAGTATTGAAATGAAACAGATAGAATAGGAAATTTTCTCTCTACCATGTCTACATCTCGATCCTTCTTGTTACGTGTAAATGCTTAGGTTGTTGGCATGACAATAACGTTGAGTTTTCTTAAATGCATCCCAGGTAAAGAGGATGTGAAAGCTGCTACTATGCCAGTGCTAGCACATTCCGAAATCACACATGAAGCCCCCTGCAAAACCCCAAATTGTACAAGAAACAAATTTTTTGGAATCCCATTGACAGACTCAGCTCAAGAAAGTCCTAGGTTGTCTCGTCACAGGCCCAGAAAGTCATGGCTTAGTGATAAAATTGAAGTCACTTCAGAGGCTAATGACACAAGTAGTGCATTGAACGAATTAGAAGACGACATCTTGCATCGGTTGAAAAAGCAGGTTCATTTGGACCGTAAGTCTCTAGTGGCACTATACATGGAATTAGACGAAGAAAGAAGTGCATCTGCTATTGCAGCGAATAATGCAATGGCTATGATCACTCGTTTGCAAGCCGAGAAAGCAGCTGTTGAAATGGAAGCATTTCAGTATCAGCGAATGATGGAAGAGCAAGCGGAATATGATCAAGAGGCGTTGCAGTTCATGAACGACGAGCTTTTGAAGAAAGAGGAAGAGATGAAGGTGTTAGAAGCTGAACTTGAGACTTATAGGGAAAAATATGGACATATAAAGATAGTAGGTAGTGAAGTTTGTGAAGTTGATGCTGATGAAGATTATCAAGAACTGAAATCTCAGTGTTTATCATCTATTAGTGAGAGATCAGATTGTGCCAGCTTGGATGAAGTAGATCGGCATAGAGTAAACGAGCGTCCATTTCAGTGTTCCGGGGAACATGGAGGGGTCAATGTGGATGATTCACAACTTGATTTTGAGAAACAGAGATCTTATCTTATGGGTTTGTTGACAGATGTTGTAGAGAAAATTAAAACATCTCCTGAAGAAGGATCTCATATGTTGGAACCAAACATGACTGAAGAAAAAGGTACATGAAACTGTATTCTTTTCAAACTGATAGTGCAAAGATATTTTACACTATTAGTATAACTTAACTTGTTATCGCATGTTATCCTCTTTATTTTCCAGGTAATCACTTATTATGTACAGTTGTAGTTATCATTTATGTGACATGATAGTGTAAACATCGATGTAGAGAAGTTAATCTCTTTCATTTGATGTTTCAAAGACTGCATATAAACTAACCATTGTTTTCAAATGCTGGCAGGAAGCGATAATAAGGTGACTCTCACAAGAGAAGTGTCATTAATTGGAGAGAGGTTGAGATCCATTGAAGCAGAAAGCGGCTTCTTAAAACATGCTGCGATGACATTACAGAGCAGTGATGAAGGAAGCAAACTCTTAACTGAGATAGCTCAACATCTGCAGAAGCTAAGACGCTCGGTCAATACATCATCAGCTAATGCAGATGCTGGTATTCAGTCCAAATAAGGTGATTTCTCAATAGTGATTTCCTTTTTTATTTGACTTGATGTATGTATCTTCCTCCCAGAGGTACTACAATTTATTTGAAGCGGACAAATGGGAGGAACTAGCATAGATGGCTATGTATCATATAAAATATTCAGGCCGTGTTCACGAGGTATAAAAAGATTAATGCTCTTCTTAGCCTGCAACTGAACTCTATTGGTACATTGAGGATTCATATAGCCGACCTTAACTCGCTTGGAATATAGGCATTGTTTCTGTTGTTAACTGAACTCTATTGGTAATGTATATTCAATTGTGGAGTTGCTGAAAGATTCAGTTTGCAATGCACGGTTCATGTCCATTTCTTAGTCACTTACACTACGAGAGCAAAAGGCAAAAAGATGAATGCTGCTATTAGTCAGCAGAACCTTAATTACTGGGGGAAAGCAACAGGCCCTATGGCCCTATCCGCTGAGCTTAGAGTTTTCCAAGATGATCCTCACCTAGCTAGAGGATTTCTTAGGGTTGATTTTCGATTTCTCACTTCAGCTCGTCTGCTTTGTTTTTTAAAAGTTGTGAACAATAAGTGTATCCGTTGATTATGGCTTGAAAAATACTCTAGTATATGATAACTATAGCTACACATACCTTGTGTAATTTGGCATATGATTAATTGCACTCTTGTGTCTAAAATTTCTAGGGGTATGAGAGCACACTTAACCAATTTCATTTGCAGGTGAAATTGGCAAGGAACCAGACAACTCTGGTATAATCCAGCAAGCTACTCAACTTAGCTTAGTCCAAGTGGAAAAACCGAGAAGCCATGAATCGTTTCGTTTGGACTTGGCAATTGAGGGAAAAGTAACACTCGTGATGATCGACTTTATGAAGATTTCAGAAGCTACTCTGGTGGAGAATGAAGAACTAATGTTGTTAAACATTATATGTAAACATACAAACATAAATACATACATAGTTTTTCATTTATATTACACACACAAATCTATAGATAATGAAAGACTTTCTCATGGTTGTGATTTTTGATTATTCCATTTAGATTTTTTCGTGTTGAGTGCACTTGGAAATTCTCTCAGTTTCATTGAATTATCAAACAGTTACCAGGTTCAACTTCATAGTGCCAAAAATGCCAAGTGCTATTTCCAGCTATTTTTATTGAATAAACTGACCAATACGATATTGGATACATTAATTTGAACTCCATAACTTTTGCTAAAAAAAAAAATAGAGACAACTTTATTTAGTTATATTATTATAAGAATCAATTGTATTACTTCTGATTTTTAACGTGCTAGTATGTGTGCATTTATACGTAAAAGTCAGTCCTTAATGTTATCTACGTTAAATTTTGTTCCAAGTAACAATTAACTTTACCTTGTTCTGATGAATATTTATCGATGCAACTAACAAGTTAATTAACCAGTAATTCAAATAAATGCATTTTACTATGATCTTTCCTACAATAGAGCCGGATGTGAGCTTATATCTCATATAGTAGACCATCAACTCTCTTATAGTCGGTCAATGCGTTTGACTGGGAAGAGAGTGCTAGTTTAACTGTTATTACTGCTATGCTGCAAGGAAGCTCGAGGGCTCTCCTTTTCCTCCATTGCTGTAGAACACATCTTCTTGCTCAATTTCATATGACTAGCAAGAGGTGTGCTGACTGACTTAGCACTCTTCGTATTGAAGCATTCCACTACACGTTCAATTTACTTCTCCTGAGACAGCCACAACTTTCTACTTATTCGCTCTCGAACAATCTTCATTCCCAGAATTTGTTGTGCTGGGCCCAAGTCCTTCATATCAAATGACTTAGACAAATCTCCCTTCAACTTTGCGATCAGCTCCTTGTCTTTTCCTACAATTAACATGTCATCCACATACAACAACAAAATAATAAAGTTATTGTCAGAAAATCTTTTGAAGTATACACATGGATCAGTATAGGTCTTCATGTAAGTTTGACTTTTCATGAATGAGTCAAACTTTTTGTACCACTTCCTTGGTGTATGCTTCAATCCATAAAGACTCTTATTCAATTTGCACACCATGTGTTTCTTTCCAGCTACTTTAAATCCTTCTGGTTGCTCCATATAAATCTCATATTCCAAATCTCCATGAAGAAATGCAGTTTTCACGTCTAACTGTTCCACTTCAAGATCTAGGCTAGTTGCTACGCACAAAATTGCTCCATTTTGACAACAGGTGAGAAAATTTCATGAAAATCAATACCCTTCTTCTATTCAAAACCTTTTACCATCAATCGAGCTTTGTATTTGACCAACTTACCCTTTCCATCTTTCTTGAGTTTAAAGACCATTTGTATTTGAGTGGTCTTTTACCCTTTGGAAGTTTAACCAGCTTGTACGTGTCATTTTTCTGTAGAGATTACATCTCTTCTTGAATGATTTTCATCCACTGATTCTTTTCTGGATGGAATAACACCTCTTTTTTAAGACTTCTAGCTCCCCCCGTATCACCGATGAGGACATACTCTGTGGAAGGGTACCTGCATGACTCTACCATTGGCCTTTCTGATCTCCTCAAAGGTTGAGGTTATTCTTCTCCCTTAGTGGGGTACTCTACTTGCTCGACATCATCATTAAGTTGCTCCCTTTACTCAATAACCTCACCAGTTTGCTCCCTCTGCTCGGCAACCTCGTCGGTCCTACTTTCTGCACTTGTGGGATCGTTAGAAGTAGAAAGAATGGTAACAAGATTAGGGATTATATCATTCTTGGGCCTCTCTGAATGATCATCTACAGCTCCAACTTCACTTTCTAGGAAGATTACATCTCTACTTCTGATGACCTTTTTCTTTACAAAATCTCACAATCTGTACCCGAACTCTTCATCTCCATATTCGATGAATATGCAGCGAACAAATTTATTATCCAACTTTATTCTATGCTCCTTTGGTACATGTGCAAAAGCTCTACAACCGAACAACTTCAGATGTGAGTAGGACACCTCCTTGTTGGTCCAAACTCTCTTTAGGATGTCAAACTCCAATGGAACTAATGGAATCCTATTGATCAGGTAACAGACTGTCTGAACTGCTTCACCCCAGAATGACTTAGGCAGCTTAGCTGTTCTGAGCATACTTCTCACCTTCTCAACAATGGTGCGGTTCATCCTCTTAGCTACACCATTGTGTTGTGGGGTTCCAGGAATTGTCTTTTCATGTCTGATCCTATGACTTGAACAATACTCTCCAAATTCCCTTGAAGTGTACTCACCTTCATTATTAGTTCGGAGACGCTTTAGATTTTGGCATGTCTCACTTTCCACTAGAGCATGAAACTTCTGAAAACTTAAAATACCTGATCTTTAGTTTTCAAGGTATAAACCCACAATTTTCGTGAAGCATCATCATTAAAAGTAACAAAATATTTATTACCGCCCATCGATTCAATTTTCATTGGACCACAAATATCAGAATATACAAAATCAATTTTATTTAATTTTCTTTCAGACGATGTCTGAAATGAGACTCTATGTTGCTTACCAAATAAACGGTAGTCACAAGGTTTTACCGTTGTACTTTTGGCAAAAGAGATGAATGATTTCCTGGCAATAATCTGCAATACCTTCTCGCTCATATGACCCATTCTTTTGTGCCACAAATCTGCAGAAATCTCATCTTGTGCAACATTCAATTCATTTCAGCATATTTCTGCATTTGTCTTGTACAGCGTGCCATGAGCAACTCCATTTACAATTACCAATGATCCTTTGGTAAGTCTCCACTTTTGATTTTCAAAATAGTTCTTGTATCCATCTCGGTCCAAAGCTATTCCCGAGATTAAGTTCATTCGCAAATCAGGTACATGCCGCACGTCCTTTAGAACTAACGTGCATCCGACATTTGTCTTGATACAAATGTCACCGATCCCCGCAATCTTTGAGTAACTCGTGTTACCCATTCTCACAGTGTCGAAATTACCTGCTACATATCTGTAAAAAAAAATCTCTTACTTGTGTGGCATTGTAAGATGCAGTTGTGTCAACCACTCATTCCGACTTTGTACCTGCCAAGTGCATGCATTCTTCTTCCTCATTTATAAAGATAATAACATTATCATTTTTTTGCACCATGGTGATTATGTTGTCGTCATTCTTCTGGCCACTGCTTTCACCTTTGTCCTTTCTTAGATTCGGGTAATCTCTTTTGAAGTGACCCAGTTGATCGCAATTGTAGCAATTTCTGGCTTTTGATTTGGATCGGTTCTTGGACTTTCCATGACCTTCGGATCTACCATATTGCTCGAACTCCTTTGGTAACTCATGCCTCTACCTTCTGTGACGAGAGCATATTCTTGATTTTCAGGTTTCTTTCTCATCTTTTCATTGAGTAGAAGTGTCGATGTGACGTCCTTCAACTCAATAGTGATTTTGTCGTGCAGGATGATTGTTGCCAAATTATCGTACGAAGATGGCAATGAGTTCAAAAGAAAGATGACTTTATCTTTTTCCTCGATCTTTACTCTGAGGTTGATAAGCTGCGTGATTAATACATTAAACACATTTAAATGTGACAAAAAATTTGTACCTTCACCCATATGTAGGGCATACAATTGCTTCTTAAGGTAAAATTTATTTGTCGGTGCTTTGGACATATATAGGCTTTCCAACCTTGTCCAAATGCCACATGCACTATCTTCATCAATGATGTTATTTTATAACGTCATCTGATAAGTGCAACTTGATTGCACTAGTAGCCTTTTCATCAAAGTCAGCTCAATCCCCTACTTTTATGGTATCAGGTTTCTTGGCATCACTATTTAATACCTTGTGTAATCCTTGTTGGATGAGCAGATCCCTCATCCTTCTTTGCAATGTTGAGAAACCGCTATCTCCGTTGAATTTTACTACCTCGTACTTTACTCCAAACATTTTATTTTTCATCGAGTATAGTACCGACCGTGAACATTATTTTTGTGAACGAGCAAAACCTGTACTCTGATATCAGTTGTTGGGAATAAACTCCCCACATAAATAATATTTACGGTAATAATAATGGAATAATAACATAATACCGAGATACAGTAATCAACAAAAAGAACAACAAGAACACAAAGACTTTAACGTGAAAAACTCTTCTAAATAAGGGAAAAAAATTACGGACCCGAGAGGAGCAAAGTAGTTCACTATAATGGGGAATTTTACACTCCGTAGTTTCAAGTAAATACTCCAAGAACCACTATACACTCAAAAGAAATAACCTCTTTTGAGATTCTCACCTTACTACAATATCTCGCTCACACTCTCTATTTTCCTTACATAGTCTATTTCTCACAATGCCCGAGAAATACTCTCTGCAATTACTGTGTTGCTTCTCTTTCTGTGTGTTATAAAATGAGAAGCAGATAGCTCCCCTTTATAGGAGAAATGGCCGGCTTCTTCAACCAATTAAATTGATTGGCTTTAGCAAGTTGGTGTTGCAATTTGCCAATTTGCAAGAATGCAAATTGTTGCCAAAATCGATTTGGCAAAACCTGTTATGGAATTTGACATTCCTTTTTTTTTTCTTTTTCATTACGGGGATGGACCCCACACCGATGAAGAGTGGAAAACAAAAGGCATTTTCTGGTCAGGGGTAGAGGCAGAGTGCCAACTGCGGAGTCGATTGAACCAAGTAACTTTTGGTTCAAACTGCATTTGTCTTAAAAACTCATTGAATATGGACAATTTATTAATGTAGAATCTAGTAACTTAAAAAGATTAGAATACCGAACCCACAAACTTAAAATTCTGACTCCGCCTCTGTTTTGGTCCTTAGTCCCAGGGTATATTTGTGTGTGTGTGTTGGGGGTTTGGGGGGGAGGGGTTGGGGGAGTGTGCCACGGTGAAAACAGGGAATGCAAGGTCAAATGAATGACTTTTAAAAATAAAATTAGGTACCAACAGAAAAGAGAAGAACAATAGAACAATTGTAGCTTATGAGTTTGGATAAAAAAGTTAAAAGCTTCTAATTTCCATTCTAAATTTAGACATTAATCTCTTTTAATTTTTTTTAAAATAAAATATGTATAATTAGAGACTACACAAAAATACTACTACTATGAATTAAGCTTCTTATAATTAAAAATATATATAAAAATATCATGGCTAAAGAAAAAATTATTTAACTCTTGAACGAGTAAAATTATCCTACAAGTTAGAACGTATAGAGTGAGAAAAAGAAAATACAAAAAAGAAGGTTCATATTCCTTAGAAAAAAAAAGAAAAAAAGAAAAGGACTAAACAAGTTGTGTAACATTCTTAGCAATTAGCATTTGGTAAAACACCAAGACAACGACAAAAATAACATTTGACATATCAAATTTTTTACTACATTTTTCCTTTGAATATTCAAAATCCAGTCATGTGAGGACCAGTACAAAACTATACCAGGATTTACTCTTATTCAAAAAGTTGTTCCCCCTTTCGTCGAGCAGTCATTGTGAAATTTCATCGAACGGCTGGGCTACACATCTCTTCGGAGCTCTCTCCTTCACTGATACCATTCATAACCCCTCAACTGAAGCGCCAAAAAAAACCCTCCAACTATAAATAGGATTTTGGGGCAATTTTGTGGAGCTGAAGTGAAGAGCTATGGAGCTACAGAATACAGTAAAAGAAGCCCTAAATGCACTGTACCATCACCCAGACGACGCCGTCCGAATGCAAGCCGATCGATGGCTACAGGATTTTCAACGTACTATTGATGCTTGGCAGGTTTTGACACAACTTTCCCTAATAATTATTGTTTCGATCTTTCTATTTTCAATCATATGGGCACTCATATTAAGCAAAGTGGGATTTGGGTTTTCCATTTTTGAGTATGAGATGGCTGAGCTGGTAAAAAAAATTCGATTTTTATCTAAGGGATAAGAACAAACCAAATCTTATTATCATTTCTGATTGACCTGAATAGAGGATTCATATAGCCGAATCCAACTAATTTGGGTTTGATGCATAGTTGATTGATTGATTGATTCCTCATTGGCTTGAGTTTTATTTGTATGGTTTTCAATTTGGATTATCAATAGTTGGGTTTCTTTGGGTTGCTGCAAATGTTGGTATATATAAGATACAATAATTTGGAGTTAAATAAATTCTGGCTGGCACAGGAATTATGAGGTGCATTTTCCAGTGGCAAAAACCACTAGGTGATTCCTATCTTCCTAAGCCTTGGTGAACAGATTTACCCGGTACCTGTGCTGGTGGGAGATAGCAGGGAACCCGTTAGAATAGTCGAGGTGTGCGTAGGCTGGCTCGGATGCCACCATCATCCGGAACAAAAAACGTAAATGGGAGGTGCAGTTCCAATGGTGATTGATGGTTGGGTTTTAGGTGGGGTTATTGGTCAGTAAGTAGTCTTTTTGAGCTCAACAACATCTAAGCAAGCGCTTATTCTTGTATATCATTGAGTTTCTGTGCGGCAATACTTTCATCTCTTATTAGGGTATTCAAATTGCAGTTTTTGGGCATACAAGGAGAATTGCATGTTCAATAGAAGGAGAACCTAGGTACAGATTTAATTAGGGGAATTCATGCTTGCTTAAGAAATTATTTAAGAGTGTTTCAAGAGTACTTCAATGGTACTGAATTACTGTCATAATGATTGCAGATTTAATGGAATAATAAAGAAAGTGCAGGGCCATCATTGATATGCATGTGACACTCATCAATATGTCTGTTTCACATGAGATGGCGTATTACAGGACAATAAAAGTTGTCAGCAAATTATGTCCGAGTACTGCCACTTTCTTTTTTAGACAAATGGAGACCATCTGAGTCCAGTCCAATTCGCTTTATGTTTGATTTAAGGAGCATAAATGCAACAACTTATAAGTCTCTATCTCTGACGGTTGACTTAAATGTGCCTTACACTTTTAACCATGTAGAAGAAGCAAATAACTAGCGTATTGTTGCGATTAGTCTGCGTACTAGGAGAAAAGGTATGTTGAGCACATTAAGTGACAAAGGGATGTTGTTCTGTAAATCTCTTTTCAGATGTATTAAAGTGTGTGACCATCTCATCTAAAAGCTTAAGCTGTTAGAGAGAACACACTTTAATTTACTTAATTATCTCTTCAACACGGCCCCTCACGTGCGACTTCATTCATTCTTTTCATTGTCCAAGCACGTGAAAATTCATTTAATGGTGGCGGTGAGACTCAAACCCAGGACCTTTGCCTGCTCTGATACCATATTAAAGTGTGTGACCATCTCATCTAAAAGCTTAAGCTGTTAGAGAGAGCCAACTTTTATTTACTTAATTATCTTTTCAACAAGATGCCTTCCTTTCTGTTCATAAGATTAATTTGTCAATACCTGATGCTGGATGTTTCTTTTACGCTGGCTTGCATAAGAGCAAAAAGGATATAGCTGAGTCATATAGCCGACCCAACTAGTTTTGGATTGGATGTAGTTGATTGATTTGATGTTCATGAAATTGAGGTGCACATGGTTGTTAGCATCTGTTTGTTTTAGCTCTCTCTCTCTCTCTCTCCCCTTTAAGTTAATCCTTGTAACACTTGTGATAATCTGTCTAAAAATATGTCTTTTCCTTTGCACTTCCTTTTCTGTAACCGTAGCATGGCGCTTGTCAATCTACTGAGTTTCTTGTCTTTGATTAGGTGGCTGATAATCTGCTTCATGATGCATCTAGCAATCAAGAAACTTTAATATTCTGTTCTCAAACTCTCAGAAGCAAGGTAACCTTCATATTGAGCGTGTGTGGAAGTCTGTTCACTTATTTTCAGTTTCTCTATGAAGTATTTAGTTATTTACTAGTAAAAGCTACTGAAATGTTCTAATAAATGATATCAGTATCCATCACTGTCAGTATTTCCTAGCAGCAATTTAATAGGGGCATTTCCTATCTGATTGGTAGGTTCAAAGGGATTTTGAGGAACTACCTTCTGAAGCTTTTCGTCCACTGCGGGATTCTCTGAACGTGAGCGAGTTTTTATCATCTCTACATATTTAAAATTTACAACTTGACTTGTAATTTTTTTTTTTTACAACTTGGATGTTTGACTCATTATCTTTAAATTTATCAGTTTTTTTCATATTGCCAGCAGATTGCTTACTTAGATTAACAACCACAAAATTGGAATCAAATATGTAGAGAACTGTTACCTGCATGATGCTAGTAGGTGGGATTAAATTGATTCCTCGCCGACTTTCCTGGAGTATGAAACTGTCTGTTGGCTACTTTTGATGTAAGGCACACGTTAAGTAGTAGCAATATAAGGAAACAGGCCCTAGGGATGAATGCTTGTTATCTGTCTGATCGAAACTGGAAGTGTTTTATTCCTAGGCAGTGGTCTCTCAGACCAGGTATTGTCACGCCCCTTTCATGTTCCTGCACAGAAAAGAAAGTGATTGGGAAATAATATATTGGATTTGCTCCATTATTATAAAAACTAGTTGATGGCTGGCCTTCCAACCATTATAGGGAGGCATGGACCAATATCACCTAATATTAATGTAATTCTGGTTTTTTTGGAACGGGAGTGAAGTATAATTTGCTGCATAATCTCAAATGTAGTTTTCTTTGGTGTTGGTATCGTTAGATTATATCATTCATATACTTTTATTTGATAACTGATAAGTAAACGACATTTCTTTTCGGATTCCCTTTACAGAAGAGGTATACAAAAAAGCTCTCCTTTTTTTTGTTCAAATCTCTCTATCAATTGTGTTGACAACTGAAGATGTC
This sequence comes from Nicotiana tomentosiformis, assembly GCF_000390325.3. Taxonomy (NCBI): domain Eukaryota; kingdom Viridiplantae; phylum Streptophyta; class Magnoliopsida; order Solanales; family Solanaceae; genus Nicotiana; species Nicotiana tomentosiformis. Next base: position 75,922,651 of record NC_090817.1, on the reverse strand, counting down.
ATGTATACTCCGCTTCAAAACTGGCAAAGTCATCTGCAAGTACAATAAATTTTTCTCTCTTTCCCCCCCCCCCCCCCCACAGGTTTTCCACCTAATGACGTGTTGTGTAAAGATCCAATCCTTTTGTTTGATGAAGTAACTACAGTCTCGTTGATGAGAGCATACAAAGGATGCAAAGCAGTATTATTTTGTAAAGCTCCAATCTTCAAGGAATCAAAATCAAAACAATACCATTATCTAAATCAGGAGACTTTCATCTAAATGTACTTGAGAAATACTTTGAATGTTCAATATAGGGAATACTTGTAAACATTATTGATATCCTAAGTTGGGTTGACTTATATTTAAGAAGAGGACTATATTACACCCTCCATTCCAATTTATGTGACGTAGTTTGACTCGATACAGAGGTTAAGAAAGAAATGAAGATTTTTGAAATTTCTGGTCTTAAACATGCCATAACATTTGTGTGGCTATAAGATTTTTCAAACTTGTGATCTTAAACATTGCCATAATATTTGTATGGCTATACAAGCTTCTCATTAAGGGTAAAATGGGAATGTCAAGTTAAATTATTTCGAAATATAGAAATGTATTATTCTTCTCGACACATACTAATAAGGAAACAATGTCACTTAAAATTGTAACAGAGGGAGCAACAAAATATAAATCAAAAGGGAAATAATTTTGGATCCTAAATTTTAACATTCCAATTAATTGGTGGGTGTTTTGGTTAACAGCTCAAATGTGATCTTTTACATGTAACTATGGCTGAGTCCAAGGTTGAGTGAAAACTTTTCTCTAATGCTGTGGTGGCTGAATTGCCCAGCTTGATAAAAGCAAACTGTTGGTAAATAATTTTATCAATCAAACTGTTGTAACTTGTATAAATAGTTACATAAGCTGCCATCAGGTTTTGCTCTATATGTGCATAAACATGCGTATTCTTTTTAAGTAGAAATTTGTATGTGGATTTGTCATATATGTTATATTTTCCTACTGACTATGAGTTTTGGTAATTCTCAAAATGCAGACCTTGTTGAAAACATTTCATAAGGGTCCCCAAAAAGTTAGAACGCAGGTAACCTATTGGAATTTTTGACAAACATAATATGTGATGTTTAATGAAAAGATTCTGTACTAAATGCTTTACTATAGATTAGTCTTGCAGTGGCTGCTTTGGCTGTTCATGTGCCTGCAGATGACTGGGGAGATGGTGGTATTATAAATTGGCTGAGGGACGAAATGAATTCTCATCCCGAGTTTATACCGAGTTTTCTGGAGCTGCTTAGAGTTTTGCCGGAGGTGCTAGTCTCACTGTTTTAATTTAAAGAAAAGTAATATTTGGAGCTTACTATGCTTTTTATTTGTTGAGAAGGACTGGGACATTTTATTTGAATATAAGATAATAAATGTTAGAGGTTGCAAATTTATGTCCTTGTTGTTGCATTTATTGAGGAAAGTTTGCTTCTTTTAATTTAATGTTGAACGATATTGGTAACAATCGTGTCTTCACACAGGAGGTATTTAACTATTGTTGCATTTATTGAGGAAAGTTTGCTTCTTTTAATTTAATGTTGAACGATATTGGTAACAATCGTGTCTTCACACAGGAGGTATTTAACTACAAGATAGCTGCTCGTCCTGATAGGCGACACCAGTTTGAAAAAGAACTTGCTTCTGCAATTGAGACTGCACTTAACATCTTGACTGCTTGTTTGAATATCAATGAACTTAAGGAGCAGGTGAGCTTTACTTTTGCCTTTTGTGCCTCTTGAATGGACTTCGGATATTTTGACAAATTCAAGTTGCTGATTGATAAAATTTCATGATATGAATTTCCAGCTTGATGAATATATAAATAGTTAAGGTTGTTTGGCTTAGAGATTAGTTATGCAGGGATTAGTAATGCGGGTATTGTAAGGTATTGTAGTGCAGGGATTAGTAATACATGGATTATTTCTTGGTTGATGTATTAAGATTTAGTGTACAGTGTAAAATTAAAAATATATGTTTAATTTAAAAAAAAAATTAAAGTTTATGTTCCACTATGAGCATTAGTTTTTTCATTTTAATTGTTTTAATTCACATGTTACCAATACTTGCACTCTTATTCCACATTCTACCCCACATATATAATACATAAATTCCCGCATAACTTAAGTGGGTATTATTTATGAGAAAAGGAAAAGTAGCGATCAATACATTGTTTTAATTTATGCTTTGATTTTATGTGGAGATCAAATATCCTTATCAAACCAACCAAACAACCCCTTAGGGTCTGTTTGGAAAGCCACCCGGTAATTGTAATTGGTGTAATTATTAGTGTAGTAATTACACAAGCTAGTAATTACGATGACCAAGTAATTACTTGGCCAAACTGTGTAATTATACCCAATTACATCCAAATCCAATTCCTAGGTGGCTTTCCAAACATGCTCTTAATGATTCTCTTTCACCAAATGGTAGTTTTGCCGAGCCTAGAGCATGGATTCCATTTCGACTTTCTGTCATCTCCTTTTAATTTATGTGTCTAAATAACTAAGTGACCTCAAGATGGCTTTACATGAAGTTGCAACTGATTTTGGTCTGTGGATTTTGTTAATGAACTAAAGCTATGGGGCTCTTTAGGTGTACCAACAATAGCCTTCATTGCTTTCTGTGTAACATTCTTTCTGCTCTTTCCCTAACTTACCTTTACATTCGTGGTCATGCCAAACTACGTAACATTGAGAAATTTTCTAATCTGTTTGTTGCACTTTAGTTTTTCCTTGAGCTCACTAAGGTTGTTTATTGGGGTGCATAGTGAATATAGAAACATCATAATGGTGCTGAGGATCATTGAGACAACGCCCTGATTTGAGTTGAAAATGGTTAGGCAAAAAGAAAGAGGTAATAGAAGAGAGGTTGAAGCAGGCTACTTGTTAGTTTTAAATAACTATCCTCAAAATTGAGAATACATGGGCATTTATAAACTGAGACTTTTACGTTTATGTCCTGTAACCGTCCTATCGTGAGTTATCTCATTTGAATAGATGTTATTTGTGTAAATGGATTTCTACATCAATTATGCCTTTTTTAGTTATGTAGGATTAGTGGCTAGGTGTACAATTTCTGCTTAAGTAACATTTAAATTTTTGAGGGTAAATTGGAAAATTTTATTAGTCTCAAGCATAGATGTATTGTTTTGCTTACATTCTACTGCAACAACGGCAGATGTAAATGATGTAGGTGCCATGCTTGACTTAGTTCATTAACACAATTTGTAATGTAAATATCCCGGTTGCCCTTATTTTAAAAAAATAAGGCAAATAGCCCAGTTGTGACTTCACTTCCAGCATTCTCTTTTTGCTAGACATATTGAGTAATATTTTGAACCATTACTAAGCGAAAAAGAGATCTCCTATTTATTCATTCTCATGTCACACCAGATGTTCATATGTAACTGCCCTATCCACCGGTGATATTGTCTGCTTTGGGCCTTGGCATGTACGGCTTTAAAAAGCGTTACTAGGGTATGAGATTTGCTTCCTCATATACCTAGCATCTCTCAGTATTTTGCCAATGCGGGATTTCTCTAGGCTGTTGCTTACACCCCCCTCTTAGGGACGGAACGTCATTCCTGAGGTTTGCTCCACCATCATCTCAAAGATGTGGGATTTTCCTAATTCAAACTTCAAAAATTGAACGCTGAGGTTTGCCCCGCCATCGCCCAAGGTTGCACGCCAAGTGGCTTTGATACTATATGCAATAGCCCAACTAGTGATATTGTCCCACTTTGGCCTAGGCTTGTATGGCTTTGGAACACGTAAGTAGGGTATGATCCTTGCTTCATTACTGTGTTACATGGACCCTTCATTGCTTGATGTACTCGTGTACAAGTGTAATATGAGTATGGATACTTCGTGCAGACTCTTCAGAATACAGTAAAATTCGCTAAAAGACCTAGATCGTTCTGTATGCATAGCACACCCCTCTTGGATACCTACCCAAGAAAGAGTCCTTGTAACATAGGTTCTCTACACAAGATATGGGGTCAGAACCTAGGTTGCTGCACATTACCTTGGAACTGACAGCACAGCTGCTAGTTTATATGGATATTTGTCCGATCACCAGATTCTCTTAGCTTCTTCTGTACACACTCTGACCAGCTAATTAGTGGGTGAATTCTTTAGAAAATGAAAAATATTTTAAAGGAAGCTGCATTGCCTACTATTTACTTTTCGTTTTTATTCAAAGTTCTTCAAGGTGAAAAATTGACTCGCAGATAGACTTGTGATTGATTTGGTATCTTTTCCTTTGATTACTAATTGGTTTTCCAATTACATGACAGGTCCTTGAGGCGTTTGCTTCTTGGCTACGGTTAAGGCATAGGTACTATTAGGCTTCTCTGTGTCTCTTGGTATTCAAATGCTGAATCTAGATTTTGCTTTAACACAAAACTGTAATCCTTGTTCGATGCTTCCTGTGAATTTGTTTTGCTCCCAAACTGAAGTTGCTGGTTTGGGGAATTGGATCCTGGATTTCATGGAAAGCTAGCACATGGTGTGCTCTTAACAATTTATTTCTGAAACTTTATGATGTATCTTCTTTGGATGCTGAAGATATGACATTTTTATTGGATATTCTTATGCTGTAATTCATAAGTATTTAACATTGTTCGTCTTCTTAATGATTGAAGCATCTTTAAGAGGTAGCATGCAGAGTGAGTGGGGTATGTACAATTATCAGTTAGAGAGACAAAAAAAGTGTCTACTATATTCAAACAAGTCAATTGCTGAATTATATAAAATCCCGCATCGGATTTACAAGGGCATCCAAGGGGGTTTATTAAGGTTTTGGTTTGGATGTTTTGCTCAAGTGGTATCAAAGTAAGTAGCTCGAGTAGGTAGAGGTTCTAAGCAAGTAGGTAGAGTAGGTAGAGGTCCTTAGTCTGAGTCTCTTTGCTACTGATCTGCACAAAATACTTTCACGTGCTTGGTCTAAGAAAAGGAATATAGTTTGCACACGAGGTGGCAGTTGCAGGCCTAAACAAATCATTTAAAATGGGTGTTTTAAATACCAAAGAAAATAAATAAAACTGTTCTCCCTCTAATAGTTTAAGCTTTTAGATGAGGTGGTTTCCCGTAGCCTTCATCAATAAAAGTGTTCCCCCTCTAATAGTTTAAGTTTTTGGATGAGATGGTTTACGCAGCCTTCATAAAAAAATGAGGTGGTTTACGTAGTTCGAATTAGTAAGCTAATCAGCAAAATGAATCAGCAAGTTTGATTAGCATTCGTAGGATTGCTTAATCATAAGTATGTTAGTCAAACTTGCTGATTCAATTAGGCGTATATTTTTGTGAAGTCATGGTACGTAGTTGTGCTGGACTTTCTGTCAGCATGTTTAGAAGAGGAAGAGGTTGTGGGCTAGTGGATTTAAAATTCTGTCCAGCAAGTAAAAGTTTTGACTGGATTTATCGGTGAAATTGGATTTTTAAAACGCTAGATAGAGATGGTTCCTTCCCACTTTGAAGGCATGTAGGTGAAATCATGGGGATAGGAGTCAACCTTGCTCAGGCTATTGACCTAATCATTGACTAATGGAAGTTTTGGAGACCATTTACCACAAAGATTGGTAGAGACTTAAGTGTACTTTATTGTGAAAAATGTGATGTGGATTACATGGTTGTCCAATACCCATATTACCAATTGATAGTGCTGATCACTCTAGTTTCTGTATATAATCTGTGCAGTAACTAGTGCATTTTCTTTTTGGGAAAATACATAAATTACTCCTTAAACTTGTCTCAAAAACTTACTTATACACTTAAACTTTGCGGATGATTCTTTACCCCTATGCTTGTCTGAAGTGAGTCTAACACCCCCTTGAAAACACATAACCAATCTTGTGACAGGCTGTGTCTTACACGCGCCCCCACGTCAGATGCCATGTAATTTTATCTTCTTTTCACTTACTTTTCGTTTTTTCACTCTTTTTTTACTTCATCTCTCACCCTTCTTCCCTCTCAAGTACCAACACCATCACCGTTTTCACGCTACCAGTCTACCACCAGTTCATTGTCGTTTCTTATGAAGGGAATTTGACCAAATTTTGGCAAACAGTCTAAAGGTTTCAACCAAAAAGGATGAAGCCTAATTTGGACTGTCCAATCAAAAGCTTGTAATTCTGAGTCACAACCAAAGCCATGGCAGCTGCAATGTAACCGATGCGATTTTTGAAGAGCTCCCCAATAATAAGCAGCATAACCCTCTCACTCTCATCCTTTCCTACTTTTCAGGACCTATAACATTTATCTCATCATTTTTTAGTAAAACCCAGCTCACCGAATAAATCAGTGCTGGCAAATACCAAGACTTCTCGGGTTAGTTGCCGGCTATTTATTGGTCGTGAGATTATTTTTGTGGATCAAAAATGGAGATTTGATGGTGATTTTGGGTGGGCTGAAAGCTGGATGGATCTGCACGGGTTGTTTAGATTGGTCAGATTTTGAGTTTTAGGTGGAGGGTTAATGGAGGTGGTGTTAATGGTGGTTTTTTGTGGAGAGGAAGGAGGCATCGTTTTCCCCCCCCCGAATTACAGATTAAGAAAAACAATAATCAATTAAGGGACAGTGACCAATCAAAAAATGACACCTGTATGACTTAGTCATTTTTGAAGTTCCTTTTTTTCTTCTCACGCGTGAGCAGGAAGGTGAGACACCTTCCCTGCCATGTCACCTCTTAGGGGCTACTAGTTCCACTTTGAACGAGAATAAGGGGGTAAAAGAATGATCACAAAGTTTAAGTGTGTAAGTGAGTTTTCGAGACAAGTTTAAGAGGTAATTTATGTATTTTCCCTTTCTTTTTCTTTACTGGATAGTGTTACGTTGAGCATTCTTGGATATCATATTGCAGGTTGCATGTGCTATGTTTAAAAGACAGTCATACTATCATGATAATATCTGTTGTAGAGTTTGTGTAAACTCGAAGCTCGGAAGCACATGAAATCGACTACTATGCAGTTTAGTAGTACCAGTGTTATGCACTTGGAACACAATTTACACAGAGAAATCACAGGACAAGGATTCATGTCTCTAGCTAAATTCCTTAGGTTGTATACTTCTGTCCTATGAAAAGGAAGTCTACTAATCTTACTCTACTTTTTGATGTATTAAAGTGCAATTATTAGATATGCCAGGATTTTCTTGTAATAAGTCTCTTCTCTCCTCTTTTTCTTTTTTCTTTCTATTTCTGCATGTGTTGGATTCTCAATCAATTGCATACTCTTTTAGAACTGAACATTTAATTTGTTCATTCTGTAAATCTAGTGTGCATCAATTTTCTATTTTTTCTGAACATAAAGAACATTGTTGCTTAATACATCACTTCTTCTATTTCAGGGTACCTGCATCTGCCCTTTCTTCACACCCTTTAGTGCTTGCAGCTCTCTCAAGCTTGAGTTCTGAAATATTGTCTGAGGCCTCAGTTAATGGTACTATGAATGTTATGAGTTAATGAACTTTCTTGTTGTAAGTTCATTATGGTGATCTTGTGTTATTAGTGCATCAAACTACTATGCTATCCACTTGTCTTAAGCTGTTCAAGGTAATCTATGGGGGATCAGTACTTCAGTAGTTCCAATTCCCTAAAGTCCCTTCATGAAGCGAGTTGTCGCTATAATGGAAATAAATCTATCCTAAACCTATTCAAATGAAACTTAGATTATAGAAAATCTCAAATTGTTGAAAGAGACTGCAACTGAAGTTCAGAGGTAGTCACTGCTTAGTTGGATTAAGTTTAACCTAGGTCCACTATTTGTGAATCCATTCTTACTGATAAATGGTCTATTTGGCTGTTTCATGTTATAAACGTCAAGTTTTACTGTTGTGCAGTAGATTGATAAGACAAAATATATTGTTTCATCGCCTATTCCCTTGCTCTTTTGTACTTATTAGTGGCTTTCAGTTCTTCTGAATTTTATCGTGATTATGTGCTCGCTACACCATGTTTGATGGAATTCACTTTGTTTTCCCTATACCATTTTTTGCAGTCATTTCTGAATTGATACACTACACAGCAGCAAGAAACTCTGGTGGAGTGTCGTCGCAATTGCCCTTGATTCAAGTAATTGTTCCTCAAGTTATGAATCTGAAACCTCAGCTTAGAGATCCTTCAAAGGTATCCTTGTGCATTGAACATAGAAGTTCTGATTGGTTTATTCTTTTTCTTTTTTCCCAAAATTACAAGAAGTAATATTTAGGCATTTAGAAATTTGTTGACATTTTTTTTGGGAAGCATTCTTGATGAAAAGATGTTAACTGCAGAATATTATATGGTGATCAGAATGAAAACCAACATGTTACTTGTAGTCTTCTTTGTCTTTTGGTGTTAAGAAAATCTAAATACACTACCTTTTAATACCCTGAATCACTGGGTCATTTTAAGGCTGGTATGTACAAATTTCCATTTCTCTCCTTCCGGGGTCCCAATTTGGGGAATTCCCAAAATCTCATTCTAGGCCTTCGTGTTCCCTGTAGAATGCTATTCGTTTCACCGGTTGAAACTAACCTTTCAAAAATTTTGTTAGCTCCCAATATCTGCTATCTTATTCCTCCTATGCACTTGTTTTCTTTATTGTGTAGAATGTTATGAGCGTAACATACTTGCTCTACTGCTGATCGTTGGGCAGTTTACCATTATGCAGAACTGGTTGGTGGGTTCTCTAGTTGCAATTAGTTGAAAGTAAACTTAAATGATATTCTTGGGACTACTTTTTTGTTTTGATAAATCAAGATCATTCATTGACATCGCCCTAAGATGGTGTCAAAAACTATTTACAGACTGAGTGGGTGGCTCAACCACCATCCTGTATTAAGTTATTCCACTCATCTGATATTCTTTCTTTTCACTAAAGAATGTATAACTTTGAATCCAAAAAATACATAATGGTCTTTCATACTACCTTGTTCTCTTGCTGATCCTTTGCGTCCCCCAACTAGTGATTGCCTCTGCCACCGTCATCAGCATCACTCAGGTTACACTGGACATAGAAATTTCCAGGTTCTATAATACAGTTGTAAACCTACAATTTAGCAAGATACCGTTTGTATTTACCATGTAATTCCGTGGTGTTCCCACCTCAGATATTCAAATACTTAGGCATCTCTGTTGGTCAATTAAGCATGTGGAAATGCTTCCTACGGATTAGTATTGCCACACCATCTCACTTCCAGAACTTAACTCTCAAGCCATAACCAACTGGTTATTCTAAATATTTAAGGACAGTATTCTTTCCCTTTAGATCCCCTTCCTTAAATTAACACCATAAGAATTCAATGCTATCCCCGAACACCATCCATTGTCTGCCAATCCATTTGTACGAAGTTCTTGGTAGTTTATGTCCTTGAGCTCTATTTTCACAATCTTCCATCCTGTTCTCCATCCTGATCAATTGGTTTAAGGGGTTTGCATGACACAATAAGTTATGGAGCTTTAAGTAGTTGTTTCGTATTTTCTTTCTCTGTTTATGATTTTCTGTGTGGAAATGGCTGTTTCCTTCAATCATCTGATCATCCTGTTGTTTATTTCGTCACTTCCAGGATGAGGAGGATATTAAAGCCATTGCTCGTTTGTTTGCTGACTTGGGCGATGCATATGTTGAATTGATTGCCACTGGTAGCTATCCTTTCTTTCTTAGTCCCTTCCACATGTAAATTTTCTTTTTCTTGGATTGCCCAAAGAAGATTGGCGTGCATAAAAAATCATATGTGATATTAGTTCTTAGTTATGTATAACCAAACATGACCACCTTATTCAGGTTCTGATGAATCAATGCTGATTGTACATGCATTACTTGAAGTTGCTTCACATCCCGAGTTTGATATTGCTTCTATGACATTTAACTTCTGGCACAATCTTCAGATGATTTTGACAGAAAGGTGAATGCTGTTTGACTTTTCAAATCAGTGTATTTGCTGCAAAATAAATTTTGCATCTAAAATTTTACTTATTCAGGGAGTCGTATACATCTTCCGGCAATGAAACTTCCATTGAGGCAGAGAAAACTCGTAGGTTGCAGGTTTTCAGTTCATCATATGAATCACTCGTCTCCTTGGTGAGTCATTTTGGATTAGGAGCAGACAGTTTGGTTTAGACATACAAAGCTTTATAGGGTTGCTTAATCAAAAGATTTATAGTGTTCATCTTATCATGCATGGCTTCATATCAATCTATTGTTATGTCAGGGGGCAAGAATTAATTTATTTTCTTCAGGGACGTGATTCCAATGGTTTATAATCACCTAGATTTTTTACCCATGCTATACTACTTTTAAGTTTATGTTTGATTGTATTTGTTTGCAGGTTACTTTCAGAGTTCAATATCCTCAAGATTTCTCTGATCTTTCAACGGAGGACCAGAAAGATTTCAAGCAGACAAGATATGGTACCAATTACTCAATAGACCGTTCCCTAAACTTAATCTGGCTTTCTTAAAGATGTTTATCATTAATTGCATTTGCTGAGGCAAAATGTGATTATACAGAGGAGTATCTGATTAATCTACTACTAAATGCTTTGTTAGTTGTTTGTTTCTTGACACATTGAAGCTTGTCTTTTGTAGTTTGTCATTTTGTAGATAGTATATGATACCTTGTCATTTTGTGGAATAAGAATGCGTGTACAAGCAATATCTGGATAAAAGTATCTAAAGATAAAAATACCCTAAAGTAGGAATCCTTGTATAACAATCCCTACATTAAACCTTACATGACCAACCTGTGAACCAAACAGCTCCATAGCGTTATTCGACCACGAGCTTATTCAGTTCTTATTTCGCATAAAAATTAGTCCAATAAACCCTCGAAAAATATGGGCAGCAGTTTTGGAATGAAGTAATTCTAATATCACTGCATTTTATGATTAAATATTCATTTAAATGTACTGTTCATGCATTATATGTGACCACGCACTCTTCCATCCCCCTCATACTAACTCCCAAAGAAATTGATGAAATGTCTAATAAATTAACAATTATTAGCTGGGGTTTGGTTTCGCCATAAATATGACCCAGAAGTCATATTTAGTTGATTGAGTTGGATTTTGGGAGCTTTTGGCAGTTTCTTATTAGGTACCAGAAGACCGCGGCCCTTTTCTATGATAAGATAAGGTAAAATTCATGTATGAAGTACCAAGGAGGTACTCCAAAAGTACAGAGATATACAGCCTATAAGAGAAACATCTCTCAGTTTACAGAGAATAAAAAAAAAAATTTAAGTTTACGGAGAATCCAAAAAACTAGAGTACTGGGCCATATCTTCTACCATACTACTCTTACACCAAAAATATAAATTCTGCGAAGATATGTTTTTAACATAAGAAATATGCTGTTTTTTCCCTTCAAAACATCTTTTATTAGGTACTAAAGGACCCTTCGCCCCTAAATGGAGAGATAGTACCTGTTGCCTCTGTCTCGACAGTGTTATCAAGATTCAGAACTAGCAAAGACTATTTCCTTCATTATCTTGAGCTTTATCGAATTATCTTGCGTATGCCCCTTGCTGGTGTGATCACCATCCAGAAGTTCTCCGTTTTGCTTTATGCCTTGGTTGTTTTAAGGTAGGTGACAGAACTTTTTGGTTTGATTTATTCTTTGGCTATTCACATCTTGTTGGCTTTCTTTTCTTTAGAAAAAGAAGAATGCTTTTTATATTGGAGGACGGTAATGGTATAAGTGCATTTATAAGCTTCTAGTTGACTGGTTTTCTGTCTTGCTCCAGAAAGACATAGCATATTCTCAAGGAGCTAGTCTCTTGGCTCATTGATATGCATCAAGTGTCTAGCTCAATTTGTACCCTCTATGCACCTTGCCAGTTATTTCCTTGATGGCATTTTCTTTATTACCATGCTAGTCTTGAAATTTTGGAAGACCAATCATGAATGTGCAACCGCTATTGTGCTGAGAAAAAATGTAAGCTATTCTCTTTTGCTCCATGCTAACTTACTCTGTGATGCTGCCATGTGCCAGCTGTTGCTGATGTCTTGATTGATGGAGCATTGGTTTTAGGAGGTGAACCTACATTGAAAATTCTCTATATGAAGCTAGTTGAGGTGCGTGCTACTACTGCACTCCTGGAGAAATCATTCACTTTCTCAAATTAATGTACCAAAATCATTTGATTAATGTAAGCCACCAAAAAAATTGTGACAAAATTTTAGAGGATCCTTCTCGTAGAGTCAAGACTAGGTTAATGCCGTTAACTTTGAAGTTTTCCTTTGGGGTTGTGGACGTGTTGACTACGTTATAGCTTTGCTACATTAGCGAAATCGACTTATTTGTATTATTCTGGATATTGTACAAAAAGAAATTTACTAAAAGGCGATATCTACTTGTGGAGAGATTTCTTCAAGTTGAGGCTTGCCAAAGGATTGAGTCAGTTGTAGTGGTAATTATAATGCTGCTGCCTAAGTTTGTGGTATGGGCTGTATTATAGGTGGTGGTAATCGTGGCTTCCTTGTGTTGCCTCTCAACTTATTCTAAACAAAATTTAGTGTATAAAAACAATTCATATTGACTCTTTTCTCTCACATAAGTACAAAATTTCTACACAGCTGGTATATTTGAATTAGACAAATAACAACCAATTTACAATAGAACAGTTGAGCAATCAATTATGCCCACATAAAGTTACGTCGTGAAAGTCCTTATAAAAGAAAAATTATGTTGCGATAGTCTATAACTTAGCATATCAAATGTTCTTCCTGCAAGTAAAACTTGAAAGCTTTAAGTCCTAGGATGTAGCATTGATCATTCTACTCATTTGGAATTGTTATTTGATTTCTCCAAAGTTAAAAGTTCTCTTAGATGCATTGTACATGCAGTTAGGTTTAAATTTTTGATACAAAGATCTCTTGCAATTATTCTGTACAAAAAGTCCTTGTTATCAATCTTCGGCCGTAGAATTGCATTTTTTTTTAGATGTTAACTTTTGATGATTTTACAGGCTATCAATCACTGTGGAAAAGATCAGCATTCTGATTGGCGCCCTGCAGAGGCTGCCTTATATTGTATACGAGCTATATCAGATTATGTATCTGATACTGAAGCTGAAGTGATGCCACAGGTTTGAATGTTAATTGAGCGTTATGTCCATGCAAATTTGTTCTACTTAAGACATTTTGTGTTAAATTGTTTCTTTACTACTTTATTAACTTGCAGATTATGTCTTTGCTTCCTAAGTTACCTCATCAACCCCAACTACTTCAGACAGGTAATTAATTGTTTCCATCCAAGTGAGAGGTTTCTTGAATCTCACATATTGGTAGGGTAGGGGGATCACATTGTTTCCTTTTTTTCTTTTACCTATGGGATTATTTTGATAAGATTTACCTATGGGATTATATCCGAACGAAAACAATCCAACTAGAGGTTGGATTCTAGTTCATATTAGCACCAAAAGTGTGTTTTAGTCTCTCCTTACTTTCCACAATCACCCTACTCCTATACACCATTCCGCCTCCTACCTGCTACCTTCCAACTATTATTTTTTTGTCTTTTTTCTTTAAACTTCAAAGTTGTGCGAGGAGATGATGTGATTGAATAATTCTTATGCCATATTCGGTCCAGTAATTAGGTGTAGAGTTCTAGTAAAATTTTATATGATTATCGTAATTAAATTGATAGACCTTATCAACAATAAGTAGATTGATAAAAGAGATATGAGTAGGGTAAAAACCATTGTGGTGGGGGTAGGGGGGAAGTGAATGGAGTTGGGGGATGGTCAGGGCAAATGGAAAAAAGAAGTTTTTGATCATTTAGCCAATCTGATTTTTAGTGCATTTATCTGCTAAATGCTCCAAGGCTATATCTTTCTACTGCTGGATAAGCTACCGATTTGACTATTCTCATTTGCACTTTTAATTTACTATCTTCCAGTCTGCTTAACAATTGGAGCTTATTCAAGGTGGCTTAATGCTGCATCAAGTGGACTCTCATTCTTGCCCTCACTCATTGATATTCTTGTGAGTGGCATGAGTATGTGTGAAGATTCTGCAGCAGCTGCTGCTTTAGCTTTCAGACACATATGCAATGGTAAATGTTTCGTTCAGGTCCTCATGTTTGTATTTAGCTATTTTTAAGTGTTACTTTTCCTAAATTCTACCTTTTATCTAAAAAAAGTGTTTTAGTAAAAGCACTGATTGTTTTGTTCTATACTCATTTTCTCCTTTATATCACTGGGTAGTGTTTATTTTTATATATATATTTTTTTATGTTGTGTGTGTCTGCAACAGATCTCTATTATTTGACGCATTGATGTAATTTTATCACCCTACGGTTGGGCTCTGTCCACAATTTATTAATGCTTAAAAGACTAGTTGGTGGATATTGATGTGCCTCTTGTTTCAAATTTATTTCCAGTTTATCTGTGGTAGAATTTAAGGACATATCAACTTTTAAATTTTGTAAATTGCATCTTGATTACTCAGTGCCTTTGAACAAATGACCTGGTGAGTTTGCTCCTTCCCTGAGTTAACATTCTGGCCAGAGTTAATAGTTCTCTAGTTAAGCTTGTTTCGAAATTTTTATTGTCATTGTAGATTGCAAGAAGAAGCTTTGCGGGTCCTTAGATGGTCTGTTTCAAATTTATCAAACGGCAGTTATTAGGGAAGGTCCCTTCAAAGTTTCTGCGGAAGACTCGTTGCATCTGGTCGAAGCTTTAAGGTATTATCTATTTCTTAGAAGCTGATCCCTAAGTTAAGCTCTTTATCTTGTTAAATCCATAGTCTCACCACTCTCCCTGCAAAATAAACACACTAGTCCCCTACTTTTGCAGTATGGTTATTACAGAACTTCCTTCAGAACAAGCTAAAAAGGCCCTTGAAGCAGTATGCTTGCCATCTGTTGCTCCATTACAAGTTAGTCTCCTTTCTAAGATTTTTGGAATGACTTTAAGGTGTCAAAATACCAATAATTTGAGATTACTCTCAGGAGATGATCAATCAAGGTCCCCTGGTTTTGGGGCAAAAAACTGCTCGTGAATTAACTGTTCATTTTGATCGACTTGCAAATATATTTAGGTAAGAGGCAATTACCTTGTATCGTCTTTCATCTTGATTTTATTTGCATATTGTCAATTTTGGGACTGAAACCATTTGCAGATATGTAAATCACCCAGAAGCGGTTGCAGATGCAATTCAAAGACTTTGGCCTATTTTCAAAGCCATTTTTGATGTGTAAGAAAGCTGTTTGCTGTAAATATTATTTTTGGGATAATTCTTTGATTATATATAAGCTTGCCTGATTATTGTGTCTGACAATATTCACATAGTCGTGCTTGGGACATGCGAACAATGGAGTCTCTTTGCCGGGCTTGCAAAAATGCTGTAAGTGCACTTATCTATGCCATCTCCTGCCTGGGGGTTAAAGGAAATTATTTCTCAAGCCGTCTAATACTGGAAATGCTGTAGTGACACATCTACTGTCACTATGTGCGGTTTTTCTTAGTCCTTTGAGTGCTTCTTGCTCTATTCTTCCTTATTCTTGTGCCTCTTGACATCTAACATCAATGACTGATTACTTTCTGCTTTCAGTGAATTTTTGCTGAGATATGTTGCTTAATGTCATGACCTCAAACTGCATTATGTTCTGTTGAATTATGATTGATAATAACCCCTCCAGATTGATTAAAATGATCTGGTCTGAACCCTGACAAGTGGGACCTTGTCCAACAGCGAGCCAAATGGTATTACAACTTCCCTATCTCTGATGATTTCACCCATTAGGTACGGACTTCTAAGAGGCTCATGGGAGTTACAATTGGGGCGATGCTGGAGGAAATACAAGGACTATATGGACAACACTATCAACCCTGTTTCCTTTATCTCTCTAGTGAAGTCATTAAGGTATTTGAGTTCTGTTACATTGCAAAGTTTTAACCAAATTTGCAATCACCATTTTGAGCAACAGTTGGAACGTCTGCTGCAGATATTTGGTTCCGATCCATCTTGTGCAAATTACTTGAAAGTTCTCATTGAGTCTCTCTTTAGCCATACAGCGTGTCTTCTTACAAAGATTCAGGTGCAGTCTGTTGCTTGATTTTGCATTTTATTGCTAGCTATATATGCTAATTCCGAAATTTGGGCTATAGGATTTCACTTCCCGTCCGGATATAGCAGATGATTGTTTTTTGCTGGCATCAAGATGTATTCGCTACTGTCCTCAACTACTTTTTCCGTCTCCTGTGTTTCCATCATTGGTGGATTGTGCCATGGTAGGCATCACCGTGCAGCATAGGTAAAATCCTCTCTATTTGCAAGTTCTTGCCTATGTACATCTATTTGATGTAAAAGAAGCTCTGGTTCTACATATGTAGAATGGGTGAAGATTTTGTATTCTGGATAGTACCATAAAATAATTGTGAGAATATGTGAAGCCAAATGTCTTATGGTTGAATCTTCAAGGCCCCAATAGTTTCGGTCCTTCATGCATAGACACTATTGTTGAGATATATACCTTCATAGGCAAAGCTTCAATGTACCTTTATCATTTCATTAGGGGCTCTTGCAAAGACAACGAAGATTTGGATTTCTTCTCCTACAGTAGTTTCATTATCCATTTCATCTGATATTGTACGAAGTTTTGATTGTTCTAACTATTGAAGCATTGACTGTATTGTAGGGAGGCTTCCAATTCAATATTGAACTTTTTGTCCGACATATTCGATCTTGCAAACTCTACCCAGGGAGAAAGTTGCTTATCCATAAGGGACAGTGTAATTATTCCTCGAGGGCCCACTATCACAAGAATTTTGGTTGCTTGTCTAACTGGAGCCCTTCCAAGCTCACGACTAGAAACAGTACGTACACATCCTTATCTTCTACAGAAGGCAGATGAGTTAAAAAGAAAGGTGTAGGATTCTTTTGTTGACAGTTATTTGTGTCATTCAGTTACTCTGAGCTGAGCTGTTTCCTCTGTAGGTAACTTATGCTCTACTGGCATTGACCCGGGCATATGGGTTGAAAGCCCTTGAGTGGGCAAAGGAATGCGTATCCTTAATTCCATCAACAGCTGTTACAGAATTGGAGAGGACTAGATTTTTACAAGCTTTGTCAGATGCAGCCTCTGGAGCAAATATGAATAATCTGGTGGTCCCAATTGAAGAGCTTTCAGAGGTTTGCCGGCGTAATCGAACTGTTCAGGAGATAGTTCAAGGAGCTTTGAGGCCACTTGATCTGAACATAGTAGCTGTATCATAGGGGAGGTGGTGCAGAAGGGCCTTTTTTATTTTTTACCATTGCCCTTCTCTCAGGCGGTAGTTTTTCATGATTCTTTGGAGGCCTTATTTCATTATTTGTCCATTATTGCGGCTTGCTTATTTACGAGTTGATGCGGCAAAAGGGTGGTGTTGTATTATTGTAACAGTTCTCTTGGCTTGGCCTTCACTTATGGCCCTTTTGGTTTTTTTTTTTTTTTGGGATTTTTTTGAGGGAGAGGAGTTTTCAGTTTTTAGGTTTAATCCTGGAGTTCGAAGTATATGCTTCTTGAATTTGGTGAGATTTTCCAGTTTAAGAGTGTACAGAAAAAATACATCAAACCGTGTCACTTGTGCAGATAATGAAATTTGCTTTCAATCTGTTCAATAGATGAATGCTGGGGAAAGGAATGTGGCATCTCATATCTACTCTCTTGTTCTCTCCCCTTTTTTAAAAAAAGTTTTAATAGCTATGGTTGCCACCTGTTCTCTTTCGTTCCCTTTATACTATATGTAATGCACATTGCAACTATTAATCATTTAGAATACTTTTTGCTGTAGAGGAGATTCCTGTTTTGGGTGGAAGTTGCAACTTCCTTACCCGCTTGGTTTCTCTGACTTACAGTTTTCGTGTCAAAATGGGTCTGGTCCTCCTTTTTGTTGGTTATTACTATTTCATTATATGGATATCTGGTGCGGCTTTATGGTATGATTGTACCGTTATTGTTTTAACAAAATTAAAACAGAGATGGCCTAAAGAATGCCAAAGTCCTGGAATCGAGGTGGCTCAATCCGTAACCCACTAAAATTAGCGATCATGCACCTCCTTCTTCTTATCAGCTAATGTTATTAATTGATTAATATAACCATGAACCTTCTTATTAATATATACTTTTAATTGATTAATCTTAGCATATACTGTATGACCGTACTTTCTATTCCACAAGAATAGAACACATCAGAAAACGTTGTTATGATAAAAATATTACAATTATATGGAGTAGTATACTGGCTCATCCCTTGAACTAATTTCCTGTAAATAATACTCCAAACAAAGTCTAATGGCCACTAGATTCTTCTCTCATTTCCATTATCTTGTCAACGTTTTCTGTTCATGGTTCTTTCAAGAATCGAGGCTTCTAATATTGGTTATTCTTGTTGTGTGCAGTTACTATGTACTGAGACGGGGAAATTTTAGACAAGAAAAGCTCTAAATTTGTGTACAGGAGGCAGCCGTGGACATTATTATTGAGGTTAGTAATTGCAAGAGATGAGGAGGAGGAGACGCTTGATTGTGCAATTTGCTTATTAGAATTCGAGCATGGAGATAAAGGAAGGAAGTTGGAAAGTTGCAGTCATATGTTCCACGACGAGTGCTTGGAAAAATGGCTGATACATGCAAGGGACAAGCAACTTGCCCGCTTTGCCGGAGTGTTGTTATAATGCCACAAGAAATGGTTGTACCGGAGGAGCACCAGAAAATTATGGAAGATGACAGAAATAATATCTTTGAGGAACAACTTGCTCTTCTATTGCTTTCTGGCTTGACTAGTAGCAGATGCATAGTCAGGATTTAAAGTCATGATGATAATTCTCTTTGATTGTTAGAAATCAGTGTGTTTGTGGTGAAGAATCTGGATATACTTCAAGCCGTATACCTTGTTAGAATCACTTTCCAACAAGAATTATTTGTCCCTTACAAATATTCTCTCGGGATAGAATGAAGTTAAGTTAAGAAATAATGAATCAGATCTCCAAACACACAAGTATCAGTGCTGCAGTTACCAAACTTATGCAGTTTTTCTTAAGGAAGAATGTTGGTACTTGAGATATATATATCAGGATATATTATGCCAAGGAGTGTTCCCCCATTTATAGAGGATACCTAATTCTCAAAACAACTGGAAAAGCACCAGAAAACAATAACCAAAGAGGTGCAACGAATCAGCCTAAGTGATACTCGAAGCGACGCAACGTTACGCAAAGCAACATGTATCAGAACTTTAAGCCAATAACCGTTTTCCCTTTTGCTTATTCCTGCTATTTTCTCTTGAAAATTCCAACAATCCCCCACCATTCTCAAGTGAAAATAACAACCCAACAATTCCTTTAGAAAATAAGAGACAAGTGACTCCATGCATAAATGAAGTATCTAGCGATTGAACTTCAAATTAGCGGAATACAATTTCTATTAAACTAAATAGTCAGGTAAGACAAGTCTTTTGAACTGACCACCATATTGTAAAATAGGATGTAACTCACACATGAATTCTATTACATTATTCCTTTGTAACCAACACCATAAGGCCTTGTGTTCTAATTCTCTTGCGAATGCATAGAAGCCAAACCCGAGCTTCTTGAAGCGGCCCACTTCGCATCCACATAGGTAGACCCTTATTAATGTGCTCCTGAAAGAACACTCACCAATAGGTTTATTAAGAATTTATAAACTCAACTCCTTTTAACAAATTGCAGGACAAAATACTTACTTTAGGACGGTAATACCAAGTGCTATCAACTAATAAAGAATGTTGTCACTCATTGAACCCGAGACTGGATGTTGTGTCAAGCGTCAAGTTGAGGCTTCACCCTTAATGGTCTTTATTTATGGGTTCTAACCCCATCCCCCTTGATGTTCTCGACACCAAGTCCCTTGCTAATCCCTTAGTCAATGGGTCGGCAAGATTATTAAGTGAGCGTATATAGTCAACATTGATCATCCCATCTTTAATTAATTAATTTATATAACTATGTCTAAGGACAATATGCCTAGACTTTCCGTTATATATATGACTGTATACTCGAGCAAAGGTGGCCTCACTATCACAATGGTAGAAACCGGTGGCATGGGCTTAGGCCATAATAAAATAGCAAAAAGCAAATTTCTCAACCATTCCCCTTTCTTAGAAGCATAAGACAAGGCTACAAATTCTGCAGTAAGACACGTTTGCTTCTTAGATCCCCAAGATATTGCACCCCCTAACAAAGAGGTATACCCATCCACTTGTTGAGGAATAATCCTCTTGATCGGTAATCCAACTTGCATCTGAATACCCTTCTAGTATAGCGGGATCACCACTATAATAGATGCCATAATCTAGAGTTTTTTTGAGAGACTTTAGTATTCTTCTTATAGCATGCCAATGATACTCACTCAGATTGCAAGTATATCTACTCAACTTACCCACTGCATATGCAATATCGAGTCTCGTACTAGTCATAGCGTACATAAAGCACCCGATCAACTTAGCATACTTGTCACTCCCCAAGAACGGGATGAGACGTGGCCGGTACCCGGTACCTATCACCTGGACCGAGCGAACCTAAATGACATAATCAATTACCCATATTGTGCCCACATGCCATAATTTATTTAATTAATATCATGATTAAATGAGCAAGTGAAATAGATATCGTATGAATAAACGGGCGGCTAACCATAAACCAAGATATGAAATAAAACGTCATTCGTAAGATCACATAAGTACCCATAACCAAAAAATAATACAAGTCATCTATGGAGACTTTATGACGCTACGAATGAGATAATAAAGCTACGAGGCTAGCTCGCACTATACCAAAATATACAATTGAAATAGAGTAGTCCCACGAGTACAAATGTGGGCTCACCAAAAGAAGGAAGATGCAGAAAACTCTAGCTCGTATGCTGACCGCCCTGCACTCAACAATCTGCCAAACCTGACATCAATTAAACAAATGATGCATGAGTATTGGAATACTCAGATATGCATCATAATCAACCACTCATGGTGGGGCAAGATATGCGCAATAAAAATATTAAATACATAAGAGAGATAAATCAATTTAAACAATTAAACTTATCAAAGATATCAAATGTAAGCGTAAATCTTTCAAGGTATAATTAGAACCATTAACTTTTACCAAGTAACTGAATGGTATATAGTCTTTCCACCTATGTTTCAAAATCTCGTTGGTAGTACACAGCCCTTATGTCTGTGTTTCATGTGTATAATAATAGAGTACATAGCCCTTCCGTCTATGTTTTCAAGTATGCGACAATAGATTACATATGCCTTATGTCTACGTTTCAATGACCCAATCAAAGGATACATAGCCCTTCCGTCTATGTTTTAAGTATATAATAATAAATTAATTTATTATCACTCATGACTTAGTAACCAAACTTTCGATCTTTAATTCAAGTGTTTCTATTCCTTACTTCAATAAAAATCGAGAAAGAGAATTCAATCCCATCATCCTAAAGTGAGCCATGAATTCATGTCGCTAATAAAATAAAAAAAATATTCCAATATCGCAATGCACTAAAGACAAGTTATTCGGTCCATAAAAAACAAAAATACCAAACTTGTTAGTATTTTCAACTCTTAGAAATGTTATGCCAAGCTTTTCATTACTTAAGTAGCGGAGCAAGTCATGTAAGCTTGTCCCACACGTACATGTGAGCCTTATGCATTTTATTCTATCAAGACATAAAGTCTTCTAAAAAACACACACAAGACAGCTTAAAGCTCGACATACCTCAAGTTAGCCTCTAAACTTCCAACATAAGCTCTACGTACTCAACGACGTCCCAAACGTGTTCAATCTATCACCATGCAACCATTTGACATCAATTCATACTCACAAGAATCCAACATAATCCATTTAGTGGTCAAAGCTAGCTAGAAGCCACCCAAAATTTCATTCCTTTACTTATAGCCTTCTTAGGTGATTTTCACCTTTACTTATAGCCTTCTTAATTTGTATTCAAAATATGTTTGGCCAATTTGATTATGTAATGACTAAGATAATTATTATAAAATATTTACTTCATATGATGATTAGAGAATTATTACATGTTGCCAACCACAATATTGACTTGTATATATTGTTGAGTTCCATCTCTCCTTTTCAATTTAATTCTCATACTCCGTCCATGTAACCCCGAAAAATACATATAAGTGTTAACATGATCAAAAATTATTTTCTTAATTGTCGTTGGTGCAAAATAGTATTTTCTATATTTGTTAGCACGTTTAAAGTATTAAACTAAATTCAAATTAGTATTTTTTTTTCGAAGCGCTACATTCTCCCTCATTTAGGATTATTCGTCCTCGAATGACATGTGTAGCTTAATGCTCTTCGCATAAGTCGTCCTGGATTTTTATATAATCAATTCCTTAACTCTCATTTCACTTTTGATATTTTAAAACCTCAAGATTTGACTAACTCTTTAAATTTCCAAAAAATTTTGGCACAGTTTCCTTTGTGTTTAGGCCTTTCCAAAAACAAATTCAACCTGTCAGAGGGCCACATAAATACAATACTAATACCCCACACGATACCACATATCATAAATGTATCATACATGCCTCCACGGGCCTCATATGCCTTAAATACCACTAAGTATTCACTTTCGGCATTTACACGATAAAATCTACTACAGTGATATAAATCTAGCCACCATAGACAATGAGTGCATCAATTACATTACTAAAATAAATCAATCTCAACTTATAAGTAAGATAATCAAAATTACTTATTCGCTCCATGGAATAAAATATGACATTCAAACTTGAAGTTCCAATAAATAGCCATACATATAGATGTGAACAGGTGTGGATATCGAATTTTCATATCCTCCTCGGCCTCCTAACAATTGGCACTGATTCAAGAGTTGGTGTCTCAGTATTCGTGTTCGTAACCGTCACCAAATGATAGAAACATCCATTTGTGATCATCTTCTTTGCCTTAAGGTAAGAAATAAACTTACCTCGAGGCTCGACAATATTTCCCTTCTACTCACGAATCAGTTCATTTGGGAATTCAAACTTGACTACCTTGGTATGATAATCAAGAGTGGCATAGCACTTGGATAACCAATCCATTCCCATTATTACATCAAAGTCGATCATTTTCAACTCAATAAGGTCAGCTGTAGTCTCTCAGTCCTGGACCATAACCACACAACCCCTATAGACACGGGAAGAAATAATAGAATCCCCAACTGGGGTAGACACAGAAAACAACTCAAGTAGTTGTTCTGGCTCTAACCCAAAATCTAAAGCGAAGTAGGGGGTGACATATGAAAATGTGGATCTAGGATCAATAGGAGCATACACATCAAGTGTACAAACAGTAAGTATACCTGTCACGATGGTGTTACTCGCCTCTGCATCAGCCCTGAGAACTAGTCCATAAAGTTGGGCATGTCCATCTGAAGTCGAAGCACCACCATTACCTGCAACTCGCCCAACCTGGGTAGCAGTGCCCCGGGCTGGGAGAGGTATGGCCATAGAAGATGTGGACGTTGTCTGCTGCATAGATAAACTATCTCTCTCCCTTTGAAGCTTGCAACAATCCGTCTGGATATGGCCTTTTTTTCCACTTTAATGACAATTACGGCTCTCCCCACGACACGATCCCCAATATCTCTTACCACATGTCCCACAAGTAGGATTCTGCTGCAAGGACTGCCCCTGATGAATAGAGCTCTAAAATTGCCTAGAGTGTCCTCCCTAACTCTGACCATGCCTTCCAGATGGAGCGCTACCAACAAATGGTACAACAGACTGAGTCGGCCCTAGCAGCCCCCTACTGCTCCCTCCGCTAAAAGCATTATTGTAACCACCCATTATACGGGCCTTCTTGTTCTGATTCTAATCTGCCTTTTTCTACTTGTTCCATAGTTCCAACCTCTCAGCATGGTTAACAATGGAGGATAAAGAGCATGGGTGCACAGTAGCGCCTGACGCATCTGATTTGACATAAGATCCCAACCCGTCAACAAACCTTCGAACCCTAGCAACCTTATTTTGAATCATGTGGGAAACATACTTTGACAGGGGAGTGAACTCGTGACTTTACTCTATGACGATCATGGACCCCTGCTTTAACTGCTCGAACTGAGTGGCAAGGGCATACCTATCTGCGTCAAAGAAGAACTGCTCTATAAATCCCTTGGAGAACTCATCCCAAGTAGCAAGATGAGCATTCTCTCCCCTCTCTCTATCCCATCTCTTATACCAGGTGTAGGCCACACCTTTCAGCTGATAAGAAGCAAACTCGACCGCTTCCTCGTTGGTGGAATTCATCACCTTCAAGGCTTTTTTGGTCTCATCCAGGTAGTTAAGAGACCATCTTCGGGTCTAGTCCTATGGAAAACTGGTGGAAAGAGCTTTAAATACTTATCAATCTGTGAACTTGGATCATGAACATGTGTCGGGGCTTCAGTACTCATCTGTACCTGTGCTGCTACCAAATTTGTGAGTAGTTAGATGGCCTGCAAGAGGGATGGAGTGTCATTAACCACAAGATGTGGCACTGCAAGTGCAGCATGTATTGATGGGGGTACATGCTCTCCTACTCTCTCGGCCTTCGGTTCCTTGGGGAACGATCCCGATCCCTTGGAGCCACTGGCAACCCACCGAAAGCCTCGTTAGGAATGACCTCATTGGGATCAGCAGGTGCACTTTGAGTCAGGGACGCACGAGTATGAACCATATTGCACGTAAGTCACAATAATATGTGTGTTAGAATAAACCTTAAAGTTAAGCTCTACTTGCACGATCTAGAGTGGAAAAGAAATGTGAAACTTTCTATAATGTCCATAGCCTCTAAGATATACGAGTGGTCAACAACACACGCATAAGTTAGACTCTACAAGACACAGCTCCATAGACTCCCTAGGACACATTAAACCTAGAGCTCTAATACCAAGTTGTCAGGCCCCAAGAACGGGATGAGACGTGGCCGGCACCCGGTATGGAGCTTGGTCGTGACCCAAATAGTATAGGAAATAGTGTAGGAATGTACCTTTAAATACTAGGTATATTCCTTGGAATTTACCTTGAAATAGCGTAAGTATATTCCGAAATATATATAAAATTTTCCCTTTCTGGCAATTTCGTGTCTTTACTTCTCCAACATCTTTTCATAGTTTCTATTCTTGTAATATTTCTAATGCCTTAGCGTAGAATCAAATGTAGTTATAGGGCGTTCATTTTTAGAGGTTCGAACGGAGCCTGACTTTGATACAACATTATTTGCTCAAGGCTTTGAAAACGCATTGTGACCGGAAGTTTTTTCAAGATGCTTTAGTGATTTTAGGCGATGCTTTTGTCGAGGGTAACCTTTTAGCAGGTTTCGAGTTCTTATAGAGGCCTTACTTTCTGATTACGAGCTTCGGACGTCTCCGAGCCATTTTTAGGGTGGCCGTAGCCTTTTGTATTTAGGCACCGCCTAATAGGTTTGGTGCCTCTGAGATTTGGTAGCCCGAGTTATCCGAACATTTTTCGGACGAAAGTCCCCGAGTAGGGGTAAACATTGGGCTTGATAGTCTCCGAATAAGGGTAGTGGGCTCTATAGTCCCCATATAGGGGTAGCCCATGGGCTCTTAGGATCCATTATTTAAGAGTAAATAAAATGGGTAATAGCAAGGCGGAACTTTCTTTCATTTCTGTGTGTAAAGTACATGATCGAGAGCGCGTAAACGCTTGTATCATGGCTAAAGTGGACTATGTGGGCACAATTCACACGACAGTTTGGCCCTTAAAATGAATCCTAACCACTGAGCCTTAGCTTCTATCATACAAGGTTTTTTTTCCTTGCTAAACTTTTCCTTGATAAAAACCTTAATCCAAGGGTAATGGCCCCCAGTATTTGAGGTCGAGCTTGAGAGGGCTCGGATACTATTAATGCGAAATGAACGCCCATTGACTCCGATTTGAGACCGACCTTCAAATATAACTTAGCACATTTTACTGTTGCCTTGTTAAAAACCTTACCGAAAAACCCATTTTGGGACAACCAGTTAAAGGGAAAAAGAGTGCAATGCATGTTGCATGCAAGTGTTAGTACAATTCATAATATTATTAAAGAGTAATTGAGATCGTACCTTAGCAGCATTACCGCTTTAAGTGTGTCATGTTCCAGTTGTTCGGCAGTTGCACACCATTTCCTGCTTCGAGTTTGTATGAGCCCTTACCGGTAATTCCGACGACTCGATACGATCCTTCCCAATTAGGTCCCATCTTCCCCTCATTCGGGTTCCGGGTGTATAATGTTACTTTCCTCAACACCAAGTCCCCGATCTTGAAATGTCGGAGGTTGGCTATTCGGTTGTAGTATCTTTCTATCCGTTGTTTCTAGGCGGCCAACTAGACTAAATCTGCCTCACGTCTTTCATCCAATAGTTCTAGGCTCATGACCATGGCCTTGCCATTTGACTCTTTGGCCGCATATTAGAATCTGAGGCTCGACTCTCCCACCTCGACTGGTATCAAGGCTTTGGCTTTGTAGACAAACAAAAACAGAGTGGCCCTGGTACTAGACTTCGAGGTTGTATGATATGCCCATATGAGTTCGGGCAAAATTTCCTTCCATTTCCCTTTGGCATCGGTCAACCTCTTTTTTAGGTTTTGAAGTATGGTCTTGTTTGTTGATTTCGCCTGTCCGTTCCCACTAGGGTGGTAAGGTGTTGATAGTATCTTCTTAATCTTGTGATCTTCGAAAAACTTATTTACCTTGCTGCCGATGAATTGTTTCCCATTATAGCACACGACTTCGGCTGGTAACCCATATCGACATATTATGTGGTCCTAGATGAAGTCAATGACTTCTTTCTCCCGGACCTTTTCGAATGCTTGAGCCTCGACCCATTTGGAAAAATAATCAGTCATGAATAGTATGAATTGAGCTTTATCGGTTGCCCATGATAGGGGACCGACGATGTGCATCCCCATTTCATAAACGGCCACGGGGACAAGACCGAGTGGAGTAGCTCTCCCAGCTGATGGATCATTGGTGCGTGTCTCTGGTAGTCGTTACATTTTCGTACGGAGTCCTTTACATCCTTCTCCATTTTGGTCCAATAATAGCCGACCCCGATTAATTTCCACACTAAAGATTTTTCCCCGGAATGGTTTCTGCAAGTGCCTTCGTGAACTTCTCTCAAGGCGTACTCGGTATCTCTCGGCCCCAAGCATCTGGCTAACGAGCTGTCGAACGTTCTCCTGAACAATATCCCTTCTACCAAGCTTAATCTGGCAAACTTGGTACGCATGGCTCTCGATTCTTTGGGATCCGAGGGCAATTTCCCAGTTTTCAAGTAGTCTATGTACTTGTTCTTCCAATCCCAAGTTAAACTCGTTGAGTTTACTTTGGCATGGCCTTCTTCTATCACCGACTGCATGAGCTGTATGACTATTCCCGAACTGAATTCATCGTCATCAACCGATGACTCCAAGTTAGCCAGAGCACCAGCCTCATTGTTTTGATCATGGGTCATGTGCTGTAGGGTCCATTCCTTGAGTTGATGCAGCGTTACCTGTAGCTTGTCTAAATACCTTCGCATTCATTCCTCTTTCACTTCGAACGTCCCATTGACTTGATTTACCATGAGGAGGGAATCATACTTAGCTTTAACCACCTTGGCCCCAAGACTTTTAGCTAATTCGAGACCTGCAATCATGGCTTCATACTCAGCCTCATTTTTAGTCAATTTTACAGTTTTAATAAACTGCCTAACTACATTCCTCGTAGGAGGTTTCAGCACGATGCCAATCCCGAACCCCTTTACGTTCGAGGAACCGTCCGTAAAAAGGGTCAAAATTCCCGAGATAGTCCCTGAGGCTAAACATAATTCTCTTTCGACTTCGAGTACTAAGGCCAGCGTAAATTCGGCCATGAAGTCGGCCAAAATATGAGATTTTATGGCGGTTCGAGGTTGATACTCGATATCGTACTCGCAGATTTTGACTCCCCATTTGGCCAACTGCCCCGAGAGCTCGGGCTTATGCATGATGTTCCTCAGTGGGTAAGAGGTTACGACACATATGGGGTGACATTGAAAGTACGGTTTTAACTTTCTGGAGGCGCTTAGCAAAGCGAATGCCAATTTTTCCAGGTGAGGATACTTTGTTTTGGCCTCGCCTAGAGTTCTACTAACATAGTAAATAGGGAATTGCGTAACTTCCTCTTCCCGGACTAAGACTCCACTTACCGCCACCTCGAAAACCACCAAGTAAAGGTACAACTGTTCATCCGCATTCAGAGTGTGGAACAGGGGGACTCGAGAGGTACTGTTTGAGTTCTTCCAGAGCTTGTTGGCATTTCGGGGTCCAGGAAAAGTTATTATTCTTCTTCAACAGTGAGAAAGACCGATGGATTGTGTTCGAGGACCTCGATATGAACCGACCCAGGGCGACTATACACTCAGTCAACCTCTAAACTGCCTTGATGTTGTCCACCACGGTGATGTCTTCTATGGCTTTGATTTTGTCAATATTGATCTCGATCCCTCAATTGGATCCCATGAACCTGAAGAATTTTACAGATCCGACCCCGAATGTGCACGTTTCCGGGTGCAACTTCATATTGTATCTCTTCAATATGTCGAAGGTTTCTTGCAAATATTTCAAATGGTCCTCTGCTCGCAGGGACTTGACTAATATGTCGTCAATATAAACTTTCATTAATTTTCCTATTTGTTATTCGAACATCCGGTTTACTAGGCACTGATAAGTGGAACCGACATTCTTTAATTTGAATGGCATTACGTTATAACAATAGGTTCCGAATTAAGTGATAAAGGAAGTCTTTTCATGTTCGCCCAGGCCCATCCGAATTTGGTTGTACCCGGAATAGGCATCGAAAAAATAGAGTATCTCGTGCTCGGCCGCCGCGTCGATCATCCGATCGATGTTAGGCAAAGGAAAAGAATTTTTAGGGTATGCCTTGTCAGATCTTTATAATCCACACATATTCTTAGCTTATTTCCTTTCTTAGGTACTACCACTATGTTGGCTAACCAATTCGGGTACTTAACTTTCCGAATGGATCCTATTTTAAGGAGTTTAGATACCTCGTCCTTGATGAATGTGTGCTTGACCTCGGACTGCGGTCTCCTTTTTTGCTTAACCGGATGGAACTTTGGGTCCCAACTCAGCTTATGAGTGGCTACCTCCGGCGGGATCCCTGTCATGTCAAGATGGGACCAAGCGAAACAATCAATCTATGTTAGCTATAAGAAATTCAATGAGTTTTTTTCTGAGCTCGGGAGTTAACCGTGTGCCCAAGTATACCTTTCGATCGGGTAAGTGTTCGATCAATATGACTTGCTCCAGCTCATCGACCGTCGATTTTATGGCATCAAAATCATCGGGAGAAATAAATGACCTAGGAACTCCATAATCATCCTCATCGCCTACTCTTCGCTCTTATGGATAGTTGTTAATTGGCTTACCTGATAGGTTGGATTAGGTGCCATCACGACTAGGTGGATTTTGGGTCATGACAAGGTGGTATCAGTGCCCTAGGTTCATAGGTTCTACGAGTCATGAGCAAGTGTCTAGTAGAGTCTTGCGGATCGGTATAATAATGCCCATACCTATCTTTGAGAGGCTACAAGGCATTAAGGATAAACTTCCAATCTTTCTTTCCTTATCGTGCGACATTGATTCAGCTTGAAATATAACTCTTTGAATTCCCTCCACACATTCGCATGCGCATGTGAGCGCTCGGTATCAGCTGTGCATCATCGGCTTGTGATTCCATGGATGAGGTGCGAGATGTGATTTCGATGTGCTGATGATAGGCCAGTCTGGAGGACTTGAGGCTGGGTTTTGACTGCAGCTTGAGCACGGGGATTTCAGTTGTGTGGGCACGTGCTTTTGGACTTATATGCCCTATAGCGTCCCTATGGGTGGAATTTGTGACTCGATGAGTGGCTGGATGGCTATATGATGTGTATCATGTGACCGCGGGATGTGTTCAGATGGGTTAAATATGATGAGAATAGTTTGCTTGAGATGCAAAAAGGACTATTAGGTGCTAGATTGCTATCTTGATTTGACGTATAGTCTCGAGTTATAAGTGCGTTGAAAGATTTTTCATGCTATTTAATTGTTGAACGAAGTAGATTTTCACGTCTTGTTGTGAGTTCAGGCTCAGGAAGATTAAGTGATGGCATAGTAATTGTGGTTGCGAAAGGGTATAGCAAGATGTCAATTTGAGGTTAGGCAGGTGGGTTATCTCTTGCGGAGTAATATACGGAGGTGTGATCCTTATAATGTTGTATAGAGAGTTTCCTTTCTACCAACGGAATATATATGTTGAGATTTGAATCTGAATTTGGTTGAGAAAGTCGAATTGATCGTCATGTGGATGTATGCGGGCTTAGTAGATGATTTGAGGTACTATATGGTTTGTGTTATGTGAGCTTATAAAGGATTTAGTTGAATCTCCCTTTGGTATTATGGTAGTAATAGAGTATGGGTATGATGAGTTATCATATGTTTTGTTCTATGGTTTGAGCTAAGTGGGGGAGTCTGCTACGGACGATTTGATTGTGTGGTTACGTGTTGCATTGGTTTTGGTCTGAGGCATATTTGTGAATCGGTTATGACTTGTAGAGGTTGAGATCGAGTATGACTCGAATAAAGAAATTTCTGGATACAGGTTATGTTACACTTTATGGGTATATAAGAATCATGGGATGATTGAGTTATTATTCGTGAAAGATGTAGTGCGCGTGGAGGAGGAAATTTCTCGATTGCTTAAAGGTGTGGGTTAGTTCTTTAGATGTTGTTGTGCTAATGGGGCACAAGTCGTTCGGCCCGTTTGGGTGGTGCAATGTAGATTTGAGCAGAATGGATGACTCTCAAGAAGGTTCTAATGGATTCAAGATTTATATTTAGCAATTTAGAATTTTGCAGATTTGTATATGGCTAGAATATGAGATTTAAGTTGGATGGTGTCAAGACTCGCGGTATTTCTATGTCATTATTGATTTTACATTTTGGTATTAGAAAGGTGGAGAAAACGGCTTCAGATTTACAAAAGGTCTCTTCAGAGTGGGTATCTCGGGTACGGTAAATTTAGGGGTACTTAAGAAGTAATACAACGGCTTATGGGCCTTAGGGCAATGTGGTTTTATGCTAGGATCTCTTGTGGTGAGATTTGGGTAAGGATCATGTATTCTAACAAGGAGAAGTGTTAGCTTGAGGCCAATTCGGAAGGAACTCGGAGAAATGGTACAGTTTGGTAGTAGGTTGGATCAGTACGGTAATAGATATGATCAGTTCTTTGGATACTTATGATGTGGCGAGGCTCTACAGGTGTTTTGGTGTCAATACTCTTGGGTTTGGCAACTTGCGTGGCTTGGTTGAGTTAGAGAGATTCAGTTCTGATGGTTTGGTTATGGGAAAATGGGTTTCGAAGAGTTTTCGATGGTTTCTGTAATGGCTTGGGATGGATATTTCCTACTAGCGTGAAGAACATGTTCCGTATTGTGATTTTCTCCTAGATGAGATCAAGTGAAAGGTTTCTGACTGATCGAGTATGTATTCTGCTTGTGACTTAGAGTTGATTATGAGATTCTCGTACGTTTCATATGATGGCATGTTGAGTAGGATTGAGATTTGCATATGCAAGGTCACAATTCATATTTGGAGGGAAGGTCATGAATTTTGGACAGCATGGACAACTTCAGATATATAGATGAATGTTATAACTGCTTGGTATTTCCTCAAAAGGGTACACATTTTAGAAGGCGCACTGAGTGTTGATGTACGGATGCTTCATTGGTATTGCGGTACTCGCCTGATTGATCGACTGCTGATATTCAGATTTTGCTATATGGCACGGAAGAATTATGGAAGTATTCCTCGTGGGATGATCGTGTATGGGAGATGTGTTAGACATTCGAGTGATGGAGTTGGGAACACATATGGTGATTCATGTGTTCTATGAATTTGGAGACTGGGAGTTCTCAGAAGCAGATTGTTTCGTGGTTGTGGACTGTGAAGTTGTGGCCAAAGCTAGCCAGATGATAGTATGTGTTATGATTCAGTCATTATAGACTTTCAGAGGGTTATTTATCTATTTGTGGGTGACCAGAGTTGATTTGGGGTCCATTAGTAGGCCCAATAAGGATGTGTATTCTACACCAGGTCGAATTGGTTAACTCTGTACTGCTATTGTTGAGGGATGTGCCATTCGGTCAGAGTTGAGCATATTCGTGTTCTGATATGTTCTATGAGTTACCCTTCTATACCACGAGGGGTTTTGATTTGTTGGTTATAAGCATACATGGTGCGGTTCTGTTTGGGTCTTGTAGTTGTCTTTGAGTAAGATGGTTATTAAGGTGTCGAATGGTTGATTGCGCCTTGGTTATGTTCTCTCCTGACTGTGGTATATTGTGCTATTTGCTTCTCCGTGGTTATGATCATACACTTCAGGTATTTGATGTCGAATTGTGTGTAGTTATTGATTTTGAGCATGGTGGCTCGAGGTATTTCATATGGATCAGTATTTGGATGGGTCCCATATTGCAGTCGGGTTATATCGGGATATGATCCTTTGTGATAGATTCGTGTGTTTTGGTTCTATTGTGTGTGATGGGTTCTTAGCATTGCATTGTGGTGGTACTTGTTGAGCTTGCGGGACAGTTCTCTCGTTTGAGTCATTTTCCATTTTTGGGTACATTTGAATTGTTGCTTATTGGTGCACAGATTGCACGGTTTGTGGCTCTAGGTAGTATTGATGTGGCATGTCAGTAGAGTAGCTTGTATTTGATAAGACGAGGTCGTTGGACCTAGAATGGGTGCTATCGGATCTTATTGCGGTATATTTGGAAGGATAATGTTGCTGATCGGCTTAGAAATTGGCTATAGTTCTTGTCGAAGGAGAGGGAGCTCCATGGCTTGTTGATCTGATAAGTGGTTATGAGTTTATGCGTGTTTCTTCCATCATTGGTAGTGTACAAAGGTTTTAGAACAAGGTTTTGTTTGATACGAGGTTTATTACCGGTGCGTGGTTTGCTTCGAGCAATTATTGTGGTCTGAATTATTACTATAAGTATTTGAGTTATGTGGTATATCATGTGATTACATCTTGGGTTATGGTTATGGCTTAATACAACTTGTTCATACTTATACAATGTGTAGATGCGAGATTCAGATCTTATGGAAATTCCGGATGTTAGGAATTGGATTCTGTGGTTTATGGGCTAAGGTTGAAGTAATGATCTTAAGTTATATTGAGTTGTCAGGCCTATATGGAATAAGGTGAAGTGGGATCACCCTCGGGTATATGCGTGGTAAGGTTACATGGCGATTTGATGGCTTTGGAATGAATATTGGCATGTTAGAGGATGAACGTATGTTTAAGTGGGGGAGGATGTAATGACCCGATCGGTCGTTTCGAGCATTTGCACTTCTCTCGGTAGTTTAAGGGCATGAGTAGCTCTGTATGATGTATTATGGCTTATGTGAATCGTCGGTTTTTGTTTTCAAGTTATTCGGAATCGATTGGGAAGAATAAATTTCACGATTTAAGCTTTATGTTGGAAGAGTTGACCAAGTTTGACTTTTGTGAATTTGACCCCAAAACGAAGTTTTGAGGGCTCCGTTAGGTCCGGATGGTGATTTTGTACTTGGGCGTATGCCCGGATTTGCATTTGGATATTTCTAGAAGGATACAACGCTAATTAGTGAAAGTTGGAAATTTGAAGGTTTGGAAAGTTCTTAAGTTTGACTGGGTGTTGACTTTGTGGATATCAAATTTGGATTGTGGTTTCGTGAATTGTAATAGCTTCATTATGTTATTAGGGACTTGTGTGCAAAATTTGAGTTCATTCCGAGTTGATTTAATATGTTTCGGTGCGAGTTTTGGAAGTTGAAAGATTTAAAGTTCATTAAGTCTGAATTGAGTTGCGATTCATCGTTTCAATGTTGTTATATGTGATTTGAGGCCTCGAGTAGGTCCGTGTGATGTTATGGAACTTGTTGGTATATTCGGACGGGTTCCCGAGAGGCTCGGGTAAGTTTCTGACGAGGTTTAGATAAGTTTTGGACTAAGTTGAATTTTGGCTGGGCTGCTAGTTCTGGTGTTCCGTACCTGCGGCTGGTATTATGCAGGTGCTATGGTCACAGAAGAGAGCCCATGAGCGCAGAAGCTAAGAGCACTTCTGGGTAGGAGTCTGCATATGCAGATCTTGCGTCGCATCTGCGAAGGCGCAGATGCAGACACTTCGTCGCATGAGCGAAATTGGACGGTTGGCGAGGGATCGCAGATGCGGGGATGTTTGCACCGAAGCGCGATGGAAGAAGCGGGAAACGATCATAGAATCGATGGCAGTTGAGTTTGGTCCTGTTCGCAGAAGCGGACGCTGGGCCGCATGTGCGTGTCCACAGAAGCGGAAATTGGTTCGCAAATGCGAAATTTCTGGGAAGATTCTATATATTTTTGTGGTTTTGGTTTTTTTATCATATTTTGAGATTGGGGGCTCGGATTGAGGCGATTCTTGAAGCAAGTTTCACCATCTGACTTGGGGTAAGCATTCTTGACTCACTCATGATTTTATTTCGTGAATCTATCTTCGGTTTTGGTAATTGGATTATGAATTATAAAGAGAAATGAGGGAGGGGGGGGGGTAGCCTAAAGTTTCATAGAGTGAGTTTTTGAGTTTTGAACATCGATTCAGAGTCGGATTTGAGTGAAACTAGTATGGTTAGACTCGTAATTGAATGGATTATCGGATTTTTAAAGTTTCCTTGAGTTCCGATATGCGGGCCCGGATTGGACTTTTGGGTTGATTTTGGGCTTTGATTAAAGATTCGACCTTTGTCGATTGAGTTCGTTTTCTTTGGCTTTATTTGATGTATTTGAGTTGATTTTGGCTAGTTTCGAGCCGTTCGGAGGTTGGTATGCGTGGGATGGAATTTTTGGAGCATCGCTTGGTTTGCTCGGTATTTGATTTGGCTTGTTCGAGGTAAGTAATACTTAACTTGGTACTGAGGGTATGAACCCCTGAATATACGTGATATGTGTTTGGTGTTGAGGTGGCGCACATGCTAGGTGACGGGCGTGTGGGCATGCACCGTGTGAATTGTGACTCGGTTATTTCTGTGGTACTGTGTAGTTACCTAATCTTATTTGTATCTATGAAATCTCTACGTGCTAGAGTAATTGAGCTGTAATTTATGTTAGAAACCATGTCTAGGCTATATGCTTATCCTGTTGGGACCCACTCAAGTCATTTCTACTGTTGAGTTATTTGCTTACATTGCAATTACATACTCAGTCATACGAATTCATTTGCATATCATATCTCAGTCTCTATTACCATTTATTAATACATCACATCATCATTTTGGGATGATTTTCATGACATTGTGAGCCCGAGAGACTGGAGAGATTGATGGCTGAGTGAGGCCGAAGGCCTGATGGTGAGGATATTGATGGGACTAGTCTGCACGCCGCAACAAGTATTATTGATTTATGATGGGATTGGGCTGCACACCGTAACATGTTTTATTGATTTATGCCATGATTGGCTTGTTATAACGCTTGGGCTGAAGGAGCCCCTCCGGAGTCTGGACACCCCCCCTAGTGAGTGCAAGTACCTACTGAGTGCGAGTGCCGAGTGATTGGGAGGACTGAGTGACTGTGAGGACTGAGTGAATTGATACTTTGAGAGTATGCATATGGTTTTATCACTGAGTTGCATTGCATTCGACATGCACACTTGACGTACAAGCATAGAGATGCATTTTCCTCATGCTGTACGACATTGCGTCATTCATGACTTTACATACACATTGACATGTAGGCATAGAGATGTACTTTCCTCATGACATTTGAAAATGAAACATTTACCTGTTAAAAGGTTTGGAAAAAATCACAATTTTACAAACGTACTTATAGTTTGGTGATTTCGGTAAAACAATTTGGGTTTTTCACTAACATACTTGAAAAGCATGCCTATTTTCCGGAAGTGTGAACGAGCTGAGCACTTAAGGGTGGCAAGTGGGCTGGTCCGGGACCGACCCGGGAACGTGGGCCAAACAGGCCAGGACCGGTATTCGTGGGCCTGGTCTGAGCTTCTGGGCCGGATCTACAGATGGGACTGCTAGGATCGGGATCGTTTGGGACCGAGACCGGACCGGTCCCTGGCGGGCCAAACGGTCAAATTTCAAAAAAAAGTTTTGTCCGTTGGAATATTTAAAATCTGGCCGTTGGCTGTCACAAAATTGCCGTTGACTATTTACAAAATAGTCGTTGGCTATTTACAAAATAGCCATTTAACCCTCCAAACTTTGTTTTAACCCCAAACTTTTTATAATTATACTTTTTCCCTATTTTCAACTATAAATACCCCATCATTCTTTTATTTTTCTTACAAAATCATCAATATATCACAATATCTCTCTAATGTTCTTCTATAATTGCTACTATTGCTTACTTTATTGTTACAATTTGTGAAAAAATTATGAAGTTGGTGAATTGAAGTATTCAAGTCTTCAACGATAATCAATTTTCAACAAGTTGTTCGTCAATTCAGTAAACTCGTTCCAACACTTAAGTTTTAATATTATAGTTGTGTTTGTTTTATTTATTTTCTATTACTTGATTAATTAAGATGGCTTCCTTAAAATACTTTTTGGTAAAAATAAGGAAAAATCCAAGAGTGGTGAATCTAGTGGTCAATCTGTTCCTCCTCCACTACCCCCGGCTCCCCGAACCAAACCCCATATCTGTCCTACACCTGGTATTCTTGATAGCGATAATAATTTATTACAATTTACTGAGAGTCCATTTTGCCATAATATTGGAGATGGTGAACAATTAGACCATGAATTCATGAATGCTCTTTATTCTAATCCAACTATTGATGAAAATGATGATGAGGAAATAGATTTTGATGAAACTCAACCGGATGATGATACACCCACTAGTCCTACTCCTAATGTTAACCCAACTAGTGATAACCCTGCTAATCCAAATGATGCCCCATCTGATACTCCTGTTACTGCCCCGACTCTTTCTAACAACCTACCAAACGGACAAAAACATCTCCTGTATGGCCATTGTTTACTCAACTAGTTCCAGAAAATTAGGGTAAGTGTAAAACTTGTGGCACGGAGTTAGCTTTTAAATTTTTTGGATCGCGGGATGGGGTGGGGTGGGTGGAAGGGGGGTGGGGGTGGGGGACTTTGGCTAGACACATATTGAAATACCCTCAAGATAGAGTCAAATATCTTCGTCTGAAAGCTTTGGCCGAGGGAAAAAGCGTACCTACTCCTAATCAGGCTGACCCTAATACCGGTTCAAATCAATTTCAACCGAGAATTAATATTGTTACCAGTGGTATTTTATATTATGATCCAAAAAAAGATCGGGAAGAATTGACAAAAATGGTAACTGTTATGTGCTTACCCTATAGTTTTCCTTCTGACCTAACTTTGTGCATTATATTAGAAAGTTTTTTAATCCTACTTATAAAGGTTTTCCTCGCACAACCGTCGATATTTATAAATATAAAGATGAATATGAACAATATTTGCGCTATTTATTTACTCATATAAATTGTCGTATTGCTATTACAACTGATATTGGTAGAAGTGTTAACGATTGTGATTACCTTACTGTTAGCAGTCATTGGATTGATGAGGATTGGATAATGCAAAAACGCATTATTGCTTATAGAATAATTAATTCATGTCACACATGGCAGTTTATTGCTAGCACAATTACAGATATTTATAGATATTTTTGCATTAGTGATAAAATAATGTCAGTTTCAATGGATAATGCTACTAGTAATACAAATGCTATAGCCTTGCTTACCACCACGCTAAATCCTGCATTTAGTAACATATTTCATGTTAGATGTATTTGTCATATTTACCATTTAATTATGGGTGATGATATGAGAATTTTAATTATTGAATTTGAAAAGGTCAAAATGGCTCTTAACTGGTTTTTTTATTCAAACCGTAGAAGTAGACTTAGAGAATATTTTAAATGATGCGATGAATTTGGCCTAAGAGAAAGAAAGGTTCCTAAACCTTGTCCAACTAGATGGAATTATATGTATGAACGTTTGGTTGTTGCATATGAATATAGAAACCCCATAAACTCAACGTTTAATGCACATGTAAGTGATGATGATGAGCACCTTACGAATGGGGATTGGGCAAATGTTAAAATGCTTGTAGATTTTTTAGAAAAATTTCATATTGCTACAAATGAATTTTTTGGGCAATATTATCCTACTATTTCTAACTGTTTAATTTATATTGCAGAACTTGCAAATTTATTTGCTTATTTTTCAGAGGGTGGGGAAATTTATAAACCTGCTATTGATTCTATCAGAAAAAAGTTTAAAAAATATTTTTTCCCTATTTCCCCTATTTATGGTGTTGCTGCTTTGTTAAATCCTTGTATGAAATTAGGATATCCTCAATTTTGGTATAAAACTGTTTATAATGGTTTAGCACTTGAAGATGAGGAGTTGTCTCAACTTTCGGAAGCAATAGACTCAATTAGAATAAATGCTCAAACCATTTATAATGCTTATCAAGTTGCATTAAATCATGCTAGACCAAATGATTTAACTCCTTCTTCTTCTGATTCTCAATCATCTTAAAGAACTGCGGGAATAAGAGCACTTAGTTCTTGTGCGAGGTTTAGGGGTTCTTAAGGTACTAGTAGTAGTGATTTTTCAAAACCAAATGAGTTTGAAATTTATTTGTCGCAGGGAATTGAGGAAGTGAATCCCGACGGCTCCTTTAATCTTTTGGAATGGTGGAAGGACAAAAAAAAATACTTTTCGGTTATTTCAAGGATGGCCCGAGATATTTTAACTATTCAAGCTTCAACAATGGCATCAGAGAGCGCTTTCAATCAAGCAAGACTTCAACTCGGTGATTATAGAGCGTTTATGAGGAAGAGCTTAGAAAAATCAGTACTTTTCAGAGATTGGATCCGTTCGGAAAGAAGAAATTTTGGACTTGCTGAATCACAACCAGAGGAAGACGAAGCTTACGAAGAAATGTTAGCTGAACTTACGGAGGATGCTGCTTCGCCCGGAAGCGGCGATGACCAAGCTACTTTTCCGCCACCACCAACGGAAATTCCTCCGGACCTTTATGGATTTATGAAGTTTGTAAGAGATACCATGTAACTTGTATGAACAAAAATTAGTATGTATTATGTAACTTGTATTTTGGCACATCTTGATTAGTTTCTTTTTCTTTCCAATGGTGGTATTAGCACCTTGTTGTGCTTATTCCATGGGGGGAGGAAGACTAAGAAAGATATTGCCATATTTTTTTAATGCTATAATAAAATTACAAGGCATTGCTTTGAATATCTCTTTACAATATTTTTGTCTTTAGACTTTAAATTTAAATTAAAAAAATTAGGTCACAATTCTATAATAAAATTTATAAGGCACTACCTTAGATATTGTTTTTAGCATCTTTTTGTCTCTAATTTCTATTTAATTTTTTTTAAAAAAAATCCATTGGACCCACTTAGCCCACTTAGCCCGCGAGCCGGGACCGTTTAGCCCTGGACCATGAGTTCGTGGGCTCGGTCCCGTGCCGGTTCCTACAAAAAGACCATTTGGCCCGGGACCGTTTGGCCCATTTAATTTGGGACCGGCCCGGGACCGTTTGGACCGGCCCAATCGGCCCGTTTAGGGCCCGGATCGGTCCACATGCCAGCCTTATGAGCACTATATCCTCGAGTTACTTCTTTTATCACTTTTATTTTGTGTTATGAACTGTTGTTGGCTATTGTTGTTGGACTCCGACCTTTGTTCCAGCTCGTCACTACTTTTAACCTAAGGTTAGGTTTGTTACTTATTGAGTACATGTGGTCAGTTGTACTCATACTACACTTCTGCACCTTGCGTGCAGATGTTGAATGCTGATGTTGCTGTGCACGATGGGAGTTGGATTTGAAGATGTACCTG
The DNA here is from genome assembly GCF_000390325.3 of Nicotiana tomentosiformis. Classification (NCBI taxonomy): domain Eukaryota; kingdom Viridiplantae; phylum Streptophyta; class Magnoliopsida; order Solanales; family Solanaceae; genus Nicotiana; species Nicotiana tomentosiformis. The sequence goes on along the minus strand of NC_090817.1, from coordinate 75,882,674 downwards.
CGTTCCGGTCATAGCTGCCTCTTGATCTTGGTAGCTTTAGAATTTAAATCTGTTCCTGTAAATTTCAAACAAATAGTGTACTTTATTTCATACCGGCTTTCTAAATTCTAAATCTTAGAAGCTCATAATTTATACTACCAGTTCTTGGGAAATTCTTTTATAAAAACAGTTGTATTTTCATTTCTTTTCTTAATAAATCTCATTTAAATTGGATAGTTGTTAATTGGCTTACCTGACAGGTTGGGTTAGGTGCCATCACGACTAGGTGAATTTTGGGTCGTGACAACTGCCCTCATGTTGTGAACCCATGGCCTACCAAATAAGGTGTTATACCTCACGTTCCCTTCGATCACATAGAATTTTATATCTTGAATCATCCCGGCAGTATTCACTGGCAGGGTTATTTCTCCTTTAGAAGTTTCGCACGCCATGTTAAATCCGTTCAACACCCGGACCATCGACACTATTTGATGTTGTAATCCCAACTGCTCTATGATCCTCGATCTGATGACCCTCAGCATCCTCATCGACCCTCAGCATCCTCATCGCTGAACGAAATGGTTCCCTATGGGATGTAATATTGGGTGCGCTTTTCCCTCATGATGGACACTTTTGTGCGCTTTATCATTGGCCCCTGAGGGACATCAACCCCTCCAATGATCATGTTGATGACGTGCTGAGGCTATTCTTGTTTGGTCTATTTGTTGGAGTCCCTGTTCCTGAAGTGGTTTTTGGTTCGATCGCTCAGAAACTCTCGGAGGTGCCCGTTATTAAACAACTGGGCAACCTTTTCTCTCAATTGTCGACAGTCCTCGGTCATGTGGCCATGAGTGCCATGATAATTACACATCAGGTTAGGATCTCTCTGGATAGGATCAGACTGTAATGGTCGAGGCCACTTGGTTTCCTTGATGCGTCAAATGACTGATATGATGATGGCTGTATCAACGTTGAAGTTATACTCTGATAATCTTGGCGCTTTCCTTCCCCCGAGCGGCATGTCAAAATCATTCTTGCTCATCATACATCGGTTATTGGTCCCACAATCGCTTTTCTTCTAGTTCCTTATGGATTTACACCTGGGCCTGTTTCCCCTCTGATCTGCACTGTATGGTTGATACCAATCTCGGACCGGCCTTGATTCATGATCGATGACTCTCTTAGGCCAGTTGTCGGTTCTGATGGGATAAACGGACCCAGAAAGGGCTCCGAGGTGGTCGTCCTCGACTCTAATTTTTGACTGGTACCTATTGTGGACGTCTGCCCAAATTACCACCGGGTACTTTACCAAATTTTATTTCAGTTGTTGTGAAGCCAAGGAGCTTCGGGGGTTAAGTCCTTGAGTGACTGCCTGAACGACCCAATCATCCGCAACCGGAGGCAAGTCCATCCGTTCCATTTAAAACCTTGACACGAACTCCCTGAGCATCTCGTTGTCTCTTTGCTTAACCTTGAAAAGGCCCGATTTTCTAGTTGCAACCTTGATGGCCCCGACACGAGCCTTCACAAAAGCATCCGCGAGCATAGCGAACGAATCAATGGAATTTGGGGGCAAGTTGTGGTACCATATCATCGCTCATTTTGACAGAGTTTCCCCGAACTTCTTTAATAACACTGACTCGATTTCATCGTCTTCCAAGTCATTACCTTTGATGGCGCATGTGTAGGAGGTCATATGCTTATTCGGATTTATGGTTCCGTTATATTTTGGAATATCAGGCATACAAAACCTCTTCGGGATTGGCTTCAGTGCTGCGCTCGGAGAAAAAGAATTTTGGACAAATTTCTTGGAGTTTGGTCCTTTCAATATTGGGGGCGCTCTTGGAATTTGATCGACCCGGGAATTATATGTCTCCACCTTCTTGTCATTTGCCTCAATTTTCTTTTTACATGATTCCACCCATTTCGTCAATGCTTAGAGCATTTTCATTACTTCGGGGATGACACCGGACTTTTCTTCACCCAGTATTTCGGTGAACTGCTTATTTCTTCGGGTGTTTTCCCGGGACGGTTCAGGCTCAACTCTGTTGGGGGCGCGACTTTGATTTTGCAGTTGCGCTATCGCTGCCTGTTGAGCCTGCAACATATCAAAGATCAATCGTAGAATGACCCCATCGCCTTTTAGAGCTTCTCGAGCCGTTGGTCGGTCTCCTCCACGAACGCTGCTCTCTGGGTCGGTAGGGAGGTTGGCATCGATGGCCACCTGCGAGCTAGCATTGATTGGGTCTGCAACTGGGAGTCCGTTGGGATCAGTAGAGGGCACCTCATTTCTAGGCACCAGATTGTTGTTTTCGCCATGATGGCCAGACTCAGCCTCAACGTTCAAGTGAGTAGACTGAGAATTTGACATTTTTAAGTTGACCTGAAATTGAGACCTTGATGAACACGTGTAAAATGGAGCGTGTTATGGAGATTTGTATCAAACTACCACTATTATTCTTAGCCCCACGGTGGGTGCCAAACTGTTTACCCTTAAAACAAATAACAATTAAATTTGTATGCAATTTTAAGGATATGTGGATTGATTCAATACAAGTGATCAAAATTATTAGATAAACGAATTAAAGATAAAATAAATAACCAAACCAGTTGTGACGTCGAGTCCGTGATCAAATTTAAGCTTAATAATTGTTTTACCCTCGACCGGACCCTCGATCTAAAGCCAAATTTGTATGAAGAACTATGATGAAAATAATAACCTTTCAATAGCTAGAAAGCAGAGAAATAAGTTTGTATTGCCTTGATATGCTTGTTACAATGTGCCTATTGAGTAAAAAACTTTCCCTTTATATAATAGGAGAGTTTCATTCCTAGTACAACTCTAAAAAGGTAAAAGTCCTCCTTTCTCGTCAATTACTGATACACTACCGACATCAGGCGAGATCCGCGCCCAGATATCATGGCGGCCTTCTGTTAGTCGTGTGCAACCGTTTGTAGTGCTTTCTGAGGTCTCGAAGCTCGTTTTGGGTTCGGGGAATGTCATCTCGTCGGGCCCGATGGCGAGTACCCCACCCCGGCCTCGATTCAAAGAGTTTCTAACTTCGGTCTCGATCTCATACATTCATACTCTTACTTTGTTTGACTTACCGGAAAGTTGGTGTACGTGCTAACCCCGAGTTCACCCGTATACAAACTTATCATAGAGATCGTGGAGAGTTTTGTTTGGTGTTAATTTTAGTGTATTATTTACTGTTTTCTAGAAAGTTTGTTTTTTGTTGAAAGGAATTTTTGTTTTGTTTTTTTGATGAGTAAAAAAGAAAAAGTCCTCAACGAGTTAGGAAGTATCAACATAATTAGTTAATGAAAAAACTATGTTAAAGTTTTACCTTTTATGGAACGTACACTAAAACATTGTCTATAAGGAAGTATAAAATAAGGTATAATTATATCACATATGTGTATATAGTAGTATTAAAATAAATTGTCATTCTATATTAGAGTTTCAGACGATACCTAATCATTTTGCTTTCAGCAATCAAGTTGGTTAACTTAGCTCAACATTCATTAGTTTGAGTTTGTATAGTTTTCCCTTTAAAATTCATACTACACATCATAAGTGTATTTTAATATTATATTTACTATTTTAAAAAATGTATACTAATTAACATGGGATACACGTGAAACTACGTGGTTTAGACACTAGCATCTTCTAAATGTTCGTCCACTTTAAAAGCTGTGATTTAATATGTTCCGTATTATTTAGACACTAGCTGGATTTCACAAGGAATCATTATACGAAGAAACATCTTCTAGTAATAATTAATAATTTGAATAAAGTAACTGAAACTACAAAAGTCTCATATTATTTTTTATGTAATGATCTAATCGATTGTTTTGAGTTCTAGCATTTTGTTCTGTGAATTGAGACAGCGAGTGACTTCAAATAGTGTACTATGACTTGCGTGTATGGTCGATTTTGAGGTTTGTAAGGTTGGAATGGATTAGATAGAGTGATTCTCAAATTGGAAGCTTTAGGTTGGAGGAGTTGACCAAGATTTGACTTTTGAGTAAACGACCTCGGAATCGAGATTTGATAGTTTCAAATAGGTTCGTATGATGATTTTGTATTTGGACATATGTTCGGTGTAACGACCCGACTGGTCATTTTGTGTATTGTAGCCTCGTTCCCCTATTTATTGCCTCTTCTATGTTCATTTATGGTTATGTGACTTCCCGGGGTGACTGGTTTGGTTTCGGGGATGTTTCGGAGTTAATTAGGACACTTAGGCCTCATTTGTTTGCACTTAATGGAGGTCTGAATTTTAATCATTCAGATCCAGCCCATTAAGTGCATTGATATTTAGATCTTAACCCTAATTATTCAGATCCAGACATTAAGTCTATTTGTTTTTTCTCTTTTAAAAACTCTTAATAGGTTTGAATGCATCTGACAGAAACAGACCCACACCAAAGTCCTAGTGGCGCTCAGACTCTTTAAAAAACAATAAACTTATTTTCGCAACTATTCACTCAATAATTTTTGCAACTATTCACTCAACAATAAGGCTATATTTTAGCAAATTCCACACTTTCTTCTTCATCTTCTGTGCATAAAGTTTCACGCCTCTCTCTCACTTTCCATCTATCATCGGCTATCCAATTCTGTTTTCTCTTGAACAAGTAAGATTCTAACCTTTAGAAAGTATTTTGCTATTATTTTATGAAATTCGCAATAGGCTTGCCAATTATTTTGTAAATATTATACTTGTATGAGTTTCAAGATCTCAAGTCGTATTTTCATTGGTCACTATTTAAATATGTGTATGTATATTGTTCTTTATAGATGTAAGGACCCGATCGGTCGTTTTAATAATTAGCATTCCGTTCGGAGGTTTAAGGCCTTGAGCAACTTCGTATCATGTATTAAGACTTGCGTGTGTGGTCGAGTTCGATTTTTGAAAGATTGATGATTGATTTGGAAGAACAATTCTTATTTTAGAAGCTTAAGTGAAAAGAGTTGACCGCAGTTTGACTTTTATGTAGATAATTTTGGAATGATATTTTGATGATCCAAATAGTTTCGTATGGTGTTTTTGGACTTAGGTGTATGTCCTGATTTTGATTTGGAGGTTCGTAGGTTGATTTGATGCATTTTGGCGAAAGTTAAAGGTTTGGAAGGTTGAGAGGTTTGACCGGGAGTTGACTTTGTTGATATCGGGTTTGGATTGCGATTCCGGGAGTTGAAATAGCTCCCTTATGCCATTTGGGACTTGTATGAAAAATTTGACATTATTCCGGGTTGATTTGATATGATTCGACGTGAGTCGTAGAAGTTGAAAGTTCATAAGTTTATTTAGTTCGATTTGAGGTGCGATTCATAGTTTTGATGTTGTTTGATGTGATTTGAGGCCTCGAGCAGGTCCGCGTTATGTTATGGGACTTGCTGGTATGTTAGGACGGGGTCCCGAAGGGCTCGGGTGAGTTTCAGGGTGGTTTCGGACCATTTCTAGGCCATTTTTAGTTGTTGGTTTTTGACTATAGCAGTGTGCATTGCGATCGCGTAGAATTGGTCGCGATAGCGAAGAGTAAAATGGGGAAAATGGAAATGTGTGATCGCGGAAGGATTTTCGCGATCTCATAGAGGAAAATTCTACTGCCACTGACCCAATTTTGGAAGCTTATAACTTGCAATCTATAAGGAATTTGGAGATGATCAGAAATTAAAAGTTGTAGTCCTTTGTGTCTTGTTTTCAGAAAATAAAACGGTTTGTCATTTGCAGTTTTGTACAAAATGGTATGGCGGATACACTATAGGATGTCTGGAAGAGTTTGGGGAAAGTTAATAGAAGTTTGTTCATCACGATCGCGAGGAAATGGACATGATCGCATAGAGTAAAACTGTCCTGGAAAATTTTAGTAATCTTGATCGCGAGGCTTTGATCGCGATCGCAGAGGGTACCCCTGGAACAAACCTTTAAGTACTTTATTTCGAAGGTTTAGGGTATTTTAGCATATTGAGCTTGGGACCTCGGATTTGAGCGATATTTCATGGGGTTTTCAAGAAATTCCATGGGACAAGTGTTCTCTATCCTAATTTGATTATATTTCATGATTCCATAATTATTTTCATCATTAAATTAGTGAATTGAATGGAAGAAAATGGAATTTTTGTAAAATCATTCAAAAATGTAAAATGAAGATTTGAAGGGCGATTCGATATCGGAATTTGATTATTTTTAAATGGTTGGACTTGTATCGGAATGAGAGTTCGAATTTTGTGAATTTTATTGGGTTCCGAGGTGTGGACCTTGGGGGTTGACTTTTGGGTTGAATTTTTAGTTTTAATTAAAAACCGAAGCTTTATTATCCGGAATTATTTCCTATGAGTTTTATTTATGATTTGAAGTTATTTTGGCTAGACTTGAGCCATCCAGAGGTTGTTTCACTCGAGAAGGTCATTTTAGAGTATTGGTCTAGCTTCTTTGAGGTAAGTATCTTGCCTAACTTTGTGTGGGGGAACTACTTTTTAGGATTTGAGTCATTTGTGCTAATTATGTCATGTGAAGACCGTGTACGCGAGGTGACGAGTACGTACCCCAGATTGTTTGTGGAAACTTGACAGTTTAGGGCTCTTAGATTCTTATGTTCATTAGATATGAAGTTGTTTTGTCATGTTAAATCCCCCATTTACTAAATTCCCCCTTACGTGTCTTATTTGGAATTGATTAATCCATGTTCTACCCTTGTTGCCAATTAAACTCTTATGTGCCTTAATTGAAATAGTTGCCTCTTTATTGCCTTGTTGTCTTTCCCGAAATTGCTTAACCTTAATTGAAATTATTATTATTTCTTCCATAATTGCTTAACCTTAATTGAAGTTAATATTATCTCTCCCGAAATTGGTTAACCTTAATTGAAGTTATTATTAATCCTTTCGTAATTGCTCAACCTTAATTGAAGTTTTGCCATCCCTTTCATTGTTGACGTATTCGTTTTTAGGGTCATTTATTCATGCTATATCTCTTATCGTCGAATTGTACTTTGTGGAATCATTGATACACATTATCTCTCCCTTGTTGAGCTATTCTTGTTGAGACCATTATTCCCTGTTGTGTCTTTCTTTGTGAGCTCGTTCTTCCGTTTCTTTGTGTTTTGGAGTTCTTGTGTTGATTTACTTGTCGTACTCTTGAGTTATTGTTGTTGTTGCTATTGTACTCAGTGTTGTTGAGCCGAGGACTATGCGTGGATATGGTGTTGAAACTATTTTGAGGAAATGTTGTGGCATATGGGCACATATTGTGAAAGTCATTTTATTATGTTGTTATGTTTTGGCACACGTGGTATTGTTGAGAAGATTGTCGGGGTGTTCGCACGTGAATTATCCGTGCTATTGTTATTATTGATATTTGCCCATGCGGCGTGACAAGGCGGGCTATATATATGGGTTTGAAAAAGCAAGACAAAATGAGAATATTATTATGCGCGTGTGGTGAGACAAGGCAGGCATTTACTTTATTATTGCGCAGTTGGTGAGACAAGGTGGGCTATGTCGGGGAATGATTTATGATGGCCTGGGGGCATTGTTATTGTTGATTGTTTGTGTAGTGGTGTGCCTACCTTGTGTGAGTTATACCTTGTACATTTTGTGGTGATCATTTCTTATGTGTCATTCATTGTCTCTACTCTTACTTGTTGACTTGATTTGTGATAGAACACTTGCACAAGCATACACGCGGTATTTTTGAGAGGATTGTCGGGGTGTTCGCACGTTAGTTGTCCGTGCTATTATTATTATTGATATTTGCACATGTGGCATGGCAAGGTGGGCTATATATGTGGGTTTGCGCATGTGGCGAGATAAGGTGAGAATGTTATTATACGCGTGCGACGAGATAAGGCAGGCATTTACTTTATTATTGCGCACATGGCGAGACAAGGTAGGCTAGGTCGGGGAATAATTTGTGATGACGTGTGATGGCCTGGGGGCATTGTTATTGTTGATTGTTTGTGTAGTGGTGTGCCTACCTTGTGTGAGTTATACCTTGTACATTTTGTGTTGATCATTTCTTATGCGCCATTCATTGTCTCTACTCTTACTTGTTGACTTGATATGTGATAGAACACTTGCACAAGCATACACGTAAGTAACCACCCATATTGGTTTAAGATGATGAATCCCGATGTTATTGACCATTTATATGTACTCTCGTCCACTTTCCTTCTCTGGGAGAGTTGTTCTATTGGTACGTGAGTTATCCGTGCGGTCATGAGTCATTGTTATTGTTGGCACGTGAGTGATCCGTGCGGATATTAGCTATTGTCACTCTCTTGGCACATGAGTCGTCCGTGCGATTATGAATTGTAATGTGGGCACAAGATGCCAAGTGATTAGGTTTCATGAGTTGGGACCCGTGATTTGTGATTATGAGATTTGGCACCTCGTGGAAATTCTTGAATAAATCTGATGTGAAAGCGGTTGTTCTTATTGAGTTGTTACTTGATTTCCTTTTTTGGTTTCAAAGGACTTAAACTGTGTTCAACTTACTCTACAATATTATTACATGTTTGTTCCATATTGTTAATTGTTGCTCTTAGTTTCCTATTACGAGCATTGTTTCGTTATTGTTATCATGCGCAACTCTACATTGATATTGTCCTCTGCTAGTTCACATTTATACTTGTTCAGGTTATTTAGTCCAGTAGATGTCTTGATTGACCCTCGTCACTACTCCACCGAGGTTTAGTCTTGATACTTAATGGGTACTGCTGTGGTGTATTCATGCTACGCTTATGCACATTTTTGTGCAGATCCAGGTACTTCGGAGTTGGTTGATCAGTAGCTAGCTGTTCGGGTTTGCTGTGGAGACTCAAGGTAAACCTGCCGTTGCGTTCGCAGGCCTCAGAGTCCCCTTCTGATATTGTACTTGTACTGTCTATTCCTTTTTTGGAACAATTGTACTCAAAAGACTATTCTAGTAAACTCAATAGAGTTTATGGCTTGTACTGCCTATTTTGGGATTGTTGGCTTTGTAAAGAAATTTTTTGTTTCATATTTAGTAGTTGTTGGTTAAGTTGCCATTAATTAAGTAAGTGTTAGGCTTACCTAGTCCCTAAGACTAGGTAACATCACGACATCCTACGGAGGGAAATTGGGGTCGTAACAAGTTGGTATCAGAGCTCTAGGTTCATAGGTGCTACGAGTCATAAGCGAGTTTAGTAGAGTCTTGCGGATCGGTACAGAGACGTCTGTACTTATCTTCGAGAGGCTACAAAACTATTAGGACATTTTCACTTCTTTCATTCCTATCATGCGAGTTGATTGATCTCGGAGTTTGAGCCTTTGTCATTCTATTCTCTCACAGATGGTGAGAACACGAGCTGCAGTTACTGATGACGCTGCCCCCAGAGACGGTGTTGCTAGGGGCTGAGGTAGAAGCAGAGTCAGAGGCCGAGGCGCCTGTCATACTGAGGAGTCGCCAGTAGATCCTATTGGGGAACAGGTACCGGAGGCGCCTGTTGTTACCCCGAGACTTTAGGAGACTTTAGCACAGTTCCTGAGCATGTTTGGCACATTGGCTCAGGCGGGGTTGGTTCCGGTTGTACCAGCTACTTCGCAGATCGGGGGAGGAGCTCAGACTCCCGCCGCTCGTACTCCAGAGCAGCGAGTCCACGTTGGTCAGGTTCCAGGTGTCATGCTGACACAACCTATTGTTCTAGTTCAGCCCGTGGTTAGGGCAACAACCTCTGAGGAGGAACAACTTAGATTTGCGAGGTTCAAGAAGTATTGCCCTCCTACCTTCAGTGGTTTGGTTTCAGAGGATTCACTTAGTTTCTAGAGGAGTGCCACCGCATTCTCCGCACTATGGGTATTGTGGATATGAGTGGGGTTGCTTTTACTACGTTCCAGCTTAAGGGAGCGACATATCAGTGGTGGCAAGCATACGAGTTGGGTAGCCAGGCCGATGCAACTTCACTTTCATGGACTCAGTTTTTAGTGATGCTCTTGAGAGAGTTTGTTCCTCAGACCTTTGGGATGCATGGCGCATGGAGTTTGAGCAGCTACGCCAGGGCACTATGTCAGTGTCAGAGTATGCCGTTAGATTTAGTGATGTTTCCAAAAATGCACCTGCTTTGGTTTCTACAGTCAGAGAGCGAGTTCGCAGGTTCATTGAGGGGCTCAGTCATGGTACCCGATTCAACATGGCTCGAAAGTTGGAGACGAATGTTTTGTTCCAGCCGGTGGTAGAGATTGCTCACAGATTAGAGGGCGTGTGGGATCATGAGGGGGAGGTCAGGGAGGCTAAGAAGCCTCGTGGACTGGGAGGATCTACTAGTCCCTATTTTGGAGGCAAAGTACGCCGTGTTAGAGGTTTTGTAGGTCAACCAGTTCAGTTTGCACTTCAAGCTTTGCGCGGTGATTCAGATATCCATGGGTCTCAGAGTACCCATACCGGATAGCTTTCACAGCCACGCCAGTGGAGGGGTTGATTTGAGTGTGGAGATACCAGCCACATGGTGAGAGATTGTCCGAAACTCTAGACAAATGTGTCGCAGTGGGGGTATTCAGGCAGCTAAAGGGTGCCCAAGAGGGGGAGGCCCGACCCATTGATATGCTTTCTATAGTGTTGCTGAGACTGCTGCACCTGATGATGTCGTTACATGTATGGTTTTGATTTGTTATAGAGGATCATCATTCTTATTTTGATTTGGTTCTGCTTATCGGGGTGAGTCCTCTTATCTTGCTTCACGTATAGGTGAGTTTCGTAATTTTTGTACTCTGCTTACGTGTTTACATATATTAGGAGATTCTATAGTGGTAGCCCGTGTCTATCGTTTCGTTTTGTTCATTATTGAGAGCTATGGGATTAGAAGTGACTTTCTGTTACTCATTACGGTAAGTTTTGATGTGATTTCTGGATGGTTAGGCTACAATTTGAGATTTAGATGCTCTACCGGTGTGGGAGTTCAGTATGTGTTATGATTTTGTTAGCAGAGTTGAATTAGTGGAATGTTTCGGTTGGTATGATGGTTATACTACTTGTGATTCAAAGCTGAGGATGAGATCCTCACGTTTTCATGAGGGTTGATATGTTTGAACCGGCCTACGTGCCGAAGTGGAAGTTATATCAGGATGAGATCCTTATGATTAATTCATGTGTTTTAATTCTCCCTTGTGAAATTGATTTGTAGTATGGTACTGATAGGGAGTTATGGCTGTCAGACTTGTTTGATAGTTTTCTCATATGTTTCTCTTTGCATAATTAGTCATATTCGCGTTGTGCTTATTGAGTTTTAGCTTACGAGATGCGTGCCAGGTGGCGTTAAATGTGACTGGATGAATAAGGTGAATAGTTATGAGGTCTTCATGTTTCTTACATCGTTGTCAGTATTGTGAAGGTTTGAAATGAGGCTTAAACTGAGATGAGGTTAATTGCCGGTGTTGTAGTTGATTATGGGCAGCTATTGTGACCAGAGTTATTGTTATGGGCATATGTGTGATGTATTACGTTGTGTGGTTGTACCGTGTGGGTGTAGGCACGATTGTTATAGCTGGATGGGGCTGATACCGTGTGTTGATGTGGGAAATGGTACTTTTGGAAATGATAGGATGGTGAGAAATTTGATTCTAAGGTTTATCAGTGTGTATGGGAGAAATAATCTTCAATTGAGATGGTGTTGTCGGGCTTATATCGGTTAAGGTGATGTGGGATCACCCGCGAGTAATGTGTGGTAAGTATATTCAGTGATTTGATGACTTGAGAACGGTTCTTGGCATGTTTGAGGACGAACGTTTATTTAAGAGGGAGAGAATGTAACGACCCGACTGGTCGTTTTGATAATTAGCATTCCGTTCGGTGGTTTAAGGCCTCGAGTAGCTTCGTATCATGTATTATGACTTGCGTGTGTGGTCGAGTTTGGTTTTTGGATGATTCAGGATTGATTTGGAAGAATAATTCTTGTTTTAGAAGCTTAAGTGAAAAGAGTTGACTGTAGTTTGACTTTTGTGTAGACGACTCCGGAATGGTGTTTTGATGATTCTAATAGCTTCGTATGATGATTTTGGACTTAGGCGTATGTCTGGATTTGGATTTGGAGGTTCGTAGGTTGATTTGATGCATTTTTGACGAAAGTTGAAGGTTTGGAAGGTTTGATCGGGAGTTGACTTTTTTGATATTGGGTTCGGATTGCGATTCTGGGAGTTGAAATAGATCCGTTATGTCATTTGGGACTTGCATGCAAAATTTGACGTCATTCTGGGTTATTTGATATGATTCAGCGCGAGTTGTAGAAGTTGAAAGTTCATAAGTTCATTTAATTCGATTTGAGGTGCGATTCGTAGTTTTGATGTTGTTTGATGTAATTTGAGGCCTCGAGAAGGTCCGCGTTATGTTATGGGACTTGTTGGTATGTTAGGACGGGTTCCCGAGGGGATCAGGTGAGTTTCGGGGTGGTTTCAGACCATTTCTAGGCCATTTTTAGTTGTTGGTTTTTGGCTACAATAGTATGTATTGTGATCGCATAGAATTGGTTGCGATAGCGAAGAGTAAAATGGGGAAAATGGGCCTATGAATCCCGATCGCGGAAGGCTTTTCAGGATCGCATAGAGGAAAACTCTGTTGTCATTGACCCGACTTTAGAAGCTTATATCTTGCAATCTATAAGGAATTTGGAGATGATCCAAAATAAAAATTGTAGCCCTTTGTGTTTTGTTTTTAGAAAATCAAACCGTTTATCATTTGGAGTTTTGTACAAAAAGGTATGGCGGATAAACTATAGGATGTCTGGAAGAGTTTGGAGAGAGTTAATAGAAGTTTGTTCATTGCGATCGCGGGGAAATGGACGCGATCTCATAGAGCAAAACCGTCCTAGAAATTTTTAGTAATCGCGAGCATGAGGTTTTGACCGTGATCGCGAAGGGTACCCTTGGAACAGACCTTTAAGTACTCTATTTCGAAGGTTTTAGGTATTTTAGCATATTTTGAGCTAGGGACCTCGGATTTGAGCGATTGTTCGTGGGGTTTTCAAGAAATTCCTTAGGGTAAGTGTTATTTATCCTAATTTAATTATATTTCATGATTCCATAATTATTTTTATCATTAAATTAGTGAATTGAATGGAAGAATATGGGAATTTTGTAAAATCATTCAAAAATGTAAAATGAGGATTTGAAGGGCGATTTGATATCGGAATTTGATAATTTTGGTATGGTTGGACTCCTATCGGAATGAGGGTTCAGATATTGTGAATTTTATCGGGTTCCGAGGTGTGGGTCTGGGGGTTGACTTTTAGGTTGACTTTTTAGTTTTAATTAAAGATCGAAACTTTATTATCTGAAATTATTTCATATGAGTTTTATTTATGATTTGAATTTATTTTGGCTAGATTTGAACCGCCCGGAAGTTGTTTCACTCGAGAAGGTCATTTTAGAGTATCAGTCTAGCTTCTTTGAGGTAAGTATCTTGCCTAACTTTGTGTGGGAGAATTACCCCTTAGGATTTGAGTCATTTGTGCTAATTGTGTCATGTGAAGGCCGTGTACGCAAGGTGACGAGTACATACTCGGGATTATTTGTGGAGATTTTACCGTTTAGGGCTCTTAGGTTCTTATGTTCATTAGATATAAAGTTGTTTAGTCATGTTAAATCCCCCATTTACTAAATTCACCCTTATATGTCTTACTTGGAATTGATTGATTCATGTTCTACTCTTGTTGCCAATTAAACTCTTATATGCCTTTATTGAAGTTGTTGCTTCTTTATTGCCTTGTTATCTTTCCCAAAATTTCTTAACCTTAATTGAAGTTATTATTATTCTTTTTTAATTGCTTAACCTTAATTAAAATTATTATTATCTCTCCCAAAATTGCTTAACCTTAATTGAAGTTATTATTAATCCTTTCGTAATTGCTCAACCTTAATTGAAGTTTTGTCATCCCTTTCATTGTTGACATATTCTTATTTGGGGTCATTGATTCATGCAAACTCTCTTATCGTCGAATTGTACTTTTTGGAATCATTGATACACATTATCTCTCCCTTGTTGAGCTATTCTTGTTAAGGCCATTATACCATGTTGTGTCTTTCTTTGTGAGCTCGTTCTTCCGTTTCTTTGTGTTCTGGAGTTGTTATGTTGATTTACTTGCCGTAAAATTGGATGAAATTGTTATGGTTGAACTCATAATTGAATGGGTGTTCGGAATTTGTGAGTTCGACTAGGTTTCGGGGTGCAAGCTCGAGGTTGACTTTTTGATTTTGATAAAGATCAAAGCTTTATTGTTTAAAGTTGTTTCCTACAATATTATGTGATGATATTAAGTTGTTTGTGACTAGATCCGAGTCGTTCAGAGGCCGATTCATATGGGAAGGGCTTTTTGGAGTATTGATTTGCACGTTTTGAGGTAAGTAATATTTTTAAACTTGAATTTGAGGGTATTTAACCCTAGGAACTATGCTATATGAGAGATATTGGGTGACGTACGTACTAGGTGACGGGCGTGTGCACGCACACTGGAGTATTCATGATTAAAGGTAGCTTTTAGGCTATTATGGGATTTCTTTGCTATCATGCCTTGTCATATCCGTGTTCTCTAAACCTTTATGATCCTTTGAGTTCCGATTCATGTTAAAAATTATGTCTAGGCTATGTGCTACTTGTTTGAGACTTGATAGGGTTATTCTTTCCGTTTTTGATCTATTTGCCTTAATTGTACACATACTCGCAGTCATTATGCTATATATGCGTATGATATATCTGTCTCAGTACTTTCTTCTTTGATTCCTCACATGTTGTTTATGCCTCATATGTGTAACATTGTTAAATTGAATACTGTGAGATGTGTTAACTGAGACTTGATCAATTGATAACTAAGTTTGGGCCAACGAGCCGATTTGGTATTGATTTTGAGGTGACGCGTACTCTAGACTCATATTGGGCTAAGTGCTATTAATTTGGAGCGACGCGTGCACTAATACTCACTATTGGGCTATGTGATTATGATTAGCGCTTGGGTGGGATCCGCCACTCCGGAGTCTGACATGCCAGCAGTGGGTGCAGGCGCAATGTTTTTATATACGTGCTTGATGATGGGCAGTGATGCCCGACACCCGTATAGTGCTAAGTGTGATTATTCTTGATGGATCCACTATGTATTATTGATTTGACATGTATATTTTACATGTAGGCATAGATATGTACATTTCTCATGCTAGCTGATAAATGAGTTATTTTATCCATGTTGGGCTTTAACGGTTAAATATGAAAAGTATGCCGAAATTCCCGATGTGTGAACGAGCTGAACATGATATCATTGAGATACTTGCTTACATTGTTTTCCTTTATATCCTGAGGTTTATTAGTTATTAACATTAGTCTCTGACTATTTCTTCTGATCTCGTCACTCCTTTTAGCCCAAGGTTAAATTTGTTGCTTATTGAGTACAAGGGGTCGGTTGTACTCATACTACACTCTGCACTTCGTGTGCAGATCCATGTACTTCTGAATGAGGTGATCTCTAGAGTTCTGCTGCTTCCAGCTTTTGGGAGTGTCACGACCCCAATTTCCCCTCCTCCCATAGGATGTCGTGATGGCACCTAGTCTCTAAGACTAGGTAAGCCTAACAATTTGCGGAATAAATGAATAATAAACTAAACTCCAATCTCAACACATGATATATAAATATAAAACTGCAAATCCATAATTACAATTCCCAAAACCTGGTAGAAATAAGTCACAAGCTTCTAAAGAAAATACTAAGTGTCTCTATACATCATAGTCTAAAGAGAATAAAGAAAATAACATAGTAAGGATGGGGGGAGGGGGGGCTCCGAGGTCTGCGGACGCTGGCAGATATACCTTGAAGTCTCCACGTGTGGTCCAACTCACTGGTATCTGGTCTGGTGAGAAGAACCCGGATCTGCACAAAATGATGTGCAGAGTGTAGTATGAGTATACCACAACGGTACCCAGTAAGTGCCAAGCCTAACCTCGGTAGAGTAGTGATGAGGTCAGGTCAGGGCACTACTGGTTTAAAAGAAAAGTAAGGCAAAAAATATAATAATATTTTGAAATGACTGAGAATTTAAACAATAAGAAGTTTCTGAAAATATCAGCACAGTAAATAGAGGTAAACAACAGGGGCACTCCCGATGTACCGCCTCGTAGTCCCAAGTGTAAATATGCACGACAGGGGGGATCTCCCGAGGTACGTCCTCGTAGTCCCAAAGTAAATATGCAAGACAGGGGGATCTCCAGAGTAAACATCTCGTAGTCCCAAAGTAAATATGCAGTACAGTGGGATCTCCCGAGTAAACGCCTCATAGTTCCAAAGTACATATGCAGTGCAGGGGGATCTCCCGAGAAAATGCCTCGTAGTCCCAAAGTAAATATGCAGTACAGGTAATCAAAGGAAACACAAATTTACAACAAGGATCTTACAGTTAAAGATTTAATTCAAATCAAGGAAAGCAGATAATTCAACTAAGCATATTGTAAAAATTACAAGTAAGAGTTAAGGCACGCAGACATGTGATACTAAGTTAAACATGATCACTACATATGCTAAGACAACTCAGTAAATGAATTTTAAGAAGAAACAACTCAGTTAAGGAATTCGAAAGATGACAAATCAACAAGAACCAAATTTTTCCATAATTAGCCCGTGTACGCACTCGTCACGTCGCGTACACGACGCTCACATATCACAAATTGTTACAACAGTACTAAATCCTAAGGGGATTTCCCTCACACAAGGTTAGACAAGTGACTTACCTCAAATCTCGCTCAATCAATCGATAAGGATGTCTTTCCCTCGATTTTCCGACTCCGAATGACCCAAATCTAGCAAAAAGTAATTATATCTCATGAATAAAACTACAAGGAACTAATTTAAATCATGAAACTACGACTTTAGAAACGAATCAAAAATTCGGCCCAAAATGTCAACCCTGGCCCACGTCTCGAAATCGGGTAAAAGTCACAAAATACGAACACCCACCCAACCACGAGTTCACTCATACAAAAATTACCAAAATCGGACACCAAATCGCCACTCAATTCCTCAAATCAACTCTCCAAATCCCTAACCTCAAACTCCCAATTTCCACCTTAAATCTCGAGTCTAAGCTGCTCCACCTCAGAAACTGCTGCCCTATCCTCGGACTGAACTGGAGCTACCGGCTGCATCTGTATGATCTTTGGAACCTGGTCGACCTGAACCCGCTGCTCTAGGGTACCCCCGACGGGAGTCTGTTCTCCTCCCCCCGGCCTGAGATGTGGAAGGAGCAAGCGGTATCAATCCTGCCTGAGCTAAGGTGCTGAACATGCTCTGAAACTGGGCTAGAGTCTCCTGGAGGGATGGTGCAGTAACAGGTGTCTTAGGTGCCTATCCTCCGACTGGAGCTACTGGTGGATCCTCTGTAGCAGCTCGTGCGGGTGCTCTGGCTGCACCACGTGGAGGTCCTCGGCCTCTACCTCGGCCCCGGCCTCTCGCGGCTCTAGCAGGGGGCGCGGGTGTTTGGTGATCCGATCCAGTTGTACGTGTCATCACCATCTATGAGAGAATAGAAAGACAGAAGTTTAGAGTCTGAAGTCAAAAGTCTCGCACGATAAGGAAATCAAGAAAGTGAAACTTTTCCTTACAGTTCCATAGCTTCCCGAAGATACTTACAGACGTCTCCGTACCGATCCGCGAGACTCTACTAAACCTGCTTGTGACTCACACCACCTATGAACCTAGAGTTCTGATACCAACTTGTCACAACCCCAATTTCCCCCGTAGGATGTCGTGATGGCACCTAGTCTCTAAGACTAGGTAAGCCTAACAATTTGCGGAATAAATGAATAATAAACTGAACTCCAATCTCAACACATGATATATAAATATAAAACTGCAAATCCATAATTACAATTCCCAAAACCTGTAGAAATAAGTCACAAGCTTCTAAAGAAAATATTAAGTGTCTCTATACATCAAAGTCCAAAGAGAATAAAGAAAACAACATAGTAAGGATAGAGGGATAGAGGGGGACTCCAAGGTCTGCAGACGCTAGCAGATATACCTTGAAGTCTCCACGTGCGGTCCAACTCACTGGTATCTGGTTTGGTGGGAAGAACCTGGATCTGCACAAAAAGATGTGCATAGTGTAGTATGAGTACACCACAACGGTACCCAGTAAGTGCCAAGCCTAACCTCGGTACACTAGTGACGAGGTCAGGTCAGGCCCTACTGGTTTAAAAGAAAGTAAGGCAAAAGATATAATAATATTTTTGAAATGAATGAGAATTTAAACAATAAGAAGTTTCAGAAAATTTCAACACAGTATATAGAGGTAAACAACAGGAGTACTCCCGAGGTACCGCCTTGTAGTCCCAAATGTAAATATGCACAACAGGGGAGTTCTCCCGAGGTACCGCCTCATAGTCCCAAAGTAAATATGCAAGACAGGGGGATCTCCCAAGTTAATGCCTCGTAGTCCCAAAGTAAATATGCAGTACAGGGGGATCCCATAAGGAATCACCTTTTAGTCCCAAAGTAAATATGTTGTATAGGTAATAGAAGGAAACACGAATTTACAGAAAGGATCTTACAGTTAAAGATTTAATTCAAATCAAGAAAAGCAAGTAATTCAGCTAAGCATGTTGTACAAATTGCAAGTAAGAGTTAAGGCACGTAGATATGCAATACTAGGCTAAATATGATCACTACATATGCTAAGGCAACTCAGTAAATGAATTTTAAGAGGAGACAACTCAGTTAAGGAATTCGAAAGATGACAAATCAGCAAGAACCGAATTTTTCCATAATTATCCCGTGTACGCACTCGTCACGTCGCATACACGATGCTCACATAGCACAATTTGTTACAACAGTACCAAATCCTAAGGAGATTTCCCCCACACAAGGTTAGACAAGTGACTTACCTTAAATCTTGCTCAATCAATTGATAAGGATGCCTTTCCCTCGATTTTCCGACTCCGAATGGCCCAAATCTAGTCAAAAGCAATTACATCTCATGAATAAAACTACAAGGAAATAATTTAAATAATGAAACTATGACTTTAGAAAAGAATCAAAAATTCGGCCCAAAAGGTCGACCCGAGCCTACGTCTCGGAATCGTGTAAAAGTCACAAAATACGAATACCCACTCGATCACGAGTTCACCCATACCAAAATTACCAAAATCCAACACTAAATCACCACTCAATTCCTCAAATCAACTCTCCAAATCCCTAACCTCAAACTCCTAATACATACTAAATAGGTGAGAAAAACAATGAGGAAACAAGATTATCGATCAAAAATAAGCACAAGGAACTTACCTCAAGAAATCCCTCGAAAATGCTCTCAAAACTCGCCCTAGACCGAGTTTGCAAAGTCCAAAATGACAAAAATCACGAAGTCCTTCGGTTGTAAACACTGACCAGGCTTTTTGCACCCGCGACCAATTATCCGCACCTGCAAAACCTCTTTTGGGGTAAATTTCTCCGCTTCCACAAAAATCACTTAAGTCCATCAGGGCCCGCACCTGCGGACGCGCTTCTACGGCCCTTGATACGCTTCTACGGAAACAACTCTTGGCGCCCATTTTGCTTCTGCAGTCCAAATTCCGCTTCTGCGGGTGCGCATCTGCATAATCACGTCTGCTTCTGCGGACATGCCTTCCCACACTCGTCCGCTTCTGCGACCAATCTTCCGCAGAAGAGACTCCGTTTCTGCGGCCTTCACACTGTACCTACGACCAATGGCCAATTTCCCTAGCCCCGCATCTGTGTCCTATTGTTCGCTTCTGCAGGCTCACACCTCCGTTCAATCTTGCGTAAGTGCGATTACACCAGAACCAACCCAGTACCAGAAAATCTTCTAAGTCCAAAATTGATTCGTTAACCATCCAAAACTTACCCGAGACCCTCGGGACCTCAACCAAATATACCAACCAGTCCTAAAATATCATACGAACTTAGTCGAGCCTTTAAACCACATCAAACAACTCTAAAAAACAAATCACACATCGATTCAAGCCTAATGAACTTTAAAACTTCAAACTTCTACATCCGACACCAGAACTTATCAAATCAAGTCCGACTGACCTCAAATTTTGCATGCAAGTCATAATTGACAATACGGGCGACCTACTCCACCTTTAGGAATTGGAATCCGACCCTGATATCAAAAAGTTCACTCCCGGTCAAACTTTCCAAAATTCATCAAATTTCCCAACTTTTGCCAATTAACGCTAAAATGACCTACGGACCTCCAATTCAACATCCGAACACGCTGCTAAGACCAAAATTACCCTACGAAGCTATAGGCGCCATCAAAACTCCATTCCGGAGTCGTCTTTACACAGTTCAAAGTGCGATTAATTCCTATGACTTGAGCTTCCATTTTAGGGACTATGTGTCCCATTTCACCCCGAAACCAAAAACAAATCCTCCCGGAAAGTTACATAACCACTAAATGAAGTAGATCGAGCAATAAATAGGGGTTCGGGCTAATTCCCTCAAAAAAACCAGATCCGAAGGACGACCACTAGTACCACAAATTAGAGGGAGCAATAAATAAGGGTTTGAAACTTGACTCTTCTATTCTCTCACAGATGATGAAGACACGTGCAACCGGATCAGGAAGACAACCACTAGTACCACCAATTAGGTCATCGAGAGGCCGGGGCCACTGTAAATACTGGGTCCACTGTAGAGGCCGAGGTAGGGCTCGTACTACAGAAAGAGCAGCATCTGTGGAGCCACTAGTTACTCCAGATGAGGAGTAGGTACCAGATATTATTGAGCTAGTGGGACCAGCTCAGGCACCGATAGTGCTATCGTTATTCTTGGCCTTTAGGAGGCCTTAACTTAGATTTTGACTGTATGCATAAGCCTAACTTAGTCGATTTTAATTCTAGCTATACTGGCTATCTCACAGGCTGTGAGGGAGGTGCCAGACTCCCACCGCCCGTACTCCAAAGTAGCTAGCTCAGGGTCTTCAGACACCGTGTGTGTTAGCAGTTCAGCCGGTTGCTTCTTCTCGGGTAGAGTTTGGTCCACATTTAACCGTTGAGGATCAGAAGAGGTTTGAGTGGTTTGGGAGGCTTAAACTACCAGAGTTTAGAGGAGGAGAGTCAGAGGATGCTCAGGATTTTCTAGACAGGTGTTAGCGGATTCTTCGCACAATAGGTATTTTGGAGACTAGTGGAGTTGTATTTATCACTTTTCAGTTGACAGGGGCAGCCTACAGATGGTGGCAAGATTATGAGTTGAGCAGGATAGTTGGCGCAACGCCACTTACATGGCATGAGTTCTCAGTTCTCTTCTTAGAGAAGTTTGTCCCACAAACTCGTAGATAGGAGCTGCATAGAGATTTTGAGCAGCTACACCAGTGGGATATGATTGTGACTCAGTATGAGATGAGATTCGCAGATTTGGACCATCATCCTATATGATTGGTTCCCACTGAGAGAGAGAGAGATGACCCGAAGGTTCATTGATGGCATTAACCATATGTTACAGTCTATCTAGAGAGGCCGAGATGGATGCTATGTTTGACCAGGTGGTCGAGATTGCTAGGCGCTTGAAGCAGGTTTGTAGGCTTGAGCACGAGGAGCGAAAGGGCAAGAGGCCCCGTGGGTTAGGTGGGTTTAGTGGTCCTTCATCCAGAGGCTAGTCACATCACAGCAGGGGTTGTCCTTATATGCCCGCTCAGATGGCTCGTCAAGTTCCTCGTGGTTGTTCAGCTAGCCACAGTTCTTACATCACTCGTCCATCTCAGTAGTCTTTTAGTGCACTTCAAACTCAAAGCTCGTACTGTGCTCCATCAGTTCAGGGTTTGTTGGAACCGGGTTCTTCCTATGGTTATTCTAGTTCTTGAGGTCCGATTCAGTCCCCACAGTCATTCCTAGTTCGAGGTTTCTACCATTGTGGAGAGTAGGGGCATGTGAGGAAGTATTTCCCCCATCATTACAAAGGTTCAGTGCAGCAGGGAGGCCAGACTATGATTTCTGCACCAGTTTCTATACCACCCGCTCAGCCAGCTCAGGGTAGAGGTCATGTGGGTCAAGGTCGCCCTAGAGGGGAATGTCAGTCAGGTGGTGGTCAGGCTCGTTTCTATGCATTTCCCACTAGATTAGAGATTGTTTTAGTGTACCACATGGATGCTTCAATATTATTTGACCCTGGTTCCACTTATTCATATGTGTCATCATACTTTGCTCGTTACTTAGATATGCCTCATGATTCCTTATTTATGCTTGTTCATGTATCTATACCGGTGGGTGATTCTATTATTGTGGACCGCGTATATCGGTCGTGTGTGGTAACTATTAAGGCCTATGAGACCAGATTTGATCTTTTACTACTTAGCATGGTTGATTTTATGTAATTTTGGGCATGTACTGGTTGTCTCCATGTCACTCTATTCTTGATTGTCACGCTAAGACTATGACATTGGTGATGCCGAGGTTGGAGTGGAGAGGCTCCCTGGATTATGTTCCTAGTAGGGTGATTTCACATTTGAAGGCTCAACAGATGGTTGAGAAGGGATGTTTGGCGTACTTGAACTTTGTGAGGGATGTTAGTGCTTATACTCCAACTATCAAGTCAATTCTTGTAGTGAAAGACTTTCCAGATGTGTTTCCAGTAGACCTGTCGGGCATGACACCCGACATGGACATTGATTTTGGTATTGACCTGGTGCCGGGCACTCAGCCCATCTCTATTTCACCGTATCGCATGGCACCTATAAAGCTGAAGGAGTTGAAGGAAGAGTTGCAGGGGCTACTAGATAAGGGCTTCATCAGGCCTAGTATTTCACCTTGAGGCAGCGCCAGTTCTATTTGTGAGGAAGAAGGATGCTACTAAGGGTGGCAAGTGGGCCGGTCCAGCCTGGGACCGCGGGGCCAAACGGGCTAAACGGGCCAGGACCGTTTGGCCCGGTTTTAGCGGGCCTGGGCCGGTCTCGTGGGCCGGTCCTATGATTTGGGCCCGTCAGGCCCGGGACCGGCCCGGTCCCTTAGCGGGCCAAACGGTCCCAACGGCTATTTATAAAATATAGCCATTGGGCTGGCACATCTTGATTAGTTTCTTTTTCTTCTCAATGGTGGTATTAGCACCTTGTTGTGCTCATTCCATAGGGGGATGAAGACTAAGAAAGATATTGCCATATTTTTTAATGCTATAATAAAATTACAAGGCATATCTCTTTACAATATTTTTGTCTTTAGACTTAGATATTATTTTTAACATCCTTTTGTCTTTAGACTAATATATATACTATACTATACTATATATACATCTTATATATAGTATATAAGCTGTATATATAGCTTATCGAATATAGCTTTTATATATATATATATACTATACTATACTATATATACATTTTATATATAGTATATAAGATGTATATATATCTTATCGAATATAACTTTTATATATATATATACTATACTATACTATATATACATCTTATATATAGTATATAAGATATATATATAGCATATCGAATATAGCTTATATACAAATATACTATATATACATCTTATATCGATATATATATATATATATATATATATATATATATATATATATATATATATATATATATATATACTATGTATACATCTTATATACTATATATAAGATGTATATATAGCTTATTGAATATAGCTTATATATATATACATCTTATATCGATATACTATATATACATCTTATATACTATATATACATCTTATATACTATATATATTCGATATTAAATATTGAATATTAAAATTTAGGATGTTAAATAAAATTTAGGTCACAATTCTATAATAAAATTTACAAAGCCTTGCCTTAGATATTTTTTTTAACATCCTTTTATCTCTAATATCTATTTAATTTTTTTTAAAAAATAAAATATATGTTGGGCTCACTTAGCCCGTTTAGCCCGCGGGCCGGAACCGTTTAGCCCGGGACCAAACGGTCCCGGTCCATACAAAAAGCCCGTTTAGACCCGGGCCTGTTTGGCCCGTTTAATTTGGGACCGGGCCCGGGACCGTTTGGACCAGCCCACTTGGCCCGTTTAGGCCCGGGACCGGCCCACTTGCCAGCCCTAGATGCTACTATGAGTGTGTGTATTGACTACAGGCATCTGAAACATTATTTGACCAGCTTCAGGGTGCTAGAGTGTTCTCGAAGATTAATTTGAGGTCAAGGTATCATCACTTAAATATTCGAGATTCAGATATTCTGAAAACGGCTTTCAGGACCCGCTATGTTCACTATGAGTTTTTGGTGATATCTTTTGGGATGACCAATGCCCCAACAACCTTTATGCACTTGATGAACATCGTATTCCAGCCATATCTTGATTTCTTTGTCATAGTATTCATTGATGATATATTGGTGTACTCATGTAGTCAGAAGGATCATGAGCAGCATCTGAGGATCGTGCTCTAGACTTTGAGGGAGAAAACACTATATGCTAAATTCTCCAAGTGTGAGTTTTATCATAATTTGGTGGCATTCTTGGGGCACGTGGTGACTAGTGAGGGGGGTCAAGGTGGATTCGAAGAAGATTGAGGCAGTTCAGAGTTGACCTAGACCATCTTCTGCTACAGAGATTCAGAGCTTCTTGGGTTTGGCAGATTATTATTGCCGTTTTGTGGAGGGTTTCTCATCCACGACTGCATCTTTGACTATATTGACTCAAAAAGGTGATCCTTTCAGATGGTCTGACGAGTGTGAGGTGAGCTTTCAAAAGCTCAAGACAACATTGACTACAACCCCAGTGTTGGTGTTGCCTACAGGTTTGGGATCGTATACCGTGTATTGTGATGTGTTATATGTTTGGCTTGGCGCGACGTTGATATAGGATAGTAAGGTGATTGCCTACGCTTCTCGGTAGTTGAAGGTTCATGAGAAGAATTATCCTGTGCATGTATTAGAGTTGGCAGTCATTGTTCACGTGCTGAAGATGTAGAGGCACTATCTGTACAGTGTTCCATGTGAGGTCAATATCGACCATCAGTCTCCAGCACCTGTTCAAGTAGAAGGACCTTAATTTGTGGTACCAGAGATGGTTAGAGTTATTGAAAGACTATGATATCACTATATTATATCATCCGGGGAAGGCCAATGTGGTGGCCGATGCATTGAGTAGGAAGGCTGAGAGTATGGAAAGTTTGGCATTTTACCGGTTACAAAGAGGCCACTAGCCATGTATGTTCATTCTTTGGCCAATCAGTTTGTGAGATTGGACATTTCTGAGCCTAGCTGGGTTTTTGCTTGCATTGTAGCATAGTCATTATTGTTGGAGCATATCAAGGCTCGTCAGTTTGATGATCCTCACTTGTTGGTGTTGAAGGATACGGCGTAGCGGGGTGGTACTAAGGAAGTTGTGATTGGTGATGATGGTGTTATGCGGCTTCAAGGACGGATTTGTGTTCCAAATTGTTGATGGGTTGAGAGGTTTGATCCTTGAGAAGGCTCACAGCTCGCTCTATTCCATTCACCCTGGTGTCATAAAGATGTACCGTGATTTGAAACAAAATTATTAGTGACGGAGAGTGAAGAAAGATATTGTTTCTTATGTCTCTCGGTGTTTGAATTGTCAACAAGTGAAGTATGAGCATCAAAAATTGGGAGGGTTGACTCACAGATTAGAGATACCGGAGTGGAAGTGGGAGCGCATCACTATGGATTTTGTGTTAGGCTTACCACGGACCTTGAAGAAATATGACGCAGTCTGGTTTATTGTGGACTGGTTAACTAACTCTGCACACCTTATTCCGGTGCTGACTTCCTAATTATTCGAGCGGTTGGCTCAGATTTACATTCAAGAGATTATACGCCTATATGGAGTGCCCGTTTCCATCATTTATGACTGAGGCACACAGTTCACGTTGCAGTTTTGGAGAGCGGTGTAGTGAGAGTTGGGCATACGTGTAAAGTTGAGTATATGATTCCATCCCCTGATGGACAAGTAGTCCAAGTGCACTATTCAGATCTTGGAGGACATGCTACGTGCCTATGTTATTAATATTTGGGGTTCTTAGGATCAGTTTCTCCCATTAGCAGAGTTCGCCTATGATAACAACTTTCAAATAAGTATCCATATGTCTCCTCATGAGGCCTTATATGGAAGGAGATATTGTTCTTCGGTTGGTTGGTTTGAGTCTGGGAGGCTAGGTTGTTGGGCACTAATTTGGTCTGTGATGCTATGGAGAAGGTTAAGGTGATTCAGGAGCGACTTCATACAACACAGTCCATACAGAAGAGTTATGCTAATAGGAAGGTTCGTGATATTGCGTATATAGTGGGTGAGAAGGTTTTGCTCAGAGTTCCGCCCATGAAGGGTGTGATGAGGTTCGGAAAGAAGGGGAAGTTGAGCCCTCGGTATATAGGCCGTTTTGAGGTGCTTGAGTGAGTTGGAGAGGTGGCCTACATACTTGCCTTACCACCTAGTCTATTGAGTGTTCGCCTAGTATTTTATGTTTCTATGCTCCAGAAGTATTATGGTGATCCGTCGAATATTTTGGACTTCAACACCGTGTAGGTAGATGGAAATTTGACTGATAATATAGAGCCGGTGGCCATTTTGAATTGGCATGTTCGAAAGTTGAGGTCAAAGAATATAGTGTCAGTGAAGGTGCATTGGAGAGGTCAGCTAGCGAGGAGGTTACTTCGGAGACCGAGCAGGAGATGCAGATCAGATATCCTAACCTTTTTGAGACTCCAAGCATGATTTTAGACCCATTCGAGGACGAACATTTGTTTAAGATGGGGAGAATGTAACGACCCGACCGGTTATTTTGTGTATTGTAGCCTTGTTCGCATATTTATTGCCTCTTCTATGTTCATTTGTGGTTATGTAACTTGTCGGGGTGGTTGGTTTGGTTCTGGGGATGTTTCTTAATGAATTGGGACACTTAGTCCCAAAGTTATAAGCTTAAGTTGGGAGAGTTGACCAAAGTTTGACTATTGTGTGAATGACTCCGGAATGGAATTTTGACTATTTTGATAGTTTCGTATGGTGATTTTGGACTTAGGCGAATGTCCAGATGTTGATTTGGAGACCCATAGGTTGATTTAGTGCTTTTTGGAGAAAGTTGAAAAGTTGAAGGTTTGGAAGGTTGAGAGATTTGACTTGGAGTTGACTTTATTGATATCGGGTTCAAATTTTAGTTCCGGAAGTTGGAATAGGTCCATTGTGGCATTTGGTACTTGCATGCAAATATTGAGGTCATTCGGAGTTGTTTTATCTTGTTCGGCGCACGTTTTGAATTTTGGAATGTTCATTAGTTCATTAGGTTTGAATTGAGGTGTGATTCATAGTTTTGATGTTGTTTGGTGTGATTTAAGGAGTCAAGTAGGTTCGTGTTATGTTTTGGGATTGGTTGGTGTGATTGGACGGCGTCCCGGGGGCCTTGGGCGTGTTTCAGATAGGTTTTAGACCATTTCTTGAAGTGTTTGATTGCTGCCAGTTGATGTCTGGTTTCCTCCTTCGTGATCATGAAGAAGGGGATGCGACCGCATAGGGTGTTCTTGATGGCAGGCGAGCTATTCTTTGCATTCGTGAAGTGGTGATCATGTTTGCGGAGGGTTCGGGGCATTGAACAATGCGATTGTGCTAGGGTGCACGCATTCGCGTAGAAGGGAGTTCTGCTGGGGGGCTTCAGCTGTAAGCTTTCGCAATCGCGTAAAGCTTCCCGCGTTTGCATATTTGCAAGGTGGTCATGCATCGCGTTAGCGATGGGGAGCTCGTGTTCGCATAGGCCAATGCTAGGTCAACGATTGTTTGTGCTTTGCGATCGCGATGAAGGTCCCATGATCGCGATAAATATACCTGGGAGACTATTTAACATCTCTATTTCAAGGGTTTGGACATTATATAACATTGAGTTAGAGAGTTCGGTTTTGGGCGATTTTGGAGGGTATTTTCTCGTTCTGGATTGGAGTAAGTGTTTTTAACTCGGATTTGTTATTATTTCATGATTGTATCTTTGTTTTTAGCAATTAATTGGTGATTTAAAGTGACGAAATTGGGGATTTTAGTAATAATTTTCCTAAAGTAAAAATTGAGGATTTGAAGGTCGATTTGAGGACGGAATTGGATGAAATTGGTATGGCTGAACTCGTAACTGAATGGGTGTTCGGAATTTGTGAGTTCGACTAGGTTCTGGGGTGTAAGGTCGGGGTTGACTTTTTGATTTTGATAAAGATCAAAACTTTATTGTTTGAAGTTGTTTCCTACGGCATTATTTGATAATATTAAGTTGTTTGTGACTAGATCCGAGTCGTTCGGAGGCCGATTCGTGTGGGAAGGGCTTTTTGGAGTATTGATTTGCGCGTTTTGAGGTAATTAACATATCTAAACTTGTATTTGAGGGTATTTAGCCCTGAGAACTATACTCTATGAGAGGTATTGGGGTGACGTACGTGCTAGGTGACTGGCGTGTGTGCGTGCACCAAAGTTTTCATGATTAAAGGTGACTTTTAGGCTATTATGGGATTGTTTTGCTATCATGCCTTGTCATATCTGTGAACCCTAAAACTGTATGATCATTTGAGTTCTGATTCATGTTAGAATTCATGTCTAGGCTATGTGCTACTTGTTTGAGACTTGATAGTGTTATTCTTGCCAGTTCTAAGCTATTTGCCTTATTTGTACACATACTCACAGTCATGATTCTATATCCGTGTATGATATCTCTATCTCCGTACTTTCTTATTTGATTCCTCACATGTTGTTGATGCCTTATATGTGTAACATTGTTTAATTGAATATCGTGAGATGTGGGACTTGATCAGTTAATGACTAAGTTTGGTCCATAGAGCCGATTTGGTATTGATTTTGAGGTGACGCGTATGCCAGACTCATATTAGGCTAAGTGTTCTTGATTTGGGGCGATGCGTGCACCGAGCCTCACCATTGGGCTATGTAATTATGATTAGCGCTTGGGCATGATCCGTCCCTTCGGAGTTAGACATGCCAGCAGTGGGCGCATGAACAATATTTTATATACGTGCTTGATGATGGGCAGTGATGACAGGCATCCTTACAGTGCTAAGTGTAATTATTCTTGATGGATCTACTGTGAATTATGTATTTGACATGTAGGCATAGAGATGTACTTTTCTCATGCTAGCTGGTAAATGAGATATTTTATCTGTGTTGGGCTTTAACTGTTATATATGAAAAACATGCCTAAATTCCTGATATGTGAACGAGCTAAACATGATATCATTGAGATACTTGCTTACATAGTTTTCCTTTATATCCTGAGGTTTATTAGTTATTAACATTGGTTTCTGACTGTTTCTTCTGAGCTCGTCACTGCTTTCAGCCCAATTCTAGGTTTGTTACTTTTTGAGTACGTGGGGTCGGTTGTACTCATACTATACTCTATACTTCGTGTGCAGATCTAAGTACTTGTGGATGAGGTGATCTCTAGAGTTCTGCTACTACCGGATTTTGGGAGACTACGAGGTAGCTACTATGTTGTTCGCAGGCCTTGAAGTTCTCTCATTATTTCTATTATTACTGTCCCACTATTCAGATAGTTGTATAAGAGGATTTGGCTTGTATTTTGATATTCAGTAGTGCTCATGTACTCGTTGACACTAGATCTTTGGGATGGTTGTAGCAGTATTATGATTGTTTTCATTAGATATTGCATAATATTTCAATTGTTAAGCTCATTAAACCATGTTTATCCAATTTTACTGTGCTTGTGTGACCATTGGCTTGCCTAGCAAGTAGTGTTAGGCACCGCCGCGACTCTGGTGGGAGTTGGACTATGAATTCAGATTTGAATTTGGATATTCGTAGGAGGTTTTGGCTCTTCGTTGGTAACAATCTTCTCCCAATTTTGTTGGTCTGATACAACTGTTAACGGCCAACTTTGGCCATCCCCTTTTAAATTGATTTATTTATACTTAATAATTTACAATAATTATTTTCAAAGTATTTTAGTAATAAATATATATTTTTCATAAATTAATCAAGAATTAGTTTTAAAATTAATCACATAGTATTAACATTATGTAATTACAAACATATTCACTATTTTTAAGATTATTAAAATAATTTTTATACATACGTTATATAGGTTCCTTAATTAATTTGATAAATTATTATTTAATTTCTAGTCAATTAGATTATTATGTGAAAATTCTAAATTTAGAGTTACAATGTAGAAAATAAAGTATATTATAAATAATTAATTTCAAATAATTAGTAGTATATAATAATAATTTTAATATTTACCACATTTATTGAAAACTATTAAGTTTATTTAAATTAAATTCAAAAGGGGTTAAAAGACCAAAAGGCCACGATTGCAATTCGTGAATCAAATGTAAAATGGGCATCTTTTAAATTATTTTTGGCCCAAATGACAAGCCCATTCCGAAATATACCCAACCCAAACAATCCCATCTCATCCCTCTTGGCAATCCTTGCCATCACTTCTCAACCAATCAATGCTCGCCATGTCACCTGTCTCCAGCACATACAAAACAAACACAAACCATCTGGGCCGTCCATCTCTTAAATCAACGGCCCACGTTTTAAGCCTATTTCCTCTTTAAATTTCAATCGCCCAAAGATTTAATTACAACCATCCAATCAAAGTAATCCAACGACCACCGATTTTCCCTATTTAAATCATTTCTAAATTCATATTCATCAAAATGATTGGAGCTGTTGATCAACAGATCCAACGACTCCCATTCCATCTAGCTATCTTAACTTAGAGACAACCCCTATTCCCTCCCCAAACCCTAATCATTCACTTGAAGACTCAGCCGCCCTCATTTCCCTAAACTCTCTCTTTTCTCTCATATGTCTCTAGCCCATCAATCCCAAATCCTTGCACAAATTTGTGCAAGATCACACAAATCAAACCCCAAATGTTTAATCTGCCTCCTTATCCGCGAATCTGCTATTTTCCTCTTTCAATAACTCAAATTCAAACGCCCAGTTCTGAAAACCTAAGCTCAAAATGCCATTAATCTGATTTTCCTTATTTTTTCAAATCAAACATACAACACATCCTCAAAATCCCTGGGCTATGAAACTTGTTGTTTTCTTTCCGTTTCACTTTTGAAATTTCAAAAGCCCCAATTATGAAATCACTGGCCAAAACATGAAACTTCAAATCCTGTAATACTCTGTCAAATCAGAGCATGCATGGAACTATCTTCAGAGAATCATCATGAAATTCTATATCTAGAGGTCAAACGCAGTGACCTCTAGGTTTTAGGGTTTGTCCGTTGGTTCGTAGTTTTCAACAATCGATTACCCTCATCTCAAGTAAACTCAACATTGTTTTCCCCATGTGTCCTCTGATTTTACCACTACTTTGCTATCATCACTCAACTATCGTCATCCTCCACTATCTGAATTGAATCCTTTGAAACCCTAGAGCCTTAAATGACACTATAAAAAGGGGTCTTCAATGCTCTCACCTAACACACACAAATACGAGCACTATCAACCTAACACTGATAGCACCTAAGAAAATTTAGAGTTCAAGAGCCTAGGTTTTCTTAATGTTCTTTTCTTTTAATTTTCTGAGTATTGTCGCTGGTTCAAACTTGAGGCTCCTGGGGTCTTAAGCAACTGAGAAAGCTTTCGATTGGTCTGCTGCCCTAAAAAAGGTCAGCACATCCCTCATATCTCTCTTTTTTTCATCTCCTTTGAATGTTTCGAACATGTTAGTTATATTCTCAGGATTACAGTTGTTTTATGGTGTTTGTGATTAGCATGTTAGTGCTTATGTTCTGATTAGTCTAATATCCATTTGTGATTATTTGTCCTGCTTTTAAGTCTTTAATCGATGGTTGATTAAGCCATGAAGGGATTCTTGTTGATTTTTTGTTTCTAGTTTATAATATCCTACATGTTTGAGTTGTAATGTGACTTGAATGATTGTGCATACTTGCCTAAATCCTACAGTCTTTCACTGATGATTCTGCAGCAACCTTCACCCCTATATGTTACTTCTCTGTATTATGTTAGTCCTGTATTTAAGATTATTGTTTGGTAACCATGACTGAGATGAATCTAAAAGTGCTTAAGTTTATATCATCTACCCTTTAACTTAAACATGAAGCTCTAAGTGTTTATATGTTCCTATATTCTATACTTATGTCTATTAAACTGTGAAGACCATTTCTGGTTGATCATTATGATATTCTCATTCTCATCTAGATGTTGTTGTATCTGTTAACTTAGTTTGTTTGAATCAAATTTTCTTATCTTCATGAATCCCATGAAGTTCTATTTGTACACATATGTTACAACTAAGTTATCTTTCCCTCTTAACACAATCTTGATCCTATCTCCTTTCTTTGTTATAAATGGCTGATGACTTGTTAATCTGAACTTGGTTGTTTTCTTGATTAGTTAACATGTTCAGCTGCACATCCAATCCAAAACTTACTTGGTATAATAGCCCCTGTCTCTAATCCTTTTAGGTTATCATTGGTCTTTGAAAAGATGACATGCATTTTATTTTTTAAGACCGTCTTCCCTAAAAATAGGACCTAGTTTCTCTGCTATAACCAAGTGATAATTTGTGAAAGCAGAAGCATGATCATTTCATACTTAGATACTAATCTAGACTTAGGTTTGAGTTAAACCTATTTTAATGGAATGCCTTTCCTTTATCTGTAACTCTTTCTCCAAATGTCATGCTTAACCTGAGTCTATAAATATATAAAGCTTCCCTGTCTGTATGAAGCTATTGTTCACTTGAAGTGTTCTTATAACTAACTAGGTATTGCATATTCCTGTTTAGTTCTTGATTTCATGTCTTGTCCAGAACCACCCAGTCCTTTCCCTACTGTTAATTTGAAATCAAATCTGATCCTTAAATCTTATAAGGACCTTTGCTGATGCTATCTAAACATGATAATTTATTTGAATCTAACACTATTAGGAGTATGACTCTGTTGAAGTCTTTAGGGATTCCATGTTTTAATCTGGCAACTTGCAGACCTATTGAGAGAGTTGATCTTGTTCTAGATATCTTTGATAACCTTTGTAAATGGTTAGTCATGACTGTGTTATCTGAATCTCCATTAATGACTTTTAAGGCATTAAAGTAGTATTATCAACCTATGTATGTGCTAGAAGCTAATCAATTAATTCACATTTGGTTTGCCAGAAACAAGAACATCTGAATATGTTGAGTTGTTGCATATATGACCCTGTATAGCTTGCCTTTCTTTAGAATATGTTCTTCTCTAATGTTCAGACGTTTATACCATACTTGTGAGGTTTTTTGCTCCTCGCCTAGGTGTGTTTGAAAGTTAGACCTTTAAATTCACTTGATATATGTCTGTTTGGTAGACTATATGTTCTTATGTTAGGAGGGAAAGTATATTTTTAAGGTAAGTAATGCTATAACATGTAGTTTACATTGAAAGGGCCTCATTGGCATCTAAACATGTACGGAAAACATGTTGTTAGTGTTTGAGGGTATTTGGGAGTAGAGTTTAACTCTAGGTTGGGCTGTTCTCCCCGACACAAGCATTGCCCTGGGCCTTGAGTCCCTTGGGAACTTTGAAGTGTCGGATTATTCAAAGGGAGCATTGAGCTTGGGTGGAACTTCCTCCTTAGTCCTTAATGTATTGATGCATTTAGTTCTTTAGGGGTTTAATGCTTAATGACAACGAAATATTTTCAATGTGAATTATTTGCCGAGTAGAACTACCACATTAATATAATTTCCCACATTATTCAAATTATTAATTATTTTCTTGTTCCAATTATTTGTCAATATACATTTCTTACATGTTTATGTGGGGCATGCTTCTAATGACCTTCTTTCTTTTTGGGCATGTATACATTTGGGCCTACTGAGTTCCTAAGGGACTCAGGCCCAAACAAGCTTTGCTGCATTTTTGAAGATCCAGTCGGCTATAGCCGCACCTTTTAATTATTGGGCCTACCTTCTTGAGGCTCAACCATCAGAGTCTAGTCCTCTCTCCCTTACTTTTTTCGTTACTATTCATTGCTTCCATAGCCTAGTTTCTTTCTTTATTACTTTCGCCTACTGCCTTTGTCATTTTATCATATTTCATTGTCATGTATTTAACACTCATATATTAGATTATGTGCTTTACCTTCATGGTTTAATATCAACTGAAACATAGGCAAACCTTAACTAATATAGGATTTAAAGAGAATTAGTTAGTAATTAATCTTTGCTTCGCTAATTATAATTTCTTCATCTTGTACACTCACCTCTCTTAATGATTTTTTGAAGCCCAGGCTCTAACCAAAAACAGCATCCCATTTTCAAAAGAAGTCAAGAAAGAATCTCTGGTGTTTTTTTACTAACATGAAATGAAACCAGATTTTTCATAAAAACGGTACTGCCACCCAAATGAGTTTTCAAAGATTGCTCTTCTTCAGAATTTTAAACCAAGGTACATTTAGAATCATTCCTACAAACATCTTTTAGAATTATACACATCTATTCTTTAAGTTAATTGCTTCCATAACTTAACAATCACAAGCCTTAAAATATGAAAATACTTTCAGAACTCTCTTAGCCTTCAATAACTCTTTTATAATCTCACATCCTCCTCAAGCCTCACATCCCTTATATACACACCCTTAATACATAGTAAGCCATGCCTTAGTAGTAATTAAGCATAGTACAAATAACTAGTTCCTAAAATATTAGTCTATGTCCTATGGAGCTACCTCAGGTAGATGTTAAAGGATGCCTAACACCTTCCCCTTAGAAGAACAAGAACCCTTACCTATAATCTCACCGGTTTGCAGACCTATAAGGAATATGACTTAGTAATTAAATATGTACCCTAATATACCTTTAAATATTAGGTGGCGACTCTCTTTTATCAACAATAGAGAAACTACAAGTTAAATCTTGTCTTGACTAGTACAAAATAAGGTGCAACAACATGACAACTCTGCTTGGGATACTTCACACTTAGGTTCTGCCCTTAGGAGACTTAGACTAATTGGGTATCTAGATTTGTTTATACCTTGCTTTGATTATAGTTGAAATTGCAATTACACGCTTACCTGCTTTGTTTGATTTTTATAATTATTTGCTCTTTATGATTATCATGCTTATTGTTGCTACGCCTTTGCCTGTTACTGCTTTATACATTGTCATCACATTTCTTCCAATTGAGTATTGGTTGTACACTATCACACACAATGGCATGCGTGGGTTGTCTTTTACACCCCTCCAAACCTTCTTTTCAAAACTCTCTAGTTTCAGAGAATGGCTTTGTCAGGTCAACTGACATAACTTCTCGCAACCTTCAGTCCAATTCAAAAGTAGGAAACATTCTACTCTAGTAAAATAGGTCATATTGCATAAACTTTAGGTGAGTCGGTCCTTGGCATCGACACACAATTAGGAAAGCCACCCTAATGTCAATGGGTCGTGCACCCAATGACATAACTTATATGGAAATACAAACAAACATGACAAGATACTTAAAGAACCGAAGCAAACACTTACCCAAATATCTTTCTTTTACCTACCTCAGAAAAT
The DNA here is from genome assembly GCF_000390325.3 of Nicotiana tomentosiformis. NCBI lineage: Eukaryota > Viridiplantae > Streptophyta > Magnoliopsida > Solanales > Solanaceae > Nicotiana > Nicotiana tomentosiformis. Next base: position 75,847,213 of record NC_090817.1, on the reverse strand, counting down.
GGAAATCAACCAAAACATCCCTGAAATCAGCATGGTGATGGGAGCACCACATAAGTTGAAACAGTAGTGGAAGAATATTCATCGGGAACACGGAGATGAGGTTCGGACCCACCTGGGGTCATTAACTGCATTGATGAACATCCGAGAATATAGGGTGATCACTCGCCTGTTATTAGAATTTTAGGATCCGGCTAAAGTGGTATTCAAATTTGTCGACTGTGAGTTAGTATCGGCATTAGATAAAGTCACAAGATTTGTGGAGTTGCCGTTCAACGAAAGAAAGCCAGTATTTCCAGTTAATGTGCCTGGTTACTGGTTCTTGGATGCCTTAGGCCTTGCCAACAACACAAGTCTCAGAAGTATCGAGGACGGATGGGTGAGCCTCGATAAGATGTTTGACTAATTTGGGCACCGTGAAGGCTACGAATGGTATTCAGGGGAGTTTCAATGTGATCAAGCAACGTGGGAGAGTCTCAGTCCTATCACTTTCACAATAACGCTGTTCGGATTGTTGGTCTTCCCGCAGTGAAAGGGCCGTATCAATATCAACCTGTTACTAGTGGTCATAGCAACCTTTCGTGGCAATCTTTAAGCTAATTTGGTGTTGATGGTGTTAGCTGAGATGCTGAGAGCTTTGTACGCATGTGCACGAGGGTATGATTTGTTTGAAGGTTATAACTTGCTGCTTCAGATTTGGGCTACTGAACATTTCTTCCAGCGAGAGGCCACTATCGACTAATTCGTGGGTGTCAGCAATATGATCCGCAGCCACAATGAAAGAATGCGACACTGGATCTCCCCACATGGGCAAGAAGAATGGAGGGAAACGCTGACCAATCTGACAGGAGAATGGATAAACTGGAAACTCTCTTGGTTAGGTGGAAGGGCAATCTTGAAGACTTTTCAGAAATACTTTATTGAGTTGATGCAACTTAAAGGCATTCAATCATACTCACCCCTATGGGTCCTCAGATAGTTCGGGATGATCCAAGATGTGCCCCTATGGACAAGGACAACACTATACGAGGATGAGTACAATGGAAAAATCCTAATTCCTAGGATAAAAAGGCTGCAAGAAGAGTGGAATGACCTGGTAACAATGCCTATGAGTCAAAACTAGTAGTGTACTTCTAAGTATTACGTCTGGATTAGAGAAGAAGGAGAACTAACCCGCCGAGCAGAGAGGGTATAGATTGGTTAGACGATATGATGGTTGCTTTGTAGATTTATCATGAGATCCTACCGTTATCTTATGACCACGTCAATGCATCATCAGGTGGTCCCAGGATCCATTGACCACATGTAGCCACCTGTTGAAGACAATGATCGGGTAGTGGAGTGCATCCAGATAAAATCAAGCACAGAGCCAGAAGAAGATCCGGAGGAGGAGTCGGAATTAAATGATGATGAGGAGGAGTTTGAGAAAGACCCGGAGGAGGATCTAGAAGAGGAGCCATAAGAAGAGAAGGATATAGGAAACGACTCAGGGGATGGTTATTAGAATTTGTTGATTTCCCCCTCTTTCTCGCTTTGTACCCTTATCCCTAATTTTCTCTCTTTTACTTTCCAAAAGGGAAAGTTGTCCAGGCCCATGCAGTTCTATGAAACAATGATGTAACACTTATTCCTGCTTGTATCAATCCAAATTATCAATGAAAACAAACTGCTTCGGATCTAAATGTGTCAAGTCTAAATGTCTGTCAAATATCTACTCATTGCCTACCTCCGGCAATGAGAGGTCCCCATGAATTCTAGGAACGCGCTAGCTGTAATGCACGAATTATCTGCTCAGTGTAATTTCCTGCTCGTACAAATAAAGAAACTAACTCTTGTTCCTTCTCTTTTCTTTCTTCTTACTTTTATTTGCTTTATTATTACCCCTAAAAAGAAAAGAATTTGGTTTGTGTCGACCAAAACAGGCGGAACTACCATACAATCTAAGGTCAAAAGGAAAGATATTAGCCGCAAAAGACCCAACTGAACATGCTCTGGTCATATCCGACAGCACAAGGCGATCGGGGGAAAACGACAACACTAGGAATGATGAACACTTCCTCAATCACCTTGATTTCCTTCTTTGGATTTATTTCCTGACCACTTTCCTTCCACATCATGCCAAAATAACCACTCCCCAACTTCAACTCCCACCACTCAAGTAATACCTCCAGTAACCCCCGCTAACCCACCAAATCCCCATATACACACCCCTTACGTACTACAATACAGTCAGACATCACAGAACCCCCTATTACCACTAATGCAACTACCCCTCCTCGTGAAGGAGTCACATTCACCACTAACCAGCACATACCTGTGGCACATGCTACCCATGAGCGGTATGTTCCTCCTGTATATGCCCTTTTTGAACCTACCTTTACAATACCTATCACGATCAGGGTGCCTTATGAGATTGACCAATACGCCGAGATGGAGAGAGAAGCCAGGTGTAAGGAAGAAGAATCAGTATCTGAGCAGTTGCAAATGTTGAGAAGGCAAATGAAGAGTCTCCAAGTTGCCCAGGGAAGTGAAAGTTTGGACTATGAGGATATATGTATTCATCCAGATGTGGATATGCCAACAGGCTACGAACCCCCAAAGTTCGATATCTTCAATGTGACGAGGGACCCTCACGCGTATTTGAGGGCATAATATGACAAGTTAGTCGGAGTGGGGAGGAACGAGAAGCTAAGGATGATGTTATTTATAATAAGTTTGATGGGAGAAGCATTAACCTGGTATACTCGACGGGATCCGCGAAATTGGAGAACTTTGCAAGATATAGCGGAGGACTTCATGAATCATTTTCGATTCAACACCGAGATCACTCCTGATCGGTTCACACTAGTGAACCTGCAGAAAAAACCATTTGAGTCATTCCAAGAATATGCACGACGGTGGAGGTCGAAAGCTGTCAGGGTGCAACCTCCACTGGATAACAGTGAACTAATCAAGTATTTTATCAGAGCCAAAAAGGGAATATACTTTGAAAAGATGATGGGAATGATGGAATAGAATTTCCCCGAGCTGATCAAGATGGGAGATTTCTTAGAAGAGGGAATAAAATCTAGTAAAGTACAATCCATGGCAGCACTGCAAGTGGCCAGTAAGGCCATCCAGTCAGGGTCAATCAGTAGCGGAAAAAGAAGAAATATGAGGTCTCAGCAGTTGTCCCTTACTACCAACCCAACCCACATCACTGGAGCACATCTTATTCCCCAAAAAATCATTCACCACCACCCACCTACGCTCCAGTCTATAATACCCAGCCATATTACCACCCTCAACCACAATACAACCCTCCTCGAACCAACAACAACCAAAACCCACAACAACCATATGCTCTTGTCCAAACCACTACTCACCAGAACCAACCTACCTATGCACCACGCCCTCATCCCAAATTTGAAGAGAGGGGTCCTAGAGCTTATGCCCCAATTGCTGAGCCTCTGGCCCAATTGTTCGAAAGATTGAGAAGAGCAGGATTGATACACCCAATCAAAGAAAGGGTTCCTGAACATCCCACCAAGTATTTTGATGACACTAAAATATGCATGTACCATTCTAATGTGCCTGGGTATGATATTGAAGATTGTTTCAAGTTAAAAAATAAAACTGAAACCCTGATCAAGAGCGGAGCCATTCAGTGCACTACGGCACCACATAATGTGAAACGTAATCCACAACCAAATCATCGAAACCAGGGAGCTAACATGATAACATTAGATGAAGAGTATGACCTAAAGTGAACAATTATCTGTTACAACCCAAATTCGCATACCATAGATCACGCCGTAAGTTAGTCGACGTAAATCCAGGAAGAGATTATCTTTGAGATAATAAGAAGTTAATCCTATTGGTCTTAGATGATACAAGGGTGTATAAGAGTGGTTAACAAGTATTAGAAGTTAAACGAATCAAGGATGTTGTAACCCGTATTTTCGGGTAACACTAGAGGTAATTAACTGTCCCAAGAGGTCTTGTTTTAATGTATTTGAATCATATAATATCCGTATCATAAGTCTTGAAGTCAAGCGAGTTATGAAACAAAAGTCGATAAAAGTTGTCGCAACTTAGGTTTATAATTTTACTTAAACTTTAGGTCAAATGTTACTACATTTTTCTCCCAATGTGCTTGGAATTATGGGGTGATCTACCTATCAAATTGAAGATCTATGAGTATAGTTTCCAACGCATTAAACCGTTCATCGATATGATCTCGGAATAGAGAGATATTTGTGTTTTCGCGAGAGTGCACCAAGCTGCTCTCTATGGGGCCCACAAAGGCGGTTTAAGACATATGGACATATATAAGATACCTCAACCCCGTTTTAAGTCATTATTTTTCAGTATATTCAGACCTTATAACCCTAAAAACAGTCTCTCAAGGATCTCTCATGATCCAAGACCCAAACAAAGGGCAAACAACACAAATCAAATGTCGGGAATCCCATGGCGCTAGTAAGTTTCTTGTTCTTCTTGTTGTTGCTGATTTTTGTGTTGTTCCAGCTCGTGTGGGAGGTTGTTTTAAGTGTTTTATGTTCTGTAAATACACCTTCAAGTTTTAATATCAACCCTAGGTGATTTCAAGTCTTCTAAAGTAATTCTAGTGCCGAAAAACCCGAATTAATTGCTAGTTTCGCTTCCTTGTTCTTGTGGCAGAATTGAAGGGATATTTCGTGGAAAATTAAGGTCAAATTGGAGTTTTTATTTCTGTTTAAAGGTAAGGAACCTCTTACTCTATATATATTTAAGATTATCCAAGTTGTGGCTAAGTCGTTGAAGCTAGAACTTGTGAAATATATATCGAAAGGCTTGGTAGTAATGTTGTTAGTTGGTGGACTGTTTTGGAGGCTCAATATGATTATTAATGATGTTGTTTGGGCTGTTTGGTGATTGTATTGACTTGTGGGAAGTCATATAATTAGGGGAGGTGCTGTCCGTTTCATCATAAAATAGGTTGCGGTCGATACATAATAGTTACGACGCTTAAACGATAATGATAGTGTCATTTCTCTTATTGTAGACTAAGGAGTCGTGACATTTGCATAGCTTGAGGTTGGGCAGTATATACAAGGTATGTGAGGCTATCCCCTTCATTCTTTTGCACGACTCCGATTGTACATAATGTAATGAACGAGCTCCCAAAGATACTCTACTCTTAGAAGCTAGCAGTACTTACATTGCTGCCCTTCTTATGAAACGATTGATATTGATGTTACTTCTCTTATTCTTATATTATCAATGTTGTTGGTAGTTCCTGATTCTTATAAGATTCTTGATGAAGAGTTAATCCTAATAACGTGTACGAAGGATACCGACCTTACGTCACTCCGAAAGGTTCAAAATATGATTCCAATGAGTCCAGCATGCATCATATATATGTATCTATTTTACTCTACCGAGCCGCGCTATAGTTGGCCGGGTATGGCACCTATTGTGCAACCACTGATCAGTTGGGTTTTACCGAGCTCCACGTGGCCGGGTACGATTCTACCGAGCCCTATGATGGCCGGGTACGTTTTACCGAGCCTATTACGGCCGGGTACGATATGATGATGGTGATGCCCACAAAGACGTATGTTTTAAAAGTTTATGTATATATATGTATGTATCATGTATTTCATGTCAGTAGCCCTCAGAGGTACCCAAATGTCACAGGTTGTATATTCTCTATCCCTGTTTACATTACTGTTCTCACTTATGCTTTCCTGCCTTACATACTCAGTACTTTATTCGTACTGACATCCTTTTTATTTGTGGACGCTGCATGTCATGCTGCAGGTCCTGATAGATGGGTAGACGTAGCTCCCCCACCACAGTAGGTTGTCCAGTTCAGCGGTTATTGGCGAGATTTCTTCTCCGGACTTGCCGTGGTCTTGGTATGCATTTTTGTTATAGACATTATGGGTATGTCGGGGCCCCGTTCCGGCAATATTGTAGCACTTATGTTCCTTTAGAGGCTCATAGACAGGTGTCGACTTATGTATGGTTTAGAATGCCTTATCGACTGATTTTTGTTGTATAGTCTTTCATGGCAGCATGGTAGCTCGTACCTTATATATAGTTTCTTGACAGTCTTGTCGTCCCATGTTATGTATGTTCATGACATTATCTTTCATTGTTGGATGTTCATGATCCATGTCTACTATTTGTATTGATATTGTCGGCCCTTAAAGATAATAAGAAAGGTTAGATAAAATGTACGTTGGTGCTCGGCAAGTATGGCCCGGGTGCTAGTCATGACCCTCCAGTTGGGTCGTGACATTATCACTATAGGAAATGCAGAAACTGAAAGGATCCCTCCTCAAAAGGCTTCGATCATTACAGTACAACTAAGGCCTACAATTACGGTTTAGACTTATCAGCAGCCACATGCTGTTGTTACAGGAGACGAAGAAGGTCGGGAGTACAAAACCGTCCCATGGACGTACCAACAAAAGGGAAAGGCCAAAATGATATACTCTGCCGCAGCCCATGGTATGACTAGATCTGAGGATGCTACACTCCTGAAGATGTCAATCGAGGAAACCCAGGGAGAGAACAAATTCCAAGGAGGAACATAACAGATCCAAAAGCCGCCAAGGTTTGGAAGAGAATGTCCAGCAAAAAGCTAGAGAAAACCCGAGCACAGATATCAATCATGGATCTATTAATGAGCTCCGACAGTCATAAGGATGCCATGTTGAAAGTACTAAGTGGGGTAAGTGTCCCAAGTAACACCACTAGTGAGGTGTTGGCCGCGATAATTGGGAAAATGATCGAAGCAAACATGATCACTTTCAGAAGAGAGGAACTCCCTGTCGAAGGCGCAAGTCACAACAAGGCTCTTCACATCACTATCAAATACGGGGACAAAATAGTGTCCCATGTGTTGGTCGATGGCGGATCTGAGGTCAACCTTTGGCCACTATCCACCCTACGAGAGTTGGGAATTCATTTGAGGGAAGTCAAAGAAAGCCATGTAAGAGTGAGAGCCTTTGATGGTTCGCAAAAAGATGTTATCGGAGAAAGTTATCTAGCCTTGCAAATCGGGTAGGTCGATTTTCCGATATTGTTTCAAGTAATGGACATCTCTTCTTCCTACAATTTACTGCTGGGTAGGCCCTGGATACATATGACAGGGGACATGCCATCCACCTTGCACCAATGCGTAAAATTTGAATGGGGGATGTCAGAAGATCGTGGTTCATGGTGAGTGGGGTCACTTCTCCCATTTGGAGTATGCTGTTCCATTTATTGAAGGGCTGGACGGAGTTGCCTTCCATGCTGTGGAAATCATGCAGACTACCGAGATGAAGAAAACTGAGCAAAACTTGGGAATGCAGTCGCCGTATAGATCCAAGATGGCTATAAGGGAGATGATAAAATATGGATACAGTCCAGGAACATGGTTAGGAGCAAAGTCAGATGGAATCACAGGGCCAATTGAACATAATGGCAGAAAGGAAGGGCTGGTATAGGATATCACCCTCCGGAAGGGAAAGTTTGAATCGTTAGCTTCGGGAAAAAGGTTTTTTTGCCAGAGCACGTTGCAAGTTTGGGACAGGGTTCAGTACCCGAAGATGATATCATCGACAAGATAGGAAAGCTGTTCGTGAATATGATTGAAGAATGCCGTAAAGGAACTAACATCAAGACACCGACTATAAGGGATGCCGAACCAGGGGAAGAGCTGCATAATTAGATCGCTAGTCCATCTTTGGTTTGCCGGGAGTCTTGGTAGTATGGAACTATAAAAGTTTTCTTTTGAAAAGAGCACAGTCAATTGAGGCATGTACCATGTCTGCACCTTTTTGTCATTTGCCTCTTATGAACGCTTGAGACATTCCCCTTTTGATGAAATAAAAAGAATCATTTTTTTCAAATATTGCAACTTTATTTACCACTTTATTTATACTTAGATTTTCTTTTCAGTAATCAAACCGATAAAATACCGTGTTCCACGATTATGACATGTAACGAAACCGTTAAGCGCAATGACCCAGATTACAAGGAGTATGACAAGAGCATGATGCCCGACAATCTCCCACAGGAGATCGAGCTATTGGAGAGTAAAAAAGCCCAACCTCGAAGAAATAGAAGTGGTTAATATTGGAAGTGAAGAAGATGTAAAAGAAACCAGGATCAACATTCACCTAGAAGCCGAGCAGAAGGAAAAAATGATTGAGATCCTCCGACAGTACATCAATGCATTTGCATAGCCCTATGATGACATGCCGGGATTAAGCACCTACATTGTTTCGCATCGACTACCCACCGATCCTACCAGACCGCCGGTCAAGCCGAAACCTTGAAAGTTCAAACCTGATTTAAGTCTGAGGATAAAGGAAGATGTGACCAAATAGATAGAAATGAATGTGGTAAGGGTCACCAACTATCCAAGCCATTTGGAAAACATCGTCCTAGTACCCAAGAAGGACGGAAAGATCAAAATATGTGTAGACTACCGAGATCTCAACAAAGCTAGTCCAAAGGACAATTTCCCCTACCAAATATCCACATCCTCATCGACAAATGCGCAAAGCATGAACTGCAGTCATTTATTGATTGTTTCGCTGGATACCATCAAATCTTAATGCATGAGGAAGATTCAAAGAAGAGAACTTTCACTACGCCTTGGGGAGTCTACTGTTATAGAGTTATGTCGTTCGGTCTCAAAAACGACGACGCTACCTATATGAGGGCCATGACGACCCTCTTGCATGACATGATTCATAAGGAGATTTAAGTGTATGTGGATGACATCATCATAAAGTCTCTAAAGAGCTAGGAGCACTTGGACAACTTGAGGAAATGTTTCGAACGCCTGCGAAGATATAGTTTCAAGTTGAATCCAGCAAAGTGCATGTTTGGAGTCCCTACTGGAAAACTATTGGGCTTCATTGTAAGCAGGAAGGGGATAGAACTGGACCCGTCGAAAATCAAGGTCATCCAGGAATTACCGCCACTAAAGAGAACCGAAAGATGTCATGAGTTTCCTGGGCAGATTGAATTATATCAGTCGTTTCATAGCCCAGTCTACGGTAATCTAAGAACCCACTTTCAAGCTGTTGAAGAAAGTTGCTGCCACAAAATGGACGGAGGAGTGCTAGAAAGCATTAGACAGAATCAAAGAGTATCTTTCAAGCCCGCCGGTGTTGGTTCCCCCCGAACCAGGGAAACTATTATTGTTTGTCAGTCTTGGATAACGCCTTCGGCTGTGTGTTGGGGCAGCACGATGAAACTGGGAGAAAGAAGCAGTCCATCTATTACTTGAGTAAGAAGTTCAAGCCATGCGAGGCCAAGTATACCCTAATAAAACGCACTTATTGTGCTCTAACTTGGATTGATCTGAAGCTAAGGCATTACATGTTAGCATATGCCACACATCTGATATCTCGGCTCGACCCGCTCAAGTACATCTTCCAAAAGCCGATGCCAACTGAAAAGCTAGCTAAATGCAAATTCTCCTCAGCGAATTTGATATTGTGTACATAACTCAGAAGACTATCAAAGGACAAGCCTTAATCGACCACCTCGCCGAGAATCTAGTGGATGGGGATTACGAACTGCTTACCACGTATTTCCTCGATGAAGAAGTACTATTTTCCAGAGAAGATATTGCAGAATCATACCCTGGGTGGAGAATGATTTTTGATGGAGTAACAAAGTTCAAAGGAGTCGGAATTGGGGCATTCCTAATTTCGGAATCTGGACAACACTATCCAACATCGGCAAAGATAAGATTCCCTTGTACCAATAATATGGCTAAATACAAAGCGTGCATTATTGGGATTAGAATGGCAGTCGACATGAACATCAAAGAACTTTTGGTCATAGGAGATTCCGATTTGCTGAAATACCAAGTCCAAGGGGAATGGTCCACCAATAATGTCAATATACTGCCGTACTTGCACTGCGTGAAGGAGTTGTGCAAGAAGTTCACAAAGATAAAGTTAAAGCACGTCCCTAGGATTCCTGACGAGTTCGCCAACGCCCTTGCAACCCTATCATCTATGATTCAACATCCAAATAAGAACTACATATGTCATGACCCAAAACTCACTATAGGCTGTGATGGCGCCCAATGTCGTCGTTAGGCAAGCCAACAATGAACTACCAACTTAATTATTCTCAAAATCGTGAATTTTATTAGATAAAGAAATCAACAAATTCAAATCATGAAAACTTAAAATTTTAACAGAATAGATAATAAAAGTGTGTAAGTGCTAAGCAAAATCACAAACAACTTCTAAAACATCCCAAAACCCAGTGTCACAAGTGCATGAGCATTTACTAAGGAGTACAATAATAATACAACATCTATCTAGAATGTAAATAAGACATGATAGAGTAAATGGTATGATGGAGACTCTGTGGACTGCGATACGTAGCCTGGAATGCAGCTCACCATAAAGTCTCCTCAACAGCTGCGCCTATGTGCCAAGATGACCATCAATTGAACCTGTCAGATCCTGCATAATTAGTGTAGAAGTGTAGCATGAGTACGTAAATCAACGCGTACCCAGTAAGTATCTATCCTAACCTCGGAGAAATAGTGACGAGGGGACGACATCGACACTTACTAGAGGTCCAATAAAGCAATATAATAAATCATAAGTAGATATGAAGCACAAAACAATAATGGGGTAAATCTATAAGTTACATAATCTTCCAAAAATTTCTTTTAAAGGGTATGATTTTCTCAGTCTTGTATTCTACCTCAACAGCTCAGATATATCAAATGCCAGCATCAAACGGATAAGGAATACCATATAAACTTCCAGACTCAGTGGAAGGATAATCTTGTGAACATTCGGAATGCCGGCGATATAATACACGATTATGCTGAGGTCGTTCGGCCCGATCCAAAATAATGTGTATACTATCGAGGTTCGAGCGGCACGAACCATTGAAGCATCTATTATTTTGCTGAGGTGTTCGGCCCGCTCCACAAGAAAGGAAGAAACTTATCGAAATATGAGTCACATGCTTACAACACACATACAGGTGCATAATGATAAATATACTCCTTTACGTTCATCAAATATCTTGGCAACAACTCAAGGTGATAAAGCTCGGCCTAATATATTTATATGTTTCTAAATCAATTTCAGTTATAATTTCAATTAATTAAGCTAGCAAAATGAGTCCAAACAATTCAAATATTACATGATAAAGTCCTAAGTCTACCCGAATATAAACATGCTTTAGCTACGTACGGATTCTCGTCACCTCGTGCGCACGTAGCACCCACAACTAGTAGCACATAACAATTACATCAAACCAGAGTCCATCGATCCGAAACTATTCAAACAATGTGCAAACCAATAAAAATACACTGTAATACCCATAATTAATCAATTCATAACAATTTCCAACTTCGCTCGAAATGTCAACAAAGTTAACCCTCCGGCTCACGTGCCCGGATTCCGAAAATTATTAAAAATAAATATTACCCATAACTCATATGGTTCATATCCATAAAATCATCCAATTTCGTTCATGAATCGACCCTCGAATCAAAGATTTATCATTTCTCAACTTTGAGGCTCAAATCCCAATTTTTACAATCCAAACACGGATAAAAATAATAACCAACGGAACTAATCATGGAGAAACATCAACATAAAGGTCATATATTTACCCCCTTGTTTAGATGAGAACAACGCCGCGAATATCACCTCAAACGTAGCTCTAGAACTCAAGATATGCCCAAAATACTAATATTCTCGGTTTAACACACTGTCTAGATGATTTTTCTTCATCGCCTTCACGGGAGAGCTTCGCGTTCGCGAAGATCAATTTTTCGTGTTGACTGGTCAACCCAGAAATCCTTCTTCGTGTTCACGGAACCTCTCTCACGTTCACGAAGAACAAAGTTTCGCACCAAAAACCAACAATTTTGTCCGACACGCAAATGGGCATAACTCTCTCATACGACATCAGAATTCGACGATTCTTGTTGCTATGGCTCCGTAATTACGATACAGATCTAATAATTCAATCCAATCATAAAGAAAAGGTTTTTACTCAATATAGTATCCTTTATACCCAGGAAAATGACGTTGAAACATCAAATAAGAGAGCGATACAACCCAAACACATCCGAAACACACCCGAGGCCCCCGGGACCCCGTCCAATTACACAAACCTGTCCCAAAACATAACACGAACCTGCTCGAGGACTCAAATCACACCTAACAACATCAAAACTATGAATCGACGGTCGAAACCTTTCTTTAAACTTTCAAACATTCAAACTTCGACGAACACGTCCAGTTCCTACTTAAACATTCTGGAATGATGCCAAACTTTACGCACAAGTCACAAATCACGATGTGAACCTATTCCAAGGCTCGGAACCTGAACGGACATCGATAATACCCAAATCTACCTCAATCCAAACTTAGGAATTTCTATAACTTTCAAAATGCCAACTTTCCACAATAAGCGCCGAAATGATTACGGGCGACCCGATACTCAATCCGAACATACACCCAAGTACGAAATCATCATACGAACCTATTGGAACCTTCAAATCTCGATTCCGTGATCGTTTACTCAAAAGTCAAACCTTAGTCAACTCTTCCAACTTAAAGCTTCCAAATTTAGAATTTTCTTTCTAAATCAACTCCGAACTTCCCGAAATTCAATTATGACCGCACGTACAAGTCATAATACCTTAAGTGAAGCTACTCGAGGCCTTAAACAGCCGAACGACGTGCTAGAGCTCAAAACGATCGGTCGGGTCGTTATATTTCCCCCCACTTAAATATATGTTCGTCCTCTAATGTGCCAAGAACTGTTTTGGAGTTGTCCAAAATCATTGTTTAACACCTCGTGCACCTACCCGTGCCACCGCAACCCATGTGAGTACATAGCTCGAGCCAGATTGAAGATCCTCCTTATAACCTTAGCTAACAAGCCTTAGAACCAAATTCCAACATCCGTAATTCTCCATGAGACCCGATTTTAACATACAAACACCGCATCAATCACTACACACTGTACCAAAACATGATCATGCACCTATGCTGAAATCACACCATGCACCACATAAGTCGGTTGCGCATAAAAACATTCTCTGACCACAATAGCTGAAATTTCACGAATCTGATGCCCACAATACACCCCATAACACATATAAGCGCTGTTCTAATTCTCGCAGTACTGCCACGACGAAAGAGATGTGTAGAAGCTCATAACCACCTGCCGAATCAATAAATCATGGAGTCTCTCCTCCTGACAAGAACCATTACTTCATTCTAAACTAAATAACAATATTTTATCTTTCATATACCCTACATAACTCCGATCGCACTAATGTCAGGTCCAATGACCTCATCTCACCTAATACAAGTTGCTCGTGCAATAAGCTGCCTCAAACACCGTCTAAAATTCCATACAGCGCCAACTAGCTACAACTCGAATGTGACACATAAGGTGGAACAAACTCTGGAAAAGAGCTACCTAACCCGCGTAACGAATAAAACAACCAAAAAAAGGCTAAGAACCTTTCTTAGAGAATGAGAAACAAAATACATAGAAATAAGTATAGGGAACCGTACCCAACATCTCACTGTTGCGGCATGCAACCCGATCCAAACAACATACATGTGGCGGCGTGCCACCTGATCCAGACATACCAATAAAAAAAAGGAAATACCCATCAAGCCATAATGCTTATACCTACGTAATACCCGAATATCGGCCACAAGCAAGCCAAGTGCATAAATACCACTCTGGGGAGACAGATAGCATCATGCGCCACAAAACTCGAGTTTGACTAAGGTGCAATAATGACAAGCTACACAGGACCACAACAACTGTGCGAATAATCAATCCGTATCACAACCCACATGGCATAATATAGTATTACATAGGATAACTGATGACAAGAATAACATTCAATACCCAAAGACTTCTCCATAAATAGTGCTATGCTGAATGAACACATCCGACCTAACGTAGAGCATAGATTCACATTAGATCTACTAGCGGACCTCAAACCGATTTCGATCACCCCATACTAGGCCAATAACCTTCCAAGAATCCACAATGACCCTATTCATGACACATAAGAGTAACCATCAAATCCGGAACAAAACCCCACAGTCTGTAACCAAATAAATAGAGCGCCTCTTAGTCATAATCTCTCCTGTTTGTGACTGTATCAAAATCTCCATACCTGATTTAAGTTTCTACAATTGGATGACTAACACATCCCAATTATACGATCTTCCCATGGGATATACTCCCACAACCTTCCACACCAGGTAGTAAAATCTGAACGTTAATGGCCATCGACCATTTTATTTCTATAATACTGGCCAAGCATTCACATTTCAATACACAAAGCCTCTTACACATGACACTGTTCTCAGGTGACACTAAGGAAAATGCCAGCTTACTCTGAACATCTGAATTCTTCCCTGCTCATCCGAGCTCGTGACATTCTTATCAACACAGAGCCGCAACCTTGATCCTCAACTTCCAATTCTCATGCCGCTCACTGCACCTATCATGCCGCTATGCGAGAGTATAAGAATTCATCATAACCACTGAACTAATAGTAGAATAAACACTTCATTGGCTAGAAACCTTTCACTTAACTAATTTCAGAAGAACAATTGCAACACATAACTAAATTCCCATAATCGTAGAAAATACAAACTTCAAGTCGTGGTCTAAACCTCCATAACTCTTCCGAAATCCATCTACACAACAAGGCCATTTGAATCAAATACCTCCCAAATCAATTAAAATATGGTGGCTGTCAAGCCCGCACGTACAACCACAAAAAACATATATAACTTAACACGCTGAAAGAACTGATTATTGCCACAATCATGCTGATTCAACCATTACTAACAAACCCAACTTCTTTCAATTTACTCTTGACTTACCTTAGAAATAATAATAGCTCCATTCAAAACATAACGTAACCCAACAACACTCATCCTGAATGACCCAATTCATGCGATCATATCGTCTCAATACCCATGAACCATCTCATACCCTCACTATGCGCACAATAGCACCTCCAACTGGTACACCCATTCTGAACGATCCTCTATGAATCTGAAGTTGTTTCCTCCTATTTATCCAATATTGCACCACATACCCGATGATAACATAGAACACTCCAAATCCCTTTCATAACCCAGTGCAAAAACTCGATCCTTAACAACACAACGGGCATGGAATCCTTAGGCACAACACTTTAATTCTTAAACCCACTAGAACCGTTGTTGAGAGTCACCCACTATGACCTAGTCCCGAATATAATCAAACTCCAACGCTCTGTTAGCACAGGAACACTCCTAAATAAGCAACCAGATGAATCACATCCACAAGAAGCATAAACTATGAGTCTTCCCAAAATCTGCACATGAATCGATAAGGAAAAATATAGCATACATTCATCAAGTTCTTTGCTCGAATTACCCCTGATGCTTTCTTTTCTTAGTCATAAATAATCCACCTATGCACCGATAACCAGAAACCGCACAAGCAGACAACCACGCAATTCAATCGTAGACGGTGGACTCCCCCACTTAGCTTTAAGCTACCATCACATAATGTAGAACCTACAAAGTTTCCTCCTTCTCAATTACCATGATCTCGCACCGTCAACCCGCCAGATTTCTTGTGGTCTCTTATTAAACTTTTCATGAACATTCCAAATTATTAACCACAATCGCATATTCAACCTTCTGTCGGGTATTAAGTAGAACTCTTCGAAGAAACTTCATCAAAAGCATGAAACCGCTAACCCGCACATAGGAGATAACCCACTTGTGGGATTCCATTTTGATATCATCCAACGACATTGCCCTGGTTACAACTACCACGAAATCAACAAATCCCTCCTAAGCCCATGCTCGGCCACCAGTTGTAAAGGTCTGTTTATTCCCTATTGACATCAACTGAAAGTTTGACAATACATTCCAAACTCAAAGTCACGTCGCATCCCATAAAGATAATCAAGATTTTACACCCCCCTTCATTCCAAGCAAACTCTCTTCTGTCATATTAACCCTTCCTTGGTGCAATAGCAATCGCCCCCAAATGGCATTTATGGACTTGGTCATTGTCCACCATGATTCTCAAATCGCTCTAAACTTTTATGAAGGCATGTGGCTATCCTACCACAGAATCCATATGCTACTCTGCCTCTCCCACTTCAGTTAAACCATTTCCTTTAAGCAACTTCTCGACCTCTGCTTTTCATACTTGACCTGCTAGCAATTCAACCACCACGAGACACCTCCCACCATGTCCTTCCTCATCCTTCGCTACCCAAATGCTGCCTCAAATCAAAATCCATCTCTGTAGCACTTGAACTAATAAATTTTTACCAACTGTAAGACTCCTCGAAGATCATCTTTCTCGAGCCATCATCATTAGAAACACCGATTCGATTCTGAAACCGCTACACACCGCCATCTCTAACAACCACTTCTTAGGCACCATTTCACAATACCCTACCCTGAAGGCAAATCAAAGAAGACTATAACACATGCGAGCCATAATGTGTTTAAACAAGGATGACGACACCACGTCACAAATAAGAATTCCACCCTGCTCAAAAATATCAAGTCTCGTTACTCCATCAACCAAAGCCTGAACATCCATAGTCTGATTGCCTTTACTCCGCTGGAATTAAATGTCGAACCTATAAACCATGCATTGAGAAATCCTCCTTTCGAGTCATTCACTGCCTCAACACATAAACAAGCACCCTACCATTACACCAACAATGTGGGATAACAATGCATGAACATCATAATAATTTGTGCATAGCCTCGAAACCATATGAAATAAAGATACTGAGCTAAAACGACAGAATACCCTTCCACAAGGCGACGATAATAGCTTGCCCAAACATGCAGGGAGAAACATCCTGCACCACGTCTGCTGTACCTATACAACTCCTCGATGCCCAATTGATGACAAGCTCTCCACATCGCATAAGATTGAGTAAGAAGGAAATGAAGGCATAAGCTTTAATGGAATCAAATCGCACGAAGAGGACTCAAGAAACAGAGCTGTAGCCTCTCAAAGATAAGTACAAACGTCTCTGTACCGATCCGCTAGACTCTACTAGACTTGCTCATGACTCGTGAGACCCAAGTGAAGCTAGAGCTCTGATACCAAGCTTTCACGACCCAAAACTCACTATAGGCCGTGATGGCGCCCAACGTCGCCGTTAGGCAAGCCAATAGTGAACTACCAACTTAATTATGAACTTTATTGTTCTCGAAATCGTGAATTTTATTAGATAAAGAAATCAACGCATTAAAATCATGGAAACTTAAATTATTTTTAACAGAATAGATAATAATAAAAAAAGGACAGCCCGGTACACTAAGCTCCCGCTATGCGCGGGGTCCGGGGAAGGGCCGGACCACAAGGATCTATCGTACGCAGCCTTACTCTGTATTTTTGCAAGAAGTTGTTTCCACGGCTCGAACCCGTGACCTCCTGGTCACATGGCAGCAATCTTTTATTATTATTTATTCGTAACAGAATAGATAATAAAGGTGTGTAAATGCTAAGAAACATCACAAACAACTTCTAAAATATCCCAAAACCCGGTGTCACAAGTGCATGAGCATTTACTAAGGAGTATAATAATAATACAACATCTGTCTGGAATATAAGTAAGACATGATAGAGTAAATGGTATGATGGAGATTATGTGGAATGCGATACGTAGCCTGGAATGCAGCTCACCATAAAGTCTCCTCAACAGTTGCGCCTACGCGCCAAGATGTCCACCAATTGAACCTGTCAGATCCTACACATTTAGTGCAGAAGTGTATCATGAGTACGCAAATCAACACGTACCCAGTAAGTATCTAGCCTAGCCCCGGAGAAGTAGTGACAAGGGGTCGACATCGACACTTACTAGAGGTCCAATAAAGTAATATAATAAATCATAAGCAGATATGAATTTTCAGTCTTGTATTCTACCTTAACAGCTCAGATATATCAAATGCAAGCATCAAACGAATAAGGAATACCATATAAAAGGCCAGGCATCAGTGGAAGTATAATCTTGTGAACATTCGGACGGTCGGCGATATAACGCACGATTTTGCGGAGGTCGTTCAGCCTGATCCATAATAATGTGTACACTGCCGAGGGTCGAGTGGCACAAACCATAGATGCATCTATTATACTGCCGAGGCGTTCGGCCCGCTCCACAAGAAAGGAAAAAACTTATCGAATTACGAGTCACATGCTTACGACACAGATGCAAGTGCATAATAATAAATATACCCCTTTACGTTTATCAAATATCTTGGCAACAACTCAAGGTGATAAAGCTCAGACTAATATATGTATATGTTTCTAAATCTATTTCAGTTATAAATTCAATTAATTAAGCTAGCAAAATTAGTCCAAACAATTCAAATATTACATGATAAAGTCCTAAGTCTACCCAGACATAAACATGCTTTAGCTACATATGAAATCTCATCATCTCGTGCGCACGTAGCATCCATAACTAGTAGCACATAACAATTACATCACCTAGGGGGTAGTTTCCCCCTCACAAGGTTAGACAGGACACTTACCTCGCTCCGAAGTTCCATAACCGGCTCTCGCGCCTCTCTAACACCTCAAACTAGAGCCCATCGATCCGAAACTAGTCAAACAATATGTAAACCAATAAAAATACTCTTTAATTCTCATAGTTAATCAATTCATAACAATTTCCAACTTCACTTGAAAAGTCAACAAAGTCAACCCTCGACCTCACGTGCCCGGATTTTGAAAATTATTAAAAATAAATATTACCCATGGCTCATATGGTCTATAACCAGAAAAGCATCCAATTGTGTCCATGAATCGACCCTCGAATCAAGGATTTACCATTTCTCAATTTTGGGGCTCAAAACCCCAATTTCTACAATCCAAACACTGATAAAAATAATAGCCAACGGTAATAATCATGGATAAACATCAAAATAAAGGTCATATATTTATCTCCTTGTTGAAACGAGAACAACACTCTAAAAATCACCTCGAACGGAGCTCTAGAACTTAAGATATGCCCAAAAATACTACAATTCTCGGTTTAACACACTGTCCAGATGATTTTTCTTCATCGCTTTCGGGGGAGACCTTCGCGTTCGCGAAGAGCAATTTTTCGCGTTGACTGGTCAACCTAGAAATTCTTCTTCGCATTCGCCGAACCTCTCTCACGTTCGCTAAGAACAAAGCTTCGCACCATAAACCAACAATTTTGCCCGACACGAAAATGGGCGTAACTCTCTCATACAACATCATAATTCGACGATTCTTATTGTTATGGCTCTGTAATTATGATAAGGATCTAATGGTTCAATCAAATCACAAACAAAATATTGTTTTCTCAATATAGTATCTTTATACCCAAGAAAACGACGCTGAAACATCAAATAAGAGCGTGACATAACCCAAACATATCCAAAACACACCTGAGGCCCCCGGGACCCCGTCCAATTACACAAAACAGTCCAAAAACATAACACGAACCTGCTCGAGGCCTCAAATTACACCAAAAAACATCAAAACTACGAATCGATGATCGAAAACTTTCTTTAAACTTCCAAACATTCAAACTTCGACGATCGCGTCTGGTTCATACTTAAACATTCTCGAATGATACCAAACTTTATGCACAAGTCACAAATCATGATACGAACCTATTCCAAGGCTCAGAATCGCGAACGGACATCAATAATACCAAAATCCACCTCAAACCAAACTTAGGAAATTCTAAAACCTTCAAAATGCCAACTTTCTATAATAAGCGCTGAAATGCTCCCGGGCGACCCGGTACTCAATCCGAACATACGCCCAAGTCCAGAATCATCATACGAACCTTTTGAAACCTTCAAATCCTGATTTTGAGATTGTTTACTCAAAAGTCAAACCTTAGTCAACTCTTCTAACTTAAAGCTTTCGAATTTAGAATTTTCTTTCCAAATCAACTCCTAACTTCTCGAAATTCAGTTCCGACTGCACGTACAAGTCCTAATACCTGAAGTGAAGCTACTCAAGGCCTCAAACCGCCGAACAACATACTAGAGCTTAAAACGACCGATTGGGTCATTACAAATCGACCCTATCGAGGTAAAGATCAGGAATCCACATGCCTATTGCTTTCCTGTAGATGGAGAACTAGATGGTAAACCTTGGTATCACGACATCAAGAAATTCCTTACAACTAGAGAATACCCGGAGAATGCTACTAATGGTCAAAAGCGATCCCTCAGGAGGCTGGCAAACCACTTTTTCCTCAACGGGGAAATCCTGTACAGGAGGACCCCAGACTTAGGTTTGTTGAGATGTGTAGATGCCGCTGAAGCGACCAGACTGTTGGAAGAAATACATGCAGGAACATGCGGACCCCACATGAACAGGTTCATATTAGCCAATAAGATTTTAGGAGCTGGATATTTTTAGATGACTATGGAAAGCGACAGTATCCGCTGCGTGCAGAAGTGTCACCAGTGTCAGATTCACGGAGATTTCATCCGGGTTCCACCAAATGAGCTAAACGTAATGGGTTCACCTTGGCTATTCGTCGCCTGGGGCATGGATGTGATTGAACTTATAGAGCTCGCAGCATCAAACAAACATCGTTTCATTTTGGTAGCTATCGACTACTTTACCAAATGGGCTGAGGCATCAACTTACAAGGCCGTCTTGAATAAGGTAGTGGAAAATTTTGTCCGAAATAACATCGTCTGCAAATTTGGGATACCGGAGTCTATCATCACTGACAATGCCGCTAACCTCAACATCGACCTCATGAGAGAAATCTGTAAGAAGTTCAAAATTGTCCACCGCAATTCCACAGCCTATAGACCATAAATGAATGGGGCAGCCGAGGCAGACAACAAGAAATATCAAGAGGATTCTGCAAAAAATAATGGACAATCACAGGCAATGGCACGAGAAACTACCTTTCACTTTACTGCGCTATCGGACTACCATGAGAACATCCACTAGGGAAATGTATTACATGTTGGTATACGGCATTGAAGTGGCGATATCTGCAAAGGTCGAGATATCGTCTTTAAGAGACATTCAAGAGGCAAAATGGGATGATGCAAAGTGGATAAGTGTCAGGTAGGAACTACTCATGCCCATTGATGAGAAAAGAATGGATGCAGTATGTTATGGTCAGTGCATTTAACAAATGAGTGAAGCCTCGTCAATTCACACTAGGGCAGTTGGTTCTAAAGAGAATCTTTCCCCATCAACAATAAGCCAAAGGAAAGTTCGCACCAAACTGGCAAAGTCCTTATGTGGTTCACCGAGCACTGTCGGGTGGAGGTCTAATCTTGGCAGAAATGGATGGAAGAGTCAACACGAAGCCTATCAACTGAGACGAAATCAAGTGGTACTATGTCTGAAGGCAAATAGAGTTAGGTTTTTTGATGTAACAGAACTACATTCAACTTAACTTCCAACGGAGGGATATGTAGGCAACCCACATAGGGTTCAGTTTATCTCCCCTCTTTCTCTTGTAATAGAAAGAACAAATATCACTTTTGTATGCTGTTCAGGAACTATGCCGACTTGATTTCCTCATAAAGGAATATGTAGGCAATCGTCATTAGATTCAGCCATCTTTTGTAATTGAACTACGTTCTAGCCCGATTCCACTTGGATACGTAGGCTGTCTGAGTCAGACTTGGCTATTTTTATTCTTAACCTCATCATTTTGCATCTATTATAATCGAACTACGCTTTGAACTGATTCTATTTGGTTACGTAGGCTGCCTGAGTCAGGCCTGGTCATCTTCATCATATTTCATCATAACCCACGAACTACATTCAGACCTGATTCCGTTTTGGATATGTAGGCAACCTGAAAAGGTTCAGTCTCAACCTTAGGAAAGCCTTGTAATGCATTAGTTCAAATTAGGATGCAATCGCAACAACAAGCAGCCGCATTGTTAGAGGCGTCACAAAAGATAAACATTAACAGGACGAAGTTTTCTCGAAGATACGCTCACATGTGGAGAATCTTTTGTAACACGTCATAATCCAGAATGACGACATTTGCCTTAAAAATAAGTTATTTTTGAAATGTTTTCTAAAGTAAAATATATGGATATACAGTAATTTGTTCCATCTATCGAACTTCATGGCGAAATCATATCCCAGGCCGGGGCAAACTAACACTGTGCTCAACACAACCGACTTCCCCTCCCCACTAAGAAGTTTTCTTTGAGTGCAGGGTCGACAGGGAGTAAGGAAGCATTAAGACCACACTGGGGCAAATGACGGACCCGCCACTTGCCTAAGATTATCTCTCCTCCTCCTTTACTTGAATTTTCCTAGTTCATCTAAAGCTAACTTTTGAATCCTTTGCAGGTACCTCGGAATCAAATGATTGATACAGAAGTCTTGTATATAGCAAATCGCATGCTCAATCAATCGGAGCATCTGGTACAAAACTAGTCATTGACTTCACCAATTGAAGTCCTGCATATAGCAAACTGTCTGCTAAACTAATCGGAGCATCTTGTACAAAGCGAGCTGTCAACTTCACCAATTGAAGTCTTGTATATAGCAAAATGTCAGCTCAATCGATCGGAGCACCCTGTACAAACCAAACGTTGACTTAGCCAATCGGAGCCTTGCATATAGCAAACTGCAAAATTCCTCCAACAAAGAAATTCGCATCGCCGCTCCGTCACAACGGATGCCAGAATAGACAGTCACAAACCTCGTCACTAATGTTCCGCCAATCGATGGCTGCAACTTAGCTTCGCAGTCAAGAGTATCTTTTGGGCATGCTTTTATTTCGTTTGTTGTCATTTTGAATGTTTTAACATTTTGCTCATTCAGCTTCAGGCATGGTCACAGTTTAGCCAATCACTCCCAAGCAGAGATTACTTTACGTTTCATTGCAAAGCTCTCCCAACAAGAGGAGACGCAATTTACAAATCAAGCTCTCCCGACATGTGGAGACATTTCTCAGTGCAAAGCTCTCTCGACAAGCGGAGACGGACTTTACCAATCAAGCTCTCCCAACAAGCGGAGACAATTTTCAAATGCTCCGACAGCTGCGGAACGGTATACAGCTCGGCTAACAAATCGAGTCAGGATCAAGTATCCTATCATCCCAATCCCAAATAATGGCTCACCGGCGGCCATGCATCATCATTCCTGCATCATTTACATCGCATCTTAATATATTATGTATTATAATATATGGTTATGTGTGTATTTCATTCATTTTGCATGAACAAACACCGCAATGTGGAACCTTTCTTAGCAGCAGACCAAACTACAACACTGTGGGGACATCTAATCCAGTAGCGGGTTTAAGATCCCAGCTCAAGACAATCAACGAAACTCAAAATTTTGAATCATTCAAATCAGGACGCAACATTCAAGCTACCATAAGTGACCAATCTTCCGTCTCACTGTATCGTCACAATACTATACTGGGGTAATTCCTGCAAGTGCCTCTTCCCCAAAGTCCCCACTCCAGAACCATATGAGGCCTGATCCTCATTAAGCCCGAGGTATGTAAGCAATTCAAAGCCAGAATTCGGCCCAATATTCCCAAACCTTTCTAGCTTCTTCCTCAACTCAATCCTGCAATTCACCATCTCCATTTCGTGCAATACTTGCCCAAAGGTCGGGACAAAATTGGCTTTAGTTCAATTTATTTTCCCGAAAACTCTTCCATCGTCTCCGGTCAAAGAGGGGTAGATGTTGACGGCCAATTTTGTCCCTTCCCTATTAAATTAATTTTTTTATACTTAATAATTTACAATAATTATTTTCAAAGTATTTTAGTAATAAATATCTATTTTTTACAAATTAATCAAGCATTAGTTGTTAAATTAATCACATAGTATTAACATTATGTAATTACAAACATATTCACTATTTCTTAAGATTATTAAAATAATTTTTATGCATACGTTATATAGGTTCCATAATTAATTTGATAAATTATTCTTTAATTTCTAGTCAATTAGATTATTATGTGAAAATTTGAAAATTAGTGTTACAATGTAGAAAATAAAGTATTTTATAAATAATTAATTTCAAATAATTAGTAGTATATAATAATAATTATAATTTTTATCACATTTATTGAATACTATTAAGTTAATTAAAATTAAATTCAAAAGAGGTTAAAATACTAAAAGGCCACGATTGTAATTCTTGAATCAAATGTAAAATGATCATCTTCTAAATTATTTTTGTCCCAAATGACAAGCCCAGTCCGAAATATACCCATCCCAAACAACTCCATCTCATCCCTTTTGGCAATTCTTGCCATCACTTCTCAACCAATCAACGCTCGCCATGTTACCCGTCTCTAGCACACACAAAACAAACACAAACCATCGGGGCCGTCCATCTCTTAAATAAACGACCCACATTTTAAGCCTATTTCCTCTTTAAATTTCAATTGCCCAGAGATTTAATTACAACCATCAGATCAAAGTAATCCAATGGCCACCGATTTTCCCCATTTAAATCATTTCTAAATTCCTAATTATCCAAATGATCAGAGCCGTTGATCAACAGGTCTAATGACTGCCATTCCATCTCCCTATCTTAACTCAGAGATAACCCCTATTCCCCCCAAAACCCTAATCATTCACTCGAAGACTCAGCTGCCCTCATTTCCTAAACTCTCTCATTTCTCTCATCTATCTCTAGCCCATCAATCCCAAATCATTGCACAAATTAGTGCAAGGTCACACAAATAAAACCCCATACGCTCAATTTGCCTCCTTATCCGTGAATCCCACTGTTATTTGCCTCTTTCAATCACTCAAATTCAAACGCCCAGTTCTGAAACCCTAAGCTCAAAACACCGTTAATCTGATTTCTTCCTTGTTCTTTCAAATCAAACATATAGAACACTCATCTTGTCCCTGGGCTATGAATCCTGTTATTTTTTCCATTTTACTGATGAAATTTCAAAAGCTCCAATTATGAAATCACTGACCAAAACGTGAAACTTCAAATCCTCTAATACTCCGTCAAATCGGAGCATGCATGGAACTTTCTTCAGAGAATCATCATGAAATTCTATATCCAAAGGTCAAACGCAGTGACCTCTAGGTTTTAGGGTTTGTCCGTTGGTTCGTAGTTTTCAACAATCGATTACCCTCCTCTCAAGTAAACTCAACACTGTTTTTCCCATGTGTCCTATGACTTTACCACCACTTTGCTATCATCACTCAACTATCGTCATCTTACACTATCTGAATTGAATCCTTTGAAACCCTAGAGCCTTAAATGGCACTATAAAAAGGGGTCTTCAACTCTCTCACCTAACACACACAGACATGAGCACTATCAACCTAAAACTGATAGCATCTAAGAAAATTTAGAGTTCAAAAGCATAGGTTTTCTTACTATTCTTTTCTTTTCATATTCTGAGTACTCTCGTTGCTTCAAACTTGAGGCTCCTGGGGTCTTAAGCAACTGAGAAAGCTTTTGATTGGTCTGCTGCCCTCAAAAAGGTCAGCACATCCCTCATCTCTCTCTTTTGTTCATCTCCTTTGAATGCTTCAAACATTTTAGTTATATTCTGAGGATTACAATTGTTTTATGGTGTTTGTGATTAGCATGTTAGTGCTTATGTTCTAATTAGTCTAATATCCATTTGTGATTATTTGTCCTGCTTTTGAGTCTTTAATCGATGAATGATTAAGCCATGAAGGGATTCTTGTTGAGTTTTTGTTTCTGAGTTTATAATAGCCTACATGTTTAAGTTGTAATGTGTCTTGAATGATTGTGCATACTTGCCTAAATCCTACAATCTTTCACTGATGATTCTGCAACAACCTTCACCCCTATATGTTACTTCTCTATATTATGTTAGTCCTGTGTTTAAGATTATTGTTTGGTAACCATGACTGAGATGAATCTAAAGGTGTTTAAGTTTATATCATCTACCCTTTAACTTAAACATGAAGCTCTAAGTGTTTATATGTTCCTCTTTTCCATACTTTTGTCTGTTAAACCGTGAAGATCATTTCTGGTTGGTCATTATGATATTTTCATTCTCATCTAGATGTTGTTGCATCTGTTAACTTGGTTTGTTTGAATCAAATTTTCATCTTCATGAATCCCATGAAGTTCTATTTGTACACATCTGTTAAAACTAAGTTATCTTTCCCTCATAACACAGTCTTGATCCTATCTCCTTTCTTTGTTATAAATGGCCGATGACTTGTTAATCTGAACTTGGTTGTTTTCTTGATTAGTTAACATCTTCAGGTGCATGTCTAATCCAAACTTACTTGGTATAATACCCCCGTCTCTAATCCTTTTAGGTTATCATTAGCCTTTGAAAAGATGACATGCATTTTATTTTTTAAGATTGTCTTCCCTAAAAACAGGACCTAGTTGCTCTGTTATAACCAAGTAATAATTTGTGAAAGGAGAAGCATGCTCATTTCATACTTAGGTTTGAGTTAAACCTGTTTTAATACGATGCCTTTCCTTTATCTGTAACTCTTTATCCTCATGTCATGCTTAACCTGATTCTATAAATATGTAAACCTTCCCTGTCTGTATGAAGCTGTTGTTTACTTGAAGTGTTCTTGTAACTAACTAGGTATTTCATGTTCCTGTTTGGTTCTTGATTTCATGTCTTGTCCAGAACTACCCCAGTCCTTTCCATACTGTTAATTTGTAACAAAATCTGATCCTTAAATCTTATAAGGACCTTTGCTGATGCTATCTAAACATGATAATTTATTTGACTCTAACACTATTAGGAGTATGACTCTGTTGAAGTCTTTAGGGATTCCATGTTTTAATCTAGCAACTTGCAGATCTATTGAGAGATTTGATCTTGTTCTAGATATCTTTGATAACCTCTGTAAATGGTCAGTCATGACTGTGTTGTCTAAATCTCCATTGATGACTTTTAAAGTGTTAAAGTAGTATTATCAACCTATGTATGTGCTAGAAGCAAATCAATTTGTTCACATTTGGTTTGCCAGAAATAAGAACATTTGTATATGTTGAGTTGCTGCATATATGACCCTGTATAGCTTGCCTTTCCTTAGAATATGTTCTTCTCTAATGTTCAGACGTTTATACCATACTTGTGAGGTTTCTGCTCCTCACCTAGGTGTGTTTGAAAGTCAGACCTTTAAATTTACTTCATATATGTTTGTTTGGTAGACTATATGTTCTTATGTTAGGAGGGAAAGTATATTTTTGTGGTAAGTAATACTATAGCATCTAGTTTACATTGAAAGGGCCTCATTGGCATTTAAACCTATAAGAAAAACATGTTGTTAGTGTTTGAGGGTATTTGGGAGTGGAGTTTAGCTCTAGGTTGGGCTGCCTTCCCCGGCACAAGCATTGCCCTAGACCTTGAGTCCCTTGGGAACTTTAAAGTGTCGGGGGATTCAAAGGGAGCATTGACCTTGAGTGGAACTTTCTCCTTAGCCCTTAATTCATTGATGCATTTAGTTCTTTAGGGTTTTAATACTTAATGACAACAAAAGGTTTTCAACATGAATTATTTGCCGAGTAGAACTACCATATTAATATGATTTCCCGCAGTATTCAAATTATTAATTATTTTTTTGTTCCAATTGTTTGTCAATATACATTTCATACATGTTTTGAATATGTTAAGTATGTGGGGCATGATTCTAATGACCTTCTTTCTTTTTGGGCATGTATACATTTGGGCCTGCTGAGTTCCTAAGGAACTCAGGCCCAAACCAGCTTTGCTACATTTTCTGAAGGATCCAGTCAGCTATAGCTGCACCTTTTAATTGCTGGACCTAAATAAGTTTTCAAAGATTTCTCTTTTCAGAATTTTAAACCAAGGTACATTTAGAATCACTTTCCTACAAACATCTTTTAGAATTATACAAGCATCTATTCTTTAAGTTAATTTCTTCCATGACTTAACAATAACAAGCCTTAAAATATGGACTACTTTCAGAACTCTCATCCTTCAATAACTCTTTTATAATCTCACGTCCCCATTAAGTCTTACATCCCTTATATACACTCCCTTAATACATAGTAAGCCATGCCTTAGTAGTAATTAAGCATGGTACAAATAAATAGTTCCTAAAAATTAGTCTAAATCTTATGGAGCTACCTCAGGTAGATTTTAAGGGATGCCTAACACTTTTCCTTTAGAAGAACAAGAACCCTTACCTATAATTGTAACGATCCGGCCAGCCATTTTGAGTATTTTAGCACCCGTTCCCCCATTTACTGCTCAATTTGTCCTTTATAACTGTATTATGACCTATCGGATTAGTTAGTTCGGGTCCAGAGAGATTTCGGAACGAATTGGGACACTTAGTATCGTAATTTAAAACTTAAGTTGGAAAAGTTGACCGAATATTGACTTATGTGTAAATGACCTCGGATTTGAATTCTGATAATTCAAATAGCTCTGTATGGTGATTTTGGACTTAGGAGCGTGTCCGGAAAATTATTTGGAGGTCCGTAGTGGAATTAGGCTTGAAATGGTGAGAGTTGAATTTTTGGGAAGTTTGACCGCGGAGTTGACTTTTTGTTATCGAGGTCGGAATGCGATTATAGAAATTATAATAGCTTTGTTCTGCCATTTATGACTTGTGTGCAAAATTTGAAGTCATTCCGGATTGATTTGACGTGTTTCGGCACAAGATATAGAATTTGAAAGTTCAAAGTTCATCGAATTTGATTTGAGGTGTGATTCATCGTTTCGATGTTGTTTGGTGTTATTTGAGGCCTTGAGTAGGTCCGTGGTATGTTTTAGGACTTGTTGGTGTATTTGGTTGAGGTTCCGGGGGACTCAGGCGAGTTCTAGATGATTACCAGATCAAAAAATTAGAGTTGTGAGGTTGCTGAAACTGTAGCCCTTCTGGTGTGATCACACCTGTGAGGGTCTTGGCCGCAGGTGTGAAGTTGGAGGGTATCAGCAAAGGTCGCAGGTGCGATGGGATTTCCGCACGTGCGATTGCGCAGATGCGGATAAAGATTCGCAGAAGCGAAAAATGGTGAGGAAGTCGGGCAGCGCAGGTGCGACATTTTTTCGCAGAAGCGGGTGCACAGGTGCGAGCCCAGGCTCCGCAGGTGCGAAAAGCCTGGGCAAAACCCTTTAAGTTCGAGGGTTCGATATTTTTACCCATTGTAGGATTTTAGAGCTCGGTTTGGGCGATTTTAAATAGGAATGTTTCCACACAACTTGGGATAAGTGTTCTTGACTCCCTTGTGATTATATTCCATGAATCCATCTTCATTTTTAGCAATTAGTTGATGAATTTAAAAAGGAAATTGGGGGTTTTGGCCTAAAGTTCATAAAATGATTTTTTGAGTTTTGAACATCGATTTAGAATCGGAATTGAGTGAAATTAGTATGGTTGAACTTGTAATTGGATAGGCTGTCAAATTTTGTAAGTTTTGTCAGATTCCGAGATGTGGACCCCATGGGCGATTTTTGGAGTGTAATTTCGGATTTTATGAGAAAATATTTGTATTTTGATATGAAATTAATTCCTATAAATTGTGTGGACTGAATCAAATTTATTGTGGCTAGATTCAAGCCGTTCAGGAGTTGATACGCGCCGAATGGAATTTCAGGAGCATTTTGATCTTGCTCGGAATTTGGATTCGTCTTATTCGAGTAAGTAACTCTTTTAATCTTGGAGCTGAGGCTATGAACCCTAAATATATGTATTATGTGAATTGTTGGGAGGTGACTCACATGTTAGGTGACGGGCTTGTGAGCGTGCACCATAGAAATTATGACGTAATTATTTCCGTAAAATTTTTTAGTCAAATAATCTTGGCATTTTCTATGCAGTTTTATGTGTTAAAGAAATTGAGCTGAGAATCATATTAAAAATGATGCTGAGGCCATGTGCCAGTATTATTGAGACCCACAAAGGTCATATTGCTGTGAATTATTTGTTTAAATTGTAATTTCATACTCAGTCATATTCCTTCCATTGCATATCATATCTCAGTCTCTATTGTTATGTATTGATGCATCATATCATAATTTTGGGCTAGTTTCATGACATTGTCAGCCTGAGAGACTGGAGAGATTGATGACTGAGCGAAGCCAAGGGCCTGATTGTGAGGATAATTATGGGATCGGTCTGCACGCCGCAGCTGGCCATATTAGCTTTATATATTATTATTATTATTATTATTATTATTACTATTATTATTATTATTATTATTATTATTATTATTATTATTATTATTATTATTATTATTATTATTATTATTATTATTATTATTATTATTATTATTATTATTATTATTATTATTATTATTATTATTATTATTATGTGGATCGGAGATGCCGGCCTGCAGCAGGCCTTATAGGCTTTACATAGCACGTGAGTTATCCGTGCAGCACGTGAGTTGTCCGTGCGGATCCAGATATTGATACTATAACACGTGAGTTGTCCGTGCAGCACGTGAGTTATCCGTGCGGTTCATAGAGCTTGGGCTGAAGGAGCACCTCCGGAGTCTGCACACCCCCAGTGAGCGTGGTTGATATTATTGAGGGATGGATCTTCCCTGGACATGAATCTTGTCTAAAGTAATATATACCTGGAGATGGATCTTCTCTACGGGCTGGATTGGCACTACTCGGTAATGAGTGACTGATGATCAGTTGATGTGTATATTCCAGGATAGATCTTCCCTGGGCCGGATTGACCATATACAGTACCGAGTAATTGGGCATGATGAGTGGAATGTGTGAGAAAGTGAGATTGAGTACTCTGAGAGTGTGAGTACATGAGTTCATCTTTGAGATACATTGTATTGACATGCACACATGACATACATGCATAGAGATGTATTTTCCTCATGCTGTACGGTATCACATCGTTCATGATTTCTCACACATATTGGCAGATGGGCATAGTGATGCATTTGTTTTACATTGGTTATCTGGAAAGAAAATGAAACATCTTATTTATTATTGAAAGGATTTTGGGAAAATTATTATTTTCAAACTTATTCATATTTTTTGCAACTCCGGTAAACGATTTGGGTTTTCATTGATGTATTTGAAAGGCAGAACTATTTTCAGAAATCATGTTTTTGTTGAGCATTTGATTGTTGAGTTACTTCTGGTATTACTTGTTTTATGTTGTTATGAACTATTGTTAGTTATTGAAGTTGGGACCCGACTTTGGTACAAGCTCGTCACTACTTTCAACCTAAGGTTAGGTTTGTTACTTATTGAGTACATGGGGTCGGTTGTACTCATATTATACTTCTGCACCTTGCGTGCAGATGTTGGCTGTTGCTATTGCTATGTTCGTTGGGAGCTGGATCTGAAGATGTACCTGCGTTCCAGTTGTAGTTGCCTCTTGTTCATGGTAGCCTTAGATTCATAAAACTCTGTTTATATACTTTTCAAACATATGATGTATTTACTTCATACCGGCGTTGTAAACTCTATTCTTATAAGATCATGATTTATAGTACCAGTTCTTGGGGAATGTATAAGATTAAGATAATTCTTTACTTAAATTACGTTATTAATTGTTATTGAAATTGGTTAGTGGTTAAGTGGCTTACCTAGTGGGTGGGTTAGGTACCATCACTACTAGTCGGATTTTGGGTCGTGACAATAATCTCACTGGTTTGTAGGCCTATAAGAAATATGACTTAGTAATTAAATAGGTACCCTAATATACCTTTAAATATTAGGCAGCGACTCTCTATCATCAACAACAGAGAAACCACAAGTTGAATCATGTCTTGACTAGTGCAAAATAGGGTGCAACAACAACTATTCTCCTTGAAGATTTCCTTTTTCGTCTGTGGTTTCTCTGACTCGCTCTCTTTATTGGTAACGGTCTTCTCCCTACCTCCCCCCTTGTGCCATCATCGGCGACCCACTGTGATTTCCCCTCCTTTTATACCACCATATGGGGCCCACCGAAAACCCAGCTAAGTGCCCTCCCTCTTTTTATCTTCTACTCTTTATTCTCTTCTCTTCTCCCTTATATTCTATCCTTCCACCCTCTAATTCATGCCTTTTTTTTTCGCCCTCTTTTCCCCATTCTCTTCTCCCCTCTAGCAGACACCTCCATATCTATTGTCCTTTTTTTTTCTTTTATACTTCCTATATTGCTTTCTTGTGGTGGTGTATTCAAGTGATCTAGAAACCAAACCCAATGGAGGCGATCAGAGAAGAAGCGCGTGAAGTACACGCACCGACAATGGCTAGCGGCAGTCAGGTGCTCTAATAATGCCATGTCGTTCGTGAGCATAACCAGGTTCTTACTCCCTGAGTTGGTACCTTCATATCTCTTGTCTCCTTTCTGTCTTGTTTTCTTGTGATCTATATAATTGCCATAGTATAGTACAATACTAGTTTGTCTGTTTGTAGGACAGATTGATGCCTTTTAGTTTTAGGTTTGATTCATTTCGTTTTGACTCTTTGCTTGCCTATACTCAATTTTGATTCATGTAGTTCGTTTGGTTTCTCTGCTGATTTCTCTAGCATTAGTGCTTTAGTAAAGTACTTTACTTGCCAATTTATCCTCATAACTTGTCTCTTAATTAGTTCCTTTAAGCTCTAGCCATTATTCTTCTCTCTGAGTCTCTTCAATTGTACTGTGGTAATGCTCACTTAATATTCATATAATGGTAGTGGTGAACAATTGTAGAATAAGGTCATATCCTCAGATGGGGTGGTGGGTGGGGGAAATCTAATGAGTTAGATAAGATTCTCCATAAGAGGAGGATCAATATAGCTTGTGTCTAGGAGACTAGAAGGGTAAGAACTAAGGCTCGGGATTTAGACAGGTTAAAACTGTGGTACTAAAGAGACGTGAAATGGGTAGGTTATTTGGTTGATAGGGAACTAAAAGAGCTAGTGGTAGATGTTAAGAGGGTCAATGACAAGTTGATCTCTATTAAGATAGTTGTTATTGGGGTGGGGGTCACGTTATTAGTGTTTACGCACCTCAAGCGGGCATGGACGAGGAGGTTAAAAGGCACTTTCGGGAAGACTTGGATGAGGTTGTGCGTGCAGTTCCACACTCTGATAAACTATTCATAGGTGGAGACTTCAATAGACATATCGGGGAGACTTCTAGGGGGTACGACTAGTTCAAGGAAAAGTGGAAGCCAAGAAAGCAGAGTTCTTGAAGCTAGTGATGAGCAAAGACGAGGAGGAGAGGAGTAGAAATAGAGAAGGGTATAAGAAGGCCAAGAAGGAGGCGAAGTTAGCCGTTAGGGAGGCTAAGACTGCAACTTTTAGATGTTTGTATGAAGAACTTGCAGCCAAAGGCAGGGACAAGAAGTTGTACGGGTTAGCCAAGGTATGGGAGAGGAAGGCTTGTGACCTAGACCACGTTAAATGCATAAAAGACAAGGGTGGAAATGCTTTGGTAGATGACTCTCTTATTAGATGAAGATGGTAGTCGTACTTTCACGGACTCTTGAATGAGAAGAGGGATAAGAATATTGTGCTGGGGGACTTGGAACATTCCAAGAGTAGTAAGGATTTTAGATATTGCAGGCGTATCAAGGTTGAAGAGGTTATATGGGCTATGTGTAAGATGAACAAGGTAGAGCAACCGGGCAAGACGTGATCCTTGTGGAATATTTGAAGAACGAAGACAAGGCAGACTTAGAATGGCTTACTAGGTTCTTTATGTCATTTTTAAGATGACGAAGATGCTTGGATAATGGAGGTGGAGTACGATGATTGCAGTATACAAAACTAAGGGTGATATCCAAAATTGTAATAATTATAGGGGTATCAAGCTGCTAGTCACAGTATGAAGATTTGGGAAAGAGTGATGGAGGCAAGGGTGAAGAGAAATGTATCTACTTCAAAGTACTGGTTCAGTTTTATGTCAGGGCGTTCGACTACTGAAGTCATTCACCTTATTAGGTGATAAGTGGAGCAATATAGGGACAGAAAGAGGGACTTACATGTGTTGTTCATTGACATAGAGAAAACTTGCGACAAAGTCTCGATGAAGGTTCTTTGGAGTTGTGTGGAGGATAGAGGGGTGCCTGTAGCATATATTAGAGTGATGTAGGATATGTATGATAGTGTTAAGACCCGTGGTTAGGAATGTGGGATGTTACTCAAGACACTTTCCAGTCATGATGGGATTGCATTAGGGGTCCGCGCATAGCCTATTTTTATTTGCCTTGGCAATGCATATTCAGACACGTCACATTCAAGGGGGAGGTTCAAGGTGCATGTTATTTGCGGATGGCATAATACTGATGGAAGAGACATAAAATGGTGTTAATGCGAGGCAGGTTTGCACACAGACCCTGGAGTAAAAAAGTTTCAAGTTGAGTAGGACAAAAATAGAGTACTTGGAATGCAAGTTCAGTGATTTGACTCACGTAAAGGATGTGGATGTGAGGCTGGATTTAAAAGTCATCCCCAAGAAAGGGAGTTTCAAGTACCTCAGATCTATAATCCAAGGTAATGTGGAGAATAAACAGGATTTCACACATCGGATGAAATGGAGGCTTGCTTCCAAAGTTTTGTGTGATAAGAAGGTACCACCAGGACTTAAAGTTAAGTTCTACAGAGTGGTGATTAAGCGTTGTATGAGGAAAAATGTTGGTCTGTCAAAAACCAAGAGAGATAAGATTAGGAATAAATATATATAGTACAAGGTAGGAGTGGCTTCTTATCCGTAGATTCTTTTACTATATGTTATTTATCTCACTTTGATTATTCTATCACCTTATCTCCTTATCTTGTGGTTATTACTACTTGTTATTTATACTTTTTTTTATTTTTGTTTGAGTCAGGGGTCTATCGGAAACAACCTCTCTATATTCACAAAGGTAGGGCTGAGCTTTGCGTACATCCTAACCCCCCTCCCTAAGACCCCACTTGGTGGGATTACACTAGGTATGTTGTAGGATTCATTGGCTCTATTTGTCAAAACTTGGTAATTTAAAGAAGAATCAGAGAGTTCATCGGTTTGATCAGGAGTTGACTTCGGTGTTATTGGGATGCTATCGTAGTTTTGAGACCTTGTTTAGGTATTAATGGCTAATATGAACTTGTGCGCAAAGTCCGATTATTATCCGGAATGTCTAAGTATGATTCGGATGCGTTCGGCGAAGTTTGAAGGTTTGAAAGTTAAGAGAAAAAATTGATCTTCGATTCTTGGTTTTGATGTTATTGTGGTGCTTTGAGCCATTGGATAAGTTTGAATAATGTATTTGGACTTGTCGGTGTGATTGGACGGGCCCCCGAGGGGCTCCGGTATGTTTCAGATTAAGTCTAGACACTTTTGGGAGTGGATGTCTTGGCTGGTTCTGGTATGGTTGTATCTGTGGCCTGGTGTTTGCATCTGAGATGTTGCATTCGCGAGTTTGGTATCACAGAAGCGATGAGGGAACAGCCTAAAGAGAGTCACATCTGTAATGTTGTAGTGCAGACTCAAGGTCTGCTTTGGCGAAGAAGATGCACATCTACGAGAGTTTTCAGGCCAGGCGGGGTCGCTCCTACGGGTCTTGTGAACTCATGTGGAGCCGCGTTTGTGGAGTTATTTGCTGTAGGTGTGATGGCCATCTAGGAAGTGTTCGTATATGAAAACTTAGTGACGTAGAAGCAAGATCGTAGAAGCGAGCTTTTGGGTCGCAGATGTGAGAGGACCTCGCAACATGTTATATTTCGAGGGTTTGTTCTTTTCTCATTATTTTGAGTTTTGGAACATGGAAATAGGCAATTTTGGAGGAGATTTTTACTACGACTTTGAGGGTAAGTAATTTTCACTTAGATTCAAATATGTGTGTGTGTGTGTCTCTCTCTCTCTCTCTCTCTCTATATATATATATATATATATATATATATATATATATATATATATATATATATATATATATATATATATATATATATATATTGATTTAGATACTTTATTTATGGAATTTTAAAGGGAAATTTGGGGTTTTTGCCTACAATTTAAGAGTGTATTTTGGAAATTTAAGTACAGATTTAGACTCAATTTTGGAATATAATTACATGTATCGACTCAACAGGTTATGGGTCATCGAGATTTGGTATTGGTTTCGAATTTCAGGTACGTTGGCCCGGGTTAACTTTTGTTGACTTTTTGGGAATTCTTAAAAGATTGAAGCTTTATGGATTGGGATCGCTTCCTATAGCATTGTTTGACTTACTTGGTTGATGACTGACTTGGATTTGCGTGGTTGGAGGGCTAGAGTGAGGTTTATACGCAATTTAAGGCTGAAGGCTAGCCTGGATGAGGTAAATATTGTTACATGCCACACTTTCATGTTAGAATACGGCTTAAGTGAATCAATATAAAGTTTAAAGAACTTTACAAAGATAATGATGTGTTAAAATAAGTGTTAAGGGTATTGTGAGGGTTGGAGGCTAAACGAATCAAAGATGTTATAACCCGCACCTTTGGGGTAAAACTAGAAGTGCTTAAGATGCTAAGGAGGTCATGTTTTAAGGTAGTTGAATCATATAATATTCTTATGTTAAGTTTTGAAGTCAAACAAGTTGTAAAATAAAAGTCGGCAAAAGATATTGCAAGTTATGTTCATAATTTTACTGAAATTTAGGTCTAATATCACTAAGCTTTTCTCCCAATATACTTGGAGTTACAGGGTGATCCACCCACTAAATTGAAGCTCAATGAGTCTAGTTTACAATGCTTTAAGTAGCTCATCAATGCGATGTCATATTAGAGAGATATTTGCATTTTCACATTACTGCGCGGTCTGTGTAGGTGACAAGCAGACTGCGTAGGTGACAAGTAGGTGTGTCACCTACTTGCTTAAATGAAAGGACCAACGAAGTCCCGAAGAAGGGACTAGTTGAATCGGCCATAAGGTCCCTTTTAAAGGATGATTTCATTCATTATTCCACTCATTTTTAGAGCCTAAGTTTAGAGAATAAACCCCTTCAAACTTCTCTCAAATATTCCACACAAATCCTAAGTAATTTCAAGGGATTCTAGTGCCAAAGAACATGAACTGCTTGCTAGTTTCCCTTTCTCCTACTTGAAGATATGTTGGGGGACTAATTTCAGATGAAGAGAGCCTAGGTTTCATGGTTTCTACTCATTCCCAGGTAAGTTTATGCTCCTTCACTTATCTAAACTTCTACAAGTTGTAACTCAATAGTAAAGGCTAAAACTTGTATGTTTCGAAAGATTTAGTGTGATGTTGTTGTTGCGTCATTGCTGGGGTATGGTAAACTCATTTTTTAAGTTGAATTCGTGGATGGTTTACAGGAGAAAAAGATTATTTATGTATTTTTGGTTGTGTTACTCGATTTGAAAAAAAAGAGAAGTTTAAAACATATTTCTAGTAATCTGAAAATCATAGTTATGTTATTGTCGAGACTGCTTGGGAGGTGTTCTTGCAGAATTTTATGGGTAGAAAATTGATGGAATAACTTGAGTATATTGTGATGTTATTATCAATATTTTCCTGGGAAAAAAAAGAAGGGGGATGTTTTTTGACAATATAGTTTATTAGACATGAACTGAGCATGACACTCGACATACTATTGTGCTGGTTTTATTCCATACATCTATTGGTTATTCTTTGGGTTGTTGTTGCAATATAGGATGTGGGAAATATAACAAAAACAAGGGAGATTCTTCCCGTTTTAATATAAAATAAGCTTATCATTCGTTGTACGATAGTTGTATCTTTTGTAGCTTAACAATAACATTATTATCATTGTTGTAGATTAAGGTGTGACAAGACGAGTTCAACGTGGTTATTGGACATATTCTGATAAGGTATGCAATGGATATCCCATTTATTTCATTGGCATGAATCCGTAGTAAGTATGAGTTGGATGAATCTTGGACGAGAAACGCATATTGTAGAGCTCGTGTCTCAATAGATGTTATATCTTTCCGTATACTTCCATCGTACCTTATTGAGAGGGATTCCCATTCGCTTTATGTTATTCCATGTTGTTGGATAAAGATAAAGAGTTACATATGTACCTCCGTACAGCCTACTATATACATGATATACAACATTATATACATATGTTTTATGTAGTCTGGCCACTTGGTCAGTGAGAGTTTACTGTTGCCTGGCCACTTGGTCAATGAGAGATACTATTGCCTAGCCTTATGGTCAGTGAGAGTTTATATTTGGCTAGTCTTATGGTTAGTGAGAGTTTAATGTTGCCTGGCCATTTGATCAGTGGGAGATACTATTGTCTGGCCTTATGGTCAATGAGAGTCTATATTTGTCTGGCCTTACGGTCAGTGAGAGTTTACTGTTGCCCGGCCACTTGGTCAGTGAGAGATACACCAAGCCCTATATATGGCCGGCTAACTATGATAATACTAGTTAAGTTGAATCGGGACAGGTGAGTATATGTCATAACATTCTTTAGTTTCCAGTTTACTACGTACTTCAGTTTAGTTTTAGCTTTCAGTTATTATGTTGCCTTACATACTCGGTACATTATTTTGTATTGATGTCCCTTATGTCGGGGCACTATATTTTATGCCTGCAAGTTCTGATAGATAGCTGGATAGACCTTTCCAGTAAACAGAGTCGGACATCAACTTGATTGGTAAGCTCCACTTCCCCGGAGTTACCAGGCCTAAACTTTGGAGTTCATTTTGTCACATATAGACTTGATGGCTACAGTTTTGTTATCTCTAGAGGCTTCTAAACAAGTCATGTTTTGTATGTCAGTATTGTGGCCTTGCCGACCTTGTGTACATGTTCAGTTTAGTATTATTTGTTGTAGACATTTATGGCGGCCTCGTTGGCCTGCATAGTTATGTATATATGTTTGGGTGTGTTTACCCTTATGTGAGTTATATATTATCTTTAGATGATTTCAGTGTACGCCCTTGTCGGCCTTAGTTGGTATTGTCTGCTTGCAGGTAGGCCACGTCAGCCTAAGTTAAGGGTTACCCCTCCAGGGTTCACAGCTACAGAGTGGTACGCTCGGGGCGAGTATGATATCGAGTGTCGGCCATGCATACCCAGGTTTGGGGCGTGACAATTATCTTGCCTAATCTTGTTGAGGGAATAACCCTTAGTATATGACCTTATTTGTCTAATTAGAATGTGTGAGAAGTGACATATATGCGAGGTAACAAGTGTAATTATGGGTGCTATGCATGATTCATGACTAGAGTGGTCTTTAGGCTATACCATGCCTTGTTTTGGATATTATGCTTCCTGCTGTCATGCTTATGTCACGAATGCTATGGCGCCCAACACTATCATTAGGCAAGCCAACAGTGAACCACCAACGCAATTATCCGTTCATAAACCTTTTAGAATCAAGAATTACATTAAGTGAATTGAATTAAGTCTATAAACCATGATAAAATACTTTCATTCTTACTAAATCACAAAATATGAAACAAACATAAAAGAGAAATGATGATAATATTAGGTAAAATCATAATTATCTACTAGAAATTCTCAAAACCAGTATCACAAGTGCATGAGCATCTAGCAAAATATACATAACTACTATAACTACCGCCTGGAATACAAGTAGACAAAATAAAATAAACATAGAGGAAGGAGACTCCGGGTGTTGCAGGTTGAAGCATGAAAAGGATCTCACCACTAAGTCCCTAGCTAAAGCGGCTATGCGCCCAAGTGACCACATGAATTACCTATCTCAGTACCTGCACAATTAGTGCAGAAGTGTAGCATGAGTACGTAAATCAACACATACATAGTAAGTATCTAGTCTTACCTCGAAGAAGTAGTGACGAGGGGTCGATATCGACACTTACTAGTGGTCCAATAATAATGTACATAAAGTAGGCAGGTATGAAACACAACAAGTAGCAACGAGACAAATAGATATAAATAATAAGATTCTTAAGTAAGAGTAATTACGAAATCATTAAATACCATAAACTGTATCGATGGAATAAGGTAAAGCAATATCAAATACAAAATCAAATCTTAAGTCAGGAAAGCTCATATGTACGCTGACTCCCTATCGAGTATTTTGCACGAGTCTGTCGAGGCGAACGACCTGATCCCATAAGAATAGTATTACACAATACCGCCGAGGCGAACGACCCAATCCCATAATGGTATTTCACAATACTTCCGAGGAAAATGGCCCGATCCCATAATGATATCTCACAATACTACCGAAGTAAATATCCCGATCCCATAAGAACATTCAGCAACACTGCCAAGGTGAATGACCAGATCATATAGGAATGGAGAAACTTTCTCACCAGTGAATATACGTGCGAGCTAAGAAGACATGAGACTACCGATCACATAAACACAACACGATGATGGAAATGCAAGAGAAAAAGAATTGTTACTGATCATCAAATATCCCATAAAATTCAAAGTAAAGAGGTTCGGTCAATACATAAATTCTCGCCTCAATCTCAATTATAAATTCAAGTAATCAAACAAACAAGTTTAACTCAAGCAGTACATATAAGGCATGGTGTTGGTCTAAATCTACCCGACAATAAACATAAATCTAGCTTACACACCGACACTCGTAACCTCGTACGTACGTAGCACCCATAATACGTTAGCATACAACAATAAGATTCCAACAGGGATAATTCCCTCTTACAAGATTAGGCAAGAGACTTACCTCGTTTCCAAGCCAACTACTCGGCTCCCACACCTCACTAATCACCTCAGATCGATGCCGAGCAATCAAAAACTAGTCACAGGACATACAAACCAATCAATATATGCTCATAAACTCATAATTTAACTATTATAGTCAATTCTTAACCCACCTCACAAAGTCAACAAAAGTCAACCCTCAGACCACATCCCTAGATTCCGAACAATTTTTAAGATAACTGTTACCCATAGTATTACGAACTCGAATATACAACTTATACCCAATTCCATAATCAATTTCATGGTCAAATCCTAATTTTACCAATTTTTAGGTTTTTCACTGAAATCCCAAAATTCTACTAATTTCCATGTTACAAATTCACACCTAATCCATATATTTAATTCACAATAGATATAAATTACTTACATTATGATACTTGATGAAAATCGCCCTTCAAAATACTCCCAAATCGCCCAAGACGAGATAAATGGGTGAAATGAGCCTAAGTCTCGTATTGAAAATCACATTCTACCCAGGGGTTCTTCATCGCGATTGCGAAAGAAACCTCGCGATCGCGGAGGCCAGACTGCCCCTACCCTGCGATATTTCATCGTGTTGCCTAGGTTACGTTCGTGATGCACATGTCACCCAATTCTCCGCGTTCCCGATCAACCCAAGCCACGTTTGCGAAGGCCTAGCGCTTGCCAGCCCATCCGCCTAATTCCTTCTTAGCGTTCGCGATGGAACCTTTGTGTCCGCGAAGAGGAGACAGGTCCTCTATCGCGTTCCTGAATCCTTCTTCATGTTTGCGAAGATCAATCCACTGGCCCCTCCAAAATCCTTCTTTGCGATCGTGGAACACCCTTCACGATCACAGAGCACATCAACACCCGTAAAATTTGCCAA
Source organism: Nicotiana tomentosiformis (assembly GCF_000390325.3). Taxonomy (NCBI): domain Eukaryota; kingdom Viridiplantae; phylum Streptophyta; class Magnoliopsida; order Solanales; family Solanaceae; genus Nicotiana; species Nicotiana tomentosiformis. Next base: position 75,805,746 of record NC_090817.1, on the reverse strand, counting down.
CTTCAACATTGCTCCGGGTGGTCCGAAACTCACCCGAGCCACCCGGGACCCTATCCAATTATACTAAAAAGTCCTTAAACATAATTCTGACCCACTCGATATCTTGGAACACATAGCATATTAATGTAACCAAGAATCGCACCTCAAAACCAAATTATTCAACTTCTAAATTCAAACTTCTTCCAACTAACTTTGAACGCGATGAATCTACTTAGACAACTCAAAATGACACCAAATTTCATATACAAGTCCAATACGACAATATGAACCTACTCCCAATCCCCAAATATCAAACGGGATCCAATAATACCAAAGTCTACTTTAAGTCAAACATAGAAAACTCTACAATAACAAAATAACAACACTAACAACAACAACATACCCAGTATTATCCCACACCATGGGATTTGAGAAGGATAGTGTGTACGCAGACCTTACCCCTACCTTGTGAGGATAGAGAGGTTGTTTCCAATATACCCTTGGCTGAGGAAAGAATAAGCACCATATTAATGAAATATATAGACAAGAAGGGACAACACCAAAAAGCCATATAAAAGCAGAATAAAAACAACAAGATAGTAAGGTGATCAACAATGAAATAAAACAATAGTTAGTCATAAAAACCTACTACCAACAGAAAGCGAGACTGTATGCCAATACTACTGTTATGAACACTCTTGACTACCTACTCTACTACCCTAATCATCGACCTTCATACTTTCCTATCAAGGGTTATGTCCTCTGTCAGCTGAATTTGCGCCATGTCTTGCCTAATAACCTCTCCCCACCTCTTCTTTGGCCTACCTCAACCTCTCTATAGGCCCTTCAATGTCAACCTCTCACACCTCCTCACTGGGGTGTCTGTGCTCCTCCTCCTCACATGACCAAACCACCTAAGCCGCGCTTCCTGCATCTTGTCCTCAATAGGGGCCATACCCACCTTGTCGTGAATAACCTTATTTCTAATCCTATCTAACCTGGTGTGCCTGTGCATCCATCTCAACATACTCATCTCTGCTACCTTCATCTTCTGGACATGAGCGATCTTGACTGGCCAACACTCAGCCCCATACAACATCGTTGTTCTGACCACCACTCTGTTGAACTTACCTTCAAAATGCCAACTTCCGACAATAAGCACTGAAACTATCCCCGTCCACCAAAAACTCGATCCGACCATATGCCCAACTCCAACATCACCATACAAACCTATTGGAACCTACAAATCATAATTCTGAGGTTGTTTACCCAAAGTATTGACTTAAGTTAAACTTGATCATCTTAGGCCACTATTATGGAACTAAGTATTCTTAGTTCAACCTGAACCTTTCTAAAACCAAACCAACAATCCCCGCAAGTCATAAAATAGTAAAAGCACATACAAAGAGTCTTAAATAGGGAAATAGTGATCTAGAAAACAAAACAATATGTCGGGTTGTTATGACTTATTATGTTTGTACGATTACATGAACTCTTGAAACATGCTAGATATCATGTGTTGGTGTTGATTTCTGAATTTGAACATGATATTTGCTATTGTATGACGTATCCACGATCTGAGCTATGGTTTTACACTTTGCACATACATACACCTTTGCATGCTACTTTATCAATCCGTGAGTATACGATTTGATATTCGTTATTGTATACATGTATTCTTGTATATACTTTCTGTATCATGGACTGGATTGACAGCACATGAGTGGTCCGTGTAGATGTTATTGATTATGGCACGTTAGTCCATGCATCATTATGATTAAGGCACGTTAATTATTCATGCAGCATGTAGATAAGGCCCATCCGCCTAGGGTCGTCCTCTCATGTTTCTCCTTGATGACGTACACGCAGATTATGAAAAACTTATTAGTTGTTGGATTTTGTGCATCTTCTCTATATGCAAACTCCTTGAATGTATACATGATTTTCACTGCGTATCTTCTCTATATGTTAGCTTCGAAATGTATACCTGTCTTTTATGCATATATTCTCTATATGTTGCTTTACTTGATAAAATGAAGCATGGTACATATCTTCTCCATATGTTAATCTCTGTAACTTGACTTACTTATTTATATGTAACATGTCTTCTTATCAGAGTTGTATTTGTATTATTATTCTTAGTCGCACATGACTTATACTACCAATCCTTGGGGTAATTGTATGGATTTTCACCTTCTTATTTATTGATATTGATGATCTTTTATTTGAATTGTATTATTCATTATTTGGCTTAACTAGCACGTTGGCATTAGGTGCCATCACGACTAGATGGGATATTGGGTCATGACAAGTTGGTATTAGAGCTCTAGGTTCATAGGTTCTAAATGTCATGAGAAAATGTCTAGTAGAGTCTTGCGGATCGATATGATGACATCAATACTTATCTTCGGGACGATACAGGTGTTGACACTCAATTTTGACCTTCCGTATTTTAAAATTAACATTTTCATGCTTTCTAGTCATTAATGGCAAAATATAGCATTTTTGCACATTTTTAACTTCAAAGCAATTTATTGATAATTATTTCTATTTTTATAAAATATAGAAATTTTTATCATTTTATTGCGATTAGTTAAATACAATCATTTTTGTATATTTGCTAAACTTCAAAATATATTTTTTAGTAATTGTCCTATTTTTCAAATATTAGGATTTTCTATCAATTTATTGTCCCATAAAAAAATTATAACTCCCTCCGTTTTAATTTAAATGAGATAGTTTGACTTGGCACGGTGTTTAAGAAGAAAAAAGACTTTCGAAACTTGTAATTTTAAAAACTTAAGGGGTAAAAGCTTTGTGGGGCCAAAATATTTGTGTGGTTATAAAAGCTTCTCATTAAGGGTAAAACGGGTAAAATGAAGAGTTTAAAGTTGAATTATTTCCAATTGTAGAAATGTGTCATTCTTTTTGGAACAGACTAATAAGGAAAGTATGTCATCTAAATTGAAACAGAGAGAGTAAAATACTATTATGGATATTTTCGAATAAATACTACAAGTCATATGTTCTAATTAAATAATTATCTTTTATAGCACAGTCTATTAATTATCTGAAAGCCAGTAGAATTTATTTTAAAATACAGATCAAATCCAGTCAAATCCTATGTCTTGTCACATCTTATGTGATAAGATATCTGATGTGACATGACATTCTATGTGATTAAACATAATTTTTATTCTTTGGGTAATGACCATGAGACAAATTGAAAAGTAATGATGATATTCTTTACACAATGGGTAAACGAGGGGTTTAATTTTTAATATAAATAAAGAGAGGGGGTCTTGTATAATTTTTAACACTTCACACACATAGAATTACTTAAAAATCAGTTTTTGACAGGGACAAAACCCTAATTTTAAGCCATCACTCTCATTCTCTCACTCTTTTGAGAGAATTGTCGCCCAGTCCTCTACACGCCACTTCCGTCGATGATGGACGAAAAAACGGTGAACCACCCATGGCCTCCGACTCCTCTCTCACCTCTTCATCTCCCTTCTTCTTCTCTTTCATGATTCTTCACCCACACACCATTGTGCTATCCATCATAACCGGCCAAGCATTAGATCTGGCCGGATATTTTTCTTGCGATGTTTACTATTTTTTTCTTTTGCACATTCTTTTCGGTGACCATCACCGTTGAAGCAGAGCCTTAGCATGGATTATCAATTGGCTTGCTCCATTCATTCTTCTTATAGCCAGATTTCGCCAGAAAATTACTCTGGTGACCTCCGTTAAACTTGACACCATGTTTCTTTTCTTTTGTTACTAATTTGTTTGTTCTTGTTGTTGTGTAGATCTGGAAAGAGATGACATTTTTCAGAGAGCTGTGTATTTTTTGCCACTGCTCCGACGTGGATATGTCTGTTTGCTGGCGATCTACGTGTACGCCATTTTTGCTTGACCATTGCTCTGGTTTCGTCACCGTTGAAGCAACGTCACCGACCAATGAACATTCACACATCTTCTGTCTCGCCTGTTTCCCAGAAGCTAACGTTCATGACCCATTTCTCAAAAAATATATGATTCTTATGTTTGTTGTGGGATCTCTATTTGACATTTTGGTTGCTTGCTCGAGACCCTTTATTATGTTTGGTGGAACTTTAACCCCATGGTTGTTGCATCTCTGTTATGCCACTTTGACTTTAACTCTGAATATGATTTTTGATGGGCTATGCGTTGGAAGGTTGAACATTGATATTGTGTCGTTGGTTACCTTCACCACGTGAAATGATTTTAAACAAATACATACATGTGAGGCCGATGAAAATAACGAGTTATTGAGACCATGACCCTCTGATTGACTCTCCGAACTTGGCCCAAATTAAAAGGCGATAATGTAACGACCCGACCGGTCATTTTGAGAATTAGCATCATGTTCGGTCGCTTAAGGTTTCGAGAAGTTTCGTATTATGTATTATGATTTGCGTGTGTGGTCGAGTACAAATTTCGGATGATTTGGGATTTATTTGGAAGGATGATTCTGGTTTTAGAAGTTTAAGTGAAAAAAGTTGACTGGAGTTTGACTTTTGTATAGACGACTCCGATATGGTATTTTGATGATTCCAATAGCTTCATATGGTGATTATGGACTTAGGCGTTTGTCCAGATTTGGATTTGGATTTGGCAAAAATTGAAAAGTTGAAAGTTTGGAAGATTGAGAGGTTTGACCGGGAGTTGACTTTGTGGATATCAGGTTCGTATTGCAATTTTGGGAGTTGGTATAGCTCTTTTGTGTCATTTGGAACTTGCATGCAAAATTTGACGTCATTCGGGGTTTATTTGATTCGATTCGGCACGAGTTGTAGAAGTTGAAAGTTCATAAGTTAATTAGGTTTGATTTGAGGCGCGATTCATAGTTTTGATGTTGTTTGATGTGATTTGAGGTCTCGAGCAGGTCCGTGTTATGTTATTGAGCTTGTTGGTATGTTTTGAGGGGATCCCGAGGGCCCCGGGTGTGTTTCAGATTGGTTACGAGCCATTTCTCCATATTTTGGACTGTTGATTTCTGGTGTCTGATGTCCTTATTCGTGATCGCGAAGTGCCAGTCGCGATCGCGTAGGCTGTTTTGTGACTGGCCATTTTTTCTTCTTCGCGTTCACAAAGAATGGTCCATGATCACGTGCTTGTGTAAGTTGCTTCATCGCGTTCGCGGTAGGTGTTACGCAATTGCGTAGTGGGCGACCATGCTGGGGAGGCCAGGTTTATTGTTCTTTGCATTCACATCATTTGGTTCGCGATCGCGTAAGCGGAGGTCACTGTGAGTCGTGTTTGCGTCTTTGTTTGCACGTTCGCGTAAGGTTATTTTTGGCAGCCTTCATTTTTTTTCTTCGCGATCGTGAGGAATGTTCCACGATCGCGATGTGTAATATCTAGGCAGAATATAAAAGTACTCTATTATGAGGGTTTGTCCATTTTTATCATATCTTGAGTTGTAGACCTCGAATTTGAGCGATTTCTGAGGGGTTCTTCACGTGTTGGATTGGGGTAAATGTTCTTTACCCGGCTTTGGTTTTATTTCATGATTCCATCCATGTTTGTATCATTAAATTAGTGGTTTGAGTTGGGAAAAATGAGAATTTTGTGAAAACTTTCAAAAATGTAAAATAATGATTTGGAGGATGAGTTGATGTCGGAATAGGATAAATTTGGTATGGTTGGACTCGTATCAGAATGGGTGCTCGGATTTTATGAATTTTGTCGGGTTTCGAGGTGCGGGTCCGGGGTTGACATTTTGGGTTGACTTTTTAGTTTTCATTAAATATCGAAACTTTATTACCCGAAATTGTTTCCTATAGTTTTTATTTATAATATTAGGTTATTTTGGGTAGATTTGAGCCGTTCGGAGGTTGTTTCACACAAGAAGGTCATTTTAGAGTATCGGTCTAGCATCTTTGAGGTAAGTATCTTGCCTAACTTTGTCTAGGGGAACTATCCCTTAGGATATGAGTCGTTTGTGCTATTTGTGTCATGTGAATGCCGTGTACGCGAGGTGACGAGTACGTACTCAGGCTTATATATGGAAGTTGGTCAGTCTAGACTCTTAGGCATCTTTTATGTACTTATTTGGAATTGTTAGCACATGTTATATCTTTTATTCATCATGTCTACTATCACATGCTTTATTTGAAGTTGTCGTTACATGTCACATTCTTTACTTGTCGAGTTTGATCTTATATGCTTTATTTGGAGTTGCTATCACTTTTATCATTATGTGATTTATTTTACTGTGGATTTACTCTTAGTTGAAATTATCGTCATGTGATATCCTTTTGTTGCCGGGTTGTTCTCATGCATTTAGAAGTGGTGCTAGTTCATGCCATCTCCTTCATTGTTAGCCTAATTCATACACTAGGGTCCGAAGTTTGCCAATTCATGGAAGTACTTTCACTATCGAGGTTATCCTTAAACAATTAATTGGAATTTAAGTTATCGAGAGTCATTAATCTATTCTAATTGAAGTTGTGATTAAAAGGGGTGTTGTTCCTTGTTGAGTTACTTTTCCGTTCATTTTGTTGTTATTGAGATTCTATATATGTTGTGTTGAGCCGTGGACTATTTGTGGTAAAAATATTAATATCGTTGAATCTTTGGAAAGGTTGTGTCTTACGGGCACTTGTGATATGAGTTGATATGTTGTGTTGTTGTGATGATAGCACATGTAAATTGTTGTGTGGTTTGGTTGTTGTTATGCGGAGTATAAGGGTGGCATTTCTCCGTTGTTATTATGCGGAGTATAAGGGTGACATTTCACCGTTGTTATTATGCAGAGTATAAGGGTGGCATTTTACAGTTGTTGTTATGCAAAGTATAAGGGTGGAATTTCACCGTTGTTGTTATGCGGAGTATAAGGGTGGCATCTCACTATTGTTATTATGCGGGGAATAATGGTGGCATCTCACTGTTGTTGAATGTACGGAGTGATACGGGTGGCTATTGTGCTATTGTTCTGGTGGAGTGATAAAGGTGGCAATTATATGGAGTGATACGTGTGGCTATAAGATAGATAAGGGTGACTAATGATAATGTCAGGGCGGAGTTATACGGGTGGCTATCAGAGAGATAAGGATTGCAATATCAGGAATGATGTGTATTGGTTTGGAGACATTGTGTTGGTGATTTTGGTGTGATAGTGTGCTTTTCCTTGTGTTTTTCATACACCTTACGTGTTACACCCCATGTTTTCGTACGTAAAAGTACGCCATAAGTAAATTGATGAAAGCTCGGAAATGAGATTATTTTGAGATTATTAGTGTTATGCTATTTCAAGCAAGTGATAAGCTAATTCGTGAAGGTGAAAGGGTAAACAAATCGAATAAAATGAGTTTCGGCGAAGTTTGACATTTTGGGATAAAATACGGTCCAAGATATAATACCCCGTATTTATGGACTAGTACCATACAAGGTACCATATGACCATGATAGTAAGGTGTATAAAGTATATTAAAAGTAGATAGTATTTTAAGTAATTTGAGATAATTCTTAATTATGCGGGTAATTGGTTAATTATTGGGTAATGGGATATTACCTAATTAATTAAGCATAATATAGATAAAGTTAAATGCTCCCAACGTGAAAGCAAAGGGGTCTTGATTTAAAGACCAAGTAATGACTATTAGTCATTAAAATAGGTGGCTCATTTTGAGGACTTTGTGGCCAAGTCACGCTTATCAAAGTGGGGTCCACGCCACCAAGGTTACAAAACAAGATACTTACATCTTCAAAGGTTACAGATGAACTTCAGCAAGTAAACGTTATACCAAATTAGCATCAAAATCAAAAGAGAGATATATCCATCTTCAAAGCAACGTAAATGTTTTAGCAAAGATCAGATTTTCAATAGCAACGTGATTTGCTTCAAGAATTTCATACGTAGTTATACTGCGTAATAGCAATGGGATTTACAATTTTAAGGGAGTACGATGCAATCTCTATCAAGAATATCATACGTATTTTCCCCTAATTCGATCCGTTGTTACGTGTTCTTCGCAAAAGATGTGTGTTAGAGGGATTGTCAAGAGAATCGATTCAGGTATGTTAAGACTATTTTTTTTGGCATGATCAATACGATATAAATAAAACGAGCAAAATACGCAGCTTTCATAAATGACTCTATTCATAGAAATACTAGAGGTATCTATATTCTTGATTCTTACTATGAATTATTATTATATCTTCTGTTCATGGATATCAGAAAAATACGTATTTGATAAAGTTTATCTGAAAGGCATATTGATTTTTATGACATTCTGAGAAATCTTATTAATGTATTTCTTATGCATTTCATGCATTCATTCATGTACATTGACCCATGACCATATGGCGTTATATACGCGTATATATATATATAGGATATGGAAAAAAGGTTACGGCGTTATATGCGCACCACCACCTGATCAGCTAATATACGTTGATGATTTGCCCACAGTGGCCGAGATGATATTATGGGATGTCCTCAGAGGCTTGATGATGTTATGTACGCATATACCTATGCATGGTATGACATTTCTACGCATATGCATGGCATTGTAAATATTATTGATTCACAGAGTTATTGAGACTTACATGTTGAGTCTTTTACTCCATGTTTCTCATATCTATTATTTACTGATGTTTATTGCTTACATACTCGGTACATTATTTGTACTAGAATTCCTTTTGCCTAAGGACACTGCGTTTCATTACCGCATGTCCCGATAGACAGGTTGAGAGCCCTCCAAGTAGGCTATCAGCTCAGCGGAAGATGTTGGTGCGCTCTATTTTCTCCGGAGTTAATATTTGGTCAGTATCATTAGGACATGTATTGATTGGTATGGAGGGGCTCTGTCCCGACCTTTATGACAATTATGTATTCTTAGAGGCTTGTAGACAGATGTCATGTGTACAGGTATTTGTATGGCCTTGTCGGCCTATGTTTTGAGTTTATAAATGATCATGTTGGCCTTATAGGCCCGTATGTCACGTGTATGGGTTTTTATATTAGGTTGGGTCGTTCTATGTCAGGTAATTCCCTCATGTTTACTCTGTTTATCTCATGACGCCCCTTCTGGCCCACTTACCTATGATGATGTAATAAGAAAGATACGTTATGTTAGTACTCAGTTGAGTAAAGTACCGGGTGCCCGTCGCGGGCCATCGGTTTGGGTCATGACAAAAGTGATATCAGAGTAGTTCTGTCTTAGGGAGTCTACAAGCCGTGTCTAGTAGAGTCTTGTTTATGGGTATTTTGTGCACCACACTTATAAGCAGGAGGCTACAGGACATTTAGGACTGTCACTCTTTCTTCTTACTCTAGATCGTGTGGTCTAGCTCAGTTGTAAGAACTCAATTTCCTAAACTTTATCTTATTCATAATACGATGATGCCTACATCCAGAAAGATGGTTGGTAAGAGATATAACTGTGGAAGAGTTGAGTCAAAGGAACTCAATATTTGCATCATGTTTATGATGGATAAATATGAGGTATTCAGCAGATCATGTGTGTACTAAGATGTGTAAACTTCTTGATAAGGATCCCTAACGCAAGAATGTCTATCCACTCGTACGGTGAAAAGGTATAAGAGAATCGGGAGGTAGATATAAGTTTCAACAAGTAAAAGAAGCAAGACGAAAAAGGGTACGAGCTACCCAGCTTATGAAGATTATTGCAGAGGAATATAAGCCTTTTGAGTTACCTTCAACAATAACAGAGGTACGTACAATTGGCCACACCTATCTCATTTATGCCCTATGGGGGCTAACAAAATTAGTATAAGAGAAGGCAGGATGTCAGGATCTAGCTGGGGTTAGGGTAACCCAAAATGGTGGATGGATTGTTAGCGTTAGCTGACATTTCCGAAGGATATTGCAAATGTACTAATAGATCTCCTTGTGAGACACCCAAATGGTGCACTCTAAAATAGTATAGCTAGATATGAGTACTATAAAAATAGGCACTGGAAGCCTAGGAGGGATAAATATTATCTTAGTGTGGCTCCCGTCCCTAGAATGTTAGGCAACCCGAAAAGCCAGTAGATGGAGCAAAGGGAGCTAAAAGCAAGAGAATGTCTTGTTGAAGTTTTCAGAATAAAGCGTTAGACATAAATGTTAGCGGGAAATAAGAAGAGAGTTAATGAAGCATTATGAGTAAGATATGATACATGGATGACAATGGTAGATTGAAAAGATAATAGTATTATAGAGTCTATAGTCAAGTGAAGGAAAAGACGAGAGATGACAGGCCTTGAGACAACAAAAGAGTATAGGCCATAAAGTCATATCCTCATTTCGAGAAATATGTTCGTGACTCCAATATGATTACCAAAAAGAAAAAACAAACTAGACCCCAGAGTAATAAGAAATCAGCATGGATTGATGAACAAGATAAACTAAACATGAACTAGGGACTGAATAATAGTCGGTATCATGAGAATTTCAGAGATTGGGACCCGGCGATAATAGAATGGACGACAGAAGAATACCCTTTGAAGGTCATTCAGGAAGACGCTTCCCTAAAGCAAGCAAGGTGAGCAAAGTTAAGCTTAAGGGAATGTATGTTCTAGTTATACTAAGTGTCACCCTCGTGAGTAAGGAATTTTGTTATCCTTGGTACAGAAGGATTACCGTAAGGCAAGTAAGGGTCATTGATGGTGTGAAAAGACGTCAAAGATAAAGAGGTAAAACATCTATGGGTAGATCGTCGTAGCGCTAAATCTTAAGTACTCCCCTAAAGGGGGTAATATAGAGTTATATGGCATTTAAGTCAGAATTAAGTGGTTCAATAACTATGAAATGGTAAAGGAAGAATGCGATAAAAATAAGAAAGGAATGAGATTACACTTATTCAAATCCTATAGATATGCTACAATTCTAGAACATTATGCAAGCACGAAGGAAGTAAGGGTTCCTGCCCGGGATGTTATTGATAAATAAGGAGCCAGTGTGATAGGTAAGTTAACACAAAGTAAATAACCTAAGAAAGATTACGCGGAATATTGATATGAGAATGGGCCAACGAGTAGCTAGTAGTTGATTCAGAAAGAGCCTAGTTATGGCTAAACAAGAGGACACAGACAAATCAACAGATTGTGCAAGATGAACATAGTGAACCCTAACATGGGGAATTCAGTCTCGCAGATATGACATAGTGATCCTTGAGAAATATTCAGATAGGAGTTGGGGTAGTTAAAGATACTGCATGAGGGTCACGGAAATAAAAGAAAGTGCCATTGGGAAGACAGTTAAAATATCAGTTCAGAAGCAACCCTACAAGAACAAGGGCGTAGAGGTAAGTAACTACAGATAATTATAGGCGAGGAAGGATATAAAAAATTCCGTTGAGTATACGATGTAATAAGCTCGTAGCTTTACAAGAGTCAGAGGGCCCTCCCTAAGTACTACAATGAAAGACTAGCTGAGGAAATAAGGAAGAAGGCTTCCACCTAAGCACAGTGACCTAAAGAGGAAATGGTCTTGTAACAACAGTCTCACTACAACATTGTAAGCACTATATAAGAAAGTGACACCTACAGTGGCTAATGAACGGGAAGTAAAATCAAAAGTAGGATTTGAGATCATATGAGTTGCACAAAAATTCCGGCATGCGTGGGAACTAAGGTAAGCTAAGTATACACGCAACAAGGGGGCAGAAAGACTAGGAAAAGTAATAGCTAATACCAGAAGCCACGTATCGGGAGATAGCTTAAGCCTAGATAAAGGTTGATCAGAAGGAAGAGGAGACTAAAGAGTTACATCAACTAAGTAAATTAGGAGTCTGATTATTGGACCAGAAAGTTATAGACATCATGATTGAGAACATTGCAGAATTTCTCTTAACATCAGAGGTACAAGAGAGATAGTACAACAACCATATTTTATGATGGCTGTACAACAAATCCAGTTAGAAGAGTAACAACCTCATAAGAAGTTAGTATGAAGCTACCACCAGGTTGTATATGCACCAGAGGTGTAAGTATTATAAGAGGGCTTCAAGTTGTGGATGTGAATTATACCTATGTGGAAGGGGGGTTATGAAAGAGATAGAAGATATGATGTGAGACTTTAAGATAAGCAAGGTAAAGGTGAACAACATACAAGATACTCAAGCGCAGAAGGTTGTGAATAGTCCATACTACGGATAAAAAGCTAGAAGCGTGGAGATTTAGTATCCGGGAATGATAACGGCGTCGTCAGTGGCATATCTTCCAACCTATGGTTTCTAGGTATCGAGAAGCCTGATTAAGGGAGTAAAGAAGAGTTAGAGACGATGTGATGTCTCGCTTGATGTTCCAGGATGACATAAGGAAATCTATGATGCAAGCAATTTGAAGGAAGGTTGCGAGTAGTATAAATAGATATGTGTAGGTCGCAAGCTATTGTATGGTAAAGTGACAAGGTTCTAGAAGACAAAAGTAAGGATAAGAAAGGGCGAGTGAGAAGGTGACGAGAAGGGATAAGTCCGGATAAAAATACCCAAGTAACGGGAATCATATTGGGATGCTATGAAAAATGGTTGTGGAAGTATAGTATCGCCCCTAGGTAGATCAGTCTAATTACTCTAGATGTACCCGACAAGACGTGAGCCCTAGCGGCAGCGTTACAGTAGAGGTCAAGTTATCAGTGGTCGATTATGGATCAACGTTATGGTGAATCGACAATAGATGGGTAAAGTTCCAATATATGAGAGGGGATAAGGATTCCATCCCTTAGATGAACAATAATAATGAAGCATTGAAGGACATGGATTTATACATCTATGATAAGAAGAAACGAAAGTAACCTAGAGTTCGGTAGTAGACCTCAGTAACAATAAATCGAAGTAAGAGTTATGGAATAGTATGACCTACCTAGATGCAGTAAAGTCATACGAATGGATAACCGGGTCTATGAAATAAGATATTGCAATATTTGTAAGTTTAACAAAGTATCGAGAAAAGAACTTCCGTATACCTATCGATGCCAGAGAGACATATTATCAAGCTCTGTATATGCTTACAAAGTAAGGCCTAAAGATTGGCTAAAAACTGGAGGAAAAAGGAGAGAGTCGCATAGGCACACGTACAAGGAAAAAGTCGTACATGCTGCATGATAGAAGGTAGCAAGAGTTACAAGGTTGGAAGAATTCTGACCACAGACCGTGGTGTGAGAAAGAGGCCTAAAGGGGGGAATGCCTTGGACTTTGGATTTATTTACAGAACAATTGCCTAGATGGAAAGAAGAGTATTAAAGTATTCACAAGAGCTATAGATTATGATAAATGCATCAGTCAACATTCGAGGACGAATGTTCCAAAAGGGAGAATGATGTTACACCCCATGTTTTCGTACATAAAAGTACGCCATAAGTAAAATGAAGAAAGCTCGAAAATGAGATTATTTTGAGATTATTAGTGTCATGCTATTTCAAGCAAGTGATAAGAAAATTCGTGAAGGTGAAAGGGTAAGCGAATCGAAGAAAATGAGTTTCGGCGAAGTTTGACATTTTGGAATAAAATACGGTCCAAGCTATAATACCCCGTATTTATGAACTAGTACCATACAAGGTACCATATGACCATGATAGTAAGGTGTATAAAGTGTGTTTAAAGTGGGTAGTATTTTAAGTAATTTGAGATAATTCTTAATTATGTGGGTAATTGGTTAATTATTGGGTAATGGGATATTACCTAATTAATTAAGCATAATGTGGATAAAGTTAAATGCTCCCAACGTGGCAGCCAAGGGGTCTTGATTTATAAACCAAGTAACGACTCTTCATCATTAAAATAGGTGGCTCATTTTGAGGACTTTGTGGCCAAGTCATGCTTATCAAAGTGGGGCCCACACCACCAAGGCTTAAAAGCTTCTTTAATTCACAAAACAAGATACTTACATCTTCAAAGATTACATATGAACTTCAACAAGGAAACGTTATACCAAATTAGGATCAAAATCAAAAGAGAGATATATCCATCTTTATAGCGACGTAAATGTTTTAGCAAAGATCATATTTTCAATAGCAACGTGATTTGCTTCAAGAATTTCATACGTAGTTATACTGCATAATAGCAATGGGATTTGCAATTTTAAGGGAGTACGATGCAATCTCTATCAAAAATATCATACGTATTTTCCCCTATTTCGATCCGTTGTTACGTGTTCTTCGCAAAAGATGTGTGTTAGAGGGATTGTCAAGAGAATCGATTCAGGTATGTTAAGGCTATTTTTTTTGGCATGATCAATATGATATAAATGAAACGAGCAAAATACGCAGCTTTCATAAATGACTCTATTCATAGAAATACTAGAGGTTTCTATATTCTTGATTCCCTCTGTGAATTATTATTATATCTTCTGTTCATGGGTCTTAAAAAAATACGTATTTGATAAAGTTTATCCGAAAGGCATATTATTTTTTATGACATTCCGAGAAATCTTATTAACGCATTTCTTATGCATTTCATGCATTTATACATGTACATTGACCCATGACCAGATGACGTTATATACGTGTATATATGTATATGGGATATGGGAAAAAGGTTGCGGCGTTATATACGCACCACCACCTGATCAGCTGGTATACGTTGATGATTTTTCCACAGTGGCCAAGATGATATGATGGGATATCCTCAGAGGCTTGATGATGTTATGTACGCATATACCTATACATGGTATGACATTTGTACGCATATGCATGACATTGTAAATATTATTGATTCACAAAGTTATTCAGACTTACATGTTGAGTCTTTTACTCCATGTTTCTCATGTCTATTATTTACTGATATTTATTACTTACATACTCGGTACATTATTTGTACTGACGTCCCTTTTACCTGAGGACGCTGCGTTTCATTCCCGCAGGTCCCGATAGACAGGTTGAGGGCCCTCCAAGTAGGCTATCAGCTCAGCGGAAGATGTTGGTGCGTTCCATTTACTCCAGAATTGCTATTTGGTCAGTATCATTAGGACATGTATTGATTGGTATGGCGGGGCACTGTCCCGACCTTTATGACAATTATATATTCTTAGAGGCTTGTAGACATATGTCATGTGTACGGGTATTTGTATGGCCTTGTCGGCCTATGTTTTGAGTTTATAAATTATCATGTTGGCCTTATAGGCCTCATGTTTACTCTGTTTATCTCATGACGTCCCTTCTGACCCACTTACCTATGATGATGTAATAAGAAAGATACGTTATGTTGGTACTCGGTTGAGTAAAGTACCGGGTGCCCGTCGCGGCCCATCGGTTTGGGTCATGACATTACGTGGCTTGCTTTGTTGTTCAATGAGCTACTCCATGTCTTTGATATTAATTTTTGACTTGGGATGCAGTAGCATACTCGCACAAGCATACATCGTAGCATGCCACTTTTACTAGCTCATGAGTATGAAACTTGACATTTATTTATTATGCACATGTGTTCTTGTATTATCTGTTTCCATGTTGATATTGATGCATGTGACCATGTCGGGCGGATTGTGATTGTGAACCTGTGACCATACCAGGCGGATTGTGATTTTGAGCCTGTGACCATATCGAGTGGATAGTGATTGTGAGCCTGTGACCATGCTGGGTGTATTGTGATTGTTAGCCTGTAATCATGCCGAACAAATTGTGAATGTGAGCCTGAGATCATACCGGGCGGATTGTGATTGTGAGCCTGTGACCATGCCGGGCGGATTGATATTTTGGCAAGTGAGTTATCCGTATGGTTGTGATGCGAGATGCGGGGACGAGGTGTCGTGAGTATATGATGGTAAGTTGAGACCCGTGACTTGTGACTATGAGATGAAGCATCAACGGAGTGATTTCATTGTGAAACTTGTGTTAGTTCGGCTTGACTAATTGATTGTCCTGTGTGTTCCTTATTTGGTTTTAATAGTACTTCACGGTGTTCTTATTGCTTTACTGTTTATATCACTTCTTGGTTCTTGTTGCCATTTACTAATTTCCTCTTTCCATTATTAGTTTTATACTTCTATACTGCATACGTTATTTTGTCTAGTAAGTGTCTTGACTTGTACCTCGTCACTACTCCACCAAGGTTAGTCTTGATACTTACTGGGTATCGACCATGGTGTACTCATACTACACTTCTGTACATTTTTGTGCAGATCCACATACTTCGTAGTTTGTTGATTGTTAGACAGAGGATCAGATATTATTGTGAAGAATTCAAGGTATACCTGCCGTCGCGTTCGCTGGCCTCGAAGTCACCTTCAGAAGTTATTTTTTTACAATTTATTTCTATTCCGGAACAATTATACTTAGAGATTTTCTAGTGAACTCAGTAGAGCTTATCACTTGTCATACCAGTTTTGGGATTGTTGGCTTTGTATAGAATTTTTGTTTCATATTTAATAGTTATTGGTTGAATTTGATTGTTAATTCAGTAAGTGTCAGGCTTACCTAGTCTTAAAGACTAGGTGCCATCTCGATATCCTACGGAGGAAAATTGGGGTCGTGACAGATGTCTATAAATTCATCGAAAAATAAAAAGACAAGAACGCGATGAACCTTCGGACGGTGACACGGTTGTCCATCGTAGTCACAACCAAGGCAATTCTCGTTTTCATGCCTTGACGGAATCAAATATACAATCCGATCCTCCTAAACTATTTTCAAACTATTTCCAAATATATTACAAACAGATTACACTTTAGTTTATTTTACATTACATTACTTTACTAATATATCTTCTCCTTTCTTTGCGAGGTACCTTACCTGGAAGCACTTCGAAGTACAATTCCCGGAGATGAAAATAAAACCCCCTCATCGAATTCCCACTTCGTACTTCCCGTTCTCGGATACTCAAAATACAAGTATAGTAGAGTTATAGATAGATGCCATATTTAATTATTTTGATTTCTTGTATGGTATTTTGTTTGATTATGACAATACTTAGGACAAAACGCATCTAGTTAAATAATTGAATCAATATTCAACATGCGCATCCAATAATTGCGCAGCTTGCATCTATACTTTGATTATTATGTACACTTTCCATAACTTGATTAATTGATTAGGATCAATACACACCTAATTTATTAAACTAGTTGTTCGTTATATAAGTATGACATTCGTTTCTAATCAAATAATTATGTATTTTCTTACATGTGTGCTAGCATGTCTAGTTATACTTCTATTTGTAAATTACTCTTTTTAATTAGCTTATTTTAAATCACACATGTTTGTCAAAAATAGATTTAATTAGACTTAGCACAATTTATGATAATCGGCTCTTTTCTATGAAGTATACATAACATAATTAGTATATATATAATTTTGCATAATTAATTATTTTCTTTTAAAATCCTCTCAAAGTCTAGAACATTTTGTCACATTGGACATCCCTTAGATTCATGTGAATATAATCCCTTGTACTCTTTTATTTTCTTAGCATGTTCTTTGTTAGCCATACACTTGTTAAGAGATACTTTTTTATTCTTTTAAACCAATTTCAAACAAATACTATTTCACATATTCTATTTCAAAGTTGTTGATCATAAGTCAACTCTCATAGGATTACTCTTTTAACTCAAACTCCCATCCAAATATTTTTGTTTGTCAAAATATAACCTTTTATGCTTTACTAATTAAATGCATATCTTCCTCAAAGCTTCAACCATTCTCACATATTTTGTTTACTTTCTTGTGCACACTCAATTACATATTTGACTTCAAGTTTCATGCTTTATTGTAAATAGACATAAGTCTACCGGGAACCACACTTTGTGGATCTTAAGTGATGTTTAATCCCTTTCCCTCGAGATAACTGAACCCTTACTCAGAATCTCAACAGTTTTGCAGACTATAGTCAGAGCACACATTACATAATATTTTTAGGTGTCCTAGTGTACCTTAAATACTAGGTGGCGACTCTAAACCCCGATTAACCTTATAGAGTACCATAAGTTATATTTTGCTTTATCTCATGTAAAGTAGGGTGAAACAATAGGGCATCTAGGAAACTTCACTTTCTTTCTTTTCTTATCGTGAAACCTCAGCTTGAAGCTTATATCTTTGATTTCTTTTCATTCACTCGTATGTAATACTGAGCACTCGATATCAGCTATGCACCGACTTGTGACATCGTGGATAAGGTGCGATATGTACTTTTGTGTTGTGAAGGTAGGACAATCTGGGCTCAGTAAATTCAGTTGTGTGAGTATGTATTTTTGACTCTTATGTCTGGTAGTGTCCCTAGGAGTGGGATCGATGGCTCAATGTGTGAATATATAGCTATATGATGAGTATTCTATGACTGAGAACTACGCCTATATGGTTTGGTTGTCACATGAAGGATTTTCTTGGGATGCAAAGGGCTATAGATGCTTGATTTTTGTCTTGATGTATTGCATAGTCTTAAGATATGGATGTGTCGATTTATCTTCAGTTTTTGATTTGTCAAATAAAGTAGATTCTTATATCTTGTTGATAAGTGTAGACTCGGTAAGACTAATTGATTGCATAGTGGTTGTGACCATGGTAGGGTCATAGAGAAATATCAGTTCGATACTACGCAGGTGGGTTATCTCCTGCGAGAGCGTTTGAGGCTGACTTATTTTTATGAGGTTTCTATGAAGCGTTTTCCTTCTATCTAGTGGAATTCATGTGCTATGATTGGAGCTCGGATAGCTTGAGTAAGATGGCATGACCTCTACCAGGATGAGTATGCAATTGGTGAATGATTTGGAAGGTGAAATGACTAGTGCTGCATGAGCTTACGAGGAGATTCGGCTGAATAACAGTGCAAGACCATGGCAGTATGAAGGAAAAGTATTGTTGGATATCAGATGATGTATTTTGTGGCTTCGATCCAAGTGGCAGAATATACTATCTACGATCAGAGCGCATGATCATGTGTTATATTAGTTTTAGACTAAAGCATACTTATAGATCAGTTATAACTTGAAAAGGATGACTTCAATGATGATTCAAGCAAGGGATTTGCTGGACGCAAGAAGTAATATGCTTTATTGGTATATGAATGTCATAGAATGACTCAGGTTTGATATTCGTTGTGGATTTAGTGCGCAAGAAGAAAGGATTCACTCGGTTGCTTAAAGATGGGATTGCTCCTAAAGTATTTGGGTTCTTATAGAGCACAAGTTGTTAAACGCGTGTAGGTTGTGCATCAAATTTAGAGCAAAGTGGACGGTTCTTGAGAAGGTTTTAAGGGTTTCAAGAGTCATTGGTAGTGTATCTAAGGATTCTCATAATTGTGTATGTCTAAGATTTGAGATTTTCCTTGGATGGTGTCGTGAATTGAGGTATTTGTATATCATTATTGATTCTACATTGCATTATTAAAGAGATAAAAGAAACAACTTCGGATTCAAATGAGGTCGTCATAGAGCGGGTGCTTTGGTTTGAGGTGCTATTGGGTGCATGAGAGGGAATTAAGTAGATGAGAGGGAATTAAGTAGTTTATGAGTCTTCGGACGACGCGATTTCACATTGGGATCACTTGGGAGGAGTTTTTATTAAGGTCTATAGTGTTATCTTGAAGGCAAATCAAGAGGAATCTGAAGAAGTTAGGTCAGCTTTGTAGCGGTTTGGATCATCATAGTAACAGAAGTGATCAACTTTTTTGGCATGATGGGGTTTTGCAGTTGTTTTGCAGTAATACTTTGGGTTTGGAAATCTACATGAATCAATTGATTTAGAGAGAATCAGTTCTGATGGTTTGATTTTTTACAAATAGGTTTCGAAGAGTTTGCGATGGTTTTGACCACAACTTGAGACTAATGGCTTCTGCAGGTATCGAAGGTTTGTTGTGTGTTGCGATGTTCCCTTGGATTGAGTTAAGTGGATGCTTCCTGGTTGATAGAGAGTTTATCCTACTTATGATTCAGAGTTGATGACGTGACTCTCGCATACTCATATTGTAGCGTGTTTGATGCGGTGAGATGTGTGGAATTGGGATTGAATGCGCAAAGTTGCAGTTCAGTTTTGAAAGGAAGGTCATAGGTTCTAGACAACATGGGAGATTTCATATGTGTAAGGTAATGTTAGCACTTTCTTGTATTGCCCGAGAAGGATCATTGTCTATTGAATTTCGAATACCTGACTAGTACTACTGGGATTGCATGGTTGGTAACTATTGACGATCAAGTTTGCTACTCGGCGCAGAGGATTTATAGGGGTAATTCTCATGAGGTGATTATGTACATTATTTAGGTAGAAGAGTTAGAGATCGTGTATGGAGATTCTTGTATTCATGAGACTAAGAAATTGGGTCTTCTTAGAGGCAGACTATCTATTTGGTTGCAGACTGTGACCGTGTGTTAAGGGTTGGATAGCGAATTGCATGTGTTATGAATAGGCCATTGTGGACCTTTGGAAGGCTATTCATCTATTCAGAATGCTTTAAATTGATTTGTGGGCATATTGGCAGGCCTAGTGGGAAGGTGTATACTGCAATAGATTGGATTTGTTTACCCAACACAATATTTGCTAGGGGTATTTC
This sequence comes from Nicotiana tomentosiformis, assembly GCF_000390325.3. NCBI lineage: Eukaryota > Viridiplantae > Streptophyta > Magnoliopsida > Solanales > Solanaceae > Nicotiana > Nicotiana tomentosiformis. Next base: position 75,785,311 of record NC_090817.1, on the reverse strand, counting down.
ATCGGCTAGAGTTGCTCTTATTCATGACCTAATCTATCTCTTGTGTTATTCTCTTATGCTACGATGTATCGTTAGACCATTTGACTATTCACACGCATTATTTGGTTTTGTTTAGGCCTTGTGGTGATAGTTGAGCGAGATGGCTCTTGAGATGCTGAATTACTTATTGCACCTTAGTCGTGATTTGCCTGTTTGTAGTATATTTTGCTATTCGTCTTTCCATAATTATGATCATACACTTAGAGTGCTAGCCATTGATACACTTGTATTAGTGTATTATGAGCACTACGGCTTGATGGGTATTCCATGTGGATTGATATATTGGGATCAGGTTATGCGCCACAACAGAGTTATATTTAGATACAATTATTTGTGCTTATTTTGTGTGTTTTGTTTCTATCTTGTGAGATGGACTCATAACATTGTGCTTTTGTGTGTGTGTATTGAACTTGTTGGAAAGTTGTCCTATATGGTTCTCTTCCCATTATTGGTCACATTTAAGTTGTTGCTTGTTTGGTGCACGAATTGCATCATATATAGTTCTAAGGGTTATTTGATGTGGCCTGTCAGTCGAGTAGATTTTACTAGACGAGATAAGATTGGAATTAGTGCAATCGGAAATAGATAAGGAATGTTTGAATGAAGAATATCATTAGTTAGCTTAGAATTTGGCAATGGATCTTGTCAATCGAGGGAACTCCACGACTTGTTGATCTGATGGGTGATTTTGAGTTTCTACATATTTCTTTCATTATTGGCAGTGTTTTGAATGAGGCATATTACCGATATCGGATTTGGTAATAAGCAGCTAATGTGGACGGAAGGTATTGCTATGAGCATATGAGGTATGCAGTATATGGTTATATCTTGGATTATATATTTATGGCTTGATACAGCTTGTTGGGAATGATACAATGTATATATATGAGAATCAAATCATAGAGGGAGTTCCAGAAATTGGGATTTGGTTCTAAGGATTGTAAGCTAAGGTTGAAGGAAGAATCTTCGGTCAGGATTGTATTAATCAGATTTTATGGATCTACGTAATGTAAGATCACCCATGGTTGTGTATGATGAGCTTATACAATGATTTGATGGCTTTGTAATGACTATTGGCATGTTTGAGGACGAACATATATTTAAGTGGGGGAGAATATAACGTTCCAACCATTTATTTTGAGTTCTAGCATTTCGTTATGTGAATTGAGACTTCGAATGGCTTCATATGGTGTATTATAACTTGCGTGTATTGAGGTTTGCAAGGTTGGGATAGATTGGATAGAGTGGTTCTTAAATTGAAAGTTTTAGATTGGAGGAGTTGACCAATATTTAAATTTTGAGTAAACAACCTTAGAATCGAGATTTGATGGTTTCAGTAGGTTCGTATGGTGATTTTGGACTTGAGCATATTTTCGTATTTGAATTTGGATATTTGTAGGAGATTTCAACTCTATTTGTCAAAAGTTTGAAATTTGAAGAATTGAAGAGTTCATAGGTTTGATCGGGAGTTGACTTCGCTATTATTGGACTCCTATTATGGCTTTGAGACCTTGATTAGGTACTAATGGTCAATGTGAACATGTGCGCAAAGTTTGAGTGTTATCCAGAATGTCTAAGTGTGATTAAGACGCGTTTGGCGAAGTTTGAAGGTTTAAAAGTTAAGAGAATAATTTGATCTTCAATTATTGGTTTTGATGTTATTGTGGTGATTCGACCATTTGGATAAGTTTGCATAACATATTTAGACTTATCGTTATGATTGGACAGGGGTCCCGAGGAGCTCGAGTGTGTTTCGGATTGATTCTGGACCCTTTTGGGAGTTGATGACATGGCTGGTTCTAGTGTGGTCGCACATGCGGCCTAGTGTACACATTTGCGAGTTTTGGTATCGCAAAAGCTATGGAGGAGTAGCTTCAGGAGAGTCGCATATGCGATGTGGTAGTGCAAACGCGAAGTCCGCTTTTGCAAAGAAAATACGCATCTGCGAGAGTTATCAAGCCAGGATAGGGTCGCTCATGCGTGTTCTTGTGCATGCATGAGGAGCAGCGCCTGCGGAGTTTTTTGTCGCAGTTGCAATGGTCTATAGGGAAGTGTTCGCATATGAGAACTTAGTGGCGCACAAGCGAGCTTTTTAGTCGCAGATGCGAGAGGCTCTAGCAGCATGTTATATTTTGAGGGTTTGTTCTTTTCTCTTTATTTTGAGATTTGGAGCACGGAAAAAGGCAAATTTAGAGGATATGTTCACTACTAATTTGAGCGTAAGTAATATTCACTTGGATTTGATTATATATCTTGATTTCCCATTGATTTACACACTTTAATCATGAAATTTTGAAGGAAAATTTGGAGTTTTTGCCTACACTTTAAGAAAATATATTTTTGGGATTTGAGTATTGATTTGAACTCGGTTTAAAAATCTAATCACATATTTGGACTCGGTAGTTTATGGGTCATCGAGAATGGTATTTATTTCTAATTTTAGGCAGTGGTCCTGGGATGACTTTTGCTGACTTTTTTGGAATCGTTCAAAGATCGAAACTTTATGGATTGGGATCAATTCCTATAGCATTATTTCACTTCCTTGGTTGATAATTGGCTTGGATTTGCATGGTTGGAGAGCTAGAGCGAGGTTTATACTGAATCTGAGGTTGAAGACAAGCCTGGATGAGGTAAATATCTTGCCTAATATTTTTCATGGAATAACCTTTAGGATATAACCTTATTTGTCTAATTGGAATATGTGAAAAGTGACGTATATACAAGGTGATTAACGTATTTACGGGTGCTATGTATGATCCATGACCGGAGTAGTCTTTAGGTATACCATGCCTTATTTTGGATATTATGCTTCCTACTATCACACTTATTATGTTTGTATGATTACATGAACCTCTTGAAACATGCTAGAGATCATGTGTAGGTATTGATTTTTGGATTTGAACATGATATGCATTATTGTATGGCGTATCTGCCTAATCTGAGTTGTAGTTGTACATACACCTTAGCATGCTACTTTGTCAGTCTATGAGTATGGGATTTGATATTCGTTGTTGTATACATGTATTCTTGTATATACTTTCTATGTGATGGACTGGATCGGCAGCTCGTGAGTTGTCCGTGCGGATGTTATTAGTTATGGCACGTGAGTTGTCCAAGCGGTTGTAATGATTAAAGCATGTGAGATGTCCATGCATAGTGTGGATACGGATCCATCCCCTAGGGTCGTCCTCTCATGTTTCTCCTTGATGACGTACACACAGATTATGGAAAATTGATCAGTGGTTGGATTTTGTGTATCTTCTCTATATGTAAACTCCTTGAATGTATACATAAGTTTCACTGTGTATCTTCTTTATATGCTAGCTCTGGAATGTATGCATACCTTTTATGCATATCTTCTCTATATAATGCTTTACTTGATGAAATGATTCACGGCACTTGTCTTCTCTATATGTTAGTATGTGTAACTTGACTTGCTTATTCATGCATATCTTCTCGATATGAAACTATTGCTGAATTACTGATACTTCATGCCTATCTTCTCTATATGTAACTGTTGATAATTTAATGATGTTAAGCGTTTATCTTCTCTATATGCTGAGTTTTTAAATTGGTATGAAACTGTGCATACCTTCTTTAGATGAAATTGTTGACGAGTTTTTTTGACATCAAATGCATATCTTCCTTTTTTGTTGAACTGCTAGTTGGTTTACGATGTTGGAGCATATTTTCTCTATGTGCACTGATGATCTTATCTATAATTCATGCTTAGAGTTCGGTATTGTTGTTGTGTACATGTATATATTATTGAGTTGTACAGGTTAAGTAAACTGAATATGACTTGAAAACCTCGTCACTACTTCACCAAGGTTAGTCAGGATACTTAGTGAGTACATTGGGTTGATTGTGCTCATACTGCACTTATGCACCTTGCATGCAGATCTTGTAGCTGAGCTGTTGTGTATGATGAAGGCTAGCATTGGAGTTGTACTAGTGTTCTAGATACAAGCTACCACTTATTCAAGGTAGTTTAGAACTTATATTTCTGTTTATGTAAGTTTCAAACAGATGACATAACATTTCTTCTTATCAGACTTATATTCGTATTCTTATTCTTAGTCGCTCATGACTGGTACTACCAATCTTTGGGGTAATTGTATGGATTTTCACCTTCTTTTTTATTGTTACTTATGATCTTTCATTTGAGTTGTATTATTCATTGTTTGGCTTACCTAGTATGTTGGGGTTAGGTTCCATCACGACTATATGGAATTTTGGGTCGTGACATTTTATCAATCTCCTTTTAAAAGGATCATATATGTCACGACCCAAATCGGAGGGTCGGTACGGGCACCCGGTGCCTTACTCAACCAAGTACCAACATAATGTATCTATATTTTTATACCATTATGGGTAAATGAGCTAGAAGGGGTCGTCATGAGATAACCGGAATAAAATATAAGGGAATACTCGACATAGGATGACCCAACATGATATACAAACTTATACATGTGACATACGGGCCTATAAGGCCTACATGATCATTTGTACACTCAAAACATAGGCCAACAAGGCCATACAAGTATCCATATACATGACATCTACAAGCCTCTAAGAGTACATAAATGTCATAAAGGTCGGGACTGGGACCCGCCATACCAATCATTACTTGTCTAAAGCATACTGACCAAATAGGCAACTCCGGAGCAAGTGGAGTGTGCCAACACATTCCAGTGAGCTGATAGCCTACTAGGTAGACTGTAAACCTATCTATCGGGACATACGGGCATGAAACGCAGCATCCCCAGGAAAAAGGGATGTCAGTACGAATAAAGTACCGAGTATGTAAGGTAGGAAACATAAGTAAGAACCGTAATGTAATGAGAGATAGAGAAGATACAACCTGTAACATCTTAGTGCCTCTGAAGGCTACTGACATGAAATGCATGATACATATATATACATAAGATTTTAAAAACATTCGCCTATGTGGGTATCATCATCATCATATCATACCCTGCCTCAAAGAGGACTCGGTAAAAATATACTCGGCCATCATAAAGCTCGATAGAATCGTACCCAGCCATGTAGAAGTTGGTAAACCCAACTGATCAGTGGTTGCATAATAGGTGACGTACTCGGCCGACTTCGCGGCTCGGTAGAGTAAAATAGATACATATATATAATGCATGCTGGACTAATGGAATCATGTTCTAAACCTTTCGGAGTGACGTAAGGTCATCTCACCTTCGATTAACATTATGGACATCCATACCGTCAATATTAACCTTAATAGGATTCAAGGATCATACATACTTGCTTAGAATAACTTTATAAATAAAGAACAATATGGACAACCTTAGTTGCTAGGAGTAGATCCGTTATGAAATAGCGTATCGTTTACGTTCATTTCATGTTATATCATGCCAAAATAAATAAGGAAGTGACTTAACATACCTATATGATCTCTTCATTAATCCTCAACCAAGCTCAACACAACTTCTTGCGACTACAACAAGTGATATGATATTGTTGTCAACATATAATGTCGTACCATCGTATTTGGCTAGTCGTACAGCTTATGAAAAATTGGGCAGAAACTCTCCTATTTTTACTACATCCCAAATACCACTAAGTGTCATCAATAGCCCAACAACAACAACAATAACCAACAACAATATAATCCAATATGAGCTTTTCCGATTATCTTCACAATCATATTGAGCGGCAAGCTCACTTTTACTAATAACAAAACATAAATTGAATCTAACTCTTATTCCATAAATTCGTTCGCAACCTTCAGAACATCATACTTATATCTACTATATGGTTCCTAGTTTAAAATATCCACAAAATGACTTCCAAAACAACCTCATATGCCTAGTACCCTAACTTTTATCGCCAATCACTTGTATTTCGTGTTGTATACGTCAATAAACTTAGTTAACACCTAGAAAAGCTTCACAATAGCAAAAACAACATTATCAAATTATTTCTCATAATTTTCACCCACCACAAACCATATATGTGGCCAAAAAACAGTCCATCCAAAAACATAACCTTGTCAACTTTTATTTCATAACTCGCTTGGCTTCAAACCTTGACACACAAATTTCACACGACTAAAATAACTCATAAATTTGCATTCTTATCATCTTAAGCACCTTAGTCTCACCCCACAAGTATGGGTTACAATATTCTGAACTTGCCGACTTTCAAAGAAACTTATTTTCTTCGATTCGATTAGCTTCTTAACTTTCCAACCCTCACGATACACCTTAAAACTTTCTTTAACCCATTATTATCTTTGTAAAGGTCCTTCAATTCTCTGACATATATTGATTCACTTAAGAATAATTCTAACTTGAAAGTATGGGGTGTAACACCCTTCTCCCATTTGGAAAATTCGTCCTCGAATGTAAGGGAGTCTTATAGGAGAAACTAGCTCTTACGGATTTTACTGAAATTTTGATAGAGTCTCCTTTGCAAACATGACTATCCCATACTTTGTGTCCAAATAATTCTGCTCCTGAAAACGCTGTAATGCTTCAATTCTGAATATCATTTAATCATAAAGTTAGTGTTGATCGAAATCGCATAACATGGGATAATAAAACACATGATTGAGCTACAGTCGTCAAGAATTTTCTATCTAAAACAATTGAGGGTACTTAGAATTTGTCTCTTCTATGGCTTCCCCCTTCTTACCTGCGACGTTCCTATTCCACCATGATATTTTTATGGAAGTTACTTTCTTGGTCCTTAACTTGTGGACAAGCTGATCTAAAATAACAACTACAACCTTTTCGTAAGACAGGTTATTTGTAATCCGAACCTCATGTGCTTCTGCAACATAGATTTCTAATTAATTTATAGCTACTTGAATCTTCTCATAAGATCGATCCTTTGTTACTTGTATATCATTTAATGCATTTCTTCAATATCCGAACATGATAGCCAGGTGAATGGATCCTAATTCTGAGAAAAAATTCACTTTAGTCCCTTCTTTGGGTAGTTTGGACATGGATTTGTATATGTCTTGATTAGCTTGTCCCATTAAGTTACTATGCTCTTTATGAGCAAAATTTTCAAGAAGGCCTCATTATCAATTCGAGATTTCCTTAAGTCTCAGCGTCGCGTTTTGGGGTTCGATCTATAACGTTTCTAAGCACAAACACTCTTGAAATAGGATGACTTTTCTATAACTTGATACGTTAAATCAGGTTGAATAATTCTGTCTTTCAAACTGCCTTATGGGGAATCTATATTTCCTTCTACATCATGCTTTATAAGGAGTTATTCTGTGCAGTTTAAAATATTTCCTTATGATCCTCCCACATGTATAGATACTACTATAGTTATTGTTGTGTACTACTCAATAGTCGGTAATTGATTATCCCATCCTTCCATAATATTTGGCATCTTAGATTGTAACATGTCTTTGAGCATCTGAATTGTACGCTTTACTTGCTAGAATTATCTTATGTACCCATGTTTCTTGAGAGGGCTTTCAAAAGCTATTTGTAATTGAGCAACTCTATTAACTGTAATCGAGGCAGAAATATTTTGTACCTGATCTACCTTCTGCACCCTTCCGTTATATATAACCTTTAGTAATATATCCAGTAAAAATAAATAGATTTTTGTCAAACTAACCACAATCATCCATGTGGAATCGAACTTGCTATATTTGTAACGAATCTTATGCCAATCTTTTCTCCTTTATATATTAGGTCACTTTATTCATGTCAATCCATTGAGTTCTTGATGTTGTATTTTGTCCAATCAACAACTGGAGTATTAAGCTACGAACCCTACAATGATTTCCTTCATGTCGTCCTACCAATGTAATCCTTTGACAACATGGTATACTTTTGACGTTCCGAGATGAATAGAATAGTGTGAATAATGAACCTCTGTCCCAATGCGCAATCGGCCATGATATTTCAAGATCCCTCCTTCAATAGACTCAAAAAGTTGTAGTTGTCTCTTGCCGAATACTTCTATTTACTCTCTAAAACGGAAATCTTCCCTATATACAAGAGATGACTCTACCATATTCCAGGCCATTATATTTTTATTAACTGATTCTGCCAAGCGTATTTCGAACCTGTTAATTGGTGAAGACCTCTAGTCAACCCTTATTTCCTTTTGGGCTTGCTCATTATCAAACTACCTATGACTTATGACTAAACACATCCATTACAATCTTAGTTCCGCTCTTTTTATTCTAGTTCTAAGTCGTCTTATATGAAACATATATACCATTATGGTTCTCTATTCCTCCTTATTTTTCTCACTGCCCCTAGTTGTCAACAACTTCTTATTTGGCTTATATTATGATATTCCTCCTTTGCAATCCTGATCAAATTCCCACACATTCTAAATACCTTGTATATATAGTTTTGGATCTCATCTATTGATTTTTATCTTCTTGTTACCGTATATATTTGACGCATTCTTCATTTGTTAGGTTCCAATTTATAGAAGAAACTAACATTGTGAAATAGCTTACCTTCATACTGCTTCTTTCTACTTCGTCCTTTCCTTATTGTCTATCCTAAGTCTTATTCTTGATGTCGACTTTATTATTTCCACTTTGATGGTTTCTCTTCTTTAGATTTTGTTTCCTTGAAATATCGTATTAACTCCCTTGTTCTTGTTATCATCTCGATTATCCCTCAATGTTACAATATTTAGACATTACCATGGTCTATCTTTAATTTCAAAAGTCATTGTACTCGGGTCTCTTTCTAACTCCCTATGATTGTTCTTCCTTCTCCTTTCAATCTCAGCAAATTATTTTGGAGTTGTCTTCCAACTTTAACGAATTCTTCATGTTAACATTCCCATGTATAAAGTGATTGACTATGCTTGTCGTCTATTTATAAACCAGTATTTTCTTTTTCCTTCTAGTATGGGGGTAAGGCTGCGTACATCCTACTCTCCCCAGACCCCACTTGTAGGATTATCACTGGGGTTTTATTGTTGTTGTTGTTCCATATCCTTTGTACCCATGCGTTACTTTAAAATTACTCATACTTCTCTCCCAATCCTCTAATTCTTTTGTTGTTAAACAAAAATGCTCTTGACTTAGTGCTTTACCACCTCGTCTTCCACCCTTAGGAAAATAGTTCAATATTTCACACTTGAAGTCCTACTCATCCTTCCATCTTCTGTAGGTCCGTATCCATAGTAGCTTACAATTGTCCTACGGGTAACCTTTCTTCATCTAAGACAATTTATATGGGTCTATATATGTAGCGAGTCATACGTTCTTGATGTCATGACTTCTTTCGACAAGTTTAACTTTAGTTCACGTAGATTGTCAAGGATATCTTTACCACTTTTGTTTTAGGGTTCTTCTCCCACTAATCCTATTCCCCCTTATGCTTATTCACTCTTTCTATCATTGCAATGCTAGCTAGTGTGAGAGTCCTTTGAGTCTCTAATAGGGACCTTAGTTCTAGTTCATCCTAACTCATCCTCCGATATCAGCACTGTCGCGCCCTTTCTTTCTCGCGAAATCGGACTTCGACACGTGATAACTCTTTTAAAGGGATGGTATTAAAAGAGAGAGTCTCCACCTAACGGGTTTGAGGTGCGTTAGGGCACCTATTTGCAAATAACTCTGGTTTAACCAGTTTGCATCACCAAAGATCGGGTAAGGGCTCAAATTACCTCGAGGAGAAGGTGTTAGGCATTCCTTGAGGTCCACAACTGTGGGTCCCGGCCGAACTCGAATTATATGAATTAGTAAAAAACAAGAGGGAAAGACAAGAAGTTTGGGCAATTATTATCAAAAGCCTACAAATAAACACAAATAATTGACTTTAAGACAAGATGGGTGGTCCTAAGTTTTTTAGCCTAAAGGATCACCCCATGCAACATAAATAATACTTCGTAACTCCCTCGAGATGGGGTGTTACTCGTATTATTCAGCGGGCATAGACTATCATCTCCTGCTACCCGATTATTATCTTTAAGTTTTTACCTAAAACGCACTAGTTGATTCTAAACCGTGCCTTATGCGTGCACTACCCGTCCCATGCCTATGGTCCAGGAGGCGTTTGGACCTTTATTTTGTGTGGTTCTAGACTTAACTTAGGTTGCTCAAAATTATAAAACTAGGCGACATACAAAACAAGTTGGACTTCATGTGAAGGCAATTACGGGCTCAAGTTAGCCTCCACACTTAGACAACAAATGCATGCAAACAAATTAGGCGCTTGACAGCTGCAGATTTTAGACAATGGGCAGACAGTTTCATATGTAGAAGCTAATTTAGAATGACTTCTAAGTGACTATGCAGTTGCCTACTGATTATAGGTTATAAGAGGTTAAACCTATATACATGATATCTAGGTGATTCACGTAATAACTAACAATGATAATCATAGGAATATATTCAGAACTGCTTAGTCGAGTCTTATAGGCATACTTTCTAATAATAATAATTAGCACAGTGTTGAAAGTTCAACCTTAGCACTTGAGAGAAACGAGCAAGATAATAATTAAGACTGGTTTTAGACCCTATAGGCAGGATTTCTATAGTCATAATTGAGACTGATTTTAGATCCTATTGGCATGGTATCTAAATTGCAGATTAGGTAGCATGTAAATTAACAGGATCTTATGCAGCCTAATGCATGTGCTCATTGAGATATTGGTCATTTAATATCCTATAGGCATGGTTTCTAACAGGTAAAAGCAGAACACATTTGAGCAAAGTAGAGAACCTACAGGCAGGATTTCTAACGCATAAAAATTAAACACATTTGAGCAAAGTAGAGCACCTATAGGCAGGATCTCTACCCATTTCACTGCAAGTATTAAGATAAATCCCATTTTCCCAGTTTTTACTAATACCCCAATTGTTATTACAAAATTATTACAGTCCCTACACTGAATAAAATTACAAACAACGATAAAAATAAGTGTAGTGGGCCTAAAACAGGCCCAAAGTGTACCCATCCCAGCCAGGCCTTCAGTTTTGTATCCAAACAGGTTTCAACACAGCCCAGAAACCACAAGAGAACTTGGATGATACCCAACAACCATAGTTGATCAAAAGGTTCAGAAAACAGTCATTTACACAAGCCAATTAGCTTATTCAGTAGGCATAGAGAGGGACCGAATTGAGCAGTCAAGAAGAAAGTGGCCAAGAACCTTAGGCCCTAGTGTGTCAGAGTTCACAAGGGTCTCAAAGTGGACCCCGAACAGTGCTCACACTAGGGAGGTTAATAGAGAGGTTTTAGGAGGCCTTGACTTTCAACCGTCCAAGAATTAGAGACTCAGAACAGGGAAACAACCAATGAAAATAGTAGCAAAGTAACACGGTTTAGAAAAGTGCATTTACATTTTTTGGAGTCAAACACTACAAAGTGATCACATAATGGACATATCAACACAGAGGGTGCATGATTTCAAGAAACTAGTTGATGCTGCAAGTTGTCACTTAACACATTGGGGAAGGGTATATTTGTAAGAAGCAAGGAGTCTTACACTTTTGGGATTACAAATTTAATGAGCAAAGAGACATTAGGCCAGTAAGACAAACAGTTATCACTAAATCAACAAGTTCAAACCTAAAGGATCAAACTATGCTAAACACATAGATTAAACAGTACAACTTATACCAGCAAGGCAAATAGAATCACATATTATAGGGGAAACAAGTCAGGAAAGACTAGTCTAAGATAATTGGTTGTTAGGTGTACAGAATTGGCAGGATAAGAACATACTAAGTGACAAACATAGTCATAAGAGCAAAATTACAGCTAGAGTGAGGGTTTCAATGCAGATTAGGGTACATCATGGGTGTAAATTAGTCACTTTAGAGATCGAGAACAAGGCAGGAAACATAATGAGGCCAAGTAGCCAAGGCAAACACTTAGATACCAATACATTAGGCTAAACATGCTTCAAACTATCCAAATTGCTTAAATTAAATACAAATACATTTTTTGGACTAACAGAGCATGAGTCAATGATAGAGAGGTTTACATCGTAACAGAATCACATATAAACAGAGTCAAGAAATTACATCAAGTCATGCAATTTCAGAAACATGGATATGCTAATTAAAACATAATGGAATGAACATTGCGAAGTTTGAGAACTAACCAGTTATTGCTCAACAGGTAGACAAACAAGAAAGGTCGAAAAATAGGAAATACGATGGCCTTGGCTTTCAACTAGCCAAGAGCCAACATAGAACAAGAGGATAAACGAACACAGAGAAAAAATCTTAGTTTTTTTTAGTGGGAATTTTAGCGATTAAGAGTCTGTCTAAAAGGGAATAGGGGAGGGGTTTATATAGTAGTAAAAATCGAACAGTAAACAAGGGAAACAGAGTAATTTAAGCAACAAATAAGGTAAATATACATGAAAATAGGTCTAAAAATCAATTTAAAGGAGAAATCTGTAAACCCTAGTTTTTAGGGAAAGTGAAAATTGACAGAATCTAAACAAAAATCGAACTCACATAGTAGTCTGAATGTATATAGACAGAATAGTGTTCAAAATCAGAGATTTGAACCATTTTTGTTCGATTTCAGAGGAGATTTTCTTGCCATGTTTAGGCAAGCACTTAGGAAATACCATAGGAGAAATGGCAATCGAATCCCATATTTAGTGGGATTAAGAGAAGGTTTTAGGGGGGCGGCGATTAGGGTTTAGTTGAAGAAGGAAGGGGGGGGGGGTTGAGAGAGTGTGAGGGCGGCGGATTGCAGGGGAATGATTAGGGTTTGGGGGTGATGGGTTAATTAAAGAGGCGAATTAGATGTGGGTCGTTGATCTTAGAGATTAACGGCCATGATTTAAAAGAGGTTGGGTCGGGTCGTTTCGAATGGGTTACTGGCCGGGTTTAGAGGGTTGGGTCATTTCGGTTTGGGCTGGGGTATTTGGGCTAGGTTTTGAGGGTTTCAGGCCATTATTTGGTCCGAAATTGGTTTAAAAGTGGGGATGTTATTTAAATACCCAATATTTATCAAAAATAATTTATAAAAGTAATTAATAGATAATAAAAAATATTATTTGTATACTAAAATGATTACAAATAACTACTTAACATTATAAAAATATAAAAAGTCATTTTCTGCATAAATAATGTAATTATATATGCATGTGAGCTATTATTGCAAAATGTGCAATTTAGCCTTAATAATGCAAATGTAGTTATAAGAAATACACTGAAAAATATTTAAAACCTCATGCTGGTGTAAATGATAAGTTTAGATGATTAAATCATCATAAATTAATTTGGAGGATAATTATTGGATATTTATACAATAAAAATACAGAAATAAATTGGTTTAAAGTCTTTAAAAATCATGAAAAATTATAAAAAAATACTTGTGTATGCTTATGCACTATTTTGGAATTTTATATAAATATATATATATATATATATATATAGGGAAAAATTGGATATCAACAGCTGCCCCTCTTTACCCGGGAATGATGAAAGAGTTCTCGGGTAAAGAAATGATGACTGATTTTGACCGAATGGGGTGATTTTGAAAAACTATAGGCCGAACCCTGATTTCTGAGTTGCCTACATATCCCCAGTTTTAGAGGAATCAGTCCATGTATAGTTCTGGATCCAACGGTGGAATAAACTGATAGAGTTGTTAGAGGAACGGACAAGCTTTTCTGGACATGATGATATCGGGATTGTAAATGGATGTATCTGGGGGTGGATATGGATATTTGAACGGTTATCAGATGGGAACGAGTAACGGACAGTGGTTGGTTACGTTTGAAATAATTGCAAGATATAAACGTTGAACGGAAACCGGAGCGAAGATTGCTCCCGTTAGGAGAACGGTTACTTCCTAGATTGCCTGCGAAACTTAAAACACAATGCATGAAAGTATATATGGATTATTGCGAGAATTTAAATATGATGCAAATTCCTTTTGGACCATGAAAGTTGTCTTTGGACGATGGGGATGGTGTCCTTAGACTATGATGTCCTGGGCCATGAATCGTGGGATAGGGGATTCGCAGGCCATGAAATGATTTTCTCGGGCCATGAGGATGGTTCCTCTGAACTATGACGCCTTTAAATAATGATGTGTAATATTGAGAGATCCTCAGGCCATGGCATGGTGTCTTTCGACTATGAAGATGATGCCTTCGGACTATGACGCCTTTGGACAGAATGGCGATATTTCATCCCATGAGATGCAAAGACATAATGTAAAATGAAACAAGACAGAGATTGGTCTCGTATAAGATCGGGGGTAGAGCTTAGCCCCGAGGTAGAGAATAGTGCAAGGTTTCGAATAACATAGCATTTGTGGTTATGTAAGGAGAGACATTGTTTAGTCTCATACAGGAATGGAGACAATGCTTAGTCTCGTGCAAGGGAAGGCAGTGCTTAGCCTTATGCAATTAAGGAGGCAGGGCTTAGCTTCATGCAAGATGGAGATAATGCTTAGTCTCATGCAGGGGAAGGCAGTGTTTAGCCTTATGCAATTGAGGAGGCAGGTCTTAGCTTCATGCAAGATGGAGACAGTGGTTAGTCTCATACAAGGGAAGGCAGTGCTTAGCCTTATGCAATTGAGTAGGCAGGGCTTAGCCTCATGCAAAGATTGGAGACAGTGCTTAGTCTCATGCAATGGAAGGCAGTGCTTAGCCTTATGCAATTAAGGAGTCAGGGCTTAGCCTCATGCAATGGAAGGCAGTGCTTAGCCTTATGCAATTAAAAAGGCAGGGCTTAGCCTCATGCAAGATGGAGACAGTGCTTAGCCTCATGCAAAGGGAAGGCAGTGCTTAGACTTATGCAATTAAGGAGGTAGGGCTTAGCCTCATGCAAGAATGGAGACAATGCTTAGTCTCATGCAAAGAACCGATAATAAGTAGGAATAGAGTATTTCTTAGCTGGAAATGTGTTTGCGCTTGGAAGCTTTGTCATTATGAAGATAGTGATTCTGAGGTGTGCCTGAATTTAAGAATATTTCTTGTTCCTGCATCCAAAGGATAATCGTGAGTTTTACGGGGGAATGTTGGTTCGTGCCTCCGCCTGTCTGCTTTTCTTTGCTCTGTATCGAAGTCTTGTTTGAGTTACCACGGGTAGCATCTGGCTATTTCATAAAAATAAAGTTTTCGAAAATATGCGTGCATATGATGAATGTAGTTATTTAAAATACATTAGTATGCAATATCGGATAAATTAGATGAACCAATGACTGTGACACTTTAGAGGCATTGCGACTTTCTTAGTATTTTGAGGGTCCTCATCAAAATTCTGCCCCAGTTTACTTAGGTGATTCTCTGACCGTTCTGCAAATGATGACGTTGGCTAGACTTGCTCCGGAATTTTGAGGGTCCTCCTCAAAATTCTGCCCCAGTTTCTGGTTGTGGGGAAAATGAAAATTTTATTAAATTGTGACCGAACCTGCAGGGCTGCCTACATATCCCCTCTTAAACGGGAATCAGATCGAGCGTTGTTCAATTACATCAGATGAAGAAATACGAACATTCTAAACATAATATCTTTTGACTGCGTCTGAATTGATAGGCTTTGGCCAAAACTCTCCGTCCATTTCTGCGAGTATGAGTGCTCCTCCTGTTAGTACTCTGTGAACCATGTAGGGCCCTTGCCAATTGGGCAAAAATTTCCCTTTGGCTTCATCTTGATACGGGAAGATTCGCTTCAGTACCAGCTGCTCCGGTGCGAACTGTCTAGGTTTGACCCTTTTGTTGAAAGCTCTGGACATCCTATTCTGATAGAGTTGACCATGACACACTGCATTCATTCTCTTCCCATCAATGTGAGCTAATTGTTCATAGCTGCTTTTTATCCATCCTGCATCACTGAGTTCAGCTTCTTGTATAATTCTTAAAGAAGGAATTTCAACCTCGGGAGGAATGACAACTTCGGTACCGTAGACTAGACCAGCAAATAGGGAATTGCCCCGGTTGATATGCATACTGTGGTACGGTACCCCAATAATGCAAATGGTAACTTCTCGTGCCATTGGTTGTTGTTGTCTACCATCTTCCTCAGTATTTTCTTGATATTCTTGTTTACGGCCTCCACGACTCCATTCATTTGAGGCCTTGTATGCTGTAGAATTCTTGTGCTTGATTTTGAAGGTCTCGCACATAGCTTTCATTAGGTCACTATTGAGATTGGCGGCGTTGTCGGTGATGATGGACTCTGGAACCCCGAATTGGTAAACAATACGATCTCTGACAAAATCTGCGACGACTTTCTTGGTTACAGCTTTGTAGGATGCAGCTTCGACCCATTTTGTGAAGTAGTCTATGGCCACTAAAATGAACCTGTGCCCGTTTGAAGCAGCAGGCTCGATTGGTCCAATGACGTCCATTCCCCAAGCGGCAAAAGGCCAAGGTGCACTAGTTGCATTGAGTTCATTTCACAGCACCCGTATCATATCTGTGTATATTTGGCACTGATGACATTTCTGGACATACCTGATACAGTCTGTTTCCATAGTCATCCAAAAATAACCTGCTCTCAGTATCTTTTTGGCTAAAATGAAACCATTCATGTATGGTCAGCAAGTTCCAGAGTGTATCTCTTCGAGCAGTTTGGAAGCTTCCTTGGTGTCAACACACCGTAATAACCCTAAGTCTGGAGTCCTTCTATACAGAATTCCTCCACTTCGGAAGAAATGGTTGGACAATCTTCGGAGTGTGCATTTTTTAGTATGATTTGCATGCTCCGAGTACTCTCCTTTTGCCAAGTACTCCTTGATATCATGGAACCATGGATTCCCGTTTGCTTCTTCTTCAACATGAGCATAGTAAGCTGGCTGATTATGAATCCTTACCGGAATGGGGTCGATGAAATTCTTGTCCGGATGCTGTATCATGGAGGACAAAGTGGCCAATGCGTCTGTGAACTCATTCTGGATTCTCGGGACATGTCTAAACTCTATCTTCATGAACCTCTTCATCATCTCTTGCACATGATATATATATGGTAATATCTTGGTATTCTTTGTAGCCCATTCTCCCTGCACTTGATGTACCAGAAGATCTGAATCACCAATTACCAGTAATTCCTGGATATTCATGTCAACGGCCAAATTGAGCCCCAATATGCAAGCCTCATATTCTGCCATATTATTGGTGCACGAAAATCTGAGTTTCACGGATACCGGATAATGTTGACCTGTTTGTGACACCAAAACGGCTCCAATACCCACTCCTTTGAAGTTTGCAGCTCCATTGAAAAATATTCGCCATCCGTCGTAGGCTTTGGTGATATATTCTCCTACGAATGATACTTTTTCATCAGTAAAATACGTTTTTAGTGGTTCGTATTCTCCTCCTACAGGATTTTCCGCAAGATGATCCGCTAATGCTTGTCCTTTAACCGCCTTCTGAGTCACATAGACGATGTCGAATTCACTCAACAATATCTGCCATTTTGCCAGCTTCCCTGTAGGCATGGGTTTCTGGAAGATGTACTTCAGAGGATCCATCCTTGATATGAGATATGTGGTATAGGAACAGAAGTAGTGCCTCAGTTTCTAGGCTATCTAGGTCAAAGCACTGCAGGTGCGTTCCAGCAAAGAATACCGTGCTTCGTAGGGTGTGAACTTCTTACTCAGATAGTATATGGCTTGTTCTTTCCTACCCATCTCATCATGTTATCCCAAGACACAACCAAAAGCCCCATCTAATACGGAGAGATAAAGTAGCAGCGGTCTACCAAGTTATGGCGGGACCAGGACTGGCGGTGTGGACAAATATTCTTTGATTTTGTTAAAAGCATTCTGGCAGTCTTCAGTCCAACTGGTTGCGGCATCCTTCTTTAACATTTTGAAAATCGTCTCATAGATCACAGTTGATTGTGCTATGAAGTGGCTGATGTAATTAAGACGTCACAAGAAACTCATCATGTCTTTCTTGTTCTTTAGAGGTGGCAAATCCTGGATAGCCTTGACCTTCGATGGGTCTAGCTCAATTCCTCGGCGGCTGACGATGAATCCTAATAACTTTCCTACAGGGACCCTGAAGGCATATTTTGCGGGATTCAATTTCAAATTGTACCTCCGAAGCCGATCAAAGAATTTTCTCAAGTCTGCTATGTGATTTGTACTCTTCTTGGATTTGACAATGACTTCATCCACATATACCTCTATCTCCTTGTGTATCATGTCGTGGAAAATAGTTATCATGGCCCTCATATAAGTGGCCCCAGTGTTCTTCAGACCAAACGACAACATTTTATAGCAGTACACCCCCCCCCACGGTGTAATAAAAGCTGTCTTTTCGGCATCCTCTTCATCCATCCAGATCTGATGATATCCCGCTAAGCAATCCACAAAGGATTGGAGTTCATGCTTGGCGCAGTTGTCGATCAGTATGTGTATGTTGGGTAATGGGAAATCATATTTGGGACTTGCTTTATTTAGGTCCCTATAATCGACGCATACTCTAACTTTCCCATCCTTCTTTGGAACTGGCACGATGTTAGCCAACCAAGTTGGATATTCAACCACTCTGAACTTTGATCTGCTTGGTGACTTCTTCTTTGATTTTCAAACTCATATCTGGCTTGAACTTTCTGAGCTTCTGCTTTACCGGCGGACACATTGGGTTGGTAGGTAGTTTATGAGCTACTATAGACGTGCTCAAATCGGTCATATCATCATAGGACCATGCAAAGATATCCTCATACCCTTTCAAGAACCGGGCGTACTCTGCCTTCTCTAATGGTGATGGGTGGATGCTTACACGTGTTTCCTTGACTGTTTCGGAGTCTCCTAGATTAACTATTTCAGTCTCATCCAAATTAGACTTAGGCTTGTTTTCAAAGTTTTTCACTTCTCTGACAATTTCCTCGGGTACTATATCCTCTTCCAGATCCTCTGAATCATTATCCTTATGTTGTGTTGTCTCATTACATGTCACAGTCGTAAGTTCATCGGGATAGGTAACAATAATGTTGTAGAGAAAAATGTAAAGAATAATAATAGATACTAAAAACAATAATGCATTAGATAAATTTTGTAAACGTCAAACAGATACGGCTCGATTACCCGAGCAATTATTTCAAACCAAAACATGCTTAAAACAAAATACTGAAAATGTCTTAAATGCTAAAAAAATATTGCTTTTAAAATAAATGATGCTAATTGCCAGGCTACCCAGGAACTCGACGGGCCCTTGATAGTGCAGCAGTCCAGTTCTTGAGAACAAATCCCTTCTCCGCGATCTGAATAATGAGGCCTTCCTCCTCCCCCTCCTCAACTATCGCACTGCAATCCATGTCTTCATCATCCAGAAACAGATTCCTTATACCAGCTAGAACTACATCTTCTTCAGACTCCCATATCATGTCAGCTTGATGAAATAACTGGCTCAAATGTGGTACTGGTTGCTCTAGAGAGTAATAAGGACCACGCCATGGTGGCGACCAATTCTGATACTCGTGCCAGGTGTATTCATACCCAAGCCCAAAAGTTGTGCTGTGACGCTTTAGCTGTATTGGTTTGGTGATCCCCTGGAGATTCTTACCGAGACCTTTGCCAAGCTCATACCCTGTCCATGCCAATATGCCTTCTATCTTACTATTCTACCATTTGTCCTTTTCAATTGCATTGACGCGCTCGATGTGATGGTATGTTTCTCCACCCAACTTCCTTCTATTCTCGATGATCGGAACAGTTTGACTGGTGTAAACGGGATTACTTCCATCCCCATGGATGATCACTTCTTGATGGTTCCACTAAAACTTCACAACCTGATGTAGAGTAGAAGCTACGGCCCCAACGACATGTATCCAAGGTCGTCCCAGCAATAGGTTATAGGTAGCAGATATGTCCAACACTTGAAACTCAAAATCAAACCAGGTTGGGCCCATCTGTAGGCTAAGGCCTGTTTCCCCAATTGTGGCCCTTTGAGACCCATCAAATGTTTTCACATTCATACTTCCTGCTCGTATCTCATGCAGGCCTTTACCCAATCTTTTCAGAGTAGTTAGTGGACATATGTTTAGACTCGAACCCCCATCTATCAGGACTCTAGCAATGAACTTATCCTCAAACTACACTGTGATATGCAGTGCCCTGTTGTGACTTAGTCCTTCTGGTGGTAGCTCGTCTTCATGAAAAGTGATCTTATGGCTTTCCAACACTTGTCCTACCATATTGGCCATCTCCCCACTGGTATTGTTATTGGGTACATAGGCTTCATTCAACACCTTCATCAGGGTATTCCTATGTGCCTCAGAGTTTTGCAGTAGTGATAAAATTGATATTTGAGCAAGGGTTTTGTTCAGGTGATCAACCACTGAATACTCTCTTGCCTGCACCTTCTCCAAAGATCGTCTGGGCCAGTCTCACTGATAGGAGGTTTAGAGGCCGCTTCTTTGCTCGTTCCTTCCAAATGCTCGACTGTATAAATTCTACCAGTTCTGGTCATGCCTTGTGCTGCACCTGTTTCTTCCATTTTTGCCCTTTCCTTTTCGTCTTGCTTCTGCAACATAATCCCATGGTATAGCATTAGACATATAAGATGGTGTAGGTGCTACCATCACGGTGAAAGGTGTTGTTACTTCAACCTCAAACGGAGTTGGTGCAGCTACCTCAACTTCAATTGGTGCCTGAGTTTGTACCATGATAGGTGTGAGAGTGACTGGAGATGTTTTAGGATTATCCCCTTCTCGAAAGAGTCCAATTGACCCATCTAAGTCCTATTCTTCATCGGTCTCTATCATGTTCACCCCACCGCCCCTGTGATCTTGGAGAGGATTGTTACGGACATTGGGTGCAGCCTCCTTTGCCTGTATGACTTTGGTGTCAATTAATGTCTGAATCTTATCCTTCAAAGTACGACACTCATCAATAGTATGACATTTCATGCCTGAGTGATAGGCATATGTCTTATTTGGATTAATCCACTGGGAAATATTTTCCATAGCAACAACGGGAATGGGAGTGATATAACCGACAACCTTTAGTCTCTCGTACAGTTGGTCTATAGGGTCAGCAATTGGGGTGTATTGTCTGGGTGGTCTACGGTCAAAATTTGGTCTAGGTTTTTGGTAGTTTTGGCAGGCTGGTAGTGAGTGGTAGTATGCGGGTTGGGTGATATAGGTATGGTAAGTGGTGGCAGGTTGTTGGTATCTGGGAGGTGAAGGCTGATATGTGGGTGGAGGTGTTTGGTATGTGAGAGGAGACTTCGGACCTTGGGCTACCATTACTGCACCTACTTCTTTCTTCTTGGAGATACCTCCTGACTGCAGGGCCTTATTTGTGGCTTGGAGTGCTTCAAAATTTGTCAGCATTTTGCTTTTGATCCCTTCTTCTATTCTCTCTCCCAACTTGATGATATCAGAAAATTTATGGTTTTCAATAACCATCAATCTTTCGTAGTATTGTGGATCTTGAGCTCTGATGAAGAACTTATTCATCTGTTCTTCTTCCAGCGCTGGCCTTACTTTTGCAGCTTCAGACCTCCACCGAGTAGCATACTCACAAAAAGTTTCTGTTGGCTTCTTCTTGAGATTTTGAATGTAGAAAATGGCTGGTGCATTTTTTGTGTTAAACCTGAACTGATCCATGAAATCTGATGCCATGCTTACCCAGTTAACCCATTTCTTTAGGTTCTGACTGATGTACCAAGACAGGGCATCTCCAATGAGGCTTCTCATGAACAGCTCCATGCGGATTCTTTCATCCCCGCCAACTCCTACAAGCTTGTTACAATATATTCTCAAGTGCACCTTTGCATCACCAATTCCGTCGAACATTTCGAACTTAAGAGGTTTGTAACCCTCTAGCAGTTCTACATCTGGCTAAATACACAAATCTTCATAATTCAAACCCTCAATGCCTTTGCCCCTTCGACACTTTGAACCCTGTCGGTAAGTTTCTTGAGTTCCTCTGCCATGTTCTTGATGAGCAGGTCCTTCTCGGCAGATTCGGGTATGTATAGTGTCTGTTATGGGATGTGGGGGTAAGGTTTCCACATATATGGGATTGCTTTGGTGGACTCCGGGAATCTTGGCATAATGGTGGTAATTGGTTGAGTTTTGCGGGTCGAGAGTAGGCTGTGGTGCATTCTGAGGAGTGTGGTATGTGGTAGTTTGTGGGTACTAGGTCAGATGATGATGATGCTGTGGAGGAGTTGGTACTGGTGGAGGATTAGGATTTTGGGGAGGCGTGGTGTATTGATGAGGTGCGAGAGGATTTTGCGGGTACTGGTTTTGTGTGTTTTGAGAAGGTGTTGGGTTTTGGGTGTTTTCTTGGTTGATGTCGGGAACATTCAGGGCAAGGGAAAGGTTTACCAAGTTACGGACCTGCTCAAGTTCCTCTTGTAATTCCAGTATCTTTTGCTCTAATCGCAAAACCAAGTCATTTTGTGCCGGAGTACTCCGACCATCCGAAGTCTCAACATTCTCAGCATGTGTAGCATTGTCTTTCCTGATACCGTTCAGATCATCCATCTTAGCCTTTCTTTTGTTCTTAGGATCACTTGGAGGAGGAGAAGGTGGAGGACCTCTAGATCTGGTATGATATGCCGATGAAGCTAGTATGCACAAACCAACCTTAGGGGAATGGAATAAACAAAGAAAAGAAGAAAAACAAAAGGTAAACAAGTTAATAAGGAGTATTAAAAGGATATTTACAATATTTAAACACGTTGCGGAATTATAAATTCGCATCCTAATTTGGGGACCTCATCGTGCCGGAGGTAGGCCTAGCGACATATAGCTTTAGAGAAAACTCAATGTCGATAACTGTGTCATTTCATTAATATGATAAATAGACCAAATCTCTACTAAAACAACAATAATTATAAAGAGTCACTAGTGGCATTTGCCTTATTACAATCAAATTCTAAAACGAATCTAGAAAATATCATTCCTAATCTACTCGGTCCCAGAGGGACCTTCTCCAAGCTTGGCCTTCTTAGCCCCGTCAATCAGATTCCCCAGGTCACGCATGTCCAACAGCAGATATGCCCTTGCTAGATGTCCTCCTTCATTGCCCTCTGCGTTCTGACAATCCGAGACCCTTTTCCTCATCTTTCCCTCAAGTTCCATCAAACCCTGCTCCAAATACTCCAACCTTTCTGTTGATTTAGTAGCGATTCCCCTCTATTCATTGAATTCTTCCATGTCCAATTTATGTTGTTCCAAATGCCTGGCCTCATATTCAAAGACCCTTTTGCGCAACCTCCTGTATTTGACTTGTTCTTCAGCAGCGTCGTCTATGACCCTATTTCTCAAATCAAACCCTGGCTTGACCTCTCCTGCTATATCATCGACCAACCATGATGGGTAGAAGTACACATGGCCGGCATGATACCTATCTGGCTCGATGGTATCTTTCTCTACAATAATCTTTTGATGCCACATGTGATGTGCCTCGAACTTGAATGGAATGGCATTCCCTTGGAAGTCTACTTTGTAATGAACCATTTTGGAAACTCGTGGTATAACTTGTTTTTTCCCAGCTTGCCTCATGACTCTGATAGGAGCATAAGGATAGATTCCCTTAATCCGATTAGCACTAGATGAGTAACATCTCTCGACCTGATGATGAATTCACTTCTAGGGAACCATTCGAACATCCAATGTACCTTGTCATCAGTCAAATTGCTAAAGAAATGTACCCACCTCACAGCGTTTCTCGGTTGTGCAAACCTGTCGGGGATAAAAGTCATTCTCTTCGAATGGTGATAAGCTATGTGGTCATTCCATGGTCGTCGCAGAAATTCTTGACGGTATTGTCCTCTCTAAAGGTATCCCAACAACCATATTTGTAGCAACAGATTGCAACCCTCGAAATGCCTATATCCCTTTTTGCAACGGTCTAAGGCTGGGTACATCTCAGCCCCGATCATTGGGACAATAGTGTAAGTTTGTCCCTCAATTCCTTCCATTAGGGTCTTAGTGACCTAGCTAGGCGAGTGTGGATCCTTTCTCCTTGTATCAGGAATATCAGCATCCCCAGAAAACAGACAATGAATACAAAAAGCCGGCGGTGAGTCCAACCCAAAGAAGTGATGGAAAATTCATCATGGTAAAGACGATATGACTTGATGTGACCATAATGCTCGTAAAGGAAGTCGAATGGTATGTAACATTTCTTCAGACAGACTAACTCATCATTTTTCCCAAAACCCATCATTTTTAGGAAACCTCGAGAAGTACGGTTTTTCTGTACCAACAAGGCAGGGATATCCCATGGGAGCCCACCGAAGCCTCCTATTTTCTCTAGAAGGGGAGTCATTTCTATGTCACCAAAATGGAAGATGGCCCTCTTCTCATCCCAGAACATGGTGGCAGCCTCAATTAACACATTGTTTGGCTAAATATCTAACAAAGAAGGTAAATTCTCGAGAACTCTTTTCACAGGGTTTTTGTCACTTGGCGAGAGATTTTCCCACCAATCTAGCAACAAAGGTGGGATACTTCGAACCATGCCGAACCTGGGGACTTCGTGCCTCATTTCTGCAAAACAAATAAAGTTAGATCTTTCCCCCTCCGGATTCGACCATTTACACATTAATGATTAGCATATCGGTACGTTTTCTCCAAATAATGCACATATCATGATTGTACCCATTGGGATTTAAAGAAATCCCGGCGGTCTTTGTACAAGACTTGCTCTACAGAGTTATTACGCGAACAGTGTTCTAACCTATACTAGGTTTAGACATGATGTATGCACAGTTAATATTAGAGTGGAGGTTTCTAGAAGAGTCTAGACCGGTACCCTTAAGTGGACAACTTGAGAGGGGAAGGCACAGAACCGTCGATTGCACCGCTGATCGACTAGTTTTACAGCAAATAAGCCTTTCCAAATTTAAAAGGGTGATTTAGGAAGAGCGCGAACACTCATCAAGCACCGCAATGGTATTAATTATGCACGAGTGGAATATGATGTGCAACATGCTTTATGTAAAGATAAAACAACACGTTGTCAAGTATTTTTCATGATAAAGACGGTAAATACAGTATTAAATAAAACATAAAGACATAAAAAGAAAGATAAACAAGAAAGAAGTTAGTTCGTGTAACATGAAAGAATTATAATAAAGCAAGCAAGGGGGTAAGGGTAGGGAGAGACATGATGTAGCAAATTTAAAAATGATTTGAAGCAAGTGAACATGACTAGAAAATAAATAAAAAAGCACATTGTAACCAAATTAAGCAAACATTTGCGTATTAATACAAATTCAAAATAGAGGGAAATAAGGGAAAGGGTGTACATGTAGTCATAAAAAGGAAAATGGAAGCAGGATGTTCATGTAACAATAAAGAACAAGGAAACACATTCATCAAAGAAGACTAATTCATATAGACCAAGTTCGCTATGGTAAGAGCCTAAAAATATCCCCAGCAGAGTCGCCATGCTGTCGCGCCCCTTCTTTCTCACGAAATCGGACTTCGACACATGACAACTCTTTTAAAGGGATGGTGTTAAAAGAGAGAGTCGCCACCTAACAGGTTTGAGGTGTGTTAGGGCACCTATTTGCAAATAACTCTGGTTTAACCAGTTTGCGTCACCAAAGATCGGGTAAGGACTCAAATTACCTCGAGGAGAATGTGTTAGGTATTCCTCGAGGTCCACAACTGTGGGTCTCGGCCAAACTCGAATTATATGAATTAGTCAAAAACAAGAGGGAAATACAAGAAGTTTGACAATTATTATCCAAAGTCTACAAATAAACACAAATAATTGACTTGAAGACAAGATTGGGGGGGGGGGGGGGCGTCCTAAGTTTTTTAGCCTAAAGGATTACCACGTGTAATATAAATAATACTTTGTAATTCCCTCGAGGTGGGGTGTTACTCGTATTAATCAGTGGGAATAGACTATCATCTCCTGCTACCAGATTATTATCATTAAGTTCTTACCTAAAGCGCACTAGTTGATTCTAAACCGTGCCTTATGCGTGCACTACCTGTCCCATACCTATGGTCTAGGAGGCGTTTGGACCTCTATTTTGGGTGGTTCTAGACTTAACTTAGGTTGCTTAAAATGACAAAACTAGGAGATATCCAAAACAAGTTGTACTTCATGTGAAGGAAATTAAGGGCTCAAGTTAGCCTCCACACTAGACAACAAATGCATGCAAACAAATTAGGCGTTTGACAGCTGCAGATTTTAGACAAATTAAAGTTATTGAATCCTATAGGCATGATATCTATGTGATTTTAAATGGGCAGACAGTTTCATATGTAGAAGCCAATTTAGAACGACTTCTAAGTGACTATACAGTTGCCTACTGATTATAGGTTATAAGAGGTTAAACCTATATGCATGATATCTAGGTGATTCACGCAATAAATAACAATGGTAATCACAGGAATATATTCAGAACTGCTTAGTCGAGTCCTATAGGCATACTTTCTAATAATAATAATTAGCACAGTGTTGAAAGTTCAACCTTAGCACTTGAGAAAAACGAGCAGGATAATAATTAAGACTGGTTTTAGACCCTATAGGCAGGATTTCTATAGTCATAATTGAGACTGATTTTAGATCCTATTGGCATGGTATCTAAATTGTAGATTAGATAGCATGTAAATTAACATGATCTAATGCAGCATAATGCATGTGCTCATTGAGATATTGGTCATTTAATATCCTATAGGCATGGTTTCTAACAGGTAAAAGCAGAACACATTTGAGCAAAGTAGAGAACCTATAGGCAGGATTTCTAACGCATAATAACTGAACACATTTGAGCATAATAACATATTTGAGCAAAGTAGAGCACCTATAGGAAGGATCTCTACCATTTCACTGCATGTATTAAGTTAAACCCCATTTTTCTAGTTTTTACTAATACCCCAATTGTTATTACAAAATTATTACAGGCCCCATACTGAATAAAATTACAAACAACAATACAAATAACTGTAGTGGGCCTAAGACAGGCCCAAAGTGTACCCAGCCCAGCCAGGCCTTCAGTTTTGTATCCATACAGGTTTCAACATAGCCCAGAAACCACAAGAGAACTTGGATGATACCCAACAGCCATAGTTGATCAAAAGATTCAGAGAACAGTTATTTACACAAGCCAATTAGCTTATTCAGTAGGCATAGAGAGGGACAGAATTGAAAAGTCAAGAATAAACTGGCTAAGAACCTTAGGCCCTAGTGTGTCAGAGTTCACAAGGGTCTCAACGTGGACCCCGAGCAGTGCTCACACTAGGGAGGTTAATAGAGAGATTTTAGGAGACCTTGGCTTTCAGCCGGCTAAGAAATAGAGACTCAGAACAGGGAAACAACCAATGAAAATAGTAGAAAAGTAACAAGGTTTAGAAAAGTGCATTTACATTTTTTGGAGTCAAACACTACTGTAACGACTCGGCCAATCATTCCGAGAGTTGTAGCCCCGTTTTCCCCATTTCTGCTTATTTATGTGTTGTTCAGCTGTGTTGAGTTGATAGATTTGGGTTCGGAGTAATTTTAGACTTAGGAGTGTGTTTGGAATGTAATTTGGATGTCTGTGGTAGAATTAGGCTTGAATTGGCGAAAATTAGAAATTTGGCGATTTTGGTCGGTAGTGAAAAATTAGGTATCGGGGTCGGAATGGAATTTTGAAAGTCGGAGTAGGTTCATAGTGTCATTTGTGACGTGTGTGCAAAATTTGAGATCATTTGGACGTGGTTTGATAGGTTTCGACGTCGTTGGCGAATTTTGGAAGTCTAGAAGTTCTTAGGCTTGAATTCGAGGTTGATTTGGTATTTTTGTGTTGTTTTGGTTGTACCGGAGGTTCGCCTAAGTTCAGGTAGTGATATATGACTTGTTGGAATTATTGGTTGAGGTCCCGAGGGCCTCGGATGAGTTTCAGATAGGTTTGGGTTGTGTTGCGCTCGTTTTTCTTATGTTTTAACGCCGTTTCTTCAAGCATAAATGATATGATATTGAATGTAATGAGCGATTTCCTTTTTGATTGAAGCATTAGATCCGTATCGTAATTAAGGACCCGTAGCAAAGAGAATCATCGAATTTGGACATCGTATGAGAATTTTATGGTCATTTTACTAAGAATTAGGTTGCCATATTTGCCAGATTAATTACGCAATTGCCACTGACGGTGTATTTAAAAATCTGCACTATTTGCAAATATTAAAACCTACATATCTCCTTCATTATAAGGTCAAATTGAGTGATTCAAAAGCCTAACTTGACTAGCATTTCACAAGGAATCCATTGGAGGCATAAAAGGTGAGTTTGGGGATCATTTGGCATGAGAAACAAGGCAGAATAACTAGCAGAAAAATATATAAAATAAGGGTTTGTTCATTCGGTCATATTTTGAGTTTGGGAGCTCGGATTTGGGCGATTGTGGAGGCGATTTTCACCATAGAGATTGGGGTAAGTGTTCTCTACTTGGTTTTGGTTATATTTTATGAATCCATTTTCGTTTTTGGGATTTGATTGATGATTTCAAAGTGAAATTGGGGGAGTTAGGGCTTGAGTTTTGGAGAGTTTTAGGTAGGGATTTGAGGGACCAAACGGAGTCCGATTTTGATTAATTTTATATGGTTAGACTCGAGAGAGAATGAGGGTTCTAATTCTTCCATTTTTGACTGGTTCTAAGACATAGGCCCGGGGGCCGGGTTTTAACCGATTTCGGATTTTTGGCATATTTTATAGTTTTTATTGTGAAATTCGATTCTTTAGCACATGTTGATAGTAGTATTCTGATTTTGGTTAGATTCGGAGCTTTTGGAGACCGAATCCAGAGACGAGGGTATCCCGTAGTAGGATTTTACGCTGTTGAGGTAAGTAACAGTTTTAACTCTAGCCTTGAGGGTATAAACTCGGAGAATTTGATATCATGTGATTGTTTGGAGGTGATACCCATGCTAGGTGACGGAGATGTGGGTGTATACCTCGAGGGATTGAGACTTGGTCCGTCCTGTGAGGCTGTGTGGCCTAATAACCATTATTTGTGTTTATGCATTTACTTGTTGGTGAACTTGTCTACCTTCACGTTAGAGATCATGTTTAGGATTCATTCATGCTCACGTTATTTGTACTCAGTCATAGAAATTATTGTACATGTTTACCTCAGTCTCTATTATTTTGATGATATGTTGTGATACTTGATGTGGGTTGTGTCCCCTTATTTGTGGTGCATTGTGAGGCTGGAGAAGTACATGAGTGAGTGAGGCCGAGGGCCTGGTTGTGAGGATATTAATACCATAGTGAGTGAGCTGTCCACATAGAACGTGAGCTGACTGTACGGATCCAGGTATTGATATTATGGCACGTGAGTTGTCCGTGCTTAGCGCTTGGGCTTTGGGAGCCCCTCCGGAGTCTGTACACTCCCCAGTGAGCGCAGAGTGTTGAGTGTTTTGAGTGTTGAGTGTTGAGTGCGAGTGATGAGTGATGGAGTGACACTGCTGTGAGGTTGTATTTATTTGTGATGTTGCTGCATTTATCTGTTAAATTTCTTTGTGGCATCTACTGATTTATGGAACTTACCTGTTTATTTCTTTTTATTTTTAAATTGTGAAAATAAATAATTGGACTGTTTTACTTAGCTCGTCACTACTGCTCAGTTCCTTAGTTATTTCTATTACTATTGAGTCGGTTGTACTCATACTACACCCTGCACTTTATGTGCAGATCCAGGTGAGTTAGAGCGCGGCGATCGTTGAGTTCAGGCTGACTATTTATGGAGATTGCAAGGTAGCTGCTAGCGTCCGTAGGACCTTGTTACTCCTTTTGTCATTTCTTCTTTTGGACAGTTAGATAGTTTATATATCTTAGTTTATTGTTTTAGACGCTCATGACTTAGTGACACCTCGATGTTTGGGGCTCATTTCCATATTTTTCTATATTATATTTAGAGTTGATTTTGTTTATGAAAAATTTAAATGTTGAAATATTTTATTAAATTCTTATAATCGGTTTAGTAGTAATATTTCGGGAAGTAGGCTTGCCTTGTAACACGATAGGCACCATCACGACCATGGTTAGATTTTGGGTTGTGACAAGTTGCTATCAGAGCCTAGGTTACATAGGTCTCACGAGTCATGAGCAGGTTTAGTAGAGTCTTGCGGATCGGTACGGAGACGTCTGTACTTATCTCCGAGAGGCTGCAGAACCTTTAGGAAAACTTCACATTCTTGAATTCTTATCGTGCGGTATTGATTCAGCTTGAAGTGTAACTCTTTGAATTCCTTCCACGCATTCGTATGCGCACATGGGCGCTCGGTATTAGTTGTGCATCAAGGGCTTGTGATTCCTTGGATGAGGTGCGAGATATGATTTCTGTGTGTTGATGTCGGGCCAGTCTGGAGGACATGAGGCCAAGTTTTGACTGTAGCTTGAGCAGTGAGGTATTGATTGGGTGAGCGCGTGCTTGTGGTACTTTTGGGGATATTTAAGAGAGTATTCGGTGGCTTATGAACCTTAGGGTGGTGTGGTTTTATGCTTGGGTCTCGTGTGGTGAGTCTGGGTTGAGGATTGTGGTGTTATGGCGGGGCAAAGTATCAATTTGAAGGTAATTCAGAAGAAACTCGGATAGATAGGTCATCTTGGTAGTAGGTTGGATCGGCATGGTAATGGGTATGATTAGTTCTTTGGGTGTGTGTGAGGTAATGAGTTCTACAAGTGTTTTGTGGCAATGTCCTTGGGTTTTTGGTGGTCTGCATAGCTTGGTCGAGTTAAAAGGATTCAGTCTTGACGGATTGGTTTTGTGCCATTGGGGTTCGTAGAGAGCTCTTGATGGTTTTGAGAATAACTCTTGGCACATTCGAGGACGAACGTTTGTTTAAGAGGGGGAGGATGTGACGACTCGTCCAGTCATTCCGAGAGTTGTAGCCCCGTTTTCCCCATTTTTGCTTATTTATGTGTTGTTCAGCTGTGTTGAGTTAATAGATTTGGGTTCGGAGTAATTTTAGACTTAGGAGTGTGTTCGGAATGTAATTTGGAGGTCTGTGGTAGAATTAGGCTTGAATTGGCGAAAGTTAGAAATTTGGCGATTTTGGTCGGCAGTGAAAAATTAGGTATCGGGGTCGGAATGGAATTTCGAAAGTTGGAGTAGGTTCGTAGTGTCATTTGTGACGTGTGTGCAAAATTTGAGATCATTTGGACGTGGTTTGATAGGTTTCGACGTCGTTGGCGAATTTTGGAAGTCTAGAAGTTCTTAGGCTTGAATTCGAGGTTGATTTGGTGTTTTTGTGTTGTTTTGGGTGTTCCAGAGGTTCGCCTAAGTTCAGGTAGTGATATATGACTTATTGGAATTATTGGTTGAGGTCCCGAGGGCCTCGGATGAGTTTCAGATAGGTTTGGGTTGTGTTGCGCTCGTTTTTCTTATGTTTTAACGCCGTTTCTTCAAGCATAAATGATATGATATTGAATGTAATGAGCTCCGATTTCCTTTTTGATTGAAGCATTAGATCTGTATCGTAATTAAGGACCCGTAGCAAAAAGAATCATCGAATTTGGACATCGTATGAGAATTTTATGGTCATTTTACTAAGAATTAGGTTGCCATATTTGTCAGATTAATTACGCAATTGCCACTGACGGTGTATTTAAAAGTCTGCACTATTTGCAAATATTAAAACCTACATATCTCCTTCATTATAAGGTCAAATTGAGTGATTCAAAAGCCTAACTTGACTAGAATTTCACAAGGAATCCATTGGAGGCATAAAAGGTGAGTTTGGGGGTCATTTGGCATGAGAAACAAGGCAGAATAACTAGCAGAAAATATATAAAATAAGGGTTTGTTCATTCGGTCATATTTTGAGTTTGGGAGCTCGGATTTGGGCGATTGTGGAGGCGATTTTCACCATAGGGATTGGGGTAAGTGTTCTCTACTTGGTTTGGGTTATATTTTATGAATCCATTTTCGTTTTTGGGATTTGATTGATGATTTCAAAGTGAAATTGGGGGAGTTAGGGCTTGAGTTTTGGAGAGTTTTAGGTAGGGATTTGAGGGACCAAACGGAGTCCGATTTTGATTAATATTATATGGTTAGACTCGAGAGAGGATGAGGGTTCTAATTCTTCCATTTTTGACTGGTTCTAAGACATGGGCCCGGGGGCCGGGTTTTAACCGATTTCGTATTTTTGGCATATTTTGTAGTTTTTATTGTGAAATTCGATTCTTTAGCACATGTTGATAGTAGTATTCTGATTTTGGTTAGATTCGGAGCTTTTGGAGACCGAGTCCAGAGACGAGGGCATCCCGTAGTAGGATTTTACGCTGTTGAGGTAAGTAACAGTTTTAACTCTAGCCTTGAGGGTATAAACTTGGAGAATTTGATATCATGTGATTGTTTGGAGGTGATACCCATGCTAGGTGACGGGGATGTGGGTGTATACCTCGAGGGATTGAGACTTGGTCCGTCCTGTGAGGCTGTATGGCCTAATAACTATTATTTGTGTTTATGCATTTACTTGTTGGTGAACTTGTCTACCTTCACGTTAGAGATCATGTTTAGGATTCATTCATGCTCACGTTATTTGTACTCAGTCATAGAAATTATTGTACATGTTTACCTCAGTCTCTATTATTTTGCTGATATGTTGTGATACTTGATGTGGGTTGTGTCCCCTTATTTGTGGTGCATTGTGAGGCTGGAGAGGTACATGATTGAGTGAGCTGTCCGCGTAGCACATGAGCTAACCGT